>NC_139253.1:6416302-7653559 GCF_977018435.1 Lepisma saccharinum
GACTTTGAAAATCGCCCCAATATTACGAATACCAGAAGGGGCCAAGAAGGAAACGTTATTCAAGAATTTATTAGCTTGTTCATGCTAGTGTAGCGAAGTAGTCACATTATTTATATGTTCGGGTATTTGTATATTTTCGTCTCGCCAGGACATGAAAAGTACAAAGCAATATTAAGTGGGTCATATATTTTTGCACATTGTTGACATTCAAGAGCAGTTTAATACACGCAAAGGAAAATGTTCTTGGTTGGTTTAACTGGCGGTATAGGAACCGGGAAAAGTACAGTTGCTCAGATGTTTGTCGAGTTAGGTATACCAATTATAGATGCTGATGTGCTTGCAAGAAAGGGTATGTATGGATATTGCACTGATTGGTTCACAGTAATATATGTGTAATAATAAGTCATATTAATATTATAATTAAATACATTTGAATCTTTTCCGTTACTAGTTAAATAAATTAGTTTTAAAACACCAAGATTTGTCTAGCAATTGAATTTCACAATTGGAAATTGAGCCTAACATCCTTGTCTTATGGTTTCCTCTTCCACATGCTTTCAATATCCTTGCAAGGATCATACAACTGACGTGATATGTATCCAGTTTGTGCCAAATTTTCAGATCAAAAGTCATACATTCTACCATGTTATCTGCTATTTTATTCTCTCTCTATGTTCAAGGTTCGCATAACCACTTTTTGTAGATGCAAAATAATGTAACACAGTTATTTTTAGTGATTTTTATTTTATTTTATCTGCAACGTTTCGTCCTGGTTTCAGAAGTGTGGTGACTAGCCATGTGAGGTTGTATGTATATCTTGGTGTAGCTTGAATAAGTTCTGGGAAACCAGGACGAAATGCCGCAGATAAAATAAATTAAAAATAACTGTGTTAGATTATTTTGCATCTCCAGTGACTGTAGAACTGCCTCTTTTTTTTCTTTTCCGTACTTTTTATACATTTTTTAAAATTTTAAATCACTATCTTAGTCTCGTCATATTCATGTTGCAGTTGTGGAACCTGGTAGAACAGCATGGGAGAAAATTCGACAGGAGTTTGGGGAAGATGTTTTTGACTCGTCAGGTTATTTAAATCGGCAAGCCCTTGGGGAAATAATATTTAATGATGCTACCCTGAGGAAAAAGTTGAATGAAATTACTCATCCAGAAATACGAAAAGAAATGATGTGGGGAGTTATCAGGCATTTCTTTCAAGGTGAGTTACACTTTAATGTTTCATGTTTGTATATTGTTGTTGTGTTCGAACAACTTTGTGATGCTTGAGAGGTACTTGCGCTAGGATTTTAATGACAAGGATAAGTGATCAATAGATGGAGCGAATGTAGAATATAGAGAATGTCTCCAATTTTGTTAATATTTGGTATGCTAACTAAATTTGGCCTTCTTATCACGAATCTGTTGTTAAAATGTGGGGGTCATGTGTGGAAATAGGGGGGAAAAGCTGGGTAAATATGCGATATTGCCCGAACGGATTTCTTCAAATTTACAGAAGAAACTACTTACTGAAACCAGTTTCTGTACCATTGTCGAAGTTCTTCGAGGTATTTTCTTTTGCGGAAACTGAAAACTTCACCATAGAATGCTGCAGAACAAAAATAATCACTTTTTATGTAAGGAACTTGCATTTTCTGTAAAGCGACAACATTATGACGTTGTTTCCATTATGTACCTGCAAATGGCGCGAGCATTGAAAGTCACGCAGTCTCGCCAGTGTTTCCAAACGTGCCTTTTTTTTTATGAGAATTTTTTTCTTTTTTTAACTATGCTTACCTAACCTAACCTTGCCGGAAATGGTCCATGCGGCTATCGTGAATGGTTTTTGGGGCTATCGTGAATAATTTTCGGGGCTATCCGTCAATGGTTTGTGGAGCTATCGTGAATGGTTTTTTGGGGCTATCAGTCAATGGTTTGTGATGACATAATGAACACAAAAGTAGGTATTTTTCGGTTAAGAAGGTTGAAACACTGCATACCCACTCCAAATCAACAAAACACAAGTACGACGAGCGATGATCTATGACGAGTGCACGCCATATTGTCTGTTACCCAAGTGAAACAAGGAAGACAAATAATGACTCATAATATGAAAAGTTGACACTATTTTATGGAAAAAGGCATAACTTCACCTCAAAGACTTCTGCAATCCAGAATAGGTAAGTATCAATGCTAGAATTAACGAAATAAACGAATGAGAGGTGTTCGGGCGATATCGCATAATTACCAAAAGCCGATAAAAAAAAAAAAAAAAAAGTAAAGTGTTCCCCTGTGCATAGCACCATGCCATGAAGGCGTATAGGGGGTGTGGGGGTAACGCCCCACACTTTCTTGATCCGGTCGTGAGTGGGGGTGATGTGATCAGCATCACGCCCCTGACCGCCTTTACCCCCCAGGGTTTCCCCCAGGTACCCATGTTATTCGACGCTGGGTGGGCGCCGGGGTCGCTTCCACCGTTAGAAAAGTTCCCGGATTTGAACCGGCCGGGGATCGAACCCGGGACCTTGAGCATGGTAGTCAGACGCGTTACCGACTGAGCCACCGCGGCCACACACCAAAAGCCGATAAAAGTAGATTTTCTTTTAGAGCTGTATCGGATTGTTTTACAAACAAAATTTGGCCTAACCTAACCTTACCGGAAATGGTTCGTGGTGCTACTCTTGCATAATGTAAAATTTCTACATGTGACCCCCGCATTTTAACAACAGATTCATGATTAGGAGGACAAAATTAGTTAGTATACCAAATATTAACGAAATTGGAGACATTCTCTGTATTCTACATTCTTACTGTTAAGGGGACAAACACATTGTTTTTTTTTAATTGTTGTTTAAAGTGGGATTGATCTGAAATAGGCTTGCCAACCCTCCTGGAATCGGAGAGTCACATATCTCCAGTTTACAGGTATTTTTTTAAGCCACACATATTCCTAATAATACATTTTTCCTCCACTGTAAATCTGATAAATTGAAGTTACTTCCATCTGGTTCTCACACAATAATATGTACAAGCTATTTTGCATTTCCAGAAAGTGAGCCAGTTGTGTTGAAGGAAACAGCTATTTGATTCACATGCTAATATTTCATCAGTGAAAATATGCAATTTTATTTTTCAGGGTATCAATTTGTTGTGTTGGATCTGCCTCTACTTTTTGAAACTGGAGTGATGCTCGACTATTTACACAAGACTATTGTAGTGACATGGTAAGTTATTATAATATTGTAAGCAGGAAAATTCTGATTGACTGAGCCAATGTCAGCATTGGAAAGTGTCAGTTTGAATATGATCAGTCACCAATACATAAATGCCTCTCCCCAGAAAACTTGCAAATTAAAGTGTACAGTTGTTTATTTTTTTATCTGCTTTCCGTGTCTTGTACCATTTGACACTGCTGCAAAATTTGTCGACACATGGACAATGTAAGCAGCTGATTGCATTGCCCAGCTCCTCCCCCCTCCTCCTGTTCACTAACAGTTGAAAATTTTACTACAGCACCACAGAGGATTCTCTCAGACATATCTGTTCTAGATTTTGAGTATCACATAAGAAAACGTGTCATTCAATAAAGAAACTGAAAATCAAATTGAAATTATTTATCGTCAGGTTATTTAAATCGGCAAGCCCTTGGGGAAATAATGGTACCAGTAGTATAAGCCGGAGACACATTAAACTCGTTTGTTTTCAAATAAAAATCATTGCTACTCACCTCATATGCATAGCGGAATATTTGTCAAGCTGGGGATCACTTTTTTCCCATGAAAAAAGCATTATTTTTAACATTATAATCATTTATTGGTCGTTGCTAATTCGGTGCGCAAATTTTGACTCACGTTGTCTATCGTCAGCTGATATGCAGTATCATCAACTGATGTACAGTGTTTCCAAACTTATGAACCGATAAATGCCGCACAAACTATTCACAAAAGGTTTTTAAGCGAAAATTGAGGCTAGACTCTACTTTACGTCCTTATCTGCATGGTGATTGCTTCTTTGTGTTCGCGGTGTGCGATCGTTGTGCGGCACCCGGCATCTCTTCGGGTAAGTACCTTTTTCTTTTTACACTTTCTGTTCACGATAGCCCCACTATCCATTCACGGGGTCGAGGTATGCCTACGAGGTTAGGTTAGGCCTGTTCGGTTAGGTTCCATTAGCACTCATTTCACTCTAAATATGTGCTTCATCATCTAAAAAATTCCTCAGTACGTTCAATTGCGCATATCCGGACAACATTGGTTTTTCTCGATTTACTCCTTTAGGAAATTTTTGCTCGCTTTGGGATTTACGTTGTTGAATTCCTTATAAAATAAGCTTTCCAACGATATATAACACGTATTCCTTAGGAAAAGGACATAAACTAGAGTCTTACCTTACATTGGAAAAAAAAAACTCGCTCACATGTCATCTTGTCAAACTACCGCGTGGTTGCTACACTGTGAGAGGGTTACATAACCGAACGCACGGAACATTTGATTCACGTAGTTGATGGTAATGGCGGCACGAGCTATCGTACAACGGAGATGCATGATTGATAAAAAATACCTTATTTACAGGCAAAATACGTTGCACGATTCTAAAAAACAATTTCCCCGGCTTCAGAAAGTCCCCAAGAACGCAATTCCGTAAGTACTTTCTCGTCTTTTCTCCTGTAAATTTTAAGAAATCCGTCTCCGGCTTATACTACCTTTACCATTTTTTTATCTGCTTTCCATGTCTTGTACCTTTTGACACTGCTGCAAAATTTGTCGACACATGGACAATGTAAGCAGCTGATTGCATTGCCCAGCTCCTCCCCCCCCCTCCTGTTCACTAACAGTTGAACATTTTACTACAGCACCACAGAGGATTCTCTCAGACATATCTGTTCTAGATTTTGAGTATCACATAAGAAAACGTGTCATTCAATAAAGAAACTGAAAATCAAATTGAAATTATTTATCTCCTCAATGAATTTATGACTACTATGAATTTAGTACAGTGTGGTATCTATAGTAGAAACATTACTATATTTCTCTCTGTAATATGTTTGGCATTGTTTCATTACAATTTCAAAGTATTTGACAATGAAGAGTTTTTATGATTGTATTTTGACCAAAACTGAAATGTTGTGAAAAATTGACTATGTTTGAAACCACATGCAGCAGTGTTTTTGATTACAAGTTTTGGAATTTTATACTCAAGAATTCATGTTGAAAGTTTATTAGTTCTGGACTTAAAATGGGTAAATTTTTGCATTTTTAACAGAACATTTCAGAGCAAAATATTATTATTTAGTGTGAACTATTGTGTGGTGCATTTTGACTTAAAAGTCCTTATTTTTGGGAGGGTGTGACCTACTTTTTTAACTTATAGTTAGTTATCTGACATATTCCTGTGGGGGCCACGAAATGGTAACATATGCCTCCCTTCATGGTCAGACTTGAACAAGACTTCCTGGACTTGCAACCACTTAAACCACTTCTCTGGCTCAGATTCATAGATGACATTTTCATGTTTTGGATGCATGGGTAACTTTCCTATCCATCCTCCCGAACCCTCAAATTCACCTGGTCCTATTTCACCAGCAAAGTCACCTTCCTGGATGTAGACATAAAACCTACCAAGTCCCAAAAAAAACAAGAAAACATTCTGTTCTCTCTGTCCTTCAGAGAACAAAACTCCAACACAAGCCAATTTCCATGGCAGAGTGGTTTTCAGAGCAGCTATAACACCAGAGGTCCTGGGTTTGAGTGTCCCTTCATCATATCATCACTCATCCATCTCATCTTTGCAAATAGCCAAAGTGGCAAAAAAAGTAAGTAAAATAAAGCAAATCAGTCAATCAAAAACATCCCAGCACAACTACAGCCATCGCCTACACAGAGCTTTAGTCAACCGTGGCTACCCTTGTAATCAAATAACCAGAGTTTCTTCCCATTCATCCCACACACAAGGCACAAGTTTTGGACTGTCTACAGGACACATGCAGGTTTAAATCTCATGGGGAAAACGTAAACAGTGTTACACCCTGTCAGGGCAACAGTGTTTTCTTTTTCTTATTGAAATATTTATTAAAATGTTAATTAATTAGGTAATTACGTGTATAAAAATATGTATATGTGATAAGTGTATCTCAATTTATTATGCATTTTTAGGTTCGTATTATTCCATGTGTAAGTACCATGTAGCTCTCTGTTCTTTCTTCGTGTTTCGAACGTTTGAGGAAAAGGCGGGCAGTTTAGCTGTTATAGATTAAACATTTTGAAAGAAGGGCTGTTGGCAACTGACGCCAACAAAATGTATATAAACTCCCAGATGAGAATGGGGAGGTCGGCTGTTGGAACTGAGACTTGGAAGGGAGAGGCTGTTTTTGCTTTGGTCAGCTAG
Organism: Lepisma saccharinum; assembly: GCF_977018435.1. Classification (NCBI taxonomy): domain Eukaryota; kingdom Metazoa; phylum Arthropoda; class Insecta; order Zygentoma; family Lepismatidae; genus Lepisma; species Lepisma saccharinum. The sequence goes on from NC_139253.1 coordinate 6,422,679, forward strand.
GACTGGAGGACAGGTCTCCTGAAACGGATGCTGTAAGAGATTGGATTGCCGGGCAGGCTAGTGCCTTGGTGTCCAGTTTACAGGTAAAGGGGTACTTTGTACTGGATGTTATTTTGAAAGTAATTACGGTGCACCGGGCAGCCTATTGCCTCGTCACCATGGAGGTTGAGAAATGTACACATCGGGCAACCTTGCACCTGTTAAGACGTTTCTTGGAGTAACGCGAGTCTACCTTGTGACAAGCGTACTCCAGATGTAATTCATGAAATGTAAAGCATCCAGGTACAAACAATAGAGATTTCCAACTTCAAAATTAGAGTTTTGGCCCGATAATTAGAGAAATGAACGTTCGGATACGACTTGTATATACTTCAAATTTTAAGTTAATTAAACTATAGAAAATATCCAAAATTTCAGTTTTTAATTTCACAGATGCTGGACAAGGTAATTTATCCCCCTATAGCAATAAGGTTTCGCAAAGATTATCCGTTGTCTCTTGTAGTTAATAATATAATTATGTTGACTTGAAGCAAGCCACGTGCATTGTCGTACAAAGAAAGATACCCCTAGACAAATCTGAGCCGAGTACGAAGTGCATCGAACCTCGAGTGCGGAGGTAAAGTGTGGGGGGCCAGGCGAGTAACAACAGTTGTTGTGAGATTTCAGCCTGTATATGGGACAGGTGGCTACCCACCATCATGAGGAAATTGGGGATCTACGAATGAGTAGCGTAATCCCGTATCAATCTATAGGATTGTATGTTTATTTTATTAAGTCTCTCTGAACGCTTCATGTTGACCAGGGCATTCACTTGTTTTTCTCTCAGCTGTCTCAAGCCTCTTAGGCATGTTTACAATGCATTGTGTTGTGCCATGCAAACCTCCTGAGCATTCAGGAAACAGGTAACACTTCTGGGTTTTGTGTCAGCGGTTTGCATGGTAGCAATTATAATAAACACGATTCGGCGATTCGACATCGAGGAAGAGCTCGATGGCCAGGGAATATAGAGGTGAGACAAGCTGGGGAGTGGCTGGACTTTGGGAATTGAGTTGGTAGAGAGAGGAGGTCAGCAAGGCAGGAGGTGAAGAGTAGTACAACGCTCTGGTCAACAAATAGGAGAGAAGCTCACAGAGGACTTCGCTATTTTCATTCAGCTAAGAGACTTCAGTTAGACAGGTAATTATCCTACACCCAGCCATGATACAGGTTCAACGGTTCACAAAATCCAACGAGTTGCCTTTGTCTTTTCAGTAGTTTAATTCCTTTGTGTAATTTGTACCTTTCGCACGCCAAGCAATAACTCGTCATGTCAATGACGAGTGGTCTCATCAAGAGGATGAATGATGAGTAGTTTACATCACCCCATCGATTAACTGGTTCAGATCCCTTCATTCTATAGAATGACACGTGGTGGAGATTAGCGGGTCTTTTCATTTTTTTCAGAAATGAAAAGAAATTGTTAGCCAGTTTATATTAACCCCACCCCAAAGCTCGTTACGTGATGAAGATACGTGGGCCTTTTCATTTCTTACAGGAATGAAAAGAGTTTGTTAATCAGTTTTAAATTCAACCCCACCCCAAAATTTTGCTCATTTATTTAGTTTCGTTAGTATGTCCTTGCCATATTTTATTTTGAAAATACATAGGGCTTAAAGCTTTTGCATTTATGGGGGGAGAAGAATTTATATATGCCATGATAGATGTTTAGTCTAACATGAGGATGAATTCGATTAAATTTATCGACTTCAAGTTTGGGTCGATAATCAGCGAAATGTAAAATGCGGAGGAACCTGCGCCCCAGCTCCGTCGCGGTTATCCGCGTCGGGCTGGCAATTTGGTATCAGGAGCGTCCGGCATTCCGCGTGGCGGAAGGTTCGATGTCGGATTTTAGGGAGGCCCATGTCATCAAAAATGTGGCCGGCCCAGGGACGTCCGTGGACGATTCCCTATCAATCTGCTCCTGGTAGCTCTGTGGTTCACTCACGAACCCGGTACCATGGCTACAACAAATTCCCACTTGGGAAATTTTTACCATCCAGAATTTTAAATAAGGAATAAGAATAAAGCATTTAGATTTGATGATTTCTTGCATTGACAGTGATTTTAGAATTTTTTTTATATGATCTTGGATACGAAAATTATGACAAGTTATGAGGATGCAGTAAGCTATAGTCAGCAGTAAACGATTTTTTACCCTTAACATTTTAATTAATTAATAACGTGGATTAAAAGTGGATTTTAAAGTGATTTATGAATGAGGAAAATAAATTAGTGCCACCGAGTCAGAGTCAATCGGCACTATGGTGCATTTTAACGAGTCATGGCACAGAGGATGCTTGTTTGAGTCAATATATTGTTATTATTATTATTATTAATTGAGATTTCTTAAAAGTTTAATTTAAAATTTGTTTAAAACTGACCGTAACTTGTAAAGGATTTAGAATGCTTGAACTATGACTGCTAAGACTTTTGCAACGAGGATATTACATTTTTATACATATATAGTTTTGGGAACGAATAAGGCCCCGAGGACCACTCATTTATATTCTTAATGACTGAAGTCTCCTAGCACCTCATGAAGGGAGCTTAGATTAAGGAGATAGTCAAGTTTATACGAGATAGTCACTTGCCTTACGTTACCTTAACTTACGCATACATTGCCTGAAAATTTTAATCCATGTTAATATGTAAAGAAACGAAACGCTAATTATATTCCTCGACACGCTGTACAATTATGTCCGCTATTACGCCAGGCGTATATAGTTAGAGTGGCGTACCGTGATTTAGGGTATAAACCGCCCGATTAATTAAAAGTTCTAGTTGAGAAGTAATAGATGTATAATTAGGCTGCAGTGACGAGAGATGTCTGTACACAGGTAAGCAGTTGTGACGAGAATGAATCCGTACACATATATACATATACTTATATGCTTTAAGCAAAGTTAGGCACAGCCAACTTATTTTGAATAACTAGAAGAGAATTATGAGAGCATTACACGGCGTGGACGTTTCTCACATATTAACGAGATTTTATTGTTAGTTTATATTTATATATTTTTTTTCCTGTCCGAAACATTGTTTCGTTTGACAGTTGAATATGTATCCTTAGCACGTTGTAGCTTCGAATGTTAAAAACTTTAAAATGTAGTTTGTTTTAAATTTTAAAATATAAATATTAATATTCTGCTCCAAGTTACGGTATTTATTAAAGTGAAACAGGTCTAATATTTTAAATTCACTTGCATGACATAATAATAATTTATAATAAAATAGCACTAATAATATTAAAGATTCAAAGCAGACTTATTATTTAATAATGTGCTTTAGGCACAAAAGTTTTTTTGCAGTATGTAATAATACTAGCTCAGCGAATACATCACTGGAATTTTATAGTTACTCTTCAGAAGAAGGTATATGATTATATTAGCAAAGTTTATTTTAAGCGCCAGTTATGAGAATATTTATATTATATGAATATGTAGACGTCGACGTCAAGATTTTTTTTGCGCTCCTACAACAAGTATTTTCCTTCGGATATTGGATCATGACCAAAATCCTGGAAATCCATTCTGCCATCGCAGAATGATAATGATTAAACCACAACGGTTTTAGTTTCTAACTTTGCCACAATAATATGCTAAGCATATTTTAGAATGAGTAGAGGGAATTATAGATTCTTCATTTTTAGTGATGTTAGCATAATATAAAGTTAATTATCGCATGTTTAGAGAGTACTTTATCTTATTTTTTATGGTCGATTTAAAAATAAACGATTGTTAGCAGACGAAAAGTAAACTAACGAGACTAAAATAATAATTATCTTTTAAATAGTAAAGTTTGAACAAATTTAAACCAGAAAAGCCCCCATCAAGAAAAGTAAAACTTCAGGTAGGAAATAACGTTAGTTGTAAGAAAGAGTAACTGCGGTTGAGACTAAATATGCACAGGAACTTGTACAGTCAAGAGCAGAAGCATTACATAAATCGTGTCATCTTAACAAGAAACCAAAGTAATTTATTAATCATGTTCTTCAGAATAAGAATTTTCTTATTAAAACACCCTCGATTGTACTAAACTGCTTGCCTGGTAATTTGAAATAATATTGGGACATGGTTCGAGTCGCGTCAGCGCGATCGCCAGCAGCAACGTCGCTGGAATCAAAGTTTAAACCTCACAAGCTGAAAAACGGGAGCAGCGCCAAAAGTGTTAACACCGCTGCGGGCGAATCCTCCGCGAGTCCAGCCCGACGTTATAAACATTAGAGAGAGTAAACAGTACAGTTTTAAACACGTGCATTTTTGTATGGGAGCGACCAAAGTCCAGCTCGGCAGCGGAGAAGCAAACCCCTTGCCATCCCGCAATCCTCCGTCGGTCATCTTTGGACCCAGTCGGCTTGTCACGACACATTTTTTTTTTCCAAACGTTGAATTTAGTCTCCAGTCTTGAAGCCGTCGGAATGAAGAATTTGCAACGTAAGAAAATCACCCCCTTTCCCTCTTGTATCGAGTTACGCAGCAAGAAGCAGCCACTTCGGCCGCGAAAGACATGTATTCCTTTAACAGGACAACCACGGGAAGGAAAACTTCAATGATAGCAAATTCTTTGTTTGATACAATGTTGCCACTCCGGCGTTATAATTCCCAGAAACACTTTTACGAACAGAATTTGCTTCAAGCGAAGCAAACTATTAGAATAAATTTAAGCGATTATATATCTTAACGTTTTATTTCCCAGTAAAAGTATGTATTTTTTAAACCTCTCTCACCACAATGAGTCAGTACACGTTCAATTTTTAACGATAACAGGACTTGGTCGACTGTCTAGAATGTTCGTTAACAATAGTATAATAATAGGCAAAGTAGAGTTTTCAATGTTTATAGCAAGCAATTTTCCATTCAAAAGAGTAGTAGTAATTTAAGTTGAATCAAACGGAAACAGGACATTTCTCATAGCACAAGGGAAATTAAAGAAATAATTTCGATAATTTTAACAAATATTTCATTGGTTTCGTTATGAATTCTCACATAAATATAACTAACCTTATTCAGTATCAATCTAATTACATACCTTATTATTTTTTGGTTATTAGCTTTCTTTATATTGTATTATCGTGGTAACTTATAAATGTTCATACGAGGAATGGCAAAGCAGTTGAATTTCTGTATTTGTGTTAATAAGTCTAGATCAACACCCCTTTCCTCATTTCCCGTTTACGAAATTATACTTTATCCTTTACCTAAGTCTGTCTATTCATCACACCAGTCAAGAGCTATCAACAGGAGAAGGATTTTCCCAGCGTATCTATTGGGAATCAACATGCAGCAGTTTGGCCAATCACCAGCGAGGAGAACGGGATCCGAACCCAAATCTGCACGCATCCCGACGGTTTAGCTTCCCAGGACAACAGCATGCAACAGCCATGTGAGCCAGCCAGTCTGCCAGTATTTTAGTACATGGAACAAACACTTTCCACCCTTATAAGAAGAAACTCCCAAACCGGACAAAATTCTTCAGTCCCTTTCCCCATCAATGCTCCCACAAAAGAAGAACAGAAGAGATGCAGAAAAGAAGAACAGAAGACATGAAGAGGGAGCAGGGAAGAGAGCAGAATACCAGAGAGAAGAATGAACACCGTAGTTTTGTCCCCACAAACTACACACAATATGCTCCTGTTCCGAAAGTGCATCGCTTTCCACAAATATCACGGTACTTCAATCAAAAGTGCAGCTTACATAATCCAAGTCATCACTGTGTGTAAACGTTCCCCAAAATCTGCCAGTCTTTATAAATTTCACCCAATGAAGAAGCAGAAATTCATGAAGGACGTATCCTAGTGTTTACACTTCTCACCTCTGTACACTTGCATTACAGAATGTACATGACCCCTCCTAAAAAGTCATTCCGCAGTGTTTACGAAAGTGCATTTTTATGTGACATGTAATGCGTCACATTCAACTCTACAACTTTCATGTAAAGCAGTTTTACACCCACAAAGAAGAACCTTCCAGTGTGTGCAACCTGTCTTTTAACGTCATGCACAGGAGTGTACTCAGTGAGTTTCAACGTCCCATGTCTCATTCACTTTTCCATAAATGCACAAACTATGCTTATCAACGGTGCAATTTTACATGGTTTAAGTGAATATGCTGCATGACAAAATCGTGTTTCGCCAGTGTCTACAATTTTGTCGACCGTTTCTCACTTAGTTCCTTGAAAGAAACGTTGAAATGAAAATCTGTGTGCAACCAGTTGTGCAACTTTTGCACGGGAGTGTACCATGTGAAAATATTTAAAAGTCGTTTATTCATCATTAAGTACACCGAACAATACTAATCAACAGTGCTTTTAACACATGCCCTTGTCGATCGTTTTCTTACCAGCTTTAAAGAAAACATCGAAGCAAAATTGCTAAGTGCATCAACCTACAAAGGGAAGTCTCACAGTAACTCGACGGCATGTTTCCCCCAAGTGTACATGTGTGCTTCATGGATTCCAAATATTAATTCATACTTACATCCGTAATTCCAGTAGTGCCGAGAGTGATAACAATCCACTGAACAATCGTGACAACTCCAAACACTTCCAGTGAATGCGTGTGCATCGCAATATAAAACAAGAAGAACCCAAGTGGAAATATATTTATTATACACACATACAAACACTACGTAGTGTATCCGCGAATTTACGGTACTTTTTAACTCGAGTGAAAATATGTGTCGTGTGAGTCCACTTGTGTTGACTACTAACGCACACGTGTGTTCACGCCCTCTTTTGGCGACCTCAGGTCATAAGCAGTCATCGTTGTTGCTTGGCCACACCTTTAACATGTTACGTCAGTTATGTCAGTGATCATCACATGTCAATCTTCCGCATCTATTACAAAATTGACGCTACCCTCATTCCATGCATGATTATGTGAGCGAGTATCAAAGTGCAAGTTAAGCACTGTGCTATTTTTTTTTTACTAAGCAAAGATGCGAGCTTGTTATTTGTTTTTCTTACGGCCAGTTACACCAGACAGTACATTTATGCCTATGGCCAGTTCTCGCGTCTGAAGTATCGCCAATTATTTACTCAATTACTATTCTGTTATCATTATTTTTTTTCTTTTCGGTTTTGGCGGAAACTATGGTTTCATTTCATTTTTATTTTTTCTATGTTTTTAATAAAAACTTCGATTTATAAGGATAGATCAACATGGATACCTTAAATATAAATTTCAATTCTGGAAATTTTTTCCACAGGGGGTTATCGTATCAATCTCTTCTAAATTGAGATTTATAGCTAGCCTGAATTCATAACCCCTGTCGCCAGCCGTTGCTCTCTCGGGCATTCAAAGAATGTCACATCAGTAATTTACAAATCCTTCCTGGTCTATTGGAGTTAAGGTGCTGATCAGCTGGTATTTCAGGGCAACGACCAGGGAAGGAGGAAAGAGAACAAAACAGAGAGCAACGTGTGGTGTGAGGTCTTTTACCTGGAATCGCCGAACAAGAAGGAATTGAGGAGATTGAGCGATCGAACACGTTTCGATATGAACAGCTATCAGCGGGGAATTGTATCATCAGAGACAGACAGGTATTGTTACTTCCAACCATGTTGATCTAGACTTGAAGGTATAAATCCGAAAGCTTGTGTTTTGCCATTTCCAAGTGTGTAGTTAGTACCTCTCGCCCATTACCATTAGGCTTACCTTGAAGGGCGAGTGCTCAAACGAGGAGGATGAATGATTAAGCGAGCTACATCACCCCCCTCAATGGTGAAGGTTCTTGGTTCGATCCCACGTACTCAGAGTACGTTACGATCCGGTTTTAGAAAACCTACAACAACTTCTGGGGGTTAATCGTGCTGACCACATGTCACCCCGTAACCAGTTGGATGATCTCCCACCTCTGATGGGAGTGAAGCTGGCAGTCCATAGGTAGGCCTTGGCCATCGAGGACATTTAGTTGCCCCGTGGGTTATTATCAGGGCTTGGATTTTCATGACATGTCATCTTTAGCCTTATGTAGTATGCATTGCTCTTAAGTGTTAAAATCCTGAATACGAACCTCTGGTCATAAAAGTGTGAATTTTATTTTGCATTTCTTCATCATATTTTCTATATTTTAAGTTAAGTAATTTTTACAAGTTTAAAGTCATTCTTTGGTCAATTTTTGCTTTTTGCATCTTTTCTGGTCTTTTTTTAAAATTACGTTATGTTTCATTCATTTATTTTTAGCCAGGAACTGACATTTATTACTTTGATGTGGGTAACAAAACAAAAATTCCATCTCTACTCAATTGTAGGAACAAATTAACATTCCACTCGACAATGCACATGGAAGTCTGTCTCTTGGCTACTTATTGTTGCTGCACACTTTTGATTCACTGCCATATTTTTCGTTAGTGAAAAATCTTCAGAGAGGAGAGTTTTCTTTTCTGTTTCATTAGAAGTAAAACCATCTTGTATATTGTCATTGTATCTAAAGATATCTGTTTGGCGGTTAAGCGGAGATAGGTAATCCCGTGCGGGAACGGCAGAAAGTGATAGGACTGCTTCAACTAGAGCCGCCACAAGCACAAGCAGAAGAAGATGGAACCACGCCACCTGCAGCAAGACAGTATATGCCTGACGAAGCCACCAGACAGGTGGTAAAATCGATCGCGAAAGAAATTTGTGCAGAAAAATCAAAATCCAGGCCCTGATTATCTAATCATTGTAATTTTTGTATTGATTCCAATCATTTTTCCCTTTCCAGTGAAGAGGACCTCCAGGTGCAAAGGGTGATGGAAAGGAACAACCTGACCGAGTCGAAAGTAAAGCAAAGGATCCAGGCTCAGATGCCACTGGACAGGAAGTGCCAAATGGCTAATTTCGTTATCGAAAACTCAGGAAGTCTCGACGATACCAAGAACCAATTGTTGAGAATTGTGTCCTTGCTGAAATCTGCAAAAATTCACTGGAGAATCCGAATTATTTTAGGACTTTGCTTCGGTGGAGTGTTTTCACTAATCATGTTTCTTACTTATAAGTTTGTTTGCTATTTGAGGTGATAGTTTCATTATATTCAATAGATGATTTAGTTTCTCTAATTGAAAGTATATATATGTAAATTGCATCATCTTGGTATTATTTGGTGATGGACATTTATTTCTATGAAAGTTTTCATTCAAGCTTTGTTGCTAGGTTACGCATTACATGTGAATAGTTCTAACTACAACTACAGGGTGTCCCACATAAAGCTGATACGCCTGTAATGAATGATATGTATGATGAGAACTGGTTTAATGTGGGACACTCAGTATTACGCTGTCTTACTCTTGTAAACTATATATAGCCAATATGTAGCCTTGTATTCAAACTATCAGTAAAAATAGTACATTGCCATACATGAAACTGTTTTATACAATCACTTTGCAGTATTAATGTCCATATTATTGTTGCACTTGACGTTACATTGAAAAGAAATGAACTGTTTTTTGTAACATTGCTAAATTTGTTACTTCTTCACATATTTCTCTAAAAGTAATTTAGATACTAAGAATTTTCATATGCTCCTTTTCTATATATTAATGCTTACTGAGGATAGTGTCTTTTTAATGGATTTGTATATGGATTTATGAAATGTACATTTGTTCACATTTAGAAGAGAACACAGATGAAAAGTAGTATTACGTAATGTTGAAAAGGGTGTTACAATAAGTAACAACAGTAGTATATTTATTAGTAGTATAAAATTTAAAGAATTTTAGATCTTGATCTTTATCATTATCATTATTTATTACCACATGCTTCTACTGTGCTGAAAGGAAGTTCACATCACAGTTGATCAACCTCAAGTCATAGGTAAAGATAGCATCATCCTGCAACTTTTTTCCAGTTTCACAAAGGATAATGCACAAGATTTTGCATAAATTTGTGGAGGTCATTTACCCGCGATCGGTCAAGGGTGAGTGCCATGCTCACTTTCAATTTTTAATGAAGTGCCATTTTAACAGTATTTAAAATATTGGCCTGTGATGCTTTCTAGATGACTTTATAGTGTGTCGCAAGTGACGTGATCGCATTCTAATGAGATTGAAGTAAATAGCAGTATGAGAGAGAACATTGTTGGGATGGAGTGTTGTCAGAGTGAGTGCAGAGCTCACCCACAACTGATTACATTGCATATTGTTTTATTTAGATTTTACATTTTTTAGTCAATAATTCTATGCTGTTTCTAGTGAGCTTTCGTACCTGTATGTTTTTGTCATGCTAATAGAAAATGCAAAAAGTGTTGTAAGTGAATTCATATTACATATTTGTGGAGCACAGATGAACCTTTTTGTTAGCACTGAGAGCTGTTTAGTTTTACAATATATTATTCTGTTTGAAAACAAAAATGTAATAAAGAAGGAGAAAAATAATAAAAAGATCACTAGAAATAAAAAGTAAAATTTTAAAAAATCAAATGTAGTGAAATATGCCTTATAAGCAAGGCACTCACATGCGACCGACGACTCAAGCGATCCTTAATTGACTGATCATGGGTTAAAAATTCAGGGTTGCTACGCGACTGGAAAACCGGGAAAAGTCAGGGAATTTGGTTGGTCAGGGAAAAGTCAGGGAAATGTCAGGGAATTTTGCAGATTTTCTGGAATTTACGCACATTTTGGAGAACCAGTTACAAAATGAACGGTTCATTTCCAACAAATGAACGGATCATTCCCACTTCCGAGTTAGGTACTTGTGATTCCACTCTCCCAAAAGATTCAGTTCAAAAACTTGTTCCTCTCGTTCTTATGATTTCCAGTCTGTTACGTACAAAATAATGGTTCCTTCGCATTTCGATTCTATATTTATTCACTCTTGGATTCGTTACGACCGTCCGTTCATTTTGCGACTCGTTCTTGTGAACCTGTTCAAGACCGGAATTTGGAGAGGCGTGCGATTTTTCCTTAGAGAACAAGCTACTCAAGATGAAACCTGCAGCACCTGACATCCTCAAAATTTCTTGAGGAAAAAATGTTGATTTAGCTTTGTGTGTGGTGAGCCGAATTTCCTTTCTGCAAGAACACACCCGTTCTCTTTTGATACGTGAAGCGGAGCAGGTTGGTTTTCGGACAGTTCATTGGTTTTGGATCTGCAATAACTGTATACTCCTTGAACCAAAGAGAATGTAATACTTTCTGCCTTGAAGAGCAGAATTTCACGTAACTGGCTGTGGTTGACGTCACACCGGGTGCGGACGTGGAGTAAAAACAAAGGGACTCACTACTTCGTTCCCCCCGTAAAGTTGTTCTGTGAATTTGAGTCCTTCGTTTGCGACCCGTTCAGAAGCAACCTAATCAACTAGTTCATTTGCTCGTTATAAACCTTAAGTTGAACTAACGAAAGCAGGTAGGTAATACATTTAATTACCACTTTTTATACTAGGGTTTAGATAGAATATCAAAGTAAAAGTTGTAGTCCAGTTTTACTGGTGGATAACTTAAGTAGGTTGACAATATGATCATAATTATCAGAAAGAGGTGAAGAAGTTATCGTGTATTATTTTATAGATCGTGGTCTTATTGTCGTTCATATTTTAGTACAATAAAAAAATAAATAATGTTAGAAAGATGATAATGCTTTATTTTTTTTTATTATTTATTATTATTATTAAAGTAGGGTTACAATTAATCTTACATTTTTTTTACATTGATTCCGAACTACAAAACTAGTACAATTTTACGTACTGAAACGTTAACTTGACTTACCGGTTGATTTTACATAATTGTAAGTACATGAATAGTACAGAAAGCGATATACTGTCGTAGAAAAGGCTGATTATGTTTGGAGAAATGTTTGTTGTATGTAGGAATTGCATAGTAAATCTGTTAGAAAGTGGAAAGTTTCTCATTGTTTATGAAGATTGTACTTCATATGAAACCTGTCGTAGTTTTTACATCGCAGAGATGTGTTACACCCGAGAAATTAGTAATTTTATCCAGTATCAGTGACGTCATTATTTGAATATGCACGTGTTTTAGAACGAATTTATTTTTTAAAAACTGGTGCGAAATTAGCGTATTTTTTGCAAGTAGAATGAAATTATGTTGAAAAGTGGTGAAAATGGGCCCAAGTTCCTTTTGTTTTATTACGATTTCATCATGCTACAAATGCAACTTTTACATGGTTCAATTTCGATTTACTTCTGCTAAGACATACTGCAGAGTTTTAGCGATTACTTAAGATTTTGTTCAATATATGCTTTTGTAGTTAGGTTAGGAAGGTCAGGTTTGGGTGTCTTAGAATTAAAATGGAAGTCCCTGAATGCATCCGATACTTACTGTCGCTTGTCAACCGGCGAATGAATACCTTGTCCATGGGAAGCGTGTATGTTTGCGTAAGGTCATTTTGATTTTTTTTTTCAACATAAATAACTTTTTCGAATGCAAACAGTGCTCATTATTTTAAGGAAGGTTCAAATTTCGTGTCAAAATGATTGCCAAAATTCTATGATAATTAGTCTTTCTGTTAGGAAAATTTGGAAAAAAAAATCATAAAGCAATTGGAACTGTTACCAAACATGGGTTGGGATGCGGGATTTTGGAGGAACCGTTGACCCACTGTACCCCTCTAGAATTATGTTAATTTTTTTTGTAATAGACAGATTTTGATGTTTTATGTAATATAAGATTGGTTCCAGTGCGTGGAAAACTCAAACAATGGAGATATTTCGGTAAAAATCTGATATTCCCCGGACACCTATAACTTCTTTGTTTTGTCAAATTTGGACATTTGTACTTAATTTGTACTTACCTATCTGCTTTGCGGAACATTCTTTAACGTGTATTCACATTTTTTTGATCAAAGTACCGGTAATTGCAAATTTTTTTTTAAAAAAAAGTGTTTTTGTAACAGAAGAACGTACGTTTCCGCAAATGGTTTGTGGGGCTATGTGTCAATGGTTTGTGGGGCTATGCGAGAATAGTGTGTGGGGGCTACGCATATATTTTTCGAAACCAATTTTTAACTATTGTAACCTATACATGACCCTACCTAACCTAACCTTACCGTAAATGGTTCGTGGGGCTATGTGTGAATGGTTGAATTTCCGCTATGAAACATTCCCACATCACACAAAACATCTTCCAGATGTTAGACAATGCTACAGGAACTTATTACCGTAAGTAGTTTCTTCTGTAAAAATGAAGGAATCTGTCCGGGGAACATCAGATTAGTACCGATATTTCATTCCAAAGTATGGCCCGTGCATATATTTTTTTAGGGTGTATGGTTGGTCACCGGCCCCATTCAAGTTCTGAATTTCCGAAATATGTACTATTTTCAATAAATTAAAAAAATTCCCTTCCATTTCATAGGTTTCCTTCAAAATGGCAAAAAGAACCTTATTTAATCCAAAATGGTTGACAGACAAGGACATATCATGTTGGGCTGAAGAAATGAAGAGTGATAAATTTTCAGTGTATTGTCGTGTGTGCAAGAAGCCAGTTTCGTTAAGTAATATGGGTAAACAAGCTCTCACCAGTCACATGAAAGGAACAAAGCACAGATCAGCTATGAAAAACAAAGTGTCGTCACTTGGTATTGTGGGGTATTTGAAGAATTTTGAAAAACATGGTACTGGAGTTGAGAAGGAAAAAGGTAAAGTGAAACAGGAAGGAAGAATAACAAACAATTTAGAAGAGCAACATGTTACAGCTCCTACCACTTCCCATGAGTTGGGAAGATCAACTTTTCATCATGAAGAATCCACTTCGAAAAAAACAAATATTGAAGGGATGGAAAAATTCCTAGTGAAGGATAATGTTACACGGGCAGAAATTTTGTGGTGTATAAATGCAGTTTGGACACACATGTCATTAACTGCTGCGGGAAATAGTGCATTGCTATTTAAAAGAATGTTTTGTGATAGCACCATTGCAAAGGAAATAAAACTTCAGCGAGCGAAGATAGCTTATGTCATTACTTATGGTTTGGGTCCATATTTTCAACGGGAGGTGGAGAAGGAAGTTTTAGAAAGTGAATGCTATGCAATTGCTTTTGATGAATCTCTTAACAAGATTTCCCATGAAGAGCAAATGGATTTCGTGGTACGATATTGGAGTTCATCTAAAATGGAAGTTGTATGTCGATATTTTGGATCAGCATTTTTGAAACATACCACATCAACAGATATCTTGGGTGCTTTCAACCAACAGTTAAGCTCCATATTGCACAAACGATTGATTCAAATATCTATGGATGGACCAAATGTGAACATGAAGTTTTTACGAGATTTTAAACAAAGTGTTGAAATTGATGAAAGCAGCCCGGTTTTAATTGACATAGGAAGTTGTGGTCTTCACACACTCAGCAATGCATTGAAAGGAGGAATAACAGCAACTAAGTGGTTGTTAGTAGAATTTCTAAGAGCATTGTACAACTTATTCAAATATGTTCCAGCACGCAGAGCCGATTACATTTACTACTCTGGATCATCAAAATTTCCAAAAAAATTTTGTTCAGTAAGGTGGGTGGAAAATGTGAACGTTGTACAGCGTGCATTAGAAGTCCTTCCACATTTGAAAAAGTACATCCATGGTGTTAAAACAGCGAAGAAGGAACCCAGCTCTCATAGTTACAGGATTGTTGTAGCAGGAGTTGAGGATAAATTGTTGGGTGCAAAACTTGCATTTTTCCAAACTATTGCATCTCAGATTGAGCCTTTCTTGAAGGAATTTCAATCTGATCAACCAATGGCACCTTTTCTGTACACTGAACTTATTTCCATGCTAACAGTAATTATGAATAAATTTGTGAAGAAAGCAGTAATTGACAGTACAGTTTTAACAAAAATAAATTTGTGTGATGAACATAATATTGTTCCTGCTGATAAAGTGGACTTGGGTTACTCAGTACGAGCATTACTTCGCAATGTTGATTTTACAGCAGCCGAAATTCTCCAGTTCAGGCAAGAATGTTTATACTGTTTGAGGACACTTTGTTCTAAAATCATGGAAAAATCTCCTTTACGATATAAACTGACCAAAGGAATCTCTTTTTGTGACCCATTTGTCATATCGAAGTCACAAGCAACAAGTTTTTCACGTTTGAAGGTAACGTTGGAAACATTTGTTCAGAAGCGACAACTAACTGGAAATTCTGCTGATAAAATTGAACAAGACTTCAGACATATATGCTCTAAGCCAGCTGTTATTCAACTCTTGAATAGTTATTCCCGAAAAACCAATCGTCTTGATAAAT
Organism: Lepisma saccharinum; assembly: GCF_977018435.1. Taxonomy (NCBI): domain Eukaryota; kingdom Metazoa; phylum Arthropoda; class Insecta; order Zygentoma; family Lepismatidae; genus Lepisma; species Lepisma saccharinum. The sequence continues at coordinate 6,437,893 of NC_139253.1, forward strand.
TTTGGTATGATCTTATAACAACCCACAATGTAAGCTCGTGTGAAGTGATGAAGTTTTTACAAATGATTTTTATCTTATTTCATGGAAATGCATGTATAGAGAGAGGGTTTTCTGTGAATAAGGAATGCGTAGTTGAAAATCAACACCATAGGTCACTGGTTGCTCAAAGACATGTTTGGGATAAAGTCCATGCATCTGGAGGCATTGAAAATCTCATTGTAGATAAAGGTATGGTTCATGCTGCAAGAAATGCACGTTCCAGATACATGGAAGCATTGGAAGAGAAGAAGAAAGAAGATGAGGAAACTGTGAAAGCAAAGGAGAATAAAAAAAGGGCTGCAGATGCCATCAAGGAGTTGAGTGAAAGAAAAAAAAGACTTATTAAAGAAACCGAGAAGGAAATTTATATGCTGGATGAGGAGATCCTTGCAATAACTAGGAAAAATTAATTTTATGTGGTAGTCACATCTGCCAGTATTATTTATGAAAGGTAAGATTTCAATTTTTATAATCATTAAACTTATTACATATTTTCTAAAGGTACATGACACAATTTTCTGTTGTTTCTCATTTGTACTGATATAATAGAGGTTGTGTACAGGTTACATTGTATAGCTTTGATATGCCACATTTTTTTATTGATTTTTTTGCACCACCTTAATTGTAATGACTTAGTAAAAATGGGGAAGTACAATACTTATTTATTTTTCATTGAATAGCATTGTATTAATCACTTGGTAAATTTTCAGGTAATAACTGTGTATATTCATATTAGTTAACGTGCCTGCATATTTAATTGAAAAACATGAAGTTCAAAAGCAAAAATCATGATGACAAACTTGTCTGAAAAAATTTCATTTCTGGACTGGAAAACCTGGAAAAGTCAGGGAATTTCATAATCAAAAAATCGTAGCTACCCTGAAATTATACTACAATATTTCATCAATAACTTACTCATTTTAAGTCAAACTAGTGTGCAGGTAACCATTATTATCCCATTGAATAAACAATAAAATAAATTGCATTTCAAAAATGTCCATAATATTATTAATAATATTAAACTGAACTAAATATTAATATTAAAATATAAAACTTGTTATCAAAGTATATTGAAAATGTTTTTGAGCATTCATCATGCCTAACTAACTTATTTACTACATGTTTACGAAGCCATGCTTCAAGATTATTAAAAAATTGTTGAGTAAATATTTTATGTATTTTATAATGATGTATTAGTAAGAGTTACTCTGTTCTCTCTAGAATTCCAAAGAAGCAGAAATGCTATTATGAAGAGCAAAATAGTATTTGTTTCAGTTTTGAAGTATAGTTGATGACGCACACACATATATATATATATCAACATGTACTTGTATCACAAAATACTTGTTTCTATGTCTCTGTTTTGATCTTTTTACTCTTGTTTATATCTTTCTGTTATTAAATATATATAAAATGCAGATCTGGTCATTCTTTTGCAACCTTATTACTCTCCCAGGAAAGTGACATTGTTTGTTTCAAATCAGTGATAGTTGCCCCTGATACAGCTTCATACCACAAGAAACAGATCAGTGAATGCTGCACATCATTGTTGCATACTGGCCATTGTTAACGTCGCTGCATCGATCTTCGATTTGCAATGCAACTGACCAAGTAACTTCAAACCTGGTAACAGTGAGTGGAAGAAAACACACCTCGTGACACGTACAACAGAAGGACAGTGCTCTCAGCATTGTGGATAATTAATGGATTACTCTCTTATATGCAGATCTAAATTTTAGCTCGAGTGTGATTAAGTTTGCCAACTTTAAAGAATAAAGTTCCGGAAGATTTCTTAACAGCCTTGAAACCCTTTAGATTAAAATGTCCTGAATATCAGCTGTTGTCTGTTTGTGATCTTGCTATTGTGAATACAAAATTCAATCAACTTGATCAAAACAACCTAGCAACAGGAATTTGTTAATAAACAAAAATTGATTGATTTGTTGTTTTAAGTCCACTTTATGCACAGAAAGGCTAATCGGTACTGGACCTACAGTTTAAAGTGGGAATCGAACCACTATGTGCCTACACCAGGAATCGAACCCAGGACCCCTTGATTATAAGGTGACGATGCTACCACTGTGCCATCGAGGAGGCCCAATAAACAAAAGAAAATCAGCATACAGTTCTGAAGCTGTAATACTACAACAAAATTCTTCAGAATGAAATACCACACATTTATTTATATTAAAAACTACACTTAAAAATTAGCATTTGACGTAATAATTAGACTTACCTGTTTCAGGAAAAGGATGCGAGAACAGCCTTTTTCTTCTTTGTTTTTTTAAACATTGACATTCAGCATAATTTGCGTAACATTTACTGCAGCAGTTACCCTCGAACTTTACCAAAAATACTTCGCAACAGTCACTATATACCGCTTCACGGTCAAACCAATCAAAAGAACTTTCCCATGCAGTAATACTTTCTTTTTTTCTCACAACTCTCAACTGGCCATTTCAACAACACAAACACTGAAATGCCCTTATTCCCTCTGTAACATACTACAAACTAAATCAGTATAACACAGCAAAATTGGGTATAGGGAAATGAAGAAGTCTCTATACTTTAATGCAACAAGGTCTTTGCTTTCATTTTCTGCAGCTCTTGGGTAGTTCAAACTATTTCCCCCTCCTCCCACTTATACAATGCCTCATTGTTCACTAGTGCTCAAAGTAATATTGTCAAGTTTGTTTGGTTTGCAACAACAAATTTCTTCACTCTGTAAATGCATACCAAAATAAAATATTAAATTCGTCATACCAGAAAAGAACAAAGTTTGTCAGGGAGATCAAGAGAGATCTTGATTCCAGGAGGATTCACAATCTTAATTGTGATATCATAAGTGGAGATACTAAAATATTGAACCAGCGTGCCAGTAAGGAAAAAAAAATAAAATTGTCATTTACATGGAATTATTTAAATAGATATTGTGTTGCATGCAGCAACTTTATTATACGAGGGTGCATCAAGTGAAAATCCTTACAAAAATTATAAGATAGGTTTACAAAGCTAAAATTTATGTAAGGTATAAAGGTGCCACATGCACAGTGGCATGGCCCAGGATTTTCGAAAGGGGTGTGTTACGTGCACATTTTTTAAGTAGTCAGTCATCTTGCCATATTTTCCTGCTTTGACTTACTTTTTTTTAAATACTGGACCAAAAGGGAGGGTTATAACCCCCCTCCCCCCTTGGGCACCCCACTTGAGATGCAAAGCTGTAAAACTGGTCAGGTGAGTTTCAAAATGCCATTTTATTTTAAAATGGAGGCTCCGCTACACACCATTCCCAATTTCTTGCCCTCTGAAAGCCTAAAATATATAGAAATTCCTCAGAAATTAAAATTCAATACCCTTTGCATGTCCACCACACCAGAAAGTTCACAAATGGAGGATAAATTTCAACAATGGCATCACTTCACAGGCAAGTCAGTGGGGCATAAGTGTCACCAGGCACTTACTGAGCACTTGAAAATATCTTTTGACCAACAATGAGTTTATTCATGTTAGGGGGAATAAGAGACGTGGTTCGTAATAGGAAGATGTAAGTTTTGCGGAAATAATTTAGTAACTCACTCGTGTCGTCTTAATGGTAAAATACAACAAATGTGTGCCACCCCACATGCAAAAAATCTGCCAGATAATAAAACAAATTAACTGTTGTTATTTTTTTTTCTCAAGAAGTATCAGCTTATTTTCAACGAAACTTTGCATGGTTCTAGGAATGTAGCACTGCTATATACTACAGTTTTTCATTCTTTTTTGTCTATTGTGGTGGCCACGGGAATGCCGAATGCCAATTAACTTTCATTTATTGGGATCTACAATGTATAAATTTCAACTCCGATAAAAGCCCTGTTATTCCAGAAAAAAAAGAAAATTTGATCTATGACAATTAGTTCTCGAGCTACGATTATTTTGCACATCCAACAAGTTTGAAAAGCACGTGCTTGAAACGTTCCCATCCTGAGAGGCTATCATGTTCACAAGGCTCCCGTACGCTGAAGGTTAAAAGAAATTTTATTTATAAACATATCTTTATTTGGAAACCAATACAGATACAATAAACATCTTACAACACAACATTAATTACTCCAGGCAATTATTGACAACAGTGCAAAATACATTTACAATATTTCTTGGCTCTATGAGGGAATGACTGAGAAGTTTTGAGCTGACCACAAAGTTGGTATATATTATCATTATACCTTCATCTGTGTATATAGTAAACCACATGTGTATAAGTTAACTTTTCTTTGTTCTGAGTAGTGTTTCCTCTTGCATGTATAAATAGAGCTCTACAGGTTCTGTGGCAAATCGATTCCAGATGAGATCAGAAAAGAGATAGACCAGGGGAGCCAAGTCAGGTGAATAAGGTGGGTGTGGAACAAGTTCAAATACACAATCATCCACTTTCACTGTCAAAAAGTGAACTGGTGCATTTCAGCACAGAGTGAAGCAACATCACTTTCCTAGACATCCCCCAGAATTCCAGAAGTGAGGCATACGTATGCAGTCCCTTACAGTTTCACCCTTGTGCAGGACGTCAATCAACCAAACAGCTTTTGAATCCCACAAGGTGGATGCTATCACCTTCCTCTTCTTCGAAGTGGGAAAGTCATTTGAATCAGCCTCAAAAATCAGTAAATTTTGATTGGACAGTTTTACTCTTGTCACTTTTGATCAATGGACGATGAAGATGTGCTGAACCCATTGCTTGGATATTTTGAAAGCCTCAGCAATTGACCTTGTAGTGTTGTTCCATCACTCTAAGTGAACTTTATCCATCTTCTTATCAGATGTTGAGGTGTAAAGTCACCCAGCACAGGTGTCATCCTGAGGCTTGTTTATGGCATAAATAAAAATCAATTAATCAATTCAACTACCCAGAATTTAAATGTTGCATATGAATGGGCATGTGTCTTATTCAGCATCACACCTTTTACGTGAAGATACTGGATTGCTGCCTTTGTTGACAATTCTATTCATTTCCATAAAGTGGCACTGCCCTTGACACTATTCAAATGCATTCGAAACAAAGATAAGTCAATTGATGGGCATGTTGTTTATTGTAATTCACAAGAAAGATTAGTGATTATATGTACATGAAGACTCACCCCTCGTTCATGATCAGACTCAAAACTTTTCAGTCCTCTCTCACATTCTGCAAGAAAAAAAAACTGTAAATGCATTCACAATTAGCTAATAAATAGCTCATATATTTATTATATGCTTCATATGCTTATTTTTTTATAGTTGATACAAAATAAATATTCCTGAATTTCTATAATTACAATACAATGAAATATTCCACAAGGAATGTCTAGAACTGTGTTTATTACCACCAGATACGAAATAATATTTTTGCAGTACTGTATAAATATGATGATGACTGAAGAAAATAAATATTTTTTATTGAAAAGGTATTGGAGCTGAGATATATATATATATCCCCCGCCCCCCAACTTACAATTTCAAGTTTTGGCTCATTTGTACTCCATCACATCCATGACAAATCGCTGTCATTGACCTCATCATGCAATTCATTTATGTGAAATTTTCATAACTTGCTCCAATGCAAAATAATCTTCATGGTGATCAATTTAAGTAGAATAAATCATACTTTCACTCTGGATTCCCAGATATTAATTGTAAGAAATTTTGTATGTAGTCTTAATGTGATGTTTATGTATTTCTGGTATTCACAAGTCCATATATTGCACAGGTACTACTTGGAATCTACTGATGCCTTACTTGTAATCAAACTCGCATCCCTCCATTAAATTAATGAGGCTTACTACAACACTATTTGGGGAATATGGAGGTGTTCATGTCTAAACATTATGAAGACATCCTTCACGACAGACTATGGTGTGATGGCAGAAGATATGAAGATTGCTCTCATGTGGGTTTTAGGCACAAAAGCTAATTTGCAATCATGACTTCAGAACATTACAATATGTGAATCAAATGTAGGATCTTTGATTTACAAGCAACAATGGGCTGCTGAACTGTTAGGGAATATGAAATTAATCTCATAAAAAGTTTCTACTTTTGCGCTCCTGTATGTGTTTGTGTGTGGTAATATGTAGATACCATTTGGTTTACATATGATGACACAAAAAAAGCTTCAGTATTATGACTAGAAATCATGGTGCAACACAGACAAGTGTTTCACAACCATCTCCATATCTACATGCACACTGACCTGAATGCTTGCAGAAGTCAGAATAAAAATATAATTAATGACAAGAAAACGTTAGATCTTTAATTGAGAATTAAAAGCTAATTTAGAGAGATGCAGAGATGTGTGACAGTGTTCATTTTAAAGCTGCATTGGATTGGAACGTTTTTATTAATATATTTCTATCGAAAATGTAAGCAAGCTTGAAATAATTACTTTGATAAAACTATGACTATTTTCTTGACTAGATTTCTAAATTTTAGGCAACTTTATGACCCAAGCGACAGGTGACAATTGACACAGGGGTTTCACACCAAGGTGACAAGTGACAAACAACACAAGCCCATCCAGTATCTAAATAAGTATTCACTGCATGTGGACAACCAGCAGGCAGAGGTGACACATGCAGCTTGTGTCATTTCTGTGCATTGCATTTATTTCTGAAAGTTCATTTCGAACTAACACATGCCACTTACTGCTTTGGTCTGGAAAGTGTCTAAGGAAGATTTTGCATCAAAATGACACATGCCACTTGGGAATGAACCAATCAACAGCAACATTTCACACTGTAGCAACATGACAAGCTGCACAAGTCTGCATTACACTGATTAAATCTTGAAGTGACACACGTTGCTCGCCTCATTGGTGCAAAATATCACTTACATATGACTAGAATAGGCAACAATATAAATTAAATTCACAATGAAAACAAGAATACATCAAAAACAATAATATACAAAAATAACAATAAGAAGTAATTTGAGTACAAGGTTTTTCACAACTTTGAGAAGATTTTCCTTTTTACATATTCAGTTACTCATATTTTCTGCTGTTAACGCTAGAGTTGTAAGTACACTTCTTCTGTTTGGATTTACCCCTAAATTTTCCCAGTTTATCCAAGAAAGTCTGGCTGTGAGATCTGTAAATAATTTTCAAGAAGTAATTAGTAGTCATACTGTGAGTAGCATTATATGAGTCTTTTACCAAATGCTCCCAAAAAACAAGATTGACCTGAAGAATCCCCCTTGCAAAAATTTTCGGGGGAGTTCTTGTTGTAACAGCAAAAGACAAGCAATTACTTTTGACTTCAAATACACTTTACTAAAGATATCATTATCGCAAAACACACTCTATCTCTTTCAAGAGACTATTAACAGGTCTACACCAATAGCAATATGTGTACAATAAAAGTAAAACAAGATTGCAAGACAAATATAAGTAAGAAATCTAATTGCTTATATTAAAAGAAAGGAAAAACTAAACAAAACTGTTTCATTTCAACTATTACATAATAAAACTATTTCAACTGCATATTTTGGAATTTATTGACATCTTAAACAATTAGTTTGCTACCTTATAAATATATATAAGTATATTAATTCTGTCCTATATATTTAATAATAATGTATATTTTAAATGGAGTGATTTACACACACACACATATGCTATGTGCGCGTGTATGTGTGTGTGTAAATTATGATCTTTCTCCCCCCCCCCCAACCAGTCTTCAATAATTTCACACCCTAACTTGTTATTTTTACTCTGACAGGAAGGTCATTTATGCAGCTAAATTGTTTGTTTGTAGAAAAAGAATTAGCAGTATAGAGCAACCACAAGGAAAAAAAACCTTGGACGACAAGTCCCCGTGCAGCTTTCCCTTCTTCCGTTCAGCTTGGGCCATAAGGAAGCATGGACCACTCTCCCCCTCCTCTCCACACGGGAGTACGGTGCACAGGAGTCGCGGGTCTGCGCAGGTTTCTTTGCTTGTGGTTTCACTATAGAAGTTGGTCTACGTAGGCAGGTATTGCAATTGTAATGGGATCACAACGCCCATGCAATGGCGTTGATTAGGGGGGGCGGGTACGACGGGGATCCCTCCACTTTTTGCCACTTTTGCTCCAGCACTATGCTAAACCTTATCCTTATGTATCAAGGGAAAGTAAACTGCCTTTGCCCCCCCCCCACATTTTTGGAACCCAATCGCCGTCACTGCTCCCATGACACATGGGCGTCCGGAGGGGGAAAAGGGGGACCGTGCCCCCCCCCCCTGGAAAATTAAATTCAATCAAAAAATTATATATTTTTCACATATAATTTCATTTCACCCACAATAACATAAGTTAATTATTGCATGAATTTGATAAATTCAAATTTAAGCAATATTTGTTGAGGGAAATGTGCCTTGTTTGATCCCCCTTGGGAAAAAAAATACCTTCCTTGACCCTCCCTGGAAAAAATGCTGCGGACGTCCATGATGACACACACGAACGAGCTTGCCGTACCACTAACTTTGACGAGCCATACACAAGCTATGATAAGCTTGATGAAAGCTACGCTGTCATGGATTTATCTACTCAAACAAATAAACATCTTACCACTTGTGTTCCATTCCGCTCTCTCGGCCTTGATTTCACCCTTTAGACACTTCTCCACGTACGTAAGTGGGTCGTAGTCGGACACCAGAACTTCTCGAAGCAGGGCAATGTAAGCGATGGCCAGGCGCAGCGTGTCTATCTTGGAGAGGCGCTTCTCGTACGGGAAGGTTGGAACATGCACCCTTAGCTCATCGAATGCCGAGTTGATGCTGCTGAGACAAAAGACCAAAGCAACGTCAACTAGTTACCACCACCAAGTAATATCATGTACAAAGGAATTACATACAGTTATGAACAGGGCTAGGAATTTCATGACCCTACAATATTTTTCTTGTTAAGGGCGATGTGTTCCCTAAATACAGTGCGTTCCTCTGCTCTTTGGGCGGCTGACGGCGGCAACTCCCGTCAAATCGCGTGTGATATCTTCGCTATGGAAGCCGCTAGCTTCGAATTGACTTCAAGTTCTCAGAATTATAGTTACAATTACAAAATAAGCACGTTAAATGTCACGGGGGATGTTGGAAATGTTGTCAAGAACACATCTCTCAAATTTGTAAGAAAGTACGTAGGTTATATATTTTTCTCATGGAAAGATTTTCAAAAAGAAAATACCTTAAAATACCTTCATAAAACAATAGCTCGTCCTATTCTTGAATACGTGATTGAATTATGGTTCTTGAGAGCTAGAAGTCGAATTACTTTCGGAACATCTCCAGCGGACCACGCGAGTCTGTCTAGCGAGCCTAGTGGGCGTGTAGAACCTGAGCAGGGGGCTTAGCGATAGGTTCTGGGTTGAGATGACGCCAGTGGCTCGCTTCGTTGATTGGCTGCTTCGAGAGTTGTGACTCGTTCCGAAGCTTCAAATGCATAACAGCCAAAGATGTTATGGAAATAATCTCCCTCTAAGAATTACTTTCAAACGTTGAATCTGTTCATAAACTATTTATTACGTTGCTATGTACAAAGTTTAGAAATAATGCTATGTACAGCATTATTCGGAATGGCTAACACAGTTAAATAATGTCTACCTTACAAGGAAGAAGAACACTGAAAAGGTACAATTTTGTATAAAAGATATTGTTTTTCCAATTGGATAGTGAATACTTTTCAAAAAATCTATTTTATAAAATTCCTAAGTGGAATATGAGGAATATCACAATTCTAGATTCTCTCAAAATGAACAGAGGTTTAATAGCTGAACTTGTGGAAAGGTACAATATGAATTTTTGATGATGTATAATTTTGTACGATCTTTTGAATAATTTCAATAGTTTTATATTCAATTTTGCATCTTCTATTTTGACATAGTGACAATGAACGTGCTTATTTTGAATGTAATTGTAACTGTAATTCTGAGAACCTGAAGTCATTTCGAAGCTAGTGGTTTTCACAGCGGAGACATCACACGCGATTTGACGGGAGTTGCCGTCTGGCCGGCCGGTGCTTTTTAAGGGCATATTTGGCCGTTTCTACGTGATAGCATATTTTGATTGATTTTCGGTCATATTCAGCATATTTGCGCCTTTTCAAGGAATATGCAGCCATTTTCGAAGTGGATTCGTTTTTACTCCCATGTTACTCAAGTTATTGACTTTTTCACAATTAAACGTTCCACTTTATTTCATGAAAAATGGTGAAAACCAGTCTCCTTTTCTACAATAGAATGAAATCAGAAAATGGGCCTTGGCCCAAAATAATTCTGAGCAAATATTTGCTTATTGTTGAATTTCTTCGAAGTGTAGATCGCTGTTTATTTTCTGCAAAATTATGACAACTAGCTACCTCCCCTATACACATTTTCTCTCGATACTTCAGAACTTGAGCCGAGGAATGACATTGTTTACTTTAAATATGCTCCTCCTGTGTCAGCCGAAGTAGAAAGAAGCTTCTCTCAGTACAAGGTTTTGCTGGCTGACAATAGGCAATCATTTATATTTGAAAATTTACAGAAATTATTCATTGTACATTGCAACTCGAGCTCATCAAGTGAACTAATAGTACGTGAAAATATCTCAGCATATGTCAAACATTGATGTTTGAAACAGTTGTAAGGGCGTATTTTTCAAATTAGAGTGCATATTTTTTAAAATTTTAGGCCATAAGACCATTTTTAATTTTGCATATTTTGTTGATTTTTAGGGCATAAAATTCATAGTCCTAGTTATGAGAAAAATGATGGTTTAATCATGTCTAAGTTGTGAACAGAACTTTCGAAAACATTGGGTGGGCTGTAGTGTTGTCCACGGGACGAGACGGGACAGGCTTTCAAAAATTCGGGACGAGACGAGATTGCCCATGTGTCCCGAGACAAACGAATATTTTCGAGGCGAGACAGCATTTCCACGAGACGAGACAGGGCAAAGTCTCGTCTCGTGGGCAACACTAGTGGGCTGAGATTTGTTCTATAATTATGCAATATTTCATAAGTAGACCGAGGATTTGCCCTGCCTCAATGGCGTACACAGAGGGAGGAGGCTGAAGGGGTACAGCCCCCTCCAAAATTTTGAGAAAATAAACATTTTCAAATAAAAGCAGCGAAGAACTCAGGAAATACCATAGTGGTAAATGCAAGCTCGCCCTAATGACCAGCGTTTGCCATTTTTGAAAGTGGAAAGTTTTTGATATATGGAATATTTTAATGTGTATGCAGTTTCCCTAGATAGCACCTATACACTATCCACCTTTACAATGCCAGACCCTCCCGAAAAAAAATCCTATGTACGCCAATGTCCTGCCTAAAAGGCCAGAATATGTAGGAGTTTGCATTGAAAAATAGTTTCAAGGCATTTCAGAGGGATACCTGAATTTTTATACTGGCTGTTTTTGCCTATTTTATTGATAAGTGCCTATTTCGCATAGACAACTCCTGTTTTGAGTGATAATCCGGGAAACTGATATAAAATCTGTCGATGTTCATCTCTTCTAGTGCCTATTTTGTACTTTTCCATGCTTTTAGGCCTGCCTATTCTGAGAGTTTTTATTGCATATCGATCATCATCCTGGTTTTAAGACCTTACTTTCTTAATAATGATGTGTGACCACGGAGAGTATATTTAATATAGGAGAATGATAAGTATCATATTGAAGATGTAACAAATATTCTGAAATGCTTTGATAAAACTCAGTAATTAAGTTGAGAGAATGGGACTTGATTTTTAAAATAAAATATATTAACTGGCAAATTTTTGTGTAGGCTCGAGTCCCACAGGCCCATATAAGTTGGCGCCATTGCTTGTGAATCAGTGGGTGCGTTCCTTAAGTCTTAATAAATTCAACGAAGATAACTGGGTTCGTGAAAATCAGCCTCCCTGTCCGTGCGTTTCGTCCGACAACGAACTTCACGAAATCGACATAACGAACGCCATAACGAACTTCACCAACTTCACGGCAGGACTTGTGGAACGGAAAGTGGCAACTCGTTTAAAGCGTTAAACTCTTGTAACTTTCGAAACTGCCCAAAAAATGACTAGGGGTCGGAAGTTGAAAAGTCATTTTATGTGTGCCTTGAATATAGTGCTAAAACTGATAGTGATCAATTTCCCTTCAGTTAGAACAAAAAAACATTGTTTTTGTCTGGAATTTTTTGCCTTTTGATAATTTTAAGGGTCAACCACCATCTGTGCGATTTGATGTAGAATGACCCATACATTTATCCGTTTGTATTTCCACATTCTATGCTGTTGTAAAGTTTTCTCCATGACAAAGAAGGGAAAAAATTAACATTGTATACATGTGATACACTATAAGAACTGACAAATAAAAAGGTATCTACCTCCCTTCCAAAATTCCTGGGCAGAACACTGATTTCATTATTCTTATTTGAGTTTTAAAATTTAAGATATATATATATTTTTTCAATAATATCATTAATGATTTTTCCCAAATGCCCTCTTTCTTAATTAGAGTTTTGAATTGTGAAAGCAGAAATGAATGAAATTTATAATAACAATATTCCTAGTGTGGCTTGTAAAATCTGGGAGGCTAAGCCGCTGTCTTCAAATAACTGATGTCCAAAACATATCCGAAGATGATCCACAGAATATCCACGACACATCATTCCTGGATACCCGGTGGATATCTTTGATTAGATATCCCTTGGACATTTGTGTGCTGTATGGGAATTACGTCATTCTACGTACCACGCACATGGGCGTCCGGAAAGGGGGACAAGGGGGGCACGCCCCCCTGGAAAGTGAATGTGCACCTATAAATTATATATTTCACACATAATTTCATTTATGTTAATTATTATAAATTCGTTGAATAAACATGATAATTTCAGACTGAAATAGTGTTTTTTGAGGGGGATCACAATTTTGGAGGAAAATATGCGTCCTTTGCCCCCCTGGGAAAAAAATACCTTGCTTGTCCCTCCCTGGAAAAAATCCTGCGGACGTCCATGACCACGCATGCGCAGTGCGCTAAACTTTTGAAATGCTATTCTTGTAATGTTAATTATTATTGTATAATAAGGGTCCTCAAAATATTCTAGCAAGTATAATAATCCTGAAAGTAAATATTTGATCAGTATAATTGCCGCGGTGGCTCAGTCGGTAACGCGTCTGACTACCATGCTAAAGGTCCCGGGTTCGATCCCGGCCGGTTCAAATCCGGGAACTTTTCTAACGGTGGAAGCGGCCCCGGCGCACACCCAGCGTCGAATAACATGGGTACCTGGGGGAAACCCTGGGGGGTAAAGGCGGTCAGGGGTGTGATGCTGATCACATCACCCCCACTCACGACCGGATCAAGAAAGTGTGGGGTGTTACGCCCACACCCCCTATACACCTTCATGGCGTTGTGCTAAGCACAGGGGAGCACTTTACTTTACTTTACTTTACTAGTATAATTCTTTATAGGGGAGTCCAGGACAAAGAGGACAATCGGGCAAAGTGGAGTTTTATTTTCTGCTGTCATGTTATGTCCTGCTACCTATAATATCTAGGGTGATCTGGAAAGCACTTTAAGGTACAAACTGAGGTTTTCTGTCGCTTTCATTTAAGTCACACTGAATCAATTAAAGAGAATATTATCAGTATATTGGGCATGTGTACAGATTCTTAACAATGATCCTCCAGCATGTATATGATGTCTGTAGTGTTTCCTATTAAAAGAATTAACATAAATAACTGCGTGCTGTAAAATTGCATCTTTGTTGTATGTGCGCATTACTTAGTGACGGGAAACATGGATTTGAATGTCTGGGAAGCTTCGTTCATTGCAGAAGAACACTGGAATAAATTTTCAATGAAAATGGCAACTTGGATAGGATCCACTATAAATCTATAGTGTTCACAAGTGGTAGGCCTATAAGCTACCATCTTTAAAGTTTAATATAATGGAAGACATCAAGAATCTCTGTAAAAGAGGTGATGATTTTGAATTGCCAGATGATATTTGGGAGCTATAATTAAAAATGTGATAAAAATCTTCATCTAAAATAATAATAAAAACAGACTGCTATGTTACAGCAATGTAACATTGACAAGATACATCGTATAACATTCTTTTCTGTTAAAAAAATTTAACCATTGTTATAACTGTATCTTTAATGAAAGTAAAAATAAATGTCTGATGAAGGGAGCATGGCCGTAGACAGGAAATGTTTTCGGGGGGGGGGAGTTCATCCATAATTGTTCCCATGGGCGTCGCGAGAAATTTTAATAATAGTAATAATAACAATAATTATACAATAATAATTAAAATTTCATAATAATAAAACAATTTTATTCCATAATAATAATAGGCCTAATAATAATAATAATTATTATTATTAGTATTGTAACCGCCCCTGTTGTTGTTATATCCTTGACGGGGCTTACTCAATCTAGCAGATGAGTGAATATCCAACACAAGTTGTTGTTGTTTTTTTATTTTTTATTTTTATACAGTGTGTACTGAAATCCACAATTATTATAGTTTGTTATTAAATTGTAGATACCTTCAAGAAAAAGCTTTAAAAGTTAGATAGAAATTTTAGTCACAATGTTTTTGTTGTTTGACCTCAAAACTTAATTTTTGTAATTTTGAAAAGTGTGGAACCAGTTATTATTTTTAAAAAACTTAGCCTGGTGCATGGATTGTCTCAATCGCGAACGTAATGCGCTACTAAATTGGATATCCTAGGTTTGAAGTCCTATCAAGGGGATTTTCAACTTTATCGAACAGGGAATTTCAAAGTTGGAAAGGGAACTTTGGGACAATCATAAGTGAATTTTCAGTCTATATTCCTTGTGAAGCAGGAACAAGACTGGTAAGAGGACAGCGGAAGTGAAAATGTAGGGGTCGCGGGCGGGTTGCGATTCCGGGAATAAATCCTGTTTCACTCAAGTTTCAGAATTCGAAATGTATGAAAATTCTAGCTTGATCGTTTCAACATTGTCTCCTTGTATTTTGTGATGCTTCGAAAAAAATTTTGAAAATGAGTTACAGATTTTGGTTTCTGAACTTCCATTAATCCAACATGTCAGATGTTTCGGGGGGGTTGAACCATAGAACCTCCCCTCTAAATACGGCCATGGAAGGGAGCGTGTGTTCTCCTGAAATGTCACAACAAAAACTATGTTTTTATGCTTGTAATAACCGTAGACTACAAGAGAGATAAAATTTCATTTTCTGACAAGTGATATTTCTCGAACACCCTAGATATAATAGTGATTCAGTGTGAGACTGATTGCCAAGATTCCATTATTTATGTTTGAGTTTTACAGAGATACAAGTGAATCCTAGGCTGCTACTCTTAAGACCCGGCTGGATATTTGGCAGCGGAATGGGCGATTGTTTTTCAAATTTTTCTCCCAATTCGAAAAACCGCTGTGATATTCCAAAATATGAAACAATACATACGCTTAGAATTCTATCTAGACGTGAATTTTCATGTAGTTTTCTTTCCCTGTTATCTAGATATTATCAAAAGTTTCGCGATTGCGTAAGTCTATAAAACTATTGATAATATCTAGATAACAATGAAAGAAAACAACACGAAAATTCACGTCAGTGCTCTAGAAGCAATTCTAAGCGTATGTAATTTTTCATATTTTGAAATATCCAAGAGGTTTTTCAAATGGAGAGGAAACTTTGAAAAAATTCGCCCATTCGGCTGCAAAATACCTATACATTAGTTTCCAGCGGTATTAATTGTTAAAAGCAGTCTCCGCAGGGCTGAGGATGGAGGGGTAAGCGAGGGGACGTTCGTTCCCTCAGTTCCTGAAATTTGTCAAAGCATAAAAGCAACGAAGCTGAACATCCATATTGAAATTTATATTTCTTACCACAGGAACCTCCACAGCCCACACAAACTGAAATCAGAGAGAAATTAGAGTTGTAAAAGGCCCAAGAATTTCAAATAAGTTCAATTCCGGTCCAGGA
Organism: Lepisma saccharinum; assembly: GCF_977018435.1. Taxonomy (NCBI): domain Eukaryota; kingdom Metazoa; phylum Arthropoda; class Insecta; order Zygentoma; family Lepismatidae; genus Lepisma; species Lepisma saccharinum. The sequence continues at coordinate 6,453,859 of NC_139253.1, forward strand.
GAGAAAATCAGCAAGCGTAAATGGGTTCTGGCTGGACCGAAAAGAACCTTTCTATCTGTCAAGTATTTCAATTCGGTCCAGGAGCCCTTTTTCCGGATGAATTTAAATCCGGTCCATAAACAGTTTTTCCGGATCAAATTTAAATCAAGTTGAAACGAAACAACGCGCAACTTGGACCGAAATTAAATTGTTCGAAATAAAAGGATCCGGTCCTCTTGTGGAACCCAATAGAACCCATTAGAATTTATGGGTTTCTGGAGCTTTAACAACCCTGACAGAAATAGATTGTAGCAAGAACCGTAAGGAACTGCCCGTCCTTCTGTGAACGTGAAGAGGAGTAGTAATTGTTCACGAGTAGTAAAAGACGTCCTGAAGAGGCAGCCTGGTAGTGAAAGGAAGAAGTTAAGAACTTGGAGTATAGTCCATTATGAGATATCATTAGTACTTAATCTGTGTCACTTTACATGGACTTCTCATTCCGTTTGGCTTACGATCTGAATTTTTCCTCTCACATAGTCAGGATACGCCACTGGATTTCAGCGGCGTGCATTCGGGATACGCAAAGTACGCACTGCGTACCCACAACACAGTAAGAAAAAATAAACATTTTTTCGTCTTCCCCGAACATGAAAATTCAACAATTATTATCGCTCCGAAAGCAGTTCCACTGCAAGAAATTCCGATTTCCGCACGAACACGCTGCTGCCTTCCCGAAGGCAGTCCCGAATGATCCCGATTGTCACTTCGGCACCCACCCGATCCCCGTTCCTGCCGATTTCCGCAGAAAGACGCTGTTTCTTCTGCTTGGTACCCTAGAAATTCGGAAGGTAACCCCATTGGCTCATATCAGCCCCGACCACGTGTTTGGGTCTGCCCGCGCCTACCCTCTCTCCCACTTGTTTCCCGGTTCTAAGCACCGAGGGTACCCAAGATTTTGACAGCGTATGCAGTGTTGACAGTAGTCAACATATATATTTTTTTCAGGAATGCTTAGCCTACTAGCATTTAGCAGCCACGCGTAGATAGATCACTGTTGGATTGCAATAAAAATACATTATAAAAAGTGATACAGGAATCAGAGAGGAGGACAAGAATATGTAGTGGTGGAAGATCATATTTAATTTACGCGTAAACTATCACATATAAAATATTTATGTGAGGTTAAATTTACACTAGCAAGTTTTTTTTCTTTTTATATATAGGGAGGTGAGGACCAGAATGGACTGTCACTGTGTCGAGGGAAAATATGTGAACAATTTGCAAGTTTCGCACAATTCTCAGAGTATAAGAGTATCTGTTTATCTCCTTTCGGGATAAACATTTCCTTTGAGTTCCATAGCATGGGTGTTGATTGTTGACCCGACGATATGAATGAATGATAAAAGAAAAACATCATAAAACACAATGCTTACAATGGGATTCGAATGAGCCCCCCTCCCTCCCGCAAGACATTGCAAAGTGAGGTACGGTAGTTTAGCTTTTGAAGTGTTCTGGGATGTATGCTGACGTATTTTCTACTTGTCCTTAATTATCTCCCTTCTACAAAATACTTTGTCGACTGGCAACTCCGATTCATTCGTCCACAAGAACGCGTGGTTTTCGGGCATAGCGGACCGGACACAATGTACCGTGGGAGGTTGACTTTTGCTTTCTTCTGTCGTGTGAAATTTGCAGCGAGTGTTTCGTTCATATTATTTACATTACAGGATCTCTATTGTTTGTCGGTGCTGTGAAGTGATAAAATAGGGGGGCCGGGAGTTATTGATGACATACTGGAGAAGGGATTTTCGGAATTTACGAAAAAAGTGTAAACAATCCGAAATGGAAGGTCTGTTCCTGAGTTGGAAGAATTGTTTCAGCAGGAGTTGTGAAGGATGGTAAGCAGTATATTAGGCATTTTGATTTTTGAGAAGAAGAAAAATATCTCTACAGAGTGATTGACTGAGTAGAAAAACAGTGAAACTTTATTGTTGGCCTTATTCGTTGGTTTCCTCTGCGAAAGGTGTTGTGAAATAGTAGAGGATACTGAAATTTATCAAATTTATTACATGAAATTTGAAAGGACGGAAAATGATTATGCCATTTCCTTCCCGTTCAATGTTCATCGCACTGCATGAAGGAAATAATCGCAGTTGAATTGTTGGACTCTACGTAGCTATACGCCTTCATGGCGTGGTGCTAAGCACAGGGGAGCACTTTACCTTTTTTTTACGTAACTACTATCAGAATATATTTGCGAATATAAAATATCATACATATATTTTACCTCGTTACATTTGGATATTGATACAAGGATGAGAAATTTCCCATTATAAAATTGTAGAAAGAAGTTATTTTCTGAATAACATGATGGCCAGGGAGGGGGGGGTTCTGGCCCCCATAATCCATCTCGGTTGGCCCATGTTGCGTACCCTAGTTTAAATGTCACCGCACGCCACTGCTGGATTTGTATGCAAATAAGCAATAGCGATTTGTATCCTCTCTGCATATATGATGCATTTATAGTGTAAATTTACTAAATAAACAAAATATGTGCATTTATGATTTGGAACCATTCGTTAGGTTGGTCCATTTTGCCACCGTTATTTGAACGGGTTATTTCAACTCTTCGTATTTCGCGAATGGTTCATTATGTTTTCATAATTTCATTTTTTATTTGGAGCGAATTAATTAAAGTTATATTGCCCGCAGTGTGAATAATATATTGTATTCATATTGATAGTAAAAAGAATGCATAAATAATCCACTTTGTCCTGGCCTTTCCTACTTGAAATAATACATTTGTTACTCTTATACTAACAAGACAATTAACTTGTGATGAATTTGTATATAAATTTGAACACAAATCTGACATGCCCCCCACCCTGTTCCATCACATATTCTTGAACTCCAACTATGTAAAAACCAACTTCTCTTTAATATCATTCTCACTAAAGACAAAACACAATATCATTTTGCCAAGATTCTATCAACCCTACTAATTCAATTACATTTTATCATGTAAATTAAGCAGAACATATATTTTTAGTAAGTTCCCATAGTGTTGTGCACACACTTATTCTCTTAAAATCCTAACTTGATCTAACTCATATCTATACGTATTTATGAACTTAAGTTACGCTTCTCTCAGTACAGGTGGCGCCAGCGGGGTGCTTTGCACCCCTTATATACAGGTCGATACCCCCTTCCGCATCCTTAGTTTTCATATCAATGGTAATAACAACGAAAATAATAAATTAACATGAAAGCAAGTTTGCTATAGTGTACATGGTAATAAAGTTATATGCTCCTCATCAGAGGCGATTCACATGTCCAAAGTGTAATCCAGTGTCGATTAGCCTGCACGTATGTAATTACTATTTAAAAACAATGGATGTTTAATCTTTCTTACTGTTTCGTAAGTATAGTTAGTCGTCTATATAATATAAACTTATATGGCGAAGAATACAGCATGCGAAATGGGCAGACAAAGTGAGAAACAAAGTGTTGAAAAGAGTTGGTGACAGAAGAGCAATGCTGGAAGTGATCAAGAAGAAAAAAACACATTGGCTGCGACAATAGTTAGGAAGGGACGATCTGTTAAAAAAACGCACAGGAAGAAATGGTTAATGTGAAAATGATCCGGTGAAGAAGAAGATATCAGATGAAAGATGATACTAAATTAAGTGGATCCTATAGGCTATGCTAACATGAGGCGTAAGGCACAACATCGGAAAGAATAGAGTGAGTTTCTGCTTAGAAATCCTTCTCAAACAAGTGTTTCTCAACAGCCCCTGTACCGGGCTCTGGCGTCAATTATACCGGGCCACGAGAGGTCCTCCTGAAGTTTTCGACTTGCAGCCCGAGCTGGCAACCGCTTGGAAAGATGACCTTTTTTGTTCGGGTTCCCACTGCGAGAACAGAAAATGCTTTCGCGACAGTGGCCGTGATGGACCAAACGATCTAACCCGGATGGGGGGTGGGTTTGCTCCCCGCCTCTAAACTTAGAGGTTGATGTAAGTGCACGACGGGCAATTTAGTTTATGCAACAATTTTCATTAACAAATTTCACATATCCACCAGAGAAAATTAATGATCCCATTCGATGCAGTCGTTCTCAATTAATTTAAACCAATTTGTCAAAAATTGATTGATTAATTTGTTGTTTTTAAGTCCACTTATGCACAGATAGGCAAATATTTGTCAACAAGTCTGGACACAATCGAATTCATACTTTCTATGGTTATGCCATTATTTATTTATTAATATTAAATTTCAAGGGTTAACCAGTACAATTGTTGGGATCGGAGCATCGAGCTTTAAAAAACTAATTTATCGGGCCGCGGGTTCACGAAGGTTGAGAACCACTGTTCTTCGCGTTTAATAGGCTTACTTAGCTACGAAACCATTATGAATATCTCGACAACGTCGAAAAGAAGATTAATGTGAATGCTCTACAAGGAATACTAAACAGATGAAATTTTTCAGAATTTCATAGCGGTTTCTAGAACGGAGAGAAAATTTCGAAAACGGCTTCTATTGCGTCGGCATAACTGAGTTACCTTTTCTGCAAAGTAACTGTAACTCGGTTAAAAGTAACTTTCGAAACACTGGATTTTATGGAGCTTCTTGCATGTTATAATCTCTTGCATTGTTTCTTTACTGGTCGCAACGTTTCACATTCCAATTGATCGGTTGATTGATTTTGATTTGATGGGCATATCAACACGTAACACAATACGGGGAGAAGCCCCTTAACTAGAACAAAATTGGGAACAGGCTCGTTAAGAAGCAAATTAAAATGTATATTAAAAACTTTCTTGAAGCTAATTTCTTCATTCGTTACACTGTCTCTGAGGAGTGAGGAGCAAAATTTCCTAACCTATTGTCGGATAAAAAATTATAGATGGTCGAGTTTGGACTCCAATTAAGAATTAACCAGTAGGCCTACATAAAAACGAGTTACACTAAAATTTAGCTTATTTAATTCCTCGTTAATCTGCACGCAGCGATGTCCGTTGAACCGTAGAAACTACGGGCTGTAACTGCGAGTCATTGCGTGCTGTGTCGCCACGTCCAACACACATCTTTACTCCGTTCAATGAGAATCTGTATAAAATCGATTTCGCAATGTGAATTGACAATGATAATGGATTTTAAAAACAGATTCAAAGAGCTTCAAAACAAGACTAATGTTGTATTTGTACGACTACCCAATACTAAGAAAAAGTTGTTTCGCAAAATTGATAAGAGAGTTGTTTTTTTTTTTTTTACAAATTTTAAAAATCTGAAAATTAAGAATTGTGTTAAAAAATTGTGTTTAAAACCTTTCTGCCTGCACCATACTAAAATTTCATTAAAATTGGACAACCCGTTTATCATTTATAGAATTTCAAAGAGAGCGATCGCTTTCAAAACTAAAAAGAAAAAAATTGCACTTTTTCTTCTCACGACGATAAAAAATAGAAGGCATGTTCGAAAAAAAAATGGTTAGCATAATTAACGCAGAATTGAAGAAGCTAAATTTTGATGTAACTGGTTTTTATGTAGGTGTACTGATTAATTTTTAATTGCAGTCCAAACTCGAGTATCTATAATTTTTAATCCGACAGTAGGTTAGAAGCTGAGGCTGTAAAGGGGCACTCAGCACACGCAGGATAACTTGACTCCACAGAGAATTATTCCCGCTCTAGACTAAATCATTTTCCTTAGCATTTTTCTTAACATTTGTGCCATGACCAAAATGCTACCGTGTAAAGTGAGAAATCTTATGGCTCTCAGATGCCATGGCATATTTCATGACATTTCTCAAGGATAGGCTCGGTCCGTAGCATTTTTCGTAGCGTAACCAATCAGAAGCGACCTCTAGGTCACGAGTGCAGCTGTAATGGCGGCCGCGCAAACAATGTATCATTTCACATTTTTAAAAGCCGATAACTATTCAATCGAGAGGAATAGCGTTTCGTATAAGACAATATTAGGTACAAAACAATGGCGCTGCTTAAATACATACGTTACAATATTTACTGTGCACGTATGGAAGAATATTTTACTTGTTTTAATTGTAAACACCCTGCACTCAGCATAGATGGTGTAACTCGACGTGTCTTTCGTGCTGTATATGTTGTACATTGTAATAAAATGTTAAAGGTCTCGTTGGCCTGCAAGAAGCAGTTACTACTACGGGGAAGTGATGTTGATTTTGGGTGCTTTCTACTGCCATTTACACCCAGTTGCACATTTCAAGTGCACAGAGTTAACATGCTGTGCATAACACTATGGGAACGTACCTTGCTTAGCTTAGAACAGAAAACAGAAGCTACACCAATCTACTAGAAACCTTCAAGTCAATGTCAAACATCTACACCTAAGACACCCTGCCATTCCCCATCCCCACCCGGCAATACTATGTCTCACATCTTGACTGCAGGTTTCTCAGGGGAACGGGGTTCAGGTGCGGACCTCAGCATACGCTTCCTTTCCCTGATGTTGGCGGCGTGGCGTTGGATGCGGTACGGGCTGCCCGTGGGGTAGTACGAGTCGTCGCCGCCTACGTCGCTCTGGTCGTCTGAGGAGAAACAAAAGAACGCTTTTAATACATGGAAAGAGTATGTATATTCTGTCCCGGGAGTCTGTGGATCAAGCGAGCGAAGACAAGTCCTCTGCGCAAGTAGCGACGCGTGAGAGCACACTGCTTTTCTCCACCCACTCGCTTCTCTACTCTTGTACGCGGCGTTGTCCCACAGACTTCTGGGATAGACTGTAGATTTGGACATAAAACCTAGTGTTTATATTTACCTTTGCTTTTGTGCTACTTGGTGGCTAGTCGCGACGATGCGAATGAGTGATGATACAAGTACGATGAAATTGATGAACGGAAACTCAGAAAGTACACCCACGTCGAAAGTCGAACCCTGTGTAGAGATGAAAGTCTCGGCGTTAAAGGGGTACAGAACATTCTCTGGTTCAAACCTCTTGCGTATGACGAGCTACGGACCTGCTTCTTCTTATATTGAATTAGTTAGCATCTCCACAATCAGATGTCGCTCTTCAGAAGCTCCAGAGCATTTAACTTGCCACAATCACATCGAGATGGAGACAGTGCCACATTACCACTCTGCTAGCTGTTGTTATATTTTATTGTGTATAATCTGTGGACGGAGTCAAGGTGTGTACCAATTCAGGAGCCGCATGAGCGTTTCTCTTGATTTAGTGATTGAATTAGGTTCTTTACGTCGCTTTTCTGTAACTTTAGGCTCTCTCTCTCTCTCTCTCTCTCTCTCACACACACACACACACACACACACACACACACACACACACACACATATATATATATATAGTCACGCAAATCATCATAGCATATTAAAATCTTCAATTTGAAATCAAATTTTGATTCAAGGACAGTCGATATAATATATTGTATATATTATAATATAATTTGATTATTTAATAATTGACACATACAAATTTAAAGACCTTATAATATATATATATATATATATATATATATATATATATATATATATATTATAAGGTCTTTAAATATATATGGGTTAAAACAAGGAGATGCATTATCTCCATTGCTCTTTAATTTTGCCTTAGAATATGCTGTTAGGAAGGTAAAAGAAACTAAAGAAGGACTAAAATTAAATGGTATGACTCAGTTGTTAGCATATGCAGATGATGTAGACTTACTGGGGGATGATGTGAATACAATTAAGAATAATGCTAAAATATTTTTCAAAACTGCTATAGAGATAGGTTTGGAAGTTAACAAAGAGAAAACTAAATATATGCTTACAGGCCGAAACCAAGTGTTAGGTAATAATCAAAATCTAATTATTGATAACTACTCGTTTGAACCAGTTTCCAAATTCAAATACTTAGGAGTAATATTAACAAATGAAAATTATATTAAACAGGAAATAAAAAGTAGGCTTAATTCAGGAAATGCATATTACTTCTCTCTTCATAAACTTTTGTCTTCTCGTTTAATATCTAAGAAACTAAAAGTTAAAATATACAAAACAGTAATTTTGCCTGTAGTATTATATGGATGTGAAACTTGGTCCCTTACATTGAAAGAGGAACATAAATTGAGAGTATTTGAAAATAAGATCCTTAGGAAAATATTTGGACCTAAAAGGGATGAGGAGACAGGTGAGTGGAGAAGGTTACATAATTTAGAACTACATAATTTGTATTCGTGTCCAGATATTATTAGAATACTTAAATCAAGAAGACTTAGGTGGGCAGGCCATGTGGCAAGAATGGGAGAGGAAAGAGGAGTTTACAGGATTCTTGTTGGGAAACCTGATGGTAAGAGACCTGTAGGAAGGCCAAGACGAAGATGGAGGGACAACGTTGAGATGGACCTAAGGGAAATCGGTAGGGATGGAAAAGAGTATATAGATCTTGCTCAAGATAGGGAAAGATGGAAGGCCTGTGTTGCTGCAGCCATGAACCTTCGGGTTTAAGAAGGCTAGGGAGTTAGTTAGTTAGTGCCTAAATCGTGATTGGAACACGGGACCCCTGACTTACAACTTGGAAGTCTTGCATTTTACAACGATTTCTCAAATCAGGAATAAGAGTACTCTATCTTGTTTGAGTATAGACGATGCACTTTGAAGAGAGATGAGCGATTGCATTTTTAAAAATTACCCACCACGGAAGAGATTTGGCATTTGTAAATTACCCACTTAAGAGATTACAATTGCGCTGCGATGTAGCCACAAAACTTAGTTCGTGGTTTAGGAAAGTCTGTGCCTTCTACCCCTTAGAGGCAACCGCCTAGAAAGAGCCAAATGTCTCACGGGTTGAGTGGAAATCAGGATCTCCAAAAATCATGTCAGTCACCTGAACTCTCTGCAACCAACGTGACACTTTTGGATTTCTGGTTACAAACCCTCAAGGGGAAAAATAATGAAGTGGAACTTCTCAAAGGACACGAATGGGGAGACGTAAAAATGTTCATCGAAGGCAACCTAAGTGAGCCTCACTTCCGTACACCCCCTAACTTCAATGTCGGGCAAACAAGGCTCTGATGTCTGGACTCACATCGTGGTCCGTCGTTTGTGACTGTCCCTTCATTCCTTATCTCTCATTACCATTCACCCCCATTGTCGCAATTATCCAAAAGTGAAAGAAATGCCACATTAAATAAACTAAAACAATGAATATAAAGATGTCCGTTTTTGACTAGTGTCCGCTATTCGTAAATAATCTTATGAGCTATAAAAACTATCGATTTATGTAGCAAAATGTTTTTTAAGTATTCAAATGCTCATAATTTCCTCTAAGTTTAACGAATAAAATGTGACATGCACGTAAATTTCCCATATTCATTTTTAAACTTACAATTTTTCTAAATATGTGCTTGTTTCTCTTTCTCGTAGCCATTGATGATTAATACTTTTTCATTTTAAGTGTATTGTTTACATGTCTACAGACATGATGCCATGGGCGTATTTAAGGGGGGGGGGTTCAACGGGTCCAACCCCGCCCCTCTTTGGTTCAGTAAAATTACCAGATTACCTGTCTACCCGCTATGCGGAGAGACTTGTTCGTAAAAATTTCTTCAGACTTATTTTGTTCTCATAAATTACAAGCGTATAGAACGGGATACGGATGGGAAAGAAATTAATTCCACACACCAGATGGGACTGCAAAGCAAATGTCTGCAATTTCCTGATAGTTTCGGAATTTCTCTGGAAAATACTCAGAAAACTCCTGACGTTTCACAAATTCTATAATGCCACATGTAATTTCTGCCCGAAGCATCTGCTTGTGAACTTATAGCGCGAATATTATAATTTCATTAGAAGTTCCCGATATGGTTTGTTACCATTCAAGGTTTAAGTATTCCTCAGGTTCTAATTTTTTGATAATTTCAAATTTCCCAACTGTTTGATAATCCGGATAAACCATTTTCCAAAGTCTAGATCGGAATGGGAAACTTGACCATATTGGAGATTGTAACTGCATCTGGGTTAGCTTCAGCTATTAGTACTTCTACTCTCTCTGGGTTGAGTGGGTGTGGATTTAGAAAAAGAAATAGTTGGTGAAGAATATGATAGTGCTGATGTAATGGGTGGTACAATAAGGGGGTGAGATAGATATATAATTTCAGAGAAGTGTCCAAAAGCAATTTTTGTACATTGTTCAGCACATTTTAACCCTGGCTATTGCCTATGTCAGTGGAATTTCTGTAATATTGAGGCTATCAAATCAGTTATAATTTTCCCCCCTCGAGTCTTCTCAAAGGAGCAGCCCCCTGTGCTTAGCACATCGTGGGTCCCGGGTTCGAAACCCGGAATGGGCATGGGCGTTTATGGGTGTCCATTCATCAATTTCATCATGTCATCACTCATCTCTATCTTCGGAAATTAGCCAAAAGTGGCACAAAAAGCGAAGTAAAATAATGCAAATCAATCAATCAATCTTCTCAAAGTAATTTTGTTGTACAAAATGCAGTGCAAGATAGCTAGGGAAGTTCTGTAATGTTCTCAAGTTGTTTGACACAAGATGGACAGAATAGTATCAATACTCAGTAAGGTGACGTGAAATCGTATACACTAATAGTATCAACTTTACTGTTTCCATTTTTGGACTATTTTGTAGTAGAAATGAACCCACGTTTCTCTGAACAAAGTCAACACATTGAAAAATTGCACATTTTTTGTCCCGGATTTTCACTTATGAAATATAGGAACCCTAATTGAACCAAAAGTTGACCCCCCCCCCTTACGTGAGCTATATATACGCCCATGCATGATGGTATATCATCGTAACACACGTGCCACATACTTCACAATATAGAAACATTCCTAAAACAATGAGCTTCTGTAACATTAAATATTCTCCAAACGTCTGGCCTCCTTAAAATCATCACACATTCTGCATGGAAATAAATTTTGCCCATCTATTTTCCCAAATAGTGTTAATATAACTTTCGTGAAATAACTTCGGGAAAAAATATAATGATAACTTAAATGTAAAGAATATTATGTATATTTAAGAAAGAACTCAGACACAATGCGGCTCAAAAGCTGTTGGGTCAAAAATAAATGATTTATTTATTGATTACACACACCCGACTGTATTTCTGCTAGAGTATTAAAAATGTCTGTTATTTTGAAGTGTCCGCTATTCAGTGGCACTAGCGTACGCGAAAATTTTTTTTCGGAGGGGGCTGGAATTGTAAAGATAGATATTATATACCTGCGTTCTGGGGAGCATATATACGTATAAAACATTTTGTTTTAAAAGTCCTTCAAAGACAAAAATGATAATTGGTCAATTTAATGGGAGTTTCAATTTATCACTTTGTTTCTTTCATAGTTCATTACTGCTTTCATTTCAAAATTTTTATTTTCTCAAAGTTTAGGTAAAGGCTGTAACTCCCATCAGCTAGCTCACCACTTGCGTACGCCACTGTTCAGACGTGTGCATTCGTTTCATCTAATCATCACTCGTCCCCATCGTCGCGATTGGGCAAAAGTGGCAGAAAAGCGACGACAAATAACAAAAATATCAAAAAATATTTTGTACAGCAATGAGGCATACAAGAAAAACAAATTTAAATGTGAATATTTTTATCTTGCAGAAAAGGTAGATCTTGATTATAACTTGCATTTGTGCATCATAAATATACAATTGAATCATTAAATTTACATCAATCAGGTTAGCTATATTAAAACCGTTAATACTAACCAATATTTCTGAAAGCACTCTGTTTCGTAGCCAATGAAAACTGAGAGAGTCCTCGGAAGCAGCCCATGTTAAGCCTGGGTGGTCGTCATATCAAAATTAGTTTCCTGAGATGTGTTGGTTATCTAGTGGAGGGTTCAGTCTTCCAACAAACCCTTCTTCAGATCATTTACGGAGGTAATACTGTTAAACCTATACGTTACCGGCCATACCCGGAAAACCTATCCAAAGCATTTCCCAACTCCCGAGGTTAACAACCTGCCTCAGGAGCAGTGATGTTCGTCTACGCGCAAACAACGATAGTCTACATTCTACACATAGACTATTTTATACACGTAGATGACGTAATGTATGTAAACAACATGGCGAAAGGTGATAACTATTAGCAAAGGGCGCCGTAGAAGTAAAACAAAATTTACTGCGCATCAGTTGCTGATGTGTGAGGAAAACTTTTCATACTCTTCCTTCCAAATTCGAACAATTTCTCACCTAGAAAAAACGTAACACAGAAATATTCTAGTGTTTTATGGGAAAAATACTAATTTTGCCTCACGACTGCCATCTGCTTCTTTTTTGCATACTATTTTTCTTCTTCCATAGTTGATGATAGAAGAGGAGAGATTTTGTTGTAAATAGGATTCTTGTCAGTTCGTTAGGAACCAATATAGTTGAAAATGTCACTTTCCTATCATGATAGCCTTGAAAATTAATTTAAATGCACTTTAGGTTGTCTACGTAGTCTATGTAAACTACAACCCAATGAAATCTACGCGTAGATTACGTGTAGACAACGCATGTAGACGTAAACTTATAGTGTACTACACATCACTGCTCAGGAGGAGAAGCCAACGAGAACGCCAAGGATCAAGATCGGGTCGAGGGAGCCCGACAGTGCCGGACGGGGAGAATCGACTACAGGGCCGCCCAGATGCGGTGGAGCCTAAGCCGGGGCCTGTCCAGAGGCGAGACGTCTCAGGCCAGCCAGCGGGTCCAGCGCCCAGCCGATCCTGAGATAAGTACCTGCCCCTTTAGGGTGTTAATCCTTTCGCCCCTTTATTATTCTACCCCCTCCCCTCTTTGTTTTTCATCCTACCTCAAGATTTTAAATTTTTACACTTCATTGGGAAACCATATGTACGATTTATATATTATCCCGATGCATTAAGAATAATTGTGGAGTATCCCTTCACAAAATCTTTGTAACATCACACTACTTAGTAATGGATTTGAAAACGTTGCATGTGATTGGTTGAACGCTGCATATTTACATTGGTAAAGTTTCTTTAAAATGATCGGTCCTCCTATTACGTATAGCAGGCACGTCTCTAGAAATATGTTTCGGGGGGGGTCCAACCCAAGTGTCTCAGGAATAATAATAATAATGTTTAAATTAAAATAATTTCATTAAATAAAATTAATACTAAATACAATACATAAATTAATATTATATTATACGAATAGGTAAAAAGACTGTATAAGAATAGAGATTTAACAGCACATATTCATTACGTAGCTTACTTGTAGTTAAGATCGGAATAATTTACATAAAAACAAGTGCCCTGCCACTGAAATTATTGTCAAATAGATGAATAATTGAATATTTATCGAATAATAAAAATTATGTTACATGTAGTTGTAAAAAAGAAAGTTTCTGATTAATATTTTAAGCATATTTATTAAGTAGTAGTGTACATAAATCTTCTTTTTAATGTCATTCAAAGTCGTATGATCCCAATATAATCCTTGCCTTCTCAAAGGTTCAGAGGAAATTAATAACCATCGATTAGGCAACAAATGTTAATATTTTCATTACTAAATTATAGTACTTCGTAAGTCTTTTGGTGGGGTAGGAGACACCACTGGACACCCCTAAATACGTCCTTCCTGTTCTTCAAAGCCGTATGATCCCAATATAATCCTTGTCTTCCAATAAGTTCAAAGGATATTATACAACAAAGGCTAAAATAATATATTTTTCATTATTTAATTTTAGTACTTGATAAATCTTTGGGGGGGGTCTGGACCCCATGGACCCCCCCCCATAAATACGTCCTTGATGCATAGCTATAATTGTTGCATTGCATACTTTCGTAAGCATTTGTGAGCATTTGACGTCACTTGTAGGCAGTTCTTTGCTCATATTACAAAGGAGGAAATAATTTCAGCTTTATACACCTTTAAGTTAAGTGACAACGATATTGGTTTCATAGGTCACATGTATGTGGTTTCCTTTCATATAAATGTGAAGGAAAATCTGGAGGTAATTAGTGATCTATTTTTTCAGAACAGGAATCATTAATGTATCCTGTGCTGTGATCACTATATATAAGAGAGTCAGTCAGTCATCCAGTGTTCGAGACGTTAGGGTTCCGAACACGGATCACTCGAACACCGATCACAATTCAGCTGCATATCTTAGGTTTCCTTCTCTTCGCGAGCTCTTTCGTAAGTAACAACCATTCATTTTTTTAATTTTAATTTTAAAATGCGTTTTTCAATTCAACACAAATACCAGCACACTGTATATCTCCTGCTTTTCGTCACACTGAAAATATTTTATGTATTTTAGATAACATTCACGTATTCAGTATCTAAGTTCCTCGGTGAACTGATAAGCCTTGCGAGCAAGGGGACATTCTTCCAGGCAAGAACTATCATGGACTGTCATTGCTGTTAGCTTTCCTATGTTAAACTAAAGCATTAGCCAGTCAGAGTATTATAATATGCAATGTCTATAAAGGCCAATATACGTAGCTCGATTAATAGGAAAATGAAATGAAATTTTTCGTGTAAACTTGTAGGACCAACACCCACTGACATTTTTGTAATTTGAGTATTTTTGATGTATGTGTTTATGTTTTACGTGCATTTTTTTTACTTTTCTTACTTATCTGTGTTTTTCTTTTCTTTGGTATTCTAAGCTATTTAGTTTTTAATATTTCGTAGTTATAATCAGTTTTTCTATAATGTAAAGTAAGAGATTGTTAAGTGGAAGAAAAAGCTTATGCCTAAACTTCGCCATCCAAAACAAGAAATATTTTTTAAAAAATAAATAACTAAATAAATATATAAACTTACAAAGTCTTGCACTTGTTTAGCAACTCATAGCCGCCGACTTAAGTGGGGCAAGGCACTTGCTGCCTCCTCACAATCCCTCAAGAAGTATAAAAGAAAATGTTATCAATATTGCCCCCTCCCAATATTTACGTGAAGTTCGCACCTCTGATACTACACTTACTTACTTACCGACGTTTGTGCTCTGCACACTGCTTGTTTCATTTGTTCATCTTGTGTCAGGCAAATAGAGGAAGTACACTGTTCGGAATTACGCTAGATGTCAGTTCCATTCGGCTTGTGAATATTTGAAGTAAGTATTTTCATATAAAATAATCAGTACTTTATTTCGTAGATAAAGTTACAAAATTCCTTCGTGTCATGTTGAAAATGCAAAAAAGAAGGGCTAACAATTTTCGTCGAGTTGTGTTAGTTTCCGTCCGGGCTCGTATTAGCGTCCTACATGATTATTTAGGTCTGTTTGAAAATAAATGGATGCTGTAAACATTTTCTTGTTAGGTCAGTTCGCAACATTAAGACAAACGGGCAACATGATTTCGTCAGGTGAGTGCGACTCCTCCACACGACAAGAGACACGTTGTACAGTCAACTAGACAAGGTTTATCTCAGAGACAGGAGGAAAAATTGAGAGTGAGAAAATTTCAGGAATTTAGCCATGGGCGTCCGTCCCTTCCCCCTTCTTCTGGCGTATTCACTGTTTTACATTTTTAATTACCTTCGCAGGCCTCAAATAAGCGAGGGTTGAGTACTGTCACACGTAATATAAAATCCGCCTTATACTGTTCAAGTGGATTACTTCTTATTTAACTCGGCACAAGCACTTTCTATAAGTAGTGACCACTGGCATCGATTAGGGGGCCAGTTGTCCCCCATATTTCGCCACTTTTGCCCCCACACTATGCTAAATCTTATATACAAAGGGAAATATACTGTCTTTGTCCCCCCCCCCCGTTTTGGTATCTTGCCGCCCCCCGGTTTTGGCACCCAATCGCCGCCACTGAGTAGTGTTATAGCTATTTGAAAAACATGAAGGGTAGTGGAATATCCAATTACTCCTTTCAAAGTAGTGAGGTATATAAATTATTAAAAATATGTATATATAGATATAGGCTGTACTACATATGTATGTAAGTCACGAAAAAGCAATTATTTTTTTCATGCATTTAAAGATTTGCTAAAATTATTCCAGAACACATCCACACATGGTGCTATGCACATGCACTCAATTTAGTGCTTCCAGACAGCACAGTGTCTGAATGTTAGCTTGTTGCAACTCCTGTATTTCTGAAAGTCTCACAAACGCCTGGAAGTTTATTTGCGGCAGAATCCCAGCGTTAGAGTTGCAGAAATAATATCCACAAGATGGAGAAGCAGAAGCGATGCCACGATAAAAAATATTTGGTCGTCTGCATTACTGGACTGAAGGCCACGACAATCAAAAGAGGGGTCAAAAATCTGTGTTTTGTATCTTGTTACAATGCTCTTTCTCAACGCTCATTCGAATGAATTCAACACAAAAGTGAGAAATGATTCCACAGCATTTCTGAACAAGTTGACCGCTTTCGAGAAAATCATTGTCGCGATGATATGTCTACAGATTTTAAAAATTGCAGCTTCCCTCTCAGCGACAAACGAGAAACTTGGATTTTGTTCAAGCTCGGTGATATGTTTCCTCTGCAACAATAATATTCGAAGGCTTCAAGGAATGCATTCTCGAAAATCTACCAGGATGTAAGCAAGTTTGTTTCTATCATGTTTATAAACATTGATGAATAAGGGTGGGTCATTTAGCTGTGTCAATCGATGCATTTTAAAAGTGAAATTTTGTTATCGTTGAAATGGTCTTGTCTGATCTTCCTAATCGATGCATTTTTAGTTCATCACACGGAACACCAGCTGATGAAAGTTCCTTTTGATGCATTTCTGCGTGTATTTTGACACAAGAAAAAGTGCATTTGCAAAGTTTATACATGTTAATGTGTTATTGGAGTCAACATATACAGTATGCGTTAATTTTTTTGTTTATGAATGCCAGGAAGCTTAACCATATGTTCGAGAGTGACAAATATATTACCCTATATATATATATGATAAAATATATAGGCCTATAGAAAAACTCAATATGCTGACCAGGGCAGTAATTTATTTTATTATAAAACATAAACTAAACGTAACGTTTCAACCTTCTAGCAAGGTCTTCTTCAGACTCTGCACCAAGTACAAATGTAACAAGGTACAAAAACAGGACGATACATATACACAAACATTACTCCCCTCCAGACTATTAGAAAGTTGTTCTGGAATATTCTAGCAGGTAGCTTTCCCTTGTCAACTGTACTTTCACCTAAAAGACTAAACATATTTACTTCCATATAGAATATATATATATAGTCCTGTTTTTGTATCTTCTTACATTTGTACTTGGTGCAGAGTCTGAAGAAGAACTTGCTAGAAAGTTGAAACATTACGTTTAGTTTATGTTGTATAATAAAATAAATTACTGCCTTGGTCAGCATATTGAGTTTTTCATATCATTGAAACAAGGCTTAATGATGTTATAATTAGGCCTATAGATGTGAAAATTACAAAATTAGAAATTGTAAAGGAAACTAAAGAAAATTATGAGTATACGGGTATATGCGACACATGAATACATAAGTGAGTGATGATTTCTTTTACCATATAAAAAATATGTTCTAACATTTTTAACACCTAAAAAACATGGTAACACTACTTCGAACAGATGTTCTCGGATTACCAGCCATTCCTGGAATGAAATCAATGTATGCGCTCGAAACGTTGGAAGCTAACGCCGGTTTAACCTGGCTGGTAACCGGAGAACATGTGTTCGAATCACGTCGCCAGGAAAGCTACAATACATATTTATGGTAACACTAATAAGCCTTTTCTCCATGTTTAATAAAACACTCAAAATGCTAACCAAGGCAGAATTTATTGAAAAATAACACACTATAAACATGCCATTTCCACCTTCTAGGGTCTTCTTCAGACACAGATTCACACGAAAAAAAATAAGGGGATTATACGAGTAGTGTATTTCGTTTACAGTGTGTTATTTTACAATAAATTCTGCCTTGGTCAGCATTTTAAGTATTATACTGAAAAAAAAAAACATGCTTTTTTGTTCGGAAATTAAGAACAAGTTTAAAAATTCGTCTACCTGACATTCCTATGTAATGCATCTGCCCAGTTCGGTTGGCGTACGCACAGGAAGGCAGGTCGCTCACTTCATCCTCGCTGAGGTCGTAACCGGGGCATTGTTGCATGCCGCGGTGCTGTCCCACGCCGTACTCGAGCAGCTTATTGTTGCCGTGATGCACGCAGGACGAAGACGAGTCGGCCGCTGCCCTCGAAGTCCCTCGACCTATGACCTGGGACGACCCGGGGGACACCGATCGGCCCTTATCCAGCAGTTCGTCCTCTCTTTCGGCGTCGGCAACGCTCTGGTACGTGTACAGGTCCGCAGACATTCCTCGCGGTCGAATGCGGTGGTTGAACAGTCTCTTGAGAGGACCACGGGATGGTACTGACAGGCACAAAATGGTTCTCCGCCTCAGCCAATGGGAGAAGAGGGATCCTGTCGGCCAATCGGAGCGCGGTGTGTGTTCTTGACAGTTAACTATCCCTCTCGTAAAGGGTGGGAAATCAATGAGGACTGGGAGGGGGAGAGAAAGCTCTTAATTCACACACATACGTGTGTATGCGTCTCTCTCTCTTTATATATATATAATATATATAAAACTCAATATGCTGACCAAGGCAGAAATTTATTTTATTATAAAACATAAAATAAACGTAACATTTCAACCTTCTAGCAAGGTCTTCTTCAGACTCTGCACCAAGTACAAATGTAACAAAGTACAAAACAGGACGATATATATATACACAAAAATACTCCCCTCCAGACTATTTGCTGAATGTTCCAGAACAACTTTCTTATAGTCGGGGAGTATTTTTGTGTGTGTATATATCGTCCTGTTTTGTACCTTGTTACATTTGTACTTGGTGCAGAGTCTGAAGAAGACCTTGCTAGAAGGTTGCAACGTTACGTTTAGTTTATGTTTTATAATAAAATTAATTTCTGCCTTGGTCAGCATATTGAGTTTTTCATATCATGGAAACAAGGCTTAATGGTGTTATAATATATATATATATATATATATATATATATACACACACACACACACAGAGAGAGAGAGAGAGTATATATGTGGTATGTGTGTGTGAGTATGTGTGTGAATTATTATATACTATATTACATATGCCTTATGTTATTAAAAGGGGCATTCCAACTTTATGTGTACTACATTCACACATAATATCGTCGTGTGAAGACCAGGGGGATGTAAATGCAATTAATCAAATACACAAGACAGAGGAAACAATGTATTCTAAGGAATAGCTATGTCTGTCTCTTTAAAAAAGTCAGCAAATTGGAAATACCTGACTTCATCTTACTGCTGAGGATTCATAATGAACTGATTTCACACAATTATGAAGTACTTCATGCTACCTGCTAACACATTTTTAAAACTTGGGTATGATGACTAGGGAAAGAATTTTAAGGAGCAAAATTATGGGTTCTGAAAACATTTTCAAAAAGGTGCAAAAAAAAAAAAAAGGTGCTGATAAAATGCCTTCATTCAATGCTCTCCTTTTCTGCGCCTTCTGTATATAATGCGCGCGGACCGCAGAGAGAACTATGGTTCTGCTGAATAGGTTTTGTTGAAGTTTGTGTTTTCTGTCGCCGGTTTTGCTACATTATCTTGTGAACTATTGGGGCTGCAATGATTATACTATTACACCATTTTATAGCGCTCGTTCTACTCTATACAATGAGACTAAAAGATTGTATATAGCTGCTCAAGAAGAGTAAAAATAATTTATGTTTCTGTCCATTTTTTTTAACAAAACATGAAAGAAAACAAAAAGGTACTGAAGGATCAAAAAGGGGTAAAAAAAGGGATAACTGTTCTAATCTCGCAAAAAGCTATGCTAAAAGGTGCAACAAAGTGTGTTCATTTTACTTGATCTCGTTCTAAAACGCATATCTTAAACGATCGGTAAGAAAACATCCGTTCCTTTTATGGCCCAATTAATGGTCAATTTTTGCTCTAAATGTAGACTTCAACCACCACAGACGGAAAATTCTGGAAAATGTCCTGATTGGGCAAATATCGTTACCTAAGTGCAGATCTAAGTGGTCTCTTGAAAGAGTGAGAAAGCACATCACACACAGACATACACGGAGAGAGAGAGAGAGAGAGAGAGAGAGAGAGAGAGAGAGAGAGAGAGACGGTCACGTTATTATTCGTTATTTGTGTGCATTTTCGATATCGTTCTTAATAAAATATATCTGAAGTAAAAACTAATTGCTTACCTTTGTCATTGTAACAAAAGTTCTCTCTCTCTCTCTGATTTTCTTGGACAACATTGTTGGTGGGGGATCCCCCCCTTCTCTCGCATCTTCGTTGATGTACGGTGAAATCGAAGGATTAAGTAATATTAGAACTGAAGTTTGAGGATGCGCAAGCACAAAGCTCCGAAATTAATCGAAGAAAGCTGTAATCTGGAACTTTGAGGAGGAGCTTGGAGAACGAAGCGACCAATAGGAAGTAGGCGCAGGGGGGTTGCGAATGCCGGAGGCGTGGCTTCATAGCGACCGTGGGTTGAGAGGGAGTTACGAACTGGGTGTGCGAAGATCAATAATTCCTGGGCTAGTCGCTTGTTCATCTTCACATCATAAGCAGTGATTTACTTAACGTTATAATCTTTTTATAACGGTTACGTTTTACCATAAAATTCCGCAAAATTAACAAGTATACAGTGGCGTAGCAACATATCGCGAGGCCCGCATCCGATCTTTAAATCTGAAATCTCAATTTGAATCGATAGAAATTTTCAAGGATACGTCAGAAAATTATCATATTTAAATATTAATAATAAATTACTGACGAAACTGATATCTAATAATATACAACAGAGAAATTTACACTTGGCAGAAGTATATTCTTGTAAAATACTAATGGAACTTTCTTTAACCAAAGTAGTAGTAATAGTACGTTTATAAAGATGTTCTTCAGGCACTAAAACATAACTGAACTATCCTTATGCTAAACCTTTTTTTTTTTTAAATATCAGGAATGCAAACTACGATTATTTAAATATAACCAATATTATTTAAAATTAGTCTTCCTTTGTTTCTTCATTTCAAAATTTGTACAATGTAAATGTCACGAACCATGGCATAAGAAGAAATTATCAAAGGACGCACATATAGCTATATATATATATATATATTTGCGTACACATGACAAATACGACAATAATGTTTACTTTTTTCGGGCCCCCTTAGGCTTACGAACCCGACGGCCTGTATGTTACGCCTCTGATTTGACGTATTCATTCAAATTATAACGTTAAACTAGAATTTAAAGTCAGATAAGAATAGAATGTTTTAATTTTATTGCCCGCAAAAATTATTCTTTTCCATGTATTTTTCTCACTTCTATGTATTACATTTTTCACATCAATCCCATGGGACGCGAGGCCCCTTCATGCACGAGGCTCTGGGCTCCCCCCCCCCCCGTTGCTCCGCCACAGCTCTTATACAACGAGACGAGAACGATCGAGACTTGGCGAGACGAGACTAAGAACGAGACAACCCTGTGTCCTACCGGAAACTTTATCGTGTAGGACCGCATGTGCAGTTGTACCATTAACCCCACTAATTTCTGGTGCTGACAATACCGTTGCCCGATAAGACTCTTTCTCCCTTTACTGCACGTTTGGCAACAAGTGGTGTACCCAACGCTTCGTCCCACGAACAACGTTCGGTACCTTGTGACTCGAAAATGCCCGATCTCCGTCGAAGAAAATTCAACTGATCGCTGATTCGTTGTTTCCCAGCCGCCAATTGGAGTTACGTTCAGTATAATTATCCTGGAAATTATGCAAAATTCAAACTTCCTTTTTATTTTGCACCAATTTGCACGAAAACCTATATTTTGTGATTATACCTGCAGAAGAATATGTACACACCAATATTGATCAATATTTTGAACATATTTTTAACTATTGCAGTTTTCAAGTAGGGTCAAGTGCCCATATTTCGGATACTTAATTTCAAATTAGATTTTCAGTACCTGAATGTAAACAAAATAAGCCATAAATGTGTTGATAACATTGAACATATATTTATTAATGTTTCTGAAAGTTATATTAACATTTATAAGAAATACTTTGTATATTTTATGAAACAAATAATTGTATGCATATTTTTAGTAGTGTTGCCCACGGGACGAGACGGGACATGCTTTTAAAAATTCGAGACGAGACGAGATTGACCATGTGTCATAAGACAAACGAATATTTTCGAGACGAGACAGCATTTCCACGAGACTCCACGAGACGAGACAGGCCAAAGTCTCGTCTCGTGGGCAACACTAATTTTTAGTCTGACAAAAAGGTTGCCTAATGTCGGATAGGGTTACTAATGAGTATTTGGAAAGGGTGCACAATTTCGGATAGTCGAAATTAGGTACCCGTGTAGCATCCGAAATTAGGAAACCCAGTCGCATATTCAATATGGCGATTCTGTGCGTTCCCCCTCTGAAATAATGTGACTGAAACTACGTAATAATGTTTGCTGAATCTCTCAAGATTATATAAAATTTAGACAAAAGTGAGTAAATACTAACCTTCTAGTTGTAGGCCTTAAGTTTGGATGGTGAAATACGAGGGCGATTCAATAATTATTGTCCCCGGCATACTTAAAGGATATGAATTGCAATGAATGATGGGGATATTGTAGCCTAATGTCTTACATGCCTATATGCAAAATTTCAGAACCGTAGGTGCTATAGTAAATTTGTTTTTCTCGTTTTTGGTGTGAGAGGTGGCACTTAGTTTGAAAAATGGAGAAAACCGAACAACGAACTGTCATCAAGTACCTCCAGAAAAAGGGGCTAAGCCCAAAGGAGATTCATGAGGACATGGTCAGTGTGTTGGGTGATGGGGCTCCTACCTACCAGGTGGTAAAAAACTGGTGCCGCGATTTCCGTTGCGGCAGGGAAAGCTGTCAACAGGCCCCTGGTGCTGGTCCTCCAACAACAGCATCCACCCCAGAAAACATTGATGCTGTGCATGACATGATTATGGCTGACAGAAGAATCACGGTGCAACAGTTAGCAGACATCATGCACATCTCTGTAGGCTCAGCGGAAACCATTGTGCATGAACACTTGGGATTCAGAAAGGTGTCAGCGCGATGGGTCCCCAAAATGTTATCCCGTGAACAACAGAAAGACAGAGTTCAATGTTCAAGGGCTGGTTTGGAGCTGATGGGGGCAGACCTGAAGCAGTTCTGTGATAGATTTGTGACAGTGGATGAGACATGGCTCCACCACTATGATCCCGAGTCCAAACGACAGAGTATGGAGTGGCGGCACAGCAATTCACCTCCCCCCCCCCCCCCGCAAATTCAGGGTGCAAGCATCAGCACGCAAGGTTATGGCCACAATTTTTTGGGATGCAAAGGGTGTGCTTCGTATTGACTACCTGGTGGGACACACTGTTACTGGGGACTATTATGCAGCCCTAATCCCTAAGTTACGCGAAGCAATCAAGGAGAAACGGCGTGGGATGTTGCGGCGAAAAGTGCTGTTTCACCACGACAATGCTCCAGCACACAGAAGCCATGTTACTGGTGCCGCAATCCATGCTGCTGGTTTCCATGTGTTGGAACACCCTCCCTACTCACCCGACCTCGCCCCTAGTGACTTTCATTTGTTCCCGAAGTTGAAGGAGCACCTCAAGGGGACGTATTTTCCCTCGAATGCTGTTGTTATGGACGCTGCGGAAGAATGGCTCACGGCTCAACCACAGACATTCTTTGAAGCTGGCATAGTGGCTTTACAGCATAGGTGGAAGAAGTGCATTACTGTGAAGGGGGACTGTGTGGAAAAATAATACTGCTTATATGTCAGGGACAATAATTATTGAACCACCCTCGTATTACATCAAAACTCCGGAAAAGTCAAAAATATCAGCCACACACTAAAGAAACATTGCTCAAGGTCACGCACAAGGGTGACACTGGGGGACGAAGTAGCGTGTTAGTTGGCACTATCTGCACTTCGGCGCTGCTGTTCTAAGGTGGAAATGTCTTGGTATCCGAAATTAGGAACCTATCCGAAATATGGGCACTTGACCCTATCTGTATCGGTTCAAAGTGGTATCGTCGCAGCCCTTGTTTTTACCCCACCCCCTTCCTCCGCCGTTTTGGCATCCAGTCGCCGCTACGGAACCATATACATTGTTCCTTGGAGAGTTCACCTTTTTCATTACAAGATAACCAATAGAATTTTCTAAAAGTCTGTTAGATGAGCAATATCTCTGTTCAAGCTCCCACGAGCAGCACTACACAATACAACTTAAACTGAATGCGAGTCCCGCCAATCCTTGACAAATCTTAAACTTCAGGGTAGCCACAGAGTCACGTTTCCCCTATAATACGCCAACACAATGAACGATAGTTCTTTTGAGTAGTTTTTATTGATAACAGACAATGAATTTACGAAACACCTCTGTGATATAAACCATTAATTTATGCAAGGGATCAGTCTGTGCATCATCATTCTCATGGCAAAGGATAATACGCAGCCAGGTTCTGTGCGACATTTTGCGGAGCAATTCTGCGTAACACGAGTGAAATCCCGTCTCACCAGTGGCGTCTCGTCCCTTGGGGCTTCTGGGGCTTAGCCCCTAAAGAAAAACGGACGTATTCACGTAATTATCAATCACCATAACGCATAATAGTGTTGCCCACGAGACGAGACGAGACGAGACGAGACTTTGCTCTGTCTCGTCTCGTCTCGTGAAAATGCTGTCTCGTCTCGTGTCTCGTCTCGAAAATATTTGTTTGTCCCGCTCGTGTCTCGTCTCGAAGGGTTCTGTCTCGTCTCGTCTCGTCTCGTCCCGTCTCGTTTTATCTCGTCTCGTCTCGTAAAAGTAATGCAGGACATTATGCCAACAAATGTTATAACTGGGAGACATCACAAAATATTATTCTCGAAAATGGGTTTAACCTGTAATCACTTTGCTCACTGTAGCCATAGTGAGAATAAATATGATTCCTTAATTATAAGAGCATGAATATATCAAATAAAGTTTGTTGATTATCAATAGCTAGATAGTGTATAGAAGTTGCCTTGCTTTTCTAGCTCCCATCCACTCTTTATCCATCGTACACGCGGGGAGCTTTCAGACAGATGGAACACGCGACAGGCGACAAGCCACACGGGGTTTTACACTGAAGTTACAACCGAACAGGATCCCCTTCCGTTCCGTCTATGTAGTGGTTAGCACATCGCGCTACGACGCCAAGAGTCCCGGGTTCGAATTACACTCGGGCTTGGTTGTTTGTGAATGTCCATTCATCAATTTCATCATTTCATCACTCATCCCCATCTTCGCAAATTAGCCAAGAGGCACAAAACGCAAAGTAAAATCAAATAAATCAAATAAAAAGAAATCCGTCTATGATAAAAGTATTCACCGCACGGGCAGTATCAACAGATCGAGGTGATTCTACGCTCGATGTTAAGAAAACGACTCAATTTGAGCGACACGCAAGCGACAAGAGACACGTGGTCCTTCGGTTCGGAAGGTTACGTTTACTGAGGGTTCGTCTCCAAGCGAAACATGTTTCTTGTCGCTTCTCTCCTGTGGCTTGTTCAATGTGACAAGCGACACGGAAGTATCACACTGAAGCAACGAACGACAGGGACACTTCAGTTTATAAGCAAACATTCATCGCGCATGCGCGGATAACAACCCTCGCGACTATACACGGCTTCCAGAAAACGGCCTAAGCAGATCAACAAGCAAGCGACAAGAGAGACGTGGAGCTCCGGTTCGAAGAGTTTTCTGTGAGAAAGATTTCTTCACACCAAAGTTACAGGCGACAAGCGACACGAGTCGCTTAAAAGCGAACTTTCAGTAGTCAATGCAACTTTTCGAACAGTAGACAAACGAAAAGCTGCACACGTGTCTCTTGTAGCCTCGGTCCGTTGTTCACGGATGCGGGGTGAATGTTTTCCTTCAAACTGAAGGGGAGTGTGTCGCTTGTAGCTTGGGTGTGAATTATACGTGTCGCTTGTCGCTTCGGTGCGAAATATCCACAAGATAGCTTTCAGGTTGAAGCGACAGGCGACAAGCGACACCGAGTTTTCGCACCAAAGTAACAAGCAACAAGCTCCTTTAGGGAGATTTCAGACCGGAGAGACAAGCGACACGCGACACATGTTGCTTTGGAACGAGCCAATCAACAGAAACGTTTCACAGCCTAGTAGCATTGCAGGCCGCAAAAACCTGCGTTCGATTGGTGAAATCCTGAAGCGACACGTGTTACGGGTCGCGTGTCGCTTCGATGTGAAATCTCCCTTAGTCTATAGGCAACCTTTCACTGTGAATTCACTACCAACATGCAGAGGCGACACAATGAACGCTATTAAAGAACGGCCCAGTCCGAACGACACGCAAGCGACAAAGCAACACGTGCCGCTTGCCGGTCTAGTCGCTTCCGTTCAGAAGGTTGCATTTATTACTGTTGGTTCATTTCCAAGGGACACTTGTTGCTGTCGCATGTCGCTTATTACTCCTATGACTTCAGGCAGTTTTATGTTCGTTACGTCATAGTAGTAGAGTATCTAATTGCACTAGCTTTTTACTAGGTTTTTAGAGCCGCGGTGGTGTAGTCGTTAGGGCGTCTGACTGCCAGCCGGGAGACCCGGGTTCGATTCTCGGAGTGGGTAAATAAAGATCGGAATTATTCCGCATTGTCCCCGCATAAAGCAGCTCCGAGGCTCAACAACCTATCAATGGGGGCAATCCTGGAGGGCAAAAGAAGCCGGAGTGTGATGCTGATCACTTCGCCTCCAAAATGACCTTTCCCCCACATCCCGTAAATGTGTCTTCATGGCACTATATGTCCTTGGAACTTTACCTTCACCTAGGTTTTTAGTGCGAAATCTTTGAAGTTGGCAACCAGCACTCGAGGCTGCTGTGGATTTTGAGAAGAGGGTCGCAAATGAAAGAAGGGTCTGTTTGGGCGAGAAATTTTATGACGATTGTCGCCAGTATGGCTGGAACAGGGCCGTAGGAAACAATGGCAGTAACTACCTCCGGATCGTTTTGCGCAATGATGAATGGAAGAATGAACCATCAATGAACTGAAGGACAACATCCGAAGGGAGATAGCGGCCATCCCAGCCGAAACCCTGCGCAAAACTATGCAGAACATGACTGTTAGAGCCAAAGCATGTTCTCGTCAAGGTGGTGTCCATCTCAGGGATGTAATCTTCAAACATTGAACACAGTGCAAAACTCCCGTCCTTTGGCAGTATTTTCCATATATTTGGTAATAAATGTTGCTTCCTACATGCTCCACATATGCATTTGAAATGTGTCCCATCAATATGGCCCACCCTGTATAACAAGTAAATAAGTTTAGAAACGCTAATGCTTCAATGCAATTATTGTTTCAATTTCAAGATAAAGTTTAAAAAAAGTATACACAACGGAAATACTATGACCATTTTCTAGGGGTGTGCGGGATAGAATTTTTTGAGTCGAGACGGGAAATTTTTTAAATCCGACATTCGGGACGTGAAAAATTCGCAAATTCCCGACAAAGTCGGGAAATTTTCGGGACGGGAAATGTTCAAAATTTCCCGAAGCTCTGGAAATATCGAATTCTACACGTCATTTTCACTTTAAGTGATTGTTTTCGCATTTCTGGTACAAAAACGAACGATTTTTGATTAGTTCCAGACATTTACAATGCAGAAAACGTCGAGAATTAACGACTATGACTGTTTTTTTCTGATACTATTGTTGAGCAAGAGAGGGAAAGCTTTGTTGGTAGTCCTGCAAAATCAACCTGACATGCATCTCATGAGACTGGCATTCCACGTGTGACCATTGTTGAGGCGGGACGGGAATTTTTTTTCCCGATCCCGGTCGGGATCCCGCACACCCCTAACATTTTCTAATATTCGAAACATATCCTATTTATGTTCATTGTTGGATAACAAGTTTTGGATCAGTTCTAGACATGTATTACATATCCAGAATTGTATGTATTTCGGATATCCAGTTTTGGATATCCAGAATTGGATGCGTTTCGGATATGCAGTTTTGGAAGAGATCTGGCGACGTATTGGATATTCGGAATTGGACAACGTTTCTTACAACCAGTTCTACACACGTTTAGGCTGTGTATTAGATATCAAGAATTTGTCGAGTTTTGTTCAGTTCTGGATATCCTATAGACGTCCAATGGATATCCAGAATTGGATATCTAATGGACATCCAATGGATATCCATAATATCCATGGATCTGATCTGGACATTGTGGATATCCAATGTATATCCCTGGGAGATTTGTGCTGTATGGGCAGGTACCGATGTTGATTCGCAACACCGTCGAAGAAGAACGGCCCAAACAAGCGTCTGTTGTCTATGGCTGCCCATATCATCGCACGTGAGGGGGGGGGGGGTATTTTCCAACTCTTCGTAAAAGTGTGTCTCTTTGGACCAGAAGAGCACATTCCGCGATCGAGAAATCCGGTATAAGGCACACTCATCGGAAAAGATCACTTTAACTCGCTTTGGTAATGTGTCAAACACTTGCAGCAGTGCCGCACAGGCCTCTTTCCTCCGGTCGTCTGGCAGTATTCGTTATTTCTTGAACGAGCGTAGGCCGATACGGGCGCAACTGTAAATCTTGTTTCATGTGCTTCTGCATAGTCGACCGCGGTATACCAATTCCGCAGATCGTTTACGAGTCGACTTTTGCGGCGATCTCTCCACGGACTCCTCGACGAGTGCGCCTGTTTCTCTTCTGGTGGACGATCTGCCACATCTTTTCTTATCCTTTATATCACCTGTGGAGAAGAGTTTATGTTCCCATCTTAACAGCGTCTGTTTCGGAGCAGGATCCCGTTGACTGTATTGTATATTATAGTTACAAGTTTTCCAAATACAACAATATAGTAGTTAGTATTAATTAGAATTTTGCAGTGTTCAAAATGCTAGATGTCAATGAAAATCTGCACTTAACCCGTGGCTCGACAGCCCTTGAAGGGCCTAGGCCGATCTCCCGACTGCCATTCTCCCTCCCACAATCCTACCTAGAGGTGTGGAGATCTTCAACCAGTAAAAGGGTGACGTGGAGTCGGCACTAGAAACCTCAGCGGTTATAGGAGATTCCCGAGACCGGGTTACGCTACTCACTCGTAGCTCCCCAATTTCCTCACGATCGTGGGTTGCCACCGTTCCTATACACAGGCCGATAACCCAGAGACTGAACCCAGCTGGGCTCGAACCCATGCCGTCCCGCAGTCGGAACCCAAAGCACAGCGCCTTAGACCGCACGGCCACGGAGGAGAACGAAAATCTGCACTAACCAAATTATATTAATGATGTTCGTCTGAGGCAACTACTACAAATTTGCATTATAACCACAGTTGACAACGAATTTAAATGTAGTATAATATTTGCCAACAAGGCCTCCCCGTAGTGGTAACGTCGTCGCCTTGTAATCAAGGTGTCCCGGGTTCGATACCCGGTGGAGGGCATATAGTGGTTCGGACTTCACATAACTGTCCAATCCCGATTAGCCTTTCTGTGCATAAAGTGGATTTAAAACAACAAATCAATCAAACATATTTACATATTTGCCAACAAGCCTAGACATAATATTACGCTTTATAATTATGAGACAATTTATCAATTCATATTTGATTTCAAAAGTACATATTAATTAATGTATAAAGTAAAATAATTAGAAAAGTATTTACGAGTGAAATTGTTGGAACATAGACTTTTCAAAAAATTATTTACAGGGCCACGGTCTAACGAAGGTTGAGGAGGAGGAGGATTCTTTTTTGGGGGGGTCTCAAATCTGATAGTCCTCCCTCACCCCTCGCTATTACTAGTAACCGCATACAGCATTTGGTTCGGACACTTCCCAAGCCACAACCAGACCACTCTTGCGTCTGAACACAACGATACATCAAAGGTTTGTTTGCATTGATAGGTCCTTATGTTCTTCCAAATCGTCAACGCTGCGAGCCGGAAAGAAAGAGAATGAAAAAATGCCAAGTGGGGTTCTCTGGTGACCCCATTATTTGCAAACAGAGCGGAAAGCCGTGAAATCTCAATTCCGCGGAGCAAAGCCAATCCCCCCCAACCCCTCGGAGCCCATGCTGGGCGCCATTATTCGGGGTCGCGTGTCTTCAAAAGCCGCCACGTGCCGTCACTCGCTTTGGAAGTCGCGCCGCTCGGGCGCTCGGCTTTTGTTATTCAATCTGGAACTGTTGAGCCGTCGAATATGTTTCCCGCCGCTTAGAATGGGGCCCGCGGGATGTTCTCTGGGGGTAATCCCTTCCTGTTGTTGGGCAATAATTTCCGCTTGTATCAAGCGAGGAGACGGAACGACACTGTTACGTGGCGGAACAAACCGACTAATTTGCAATCGCATTCATTAGAAACATAAGGTATATTTAGTGTACTATCGTTCCAAGAGTTGCACCTCCAAAACTGTAAAGGCCTTTCTGATAGCATGGTGGTTACCGTTGTCCATGGGCGTCGCCAGAATTTTTTTAAGGGGTTGGGAGTAAGGCCGTATACAAAACTTGAATAGTAGAAATAACAAAATAATTATTAAACAATAATAAGTATCATAAACTGTAAAATAAACCAATTTCATTCCTAATTTATTATTATTATCGTTATCATTATCCTTTCATCAACACCACAACTCTTTTTTTATTTTGTTTTCAGTTAGGTAATAAAATGAACATTTATTTGATATTGTTATTAACTTTTACAGAACTCGTTCAAAAGGCTTTAGGGCGTCCCTGAAGCGTAGCGGTAACGTTGTTGCCTTGTAATCAAGTGGTCCCGGGTTCGATACCCAGTGAAGCCAGGTAGTGATACGAATTCCACTTTAACTGTAGGCCCAGTCCCGATTAGCCCATCTGTTCAGTAAGTGGACTTAAAAACCCAAATCCAAGAAGAAGCTTAAAAATTAGGGGTAAATTTTATTTGTAAACTTTATGTTCTCCTCCCACATAAAGCTCTAATCTTTGGAACTTTGAGAACTGCTGAACCACTTATAATTTGGTTTAATGATTGAATACCAAAACATAGCCTGGTTTCTGTATTTTACGCTCAGATTGTTCTACCTAGCGCAGTTTCTACTTTGATTAATCTGTTAGAATACGAAGTGAAAATAAGCGATGCCCATTTCCAGGGCAGGCAAGGGGTAGACGGACCATCAAGGTGCTACAGGTTCCGTTACCCCCAACCTCTCCCCTCCGAACCAGCAGAATATATTTCTATTCATCGCTCTCTCCCTTGGTAGGCAGGTTTTGCACTGCAACCTGCAGGCCTTCTGATCTTGCACCTTAGCGTAGAAGCCACTCGATGTAATATCTTCTATCACGTGATATCTTATTTTCCTCCTCCACGGATCCTTTCCCCGTTAACTATTCCTTCATTTAGCACAGAGTTAGTTCCTTCCTAGCCAATTTATTTTCCTTTTTTGTAACCACTTCTAGCACTGCTCATTTGTTACCATCTCTTTCCAATCGAAACGCATTAAGCGCGAAAGGGCACAACCGCGTCGCATAACACAGGATTAAATGCGAAAGGTACAAGCGCAAAGGAACAAGCGCGAACGGAATTACAGCGAATCGGATTAAGCGCGAATGGAATTACAGCGAATCTGATTAAGCGCGAAAGGAATTACAGCGAAACTGATTAAGCGCGAAAGTAATTACAGCGAAAAGCATTATGGCCGAGAGGAATTACAGCGAATCGGATTAAGCGCGAAAGGAATTACAGCGAGAAACATTATGGCCGAGAGGAATTACAGCGAATCGGATTAAGCGCGAAAGGAATTACAGCGAGAAACATTATGGCCGAGAGGAATTACAGCGAATCGGATTAAGCGCGAAAGGAATTACAGCGAATCGGATAAAGCGCGAAAGGAATTACAGCGAGAAGCATTATGGCCGAGAGGAATTACAGCGAATCGGATTATGAGCGAAAGGAATTACAGCGAAAAGGATTAAGCGCCAAATGAATTACAACGAATCGGATTAAGCGCGAAAGGAATTACAGCGAATCGGATTAAGCGCGAAAGGAATTACAGCGGAATCGGATTAAGCCCGAAAGGAATTACAGCGAAAATGGTTAAGCGCGAAAGGAATTACAGCGAAACGGATTAAGCGCAAATGGAATTACAGCGAAAGGAATTACAGCGAGACGGATTAAGCGCGAAAGGAATTACAGCGAAACTCATTATGCGCGAGAGGAATTACAGCAAATCGGATTAAAAGCGAAATGAATTACAGCGAAACAGATTAAGCGCGAAACCAAAATTAAAAACCGGAATAAGAGCGAAAGGATTAACAGCGAAACGAATTAAGCGCAGGATTGATTAATTGATTTTGCTACGTGTCACTTTTGGCTAATTTGCAAAGATGGGGATGAGTGATTATATGATGAAATTGATGAATGGATGCTCAAAAAGATCCATGCTCAAGCCCGGATTCGAACCCGAGACCCCTGGGGTCGTAGAGCGATAAGAGCGAAACTCATTGAACGCTAACGGAACAACAGCGAAGGAATAAACGGGAAACGTATATACCGCAAGAATTTCGCATCGCGCTAAAATTCCTCTCGCGGTTGTTATGGAGACAGTTTGCAACACAGTTTTACTTCTTACTTTGTCCATTCTACGCCATAGCCACATTTCTAAAGCTTCTAGTTCTAACGTCTCACATTTTGTACCGTCTAGTTTTCTGCGCCGTACAACACTACACACAAAACACTTTATTAGTCAAGAGAGGGGCGGTTGGGAAACGCTCCCCGATCGAACGGACCACACCCTTCCACCCCGGAGAGCAAACAAGGAAAACTATATTAATAAATGCTCTTCTGGCCCAAATTTGCATTTGTATGGTATTTAGGCTATTGCTAAGTGTCTTGATTTTAGTCCAGTCTCGAATTCTAAACTCCCGTCTCGTTATCGTCCCAAGTCTCGATCTTGTCTCGAATATCTAAATAATAAATACGAAGTGCAAAAAAATTACTACTTTGCCACTTTTCTTAAAATGTGTTTGCAATTTATACAACATAACATCTAATTATACAGGGTGAGCATAAAGTATTTCCCTGATTATGAATATTTATATCTCAACTTCCACGGTAGATAGGCAAATAAAACCTATGTCAATAAGTACATCAAGGTTTTTTTCATTTCTTTGTTTTGTCTGATTCTTATTCTCTTGTTTGATTTCTTCTTCTCTTGTGTTTCTGTAGCGTAATTTTGAAGTGCTGCTCCCACAATGACGTCTATGCAGGAGAAAGCGCAATGTGTTTTGTGGTTCCATATGACCTGTTACAGTTCAGCGAGAGTTCAAAAGGGTCTATGGTCGAAAGTTAATGTTTGGTGTGGCTTAATGCACAACAAAATTATTGGACCGTTCTCTTTCATTGAGCCTAGCATTATGTCAACAGTTTACCTGGACATGTTGAAACTTTACGTTGCGCCTCAGTTACAGGAATTTCAACCATGGGTAGTGTTTCAACAAGATGGTGCACCGCCACACAGGGAGTTAACTGTTCGCCAGTTCTTGCATGACACCTTTCCAGACAGATGGAGTCGGTAGAGACGGTCCCATATCATGGCCACCGCGTTCGCCGGACATATCCCTTTTATGGGGTTACGTTAAAGACACAGTGTTAAGTTCGCCAGTTCCTGATATGCAAACTCTTCAGACACGAATACGGGAAGCTATAGAGACGGTGACGGAAGAGATGTTGGCAAAGACATGGAGATAAATTGAGTATCGCCTAGACGTTCTAAGGGCAACAAAGGGAGCACATGTCGAAGTGTGCTGAAGAAGTGTACTGATAACAAAACATGATGAGTTAAGCTACCATTTCTAACAAACCGCATATCTGTATCTAGCATAGTTCTTTAGCAATAAAAGTTTGTAATCAGGGAAAGACTTTATGCTCACCCTGTATAATATATAGCCAATTCATCTAAAAACAAAACGCAGATGGCTAATACCTTGGTAGTCTGAATAAGCCACATAGTAAAATAAGTTTAATTTAAACAAAATTTGGAACATATTTTAAATTCCTATTTAATAATTTAATAAAGTCCTATCTCTCTCTCTCTCTCTCTCTCTCTCTCTCTCTCTCTCTCTCTCCTTCTCTTATCACTTTCCTTCTTTTCCTCTCTCAGTTGTATCACTTGAAACAAAAAAAAATGAATGTCTGTAGATGAGACCAAATGTTTAAGTGCATCATTGAGAAAGATTCAGGAAGGTGCATCAAAAAACGCATGCATTTAAGTACAGATCGACTTACTGGCGCTACCTTTACAATCGATATACAAAAATACATCAAACTGTAAACCTGATTCTTGCCAAAGGCCAAAAAACAACTTTAGTGCATCAATCTGACACGCCCTTTCCCATTGCACCAATATTTATTGTTATTAATTATCTTTTCATACAAATGTTTATTGTTCTTTAATCTTAATTTCTGTTATTTACCTATCACTGATAATGTCAGTATATTGACTAACCTGTATATACTTATCTGGTTAAGAGCTGTTGCCATGGCAATTACAAGTGTGTTTTGTCTTGACTTTGAAGTTCGGGCTCGGTTTTTTTAAATGAAGTGATCAAGTTGATAAGAAGTTTAATTTCTTTGAGTGACATGGATTATATATGTTAGGCATATAAGTATTTAGTTTGCAAAGAAGTACAATGGACTTCCTTTTTCTTAGTGCAAACTTAACTTTGATTTTTATTTGACGAACTAACAGAGAGGCATCAAGTGAATGCTTTCGAGTCTTTCATGTGAACTTATTATTTGCTCTTTTAGTTAAATCATGTTCTTTTGACTAAGGAACGTGTCAAATCGATGCATTTCTGGTGCATCAAATAGATTTTATGCATTTAGTTTTCTGTGTGTGTGTACAGTGAGAACTTTGCAATAACTCGTACCCCCAACTAACTAGCATCGTCCTTAACTCCCATCACCCAAAGTAGCAGTATCCCATTATACGCACCCACCCAGGCTGCCATCCCAAGGGACTCTCCTACCAAATGATACGTTAGCAGTGAAGGACACACTCGCAGGATGTGGTCGCCTATTGTCACGGCCTGTAATCAGCGACGATTTTCACTCCTTGCCTATAATCACCACTCTAAGTCTTTGCCGCCGCGAAGGCTACTGTTACATGCAGAAATCTATTCTTTCGTTCACGTGTTGCTTCGTTTTGTAGGGTTAAAGAACTAGAGGGTAGAATGCCGTTTAAAATCGAGCATTGAAGAAGCGACGTTGTGCAGGACGTTTGACAGTTCGGAGCTGCGAGTTAGGATTTGTATGGACGTCAGAGGCGGCTAACTTCAACACCTACTGTGACGTCATCATAGTTCAGATAATTCGACAGACTACCTTGAAGTACAAAAAAACTCGGGACCGTACGGAAAAACCCAGAGAAAGTTGGAAGAGGCAAAAGTCTATAATTAAAAATACGTACGTGAAAAATAGGATATACACGTACAGTTTTATTATGAATAATTGTACTTACATTACTAAGCACAGTAGAAATAATGATGTTAAGGGAATATAGTGAAACAATATTGAACTTACACTTTAAAGAAATGGCCAAGTGTCTTCTGCTTCAGGATATTGCATCGTATCAAGTGGCGTGCCAAAGGGGGTTGGTAGAGGGGTCATAACCCCTTCCGCTTTGGCCCAATATTCCTGTTAAAGAACGTCAAAGATAGGAAAAGATGTTATAATGAGGATTGACCACTAAAAAATGTATACGTAACCCCTCCCCCTTTCGAATATCCTTGGCACGCCACTGATCTTATCAGTTCATAAACCCACTTATCTGAGCACCAGTGGCGTATGCTGAGCCTAAGACCTGGGTTATCTCGATAGGACACCTGGACCTAGGCTATTCTTGACGTCTTCAAGGAAGCCACGTTGCCATCCCAACGGTAGTCGGGTTGCAAACTTATAAAAATTCAGGTTGCCAACTCCTAAGAATTCAGGTTGCCAACTCCTAAGAATTCAGGTTGCCAACTCCTAAGAATTCAGGTTGCCAACTCCTAAGAATTCACGTTGCCAACTCCTAAGAATTCACGTTGCCAACTCCTAAGAATTCAGGTTGCCAACTCCTAAGAATTCAGGTTGCCAAAATCAGTTAGCCTAGCTAGCCTGTAATATACGCTGCTGCTGAGCACTTATCAGAACAAAACTCGGATATAATGGTATATTTGCCTCGGGTTAGACGGTACATAGGGTTTTCGAAACAATTCTGTATTAGCGTAGAAATATAGCTACGTACTGCCTCAGGAATCTGTGAAGTATTGCCGCTCGTAAAAAAAAGCGAGTCGGCGGAGCAAGTAAGTGCGCGCTGCTGCAAACGGCTGGTAGCTGCATCCGCGTTTTTTCCTCCATGCACTCACACGTTCATTGGTTTATCGCTCTCGAGCTACGATACTTGCAGCACGGATGAGGGTTGTTAAATATTGGATGCGATTATCACAAGAGGGCCAAACTATGCTGAGGGGACAATGTTTGGAAATACAGACAAGGGATGAAAACGTTTACAGCTGGGGTCTGGAAGTGAAAAATATCTTATATAATAGCGGAATGGGTTGGGTATGGGAAGAGGGAGGAGGGGCATCTCAACAGAAAATCAAATCAGAGACAGGTTACTGGACATGACAGACAAGAAATAATAGCAGACTGCCAAACAAAGACCTCAATCAAAGAACAGCTAAGAGTAAGAGAATGGGGGAAAGCGAAATATATCCAGGTTGTGGGGGAAATGAAAGAGACGCGCTGGCATGGTTCAGATTAGGGGGATGGAAACATCTAAGAAAGAGAAACGAAGCAGGGGAAACGATATGTCCTTTGTGCGATGGGGAGGAGACGGACAAGCATATCCTACTGAACTGCCCTTCTACACGTGACCTAAGGGACAAATGGATGAAAAACTTAAGAGTTAGGGAGGTGATAGAAGTGGTAGACGACAGAATAAAGATAATGGAAGCGGTTCAGGAAGTGGGGGAATGCCTGGGAGAAGTAAGAGAACGGCGGGGGAAAGCTATTAGAGAAGGCAGCGAAATGAGTGATCATGCTCCAGACGAGCCGTCTTTATAGTGTAAGTGTGTGTATAAAGTAAAATGTATGCGTTTTTTGGTGAGAGTGCAGGAAAAGAGAAGTGGGGCCAGGAAGAAAGAAGAACTGTTGAGGGAGGGGAAGAATATGTATATAGGGGACAAAGTGAGAGACAGCTTAAAAGAAAAATAAATGTAACAAGATATTGTAGAAAAATTAAAACTATGTAGTGCGTACAACCTATGGGTCGCACAAAACAAAATAATTCTAAATCTAAAATCTACTATAGGCAACTTGCGCAGAGAATTTGTTTTCGTTCACTTGCTCCAGAGATTCCCTGGACAAAGTACAGTTGAGGCTACAACGACGAGGAACAAACGTTTGAGTCCTTAAGTTTGAGCTTTGTAAAACCTTCCGGCAAATTACAAATAAATCACATTAATGATGATTTACAGTCCTAAAAGTGTTAAATTAATAATGATGATTATGATGATAATAATAATAAGCTGGTTCTAAGCTACTATATATTATGTATGAGATTAAATTTACATGTAAATTATATTGTTTTCCGCTCAAATACACATCGCAGCTCTAACAATAAGCCATACGTCTTTACATTCCAAATGGTGGTGCCATCTGTTCGCTGAAATAAGTATTAAATTCATGATAAGCCAGTGCAAATACGTAGTTGAGATTTCACGTATTGCAAGGAAACTTTTGCATCTGGCTTGAGCGTTGGTGGCGTCTAGACAGCCCCTCCCAACCCTAGGTTTCTGGGATCTATTGATTTCCCCTAGCATTCTGTGGGCGGGAAGTTTGGGATGGGAATTACTACGCTGTCGGTTGCAGGTGCTTAAAACGGGCAGTCAATTTATGGGTAAAAAATGTTGTTGATAATACGGGTACGTAGGCTAGGAGGGCTCAACCCGAAATATTATTTTATTCTAAACACTCAAAACAATTTTTGAAATTAGTATAATTAGATACATTTTGCAGACTACAAAGTTTTATTCATTTGTCATAGAAATTGTTGAGTAAAAATGATAGGGTGTGATAAGAGAGGTTGGGAGCTCAAATCCAGACCCGAAAAATATAATTCGTATGGAGGGAGTAATTGATTCAAACTCCACAATTCTCCAAATTACCAGAAATTTCATAAATTAAGAACATTAAATGTTATTAAAAATTATAAACGTATTATAAATTTATAATTATAATAGTATTATTTCGTTCAGACAGAGAGATCTTTAGGCTACGGATTGATATACCTAAGTTTTGCCGTTTTACATGAAAGATTTTTTCAATTTTATGCACAGATAGGCTAATCGGGACCAGGCCTACAATTTAAAGTGAGATCCAAACCACTATGTATCTCCACCGAGCATCGAACCCGGAACTCCTTGATTACAAGGCTACGACATTACCACTACGTCATCGGAGAGGCCTGACATGTATGGTTATTATTGTAGCTATATCGTCATGATAATTCCTTCCATTGCCAGTGCAATCTCTCAAGGTGTCTTGGACTCTATCCCCTTCGGAGGCACATTGCATGAGATAAATAATAATGCGTCGTTGATTTAATATTTCGTTCACATTTTATTTCAGCACTTTCCACTGTACAATTTTCGCACGAATTTATAAGAAATTCTGAAGCAAAAACATTTTCATTATAAGTCCATTTCGCTTCGTATTGGACGGGAAACAGTTTACAATTGACTGATTTGGTTCATTTTACTTTGCCTTTCTGCCACTTTTGGTTAATCGCGAATATGATATGATGAAATTGATGAAGACAAGGTCACATATAAAGCCCGCATCACACGGAACTGGATTTCCAGTAGGTATGCCCCAGTTGGCGCTGGGCTGGCTACCAATTTGCTAGTTTTCGCCTCACACGATACTTATCAGCGTACTTGTCGATAGACATTTGTTCCCATACGAGGGAAGTTGTAATGGCGGCCGCGTGAATTGTAAACAATGTATCACTTCACATTTTTAAAAGCCGATAACTATTCAACCGAGAGGAATAACGTTTCGTATAAAACGTTATTAGGTACAAGACAATGGCGCTGCTTAAATACATACTTTACAACGTTTACTGTACACGTATGGAAGCATATTTTAGTTGTTTCAAATGTAAACACCGTGCACTCAGCATAGATGGTATAACTCAACGTGCCTTTCATGCTGTATACGTTATACATTGCTGAAGTAACACACGGAAACCACATACAAAAACGCTCCTTTGCACGCTCACAGATTATCTTTACATGGCGAAACTTTGCTCTGATTGGCTGTTCCACAGAATCCAGTCGAGGAAAGCAAGTAGCAATTAGAACATGTCCTATTCCTCCAAACCAGTCAAGCAGTCAGCCAGGCGGCCATGATTGCTACCTAGAAAGTCAGTTCAGCGCCAACTAGGGCATTCCAACTAGAAATCCAGTTCCGTGTGATAGGGGCTTAACACCCATGCCCGGGACTGGATTCGATCGAACCCGGGACCCCTGGCGTCGTAGCGCGTTGTGCTAACCACTCCGTCATGGAGGTTGGTGAGAACGATGTGCGAACAGCATCTTGTTAACTTACATTATGCCAAATTGAGCAGTGTAAAAAACATAAGGTGCACAAATTATGCGCAAAATTCACGTTCCCAGCGAATAAACTCGCACGAGCGGAACATTGTTTGGATTCCATTGTTGCGGTGAAGTTTAGAAAACCATGAGAGCTGTTCAACCCCACCGCAACGGGCCGTGCTAATATATTTACCCATCGTAACGCATGTCTTCCTTTATGGAAGCGATGTAAATAGAACCCATCGTTTCCCCGATTTATCCTGGTGACGAATGGTGGGTTGGGGAGGGCCCTTGTCTCCCGCAGCCTTTGAAGAGCGCCCACCCTTCTCCCCCTGGTGCGACGACACCCTGCGGAGAATATATCTCTGTGCGCTTCGGTCTTTTGCCTTGCTGTCACCAGCACGCTCGGCGGTCAGGGCACCCCCTGGCGAGAACATCTGATTGGCCACGTGGCCGACTACTTGTCAGCGGAACGGGAGAGGAGACAGGGTTGCTAACTGAAGCCAAATTATCTCAACTGCGACGAAATTTGCAATCGTCGCACTATGAGACATTAAAATCCTCGAAAATGCGAAAATTAAAGCTGCAAACACAGAATGTGAATTGCGGAAAGTTAAAAAAGGAAGAGAAGGAAAATTAAAAAGAATGGAATGGAACGGCAGAGGTTGAGTGAATAGTGTAAATCCCACTTTATCCCAGCTTCTTAGGTAAAAGTTCTGTCGTTTCTCTAGGGTGACCATGTGTCCCGTTTTGACCGGGACAGTCCCGTTTCAGAGGCTCATCCCGGTCGTCCTGTCGATATTATTTAAAAAACACTATTTAAAACGGGTTTTATAAAAGTCTAGCAGTTAGCTTGAAAACCAAGTCTAAATTTGAGAGACATTAATGCTAACAAAAAATGTTGATGGAATTTTGAAAGTAGTGTCATGGCAACACGGTGACAAAAGAGCTGCACTGCGATTCAAACACTTCATAACAATCAACATGTTCCAATACCGTTGATAATATTCGAGCAGACAGCGTGAGTTGTATTGCTTTATGTACATTCCGGTATTTGTAGAGCAGTGAACAAGCAAGCATAACCAAGAAGCGTACATGTAATTCAATAATGAATTAAACAAAGGAGGTTCGCATTTACATATTGGTGTTGTGTTCAATCATTAATACCTACCAGTGGACAAAGTGGGTTCATACTTTTGCCAAACTTATATGTTTAGTTGAGGAGTTGGCAACTCTGCAACCGGCCGCTGTGTGTTGCAGCGATTTTCTCGACTACGTTTCGGTGGAGCACTTGCTATTCTTCGAGCGCACGTTCTAACGTTACGCGCGACACGTGATCCAACTTCAACTTGTCACAATCGTCTGCGGACGTCCACGTTGATTCCTCGATAAATAGAAATGAGGTTTACGAGGCCCGGGGCTGTCCGAGTCGCGATGCTGGGAATTTAATCCACGAAGCGACAATCTGTTCCTCGCGTTCTCCGCTTTTAAGCACGCTTCGCTGATCATCTTCTCCGCCGAAGGTTCGTGGCGCTGCTGTCGTCCCCGCAACTATGACTTTGCATAGCTTATGAATCTGAATCGAGAGGATTTTGAATTGGAACGGGTTGATTCGTTTTTCGCCTCAGTACAATTCACACGGGTAAAGGCATGGTGCAGAGAGAGGGGGGAGGGGGGAGGGGGGCAGAGAACGCCACAACACACAACTATTAAGACGAGCAGCTTTTGGAAAATTTCAAAATTGAATATTTCCAATTCCCCAAGTATCTCATTAAAATAACACTTCTTTGTCTCTAGGATTCAGTCAGCAGGGCGTCTGATCAAGGGCGCCCGCAGGGGGTGGGGTGGGGGGGCACTCGCCTCCCCTGAGATTTCTGGAAAAAGGTTAATGTAATTCGAATGATTTATTTATTTATTTATTTTATTTTACCTAAAGTTTCAGATACAGTACTGAATGACCATTTTACACTGAAACAGTAACAGCAGGAAAATAACAATAACAACAACAACAAAATAGAGTACAAGATGGCACTGAAAACAAATCAAAATTATACATATATCGTTAACAATTTTCTAAAACTTTGTTCTGTCAAGAATATGTCCACATTTGGAGGCAGGTTATTATATGAGTGAGGAAGCCTGTAGAAAAGAGACCGCTGTAGGAGGGAGAGCCTTGTGGTGGGATTGTGGAAGAGCTTGACGTTGCGGGTTGGCCGTGCGGGGACGCGTAGATGAAATTTGTTGAGCAGAAATTCGGATTTAATTTCACCATTCATGATTTTGTGCAAGAATTTCATGTCTGCTAATTCGCGACGAGTCTGTGGTGGTTGGATATTGAAAACAGACATAATATCTGTTTTCTGAAGGTGCCTCAGAGAAGGTATTCTGTGGCGAGCAATGGCGAGGAAAAAGTTGAGAACGGAATCAATCCGGGAAAGATTTGTTTTTGAAGCCATGGTCCAGATAGGAGAGCAGTATTCAAGAATGGGGAGATAAGGGATTTGTAAAATATGCTGATTGATGATTGGTTTTGGATTTCAGTGAACCTGTACAGAAGACCGAGAAGACGCATTGCTCTTTTAGTAGTGTTCATAATGTGCTCATTAAAGTTTAGTTTTTCGTCGATGATAACTCCCGAGATCTTTTTGAGAGGAAACTTTTTTGATGGGATTGTTTTCAAGATAGTAAGCAGAATCGAGTTTGTTCCTTCTTAGGGAAATGGTGAGGCAGGAGCATTTTTTAGGATTCAGTTGAAGTTTCCACTGGCGACACCACACAAGTAGTTCTGTAAGAGCTTGCTGTAAGATTAAAGCATCGTGTTCTGATGAGATTTCTGTGAAGAGTTTACAGTCATCGGCAAAGAGAAGTATATTTATAGGGAGAGAGGACAGTCTGTCGGGGAGATCATCCATGTAAAGAAGAAACAAAAGTGGGCCTAAGACGCTCCCTTGGGTAACTCCAGACAAAACAGGAAGAAAGCTGGAAGAGGTGTCAGGAAGGATAACACGCTGCTCTCGTGCACTCAGATAGTCTTGTAGTAAGGATAGAAATTTCCCATGGATGTTAAATCTGGATTGTAATTTATGAAGAAGGAGATCATGATTTATTTTATCGAAGGCTTTTGAAATTTCCAAATATATAACGTCAAGCTGGGAATTATTTGAGATAGACTGAGTAGCATGTGAAAGTAATACCGATAGATTGGTCAAGCAAGAGCTGCCTG
This sequence comes from Lepisma saccharinum, assembly GCF_977018435.1. Classification (NCBI taxonomy): domain Eukaryota; kingdom Metazoa; phylum Arthropoda; class Insecta; order Zygentoma; family Lepismatidae; genus Lepisma; species Lepisma saccharinum. The sequence goes on from NC_139253.1 coordinate 6,496,681, forward strand.
GAAGAAAACCATGCTGAGCAGTATTTATAAGGGGAGATGTAAACTTTAGCAACCTGTCTTTAATTATTTTCTCACAGACAATGGAGAGAGGTGACAAAAGAGAGATCGGTCTGTACGAATTTGTGGAATTTTTGTCTCCAGATTTGTAGATAGGTACAATATTGGCGCGTTTGAACAAGCCGGGAAACACACCTGTAGAAAAACAGTTATTAAGTAAGAGGCACAGAGGGTGAGCCAAGGAGTCGGCAGTTTTACGAAGAAAAATTGTCGGAATTCCATCAGGGGCTAAGGACCGGCACAACGGCAAAGAGGAGAGGAGAGATTTTACTTCTTCAGGGGAGGTTTTAATCGAATAGAAAGTGTGTGAACTGACAGACTTGACGTTAGGAAGAGGTTCAGAAATTGTCTCTGAGGAGAAATTTTCATGAAAAAACACATTAAAAAGTTGCGCTCTCTCATCTCCCACAGCGGGGGTAGAATTATGCACAATTTCCATCGGCACGCGCGGGTTCTGCTTTCTTGAATTAACTAACGAAAATAACTTCTTTGGATCAGTCATACACTCTGATGTTAAGTTATTTACATAATCAATATACTTATTTTTTAATAGATTTTTTGAGTGCCTCCGAACTTCCACAAACATCTCCAAGGCGTCGTTGATCTCTTCCTGTTCCAGCAGAAACCAGGGGTAGGCATCTAGTGCTCTGCGAATTTCATTTCAGGGGGCTTTTCGCCACAGGCGGCGCGGTCCATTCTGGGGTTGGAGGTTCTTGACCTTCTCAGCGGACGGGAGGTGCACAGCGACATCTAGAGAAGCATGGTCTGAGGGTAGCAAGTTCCTTTGAGGAGTTATCTCCATTTCGCACAGTGTTGCCAGCACATAGTCCAAATTACTTTCACCTCGTGTTTTGTGCATGTTATGTTGCTTCAAACCAATGCCGTGTATGAAAGTGTCGATAAACCATTTGTCATTTGAGCAATTTGCACTTCCGGTGGTTGGAGTGTCCCAGTCAATTGAGAGATTGAAGTCGCCACACAATAGGACATTTCCACACTTCATGGCTGCCAACACCGAATCCCTGCAAGCTTCGAGGATATTCAGGGGAGAGTTTTTGTGCGGGGGGTAGTAGGCACCAAGAAGAAGTTTTTTACCTTTCAGAATATTAACTTCCACCCAAATTATTTCACAGGCTCGACTTAGATCACCACGTAGTTTACAGTTCCATTTCGTGTTTAAACAAATCATGACACCACCCCCACGTTGATTTAGGCGGTGAAATTATAGAGATATTTTGTGCCACAATTTATTGTTTCCTGTCACGTACATGCCGTAAGTAACAGGAATTATTATTATTAATAATATCATTTATTTATTATTATTAAACACAACAGGCGAATGCCCAATCACAGTGTTCTACATTTCATGCTTTGAGTTTGTAAATTAACAGTTTGATAAGAAATATTATTGCGCAGAAATGTAAATAAACATAAAACATGTCAACGCTAAATTATATGTGTATACAACAGTTAACCAACCGAGTTATAATAATACATGTTAATTGAAGAGAGTGGAATAAAATATCTAACTATTATCTACAAAAATAGCCTACATGAATACAATATTTCAATTATTAAGTACAATGCACAACGTATTTATCTTTACACTCAGTATTTCAGATCTTTACCACAATGTACAAAATATATATCCAAGTACTATATATATATATATATATATATATATATATATATATATATATATATATATATTAGGAGATACTAATATAATGTATTATAAATTACATAAAATATGTAAATAAAATAAACACAGTATAAATCAAGGATAGAAGTTATTTACCTTGAATAAATACATTAATTATGTGTGTAATAAAGGACCTGTAAATAATTGACACTCTAGAAAGTACATACATATGTAATTGAGTATAAACTGCGAAAATAAATATATATTTACAAAAATTGCGTTAATGTTTACATTGTTGACATTTATTCTTTCATTCCTTGCATAACTTTTTTGAATGTCCCAATAGGCATGTGAAATATATCTAATTTTGGTTCCCTTTCGGAACATCTGTTGTACATTATAGAGTTTTGGACTTTTAACCACTGTTAATTTTTACAAAAAAATTTTTACCTACGTTTCGGAGGCTGAATCTGCCTCCGTCTTCGGGGTAGCGTGTAGTCTGTTATGTCACATAAATGGTTGTCTAGGAGGATTATTCTAGGCTCCACCGCGTCTGCAGTCACAAGGACCTCTATATAGTATAAAAAAACATAACATAACATAACAGACTACACGCTACCCCGAAGACGGAGGCAGATTCAGCCTCCGAAACGTAGGTAAAAATTTTTTTGTAAAAATTAACAGTGGTTAAAAGTCCAAAACTCTATAATGAATAAATCACCACTGATTAGCTACAAAGAAGAATCTGTTGTACAGTTAACACATTCTCCTGATAGGTGATTTATTTATAATGTTCGATCTTCTGTTACTACAGTAAAAGAGGCCCCCTTTGGATCGTGTCTTGGAGATAGAAACACGTATGTGTATTTGTTCTAGAAGATGTTGCACTTGAATATTATTGTTCATGATTTTGTATAAGAAACAGAGCAATTGCTTATTCCTTATTTTGCTGAGAGAAGGCAGGTTGTGGTGTTTACAGAGGGAAGTGTATGATTCGTATCGGGGATATATGCCTGTTATTCAAGTATGGTTACATTTTAGCTTACAGTCTATTATCTAACTATGAAAAACAGCTTTTTTCCTACATGAATTAATGTGTTAAGTATACAGTTATGCAAATTGTATATAGATTACAAAATATGGAAATTACAAATTTATATAATTTTTTAAAAACTTTAGTAGTAGCAGTAGTAGTAGTAATACTAATTATAATAACAAATAAAAATAATAGCAATAATAATAATAGCAATAATAATAATAATAATACAGGCCGTAAAGACCTTGGCCTATCTCCCGACTACCAGTCTCCCTCCCACAATCATACCTAGAGGTGTGGAGATCTTCAACAGATAATGGGGTGACGTGGGGTCAACACGTCGAACCCCCACCCGTTGTAGAAGATTTCCAAGACCGGGTTACGCTACTCACTCGCAGCTTCCCAATTTCCTCACGATGGTTGGTTGCCACCGGTTCTATAAACAGGCAGAGAACCCAGGGACTGAACCCAGGCGGACTCGAACCCATGCCGTCCCTCAGTCGGAGCCCAAAGCACAGCGCCTTAACCGCACGGCCACGGAGGAGAATAATAATAATAATAATAATAATAATAAAAGTTTCTATGACGATTGCTAAGTAATAACCCCGGGTTCGATTCCCGGGGTTAGAAATCTAAGATCGGAACTTTCCTGGCCAAGTCCCTGTACTAAACTGTTTCATGGACGTCCGCAGGATTTTTACCAGGGAGGGGTAAGCAATGTGTTTTTTCGAGGCGGGGGGCAAACAAGGCACATTCTACCCCGTAATAGTGTTGTCCCCTCAAAATATCATTGCTTCACTTTGAAGCTATCATGTTCCTGCAACGCAATTTAATAATCAACACATATTACTGTGACTGAAATGAAATTATATGTGTGAAATATAGCCTATAATTTTTTGTTGACTTAAATTTTCCGGGGGGGTGCCCATTGCTCCCCTTTCCAGAAGTCCATTAGGGACTGTGGGGTTCACCCAGTCTCAATAAATGGGTACCTCGGAACAAAGGCAGTTGGAACGTGATGTTGATCACATCACCTTCGTAGGGGTCTCGTGTTCGAATCCCGGCCTTGACGTGGGTGTTCTTTGTGAGTGTTCATTCATCAATTTCATCATATCATCACTCATCCCCATTCGCAATTAGCCAAAAGTGGAAGAAATGCCAAGTAAAATAAACAAAATAAAAAAATAAAATCGAGTCTGGGAATACATAGCATAAATGACAGTCCCCATATCAATGTCTCTTCAAAAACATGCACAGCTTATACAATAGTTTATCGAAGTTTGAAACGAGGCCAACAGTAACTTATTTTGAACAGTACACATTACAGGAATCCTATGTCTCCTTCCTAATTATAATAAATCACTTGGAACACTGGCGTACGCAGAAGGTGGCTGATGGGCTACAGCCCCTCCCGAAATTTTGAGATTTTTTTTTTTTCAAAATGAAAGCATAAATAATTCAGGAAAAGTCAACGTGAAAACTGAAACCCCTTCTTAAAATGACCCCCGATTTCAATTTTTGTCTTTGAACAACCATTAAAACCAAGGTTAAAAATGGAAATTTTGAAATATTTTATAGTGTATCCCTTCCCCCCACCCAGAACGTAGCTATGTAATATACAATTTAGAATTCCAGCCCCTTCCGAAAAAATCCTGCTGGGATATTTTTCGGGTGGATTGCTGGTTTCAATACAGAGATAAAAATGTTTGTAATAGCCAAAAACACTTTCTCGTAACTCAATATTTGTTTAAACAGATAAATGATTTTTCACCTAAACCGAATTATATCTTGGTAATCGTGTACATTTGTTTAAAGTTACCAAAAAAAGGTCAAAATTACCAAATTCAGTAAAACCTACCCTTTTTTTTGTTGTTGTTACCAAAAAGCTTAGACCCGTAACCAAACGTATTTTGTTGATTCAAACAAGACAGATTTTTCTGCGTAGTCTGACAAGATGATCTGGAAAGAAATATTTTTATAATTCTTTCCGCCCTCGTATATTGATTACCCGGAGCAGGGGCAGGGAGCAGCGAACTTCTCGAAATCCTATTGGTTCCTGCCTTCTTTGTCCACCTCCTATTGGCTAGTTTACTAGGCTCGTATTGATCGCTTTGCATCCTCTGCATCCGAGATGAAATGTTGTAGGATGAAATTATTTAACTGTATGATGGTGTTTCCTGCTTGGGGAAAATTTATAACTGCAAAGCAGAGAAAAGACTAATATGATTGGTGAATCATACCATAGTCAAGTACAGAACTTGGGTGTTTCTGAGTAAAACCAATAAGAAGGCAAGTAGGATTTCTTACTGAGTATTGAAGCTGATTTTCACCAATTCATTATTATTTAACGTTATTGGCGACGCCAGGGCCAGCCAGAGGGCGCATCCTTAACAATGTCCCCTAAGCAACGAAAAAACTCTTTATGAATGCTTTTTTTTTTTAGCCCGAATTAGAATTTTTGTATGATGTTAAGTATATGATGTTGTTAAATGTGACTGTCCCAAAAACATTTCCATCTTTCAATATGCGTCCATGAGTCTCCCAAAGGGGGCAGAGGGAAGGCCTGTAAAATACATTCAACGGGTGTATCTGTTTACCTAGACAAAACAGAACTCATCTCATCCCACATTCAAATGCGAGCATTGACTGTCTTAAGGACAAAAACAAAGACCATTGCTCTTTTTCATTCGCGACGGTATTATCATTCCTAAGCCCCAAACAAATTGGATTGATTGATTGATTTGCTTTATTTTACTTCGCCTTTTGTGCCACTTTTGGCTAATTTGCGAAGATGGTGATGAGTGATGATATGATGAAACTGATGAATGAACACTCACAAACAACCATGCCCAGGCCAGGATTCGAACCTGGGACCCCTGGCTCCGTAGCGCAATGTGCTAACCACTCCGCCACTGGGGCCGGGAAAACATATTGTACAATAAAGCTCCGTCAGCTAATGCAAATTAAATATACATGTTCGACTGGGTACATTGTACCCGAATAGTCGCATTAGAAAGTCAAATTTCGCTTTCCTTGCGGTGGATGATGCAAGTTGTCATGACAAAAATTTGTTTGGTTCATGAACCTCCGATTCAAAGTGAGCTTTCGAGAATTCGTTTAGAAGTTGTATTGTGTGTCGAAAGTGCAATGCAAGTCCTTTCGCCTAATGTAAAACGTTAACCCGTAAGAGATCAATAACCTTCATATTAATATGCTCTATGAAAATGTTTATTACAGTGGCGCCAAGAAGTAGTCGTGTAAACTTGCGAACTAAAGTAGACAGTCGTTTGTTTCCTCCTCTCAGTCACTGTAGACCAAATGTTCCCTTTCGCTTCTGCTCAACAGTCCCCGTGTAGCCACGTAGATAACTTCTTCCCCTTGCTTCGTTGTCAAAAACTAGAATAGTGAGGGTGTAAGCGTTGATATTATCGAAGAACCCAAATGTCAGCTTCACTTCCACCTCGGTACCTGCAACGATGCTCTGGCGTGTGGACCTACGGCAAGTATAATCCTCTGTCGTTCTGTGTTTTGTGATTACATGTGCTGAGTGCCCCTTAACAGCCTCAGCTTTTTAATAGGTAAGGAGAGTTTAGTCCTCAGAAATTATTTTAGTCTACTTTAGTTACAGCAAGGGACTGGACCCCGTACGATGTAGCGGGTGCAAATATCCACAGTGTTGAAGCACCCAAGAATTATATTTCGAACAATTGAACAATGTTAAATATTACATCTCTTCTCTCGCTGTGTACGGGTTTCCACTTTGTGACGGTAGAAATACTTGGCACTGAAATAAGGCGACAAGTCCGAATATATTGGCAACGCAGGGTAGGATTGCATGGCAAGAAGCTGATTACATCGTCCACCTTCTCTTCGCTCGCTTAGGGTTGAAAATTCGACGACACAGCCAGAGAGTTTATTCGCTTCCTGGTAGAGCAGTACCCATTCGAGATACTTGTAATAAAAAGTGCTGCACTTTTTTCTCTCCTAGTTTTTATTGATAGCATTATTATTATCGAGAACAATTTTTTTCTCCATGTGGTGTGCAGTGGTGTGCCAACATGGGTTGTGTTAGTACAAACAAAGAAACAATGAAACAAACCAAACAAAAACGGGGAAACCCTAAAAAAGCCCCCCTCCACCCGCACACTTTCAGGGGTGCGCTTCTTGTCCAGGTGCCTTTATACCCGAGACATCAGTTTCATGAATTAAGGTTCCCCCGTTTTAAGTTCAAACTTTGTTATTCTTTTTTTATTTTTGACAGAAAGAAATTGATAATTGTAATTTGGTAAGGTAAGGTGAAAAGAAATTGATCAAAGAGGAACTGTGACCAAGTTACTTTTGAAGTAAGTAAGTAACTTTGACAAGTTAGTTTTACGAGTAAACGTAACTGTAATTAGTTACTCTTCGTGTAAAGGTATTTGTAGCTAGTCACTTCTTATATAACGAGTAACGAAATTAAAAACTATTTTTTCTGAAAGTTTCAACAGTAATGAATCAAAATTATTGTATCACGTATTTGTTTCAAGTAAATTAATTCGTACTTCGAATTTCCTTACCTCTATATAAGTTTACTTTTTAACTGCGACTGTTTTACATTTAACAAGAAACATTAAAAAAAACTCTTCTTAACTCCTCTCGTTAGTTATGACGTTCCGCATCCTAAATACAGGTAATTTAACACAAAGTATTTCGTTTTGAGGTGCATCGGATGACAGCTGGGTAAAATGCAAGCTCACATCTACCTGTTACTCGCTCTGGTGGCTGGCACGAGGTGCGTGGACAACAAAGGTGAGTCATTTTTCTTCCCCTTCTCCTCAGACAAGCAATTAAAGTGTCGCCGACTCTCTTCCATGAATTCACAACTGCACAAGCACGCGGTGTTCATGTTGAAGCATGCGTTCGATTCTTACCACTGTTTGGAAGTAACTCTTTACTAATTATGGCCGAGCCTATATCATGTTCATCCAAAACCCACACTGATATCAATATTCTTACCGATGCTTCAAAATTGTAACAATTAAAAGTTGTTCAAAAATATTTATTAATATTGGTGAGTGAGTTTTCCGCTCCATATATAAAGATCTCAACTTACCAGAGTTTTGTTTTAAAATATTCACAAATTACATCAGAATATTAAAAAAATACTTTCTATGTAAACACGAAACAAACTTTTTTCACATAATATTGGTACAAAAATCAATGGAATTTTTAGAATTTTGCATAATTTCCAGGGAGTAGTGCCTTCCTCACATTCGCACGTGCACACCCAAATAAATCTGTAATGCAAATCATTATTATTATACTTATTTATTGAACTCTATCTCCTTCGAAACATGAAGTGTTCCCACGCCGCTCCAGCAAGAGAGATGGTGGAGAAGCCTGCAATCAGTGATATCAACCCGTGTAGACCAGGCCGCGATCAGGGCAGGAACACAATGGTAGTTTCGCTCGCTATTGCAGCAGTCACGTAGAGGACGCTGATTGGGTGTTTGGGCTTTAGCGCCGTGTGAGGGGAGGTTGCATCATTTAGGAAAGCCGTGAACGCAGCGATCTCTGTGCGAGCAAATGTAGTGTTGCAAACCCAATCCCTTGGAGATCGTGTGACGGAGTCGATGAAATCCATACATCATCGCAAATTGAGGGATTTTTTTTTTTTATGAAAGGGAAATTTCGATGATATATTGTTCCCAGCATAACAGGGGAAGAAAAGGAGGAGAGGAAGGAGGACAACTGAAACCAAAACGGGTGTTTTAAGCATGCCTTTGCGTCGTGCATCTTGGTCCTGTGGCGCAGGAGCCGAATTATCAACCCGCGGTAGGGAGCGTGTATCAAATAGTCAGCTGTCTTGCATTGTGTGGCCGTTACTGCGTTACAAAATTATTTAACGCTGGCAAAAGGTCGTTCCTGTTTCAGTGCAAAGTGTTTGATTTCATGATGAATAGAGAAACTGCACATAGCGAAAGCAGACTTAACGTTATTGAATTTTTGGAGGGAAGTTAGCTACACAGCCTGTAGCAACTGCAGTAATATATGGATACGGCGAAACAGATGGAAAATTCTGAAGTACGATTACGAAGCAGGGCAGTGTGAACTTAGTGAGTACTGTTATTTGCATTAACATTTATTATTCTTTTTGATTTCGCTTGATTTGCTTGGTTTGATCAGTCTGTCATTAGAAATAAACAACAGCTAGATAGATTACAACTGATTTCCTCCATGTGGTAGTTGGATCGGCTTCTTTGGTGTACGCCAATGTTATTATTCTCCTTGTTCATTAATATCAGCAGAGCGGGGGAGGAAGTTTTCACGAAATATTTTGCAAATCGACAATAGTATTGATATTGTAGATCGGTATTTCTATGTTTTGACTGATTTTTGTCAGGTTATCGAATGCTGAATTACATACTGCACAATAACATCGCTCTTCTCCTGATTGGCTGGATAATTTCCGAAATATTTGAAATTTGTCAAAAAAAATTCGTGTGGAAAAAATCATGAAATACGTATAACTCTGTCATAGCCCCATTTTCAGTGAAAGGTGATCAAAACTTGGGTTGCAAATATATTAAGCTTCATTATGTACGCAAAAACGGGTGTGAGTATTTCACACGGGTGCTATAACACTTCTGGAGTGCACACCCATAGAGCCAGACCACGAGCCGCCACTGTTTCCAGAATAATTTGACTCCTCGAAAGTGACACTCGGTATTTTTGCTGACCCCCCCCCCCCGAACGATCACAACGACGGAAAAATATCGGCTGGTATCAGTAAATAAAATCAAACCGATACTTTCCGATACAGATACCACTGGTATCGGTCGATTCCGATACATCGACATCGATTCAGCCCTAGAAATACTGTTAGTAATAGTAATTTCTATGATCAAACAGTATAGTGTGCGTGCACATGCGGATATTTCGCACCCTCCAGGCTGACGGAGCGCGCCGAGTGTTCGACTTGCGATGACGTCACAGATACCGCATTCTTGTCCTTGCCTGGATGTTCCATTACGAGTACCCCTCCATCAGTTTCATCATTATTCATCCTCATCGCCCTGCTTAGACTAAAATGCAGAAAAGTGACATAGAAAACATTTAATTCGATAAAGGTTTTCACAGATAATTAGTATTAGAGCAGTTGTAATACAGCGATATTACATCGAGTATTTACATAAACAGCAAGGTAACAGTTTCATATATCGGAGACACATTTCTTCATTTTTATAGAAGAAACTACTTACGGAAATGAAATTCCGAACTTAAATTAAGTAAAAATAAGTCTTCTCGGAAAAACAAGGTACATATTAAAATGTAATTAATATAATTTATGGCATATCCCTTTGTTACATTTTTTGTATGTAACTATCATTTAATTAATACTGCATGCCCTTAATAATAAAAATAGTAATACAGAAAATAATGATTTTTTTTCATTCTTGATAAACGGTATGGGGGCGGCCGAGCTTGTTTGGCCTAGGGGCAACAAAGAGGTATATGCGGTCCTGCATGTGCTATTCTTATATTTGTGCCATCAGTTAATATTCTTGCACTTTCTCTTGCAGTATTATAGATGCGTGCACGGTAAACCTGTAGAGTTCACATGTCGACCAGGTACCGCATGGAATCAACAGCTGAGCATCTGTGATTGGCCAGAAAATGTCGGCAGAACAGAATGCCGGGAAATGAAAGATTAACAGAAAACTATCAAGAATACACAGAAACCAACATGGCATCCAGAAAGAGAAATCAATAGTCACACCCATAGCACAGTTTAAAAAACTACATAGCTGAAACCTTAGAGAAACATAAAACTGCCAACACAATATATCTAGATTCTTCCAAGGCATAGGATAGAGTAAAAACATGGCTTGCTTATGGACAAACTCAACAACATAGGAATAAAATAGACAAGCAATCCTTTTTTCAGTAGAAAATTCCAATTACTCAAGTAAGCTACATCATACGTAGTACATAAGAAGAGCAAATTAACATCATCAGCTGTAAACCATCATGCAACTTCTACCTGCTGAAACAACTAAGTGAGTATAATGTATCAGAAAAATGCCTACATTTCAGCCTAATTTACCTCTACATTAATAATACTACCAGAATACTAAGGCTTCAAAAGTGAACACTAAGAATAATGTTCAGACTAAAGTATAGAGCATCTTGCAAAGGATTATTACTCCCTACATCTACAAGTCAATAACAATTATTCTAAATACTACGAACTTGGACAAAATATAGTCAAATACACAACACAAGAAGGAAAATAATTACAAGTAAAACAGCAGACACTCAATATCTCAAAACAATATCTCAAAACTGCCTCATAACATAAAACTGCTAAGTCCCCAAAACATATACAAATACAATCAATAAAAACTACTTGAAATAGGAAAACTGTCTACAGTCTCACAAAGTTGATGTGAAATAACAGCAAAACTTAGAAGCATGCACAGTCAATAGTGCTCAATTTGCATACAGTTCACATGCAAACTCTCATGAAAATGTTCAAAACAGTCTCCCAGCTCAGTTCTCATCTATACTTGGACAACAAAATCCTGCAACAAATTCTCAGAAATCCTACCTTTCCTACCCTTGCTTAAATAGCTAAAGTGCAATCTTCATACTAAAATATTGAAAAAAGGCATATCTATTTACATAAACGTGTGTACACATGTGTTTGTCTGCGTGTACTCTTAGATAAATTGATAAAAAAGCAATATAGTTATAAATCAAAGACTATAACTAATAATATTAATTTCAAAATAAGCTGATAGAAAAATATATAATAACTACAGTATAAGCTTTTAATTTTTGTTAATTACAAAAAATAAAAGTTAAATACAGTAAATAAACCTGGTCCCTTAGATTGAAAAAGGAACATAAATTGAGACTATTTGAAAATAAGATCCTTAGGAAAATATTTGGGCCTAAAACAGATGAGGAGACAAATGAGTGGAGAAGGTTACATAAATTAGAAGTACATAATTTGTATTCATGTCCAGATATTATTAGAATGATTAAATCAAGAAGACTTAGGTGTGTAGATCATGTGGTACGAATGGGAGAGGAAAGAAGAGTATACAGGATTCTTGTTGGGAAACCTGATGGTAAAAGATCAATAGGAAGACCAAAACAAAGATGGAGGGATAATGTAGAGATGGACCTAAAGGAAATTGGTGGAGAAGGAAAGGAGTATATAGATCTTGCTCAGGACAGGGACAGATGAAAGGCATGTGTTGCTGCAGCCATGAAACTTCGGGTTTAAGAAGGGTAGAGAGTTAGTTAGTTATACATTAAATAAGCATAATATTTGGATTGTACGTAGAGAATATAACAAATGTACAATGCATTGTGCGAAAACTGTCAACTTTGCATTATAAGCAGAAAATTAAACCAGTTTGCCCTAGAAATACATTTTAAAAATAGCCCAAAATAGCATGCGTAATAGAAAATTAAGAAAACTTTCTGATGCATAAAAGTACTGACTAGTGCTGAATGAATCAATTACTGTAAAATATTATTCTCTGATTCAAGTAATTTAACTGTATCTTTTGTGTGTAAAATATAATTGTTAGTTGAACTGATAAGTACAAATATTAACTTTATACGCCTTTATGCACTCTAAATAACATAACTTTGATATATAAATTAGTAACAATTTGTTAAAATTAAGTTAAAGTGTAGAATTGTTTTCTTAAATAAATATAAAGTAGTAAAAATACTAAACAAATAATTTCTTCTTTTCCTATTTAAAGAATGCCAAGCAGTGTAAACCAGTTGTTAGTGGCTAAATAACATAAAATTTGAAGGCAGTAACAATATTTTAAAAAAATACTGTTTTTTACCTAACTTTGTGAATTAAATATTAGTACATTTTGTCAAATTATAAATAAAATATACCTATTTCTTTGATATTTGTACTAAAGTGAAGAAAATGTTACTAAAACTTGGCTAGTACAGCAAATCTTAGACTTTTAGCTTTATTTGTCCGTAACTGGATATAATTGTAACTTGTTAATCTCGCCAAACACAATTTTTACCTCAATTTTGGAAGCTAGTTGAACTTTAGCGTTTCGAATTACATATAGTGAAGGCCTCTATAGTGGAAAAATACACCCAGTCTGTAAAAATTTGGAAATGTTGTCTCCTTCTCTGTCGAACCAGACCAAGAGTGTTCTCAGGTGTTTCAATATATTTCTTAACATAACTAACTTTTTAAAAATGCAGGTAGCTTAGTTTGTATAGCGCTAGGCTTTTAACCTATCTGTCCAGGGTTCAAGTCCCTGGCAGAGTTGTTACAATTTTAGATTTTGTCATCGGATCTTGTGCAGACTTCAAATTTCATAAGTTATAACCAATCTAAGTTAATTTTGGGAGTGGGCCAAATTGGTTCCTCATATAAAAAGCAATGTCCAAATTGGTTGTAGCGCCTATGACCCTACTTGGGTTCATCCTCCAAAACATCTGCTTCGAGTCTCCGATGCCATGGTGGAGCCCGTTCAGGTTCTACCGCCCACAAGTGCGTTCCTTCGCCAATCCAGCGAAGGTGAGAATAATAGAGCGCAACCCTCTATATATACATTCAGCTCACTGTTGGTCACCCCTTGAGATAGGATAAATCAAAATCTAGTTAGTGTTGGCATGTGTGCTTCTGGTACATGTAGTTACTTGAAAAGCAAATATTGGTTGTGTAAAAAATAGCCTCCTTGTGAAACAATGAAAAATTAACATTATATCCTCATAGCATTAGTTGCAACTGCTTCTTGCAGATTAACAAAGCTCTGGCGTGTGGTCGTACGTCACCTACAATCCTTTGTAAGGTTCGTGTTGTCCTATAAATTGTCGATATACATGCTAAGTCCCTAGTTACAGCCTAAGCTTTTAGCTTCAATAAATGTATTTTAGTCCTCGGAGACATATATTGATCTTAGAGTAAAAAATAAACCTCGTATAATAAACCAAATGGAAATAACCCAAGTGTTGATGCACCCAAAGAAGCCAGTAATACTTCAAAAATACCTTGAAAAAGGCTATAAGGCTAAATTATTCTTCTAGAATAGTAAAAAAGTTTGGAAAGTGGACCTATGGTCCATATAGTCAGTCATCTGAGAACTTCGTCTTGTCCTGTGAATTGTCAATATATTGATAAATAGTTATATTTAAAAAAAAAAAAGAAACAATGATGGTAAGCGTCCAGTTATGGACCCATCGGTAAAGGAATTTCAGTCTTTATAGACACACAATAATTTTCGTTACACTAAAAAATTGCCCTCGTATAAAAGCAAATAGTTGAAATGTTAAACATTTCGTGTACTTTATCCAGTAAGCCTTAGCTAGAAATACAATAAATGCGTTACAGACATAAAAATTAAGCAAGCTTTGATATTCTAGTGGCACATAATAAGTATAAAATATCCTTTAAAATACTCTGACAAATAGTTGTGGGTTATCTGAGATCAAAATTTTCAAGCCCTCTTTCCTGCATAAATAGGCTCTAGAATTCACTAAGCCTCAAAATAATATTGGGTACATAAAATAAAAAGCAGATGGAGAGTGATTCTGATCGCATCATCTCCAAACAGCAAAAACAAAAGTATATGGATGGAGCTCTATCTGGTATATTTAGAAAACTTTTACCTAGTATAGCAGTAACAAAATACTCAGCAAACTCTAAAATAAACAAACTTTCCTACATGGCAAGCGTAACCTGACCTAAATAAATACATATAGAAATACAGAACCAAAAATAGTATAGTGGAAATCAGTAAACCCTAATAATAATAATAATAATAATAATAATAATATATTCTGTGGCTTACATTTTAGCTAAAAGTACTTTTTTTTAGTGTTTTTGAAAAAAATTAAATAAATACTAAACTCTAAGTTAAAAATTTGTAAATGTATATATGATACAAAACAAAATAAATACAAATTAATACATACCCTGCAAAAAAATCAGTAAAAAAGTTGAAAACATCTCTTTGTGCATCCAAAATATAATAACAAATTATTCCTGACTGGATTAAATTGTGTTATTTGAGTAATAATAAGCCTAAACTTGTAAAATAAAAGGGTAGAACTTGTCAAAACATACTTTTGCATCCAAAATATAATTCAAAACACATCTAAATTGTGTTATTTGAGTAAACTAGAGAATAATCCTGTAAACTTGGAAAAAATCTCTCTCTCTCTCTCTCTCTCTCTCTCTCTCTCTCTCTCTCTCTCTCTCTCTCTCTGTGTGTGTGTGTGTGTGTGTGTGTGTGTGTGTGTGCTTTTGCAGATGCTACCTTATGGGGACACTCGTCAGTTGTGAATCCACCTTATGGGGACCACACCGACTTGTGGGGACCAAAATCCGGTCCCCATAAGGAAATCGTTATGAAAATACATTTAGACGCCTCGGATCACTGCCCTTGAATTTTTGAGGAATGATAACAGAATTATCTAATAGGAAGTATATGGAAGAACCTGATGGATAGCATCCTTACTTGGGAAAATTTGTTTTTCACATGTCCCCATAGGGTGGCAAATTTCAATGCAACGTGTGGGATGAGCTTACTACTTTCCACACCAGGTGGCAGAAAAATCGCGTCCACGTTACACACCCACACGCTCTGGTTTTATCGCCCTTGTCGGTACCCGGGGGGAAGTGGAGTAAGGGGGGAAGTTTCGGGTGGTGGTGCGGTGAGAGGGGGAGCGTATACACACGATTTCTTTCCGAGTAGACCTTGTGGGTACCGGAGAATCACCTCCCGGTCAAAGGCCAAGATATTCAAGGTGTATCGGCGCTAGTCAGGAGATGTTGAGACAGTGTCTGGCTGAAGGTCGCTTTTTACCCCACAGCTTTCTGGAATTCGATTTCTGAAATACTTTTAATTCTTATTATTTGGCGCCATTGCCCTATATCTAAATCTATGTTTCCTCCACAAGGTCACGGGTGTGCTGCGAACTTTGCTTGTAGTAACAAATTGAATGTAAATTATTTAATCTGACTACGATGCGAGAGATCCGGGTTCGATCCCCAGCGGGGGAGAACCAGTATATTTTCCACCTGTTCAAGCGGTTCTGGCGCCCACCCAGCGTCGTATAAAGTGGGTACCTGGAGAAAACTTTTGGCGAAAGAAGGTGGCCATGGACGTGGTTCTGATCACTTCACCCCCCACCTTCGACCGTGATCAAGAAAGTGTAGGGTCCAAACTCCACACCCACTTTACTCCTTCATGGCATGGTGCAATGCACAGGGAAGCACTTTACTTTTTACCTTACAAATTTGTTTTCTTATGTTTGTATTTTTCGCTCTGTCATTGTCATGACTTAAATAAGACGCCCCTTGATGGCAAGAGTCAGTTTGTTATTACACATACATAATCTCTACAGGCGTTTCGGATCCATATAATCAGCTGCATGAATCGTTTCAATAATAATAATAATAATAATAATACCAAAAGTGCCTATGAGTGCAGTGGATTGTATTATTATTATTAGTAGTAGTAGTAGTAGTAGTAGTAGTAGTATTTTTAACTGATTATATTGTAACGCATTCCTAAACTTTTAATTTATATCAACAGTGCCGTAATGTATGTTTTTTAGATAAATAAATTTTATGATGTGCCGTGTTCAATACTGGATAATTTATGGTATTCTGCGAGGACAAGAAGATTGCGGAACATTGCTCAAACTTTACTTTTACAGATGATCGAGTATTTTGAGGGGTTTAGAATTATCAGAAGGAAAAAGGGGGGAACACCATACTTTCGGAGGTATTTTCTTATGCCCTGGTACCTTAAAATTAACTCAGGGCGTGAGTTCCGCGATTTTACTTTTACGGATTCCCTTTTTGATTCATCCTTTATTTTCCTTATTTTTTGTTTACAGTAACTCACTGCGACATTGGCATGAAGAGCCAAATTTGTTCGGTTTTCCTGAAAAACGTTGATTTTACAGCATTCTACTAGGGGATAAGTAAGATTAAAATAAACGTTAATAATAGTAGAAGGTAAATGTGTGTTAGTGTTCAACATTAATAATATTTATGAATACAGATACAAAATCACATAAGTGTGTAATTGGTTTTGTAATGATTTGTTAGGATAGGTTATATTGTGTGTCGTGTGCCTTAATGTTAGTGTTAGTGTCAGAAGGAAGTCATGAGCTAACAAGACGTCCGTTAAAAGTGTAAAGTTAGAGAGGCCCTATCACGGGTAAATACATGTTGTTCAGTTATTTTTCCCACTTATTTCTCCTTGATTCAACCTCGATAGCGAGAAAAGATTAATATTCAGTTGAAGTGAAGAAACTTCTTTTGGTACTTAATTACTGCGATGTGTAGGGAGTAAAACCACAGACTAAAAAACGAGGGAAGAACAACGTAAATACCTATTTTGTTCTTTGTTTCTTGACTGTAAACTTACTCTTCTCTAGGACACAGCCTATATATTATGCAAGTTCTGTCCCAAAAGTAATTAGACCAATTCTAGAAAAATTGTTTTGTTAAAGGTACTGGTGTGTTTAAGGGGGCTATCGAATTTGAAACTTCTCAGAACATTCTCTGCACATAAATACTATCAATTAAATTCAATACCAATTTTTTTGCCCGACCCTGTGGCCGAGTGGTTGTCGACCTCCGTGGCGAAGTGGTTAGCAGAGCGCGCTACAACGCCAGGGGTTCTGGGTTCGAGTCCCGGGTAAGGCATGGGTATTTGTGTTCGTCCAGTTGATAAGAAAAAAAGAAAAATGTAAGAATTGAAAAGTGTAAAAGTGAGAAAAAGAGTGAATGGTGGGTGATACCTCCCTGCGACGCCAAGGGTCCCGGGTTCGAATCCCGGTCGGGCTTGGTTGTTTGTGAATGTCCATTCATCAATTTCATCATTTCATCACTCATGCCCATCTTCGCAAATTAGCCTAGAGGCACAAAACGCGAAGTTCAATAAATTAAATCAATCAAAAAATCAATACCAATTTATGTGATGTAAAAATGTGAATATAATTTATATTTTTTCACATATGCCTTTTTGAATGTAACAATGCTATTGTACGTTTAATATTGTTGCCAAGTTGGTCGATGACTTAGAGACAGTCAAAGACGACAGTTGCTACCACTAAGTTATCCAGATACCTGTACCCTGCACCGTCCCGTTTCAATTTATTCATCATTGTTGCGGCCTACCAGGAAGGAATCCTTGATTCTTCAAACTGTTATGGGTTTTCAGCGACGCATTTATGCGCAGCAACCATAACTTAGCAGGGGCAAAGGAGACACTTGCTCCCAATCTTTTTTTTGGTTTATGGAGATTCACGAGATAATGGTACTTTTGTTAACCTCTTGAAACCCGAGGACTACAGTAATCAGTAATTTTATGATTTTACAAATGTAACACTTATTTATCAAAATAGTCCTGGATGATATTTCTATGAGCTGCAAAAAAGAAAATATTCTGCTCAACCCCCCCCCCCCATGAGTTAAGCTCCAAATTTTTATACTATAATGTGAGCATACGAAACAAACATTGAATATTTCATTCTGTAAAATAACGTAAAGTTTTATGGTTGACGTAAATGTGTGGAAGAAATCGAAGGAAAATTAAATTTAGATAAATAACATCATAAAATCGGATCGTCTTAATGTGAACGAAATTAAGTAACGTCTATTTCTGCCATGAATTCCATGTCTCTTCCAGAAAATTAGTAAGATGCCTAATGCTGCTTTTTCACTCTTGCAGATGTATTTTCCCAGTATTTCATATTATTTTTGACCGAATCGAGCGGAAGTTTACGTCCACTTTAGGCCCGATCTGACCGAACTGGAGCTACAAATTCAAAGCGCAACAAGGACAACTTGAAACGCGACCCCATAAGAAATCAAATCCTGGAACCTATATTTACAAGATCAACGTGCTATCGGCGAAGCCCCTACGTAAATTCCTCAGTGTATGTGTAAATAAAATAGAGTAAGTTAGCATATATTTTTAACCGTGTTTGGAATTACAGTTTAATGTGGAATCGGTCACGGGGAACCTTGATTGCAGCTTCAACCCACTCGCTATCAGTTGTATTACGTTTTTCATTTTTCTCGGTAAAGGATATACGTATTTATATTTGGGTGGTCACTGCTTCACATCTAAAGAGTTCTCGTTGTCTTGTTGAGTCTATTCAGGCGACTGCCGAGATAGTGCCGCTGACGCTTTATTCCCTGTCCTTCATTTTCACTTTTTATACACCGTTATCCTCTCGTCGCTGTTCAGTTAATTTTGAGGCCTCCTCGATGGCGCAGTGGCAGAGTCGTCGCCTTGTCATCAAGGGGTCCCTGGCACATAGTGGTTCGGATCCCACTTTACTTCTCTCTCTCTCTCTCTCTCTCTCTCAATGAAAGAAAGAGAGGAGAAAAGAAAGAAAAAGAAGAGAGAGAGAGAGAGAGAGAGAGAAAGAGAGAGAAGGGATAAACTGTAGATCCAGTCCCGATTAGCGTAACTGTGCATAATGTTGACTTAAAACACCAAATCAACCAATTCAGCTAATTGTGCATATAAGCAATGATGAGTAAATAAACAAGCACCCAATCACAAAAACGATCCTTGAATTTTTCGCTTCTCATTAACTTAATTCATAGTTTCCAAAAACCTTTCAGCAGACGTGAATAAAAAAACGTAGGTCGTTCCCCGTGACGTAAGCATATCAGAATCAGCTGCCTTGTGACTTGAGAAGGAAAGGAGAAACGTGACAGGTTAGAAGTTCAGATTGCAATGCCTCGATTCGTGATACCCACACACATGCTTGGAACCTAATGTCTTGTGTTTCGTTGTTGATAAAAACACAGCAGCACCAGAGAACATTTGTGGAAGTTGCTCACAGCATGTCCACTGCTCCATTTCGACCTTGAGTTCCTTCGCTGGAATCACTTTGAACTGCATCGTGTGATGTAGGTATATTGGAAGTCCAACGTCCCATCTTGTGAACGTCGAAATACATACATCTTTTATTATAAAGTTGATATTACAAAATATATGCTACGAATGATGTGATAAAAAATGAATGGCAGTTATTTTCCTCAGGACGTCTAACTGCCAAGCGGGTGACCAGGGTTCGATTTCCGGGTGGGGCATGATATACTTTCGGAATTTTTTCCGGCCTTGTCCGCGCATAAAGCGGGTCTGGGCTCACACAATTTCAAATCTATTGCTACCTGGGGCCAACCCTGAGGGGTAAAGGCGGCGGCAGCGTGCTGCTGATCACATCACCTCCAAATGCCCGAGATCGAGTTCGAGAATATGAGGGGTCCTATACCTATATCCCCTAAATGTGCCTTTATGGCACGGTGCTATCTGCACGGGGAACTTTACCTTTTAAATCACATTTATCACAATAAACAAGCTATGTTTAATATATATTAAAAAATATAGTTTTGACTCGGTAAAGGCTGTGTAATATCCCACTTTATTTTTCATGATTTTCTGTAAAGTTACTAAAACACGATATTTATTGCCATATTATTTTTATATTATATTTTTGGATTCTTGTATATTCCTTTTAGGAAACTGATTAGCGAATGTGTAAAGTGTTTCTCTCCAAGTCCATCAGCCCGTATGAACGATCAGTGTCTCAAAGCTACAAATTAAAAAATCTGATAGACCTAACAGATAGTAGGTAAACACATCTCTATCGGACGGTCCGTCTGTCTGGCCGTGAGGGACAAGAGTCCATGCGAGGTGAGACATCCATATCACAGAATTTGTTGACGCTACATCCGCAAAAATAAACACAATTTAACGACAAAGAAAATTCTAAACAATCCCTGTATAAATTATCTCCAATCCAATCCAATAGTCGGAAACCACCCATATATTTTCTCCAGATATTATATATTTATTTATTTATTTAACAAATGATGCCACAGAACATTGTTCCATTGAGACATACATACATTTTGTGCATTATATATGTGCATTACATATATCTGTGTATAACATAAATTGTTTCATTAATTCCTATACAGACGAACCCCTCGCCCCTTTCTCCAATGAGCCAGTAGGACTCTTTTGAATGATTAAAATGACAGACTGTTTATATCAACGCTCGGATCATTTGCTACTACTTCATTATACGTTTTACCCATTTTCCACATCGGAGATATATTTACATAATTTGTTCTAAATTTTGGTACATGAAACATACCGGGTTTCGGTCTGCTTCTCATTTGAGGTACATGATATTGTAATGCAGATACTAATCCCATATAGTCTATTTTGTTATTTGCAATTTTATATAACGTGCTCATCAAATTAAGATTAAACTTTTCTTAAATTTTTTCAATGTTAAACTGCGATACAAGCTCAGAGTACGGATTGAATTTAGGGTATACTTTGTCTTCTCTATACTTTATGAACTTCAAGAACTTGGACTGAATCATTTCAATTTCCCTCGTATGTTTTATTTTTGTCCAAGGGCTGCCATATTACCGATGCATATTCTACGAGTGAGCGTAGTAGGGAGACATACAAAAATTATTAATATTGATATACTTTCTAGATCTTCCCCACATATTTTTATCAATCCTAATTTCTTATATGCTTGGTTAACGATGTGATGCATATGCTCTTTAAAACATAGATTTGCGTCATACGTGATACCAAGATCCGTGAATTTAGTGACCTTAGCTATCTGTTTTCCTCCCATCTGACACTGGAAGTTTCTTTTTATTTCAGCGTTTATTATAGACATTACCTGACATATATCAAGATTAAATGAAAGTCTATTATTTTCGCTCCATTGTAGTAATCTATTTACGTCTGCCTGCAAGTCAAGGCTGTCTTCGTCGGAGCAAATTGTTCTAAATATCTGTTTTACATCGTCAGCAAATATAAGTCAACGTGATTTCGTAATAATTTTCGGGAGGTCATTAATAAAGAGTAAGAAAATGAGTGGGCCCAAATTGGATCCCTGCGGCACCCCAGAAGGCGTAGGGTATTCCCGAGATATGTATCCTCTATAATTGACAAATTGCTTTCGGTCCAAGAGGTAAGATTTTAGCAGCATAATTACGTTTTGAGAAATATATTAAAATACGATAGTTCCTGAAGTAAAATGTCATCATTTACCGAATCGACCGCCTTGGCCAGGTCAGCATAGATACCTGTTTCCTTTCGTCTAATTCATAAGCTACAAAATGTGCAAATTCGGCAAGGTTTGGGATTGTCGACCTCCGCGATATAAAACCATGTTACATGGGAGATATAGCCGGTCGTACGTTGGCCATTATTCTGTCGTACAGTATTTGTTCAAACACTTTGCAAAAAAACTGAGAGACTCTGGTCGGAATTTATTCGGCCTACGTATAGGGCCGGTGGCAACCTACCATCGTGAGGAAATTGGGAAGCTCCGAGTGAGTGAGCGTAATCCGGTCAAGAAGACCTACAACAACGGCTGGGGGTTCGTCGGGCTGATCACCCGTCACCCCAACACTGGTCTGAGATCTCCACGCTATAACAGGTGACGGAGGAACAGTGTGGGAGGGAGACCAGCAGTCGGTAGGTAAGCCAAGGCCCTCCAAGGGCTGTAGCGCTGTGGGGTTATGTTATCATAAAACGTATTAGTTAGTGTATTGACATCCTCAATATCGCATAGATTTACCCAGTTAGAGTCTGTTAATTTTCGATATAAAGACTGGAAGTTCGCTTTTTTGAAGTTTTATTGAAAATTTACATTTTCTGCTTGAGTTGAAACATGGACCATTAATGTAGCCATATGCGGTATTAGAAGATAAAGTGCTTCATCTCTGAGGCATGTTAGATACCCCGTCCGCCATATTGGATTCGCCATATTTGATCTAACCTTTTTTCAAATGAGAATAGGGGTAAGTAACACATCAAACATCTTGGACAGTTTTCGAGTTCAGGAGAACCATGATTAAGTACGTAATTTTATATTATGCAGACACTCAAAAACGAATAAAAATCCCTTAAAAAGGATTTCAAAATGTGATATTTCAGAAAATTTCACGTTATTTCGGTATGACACATGATCCCCTTTCCAATTAAAGAAAATAAGCGGATTTGAAGTTGGAGCGGGTATTCTTGTTGCACTTTTTAGTCCAAGACATAATGGTAATGATATTATTGGTTTAACGTTATGCGTTGTCATGAAATTGGGTGGGTCCATATCTTTGCCTGTTTATACGTTGGTACTTTTTGACACCCCGTAACTTCGAAAGTAATACAGATATCTTAAAACCGCATTTCACCATTCAATTTTTCAGAAAATTTTACATGAATTTGATATGTCTTTTGCCTATTCCCATTTGAAAAAAAAGAAGAAAAACTTTCTATCCACTTTCATCAATTGATTCTCTTTGTGTTGCGATTAACCTAGAGAGGTAGAAAAATATCGTAGAATAACAAAACAGGAGAAGAAAGTAAGGTATGGACACATAGACTCCTACATACTGCACGTGATTGCATTCACGGTTTATAATATCTGTAGAAATTATATGGGTGTTTCTCTTTCGACTTTCGAATCACCCTGAATTTTAAAGTGGTGACGTGACCAAAACGGTTTTAGCTATAAATTGAAATTTGTCAAACCAACCGGACGCGTTATTAAAAATCTCCATTGAGTCTTTCATTTAATTATTGTAGTCATTCACGAAATAATTGGATAGATAGTCAAAAACTATAAAATAGAAGCGTAGATAGGTAGACCTATCAAATACTAGCATGGAGCGGTATAAAGTATCTGGATGTGAGTATCCGTCTGTTTATGGGAGGCAATGAATCGAAAGTCAACAATGAAAATATTCTTATACTTAAATATCTAGGATTCAATTAAAGCTACGAACGTGTAATTTGATAGATATGTTAAATAGCAACTTCCATGGGCGTAACTTGGGACCTAACTTGGGGGGGGGGGGGCAGGATCGAAATTTTTTCATCCCATAACTACTGTATTTGTAAAATTAAAAAGTTATATTAATATAAAATCAATTTTTAATTAAACTTTTAAAACCATTAATTATTTATTGGAAAATTAACAAGCCGAATAGAAATTTTAAACGCACAGCAAACTTTTGTTGTTATACTTAATTTAAACTTAGGAGATAAAAGAGCATTCTTCTTTCTGGTTGCAAATATTAGTCCTTGGGGGCTTGTTTTAAGGTGGCCTTCCCCACCTGAAAATACTTGTTTCAAATGGTACATGTTAGAAATTTTAATATTGAAGGAGTTAAGGTCAAACTGTTTCAACAGTGAATAGATGATGATCATGCACATTCGCTGATGCCAGAATTATTTAATATATAGCAAACTGTTCGCATTTAAGTATTCAATTTAATATTTTTGATATTTAAAGTAACATCTGGTTATTCACGTGGGAATTTACAAATACAATTGTTGTCAATATTCTTTAAACTGTAATCAAGAGACCCAGGTTCGATACCTGGTGGAGGCCCATAGTGATTCGGATCCCACTTTAAACTGTAGGACCAGTCCCGATTATCCTATTAGTGCATAAAGTGATGTTAGAACAACAACTCAACAAGATAATTTATACGTCAAACAGCATGCATGAAACTTTTCAGATTCGTTGACTTTCTGGGGCTTCCCGATGGCGCAGTGGTAGCGTCGTCGCCTTGTAATCAAGGGGTCCCGGGTTCGATACCCGGTGGAAGAACATAGTGGTTCGGATTCCACTTTAAACTGTAGGTCTAGTCCCGATTAGCCTTAATGTGCACAAAGTGGACTTAAAACACCAACTCAAACCAAAGTCGTTGACTTTCTGCTATCCACTGTGTACGTCCCAGCACTTGAGCCGTAGAGAAATATCGACTTGTATGGAAATTTTCACACGCATAAATGTTCCACGGTTTCATGTGATTTCCGGTGGCCGTGAAGAGCAGGACTTCCTCCATGCCGTAAGGACCACACAGTATTTGCAAAGCCCTGAAAACCTGGACAATACCTACTTTATAAATTTTACCAATGTAGTTCTCTTTCTAAATTTTGTAGTCTTTTCTGTGAGAGGGCGCGATAGTTCGCTCTTTGTATTTCTGCCATTTTTTAGAGTACAAGAATCAGAGCTCAACCATGTATATGCGATGACGTCCAAAGTGTACCTGGAGAGGGGAAGGGGTGATTCTGAATTATTTATCATCAATTTTTTAGGCCTGTGTCCTCATTAAATAATAATATTTTTCAAGAAAACTGGTCATGGGCTTTGGCCAGAATTTCAGGCCTTTGAAAAATCTGTGCCATGGTGTGCAAAGTATGCAGTACGGTGTGAGGTTGTTTGCATGAATTTAGTTTCATCTAGCACAGTATAGTTAAACTATTTTTTAGCGTGTAAATTTTACAATTTGTTTGCAGCAAGTTTTGTCACTCTTGTTGAGCAGTTAATACCTCTAGTGCATAATGGTTCTATTATTGCAGAAGAAAACTATGAATGAGCCCAGCAACTCATCAATTCCTCCTCTGTAAACGATATCTATTATTCAAATACGAGTGATAGGAATGCAATAGTTTTGCGCTATCTATGTTAAAAAATGATGGTACCCAGCCACGCAAGAAATGTGGGCTTTAGAAGGGAATTCCTTCAGTATTTGGAATCATGTGAGACATGGCATCCCCAAGAGTATCCGTGAGGTCATAAACGTATATAGACCATAATACAATTTCGAAGGTGTTTTTATGCATAGCATATTTCGATCTTTATATAGCATATAAATCCGATCCGCCACATACCACATATAGCACACAAGTATGAGTGAAGCTTCTAGTTCTAATGAAGCTTCAGGCCTCCCCGATGGCGCAGTGGTTGCGTCGTCGCCTTGTAATCAAGGGGTCCCGGGTTCGATACCCGGTGGAGGTACAAAGTGGTTCGGATCCCACTTTAAACTTTAGGTCCAGTCCCGATTAACCTTACTGTGCATAAAGTGGACTTAAAACACCAAATCAATCAATCAAAAATCTAATGAAGCTTCAGTTTCCTTTCTTGACGAGTTGCGTCCGAGTAAAATTCATTTATAATTTTGGACCTATTAATATCATTCGTATGTTAAATATACAAAACAGCAATAAGGCGAAGTATTTAATTCCCAGTAGCTTTGAGTATACAGTGTATTGGTCCTGAACCTTCGAGGGCAAGAAAGAATGCTCACAGCATCCTGAACTCACGGAGGTTGTCAATAATGTTTTGAACAGTTCATTTCAAATTTGGAAAATGTTCTCGTAAATGTTGTTCCTCACACACAAGAAAGTTCTGGGTTGAAACTCATGATCAGTGTTCTTATATTCACAAATTCCTGACAGCACATTGAGTTCTGAACTATTTTCTGTCTCTGACATTTTATGTGTGGAATATACCTCTCTTTCACTCAACACCTGATTTAGGGGGGGGGGGGGCGGTTGCCCGCCCTTGCCTCCGCAAAGTTATGCCTATGGCAACTTCTCTCGGCAAAATGTTCTCAAATGGTTTGTCTGTTTGTAAGTGAGGGTAAACAATTTGACAACATATACCTGTCGATTGCTTAGAAATAATTGCAAATTGCATTAAAAGTAGTCTTAAGTCTAGTGTTATGGAATAATTGACATGTCGATAAAATTGTTTGTCTGTCAATGATTAGTACACATAGCATAGAGCATTCGCAGTTACACTGTAAACACCGCTATAACTTCTTTTTACATATCTACGACGAGACATAAGCATGAATCATGAACTCATGAAATAAGTGGAGGGATTTTCGCACATGCATGCTTTACTTAGAATTTCAACCTGAGGTTCATAACGCTATGCTTGATCATTTTTACGTACACTGCTGTTATTCTCTAATCAACCAGCCCGAATAATGAAGCAAATTTGCATGTGAAAATTTAAAACTGTGGGTTAACTTTATTCATGTATCATAATTATGGACGGAAAATACATAAAATGTGATCTTTATAGTTCGCTTTTATTCATCGTGCCTTCATCAACTATTTGTTTCGTTAACGGTAATGTCGAAGTTGCCAAATTCCGAACATAACTGTGGTACAACTTGCTGCACATGGAAGAAAAATATTATTTAAAGTTCTATGTAAAATGAAATACACTAACCGTCGGAGTGGTCAGCACCAGGGGCATGAGTATTCTTTCTGAGTATCACTTAATCAATTTCGTCAAATCATCACTCATCCTCATATTCGCGACTATCCAAAAGTGGCAGAAATTCGAAGTAAAATAAACCAAATCAATCAATCAATCAATGAAATTTACTAACTTGAAGTTTACAAAATATATTTGCATGTAACTCGTACATAATCAATTTACAATCCATTGATGGAAATATATTTGCTAATTTGCGGTGATTAGAAGACAGTCAAAAGTTCTACTAATTCTTGACTTCGGTCGTTGAGATATTCTTAAAACGTGCTCATTAAAACTTTCGAATGCAGATATTTTGATG
Organism: Lepisma saccharinum; assembly: GCF_977018435.1. Lineage (NCBI taxonomy): Eukaryota > Metazoa > Arthropoda > Insecta > Zygentoma > Lepismatidae > Lepisma > Lepisma saccharinum. The sequence continues at coordinate 6,523,849 of NC_139253.1, forward strand.
CATTAAGGAAGATTCAGGCAAAAGCAGATTTCAGAAGAATAAGTAAAGAAGAAACAAGTGTCGTTTGAAACGAACATTAAGAAGGAAGTGTGACCTTCCACACCGGGGCGACGCAATAAGCAGCTCAGTTGCCTGTAGATTGGGTGACTCTCGGAAAGGTTCGTTTTTTTCTATAGTTTAGTTGCACCGTTCCCGTGCAGTGAATGCTGTTTTGAAGATTGCAAAGAAGATCCATGTGTTGTATCCCTTGCATTTTGTTGCTTTGGTACGAAACCCTCTGTTGGTTCAAGCAACTTGCTTGTCTCCTGTACGTACTTGTTATTTGTATATTTTGTATGAAATCTTCGTAACATAAATGTCATAGCCAAGAAAAACCTCGGAGCACTTGTAATGGTCGGATTGAGCATTACTGGTTTTGGAAATATGTTAATTAATTGCTGGCCAGCTACAAGGTCTAGGGTGAAGTAATATCTTTTCCATGTGCGTACTTATATGTTATTACTGGATGTAAGTGTATGTGCTCATTGGATTGTGCTTTGCTGGATATTAGATTTCTTTATCACCCCAGTGGGGGAGATGTCTTTCCAAAGACCGTTACAGTGGAATTTTCCAACGCTACGTGGTCCACGTCCACGGACGTTTACCCAGACTATAAAAAAGCCAATTGGGCTTTTATAGAAAACAGTGTTTCCCCATCTTTCGACGACGAGGAATGTCTCCTGAAGTTTAGTCCACTTTTGGTGGCTAGACTATTATAAGAATGTAGCATTTGGTGTAAGCCAGACCCTGTTTGCTGTCCCAAGTCCCCTTTAGAAAAGTTTTGAATATTTGGATATTTCCGTATTGAATAGTTGATGCCCAAAAGAAAGAGTAAAGGCGTAAGGAAACGCATTTGTAATGAACGGAATATCATTTCAGCTGAGCGTAGGCCCGCAGAGATAGTTTTGCAAAGATATATATATAACAACGTATAATAAACAATATAATCCTACTAGAAATGTTGTTGCTGTTGTTGTTGATTTGGTGTTTTAAGTCCACTTTATGCACAGTAAAGCTAATCGGGACTGGACCTACAGTTTAAAGTGGGATCCGAACCACTATGTACCTCCACCGTGTATCGAACCCGGGACCCCTTGATTGCAAGGCGACGACGCTACCACTGCGCCATCGAGGAGGCACTACTAGAAATGTTATGATTTGCTGAATTAACTCTAAGAACTACAGTACTGTCCATTTTAAACCATTTGTTTATTCACTTGATGTACGTGCGTAACGAACCAGGAACTAAAAATAAAAATTGTTATGTGAAACCCCCTTTCGTATTTCCGGCTCAAATATAATCTGCTCGCTTGGCACCCAGGGTGAGGTGAAAGGAGGGTTTGAAGGATTAAAGAAGGAAGTAATCCAGAGGGCCGGATAGAAACCAGGGACTGGGGGCTAACCTTTCAAAGAGGGAGGTTGCACTTTCACACACTGATCCTAGGTTCGAATCTTGGGTAATCGATGTGTGTTTGCTCCGTCATCTATCTCATCAATTCATCCTTCATCCTCATTGTATTGTGATTAACCTAGAGAGGTAAAAAAAGGACGTAAAATAACAAAACAGAAGAAAGTAAGGTATGGACAACAACGTTCCTCCGAATAGAGGAAACATTTTATTTTGAAAATATCAAAGAGCTTCTGTCAGCATTACAGTGTCGCCGAGAAAGATAGAAGAAAAAGGGGGGACCGAAATTTTTTTTTAGGAATAGTCAAATTTTATTCCCATTAAATATCGCATACAAAATGCATACTTGAGGTAAAACTTGGTTAAATGACAATTTTTCTTGTAGGCTAAGGAATTTTGATGTACGAATGTGTCAAGAATGTGTACGACCGTGAGGTGCCGCTCTTCCACCCTTCTATTCCTCAAATCCTCAATTTTTTGTTATCATTGTATTGAACAAAGTTGTAAAATTGTAATCAACAGGGTCGTATCGAGTAGTTTCATTGTGAAGCAATTAATCTTCGTTTTTAAAATATGTTCTAGATTTGTGTTTTGAACAAGTTGGAGCTAGGGTTGCAGCTTATCATGTTCTCCATGGGTATCGAGGCATTTAATAATGCCCTGAGTTGTCCTGAAGCACAGATTCGAACGACATTATGCGGGTGTGTCTACGAAACTATGTTATTTAATCTTGTATTGTTTTCTTTTTATTTTCAGTCTTATGTATTGTATCTGCAATTATCAATAAAATAGTAGTGCACAACGATAACGGGGGAACCGTAATTCGAGCAAAAGACGTCCCAGTTTATTGCAGAGGCACTGGGACAAGCGTATGCCCTCGAATGCATACGGGTGGAGGTTTGGTTGTATTCGGGGGTTCCCCCCTTATTATTGTGTCTACGAAAACCAATCCAGTCAGAAAATCGACCATCAGCTTGTAGATCCACTGTTTAAATAGTAGCTTTGACACCACTCGCTTATAGCAAGCAACTGAATGTGTAGATATTTGTGCGACATGAAAGCACTGTTTTTGTTGTTGTGGCAATGTTTGTACAATTCAAGATATCGCCAGAGGTTAGAGTAAGTTTAACTTGTTGAAACAAGTTCGCCACTTCTACCCAGTAGAGGCACATAATGATTTGGATCCCACTTTAAACTGTAGGTCCAGTCCCGATTAGCCTTATTGTGCATAAAGTGGGACTTAAAACACCAAATTAATCAATCAATCAAGTTCGTCACTTCGCCGAAAGAAAAACTAAACATCTCTCAACTTACAGCATTTTGTAATCGCGCAAAATAGCGAAAATCCATTTTCCTCCCGCCTTATCGAAGGCCTTGACCCAATTTTACTCAAATGAATTATCACTCTGGTCCTCAAAGGTATACAGCGACTGTAAAAAAATCTGCCTAAAAACTCTAAATTTACAGTAATTACCATCTTAGCAGAGTTGTAAGTTTTCTATTTTGTTCCCGCTCCCCCCCCCCACCTATGCACTTAAAAGTAAATTTCTTACTGGCAAATTGTACATCTATTGTTTGTTGAGTTTCGATTAAGCTCTGAATATTTAGTTTCTACAGAGCGTTGCAAATGTCAAAAATGGGTAAGTAGTGAATATGCCTAAATCTATTTACATACATACATACATACATACATACATATGTATGTACATATAGGTAGGTATATGCATGGATGTAAGGTTCAAGTGACGGTTACATCCAATGGATGGAAGCCCTCTGTTATGCTAAATGAAATGTGGTATGTATCATCAGGAAAGCAGATCAATATTTCTGCCTAACCTCTCTTTTTGTTGTTCGTGTTGTTGTTTCCTCACTATCATTTCAAGTTTATTTCTTAAAAAATAAAATAATGCGGGTTCAACCTTACTTTACCCAACTTTTCACACCACTAGGTTTCGTGCGAATTCTTCTCTTGTCTTTACAGTTACACATTATTTCACACGCATTTGTTTATGAGAGTTGTGAATTCGTGACAGGGCAGAAGTCGCTAGCAATGCTATGAAGATAGCACAAACTCCCTTGCTCCTCCAATATTTGTTTTGATCTGGTGGGGCCTACACAACACTAGGCCCTATCTCATAAACAAGGGTGTTCTAGGAATAACCAAAGAGACTCGGGAATTATGAAACATACATTGTCTTCCAAAATGAATGTAAAATTAAGTACATATCTGTAAGTAACCCTCAAAGTATCTTGATACAAAGTTTCGTTTATTATACAGATACAGAAGTTTATTATTATTATTGTTATTATTATTTGAGGCTCACTCTGACTCAAAAAAATTAGTACCTTGGGGTAATCCTCGGGAGTAAGGTATGACAGTCAGTTTTTGTCACCTACTTTTTATATCCTAGGTTTTCGTTATTTTATATTTTTCTGTAACTTCGTATCCGCTTGAAGCTTCGGTAGAAAAACACCACGTGTCTGAACCTTTTGTGTTTCTCTGCTTTTGTTGACTTTTCCCCCTTTCGGTCGTAGGAGCTCGGGACCAACGATGTGCTGTGATAAATCTTTCACTGTTTTTGAGCGACTTTTGTGCATTTGGCGACAGGAAAGTCAACGTGGGAGGCCAATTACTGGAAGGAACATGTTACGTACCGGATGAGGGTAGAACTATTCTTTTCACCCCATTCTAACGCAACACGTGTGCCCCAAGAAGCTGGACCAGGCAAAAAATGGACGCTTGACCACCAACGTCGTAACTTCAGATTCCCGCGCCTAAAAGTCAGTCCGTTGTATTCGAAGTTTCAAGCTGTCTTTATATAGTGGCAGAACGAACAAACAAGTACAGTCTAGCGCCAGTTTTCGAACCGACAACACCTCTGCGACAGTCGGAGTAAAGATTCGGGACTTTGTCCTTTTTTCTACCGCGCCGTGTATTTTATCCTGCGTGAGTGAGTGACAGTGACTAAGTGTACGAATACGCAGTGTTAAATTAGTGGCCTGTGCACTGGATTCGCGTTATTCGTTTTGTGACGAGGAACATTAATACCACAATGGCGGGCTAACCACGAGAGAAGGAGGGCCTGGGGTCTTCCTAGCCTGCATGAAGCCGACAACGCAGCAGATCATCGCTCAGCGTCGCGACGCCACACCACTAAAACGCCGTCACAAGCACCACATCGCCACGAATAACGCCCACAGCCCGATTAGAAGCCATGAAATGATACCGCCGAAAGCCGAAGCCGAATCAGCATCCTAGAGTACTTCGACGCCGACGCCGACGCCCGACGAGAATTCTACGGAGAGAGAGAGAGAGAAATTGAAAGATGAAGCGACACCAGCCCACACTTAGATCTACCGTCTAGAAGAGAAGATTGAGATAATGAAGCGACACCTACTGCGTCTTGAGACGACGCCGACGTCCCGCGTGAGATTAGCAGCGAGAATCCACGAGTACCCCCGGTAAGGAACTTCGCCCATTTTTTCGCCGTCCCCCGAGTAGAGAGAGAGACGATGCGAATCAATTAATCGCTCCATTACGAGGCCGACAAGATGACAGAGAGGCTGTTTTCCCTCGTCTATGGTCGCCGGATGTAGAAGCGTAGAAGGAAAGTGTGTCAAAGAAGATTGCGAAGTGCCGCTACAAAGAAGTAATGTGGGGAAGTGTTAGTGTTGCAAAGAGGACCGCGGATCGACGTCCCGCCGCCGTTTAGAGGACTACGGTAAACGTCGCTGGAACGTCTAGAACGTCGAGATGGTATAGTATACTACTGTTAATTTTCTATATGTGTGAGTGATCATCTACCCAAGCCTCCAAAGATCGGCCGTCGGACGAAAAGATACCTGTATTTAAAGTTAAAAGACGCAAAGGTATTGATTATAATTATTTCTCGCCAGCATCATCTAAATTTCACGACAATTGCTAATTCGGAAGTTATATTCACAGCATACTGTTGTTTTTCCACGCTCTGCGCCGAACTGTTGAGTAATATTTTTTTTGTTTATGTCACCTTATATGCTTTACTCGGTAATATTTGATTAAAACTGCATAAATCGTGTATCTATTGCAGAAATCATCCCTCAAGTTTGCTAAGTGAGGAAGTAAATTAACTGCGTGCTATTTTTAATATATATTCATACATAAGTGTCTTCATTTTTTCTGTAAACATGTATGCCTTGCAGTTGATATCTATGTTGCACGAGTTGCGTGCCCTGCCTAACGTTTCTGAAGTTCCAAGGCGCATTAGTAATAATTTAAACAATAATTGTTTAAATGTTTTGGTAAATTGCAAGAATAAAAAGTTTACGTGTCATGCCCGTTGGCAGAATGTAATGAGCACGCGCAGATGAAAGTTTAGTATCTTTAATTCTAAGCCAATTACGTCTTCGGGCGCAGTTTAATATTCATAAGAAAAAACTAAATATTGCATGGTGTCTAAAAAAGGGCCAATGTATTTATGTTAATGTAAATTATTCCCCTGCAGTATGAGAGAGTGTGTGAATGCTTGAATGATAGTGAGGGGTTGTGTAATCTGTCTATTTTTGTGTGTTATATAATATACATTTTTGTTATTTATGATTTGACTATGATTTGTGTTTAAACATATAGTATACTTATCCTCATAACTGGTGGTATTGATATTTTAGTTCAACGTTAAGTCAGCAAAGCATTTCTGCTGGCTAACATCAATTATTATTATTATTGATTATTATTATTATTATTATTCAACGTCACTTTATGCACGAGTCGGCTATTCGTCGGGGGTAAAAACCGATCCGGTCACACGTACCCTGGAATCAAAACCGTTATCTGGGCCCGGCACCTAGGAAGGGGACTTCGGTCTCCGGACTAAGTGTCAAACATAGGTCATGTATAAAAGGGCCACGGTGAGAATTTGGCATCCCGATCAGGGACCGGTCTATCTTTTACCCTCGTCGAGGGAAGTACATTTTCATTTTTTTTAATTGATAGATAGCGTGAGGATTTTTTCATTGCTTTGGAAGAACTTTTATTGGGTATTTTGTGTTTACGTGTATTCTTGTGGCGTTTTTATTATTTTTTTTGTGTCATTTAGTATTTTGTGTTTGCGTTATTCATTTCTTGGCGCGAATTTGATTAACGTAAAGGGCAATTAAGTAGGCGAATATCGGCAAGGGCGAATTTTCTAGGAATTATTTCATGCAAATTTAGTGGCGACTTTGTTTTGTGTGTGTGTGCGTAGGCTTCTTTGTAGGTAGCAGAAAGGGGACCCGTCGTGCCCTCCTCTCTGCACTTTTGATAGTAATTTGTTTGTATTGTTTTTTCTGTAGTGCGTTTCATGTTTTTGAAGTGTAGACTTATTTTCTGACAACCTCAGGACATAGTGAGTGCTTTTAAGAATCTAATGAAATTGCGAAGTGATAAAATTATTTACGGAAACATGAGCGAAGCACGGAATTGTGTAATTTGTGGGATTGAAATCCCATTAGGTGTAATAGACCCGTTGAACGAAGCGCAGCCGCGTTGTAGTAATTGTGTTATTTCGTCAGGAATGTCAGGACACGGGGGCTTAGTCGTAAATACTGAATCCACGCCACCTTTTGAAGACCTGAATCAGCTGGCCGTTCCCCCCCCGGAAGAAGTCGCTCCGATGGAAAAAACAGATGATGCATTGAATAATGGCGCCGGCACCAACGACAGGATGTTCGAGATGATAAGACAGCTGATCCGAGCGGAGCATGCAGAGACACAAAAGCGGATAGAACAGCTTGAGACCCGATTCCAGGAAGTGGTGCGCGTTTCGGTGGAACAAATGACTGAACGTTTTTCCACGAGCTTGCAAGACTGTGAAAAGAAACTCAACGCAGAAGTCGATCGCTTGGATTCCCGTGTTGATGACCAGGACCAGCAGTTGGCAACGCTGTCGCGACGGACAGACCAGACGGACGAGGAACTGGCACTACTTGAGGCGAGCTGTCACGAGGACTCGCAATGTTTGAAAGAGCGCGTGGCGAAAACAATAGGCGAGGTTGATGACCATTCCCAAAAAATACAGGCTTTGGAAAGAAGAATGGACATTTTGGACCTTTCTCACCCTCGCGACCGAGAAACGCCGGAGGCCAGGAGAACTTCACCACCCCCTGCTGCTTCTAATGTTGCTTTGCCCAACCACGATGAACCTTCAGCGCCGAGGAGGACAAACGGCGAAAGGGGGGCAAGGAATAATACATCCCCACTCCAAGCACCCACAATTGCGAGAAGAGCTATTTTTCCTCTTGAATATAAAACCCATTTCAAAAGATTCAACGGGGCTGATCGGGTTTTACCGTCTGCATTTTTGGAGGGATTTGAAACTACCTCAGAGGAGCTGTCCTTAGGGGATAATGAAAGTATCCTGGTTTTGCGAGGCTTAATGGAAGACCGAGGGCCACAGTTCACCAGCAGTGTCTGGAAAGATACCCTTGAAGCTTACGGTGTGAAACCCCTCTGGACACCGTCATACAGGCCGCAGGCGAACCAGGTGGAGCGGATGCACTGCGAGATGAACCGACTGCTGCGAGTGTTCTGCCACGGTAACCACCAAGAATGGAGCAAGCATGTCACTTCTGTTGTACTTTTACTCAACAACACTGAGTCCGACACGTTAGGATTTACCCCCGCAGAGCTTCAATTTGGAAGTGTCCAACGAAGAGATGTGATACGTCACTTCGGGTTACAGGAGGATGACCGCGACCCGCATGTCAATGAGAAAATCATGATGGCCGTAGAGCGTGCCAAGAGCGCCAGGAGAAAGGCGAATGAAAAGGCGACGCGAGCCGGCGCCGAGATCAAGCAAGGAGATCTCGTGCTTGTAAAGAACCACGGCCTGAGCTCGCAGGTCGAAGGAAAAATAAAGAAAATAAAGAAATTATTTTTCATGTACGATGGACCATATTTCTGTAAGGGCAAACCTGCAACGAACATCTTGGATCTTGATGATTGCGTAACAGGAAAACAACTCGCGCCGCAGCACATGGAGAATTGCAAACGGTGGAACTGCTCTGAAGAGAAACGGGAAGATTGGATGAAAAGGTATCGCGAAATCTGCAATTTGCCATTGGGCACTTAAGAGACATTGTGAAGGGAAGGTACAATTTGATTTGTTTTGTGTTTTATTTTCATGTCACTTATTTCTATATTATTAATATCATTGCTATTTTCAACATTATGTATTTCAGTATTATGTATTATTTGAGCCCTGTTTACTTGTGTATTATTATTGAGAATCATCAAGGAATTTTTGTGTGAAATTTTATATACAGGGTGCTCACATAAAAAGTATTTTTCATGTATAGATTTATATACAGGGTGTTACAAAAAGTATTTATATACAGGGTGTTTTAAAAAAAATATGTAACCTTCAAAAATCTCCCCAGCCGAGAACGATTTTCAAGCCTACAATTTTTTTTGAAGTTAGGGGGGGCGAGATATGACAGTCAGTTTTTGTCACCTACTTTTTATATCCTAGGTTTTCGTTATTTTATATTTTTCTGTAACTTCGTATCCGCTTGAAGCTTCGGTAGAAAAACACCACGTGTCTGAACCTTTTGTGTTTCTCTGCTTTTGTTGACTTTTCCCCCTTTCGGTCGTAGGAGCTCGGGACCAACGATGTGCTGTGATAAATCTTTCACTGTTTTTGAGCGACTTTTGTGCATTTGGCGACAGGAAAGTCAACGTGGGAGGCCAATTACTGGAAGGAACATGTTACGTACCGGATGAGGGTAGAACTATTCTTTTCACCCCATTCTAACGCAACACGTGTGCCCCAAGAAGCTGGACCAGGCAAAAAATGGACGCTTGACCACCAACGTCGTAACTTCAGATTCCCGCGCCTAAAAGTCAGTCCGTTGTATTCGAAGTTTCAAGCTGTCTTTATATAGTGGCAGAACGAACAAACAAGTACAGTCTAGCGCCAGTTTTCGAACCGACAACACCTCTGCGACAGTCGGAGTAAAGATTCGGGACTTTGTCCTTTTTTCTACCGCGCCGTGTATTTTATCCTGCGTGAGTGAGTGACAGTGACTAAGTGTACGAATACGCAGTGTTAAATTAGTGGCCTGTGCACTGGATTCGCGTTATTCGTTTTGTGACGAGGAACATTAATACCTCAATGGCGGGCTAACCACGAGAGAAGGAGGGCCTGGGGTCTTCCTAGCCTGCATGAAGCCGACAACGCAGCAGATCATCGCTCAGCGTCGCGACGCCACACCACTAAAACGCCGTCACAAGCACCACATCGCCACGAATAACGCCCACAGCCCGATTAGAAGCCATGAAATGATACCGCCGAAAGCCGAAGCCGAATCAGCATCCTAGAGTACTTCGACGCCGACGCCGACGCCCGACGAGAATTCTACGGAGAGAGAGAGAGAGAAATTGAAAGATGAAGCGACACCAGCCCACACTTAGATCTACCGTCTAGAAGAGAAGATTGAGATAATGAAGCGACACCTACTGCGTCTTGAGACGACGCCGACGTCCCGCGTGAGATTAGCAGCGAGAATCCACGAGTACCCCCGGTAAGGAACTTCGCCCATTTTTTCGCCGTCCCCCGAGTAGAGAGAGAGACGATGCGAATCAATTAATCGCTCCATTACGAGGCCGACAAGATGACAGAGAGGCTGTTTTCCCTCGTCTATGGTCGCCGGATGTAGAAGCGTAGAAGGAAAGTGTGTCAAAGAAGATTGCGAAGTGCCGCTACAAAGAAGTAATGTGGGGAAGTGTTAGTGTTGCAAAGAGGACCGCGGATCGACGTCCCGCCGCCGTTTAGAGGACTACGGTAAACGTCGCTGGAACGTCTAGAACGTCGAGATGGTATAGTATACTACTGTTAATTTTCTATATGTGTGAGTGATCATCTACCCAAGCCTCCAAAGATCGGCCGTCGGACGAAAAGATACCTGTATTTAAAGTTAAAAGACGCAAAGGTATTGATTATAATTATTTCTCGCCAGCATCATCTAAATTTCACGACAATTGCTAATTCGGAAGTTATATTCACAGCATACTGTTGTTTTTCCACGCTCTGCGCCGAACTGTTGAGTAATATTTTTTTTGTTTATGTCACCTTATATGCTTTACTCGGTAATATTTGATTAAAACTGCATAAATCGTGTATCTATTGCAGAAATCATCCCTCAAGTTTGCTAAGTGAGGAAGTAAATTAACTGCGTGCTATTTTTAATATATATTCATACATAAGTGTCTTCATTTTTTCTGTAAACATGTATGCCTTGCAGTTGATATCTATGTTGCACGAGTTGCGTGCCCTGCCTAACGTTTCTGAAGTTCCAAGGCGCATTAGTAATAATTTAAACAATAATTGTTTAAATGTTTTGGTAAATTGCAAGAATAAAAAGTTTACGTGTCATGCCCGTTGGCAGAATGTAATGAGCACGCGCAGATGAAAGTTTAGTATCTTTAATTCTAAGCCAATTACGTCTTCGGGCGCAGTTTAATATTCATAAGAAAAAACTAAATATTGCATGGTGTCTAAAAAAGGGCCAATGTATTTATGTTAATGTAAATTATTCCCCTGCAGTATGAGAGAGTGTGTGAATGCTTGAATGATAGTGAGGGGTTGTGTAATCTGTCTATTTTTGTGTGTTATATAATATACATTTTTGTTATTTATGATTTGACTATGATTTGTGTTTAAACATATAGTATACTTATCCTCATAACTGGTGGTATTGATATTTTAGTTCAACGTTAAGTCAGCAAAGCATTTCTGCTGGCTAACATCAATTATTATTATTATTGATTATTATTATTATTATTATTCAACGTCACTTTATGCACGAGTCGGCTATTCGTCGGGGGTAAAAACCGATCCGGTCACACGTACCCTGGAATCAAAACCGTTAGCTGGGCCCGGCACCTAGGAAGGGGACTTCGGTCTCCGGACTAAGTGTCAAACATAGGTCATGTATAAAAGGGCCACGGTGAGAATTTGGCATCCCGATCAGGGACCGGTCTATCTTTTACCCTCGTCGAGGGAAGTACATTTTCATTTTTTTTAATTGATAGATAGCGTGAGGATTTTTTCATTGCTTTGGAAGAACTTTTATTGGGTATTTTGTGTTTACGTGTATTCTTGTGGCGTTTTTATTATTTTTTTTGTGTCATTTAGTATTTTGTGTTTGCGTTATTCATTTCTTGGCGCGAATTTGATTAACGTAAAGGGCAATTAAGTAGGCGAATATCGGCAAGGGCGAATTTTCTAGGAATTATTTCATGCAAATTTAGTGGCGACTTTGTTTTGTGTGTGTGTGCGTAGGCTTCTTTGTAGGTAGCAGAAAGGGGACCCGTCGTGCCCTCCTCTCTGCACTTTTGATAGTAATTTGTTTGTATTGTTTTTTCTGTAGTGCGTTTCATGTTTTTGAAGTGTAGACTTATTTTCTGACAACCTCAGGACATAGTGAGTGCTTTTAAGAATCTAATGAAATTGCGAAGTGATAAAATTATTTACGGAAACATGAGCGAAGCACGGAATTGTGTAATTTGTGGGATTGAAATCCCATTAGGTGTAATAGACCCGTTGAACGAAGCGCAGCCGCGTTGTAGTAATTGTGTTATTTCGTCAGGAATGTCAGGACACGGGGGCTTAGTCGTAAATACTGAATCCACGCCACCTTTTGAAGACCTGAATCAGCTGGCCGTTCCCCCCCCGGAAGAAGTCGCTCCGATGGAAAAAACAGATGATGCATTGAATAATGGCGCCGGCACCAACGACAGGATGTTCGAGATGATAAGACAGCTGATCCGAGCGGAGCATGCAGAGACACAAAAGCGGATAGAACAGCTTGAGACCCGATTCCAGGAAGTGGTGCGCGTTTCGGTGGAACAAATGACTGAACGTTTTTCCACGAGCTTGCAAGACTGTGAAAAGAAACTCAACGCAGAAGTCGATCGCTTGGATTCCCGTGTTGATGACCAGGACCAGCAGTTGGCAACGCTGTCGCGACGGACAGACCAGACGGACGAGGAACTGGCACTACTTGAGGCGAGCTGTCACGAGGACTCGCAATGTTTGAAAGAGCGCGTGGCGAAAACAATAGGCGAGGTTGATGACCATTCCCAAAAAATACAGGCTTTGGAAAGAAGAATGGACATTTTGGACCTTTCTCACCCTCGCGACCGAGAAACGCCGGAGGCCAGGAGAACTTCACCACCCCCTGCTGCTTCTAATGTTGCTTTGCCCAACCACGATGAACCTTCAGCGCCGAGGAGGACAAACGGCGAAAGGGGGGCAAGGAATAATACATCCCCACTCCAAGCACCCACAATTGCGAGAAGAGCTATTTTTCCTCTTGAATATAAAACCCATTTCAAAAGATTCAACGGGGCTGATCGGGTTTTACCGTCTGCATTTTTGGAGGGATTTGAAACTACCTCAGAGGAGCTGTCCTTAGGGGATAATGAAAGTATCCTGGTTTTGCGAGGCTTAATGGAAGACCGAGGGCCACAGTTCACCAGCAGTGTCTGGAAAGATACCCTTGAAGCTTACGGTGTGAAACCCCTCTGGACACCGTCATACAGGCCGCAGGCGAACCAGGTGGAGCGGATGCACTGCGAGATGAACCGACTGCTGCGAGTGTTCTGCCACGGTAACCACCAAGAATGGAGCAAGCATGTCACTTCTGTTGTACTTTTACTCAACAACACTGAGTCCGACACGTTAGGATTTACCCCCGCAGAGCTTCAATTTGGAAGTGTCCAACGAAGAGATGTGATACGTCACTTCGGGTTACAGGAGGATGACCGCGACCCGCATGTCAATGAGAAAATCATGATGGCCGTAGAGCGTGCCAAGAGCGCCAGGAGAAAGGCGAATGAAAAGGCGACGCGAGCCGGCGCCGAGATCAAGCAAGGAGATCTCGTGCTTGTAAAGAACCACGGCCTGAGCTCGCAGGTCGAAGGAAAAATAAAGAAAATAAAGAAATTATTTTTCATGTACGATGGACCATATTTCTGTAAGGGCAAACCTGCAACGAACATCTTGGATCTTGATGATTGCGTAACAGGAAAACAACTCGCGCCGCAGCACATGGAGAATTGCAAACGGTGGAACTGCTCTGAAGAGAAACGGGAAGATTGGATGAAAAGGTATCGCGAAATCTGCAATTTGCCATTGGGCACTTAAGAGACATTGTGAAGGGAAGGTACAATTTGATTTGTTTTGTGTTTTATTTTCATGTCACTTATTTCTATATTATTAATATCATTGCTATTTTCAACATTATGTATTTCAGTATTATGTATTATTTGAGCCCTGTTTACTTGTGTATTATTATTGAGAATCATCAAGGAATTTTTGTGTGAAATTTTATATACAGGGTGCTCACATAAAAATTATTTTTCATGTATAGATTTATATACAGGGTGTTACAAAAAGTATTTATATACAGGGTGTTTTAAAAAAATATGTAACCTTCAAAAATCTCCCCAGCCGAGAACGATTTTCAAGCCTACAATTTTTTTTTGAAGTTAGGGGGGGCGAGATATGACAGTCAGTTTTTGTCACCTACTTTTTATATCCTAGGTTTTCGTTATTTTATATTTTTCTGTAACTTCGTATCCGCTTGAAGCTTCGGTAGAAAAACACCACGTGTCTGAACCTTTTGTGTTTCTCTGCTTTTGTTGACTTTTCCCCCTTTCGGTCGTAGGAGCTCGGGACCAACGATGTGCTGTGATAAATCTTTCACTGTTTTTGAGCGACTTTTGTGCATTTGGCGACAGGAAAGTCAACGTGGGAGGCCAATTACTGGAAGGAACATGTTACGTACCGGATGAGGGTAGAACTATTCTTTTCACCCCATTCTAACGCAACACGTGTGCCCCAAGAAGCTGGACCAGGCAAAAAATGGACGCTTGACCACCAACGTCGTAACTTCAGATTCCCGCGCCTAAAAGTCAGTCCGTTGTATTCGAAGTTTCAAGCTGTCTTTATATAGTGGCAGAACGAACAAACAAGTACAGTCTAGCGCCAGTTTTCGAACCGACAACACCTCTGCGACAGTCGGAGTAAAGATTCGGGACTTTGTCCTTTTTTCTACCGCGCCGTGTATTTTATCCTGCGTGAGTGAGTGACAGTGACTAAGTGTACGAATACGCAGTGTTAAATTAGTGGCCTGTGCACTGGATTCGCGTTATTCGTTTTGTGACGAGGAACATTAATACCACAATGGCGGGCTAACCACGAGAGAAGGAGGGCCTGGGGTCTTCCTAGCCTGCATGAAGCCGACAACGCAGCAGATCATCGCTCAGCGTCGCGACGCCACACCACTAAAACGCCGTCACAAGCACCACATCGCCACGAATAACGCCCACAGCCCGATTAGAAGCCATGAAATGATACCGCCGAAAGCCGAAGCCGAATCAGCATCCTAGAGTACTTCGACGCCGACGCCGACGCCCGACGAGAATTCTACGGAGAGAGAGAGAGAGAAATTGAAAGATGAAGCGACACCAGCCCACACTTAGATCTACCGTCTAGAAGAGAAGATTGAGATAATGAAGCGACACCTACTGCGTCTTGAGACGACGCCGACGTCCCGCGTGAGATTAGCAGCGAGAATCCACGAGTACCCCCGGTAAGGAACTTCGCCCATTTTTTCGCCGTCCCCCGAGTAGAGAGAGAGACGATGCGAATCAATTAATCGCTCCATTACGAGGCCGACAAGATGACAGAGAGGCTGTTTTCCCTCGTCTATGGTCGCCGGATGTAGAAGCGTAGAAGGAAAGTGTGTCAAAGAAGATTGCGAAGTGCCGCTACAAAGAAGTAATGTGGGGAAGTGTTAGTGTTGCAAAGAGGACCGCGGATCGACGTCCCGCCGCCGTTTAGAGGACTACGGTAAACGTCGCTGGAACGTCTAGAACGTCGAGATGGTATAGTATACTACTGTTAATTTTCAATATGTGTGAGTGATCATCTACCCAAGCCTCCAAAGATCGGCCGTCGGACGAAAAGATACCTGTATTTAAAGTTAAAAGACGCAAAGGTATTGATTATAATTATTTCTCGCCAGCATCATCTAAATTTCACGACAATTGCTAATTCGGAAGTTATATTCACAGCATACTGTTGTTTTTCCACGCTCTGCGCCGAACTGTTGAGTAATATTTTTTTTGTTTATGTCACCTTATATGCTTTACTCGGTAATATTTGATTAAAACTGCATAAATCGTGTATCTATTGCAGAAATCATCCCTCAAGTTTGCTAAGTGAGGAAGTAAATTAACTGCGTGCTATTTTTAATATATATTCATACATAAGTGTCTTCATTTTTTCTGTAAACATGTATGCCTTGCAGTTGATATCTATGTTGCACGAGTTGCGTGCCCTGCCTAACGTTTCTGAAGTTCCAAGGCGCATTAGTAATAATTTAAACAATAATTGTTTAAATGTTTTGGTAAATTGCAAGAATAAAAAGTTTACGTGTCATGCCCGTTGGCAGAATGTAATGAGCACGCGCAGATGAAAGTTTAGTATCTTTAATTCTAAGCCAATTACGTCTTCGGGCGCAGTTTAATATTCATAAGAAAAAACTAAATATTGCATGGTGTCTAAAAATGGGCCAATGTATTTATGTTAATGTAAATTATTCCCCTGCAGTATGAGAGAGTGTGTGAATGCTTGAATGATAGTGAGGGGTTGTGTAATCTGTCTATTTTTGTGTGTTATATAATATACATTTTTGTTATTTATGATTTGACTATGATTTGTGTTTAAACATATAGTATACTTATCCTCATAACTGGTGGTATTGATATTTTAGTTCAACGTTAAGTCAGCAAAGCATTTCTGCTGGCTAACATCAATTATTATTATTATTGATTATTATTATTATTATTATTCAACGTCACTTTATGCACGAGTCGGCTATTCGTCGGGGGTAAAAACCGATCCGGTCACACGTACCCTGGAATCAAAACCGTTATCTGGGCCCGGCACCTAGGAAGGGGACTTCGGTCTCCGGACTAAGTGTCAAACATAGGTCATGTATAAAAGGGCCACGGTGAGAATTTGGCATCCCGATCAGGGACCGGTCTATCTTTTACCCTCGTCGAGGGAAGTACATTTTCATTTTTTTTAATTGATAGATAGCGTGAGGATTTTTTCATTGCTTTGGAAGAACTTTTATTGGGTATTTTGTGTTTACGTGTATTCTTGTGGCGTTTTTATTATTTTTTTTGTGTCATTTAGTATTTTGTGTTTGCGTTATTCATTTCTTGGCGCGAATTTGATTAACGTAAAGGGCAATTAAGTAGGCGAATATCGGCAAGGGCGAATTTTCTAGGAATTATTTCATGCAAATTTAGTGGCGACTTTGTTTTGTGTGTGTG
The DNA here is from genome assembly GCF_977018435.1 of Lepisma saccharinum. NCBI lineage: Eukaryota > Metazoa > Arthropoda > Insecta > Zygentoma > Lepismatidae > Lepisma > Lepisma saccharinum. The sequence goes on from NC_139253.1 coordinate 6,540,663, forward strand.
TGCGTAGGCTTCTTTGTAGGTAGCAGAAAGGGGACCCGTCGTGCCCTCCTCTCTGCACTTTTGATAGTAATTTGTTTGTATTGTTTTTTCTGTAGTGCGTTTCATGTTTTTGAAGTGTAGACTTATTTTCTGACAACCTCAGGACATAGTGAGTGCTTTTAAGAATCTAATGAAATTGCGAAGTGATAAAATTATTTACGGAAACATGAGCGAAGCACGGAATTGTGTAATTTGTGGGATTGAAATCCCATTAGGTGTAATAGACCCGTTGAACGAAGCGCAGCCGCGTTGTAGTAATTGTGTTATTTCGTCAGGAATGTCAGGACACGGGGGCTTAGTCGTAAATACTGAATCCACGCCACCTTTTGAAGACCTGAATCAGCTGGCCGTTCCCCCCCGGAAGAAGTCGCTCCGATGGAAAAAACAGATGATGCATTGAATAATGGCGCCGGCACCAACGACAGGATGTTCGAGATGATAAGACAGCTGATCCGAGCGGAGCATGCAGAGACACAAAAGCGGATAGAACAGCTTGAGACCCGATTCCAGGAAGTGGTGCGCGTTTCGGTGGAACAAATGACTGAACGTTTTTCCACGAGCTTGCAAGACTGTGAAAAGAAACTCAACGCAGAAGTCGATCGCTTGGATTCCCGTGTTGATGACCAGGACCAGCAGTTGGCAACGCTGTCGCGACGGACAGACCAGACGGACGAGGAACTGGCACTACTTGAGGCGAGCTGTCACGAGGACTCGCAATGTTTGAAAGAGCGCGTGGCGAAAACAATAGGCGAGGTTGATGACCATTCCCAAAAAATACAGGCTTTGGAAAGAAGAATGGACATTTTGGACCTTTCTCACCCTCGCGACCGAGAAACGCCGGAGGCCAGGAGAACTTCACCACCCCCTGCTGCTTCTAATGTTGCTTTGCCCAACCACGATGAACCTTCAGCGCCGAGGAGGACAAACGGCGAAAGGGGGGCAAGGAATAATACATCCCCACTCCAAGCACCCACAATTGCGAGAAGAGCTATTTTTCCTCTTGAATATAAAACCCATTTCAAAAGATTCAACGGGGCTGATCGGGTTTTACCGTCTGCATTTTTGGAGGGATTTGAAACTACCTCAGAGGAGCTGTCCTTAGGGGATAATGAAAGTATCCTGGTTTTGCGAGGCTTAATGGAAGACCGAGGGCCACAGTTCACCAGCAGTGTCTGGAAAGATACCCTTGAAGCTTACGGTGTGAAACCCCTCTGGACACCGTCATACAGGCCGCAGGCGAACCAGGTGGAGCGGATGCACTGCGAGATGAACCGACTGCTGCGAGTGTTCTGCCACGGTAACCACCAAGAATGGAGCAAGCATGTCACTTCTGTTGTACTTTTACTCAACAACACTGAGTCCGACACGTTAGGATTTACCCCCGCAGAGCTTCAATTTGGAAGTGTCCAACGAAGAGATGTGATACGTCACTTCGGGTTACAGGAGGATGACCGCGACCCGCATGTCAATGAGAAAATCATGATGGCCGTAGAGCGTGCCAAGAGCGCCAGGAGAAAGGCGAATGAAAAGGCGACGCGAGCCGGCGCCGAGATCAAGCAAGGAGATCTCGTGCTTGTAAAGAACCACGGCCTGAGCTCGCAGGTCGAAGGAAAAATAAAGAAAATAAAGAAATTATTTTTCATGTACGATGGACCATATTTCTGTAAGGGCAAACCTGCAACGAACATCTTGGATCTTGATGATTGCGTAACAGGAAAACAACTCGCGCCGCAGCACATGGAGAATTGCAAACGGTGGAACTGCTCTGAAGAGAAACGGGAAGATTGGATGAAAAGGTATCGCGAAATCTGCAATTTGCCATTGGGCACTTAAGAGACATTGTGAAGGGAAGGTACAATTTGATTTGTTTTGTGTTTTATTTTCATGTCACTTATTTCTATATTATTAATATCATTGCTATTTTCAACATTATGTATTTCAGTATTATGTATTATTTGAGCCCTGTTTACTTGTGTATTATTATTGAGAATCATCAAGGAATTTTTGTGTGAAATTTTATATACAGGGTGCTCACATAAAAAGTATTTTTCATGTATAGATTTATATACAGGGTGTTACAAAAAGTATTTATATACAGGGTGTTTTAAAAAAAAATATGTAACCTTCAAAAATCTCCCCAGCCGAGAACGATTTTCAAGCCTACAATTTTTTTTTGAAGTTAGGGGGGGCGAGATATGAGTCAGTTTTTGTCACCTACTTTTTATATCCTAGGTTTTCGTTATTTTATATTTTTCTGTAACTTCGTATCCGCTTGAAGCTTCGGTAGAAAAACACCACGTGTCTGAACCTTTTGTGTTTCTCTGCTTTTGTTGACTTTTCCCCCTTTCGGTCGTAGGAGCTCGGGACCAACGATGTGCTGTGATAAATCTTTCACTGTTTTTGAGCGACTTTTGTGCATTTGGCGACAGGAAAGTCAACGTGGGAGGCCAATTACTGGAAGGAACATGTTACGTACCGGATGAGGGTAGAACTATTCTTTTCACCCCATTCTAACGCAACACGTGTGCCCCAAGAAGCTGGACCAGGCAAAAAATGGACGCTTGACCACCAACGTCGTAACTTCAGATTCCCGCGCCTAAAAGTCAGTCCGTTGTATTCGAAGTTTCAAGCTGTCTTTATATAGTGGCAGAACGAACAAACAAGTACAGTCTAGCGCCAGTTTTCGAACCGACAACACCTCTGCGACAGTCGGAGTAAAGATTCGGGACTTTGTCCTTTTTTCTACCGCGCCGTGTATTTTATCCTGCGTGAGTGAGTGACAGTGACTAAGTGTACGAATACGCAGTGTTAAATTAGTGGCCTGTGCACTGGATTCGCGTTATTCGTTTTGTGACGAGGAACATTAATACCACAATGGCGGGCTAACCACGAGAGAAGGAGGGCCTGGGGTCTTCCTAGCCTGCATGAAGCCGACAACGCAGCAGATCATCGCTCAGCGTCGCGACGCCACACCACTAAAACGCCGTCACAAGCACCACATCGCCACGAATAACGCCCACAGCCCGATTAGAAGCCATGAAATGATACCGCCGAAAGCCGAAGCCGAATCAGCATCCTAGAGTACTTCGACGCCGACGCCGACGCCCGACGAGAATTCTACGGAGAGAGAGAGAGAGAAATTGAAAGATGAAGCGACACCAGCCCACACTTAGATCTACCGTCTAGAAGAGAAGATTGAGATAATGAAGCGACACCTACTGCGTCTTGAGACGACGCCGACGTCCCGCGTGAGATTAGCAGCGAGAATCCACGAGTACCCCCGGTAAGGAACTTCGCCCATTTTTTCGCCGTCCCCCGAGTAGAGAGAGAGACGATGCGAATCAATTAATCGCTCCATTACGAGGCCGACAAGATGACAGAGAGGCTGTTTTCCCTCGTCTATGGTCGCCGGATGTAGAAGCGTAGAAGGAAAGTGTGTCAAAGAAGATTGCGAAGTGCCGCTACAAAGAAGTAATGTGGGGAAGTGTTAGTGTTGCAAAGAGGACCGCGGATCGACGTCCCGCCGCCGTTTAGAGGACTACGGTAAACGTCGCTGGAACGTCTAGAACGTCGAGATGGTATAGTATACTACTGTTAATTTTCTATATGTGTGAGTGATCATCTACCCAAGCCTCCAAAGATCGGCCGTCGGACGAAAAGATACCTGTATTTAAAGTTAAAAGTCGCAAAGGTATTGATTATAATTATTTCTCGCCAGCATCATCTAAATTTCACGACAATTGCTAATTCGGAAGTTATATTCACAGCATACTGTTGTTTTTCCACGCTCTGCGCCGAACTGTTGAGTAATATTTTTTTTGTTTATGTCACCTTATATGCTTTACTCGGTAATATTTGATTAAAACTGCATAAATCGTGTATCTATTGCAGAAATCATCCCTCAAGTTTGCTAAGTGAGGAAGTAAATTAACTGCGTGCTATTTTTAATATATATTCATACATAAGTGTCTTCATTTTTTCTGTAAACATGTATGCCTTGCAGTTGATATCTATGTTGCACGAGTTGCGTGCCCTGCCTAACGTTTCTGAAGTTCCAAGGCGCATTAGTAATAATTTAAACAATAATTGTTTAAATGTTTTGGTAAATTGCAAGAATAAAAAGTTTACGTGTCATGCCCGTTGGCAGAATGTAATGAGCACGCGCAGATGAAAGTTTAGTATCTTTAATTCTAAGCCAATTACGTCTTCGGGCGCAGTTTAATATTCATAAGAAAAAACTAAATATTGCATGGTGTCTAAAAAAGGGCCAATGTATTTATGTTAATGTAAATTATTCCCCTGCAGTATGAGAGAGTGTGTGAATGCTTGAATGATAGTGAGGGGTTGTGTAATCTGTCTATTTTTGTGTGTTATATAATATACATTTTTGTTATTTATGATTTGACTATGATTTGTGTTTAAACATATAGTATACTTATCCTCATAACTGGTGGTATTGATATTTTAGTTCAACGTTAAGTCAGCAAAGCATTTCTGCTGGCTAACATCAATTATTATTATTATTGATTATTATTATTATTATTATTCAACGTCACTTTATGCACGAGTCGGCTATTCGTCGGGGGTAAAAACCGATCCGGTCACACGTACCCTGGAATCAAAACCGTTAGCTGGGCCCGGCACCTAGGAAGGGGACTTCGGTCTCCGGACTAAGTGTCAAACATAGGTCATGTATAAAAGGGCCACGGTGAGAAAGGGTGGCCGGAGTGTGGTGCTGAACACATCACCTCCAAAATGGCCGAGATCAAGAATATGTGCTCCCACGTCCCCTAAATTTGCCTCATGCACGGTGCTATATGCGCGGGAAACTTTACATTTTACCTATTATTATTATTATTAAATATGTGAGATATCTATATGCTCTTTGTGGTATTACGTTATTTCTTCGTTATTTTACGTCGCTTTCCGTTGGTTCGATGTGGCTTACAGACTGGGTATTGTTTGTCTCTTTCAGTACGGAATAAACATAACTTGATTCGGAAAGCATTGGGTCGCCCACGTCGTCTTCGTGACAGCATACGTGACTTCATATGTTTAGAAAACAAATTCAGGTTGTTTCCACTTGACCTTGGAAGGGGCGGACTATAATTGTGTTTTGGTTTCATAAAGAATGCAGCGTATTCTTTCAATAGGTCGCCACAGCACGGGATGAAAGGGAATGCTTCCACAACTATCGTTCAGCTTCAAGCCCTGCATTTTCCCTCAGTAATAAACAGACAAGGAAAGAAAAAGGGGAAACCCCTGAAACCTCCACCCGCATACGTTCAGGGGTAGGTGCTTAGTGCCCTGCTGCCTTTAAAATAAACAAGGGCGTCAGATCAGTGGAATTTCGTTTCCCCCGTTTTTCTCTTCGTCCATGTATTGACGGTTTGAATTATATGTATGTACGAGGCACTAAAGCTAAATCTAGATAACGTCTCATGGATATAGTGGACCAAGATTGTTCCGGCGTTCTAGAAACGAACTTGGTTGTAAGATCTTACTTGCTAGTAATTGAATTAAATTAATGGCATCTGCATTGCTAGTAATGAAAACCGCGGTAGCTCAGCTAGCGTCTGACTAGACTTGAGAGCATCTGGGAAGGCGGGTGGAAAGTGGGTGCGCAGTAGCAAGAAAAGGCAGCGTTGCCAACCCTAGCTATAAGTACTGAAACCATCCGTAAAATGTAACCACCACAACTAGGGAAGCATTCCAAAGCATTATGTACCTATTCCCTTGCAACTCATTACAAACAAATAAATAGTGCAAATTCAAAGTCTTCATTGTCGGTGAGGCAAGGGACAGCTGTTTGTATCGGAATAGGAAAGGGTGTGGGTAATTGGAACGGAAAGTAAAACGCGTGGAAACCTGCAGAGATAATTGCAGAGAACATTTTGCCTTTTATCTGGTCCGTGAGGCAAACACGATATCTAAAGGGCCTCGCCCATGGCGGAGTGGTAGCGTCGTTGCCTTGCAATCAAGTGGTCCCGGGTTCGATACCCGGTTGAGGTTCATGACACAGTGGTTCGGAACCCACTTTAAACTGTAGGTCCAGTCCCGATTAGCCTTACTGTGCATAAAGTGGACTGAAAACATAAAATCAAAAAACAAAATATTTAAAGTTGATACTGAATAAGTAGTACAGGTGCACCGGTTGACAAACCGAAAATGGCGCTCGGTGGCGCTCGCAGTGTTACCAACTCCTTACTTGAAAAAATCACCATGGTTTTTTTGTTTTTGGGTATAACCTAACCTCAAGCAAGGAGCTGGCAACACTGCTTGAGGCTTTTCTCGCAGTGTGGCCAACTCCTCACTTGAAAAAATTACCAAGGTTTGTTTTTGGGTCTAACCTAACCTCAAACAAGGAGCTGGCAATATTGCTTGAGGCTTTTCTCGCAGTGTAGCCAACATCTTACTTGAAAAGTCACTATGGTTTTTATTTGGTCTAACCTAACCTAAAGCAAGGAGCTGGCAATACTCCAAGACAAGCCTCAAGCAGTATTGCCAACATCTTACTTGAAAAGTCACCAAGGTTTTTGTTTTTGGGTCTAACCTAACCTAAAGCAAGGAGCTGGCAATACTGCTTGTGGCTTTACAGTGCATAAAGCAATTTGCCAACCTACTGATACTTTTGCCATAGCTTTTTACAAAAAAAAAAAAAAAAGAGAGAAGAGAGAGAGGGAAGAGTTAAACAACCGATAGTGTTGCTAATATTTACCTACAGCTTTTTTTACATGGCAAGGGCTTAGCCAAATTTATATACTGGCGTAACATACACTGGGCAAGAGAGCCGGCAACAAATATATACTGCCGTAAAAGAGGGAGAGGGATGGATGGATGGTAGCACAGTATGTGTGTGCGTGTGTGTGTGTATAATATGTAGCATTATTAACTAGAGTGTGTTGGCAACTCGCTTATAACTAAAAAAAATAGAGATGCCAATGTTGCTGTAAGATAAAGAGAGAGACTAAGCTGGCAACAGTGGTGAGCGAATACGTATTATTTCCAAGTCCCGAGCGCCAATGTATATCGTGATTTTTGCAAACCTCTCTCGCGGCAACGATGTGCCACATACACACGTACGTATTTTTTTTTATTTTCGTATTTTCATCTACTGAAGTGACTGAAGGGCAAGCTGAAAATCTGTAGTCAACTCAACCATGTAAAAACTTTGGGTGGGTGACTGCGGGAAGCCATCAATCACAGCCTATCTACAATTTTCATCGACTGTTGGGGGTGACTGAGAGGATAAGCTGAAAATCTGTGGTCAACTCAACTGTGTTGTGTGGAAACTTGGGCGGGTAACTATGGGAAACCATCAATCACACAACAGGAAGCTGTCAATCGCCTGGGTGCGACTGCAGGAAGCTGTCCATCGAGTTGATGGTATTATTACTCGACAAAAATCAAGATTATTTGTTACTGCCGGAAACTGTGCAAATTCTCAGCTTTTGTGACGGCTATGTGATTGACAGCTTCCTGCAGTCGCACCCAGGCTGTGCGATGAACTCAACGATATTTTTTTCCTGGATTGCACTAAAGGGCACACAAGATTCAAATCTACTGGGTGACTACAGGAAGCAATCACTCACACAGCTGTCATAAATTCTGCACGAAACAAGTTCTACTTGTTTCCGGCAGAATACAGCTGGGCGTCAACGATATTTTTTCTAGGAAAGGGCGTTCACGCATAGCTCGAACCAACCTTGAAAGTTTAGCTGCCGGCAGGTATAAGTTTCTATTAGAAACCTCGCGCACATCAGTTGCAGTCGAGTATTGCTACTAGATAGTCGTATAAAAGTGTTTGCTATATCAAGTGGAATATCAAGTGTAATAGAAACCGAATTAGTTTGGTCTGTCAGGTGAGTACCATATTAGCATAAGTTATACGCACACAAGTTGCTTGACCAGCTATAAAACTAAAATTTATACAATTATACTACTGTTTCGTGTGTGTTAAATTGCTAGCAGCTTTTTATAAATAAATTTTATTTTTTTTTGTTATTTTTTTACATGTGTGTGTGTTAATAATAATTGCAAGTGGCGTTAGTGAACAGAAAGTGTTGTCTTCATTAAACAACGAAATTATGCTAAACAAAAAAATATGAGCATATATAACATGCGCTTGAAAAAAAAAAACTATTCTTCATCGCGAATAACATAAAAGCGAGGTAACAATCAGAGGGAGAGGGGCAATGATTATGATCATGTTAGTTTACTTATAGTGGATAGTATTGACGCGTGTACACTGGGCGGGATTTGTTATTTTAAGTCTATTTTATGCACGTAAGGTTAATCGGGACTGGACCTACAGTTTCAAAAACCATTTATACGGATATCGAACTTTTAATTACAAAACTATTGCAGTGCCATTGCAGAGGCTAGTGGAAGTACTGATAGATTTGATGTTTTAAATCCACTTTATACACGTAAGGTTAATCGGGACTGGACCTTCAGTTTCAAAAAACTATTTATACGGATAACGAACTTTTAATTACAAAACTATTACAGTACCATTGCAGAGACTAGTGGAAGTACTGATAGATTTGATGTTTTAAATCCACTTTATACACGTAAGGTTAATCGGGACTGGACCTACAGTTTCAAAAACCACTTATACGGATATCAAACTTTCAATTACAAAACTATTACAGTACTATTGCAGAGACTAGTGGAAGTACTGATAGATTTAATGTTTTAAGTCGACTTTATGCACGTAAGGCTAATCGGGACTGGACCTTCAGTTTCAAAAACCATTTATACGGATAACGAACTTTTAATTACAAAACTATTGCAGTGCTATTGCAGAGGCTAGTAGAAGTACTGATAGATTTAATGTTTTAAGTCTATTTTATACACGTAAGGTTAATCGGGACTGGACCTACAGTTTCAAAAACCACTTATACGGATATTAAACTTTTAATTACAAAACTATTGCAGTGCTATTGCAGAGGCTAGTAGAAGTACTGATAGATTTGATGTTTTTAAATCCACTTTATACACGTAAGGTTAATCGGGACTGGACCTACAGTTTCAAAAACCACTTATACGGATATTAAACTTTCAATTACAAAACTATTACAGTTCTATTGCAGAGGCTAGTGGAAGTACTGATAGATTTAATGTTTTAAGTCCACTTTATGCACAGTAAGGCTAATCGGGATTGGACCTACAGTTTCAAAAACCACTTATACGGATATCGAACTTTTAATTACAAAACTATTGCAGTGCTATTGCAGAGGCTAGTAGAAGTACTGATAGATTTGATGTTTTAAGTCTATTTTATGCACAGTAAGGCTAATCGGGACTGGACCTACAGTTTCAAGAACCACTTGTGCGGATATCGAACTTTTAATTACAAAACTATTGCAGTGCTATTGCAGAGGCTAGTGGAAGTACTGATAGATTTGATGTTTTAAGTCCACTTTATGCACGTAAGGCTAATCGGGACTGGACCTACAGTTTCAAGAACCACTTGTGCGGATATCGAACTTTTGATTACAATGCTACCACTACACCATTGCAAAGACTAATGGAAGTACATAGTTATTCGAATCTAATTTATTTAAAATATTTAGTTTTTTTTTATGCAGGCTTATTGATTTTTAAACCTAATGTTAAATAAAATCCGACAATTATATCCAAATATACTTATGGCTACAACGAGCATTCGCAAAAAATGGCTTGAGATTTTTTTTGCTACGTAAACAAAATGGTCGACATGTCAAATATGAACAGGCTATATAGATTTGAGAGATGGATAGGAAAAAATTAATTAAAATTTAATTTCATGATTACAACACGAACTTAATGATTGATTGATTGATTGATTTAGTTTATTTTAACTTCGCGTTTTGTGCCTCTTGGCTAATTTGCAAAGATGGGGATGACTGATGAAATTGATGAAAATGGATATTCACAAACAACCATACCTGACCGGGATTTGAACCCGGGGGACCCTTGGCGTTGTAGCGCGATGTGCTAACCACTCGGCCACGGGGTCGGGTAAGTACTGGTATATACATAAACAAAAGTTACATGGTTCTAGCCCCCATAGGAGTCGAGAAAATCAATGTCTTGGAAAACGTCTTAAGACAAATATCTTAATCTTTAAGAAAGTCGACTTCCGGTATCTCAAGATGTTACTTCCGGTCTGTCAAGAAAATTTTCTTAAGACAATTATCTTAAGACGTTTTCCAAGACATTGATTTTCTCGGCTCCTAATTGAGCTAGGATGATGATTTTAGGTTTGTTGGATAGGATTCGACGAAAACTATTCGACTAGCAAATAAAATCGATTCCACCCCCTCAAGTTTCGAAAATATAGACAATTTTTTTATTTTTTGAGAAACTTGATTTGCCGGCCTAGTTTTTACCCTATTTCGAAAATTTTAATGATATTTGATAAAAAATTGAATGTACTCTACAACCTATTGGAAACATAATGATTAGTGCTTACTGTTTTCGAGTTATTTTAAATTTAAATTTCAAGATGTAATTTCTAAGTTGTTTTGCAACTCGTAAACTATGGGTCGTAGAAAACCCATTCTTGTTTTATCTGCTATTGCCCGACAAATATTATAAACACAAATAATGTTTATTGCTTGATTTAAAAAAATAGAGATCGAAAATAACTTTGTTTTCTGAAAATAAAAAAAATGTGTGTATGGAAAAAAAATACGATTGTGTAATTTTTTATGATGTATGTTTGCATGTAAAAATAAGTATACCTGAAAGTTTTAGAATTTCAAAATAGCTATACTAATGGGCAATAAAATCTGAAGAAAATTCGTGTCTAGCAAAAATAAGCTAAATAGAATTACACATGCATACAATATTTATTGTGTTTTTTCTATCTACAATCATATTTTTCTTATATATTTTTTTTATTTTTTTTATAGAGTTGATTAAAGCATATATTTGAGGAAGGCAACACCACCCATATATAAATAAACATACCCCAAAAAAAAATGCGCTCCATGAAAAGTTGCCCTGTGTGCGAAAAAACTATATCAAGCGAACATTTTGCAAGACATTGTCGCACCTGCGCGCCAGGCAAGCATTTGGCTGCCAGCGAATTATGTTCTGGATGCAATAAACACATCACAATTGCGTATGCCAAAAAACATAAGCTTACTTGTTTAAGCAAAAGTACATCTGGGGCTCAACCGTCGACCAGCTCAACCAAGAGGAAGGCAGAAGCAGCCTCCATCAATGCACCACCCGTCAAACGCATCAAGCCTGCGATAAAAGCAGACCAGTCTGCTTTCCAGCGTTCGTTAGAGGACTTTCCTTTTATTTCGGAGGGCTCATGCGACGTGCGTAGCTTTTTGGAGAACGTGCAAGCACAAATTATTTCCGTCCTCGGCGATGCGCTTGCAACGCACTCCGTCAAATTCTACGCATCGCTACGTTGTCAGTACAAAAAGCCGTCTGATGAAATTTACAGCTTCTGCCACAACACCAAGGCGAAGACGCTGCATCTGGCGGATGTCGAAAACCTAGAGGTAATCTACAACAAGTTTGCCGAAGAGCTGCTGGCAAAGCAAGAGGAACATGAAACCGAGGGCTCGGGGGGTTCGCTGTGTGGCAAGCCTCACGAACTGCGCGTCAAACTTTCCAAGTTTATGCCTCTCTCCGCCTCCAGCTACGTCCCCTTACCATCTGCTATTAAGGATAAAAAGGCCGTCCTGAACATCCAGAACAGAGACGCCAAGTGCTTCATATGGTGTGTGCTTGCAGCGTTACACCCAGTCCACTGGAAAAACCAACCACGCCGAGTTAACCACTACATGCAGTACGAGTTGGAGCTGGAAGATGCGATGGCTGGGATTGACTACCCGGTGGAGGTCTCGGACATTCGCAAGTTCGAGGCCCGTACACACAACCCTCGGTTGGCCATCAATGTTTATGGCCTCACTGACGAAAATGTGGTGTACCCCATCCGGGTGAGCGACGTGGACGACGACGGTGCGCAGGAAATTCACCTTCTGCTCATCAAGGACGAGACCCACCACCATTACACCCTCATTCGCTCGCTCTCTAGGCTTGTTTCGAGCCAGCTGAGCAAAGACAGTCACCACATAGAAGTTTGTCCCAGGTGCTTGTCTACATTTCGTAATCAAAAACAGCAGAATTATCACCGCACCAGAGGTCCCAACATCGCTGCCGAGAAGCTCGCTAACCACAAGCTCTACTGCAAAGCCAACGAGCCTGGGGTGGCAGACTTGCCCAAACCTGGCGCCGTAGAGTGTTTCCACATGCACGGTGCCATGGTGGAGCACCCCGCTATTATCATCGCGGATTTCGAGGCTTTTCTCAAACCCCTGTCCACTTGCGATCCCGATCCTGAAGTTTCTTCCACCACCCCTTACCAACTCCACGAGGCATCCAGTTTCGCATATGTTGTGGTGCGACGAGATCAACACATCGTCCCCGAGCCCTATGTGTACCGTGGTCCCGACGTAGCCAAACACTTCCTCGAGAGGATGGTTGTCGAGGCCATCGAGATAGGGAAGGTGCTGTTGACCCCCAAGTCTATGCTCCCACTGTCCCCCGACGATCAACATAGACACGAGGAGGCTACTACCTGTCCAGTGTGCACCTGTGAGTTTAGCATCAACAAGCGTAAAGTCCATCACCACGATCATTTTAACGGTAGGTACGTTGGTCCTTGGTGCAACGACTGCAACCTCTTGGCCCGGGACCCGCGCTTTATTCCTGTGTTTTTTCACAATGGCTCGGGGTACGACTTTCACCACCTGATCAAGCATCTTGGGTACGACAACATGCGAATCAACGTTCTCGCCGAGAACGAGGAGCGTTACATCAGTGTGAGCAAATGGGTTCAAATCCCAGGATTATGCTCTACCGTCGAGCTTCGCTTCCTCGACTCCCTGAGGTTCCTCTCGGCTAGCCTCGATGCCCTGGCGAAAAAGCTCAGCGACGGGCAAATGCTCATTACCTCTGCGAATTTTCCAAACTTGGACGCCAGTCTCTTCAGGCGTAAGGGGGTCTACCCCTATGAATACGTCACCGACTCTACCAAGTTCGCGGAGACGTCGCTACCTCCCCAGGCGAAGTTCTACAGTCAGCTACGAGGCTCGAACATCACCGACGAAGAATACCACCACGCCCAGTCCATGTGGCACGAACTGGGTTGTCGAACTCTCGGGGACTACCACGACGCGTACCTCAAACTTGATGTGACGCTCCTCGCCGACGTGTTCCAGGCGTTTCGTACAACTGCGAAGACCATCTACAAGCTGGACCCCGCCTACTTCTATAGTCTCCCCGGACTGGCGTGGTCAGCCATGTTTCTGGTGACGAAAGTCAGGCTTGAGCTTCTTTCGGACGTGGACATGATGCTGTTTGTAGAACGTGCCAAGCGGGGTGGAATGGTCCAGGTGTCGCAACGGCACGCGCGCGCCAACAACCATCACATGGCTACTGACTACGACTCCACCCAACCGTCAAGCTACATCATGTACACGGACGTGAATAACTTGTACGGACACTCCATGATGCAGCCACTCCCCTTTAGAGGGTTCGAGTGGACTGATCCTTCCAAATTCGACATCGAAAGCTTCGACGATTCGGAACATGGGTTCTTCGCCGAGGTGGACCTTGAGTTCTCCGAGAAGCTGCAGGATTTGTTCTGCGATCTCCCCCCTGCACCCGAGTTCAAGTGTCTACCCGATTCCAACCAGATGAAGCTCGTCATGGATTTCGAACCCAAGAAGAATTACGTCCTTCACTACCAGAATCTCCGGTGGTTGATGCGGCGAGGGGTCACGGTCCACGCAGTTCACCGCATCCTCAAGTTCGAGCATTCTCCATGGTTGCGTCCATATATTGAAGTCAACACTGAACACCGCATCGCAGCCACGTCCGAGCTTGATAAGGATTTCTTCAAGCTCATGAATAATGCGGTGTTTGGCAAGACCATGGAGAATGTACGGAATCGCGTGGACATAAAATTGGTGACGAGGAAAGAGCGATGTCGTCAGCTTGTTGCAAGTCCATTGTTCAAGTCTCGAACAATCTACAACGAGCAGCTGGCTCTGATTCACATGAAGCAAGGCGTGGTGAAGCTCAACAAGCCCATCTACGTTGGAGCCACTGTTCTGGATCTGAGCAAGCTCCACATGTTCGAGACGTACTACGACACATTACGTCCACACTACGGCCACAACATCTCACTTCTCTACACGGACACGGACAGCTTGGTGTACCACGTTCGCACAGCCGACGCATACGGGGATATAGCCACAGCTCAATCTTTCATTGAGCTTTTCGACACCTCGGGCTATCCCCAGCCGAACCAGTACGGAATCCTGGCTCACAACAAAAAGGTGCCTGGCAAACTCAAAGACGAGAAGGACGGAGACGTGATTCTCGAGTTTGCAGGTCTTCGTGCCAAGGCCTATACCATCAAAGCCGAGGGCAGTGTTACCAAGAAGGCCAAGGGTGTCGGCAGACAGGTGGTTCGGGAGCATCTCACATTCGAGGACTTCGTGGATTGCCTCAAGACCGGGTCGTCGGTTCTAAGAGCAGAACAGCGTATCCAGAGTGTCGACCATGTGTTAACCACCAACAAAGTGAGGAAGATTGCCCTGGATCCCAACGACGACAAGAGGTGCGTCCTCCAATGTGGAATCCACACACTGCCGTGGGGGCACTATCGCTTAGCAGAAAGCAAAACCTGCAACATATGCCCTTCAACAGAAGATTCATAAAAACAAAACAAACAAAAAAAAAAAACAAAAAAAAAACAAAAAAAAAACACTGACAGTCATTACAAAAAACTTTGACCGTATTTTAAATAACCAGCATAATATGAATCTCTTTGGTTTCCGAAAACAAAGCAACATGGAGACTGTACACCACACGACGACAGATCATGAATTTCCACCTTCCATGTTAACTAAACTCAGCGGTCTACTGATTGTTCACCTTAACAGCATTTGGACGAAATTGGATGACGATGTGGGCAAGATGTTTTACGTCTTCAACAACAATTTACATTTTTACAAAATTCCGATCGATGGAAAACTTCAAATCACCGTGAATCCGGAAAACGTAGGCGAAATCAAAATATCTACCGGCAAGAACATTTTTCGAATCAAGCACGACAAGATGCTTTCTAACATTACGTACGATGTTTCCGCAGGAGATTACCTGTACGTCGAACTCCTAGGAGATTACGACAAACTCATTCCTCTCTTCGTAGAATTACGAATCGTCTATCCTATTATAAATAACCGTTAACCAAAATGCCTAACGATATTTTCGGCAACACTAGGCGTGTAGACCATGCAGAAGAGATTCTTATGTTGGATGTCCGAATTAAAAAGTTGAGGAGCGATTTGATCGCTTTGCAGGAGACCTTAAACAAAAGTTTAGAGTCGGAGATCGCTACGCTCCAAACGCAATGTCTCGACCCTATTTTGAAAATCGATTCCGAACTGAAAACGCTCATAAAAAATTATGTGGACGTACCTTCTTACGACAACGTTCAAAATATACAGTTGAGCGTGGATAAGCTTCAAAATGATTTGGCCAAATTACAGCAATTTCAATCGAAAAATGAAGATTTGGAAAAATTGAAACTCGAAATCGAAGAACGAACTTCCGCAATAGAAAAGAATTTCTCTGAACTTCAAACCGTTGTGAAGGATATTGATGTAGAACGCTTGCATGTTGTTGTTTCCAAATTACAAGAAGAATTCGCCGGCACGTTGGAAGAAATTAAATCCAAGTTACAGACTTTGGAAGATACCATGACGAACCTACCATCGTCAGACGAACTGCAGGTCATCAGCAAAAGCGTCGCGAACATAAAAATTCAATTGGAGGCTTATCAAGATTTCGAACACATTCAAACCACCATCGCTACGCTTCAGGCGTCTCTGGAGTTGATCAACGAAGAAATTAAAAATATTCACGCTGAAGCAAGCGCGTTGACGAGCATTCAGGACACGTTAAGCACGGTCCAGCAGAAGATGGAATATTTAGAAAATTTGAACGTCGAATCGAACCTTGCTCATTTTCATCACGTACTGGACAACATACAGGCCGACTTGGAATTGTTACGGACGAGCGTACCTTCGAGCGAAGATTTGGAAAAATTGAAAACAGCCGTGACGGCACTATCCGAATCGAGCGACATCAAAAGTTCATTGAGCGATCTCGAGAGTAGGGTGGCCAATCTCCCCACCTCCAAAGAATTGCACGCTTTGAAAAGGAACATATCACGTATGCTGAAACGACTGGAAACGGAAACGGCGAACGTGGAACAGATTCGAGACGAACTTGCTTCGCTGGTGTCGACGCTGCCCACTTCGCAGAGCGTCGCTGACCTTCACACCCAGTTTACCGAAATGCGAAGCATCGTGAACGATCTTACCGAGAAGAGCTCGAAATTGAATCAAGTCGAGAACCTTCAGAACATCGTCGTCAACATCAGAGATCAAGTTGGGGTGCTGGAATCCACGCAGGAATCGACGCTGGCCTCTTTCGGTGCCAAATTACAAGAACTCAACGAAAACTTCAAGCAGTTGAACGTGGAAGTGAAAATCAAACCGTCATTTTCTACAGTAACAAATACCATCGTCGAACATTTGTTGCCCTTACAAAATACACTGGGACAGCTTCACAGCAACCTCGTTAGCGTCGATACTAAATTCGCTAAACTGCATTCTCTGCAAGCCATCGAAATCAACAGCGTACCCAATCAACAGAGAATCTCCACGTTCGTCGAAGGTAACAAACTGTACATGTTACATCCTTATCATCCGTACTACAAGTTTCTCCTCGATGGCACGATTCAGATAAATGAATTTTCGTACTGGTCTCACGGCAGAAAAGCTAGCGTTCCCACCATGACCTTGATATCGAATCGTGGTGTCCAGAAAGCAGGAAACATTCCTCTGGCACGTTGGAACGAAACGCGCAACATATATGAAATACACGAAGACGAAGATCTCACCGTTTTTGACGTAAGTGCCGGCGATAAGCTGATCATTCAAAACACGAGCGAAGTGCCACCCTCTTTGAATCCCATCACGCTGGTGCTTCTCTTCAAACGTAATCTCTAAAAATGTCTAGGCAAGCCATCGTCGAAGAATTGCATAAACTGCACGCCGCAACTACGAACGTTTGGCGGTGGTGACCAAGGGAATCGATGACCTCTGGCAAAGTGACCTCGTGGAGATGAGTAGCGGCAATCTAAAAAATATACATAAATTGAACAAAGGCAACAAGTATCTCCTCACCGTCATAGACACGTTTTCGAAATTCGCATGGGCTCTACCTTTGAAAGCCAAAACAGGAACGTGCGTCACGGAAGCATTCAAGACAATTTTTCGCGAAAGCGGCAGACGACCACGGTTTTTGCAAACAGACAACGGTAAAGAATTTTACAATGCCGTATTCCAAAAGTTTATTCAAAAACATGACATTCGGCATTATTCAACCTTCAGTCACATCAAAGCCAGCATCGTGGAAAGATTTAATCGAACCTTGAAAACGCACATGTGGAAACGATTCACGCTTCGAGGAAATTACAAATGGGTCGACATACTGCCGGAACTCGTCGACACTTATAATAATACAGTACACAGAACCATAGGCATGAAGCCAGCTGACGTTACGAAATCCGACGAGCAGCGTTTAATTTCTACAGTTTACTGTCCAAAGTACACTCCCGCGACTACCAAGAAGTCAAAATTCAAAATTGGAGACCAGGTGAGGATCAGCAAATTCAAACGCACCTTCGAGAAGGGGTTCACAAAAAATTGGAGCACGGAACTTTTTACGGTGGTTCGAGTTTTACCCGGAAACCGACACACATATATAATAAAAGATAGTAGCGGCGAGATTTTGAAAGGAAGATTTTACGAATAGGAACTCTCTAAAACAAAACATCCCAACACGTACCTCATCGAGAAAATATTGCGTAGAAAAGGTGACAAACTATTGGTGAAATGGCTGGGGCTTCCGGAAAAGAGTTGGATCGACGCGAACGAAGTGATTCTATGAGTGCGTGGAATGTCGTGAAACGTCTACCTGATTCGGAAAATCAAACGAAGAAAAGAAACGGCGAGTTGCTTCCCGACAGCATCCGTTGTCTAATCGTAGGCCCTTCAGGGTGTGGGAAAACGACACTGCTCGTGGACAATTTTCTCCTCGCACCGAATTGGTTAGATTGGAAGAACAGGCACCTCTACGTATTTTCGAAAAGTCTCGAACAAGCGAAATACCAGCAACTGATAAAACTGTACGATGGTCTGGACATTGCAACTTTCGCGTCTGAAATAAAACCACTCGACGATTGTCGTGAAAATTCAGTCGTTGTGTTCGACGATGTCATCCTGGAAAATCAAAATGAAATTCGCAACTTTTTCACGCAAGGTCGTCACAAAGGAATGGATTGCTTCTTCCTAGCTCAAACGTTTTCCAAAATTCCAAAACAGTTAGTACGCGACAACGCTAATTTCATATGTTTGTTTCGTCAAGATCACACCAACCTCAAGCACGCGTACGATGACTACGTAGGCGGAGACATGAACTACAATCAATTTTCGGAACGCTGCTGCTCCCACTGTTGGAACAGTGACGATTTCGGATTCGCGACGATCGACATGACGAGAAAACCCAACGACGGAAAATACAGAAACAAAATCAACGACTTTCTAAACGTTGCAACGTTGTGAGAAACGACATGTATAAATAACGTTATGGCGAAACGAAAAATCGAAGACGAAAATCTCAAGTTGCGAAACTACCTCGCGAAACGCTTCAAAGGTTGGAAATCCGAGAATCGCGGATTCTACGAAGAGAAGAAACGTCAAGATCAACCTGTGATCGATGCCATCAGCGATCTAGGTAAAAAAATTAAAGGCGTCACGGAACAAAATAAAAATTTGATCAACGAACTTGTACCACTTGCAGCTAAAAGTTACACCGTACCCACGCCCATTTCGAGCATTCCTTCGACACCATTCGAACTGAAGGACGTACCGCCAGGACGTCGAGCCATAGGTAGCACGCCGTCGTCTTTGGATAAAATCGAGTTGGGACCTTTGGCACGAGACTACCTGAGCACGGGCAAGTTCGACAAGGATGAAGAGTTCGGATTGTATCCGAGCATGGAGAGTAACGAAGGTGGTGGTGTGGTTTGGAAGATTGGAAAATCGAAAGTTACCTTCGAAGGTAACGACATTAAAGTCAATTTAGGCGACAAGGATAGTTGGAACAGGTATCCGGGTACGGTGGGACTGTGGGAACTCGTTGCCAAAAAGCAGCCGAAGGATTACACCGAAGAAGATTACCAGAGTTACAAGGAAATTCTGATCATGACGGACGCCTTGTACCAAAACAACGACGCTACGCAGAATTGGGTGAAATCGAGCAGCGGCGAGAAGTACAGGAATCTCATCAAACCGATTTGGAACCAGGTGAAAACAGGCAGCGGCGTCAAACTCTACAACACGTTACCCAAAGAGTTTGTGTGGGTGGACGACGTGCGCAAGCTCATAGACAGGTTGTTGGTTATTGCAGGAGAGGAGAATGCAGGCAATCGTAATTTCTACAACGAGAAGGTTGGCATCGTGGACATGATCAGCACGAAACTTTCCAACTTCATCGTCAACGACGACAAGGGCATAGGGTACCTCATCAAAATTATCAACACGCTGCCTCCGATATTCTGGAACGTGGCAGAAGGAAAGGGTCTCGTGAACGACATCATCAACAAGTTACCTTTCGAGATGCATTTACCTGGCTACCAGTACTGCGGACCAGGTACCAAACTCGAGAAAAGATTGGAGAGAGGAGACAAGGGTGTGAATCCGTTGGACGCCGCATGCAAAGATCACGACATCGCCTACAACACCACTCGCACCGATCTGGATGCACGTCACGAAGCAGACAGAAAGTTAGAGCACGCAGCTTTCGAAAGATTCGTTAGCAGAGACGCTTCGTTGGGAGAAAGAGTTGCAGCACTGGGCACCACCATCGCCATGAACACGAAACAAAAGCTTGGATGGGGTGTGTAGAAATAAAAAAATTCTCGAACCGTGAAAAAAATTTCTTCGGTATATAAATAACACTACGTAAAAAAAAAAAAACTCCAATTGTGTTTGCCATTTATAAAATGAGTAAACAATCACTAGACGCCCAAGCATTAAAACAAATGCTAAATTTATCAGTCGAATATGTAAAAATTCAGGAATTAGAAGTGGACAAACCTTACACGATAACTTCCGGTTCAATTGTTTCTACCCAGTATGGCCCCAAGGCGCGTCTGTTGCTCAACGGACAATACAGTCTATTTTTACCAGATCGATACGCTGGCATGTTATCCGACGAGAAACTATCCATTTTAATCGAGAACAAAACTCAAATCGTGTACAAGGGTACAAAGGAACTTCTTGGTAAGAAAACAAAGCACGTAATAGAATTTGTGTAACGGCTCTGCGCGGAGTATATTCTTGAAAAAAAAATTACACGGAACAAAAAAAATTTCAGAACATTTATATATAAATAACATACCAAAAAAAATTACACAAAACAAAAAAAAATCTCAGAACATATATATAAATAACATACCGTGAAGATAGCATATAGAGCATCAACATGAAGCCCAAGGGTGTCGTGTACCAGATACCATACTCCAATCTGAAAAATCTAGGTGCCCTCGATGGGTTACTCACCAAGAAACAACGCGAGAAGAAACGTTCTTGCTTGACGAAAGGACACGGAATGAAATTACTTCTCAGCACACCTCAATTGAAACGCTTGCAGCGTTCGCGAAAACAGCAAAAGATCGGAGGTTTCATATTCAGCATCCCAGCCATCCTGGCAGCATTAGGGGCCGTTGGAAGTTTGGCCGGCGGTAGCGCCGCCATCGCAAAAACCGTCATCGACTCGAAGAAGAACAAGGCAGAATTGGAAGAACAGAAACGTCACAACCTGGCTATGGAGAAGAAGGGGAAAGGTATAACCAAAAAACAAAAAAGCAACCTCGATGCTTTGAAGAAATATAAAAAAAAGAAGAAGCCCTGTCCAACTTCGATATTGAATCTCTGATCGAACTGTTGGGAATAAAAAACTTCAGGGGTGTTTTCATGTCCGATTCTCTACCCTCTGCTGTGAAGAAAAGGGAGTATGGCGTGGTCAACCTGGACAGTTACAAAAATCCTGGTACACATTGGATATGCTACCTCAAAATTGACGATAACAATGCATTTGTTTTCGATTCGTTCGGTGGCACACCACCTGCCAGGTTGGTAAAGTATCTCAGTGTTGCCAACCTCTACTACAATGACAAACGCATCCAGGGTTTCACCGATGTTAACTGCGGCCACCTATGCCTTTCCGTTCTCGCATACATGTCTAAAATAAATAACCCCTCGGTGGAACATTTTCAGAAAGCATTGTGGAACCTAAAACACGATGGGCGTGTTCCATCTCACAAGCGAATCTTCAATCTTGAAACTCACGCTGCACGACGACATCGTCTATCCTAAATCCGTAGCTCTGCGTGCATTCTACAGCATGTACCTCATACCTAACGTCACGCAGCACAACAACAAAATTAGCGTCGGAAGCGAGCACATCGTCGTCACGCCAGGCCAATACAATCTTTCCACTTTGCAAGCTCAGTTACCCAAAGGCACGTACCTTTCTCAAAATTCGGTCACGCACAGAGTGGAAATCCTATCGGCGACGGAAACCATAAACCTGGGCACCATGGGAGAACTTTTAGGTTTCGAGAACGACACCAAACTCGAAGCCGGCATCAAACACACGGCAACCAACATTCCTAAATTTCTAGCCATAGAAACTCTGAACGTTCACTGCAACGTGGCAGAAGGCATGATCACGAAATCTTCGGACGGATTGTTAGGAAGTCACAAGCAGACAGGAATCATAGCCACGTTCAAACCCAGTTCCGAATTCATGGAACCGATCATCTACACACCCTCTTCGCCGATCTATTTTCCAGTATGCCGCAACCGCATAGACGACATAGAGTTGGTGGTGACGAACGAGAAAGGAGACGTGGTGGATTTCGCAGGTGCAACGACCACTGCCATCGTGGAGATCAACGTATAATAAATAACACGCATAGTGAAAATGGAGCAAATCGAAAGTTACGAATTGCAATCTTTTCCTCCCAACCGTCGCACGTTCGCCAATTTGAACGAAGCGAACAGGGAGATCGAATACGACGTGGACGTAGGGGATGGGTTCGTTCATCCTCACTGAGCGGACCTCTATCTTCAATTCGACGTGGTGAAGAAGGAAAGCGGAGAAGCCTTTCCACCCAATGCCAATTTGAAACTCGTGGACAACTTCGTGCCTCACCTGTTCTCGCAGGTGGAGGTGAGGAAACACAACACCGTCATCGACAGAATAGATTATCCAGGCATCACGTCGACGGCAGTGGGAACATTGAAATTATCCAAAACAGACGCAACGTACTATCAAGCGGGAGGTTTCGAAGCAGGGACCAAAATATCGACGAGAAGTCACACGGCGCTCTTTCCCATGCGTCTGCTGCCGGGACGCAGAATGGACGCAACGAAGTTTTCCCGCGCGAGAATTACAACCTCGACATGACCAAAGACGATTACCTCAAACTTTACGAAGCTTACACCTCTTTCAAGCGCGTGACCGAGGGAAGCATGGACATGTACTACACGCCCAGCGAATTCAAAACCCGCAGACCCATGTTCGTCATCAACACATCTAAGAGAAAGCAGGTGGTGGTCAACGATCGAACCAACATCAAGATCGTCTGCGAGTTCAACAGTCCGTTGCCCGAGGATACCGTATGCAGTGTCATCCTGGTCGCCGAGAAGTCCTTCGTCCACGACGTGAAGAACGAGAGGGTCACAGAGCAGTTTTAACAAGTTTTTAACCTCTTTTCTCGCACAATAAGAAATTTCTGTACTAGCACAATCAGTTTCAATAGCACAATACGAAAATTTCACTAGTTCAAAATCAGTTACAATATTAATTTCATCAGTTATGAATTACAATATCATCAGTTTTTGCACTATAGCACAAGACAATCAGAATTTTTGCACAAAAATTTTGTTGTTGTTGTTTTCACATGAGAAAATTAACAATAAAATTTTTTTTATCGTTTCAGATGCTGTCGAACATCAAGAACACATACACATACACACACACTAGAAAAAAAAACATGCAACTTTATTTGTAACACACACATACATTCTCCATCTTCATCAAAAAATATTATAATAAACATAATTATTATTATCTATATCTCACAAAACTCTATATCCAAAAATATTACAACATCATAATAACACTAGAGTCGTTAGTACACGTTGCATGCATTACGGAGGTCCTCTGTAGGGTTTCATGGAAGTTTGGGGGGGAAAAAAAAACACGTGAAACTCTACAGAGGTGTGGTTATCTAGAGCCGCAGCCATTAGAACCTTTTTGGGTTGGGCACCACGCACCCTGGCGGGGTTAGGGGCCAGGCATCCTAAAAACAACAATTATTATTTGTTTGTTTGCGCCACAATACTGAAATAAAAAAAAATACGTACGTGTGTATGTGGCACATCGTTGCCGCGAGAGAGGTTTGCAAAAATCACGATATACATTGGCGCTCGGGACTTGGAAATAATACGTATTCGCTCACCACTGTTGCCAGCTTAGTCTCTCTCTTTATCTTACAGCAACATTGGCATCTCTATTTTTTTTAGTTATAAGCGAGTTGCCAACACACTCTAGTTAATAATGCTACATATTATACACACACACACGCACACACATACTGTGCTACCATCCATCCATCCCTCTCCCTCTTTTACGGCAGTATATATTTGTTGCCGGCTCTCTTGCCCAGTGTATGTTACGCCAGTATATAAATTTGGCTAAGCCCTTGCCATGTAAAAAAAGCTGTAGGTAAATATTAGCAACACTATCGGTTGTTTAACTCTTCCCTCTCTCTCTTCTCTCTTTTTTTTTTTTTTTGTAAAAAGCTATGGCAAAAGTATCAGTAGGTTGGCAAATTGCTTTATGCACTGTAAAGCCACAAGCAGTATTGCCAGCTCCTTGCTTTAGGTTAGGTTAGACCCAAAAACAAAAACCTTGGTGACTTTTCAAGTAAGATGTTGGCAATACTGCTTGAGGCTTGTCTTGGAGTATTGCCAGCTCCTTGCTTTAGGTTAGGTTAGACCAAATAAAAACCATAGTGACTTTTCAAGTAAGATGTTGGCTACACTGCGAGAAAAGCCTCAAGCAATATTGCCAGCTCCTTGTTTGAGGTTAGGTTAGACCCAAAAACAAACCTTGGTAATTTTTTCAAGTGAGGAGTTGGCCACACTGCGAGAAAAGCCTCAAGCAGTGTTGCCAGCTCCTTGCTTGAGGTTAGGTTATACCCAAAAACAAAAAAACCATGGTGATTTTTTCAAGTAAGGAGTTGGTAACACTGCGAGCGCCACCGAGCGCCATTTTCGGTTTGTCAACCGGTGCACCTGTACTACTTGAATAGATTGGGTTCAAGCCACCACGATCTTATGCAATGTTTTATAACGGCAACCATCATGTCATACAGTTATGTTTGAGTTATTGTTGTACGTATTATTATATATGTAAAATTGCTATATCAATACGGGTAACAATAACAATGTATCTGTATTATATTAGTGTTATTGCCATACCTATTGCCATAGTCATCCATACGCGTAATAAGAACGCTAACCAAAGAAATCGTTCCCAGTAATTCTGTAATGTATTGAATTAAAAATGGAAAGTACAACCGTACAACGAAGAACTGGAAAGTTACAGCACTTACTAGAAAATAATATACGTGTAACAGTCCAAGAATTCATTTCGACCTAAATATTTTCTGGTAAACAGAACCATAACAGCGAAATAAGTGTTTGGTGTTATTATTCCTTATTTTGTTATTATTATTATTATTATTACAAACGCAAATAATAAAATGTCTGATAAGCGTGAAATTCTACTACCCTTTCCAGTAGCCTACAGAATAAATTCAGTGAGCAGCGTTTGTTTCCCGTGCGAGGCTGGCAACGCTGATTTGGAGCCAGTACGGTCGAATCTGCAACTGTGTTTCCGCGCGCGGAGTTTTGAACGCTGTGATTTACTGTTTTGGTTGTGGCTATTGGAGTAGCAATATTTGGTATATCCGTGTGCACAATGGAAGCTGAGAATAGGAAGCGTTGTGTTTTACACAAGCAAGCACGTGAGATCGTGTACAACGTGTACAATTACTTTAAAATCGAGGCCGAGCAGAAAACGATTGTGGAGGGCGAAGCTGAGTGCCATGTTGCCAGACCTCAAGAAAGGACTGCCGCGGCGTGCGGGGTAAGTTTGCGTTCAGTGCAGAGAATTGTGAGCGAGGGGAAAAAATCTGTTCGTGCAAGTGGGAGTGCTGTATTTCGATCACCAGGCAAAAATCCTCGCCGCGAAAAGCCTGTTACCGATATTGATGATTTCGATAAGAGCATATTACGCAGGGAAGTTTTGAACATGTACAGAAATGGTGAATTTCCTACATCATTGAAACTTGCAAAGAAAATGAAGGCGGAATGTAAATTTGTTGGCAGCCGATGGTCTATGCTGCGTATTCTAAAGAGCATGGGGTTTAAATATAGAAAATGCAATGATGGACGGAAGATGTTAATGGAAAGGACGGACATCGTAGCTGCGAGAGCTGCATTCTTGCGAAAGATTCATTGCATC
This sequence comes from Lepisma saccharinum, assembly GCF_977018435.1. Lineage (NCBI taxonomy): Eukaryota > Metazoa > Arthropoda > Insecta > Zygentoma > Lepismatidae > Lepisma > Lepisma saccharinum. Next base: position 6,566,460 of record NC_139253.1, read on the forward strand.
AAACAAGAAGGAAAATCACCTGTTTTCTACCTCGATGAAACGTGGGTTAACCAGAACCACACACGAAAAACATGTTGGCAAATGAACGATGGTACGGGTGGCCTAAAAGTTCCTGTAGGAAAGGGGGGGCGTCTGATTGTTTGCCACGTTGGCTCTGCAAACACCGGCTTCCTTCCCGATTGCAAATTAATTTTCAGAGCAAAATCGAAAAGCACATCTACCGATTACCACAACGAAATGACTGGTGCTGTTTATAAGCAGTGGTTTGAAGAAAAATTAATTCCGAACCTTCCTCCAAATTCCACTACAGTTATGGATAATGCCAGCGTACACTCTGTAGAGTTAAATAAGGCCCCAACAACAAATACCAGGAAAGCAGAAATAATATCGTGGCTGGAAAAACACAATATTCCCCACGCATCTTCGCAAACCAGAGCAGAGCTGTTACTTTTGGTCAGGAATCACAAGCCGACGTCGAAATCATACGAAGTGGATACACTTGCAAGAGGATTCGGCCACCAAGTTGTGCGTCTGCCCCCGTACCATTGCCAATACAACCCCATCGAATTAATCTGGGCGCAAGTGAAATCTTACGTTGCAGAAAAGAACAGCACTTTTAAAATGGCTGATGTCGAAAAGTTGACGCACGAGGCTGTAGCGAACGTGTCGGTTTCTGCTTGGGATAAATGTGTGCAACATGCAGAACGTCTGCAAGAAGAGGATTATCACCGTGAAATCTCTCGAGACAGCATCATGGAGCCCTTCGTTATCAACCTCCAGGACTCCGACTCCGAAGACACTGAGGGTGAAAATGAATCTTCTGAATCTGAGTAAAATTGCAGGTATGTATGTTCAGTTGCCGCATTCATATCCTATTCATTTCTGTTTTGCGATTTCATTTGTATGTTTATAATTGTAGTATCTATGGAGACAAAAATGCTTCGATTTGTTCGCTTAATGTCAAACGAAATTTCTTTTTTTTTTTAATTTTGGCTCAAAGATCTTGTTCATCGTTTCATTGCGGTGCGTGCGAAATACATCGCATATCCACTCGGCCGCGGATGTGGCAACGCTCTGCGCGAAGGTAGCAGACGACCGCCTTCCCAGTTGCTCTCTAGTCTACCATGCGAGAGACCCGGGATTTTTTCCACCTGTTCAAGCGGCTCTGGTGCCCGCCCAACGTAGTACAGTATAAAGTGGGTACGTGGAGGCATAGGCGCCGACTCCATGGGGCTTGGGGGGGCTCGAGCCCCCCCCAATGTTAACGATGTGGGGGCAGAGCCCCCCAAATAATTTTGCTTAAGACGATCTAATGTATTTTTTTGCTTCTCTTGTGAAGTTTACTCTGAATTGTGCCACATGAACTTAACTTTATATACACATTTGAAATGTTCTAGATAATCAACTTTAGGGGGCTGAGACCGCTAAACCATCAACTTTAGGGGGGCTGTGACCAGAGACAGCAAAACACATGACTTATTAGTATATACTAAGTATGCAATTATGAGTATTGTTAAAATTTTTACTAAAAAGAGTTTCAAAAGAAGATGTGCATGAACTAGGAGAGTGGATGGGACGTTCGGGCTACAAATGGCTCTCGCATGACATTCAGAACGAAATCATTGATATATTAGGGAGATCTGTTTTGCGCTCCGTGGTAACAGATATTAAAAGTCGGGAATATTTTACCATTATGTTTGACGAAAATTGTGACATATCCATCCGTGGACAATTAATATTCTGCATTCGAACTGTGAATATAAATTTTGATATTTTTGAGGAATTCATGGACTTTTATGAGATTCCGAACACTGAGGCCAAAACTTAAAAAAGGGAATTTATTTCAGTGATCAGAGCCCCCCCAATAATTTTGACAAGTCGGCGCCCCTGCGTGGAGGATACTCTGGGACATAAAGGCGGCCCCAGCTTTGGCCGTGATCAAGAAAGTGTGGGGCCCTAACTCCACACCCCGTATACGCCTTCATAGCTTGGTGCAAAGCACAGGGGAACACTTTACTTTTTATGTTAGTAATGAAACGAAAGTTCGGGAGCGGGGAGAATGTGTTAAGACAGAGGGGAGAAAGAGTGGTATTTTAGGAAGGTTAATAATTAAATGAGTTAAGCAGTGTGCGAATTAAGCGAAGGGGGTGCCGGTGATTTCCCCTGCAAAAGAAAATTATTTTTATCTCTGCCAGAAGTGTTTTTATCCCTTTAAAGAAAAATGGAATTGAAAGGATATATTATTCCATGTCTTAACTATGTAACAGACACCATTGAAAAATCATTTGTTATTTATGGTTCAGTCATAAGATTTCCCTGCCCCAAAGTATGCAGCTTTGTGGATTAAGGAAGGACACCATTCCGAAACTGACAACCTCACCGTGCCGAGACAACAGAAACTCAAATTTTCGATGCATAGTGCTGATATTTTACACTTATTAAATTGTTCACAAGAAACTTGTAGGTATGTAAGATTGGCATTAAGTATGAACTTGGCAATATACAGTTGATAACTTTTTCGGTGTTAGTAGTTCGATAACTATTTTCGTGTATGAGTTTGGGTTTACTTAGAATCAGGGGGGCCGCCAGGAGGTGGTGAAGGGTGCTTCATCACCCCTTCATTTTGTTCCTCACGCCGTCCAGCATCCCTTGTTCAACTTGTTAAACCATGTCATATTCAGCGTAGAAAGGTTTTGAAGTGAGATCGGTATTACTGCATACAACAGGCAAGTCATGGATCTTAATCTGACATCAGGCACGTATCCAAGGCGGCTCGAGCCCCCCACCGAAAATTTTCTGTTTACACTAGATAAAAGGAGGCTTTTAGTTTCTTGAATAATGTGATCATAATTTGAGAGTTATGATTATCGAGACAAGACAGAGAATGCTCTATAACCATTTTATTATTAATAGCACGTATCCAAGGTGAGGATCGGAAATTTTTCAATTTACTTTAGAAAAAAAATAGGTTTTTGTCTTCTTGAATAATAGGACGATGACTTAAAGAGAGAAATAATTATCAAGGCAAGACGAAGAATGTTTTATAACCTTGTTGTTCATAATATTTCACGTAAACTTTTCTTGCGCTTTCGGTGTTGTCGCAGCGAACTTGAGCACTATGGAAAAACTTGTCAGCATTTGAAAGCTGCACAACAAAGGTAGCGTCACAAGTAGGACGATTCGTTGTAATTTTTAATCTCTGGAAAGCGCGAGAGGGAACGTTCTTGAATAAGAGAAGGAGTCGAACTACTACTGACAATATTAACGAATCGTTTTCCTGCTGAACGTTCTAGAATATGAGAATATTCATTTCCCGGTTGATCTGTACAATAGAATCGGTTAATGAGACTTCAGAGGTAAGTGTGGCAACTCATACAGTCGATCAGTGTCCATTGGTGGCTTTATAAGATCTAGTGATTTGAAAATGAAAAGTAACGAAGTCTACATCTAGTTCCAGTTCGGGTCCAAAGATGAAGACAATGACGACAGCGGAACTTCCGAAGCCTCAGTGTAGTGCTATTTCGGGTCGAGGGCTGAAGAGATCGAAGGTCTCTTTCTCTAAAGTTAATATTTCAGCAATACCGGGTATTGGAGCAGTTTATTAAAAAAGAAATAAACTACACAAATCAACTGAAAAACAAAGTTCTGATTGATGATTTAGTTGTGCCCGGACCAAATTCCGTGTATGCGGTTTGTAACCTTATATAATAAAAAAATGCATATGCATGTGTGAACCTACAGCAGATACTGATATTTCAGATATTGGCTTCTTTATACTTGTTACCCAGCAAGCCTTGATGAGTTACTAAGAGTCTAATGTTCCCGACAAATGGAGTAGCAGACTAACTTTGTGACGACTGGTGTCCAACTGGAGGATGTTGCAACATCGCGCTACGACGCCAAGGGTTCCGGTTTCGAATCCTGGCCTGGGCATGGATGTTTTTGAGTGTCCATTCATCAATTTCATCATATCGTCACTTATCCCCATATTCGCAAATTAGCCAAAAGTGGCACAAAAAGCGAAGTAAAATAAAGCAATTCAATCAATCTTCTAGTCTTGAAGATGCAAGTCACAAGGATGGAAAATTAGGGCTTTGTTAAGGTTAGGTGCGAAGGCAGGCGACAACACCCTAAAGGATCATATACAAACCTGCGGGAAGAACGATCTTACTTAAGTCTCCAATACGAAATGATAAAAACTTCTGGTGAGTTCATTATAAATAATGTGTCCGAGATAAAGAGTGGTATCCCCAGAATTTTCGGAAGGGAGAGGGGTTATGAATACTATTTTTGGTGGTCAGTCCTCATTTTGCCATATTTGTCTGTCTTTGACGTTCTTTTTTTTTAAGGAATACTTTGTCAAATGGGGTTATGACCCCACCTACCCTCCCTTGGGCACGTCACTGTAGACAAACATTTGATCACATTGGGAGACGAAACATTAGATGTGTTGGGAACTGTGCATTAATTGTTTCTCGATCCGGCTTATATTCGAGAAAACTTCCTTTGTTTGGTACCGATATATGACAAGACTGAGGAAGCTGTGATAGGCATCTATAAACAGCCGCCCCTCGTGGAGGAGGGCTTATCACATAGCGCTACGAGGCCAGGGGTACCGGGTTCAAATCCCGGTCTGGACGTGGATGTTTTTTGAGTGTCCATTCATCAATTTCATAATATCATCACTCATTCCAATCTCCGCAAATTAGCCAAAAGTGGCACAAAAGGCGAAGTAAAATAAAGCAGATCAATGAATCAATCACAACTTTGAACACTTGCGAGTGCCTGAATATGGACAATTTGGTGGGTTTCGGCTTTCATAAGAGCTGCAAACATGGGAGGACAAGACACATTAGTGGTGTTATGGTTCGAATCAGATAGAAATGTTCGAGAACTGCCTGCGTTCAGTTCGCAGCCCACAGTTAGAATCTCGCGTTGTCGAGTGGATTGACCATTCCGTGCATTTGTAACAGCTTCGTAAAAACACTCACAGATACCACAGATGTTTTGATGCCTGATGAGAAGAAATGGGCAAACACGCATACTCAGATGGTTCCGGCACACGATATTAATGCTTGGAAACAGAGGAGTCGTGTGGTAAAAAATGTTCCGATTTCACGTTCTAATTAAAATGGCAGCCTTAAACAGTGGCGACGATTTAAGGGATAGTTGCTCCCCATTTTTTTGCCTCCTCACTATGGCCTCTTAATGGTAAGCCTTGTCTACCAAGAGAAAGTAAATTTTCATTGCACCGCCCCACCCCCAGGTTTTGGAACCCAGTCGCCACCAATGGCCTTAAACATGCAATTCTGAGGTTCTATCTATACTTCTTAAAAATATGTTGTTAGTGTAAGACTCTTTGCTTGTATATAGTCAATTGTTTTATGGGGTATTGTTGCTTTCCATTGTTATGCGGCAATAAAGTTTCCACTGTATTTTTACTTATTTCGGCCCTTAATATCTTGGTTAAACAACACTACCATTTTTTTTTACTCGGCATGAAAGCTCACTATTAGCACTCACTGAAATAGCACATTACTTGGATATTGACGCTGTTAGTAGATATAACCCTTTAAATATTAAATTATTGCGAAATCCGCAACTTTAGAATTAGGCTTTTCTCAAAACAGCAAAAGGGAAGAGTAAAACTTGGTATACCTTATTGTAACTGAATATACAGCGTAAGTCAAAATAATGTTCCCGATTTCGTTCATTTCTTATACGAAAGGTAATGAGCTTTTCTTGCATATGTAATTTTTTTATGGAATAAAATCTCAAAAAGTTTTCTTCTTCTTTCTATTGAAGACTCGTAGTTGCGCTGTCGGCCACCAGAAGGCAGTTTAGTAGCAGTGAGGAAAATGGCTACCGCTGGACAGCAGAAAGCGTTCTGTATTTTCGTTCAGAGGCATTTCCGAACAAGATTTGTGGTTGAACCGCCTTCTGGCAAGTCAATTAGAAAATGCTACAACATTGGTGGAATTGCGTGAGCGCATCACTGCAGCCATAGCCGACGTGGACCCTGACATGCTAGCAAAAGTTGTGGCAGGAACTTGATTATAGACTAGATGTGTGTCGTGTAACACGTGGATCACACAGAGAACATTTATAATACGCCAGGAAAAACATTTTGAGTTTTTCAATCTGTGTGTGTAATATCAGTCATTTACGTATCATTACAATGAAATAAATAGACACTGAAATCGGAAAAATTATTGTGACTTACGCTGTATGTACTAACACATGGAAATAAAAAAAACATTGGGTTCTCGTCCTATTTTTGAGGGAAAAACATCAAAATGTTAAGAAATGTCAATGTAAATTATCACACTTCCTTCGCTATCAGAAAGAGGAACAGACCTTTCTCCTACCCTTCTATGTTCCAAATGGAACAGTTCCTCTCTTGAAAAGTTGTGGAAGAGTCTCAGTTTTTCTTTCTTTGATGAGTAGCGTAATGGTAATGCGACCTCTTTGTAATCAAAGGGCTCCGGGTTTAATGCAAGGTGGAGGCACAAGTTGTTCGGATTCCACTTTAAGCTACAAGACCACAGTCCCGAAAAGCATTTATGTGCATAAAGTGGGTTTAAAAATAAAACTCTACCGAACTCTACAAACAGTGACATACCAAGGACTTTCGTTAGCCATCTTTTTGCCACCATTTCCTGCTTTAGACATTCTTTTTACTGGGCCAAAGAGGGACTATGATTCCCTACACCAGGAATGTCCATCCCCCTCAAGGTCCTGAACGCAGTCTCCCAAATAAAGAATTTCAAGGCAGCAAGCATAAGGATAATAGTCCAAAATTCATAACTAAATTCGATCATCATAACCCTCCAATATTATGTTGATGAATATAGTAACTGATTTTAATTTGGATGCAATAGCCTGTCAAGTGGTCAATAGTTATATCTTAAAATGTATATTTTCGACACGCAGAAAGCTAGTACATTGATTTCTTAAATAATTTGAAATGTCAGAAAATAAATTATGTGTATGCAGTGTTTTTTGGTCGGGGAATAGATGTTAAAAAGCCCACAACTGAATGATAAGATAGAAAAATCTAACTGGGCACACCATACGCATGATTTTTCGTTTCGGAGGCGGCCGGAATTGTAAAGGTAGATATTACATAGCTGCTTCACTGTGTTCTGGGAGAAGACGGGATATAAAATATTTCATAAATATTATTTTTTGCCTTCCTTTTTAAAGTTGTTCAAAGACAAATATCGGGGGGTCGTTTTAAGGGGAGTTTGCTCTTATCATTTTGACCTTTCCAGAGTTTTTAGTGCTTTCATTTGAAAAAAATTAATTTTCTCAGAATTTCAGAATTTCAAATTTTCTCAAAAATTCTTAGGTAATTGTGGAGCTGCAGAATCATCATCTTCCCCAACCCATACCCTGCGTACACCAGTGGGGAAAACCAAATATTCATGCTGCAGTTGTCTTAACCCGAACGTGTTTGTTCCTATGACTGATTCAATTATCGTTTCATACACAGAGTTTTAGATAGTGAAAATAGTATTTATTGCCTCCTGCAACAAATTCTCCTCTTAGACTTGAAGTATTTCAAAGTAAAAAAATCTGGATTATATCTCACGTGTAAAATTCACTTTCTGCGACAAGTTTGATATGCACATCTTACATTACATATTTTCCTGTTGTATCGGCTTCTTTACAATGCGTTAGTATGTAGTATATTTAGTACAATTATGACAGCACACGGAACACACAATACAGTAGTATTTTTAATAGAACTACTTCGTTAAAATGGTGCACCTGCAGGAAGAAATCCCACGGGCCAAGTCCTGTGAATAGGCTGGATGGGGAATAAATTCGAAGCAAAATTAGTGCAATTTTGGGTTTGAAACGCTCGATTTGTGGGATGGCACGTTTTCCTGTTGCAAAAGCACTTTTTGAGCTTTTTGGAAAGTGATTCACCTAATGAACTGCGGCATCATCTCCTAAATTTACTAAAATATTCAATCAACACCAAGAATATTGGTCGTGTCTGGCAATGTAGTAGCCGACCTTCGTGGCGGTGTGATTAGCACAGCGCGCTACGACGCCAAAGACCAGGGGTTTGAATTTCGGGCTTGGCATGAGTGTTATTTGTGAGTGTTTCTTCATCAATTTTATCATATCATCATTTATTCTCATCGTCCCGATCAGCTCAAAGTGAAAGAAAAGCGACGCTAAATAACAAAAATGAAATCAAACCGTAATGTAGCTACAGTATAATCCTTCACAATCGTCTTATCAAGACCCAAATAGGGATAATTACGAGCGAAGCGAGCGGGAACATTTTTATATCTATTTATTTGCATACTTACAATAATATTACATTAATTTAATTTTGCGTCAATACTTTCAAAGGATGCCGTGCTATTTACTCTTTCCCAACTTATTATCCATTTGCTCATGGGCGCCAAAAACGAAAAGGTGTATCACTAAGAAATGGGGTAGAAAAGTGGTTCAATATCATGTAAATGGTAAGACAAGAACTACAATAATCTTTTCGTATATAATATCACATAATGTGAACCGTAAAAATTGTACCTTTTTTTATTTTTTTATTTTTTTCTATAGTGGTGACTTCCAGCGCTCTATGCCCCTTTCCTTCAATCCGCTGTTGTACACTGTGCAATGCACTGCAAGCGAATCGAGCAAGAAAATAATTAGGGCATTAATTAAGAAACCGGCATTAATATTAATTTAATAAGGAGTAAATATTTTCACACGGTCCCGCGACCTTTACTCCTTCCAAATTGTTCTCTTCTTGCTTCTTCAGCACCCACTTTGTTGTCTCTGAGCTCGTGGCGCCCCGTACCTGATGCTGTGTCAAATCATCTCTCTCACCTTCATTATCCTAAAGTGGCAGAAAAGTAACTTAAAATAACGAATAGTTACCCGTGGATTTCTCTGTGCTCTATTTTACTTCACTGCATTTTCATGCATCACATGTTTTATTTAGGAGAGAAGGAAGAGAGGCGGATGGCTATGACACCCACCGCAATGCCGCTTAGCGAATAATCCAGAGTAAAATCCACTTTATACCATACTATCATCAAATAGTATGGTGTCTAAATAATGATCATCATACGAATTTTATGCCAAAGCGCTAAATATTGATTGCCCCCCTCCCCGAACTTCAAAGTTCGTTCCCTCCTTACTATGGAAATTCTGTGTCAATCTAAAACCTAGCATTTCTATCCAATGTATGCCCTCGAAACGTTGGAAGCCAACTCCAATTTAACCTGACTGGTAACCCGAGAACACTTGTTCGAATTGTGTACTTGTTTAAATATTTAAAAAAAATACGTACATGTATTCCATTCAGACTTTTGTTATATTAGGATATTCCAGTTAACGATTTCCTTTCTTATTTTGTTCAAGGAGTCTTGAAGAAAATTGTCAACGGGGGAGGAAGGGGGGGGGGGCTGGAATTAATGGGAAACCAGAAAGCAGCAAGAGCGAAACACACGAATCAGAAAACATAAACAGAAGCCTGTTAGAATAACGAAAGAATAGGAAACAGAAAATATAGCTGGGAAAGTCTATTGTAAACGCAGAGTATGTACACTGAAACAGAAAGAGCTTTCAACAAACGCCGAATATGAGGATAAAGTGGACTTAAACATACAATGAACATCCATCTCAGAACTGAAAATCTGCGTTTTACACGTAGGTAATATGTCAATTAGTTATGATTGTTGACTACAAAAGTTAAGTGTAAGGCTCAGTCTATAAAATACTATATATGTAATGTAAATATATGAAACGCTATTCTGAAACATATAATGCCTAAAATTATTTTCTAAAAAATATGTTTGGATGCCGCAGGAGCGACTATCACTGTGAAATGCTGTGTGATTTGTTGTTCACACAAAACGTTATTGTCCACCAGTGAAATTACTTGCTCATGCTGTAGTAATGATATGCCAGTGATATGCTATGCTGCGTCAGTCTGGGCGCATCTCACAGCCCAAAAACAAATCAGAGATAGTCTCAGATCTGTACAACGGAATGTCCTGCTAAGGATCCTCGGAGCGTTTAGTACAACATCCAAGACTTTGATAATAGCTGTTGTTGAAGTTCGACAAAGTAGTAGTCTGCATCTGTTACTGGTGGAAAAAGGGACTAAAAGAAGGAAGACCAGATACTTGCAACTCCTGTTCCTTTGTGAGGCTTAAGGTCTAAGAACTTATATTACTCAATAAATTTACTAGATAATATCATATATTCCAAGTTAGTATTTTATTATATTTTTCATTATAAATTTCCGTACGATTTTCAGGTTGAAAATCAGCACCAACCAAATCCTTAACATATACAAGTCTATTTAGAAATTTTGGAAACACTGGTCAAACATATATACGATTTTGTTTGTTATATTTTATATTCATATTCTGTATATACTTTTCTTTTATTATATTTATTCCTCAAGTACAATAATCTTAGAAAACACAAACATATACGCACACACCTTGGTTTTATTAATAGGCACCAAGGTCAGAAACTTCTCCCTACAAATACTAGAATCCTCTTCCATATTCCAATCCTAAACGGGACACTTCCGCTCTTGTAACAGCTATGATAAGCAATCTACGCAAAAGTATACCAAGAGAGAGGGTTGCGTAGTGTGAGTGGCGAGAGGAGGCTGGAGGACCTCGTCCTTCAGTGTCCCGATCCATTATTAATGAGTTGGATTAAGTCTTACATAGGAACTGTGCCAGTGTCTCCGGTTGAAACAAATGAAAACGTTATTTGTCGTGCATTTTGCCAAACAACTGTTCTCACCAAGGATTTTTAAATATTCATGTGTTGCGGAGTTGACCTCCTCTTTTTCATTCAGGGTCAAGTTCTGTTGCTTTCTGTTGCCGCGTCTCAGTGGGTGTTTAACTTAAAGTTTCCACCGTCACTTGAGACAAATCCTGCGGAAATATTTCATTTCCTCTTATTTGTTTAGCACATTTTCCGTCATCTCTTACTTTGTCGCCACGGTTAACCACCTAGTACAAATTGTGAATTTAAGTTGAATGAATTGAGCAAGGAAGAAGCTAGCAAACTGCTACATGCGAAACTTGTTTGAATTGTGTTACATCTTAATTTAGCATCGACATTCAATAGTTGAGACATCTTGGAAATAGGGTCTGTAAGTTGGATATGTTACGAATCCTCATGATAATATTTAATTCTGCTTCCCCGATGGCTCAGTGGTAGGGTTGTTCCCTTGTAATCAAGAAGTCCCTGGTTCGATACCCGGTGGAGGCATACATTGGTGCAGATCATAGTTATAAACTGTAGGTTTAATCCCGATTAGCCTTACTGTGCATAAAGTGGACTTAAACCATCAAATCAACCAAATCGACCTCTATGTACACTGTACACACACACACACACACACAACAGGTGTGTTTGTGCTTGCCATTAACTTCATTCCTAGTTGATACATCCTACCCTCACATCAGGTTAGCGTAAGGAAATCATTTTACCTGACGTAATCAATCCCAAACACTCCTATCAAAATGAGAACGCTTACATCATAGGTGGCACGTAAGCAGTTTACACGTTTCCCTGCACGACCCACGCGACCCTAAATCTGTCGACCTTGAGTTTATTTGTCGACATCAAGTGACCCAGCAACGAAAGATTTAGCGCGAACGCAGCTCACGTGTCGCCACTTTCATTCCGATGCAGTGGCGCGACCACAAGGGGGGAGGGGCAGGGGAGGCATTGCCCCCCAACCTTGGTCTGAAATGAGTTCTTGGGGGGGACAAGGGGGGCAAACATTGACGGCCAAGTGTACCTGCAATTACAGCCCACAACCTGAAATTTTATGCAAATAAAAATACTTTTCGTAAAATGTTTTTGATAGCTTCGCTCGCATTACCTGCTTTTCTTAGTCTTATCTTTTCTTAGTCTTCAGTACCGTAGCTAGGGGGCGGAGGGAGTCTGCCCTGGGCGCCGAACGACTTGAAGGAAAATAAGTTGTAAAATTGATTGATTGGGTTGTGGTTTTACGTCCATTTTACGAACAGAAATGCTAATCGGGACTGAACCTGCAGTTTACAGTTGGATCCGAACCACTGTGCCATATGCCTCCAGCGGGTATCGAACTTGGGACCCCCTGATCACATGGCAACGATGTTATCATTATACCATCGAGGAGCAGGGGCGGCGCCAAAAATTTTCGACCGGTGGGCAGAAGCTGTATATTCATAAATTAGGGTGGGCAGTATAAATCTAGGACCTTATATGAGTTTTTCATGCACTCATGCTCGTCCCCCCCCCCATCCAACATATTCAGGGTGTCCTAAAACAACTTCAACAACGGTTGGATTCTGATATATATATATATATATATATATATATATATATATATATATATATAAAAAGAAACTTTTCCTCATACTCATAACCTCGAAAGTGTTTAGTTTCTGATCTATGAGCGCTGAAAATCTAACCTGTATGTACAGTCACGGACACGTCTGGGTTATAACAATCCCATTAACTTTCAATGCAATCATTACAACCCAGAAGTGTCCATGACTGTACGTATACAACCCAACTCACGTAACTTCCAGGGACGCGCAACAAGATTGCCACATGAATTGAAAACAACAAACTTGGGAGTCTTGTCTGGCATAATACAAAATAATAATTATACTTGCGATGTTGTAAGCATAGGTGCGCGCAGAATAATTTATTTGGGGTCCCTTAAGAGAAGTTTCAGTTACCTACCTGGACATGGCTAGCCTATAGTCGTAACTTCATGTTATTTTCACAGAAAGTATTAAGTATATGAACATGAAATTTTAACAATATAGAATGAGCATTTGTTATCACTTTAGCACAGGTTTTACTATCACCGTGTCGATATTTTAAGTAATGAAAGTAAACAATTGAAAATGATAAATACAAGGCTATATCTCTCAGCTGAATCACTCTCACGAAGTACATCTGTAGGTTCAGTTTTACCATGTTTTCTAATGCACATTAGCCTACTTCATAAAATATATTGCTGTACCTGGTCACTCGATACTTAATGCCATGTGTTACATGTCATTTTAAACCGTATAATTCAGATGTAAGCAAAAATCTGAAAATTGATACACTTGTCATTGAATGAGAAGTGAGAGAGCATTCATGAAAATCATCGAACATGAAAGTCTTATTTAAAATATGAGAAGGTTGTATTAACAGACAAGTCGGTCCTCGGGAAAAGAATATTTACGGTCCGATATGTGAAGGGGCTCTGCGATTTATCAAGAAAAAAATAATTTATTTTCTACGTGATTACTGATTACTATAGTAAAGGAATATCACATTGTTTTGTGGAGAGGGAGAGACTCAGAGAAAGAGAAAGAGAGAGAGAGAGAGAGAGAGAGAGAGAGAGAGAGAGACAGACAGACAGAGAGATGCTCATCTCAAATGAAACGAAATTCCTTATTTTTTACCACTGATATTATTTTCATTATTTTAATGGTAGTTCAACATATTTTCTTTATTTTTTAGAAGACGTTTGGGGTAGCCAGGTACCTTTGGCACCTCCGTGTGCACACCTGCCTGTAAGAAGTATCTATAGCATTTACAAACTGGCCAAGACATAGAATTACCAACAGATACGGACTGGAATTCAGGACGCTTCATTCTAAAATGCCCCCATCGTGTTTCGAGTGTCGTGCAGTACCAATAATCGTGAATCGCGAGATACACTTACGACATGTTGATGAAATCGACGAACTGAGAAATGCAAACATAGTGTGTTCGCCACCTTGTTTTGTTTCACACGCAGACTGCAAACCCCTTACTAAAAATAATGAATGGTAAAATCTCTTGCAATAAAATGAAAAATATCGTTTAAACATTAATTAATTCGCAGATTAAAACTAATACATAATAACTGAAATCAATCCGATCTGTATAAGGGTGTCACTACTTGACGTGTGCATTCCGAGCGCCCAATACAGCTCAGCGTTTGACATAAGTATGAATAATGTCTTATTAGCAAAATTTAAAAAAAGCAAGAACCCGGGTATAAATCAAATTATTATTTTATTCTGCATAATATTTACCTAAGCTAAAGAAGGACATTTTGGTAAAATATCACCGAAATGTAATAAATAAATAAATAAATAAATAAAAAATTAATAGAATTGTATGTATTATGTTATGAAGCACAGAGTTCTAAAATTGTGTCCCTATTCTATGTTAGTTAACCACAAGAAAAATCACATGATTACGTAACTGATAGGGAAAATGTATCTGTAAGAAGATTTTTTGCCTCCCTGATGGCATAGTGGTAAAGTCGTCGCCTTGTGATCAAGCGGTCTCGGGTTCAATAACCGGTGGAGGCAGATAGTGATTCGGACCCCACTTTAAACTGTAGGTCCAGTCCCGATTAGCCTATCTGTGCATAAAGTGGACTTAAAACAACAACTCATTTAAGAAGATTCCTAATACGGTTGCTAACTCATCAAGTCATTACTAATTCTGCAGCTATTTTTCAAACCTACAGAGCTGTTTTATCAAAATCTATTTTTGTGATTGCTTCTTATTAGTAGAATGAATATAAAATTATTATTATCTATTTTGGATACGATATCGAAATTAGAAATTAGAGGTATATAAAATCGTGATGATGAAAGGGATGTATCAAATTACCTCTGTGTTAGTATTTCAATATAGACCTAACTAAACAACTTTGTGTGTTGCACGAGGAAGCAATGCGAAGAAGAGGTTTTTATTTGTTTAACAGATCACCTTAATCATACCCAGGCCGGAAGCCCGGAGTTGACAACATCAAGCAACTCCACTCCACCCCTTCTACACTCAGTTTCAGTTACAACTTTTTGGCCAAGTTATATGGCAGACAGTTAATTATATTTCTATATTCTTGCCACATTTCAAGTATCTATTTCTTTTCATTATGTGGCACATTTTCAAAGCAATTTGATACATCATCCCTGTGAAGGTCAGAAGCTGCAGCCCTCAGGCCCATAATCCTGTTCTAATCTTCATCATATTCTGCACAAAAAGCCTCTCTCATAAAGCCTCCTAAGCCTACTGGCTGCTTAAGCATACAAGTGGGCATTAGATCACATTTTTTGTTTCAAATTTTTGGAAATTCCTTTCGCTTTCCAATGATAAAATTAAGGAAGTTGAAAGAAAATCTTCAATTAATCCCATTCAACTTATTATTTACTCTGACTTTTGTAAACCTATTCACGAAATCAGTGTTTCGGCAAAGCTTTTTATTGAATGATAATATGTGAACTTGTCTGTAATATATATAATATTCACAAGTAAAATATACATGAAGTGAACACTATAATAAACTTATTTATGAGACCTTTCGCATTCTCCCAAGAGTATATATTTATTGAATTTGATTGGGTTGGCACAGCAATTTTTGGGTAGGCAATTGTCCATCCGCGCCCACCCCTGTCGCCGTTCCTGTCGGGGAGGCACAAAAGTTGTAAGAGAGAGAGAATGCATTGGCGTCTCGTGAAATTGTTTGAGCCCTATTAAACCAATATTGATTTCAGCCTGAAAAAAAATTGAATCCAAAAATTTTCTTGTTCGCTTTGCTCGCAATATATCATTGTTCTCTGTAATGCATTGTAAATTACCAGACAGAGAAATAAGACTTGTCTTAATTGATTTTGTTTTAAATGCATGAACAATTGTTTCGAGGAAAGGGAGCGTGCAGACAATTTATGTAATTTTTGCTGTTGGTTTATTGTGAGATGGATGAATTGGTTGCCTAATGGATTGTATATAATATGTATTAAATAAACTTTGAATATGCACACAATTTAGTGTCCACATCGCTCCATGTTGCATATATCGTCGGTGAAGGGGCGAAGTGGCGTAACTCGAAAAATTGCGTTTTTGATTTATGACTACCTCCTGTGTTACCTGTCAAAATATCGTGGCTGAATTCCCACTGGTTCCGGAGAATTAAGCACCCTGCAATTGGTGTATCTTGAAATTTTCTGCATGAAGATATCTGCGAAGTTTCTTCAGTGGCTGCTAAGAAATGAAGGCGCGTACTGGCGTAAGCTTATATCGGGAAACAAGATATACGATTTACGAGATATTATATAGATTTACCGTATATAAGATTTATGAAACAAAGGTGAATCATACGTTAGTCCATGCACAAAAAAGTTAGTTCCAGGGAGAAATCTGAAAGAAAAATGTGATGGAAAATGTGAAAAGTTTGGTAGAGAATGCTTTAAAATCACAGATGCGGAAAGACATGAATTTTTAAAGGACTTTTATGCAAGTGACGACCTTCAGCTTCAACTAGAATTCGTCAACACATATGTAAAGGTTTCAGACGTTAAACACAAAACTACGCAAAATGAAGAATCTCGAAGATTAAAAACAAATCATTACTTTTTACCATAGAAGGAAAGAGAAGTAGTATCAGTGAGTAAAACCATGTTTCTAAACACATTTTTAATATCAGAGAAAACAATGCGAACTGCTCTAGCCAAAAGAAGATGTCATTGAGAAAGAGAGAAGAGGAGGAAAACTTCAGAGCCTACTGGAAAGGGTCAAAATAATAGAGAATATGATGTAAAACATATTGCAGCCATGATGCTCTACACTGTTACTATGGCTCAGCATATCAGTGTCATCAATTTAAATTTCTTTGAATCGTACCACGGACAGAATGAATGCACTAAAATCAACTGGAAATGTATTCATTCCAGCTCAGCTGCTACCAATTTTTAGACTTGCACGATCTGATAAACCATACACTGTGCATTCCCTTCGATGCATGAATTTCTTAGATTTCCGAGATGTCGCATCAAATCTGAGGACCATATCTGTAAGGAAGGATGATAATGGTGAAGGAATTGACTGAACAGGCATACGATAACTAATGGTGATCAAGGATCAACCAGATAAAGTTTATTTCAAGGACAGCCATTTAAATGTGGTTTATCGAAGTATCTCGCTGCAAAGGAAAGTTATATTCACAAAAACTCCAAAGTGTCTTCACTCACATCCACCAAGGATTTCACTACAGATATATGCAGATTTGATGTCTTTATGTGAAGGAGATACACCTGTAGTGAGAGAACCTGAGTTTGTGTATTTCTACAAAAATCTTCCACACTGAATATCATTAAAAAAATATTAAAAATATTCTATTGTACGAGCCTTCAAAGTCCCATAGTTATTCTTAGTTACAAGTACAACCAGAATTCATATTTTCTTTGTACTTTATCTTGAATTGCATTAAAGATAAACCATTATTAAGTTTCTGTATTTTATTAACTTCTTTTAACTACTATTTTCAACAGCAATGGGTAAATAGACGTGAAGGTATGGATCACTTTTAAATAAAGGTATGAAATCAATACAACTATTATTAAATAATTTACATTAACGGGAAAATTAATAAATGTATCTCTACATACCAAAAAGATCATTTTAAAAAAAAATGTAAGGAGGGCGTAACTTTAATCACAATCTTTGAAAAGAAAAGGCGAAGGGACTTAAGTGATTGAAGCACATTCCAAAATTTTTGTTCCAGCAGAAATGAAAACATGTTCAAAATGTAACTTTTTCCCCAGATGTAACAACAATCATACACTTATTGTACAAAATTTGCAATTGATATATTAAATATCAAATGAGCACGACGGTATTATTTTGAACGAAAAACTTTAAATCGTAAAAATCAAGATACGTCACTTCATCCCTTCACCGACGATATGTGAAACATATATCGTGCACTAAAGTTATACATGTTAATGTAAAAAATAATTATATTTGGAATGCATTTATCAATGTGAAATTGAAAGTGTTGAAAAATAATTCAATCGTTTGTTCGAACACAAATGCTTTAGCGCCAACTTCTACCCCTTCTTGCATAATTTACGAGGGTAATAATGTATTTGTTACTACTTCTTCTTCTACTACTACTACTACTACTACTACTACTACTACTACTACTACTACTACTACTAATAATAATAATAATAATAATAATAATAATAATGTTGGTGCCGGGTTCGAATTCCGGCTTGGGCATGGATGTTTGTGAGTGTGTGTCCATTCATCAATTTCATCAAATCATCACTCATCCCCATTTTGGCAAATTAGCCAAAAGTAGCACAATAAGCGAAGTAAAATATGGCAAAATCAATAATAATAATGTTATAATAGTAACATTATTATTATTAGCATTATTACTATTATTAATATGGCATATTTATCCTGGCACTTTCCACCCCAAACAAAAATTCATGGTTGCGCCTCTGACTGAAATATTCTTAAATATGCTAAAACTTTTGTTAAAATCAGAAATGCAAAATACGAATCTTTAAATATAACCCATATTATTTTTAATCAGCTTTTATTTCTTTCCTTACTCCAAAATTTGTAGAATGTTAGCATTCGCGCTCATATTGGGAAAAAGGGGGGGGGGCAGTGAAGCGACCTACCTGAGATGTCTGGGACACCTAATATCATTTGAATAGTGAAATTGTTGCGTGAAAACATGGACAAGGTGTGTCTTGAAAGATATCACACTTAGTGGTCTCTGATATTTGAGTTTTTGTTTTTAAGTCCACTTTATGCACAGATAGGCTAATCGGGACTTGACCGACATTTTTAAGTGGGATCCGAAGTTTTGGTTGCCTCCGCCGACTACCGAACTCGGAACCCCTTCATTACAAGGCCACGCCATCGGGTTGACCCTAGTCTCTGATATACACATCGTGAAAAAATACAAAAATACATTGAACTGTTCCTAAAATAAATGTTAAAGTTTATGGAAAGGAAGCAAATCGAATCCAGTTTCAGACTCAAGTCTGAACTTAGCAACAACGCCACGGTATTTTCAATTCAATTTAAATTTTATGATTTGTAAAACAACGACAACTATAATGATAATAATAAAATGTCAAGGTAATTTTTTATGATGTGAAATATTACCCTGCCACCAAGTGCTCGAAGCGAAACTCCTTGCCCAGTTTGGGAAAAAGATATGGGGATGCCTGTAGTTGTATGGATCAATTTTGAGAAAATGCGGTAGGTGAAGGAATGCCTATGCAAATTATTCTTGTCGTGGATGCTTTGTTAGAATTTTCTTAACTGGGGGATATCATTACTGTGGCATAAGAAGAAAATATCGAAGGACGTATGCGACTAAATTGCAATTTCCTCTACAGTTGTCATAAAACGAATGCTCTCCTCCCTAACATCTTACATTTAGCCAACAGTACTCGTGGCGACGCTTCAGACGATTCTTTTTTCAGGTGACTGTTGCTAGTTACGGGGATCAACGTTATGCGATTATAAACTTCCCTCTGCTACAGTTTTTTTCCATTTTCTGCGCCGCGTTTTTGTGAGGGACGGTCGGTTGACTAGTTAGCGACTGTACGAGACACTAAGCAAATTCAGGGCCTCCCCGGTGGTAACGTTGTCGCCTCGTAATCAAGTCCCGGGTTCGATATCCGGTGAAGGCACATGGCACAGTGGTTCGGATCCCACATTAAACTGTAGCTCCAGTCCCGATTAGCCTTTCTGTTCATAAAGTGGACTTAAAACAAATAAATCAATCAAACTAAGCAAATTCATCTACCAGTGACTTTCGGTATAGTGTAATGTGCAATGATAAATAGGAGAACGATAAAACTGCCGGAGAATGGGCCAGAGTGTACGAATGATCTCAACAGCTTGGCGAAGAACGATAGTTGCTCACGAATAAACAGCGTGGACACATTTGTCCGACTGGGACATGCAAGGTGCTCTCTATGTAAATTTTTGGGGAAAGGGTCATGATTTATGCCAAGTTTTCCTGCACGTTGATGAAGGGTGCCGTATAATGACATTTGTATAAATAAGACGTTGATGTTGTCTGCAAATGTTATCCTTCACCATAATTTCCCTACATGGTCAATTTGACAGCAATAACTCTCCGAAAGGGTCTTGCTTACACTCCGGGCTTAGCTCTTAGTGCATATCAGATTTATTTGAGCCACTTAAAAATAATATGAGAGAGAAGAAATTTTAGACAGATGAAGCACTGACAAAAAAAATCAAGATATCCTGCGGTGGCTATGACAGCAGTCTTTTTTCTTCAACGCCAAATAACTCACGGAACTGACACATTGATAGCAGTATTGCCTCTATGCTCAGGGAGATTCCTTTAAAAAATTCACATAGTTTTGTCCTTGTAGGACTTGTAGTCTTGGTCGGTCAACCCTGAATGACCCTTGCAAATGTGCTGTTTGAGAAAATATCAAACTAATTCCATCTGTATTTTTACGTCACTTTTCTGCCAATTTAGCTAATCGCGACGACAAGGATAAAATTGTGAAATAGATGGAAAGACAAAAACACATTATGCCTTGACAAAGATTCGAATCCAGGAATTCTGGCGCTACACTTACTTCTCTGCCACAGAAGACGACCTAACTATTTACATTTTTCAAATTATTTAGAGAATATTTTCGTTCACTGTAAATTAATGGAAAGACCAAAAATCATCAAATGAAATAGGTCTACAAGTTACATAAAACTAAATTAATGCTTACTGGAAGAAAGCAATGTTTCCTTTCTTTTCCTAATGCCTCAGACTTCCCGATGGCGCAGTGGTAGCGTCGTCGCCTTGTATTCAAGGGGTGCTGGGTTCGATACCCGGTGGAGGCACATAGTAATTCGGATCCTACTTTAAACTGTAGGTCCAGTCCCGAATAGCCATACTGTGCATAAAGTGGACTTAAAAAACTGTTTCTTTGACTTTATGGGTGTGAGTGATCGGAGTTTATGGGTCCGGGACGGGATCGATACGGTTTATAAAACTATCCCGATCTTCAGGACAGAAAATTTCACGTATTTCCCGACTAGTTCAGAAAATTTTATGGATGGGTAATGTTCAGAATTTCCAAACACTCCTGAAATTATTGAGTTCCACGCACATTTTGTCTACAAAGAAATTATTTTCCGTATTTTGATGCCATTTCTAGATTTCCCTTCCGATAATTAAGTATATCCAGAATTCTTATTTCGCGATCACTTTAAATTCCTGACCTATCGGAAATCCCGAAAGTAAGGAAATCATTTCCCGAAGACAGGACTTCTGGATCCCGCAAACTGAAGTCTGCTTTCCCTTGCGACTGGTAGTATGTCAGAGGTCCCAGGTTCGAATCCTCGTCATTGTGTTTGTTCAATCACCATGTTCCTGACGTGAAAAAACCAGAATACGTAAACTTTAATAAACAAATGTCGTATCCGATGCAGAGGCGGGCTGATTAACATCTGTGCATAAATTGGACTTGAATCTAGGGATGTACAATATCGGAATTTTGATATCGAGATATATCGTCAAGAAAATATCGTCGCAGACGATACGATATTATTTCCGTATAGTGATATGGGTGATATATCGTCTCCCTCTCTACAATATATATCACAAAAATATCGTGACGATATATAATCTAGTTAATATCGCCTGGACGATAGTTCCTCAATATCGCGATATATCGTCTGGACGATATATCGCTGATCAGTACTTGAATCAGTTGAAATGTCGGTTCTGCCAACCGAAGGCTTCGTGTTTTGATGACGTTACTTTGGTCTCAATATGTGTTCCTTGCACCCCTAGCACGGGTGGTTTTACCACAGAGAGCAATGTAATAAAAACGGACTCTATTGAACGTTCGTACCGCCAAAAGGACCCACCGAAGAGAAAAATGACACTTGCATTAAAATAAAAAAATCATTATGACCTGCCTGCTTTACCCACTGGATCATTCACTGTGTCTGCACTTCCTTCTTCTTCCTCCATGATATGTGGCGCCGTTCTTTCCTTTCAACATGTTTACAGTTAATCGGATATCATGAGTAAGCAGTTGCAGTGGAAGGAATCTTCCAAAGCGAAAAAAACAAAAAAACATTTGTTTCCCCGCCATAATGAATTCACAGTTGCCTTCTCCTTAGATATAACACTGACATAGTGTTGATTGATTGAGTTGGTGTTTTAAGACCACTTTATGCATAGTAAAGCAAATTTGGACTGGACCTACAGTTTAAAGTAGGATCCGAACCACTATGTGCCTCCACCGGGTATCGAACCCAGCACCCATTGAATACAAGGCGACGACGCTACCACTGCGCCATCGACAAGGCCTGAGGCATAAGGAAAAGAAACGAAACATTGCTTTCTTCCAGTAAGCATTAATTTAGTTTTATCTAACTTGTAGCTTCCTTGACTGAAATATTGATTTTACCCATGCGTTATGTCGCCCCTCCTTCCTTCGAAAATTTTAAGCCCCCCTGTACTTTTTGAGGACATCATACACTTCCTCAATATAAGATAACAACATTGTGAGGACGCTAATCACTTGTGCACCAGAAGTAATAAGCCTTGTGAGGACATCATACACTTCATCAACAGAATATAGTAACCTTGTGGGGACACTACTCACTTTGCATCAGAAGTAATAAACCTTGTGGGGACATCATACACTTCTTCAACAGAATATGGTAACATTGTGGGGACACTACTCACTTTGCATCAGAAGTAATAAACCTTGTGAGGACATCATACATTTCTTCAACAGAAGATAGTAACCTTGTGGGGACGCTACTCGCTTTGCATCAGAAGTAATAAACCTTGTGAGGACATCATACACTTCTTCATCAGAAGGTAGTAACCTTGTGGGGACACTACTCACTTTGCATCAGAAGTAATAAACCTTGTGGGGACATCATACACTTCTTCAACAGAAGATAGTAACCTTGTGGGGACACTACTCACTTTGCGTCAGAAGTAGTAAACCTTGTGGGGACATCATACATTTCTTCAACAGAAGATAGTAACCTTGTGGGAACACTACTCGCTTTGGATCGGCAGTAATATACCTTGTGAGCACATAATACACTTCTAAAACAAAAAGGTAAGCTTGTGGAGCGAAAAGTTTCTTAAACGTATACCGAATTTCTATCGCGAATTAAAGCCATGACTTCCTTCTTTCAAAGCACATAAAGTAAATTGATTGAATTTGTGATATGTAAATAATGCATAAAAGAATAATATATTATCATAAATTAGAAATGTACATAAATCAATAATAATAATAACAGTTACTGTTAGTATTTTCATGGCGTGTAAAGTTACATTTTAGCTTCCTTGAAAAATATATTGACTTTGTCCATGATACACCCCTCCCGCTTCCGCTTGGAACATTTCTACCCTTGAGCGCACTATATATTTCTTCAATGGAAGATAACAACGTTGTAGGGACACTAATCGATTTTCCATCAGAAGTTATATACCTTGTAAAAGTACTTTTTAAATTATTAACTAATTTAATTTAGTAACACTGTTGAGCCTTGTTTCATGCCTTGGTCAGCATTGTAATGTTTAATTGAATTTAGATACAAATTAACATTTAACTTAAAGCAAAGCATGATTCGAAATGTATATAAATTAAACACAAATAGTTTGTGAGAGCAATGAAAGATACTTTGCATATATCACATTTTGCAACGTTTCTTTCTGGTTTTTTGGCTAATCGTGACGATTAGATAAAATTGATGAAGGGACACTGGAAGAAAATAATCAAATTTAGAACTTTATTGAATCAATTTCAAGTCCTATATCCCTCTGCATGATTTCCACATCATATCACATGGTATTATTATTATTATTATTATTATTTGTAACCCGCGTGCTATGTAGCTTTTTACTTTTTGTCTTCATGTTAAAACACAGAAGTTTGCATTTCTACCCAAAACAGCACAACACTCGTTAGTATAAATATTTTGCTAACTTCATTTGTCAGTCATTTAATTACATCCACCGTCAGATCTCTCCTATTTCATGTAACATCTGTTTCTCTTTTCCAGTGATTTATTCTCTGCAGGACAAGTATTTACGATTTTGTTTATGAAAAATATCATAAACGACAAAAACTGCAAAAATCGACAGAGACTAAAAGTATTTCCTCTCTTTTATTGTCAAGTACCAAAAGGGTAGCATTTTCAAACTTATTTACACATCGGTCCCCACAGCGTCTGTACAGAATCAATGGTGTGTATGGAGTGTATGTGCAAATTTTCATGAATCTAATGGACCTTGTGGGGACCCGAGGCCACCTGATTTCACAGGCCTTGTGGGTACTGGTGTCCCCACAAGGATAGAAAACGTTTTTCTTGTATAATTTGCTCACAATGTAGGTTACTTTTAATTTTCGGGAGTTTATAGTTTTACTGTGTTATTTGTCACATAATTTCAACAAACACATCAGACTACGACTGTGATTTCCCCCGGTCCCCACAGTGTATGTGCACTAACAGAGTCCCCACAAGGTAGCATATGCGCGTATGTGTGTGTGTGTGTGTGTGTGTGTGTGTGTGTGTGTGTGTCTTTGAGAGTCCAAAATGTAATAAAAATGGTGCCTGAATAATATAAATAGTGTCATTTGAGTAAATATTAGGCTAAACTTGTAAAATAAACAAATAAAAGTTGAGAACACACACTTTGTGTGTCGAAAATGTAACTAAAAATCTTTCCTGAACAGATAGAATTGTGTTATTTGAGTAATAATAAGCCTAAACTTGTGAAATAAACAGATAGAAGTTGAGAACACACACTTTGTGTGTCGAAAATGCGCCTAAAAGTCTTTCCTGAACAGATTGAATTGTATTATTTTGGTAATAATAAGCCTAAACTTGTGAAATAAACAGATAGAAATTGAGATCACACACTCTGTGTGTCGAAAATATAACTAAAAGTCTTTCCTGAACAGATTGAATTGTGTTATTTTGGTAATAATAAGCCTAAACTTGTGAAATAAACAGATAGAAGTTGAGAACACACACTTTGTGTGTCGAAAATGTAACTAAAAGTCTTTCCTGAACAGATAGAATTGTGTTATTTGAGTAAAAAATAGGCATAAACTTGTAAATAATAAATTAAAAGTTGAAAAAATCTCTTTGTAAATACAAAATTTAATAAAAAATGTTGCCTGAATAGTACAAATAGTGTTATTTTGGTAAAAATTAACATAAAGTTTTAAAATATTAAGTTAAAAGTTGCAAAAATGTCTTTGTGAGTCCAAAATTTAATAAAAAATGTTGCCTGATTAGTACAAATAGTGTTATTTTGGTAAAAAATTAATATAAAGTTGTAAAATAATAAGTTAAACGTAGAAAAAATATTTTTGCGAGTCCAAAATTTAATAAAAAATGTTGCTTGAATAGTACAAATAGTGTTATTTTTGTAAAAATAAGGATAAGCTGTGAAAATGTTTGACATAAAGTCAAAGTTTGGTAAAAAATAAACTCAAAATTAAGTTAAATAGCACACAGTAACATACATTTACTACCCAAATCAATAATCAGAGGGTCCTAGGTTCGTTACCCCGTGATAAAAGCAAATGGTGAAAACTGTAGGCCCCGTCCCTAATAGCTCTCCCTTCTTCATAGTACAGATAAAAAAAACCTGCGCTAAAGCGTCCTGTGCCTTGGAGGCAAACCTGACCGGAATATTAATTGGCGGCGGAAACCGGTTCTACAAGCGACGCATAGCTTCAGAGATTTGACCCTTGCTGCGCATTCTCAGACATTCTTTGCTGTCTGGTTGAATCCCTCCCCTGCCCTACAGTATTGCATAGCTTTCCCCTGTTCTTGCGTACTGGTTAACCTTGAAAAAACCGGTTCTGATTGGTCAATCGGGTTCTTTGTTTGTTCTGACGTTGTGACGTCATTTGACCTTGACCGCACACTCCCCAAATTCCTTTCTCGTCTACCTTCACCGCCGAGTCGAGATTCGGAGACAGTATTCTGTCTGGCGTGAGAAACCACCGTCTTTCATAACATATAACATTAAAACATAGTACTAATTAATAATATTACATATCGCGGGTTCGAGTACCGGGACCGTCTTCTTTCGTAATTGGACCTGTACCTACACCCATTACCACCGTTCATAGCGGTTCATAAACCATAGAAAACTTATTTTCAATACTATAAACATTAATATTATCGATTCATACATTACATACTTTGCAGTAATGAATATAAAACCATATGCATAGCGTTTAGTACCTCTAATTACCTTTTATATACATATTTTTCATAAAATAAATAAATATATATTCATAAAAAGTTATAAACATGCAAATACATAAATGTAAAGTATTCTAAGTACTTGCTAATGAATTCTAAGTACGTGCAAATTAGTTCTAAGTACGTGCAAATTAATTAACACCCGTGCAAATGAATTGCGAATATTAAATAGCAACAGACGTTGGCGCGTTCCTCTACTACTAGTACAGCGTGTATAGTCCCTATGTGTTTAAACTACATATTAATACGTAATTTCCGACCTTCTCAATAATCCGGCACTTCCGCGAATCCGGCACCCATATGTGCAAGGAATGGCCGGATTAGCGAGAGTCTAGTGTATTTTCAATTTTCTATTGCACGCAATTACGTGAAGAATTCCGGAAACTTGAACACACAGTCATTTCGGCAAAGTTTTGCGAAGAACGGGGAAAATGTAATTTCAAGGACAACAGATGTTTACTCTTTCTCTGTTGGTAAACTCTTGGGGGGAAGCCAGTCGGTCAGGTACCTGATTCACCTCGCTGACACACACCGACGCTTCTGCGAAAGACGTAACAGTGTCAGCCCTCATTTTTTTCCTAATTAGGGAAAGTTGAACAGTTTTTCCCACGACACACAATTACTCAATTCTTCCAATTACGTCACAATTCGCATTCAGATGCCGGCACCATGACAATGTGTGCTTGTCGAGACACACTTAACCCCAAAAAGACACGTACTGCTTTTGTTCTGGCACGAAGAAAAGTGCATTGTCTTCATTTCAATAAAGAACTCCCGGCTGTTTGTAGTTGTTGCTTCCCACTTTTTGTGTTGCATTGTGGGTAGGTATTGTGTGCAGCGGTTTTGCACCAAACTCGAGTATATACGAGGGATTACTTTTTTAAATGTGAACCTTCGTCTTTTCCGGTTTGCAGCATGGTTGTTCAAGGTTCAGGTACACATAAATTCTAATGGGTTCTATTTGGTTGCGCAACAAGACCGGAATCTTTTTCTCTCGCACCATTTAAATTCGGTCCAAGTTGTGCATTGTTTCATTTCAATACGGAACTTGGAACCTATTTAAACTTATCCGTAAAAAGGTTCCTGGACCGAATTGAAATATTTTACAGATTAAAAGGTTCTTTACGGTCCAGAACCCATGTACGCTTGCTGATTTTCTCTCCTGGACCGGAATTGGATTTACTTCAAATTCCTGCACCTTAAACAACTCTGGTTTGTACCCATGCAGGAAGCATTTTCTGGAGATAAATAACTTCTGTGTCTGCTAACATGGGCTCTAAGAGGGCGTCCGACCCTTTCTCAAAATTGGCATGGTTCGATTCAAGTTGCAAGAAAGCAGACCGTCTGTTGTTTTCATAGATTAATCACATAGTTAAGTTCAGTTATAGCTAGATCGACCACAAGGAAAAGAACCTTCGGCCAAAAGCGTTCGCGCATCTTCCCTTCCAGGGCCGGATTAACATATGGGCAACTGGTGCCATTGCCCCGGGGCCCCCACCAAAAGAAAGCTGTGAAGGTCCTCCACCAATGTTTTTTTATCCAGCTGGCTATGCTTGTGAAAAATTACATAAGAAGTTGTATTTTATATGGAAGGGTTATCTCCAAAAGAAAGGTTTCTGACCTTTTTACCAAATTGTGGCCACACTGGGTCTGCTATTGCTAATGCGTTATTGGAGATTCTAGACCATCATAAGATTGACATACGTGTCTGTCGTGGCCAATCGTACGATAATACTGCGAATATGTGTGGAAAGTATAAAGGCATGCAAGCTCTCGTCAAGTAAAAAAATAAACTAGCAGAGCTAGTACCATGTTGTGCCCACTCTTTGAATCTTGTAGGGAAAGCAGCGGCTAATGCATGTCCTGCACCTGTTCATTTCTTCGATTTTGTACGACGGCTTTATGTGATCTTCACAGCATCACCTCACCGTTATCAAAGAATGGTGGATAAGTTAAGACAAGCAGAAGGGAAATACTATGTTCCCAAGAGTTTAAGTGAGACTCGTTGGGCATGTAGAGCAGATTCCACAAAAGCCATAGTCCAAGGTTACGAAAAATGTAAGGAAGCTCTTGTCAAAATAGGCAATGACATAGGAGAGAAGGTTTTTTTAAAAGAAGTGAAGCGAATGGGCTCTCACGGCAGATGTCGTCCCTGGAAATCGCATTGTTAGCCGTCTTCTGGGATGACATTTTAGAGAGATTTGATGCTACGAGCAAACACTCCAAAATCCAAGGTTATTTCTTCAGTCTGCCATTGACATTTTGAGATCTTCAAAGAAGTTCGTAGAATAAAAAAGGAACTCGTTTTCTGAATATGAGGAGATAGCCAGAAGAAGAAGTGGCACAGAAGAGTTCAGTAAGGAACAGTCACGTCAGCGGATGAGAAACGTCCGACTGAATCCTGACTATGAAAATGAACCTCAAATCCACCTCTCGCCTACTGAACATTTCAGAGTGGAAAGTTTTCTACCAGTGATTGATCAAATCACCTCATCACTCGCAGACAGGATTTTCCCCTATGAAACTGTCGCAAAGAGGTTCAGTATTCTAAATGAACTTGCAGTGGCAACTCCATCACAAATTAGAAATTACATCTGCAGCTTGCGAATTCGTGAGCATCTACGAGGAAGATCTGGAACCCTCGCTAGAGAATGAGCTGATACAGTTTGCACACCTAGTAAGCAATAGCAATGTCAAACATCAGGAAGACATCCCAATGGAACTGTCTATGTACAGAGCATTCCCTGACATTCGCTACGAGACTCGGCGGCAAGCTGCCCGGCATCAGCGCTTGTCTTTCCCGGTGAACGGGTCAGCGACAGTTGCTAGAGTCGGCTATTAAAATTACAGTTTTCATATTGTGTACTAACCTTGACTACAGAAGGTGTTGAAAATTATGTCACTCTGCTGCAACACATTCCTGGCATCTCCGAAGGAAATTGGCATTTACACGTGCAAGTTCGTCTACTGTAATTCTCCCGATTTTTCGTACAATACTCTCTTTTAACTCACGGATGGTGTGCGGATTGTCTTTGTATACTTTATTCCCCCATTTTTCTATCCACTCTTATTCAGAACTGACCCTGTTACTCTAAACCTTTTTACGAGGTTTAATATAAGCGGCTGTCGCGGACCGGTTCACCGGTAAAGACAAGCGCTGATGCCGGGCCGCTTGCCGCCGAGTCTCGTAGCGAATGTCAGGGAATGCTCTGTATAATATTGTATGTAAGGACCCATTCCGCAGTACATTTCCCAATGTCGAAATTATATGGCCTTAATGGTAACAAACTGCAGCGGAAAAAGATCTTTCTCAAAACTAAAATTAGTGAAAAAGAGGCTTCGTGCTGCCAGGATCGCTGATCCAATCTTTGTTTATTAAGCATTGAACATAAACTTCTTTGTGAATTGGACTTCGATGATATAGTAGATGAATTTTCGGCGCAAAAGGCGAAAAAAGTGTGCCTATTATAAGTGTTAAGCCTTTGGGAATTTTCTTGAAGAAAGTGTAGTTACTACAATTTCCACAATGAACCTGTCGGTAATTGTCCAGTAGATGGACAGTGCATATGAAATGACATATTTACTCTTAATTGTAAATAATATAATTTATAATAGATTATGTACGTAAGTACAGTCTACTGCTCATTTCTCTGTTTCCGTCTGAACCGCCTTAGTATTTACTACATATTGTAGTTACGGTGTTCACTCTTCATATATAATATACTGTAGACATTTAGACGCACAATTTTACTGCTGCTATAGCGCTACAATTTTCGTCCTGTAACTTTACTTTACTGCCCTATTCTCCCTGCAAACCTATCTGCGATATGTTCTATTGTGAATGACTACTGATTCTAAAATCAGGTCTACCATTTCAACTGCTGAAAATTGGTGGTTAACATATCGAGCTAATAAAGCTCCTAGTAAAAAATAATAAAAAAATTGGAGGCCCCCAAAAAACATTTTGTCCAGGGGCCTACACAAACCTTGATACGGCCCTCCCTGCCGTTCTCGGGGCTTCGGTGCAGTGTTGCAAGGTCAGACTTGTAAAAATCGGGAGATTGTTTCTTGTGTAAACCAGATGATCTGCTAAAAAAATGATCTAATAGTAGCGGATAAATAACGTTTTCTAGGAGAGATGCATGGGAGTACGCAGTGCGGGGGCAAGGGGGGCAATTGCTTCCTAATCTTGGACGGCCGCAGATTTTTTCCAGGGAGGAGCAAGCAAGGTGCGTATTTTTCCAGGGGGTAAACGAGGCATATTACCCCGTAATAGTGTCCCCTCAAGAAACACCACTTGGGTTTGAAATTATCACGTTCCTGTATCCCCATTATAATAATTGATGTAAATTACTGTGACTGAAATCAACTTATATATCTGAAATAATATATAATTTTATGTTAACATTCATTTTCCGGATAGAGGGGGGGGTGGCGGCCGTCGTACTTACCCGTAAAAGCACAAAAACTCCATTCTACGTCTCCCCTTATGTATGTCAAAATTCCCAAGTAAGATGAGCAGAAAACGCGTTTTTGAGCAGGTCCTTGGTAGTTCCATAGCAACAGTTTATTAAGGAAATCTCCCGAGAAATCAATAGACCTGGCAACACTGACTCGGACCGCACTGTGGGCAACTTCCCCCTGCCCTCCCCCATTCCCGCGATCACGGTACGGTTCTGCGCAAGTCTTTTTCCTAGTGGTTCCACTATAGTGTTCGAACAGAATAACCAAAATGTGTTAGATAGAAAGAATTGGGCATAAGATACAGGACTATGTTGTTTTTCCTGTTCTACCATTTAACCCAAACAATGAATGGTTACATGTTTTTTTTTTTTTTGAAAACTAACTAAATTTCCTCTTTTTCTTCAATTGTTGATTCATTGATTTGTATATTTTACTTCGCTTTTCTGCCACTTTTGGCTAATCGCGAAGATGAAGATGAGTGATGACATGAAATTGATAAAGGAACAATCACAAAGAACAGCCATGCCCAGACCGGGACTCGAACCCTAGGCCGCTGGAAATTATTTATAGGTATTAGTAATTTATAACAAGAATTGCTGTGCGTGCGTGTGTGTTGGGCTTAGACTTAGACATTTTGGACATTATTAAAAAGAGAATGGGACAAGAAATTATAGGAGAATGGGATAGTGAAAGGGTAGTGAAGGCGCTGGAAACCATTTGGAATAACGGTTACAGTATAATGGGAGATAAAATAATGTTAATGAGTGAAGGACTAAATATAGGTTCCAGTCTAAGCCCAGCATTGGCTGAATTGGTTATGAATGAATGGGAAAAGAAAGTGATAGAAAAGGGAGGTGACAAAATAATTCTATTTTGCAGATATGTGGACGACTGCTTTGGCATATGGAAGGGAACGAAGAGGCAGCTTGACATTTTTGTCAAAGAAATTCAAGATGAAGAAAGAGGGATATTATTGGAACTTGAAATAGAAGAAGAAGACAAGATAAGCTATCTAGATATATTGATGAAAAGGAAAAGAGGACAAGAAATTGAAACCGCTTGGCATCAGAAGAAGTGTGCAGCAGGGGTATTCTGCCACAAAAGAAGTGATGTAAATGAGGTGACAAAAATAAATTTTATAAAGAATATGGAGGACAGAATCAAGAAAATATGCATGAAAGAATGTGAAAAAGAAGGCAAAATAAATAGCCTATGGAAACAGCTGGAAAAGAATGGCTATGAGAAGCAGGATAGACTGGACATAAACAGAAGAAGTAAGAAAACGGGCAGGGGAGAATTGGAAGAGAAAGAAAAAGAGGAGAGAAGGTTTGGAATAAGGAGTATGGGGAAGACCACAGAAAAGATATGCAAAGTGCTTAGGAAAGCGGGAGTTAAAACTTACAGGAAGGGAGGGAGAAGCATCTTAGGAATAGCGAGGAATGCTAACAAGAAAAAGGAAAACAGAGAAGAGGAAGAGGAAGGGATTATCTACGAAGTGAAATGTAAAGAATGTCAGAGTGTGTACATAGGAGAAACGAAAAACAGGCTGAAAGACAGGTTGAAACAACATAGGGATGATGTACGACTTAAGAGAGAGAGAAATGCAATATTTAAACACACGAGAGAAACAGGACATGACATAGAGTGGGATGAGGCTAAGCAGATAGGAAGGGAGAAGAGAATGCTAGTGAGAAAATGGAAGGAAGCCAAGGAAATAGAGAAGAAAGGTGAAGAAGACACAATGAACTGGAATGGGGGACTGAAGTTAAACAAAGAATGGAAGAAGATGTTGGAAAGAGTGGAAAGGACAAGAGAGAAAGAGGAAAGGAGAAGGAAGAAAAATGAAGGGAAAAGAGCGTGAGATTAAAAGCCCAACCACATTCTATATGGAAGTAATTGTGTTTAGCCTTTTAGGTGAAAGTAAAGTTGGCAAGTGAAAGTCATCTGCTAGAAAGTTCCAAACAACTTTCTAAATAGTCTTGAGGGAGTAATGTTTGTGTGTATAATGGTCTTTTATGGTATCTGGTTACTTTTGTACTTGATACAGAGTCTGAAGAAGACCTTGCTAGAAGGTTGAAACGTTACGTTAGTTTATGTTTTTTATAAAATAAATTACTGCCTTGGTCAGCATATTTTAGTTTTTCATAATCATGGAAACAAGTCTTAATGGTGTTATAATCGAAAATTGTAACTCAAAAATGACCAAAATATCACTTACCATGTTTTACACCAGAGTCCTTCAATTATGATAAATTTTATATCAACGGCATGAACTCTAAACCACTAGCGTACGCAGGGGAGGAGCTTATGGGACAACACTCCCTCCCCAAATTTGAAGATAATCAAAATTTGAAATGAAATCAGGTAAAAACTCGAAGAAAGAAAAAAAATGTGAAAATGCAAACGTTCCTGAAAATAATCCCATATCACCATTTTTGTCTTAGAATACAATTTTAATAGAATGCTCCAAATATACGAAATGTTTTATTGTGTATTCGGTCCCACTGTAATAAAAATGCTATGTACTTTCAACCTTTACAATTCCAGCCCCTCCCGAAAAACAATTCTGCATACGGCAGTGCTCCGAACAATTCGTGGTGGCTGCCATGGGGGGGGGGGGGTTAGAGTGTGCTTTGGCCTTCCAAAAGTCGATGGTTATGCTGCTACATTCGAATCAAAGCAACCTTTTTCTAGAACCGATTCCTCAAAAGTGCAATTATCTTGTATGTCATCTGCATGCAAAGCAGGAGAAGATCCACAGAATCGGAACACTCCTCGAGAAGTAGAGGAATTAATAGTCATCATCATTGTCAAAGGATTGCTATCGATTCTTGAAACGAATGCGATGCGTCTTTAGATATTCTTTTGTTTCGGAGTCGAAGGTCGGATTTGGTCACGTCAAGCCTCAAGGAGGATCGTCTTTGTTGTTTGGCGAAAGCCAACTGGAAACAATCCAGATCTTCCGCGGAAAACATCATCTTCCGAAGCACGTTCTCTCCTTTCGGAGTTCTTGCATGTTGTATGGCCACTGAAATTCTAACTTTACCAGTCAAGAAGCATCTTGGGTATTCATTCCCAGGAAATAAAAGTGAAACCCGCAAAAAAATGTGACGATGTTATCAGAACTACGCCATCGGGAATGTTAACATTATATAATTAAATAAAACAATACGAGATGGCGCAAGATCACATACCAAGTCAATTTGTTGACTGTTCTTAAAATTTGTCAGAAAATATGAGTAATAATTTATTAATTGATTTGATTGAACATGCTGTTGTATCAATTAGGTAATTGCCAAGAGATGTGGAAATATAAAGTAAAAGTTACTGTATGTAATATTTTTATTCCATGTCTTCTATGTATCTCGAATCGGATATGATGCTGTGGGAATAAAAAGAGAATTTTCAGTTTCGCCTTTATTTAAAATTTTCATCCCTTTACAATATTTTTCAACTACGCGTGCTGTGTTTTAAATGAATCGTTGGGACTATAGCAGTGATGTGCTGCACACTATAAGTTTACGTCTACATGCGTTGTCTACACGTAATCTACGCGTAGATTACATTGGGTTGTAGTTTGCATAGACTACGTAGACAATCTAAAGTACATTAAAATTAATTTTCAACGCTTTCATGAAAGAAAGTTCCTAACGAACTGACAAGAATCCTATTTACAACAAAATCATCGATCATCAACTATGAAAGAATATAAATAGTATGAAAAACAACGACAGATGACAGTCGTGAGGCAAAAGTGGCCATTTCCCCTAAAACTCTAGAATATTTCCTACGTTAGGTTCTTTTCCTAGGTGAGAAAATGTTCGAATTTGCAAGGAAGGGTATGAAAGGTGATTCTCACACATTAGCAACTCATGCGCAGCATAATTTTGTTTTACCTCCACAGCTTCCTTCTCTGAGTTATCACCTTTCGCCATGTTGTTTACACAGATTACGTCATCTACGTGTATCAAATAGTCTACGTGTAGAATATAGACTATCGTTGTTTACGCGTAGATGCACATCACTGGATTATGGGCAAACAAGCGTTTACGATCATTTTCTCAACGTACAGTCACGAGCAATAAAGATGTAGAACATATATATCACGAAATACTGCTTGCCTGAAATGTGTTTAAGTGTAGCCTAACTCTGAGCTAAATACAATGGCAACTTTTTAGTAGCAAGTTTAGTTGTTATCGACAACACACATAGCAGTATTGATTGATTGATTGATTTGCCGTTTTCAGTCCACTTTATGCACAGAAAGGCTAATCGGGACTGGACCTACAGTTTAAAGTGGGATCCGAACCACTATGTGCCTCCACCGGGTATCGAATCCGGGACCCCTTGATTACAAGGCGACGACTCTACCACTTCGCCATCGGGGAAGCCCCACACATAGCACTAATTTCAGTGTTTAGGTGTTACATTTTTATTTCTTGCGACTGTACAGGGTCAATGAAGTTAGTAATAAGTTGTATTTTGTACAGCTTACATTGATACACTTGTATGTTGAATTGTATCTTCTGCAAATATGCTGTATAAAGAAACAAACTGCCGGAGTACTAATTGAGGCCAGTGTACAGTGTTACTTATCAAATGTATTTATTGTAGTGGTGTACTCTTTATGGGGTGATGCTTGCCCCCTACCTGTTTCGTCATCAGGGGGGAAATCTAATATAACCAGTGGCGTCAATTCGGTG
This sequence comes from Lepisma saccharinum, assembly GCF_977018435.1. Taxonomy (NCBI): domain Eukaryota; kingdom Metazoa; phylum Arthropoda; class Insecta; order Zygentoma; family Lepismatidae; genus Lepisma; species Lepisma saccharinum. The sequence goes on from NC_139253.1 coordinate 6,601,727, forward strand.
CCACAATTGTGAGGGGGTCAGAGCCAGTTTACTTTCTCTTGGTAGACAAGGGGAGAGAGACAATTTCCGATAGATCTTTCTCTCTCAAGCAGCTGGGGAGCACTGTTGCCAACTTAGCTCTTTTAGAGCCAGATCTGGCTCTTTCGTGCACTCGTTTGGCTGTGAATTGTGGCACCTGCCCCCTGCTCAACTACGATGCCCGGTCTCGGAATTCTCCTATAACGGTTGAGGATTCGACGTGCTGACCCCACGTCACCTCATTTCCTCCTCTATGTAGGAATGTGGTAGGGAGACTGGCAGCCGGGAGATAGGCCAAGACCCTTAGAGGGCTGTCGCCGAAATCTCATCTTTACATGGATGTACGATACACATCACAACTTTCTTTCATAACTGCTGTCACAGTAATTAAAGCTACCCCTTCTGATGGAAATTTCAATGGATTTGAATAGGTGAAAAACAAGTTTTCACTTTGCTTAGACTCAACAAGTGCTCCGCCGTCTGCTGGGACGTCACCACTAATACGGTCCATTTAGAAATTTAGAAATCAGGATACGCTTCAAGCTTGTGTGAAGGTGCCAACAAGGGGAACGAGGAACCCACATAAAGGTTCATTGATGACGTCATCCACAGATATGCTGTAGAGAACCTAGACGCTTTAGTTTGCTGTAAATGTATATATAACATTCTTAATGTGATAGTTAATTATACCTAATTACACATAATGAGTTTAATATCGCCCTGGAGGAAAGTGGCTGCATTCAACAAAGCAATTCCTCTTTCTGGCTCACAAGCACAAACAAGCCCGTATTAATTTTTGTGTTCAAAACAAGCAGATTTAGGTAAAGCTTCCCTTTCATTATCTTACATATTTCATCTTTGAGATATATATAATACGGAGTGTCCCAAAATAGTGTTTACACTCTTTGAACGTTTATAACAGGAATACTAATAACAGCAAGTATGAACTCTTGTGATGCCACGTACCTGATTGTTGGCAGAATTACGTCTGCAACGCTATAGACAGATGGATAGATCAACAAACAGATATGGTTTTCACGAGAAGAGAAATAGAGGTGACCTCACTCGCAAGTCACATGTCATTCAGCCAGTGTCCACAGTTTCCCGCCAGAGGTGCAAATCTAACGGTGTTAAATCGAGAGATCTGGGTTGATATTCGACACTTACGTTGCTCCAAAGAAAAATTGCTCACCTCTGCCATTTTGTGTACACTAATGCCTACTACCTGGCGGCCTGTAACTGAACTAAAAACCACAGAATGCCTACACGCGCTCACACACACTGAACGTAGACATTACAGCTTCAAATACAAAAAGTTCAGTTATGTTAACTACAATCTTTGAACAAAGAAAATATTAAAAACACTCTGTATATAGGTTCATACATCCTTTATCCTTCAAACATACCACTGCCCTGCTATTGTCTAATTTTTTAAAAACAAATTAAGTTTGATAATACAAGGTAACCAAAAAAAGTTCTTGCCGTTCTAGAGCAGTGATAAACAAAGAGCAACACAGTGGACCTTTAGGTTTCGAAGTAATCTCCATCAGCATCCAACACCTTTTGCCAACTTTCCTGCAGCTGCACAATACCCTGGTGATAAAACTCGGCGGGCTTGGATGCAAAGAAGTCCGTGAGTGTGTTCCGCAGGTCTCGCTCATTTGAGAAGGATCATAGAGTGTCATAGAGGACCCACTTTCCGTCACCAGTGAGCAAGCGATCAAATATGGGTGTGTTCAGGTGCCGAGTGAGCAAGGACAAACAGGCTGGCACTCGTTGTTCCTTGTTGGCTGCCGACAATGTGTGGGGCACCCACTTGCTTAACTTGTATGACTTCCCTATCCCATGCAAGTGCAGTCTGACTGTTTCAGCGGAAGTCGTGGAACCTTTCTGCAAGTTCATCACACGTTAGACCAATGTCCTCCTCGGTGGCTGCTTTCAGGGCCTCGTCATCCAACACATGTGGTCGTCCACTGCGAGGTTCATCCGAAAGGCTCACATCTCCCGAACGGAATTTCTGGAACCAATGGCTGGCAGTGCGTTCGTTCACGGCATTCTCCCCAAATGCCTGGCAAGTGCGTCGACTTGATGCGGCAGCTGACAGGCCCACTTTAAAGTCATACAACAAACACACGCGAACAAGCTGCTTCGATACCTCCATTTCTCTTCGACACTAAACGAGCTATGACTGCTGTGTGTGTGTGCAACGTGCCTGTATTACTGACAGTCGATGGTCAGACTAACTCCCGATCGCTTGGCAAGCACGTGCGTCATTTCGTTTCCTCTCTGTGAGAGCATGATTTTTTTTATATATATAAAATATTTATTGGTTGTGGACAAAATCCATGCACCAGTTAACAATTTATCAATTGGTATTATATACATGTATGCACATAATATTTACTCACAATTATTCCTTTCATAATAAATAGTTTCCAAATTTCATTACACTTTTACAGAATTATATTAGACTTATTAAGATATTTTGTAAGAATATGGATTACCGAGGATGAAGGTGAAGTCAGTAAACAAGGCAGTGTCAGTGGCGCTTGAAGTCCACTCCTGTACAATTCCTGTAAAAATGGTTCTCTGTAAGTTTCATAAAGTTTGCATTGAAATATAATGTGGTTTGGATTTGCAGTATATTCATTGCACAAACAAACTGGTGAAGTCACTAAATTCTTCTTGTAATGGTGAGCTGCGGCGATAGTGTGATTTAACCTGCAGCGCATTATAGTTGTGAGGGAACTCCGGGAGAGTTGAATCTGTTTAAACCAACATTCCTTTGGAATTCTTTCTTGTATAGAATAGTAGGCCTTACCGCATTGAGTGCCAGTACTTGTCCACAAGCTTTGCCAGTCAGTAAATAGTATTTTTCTAGTGTGTGATTCCAAAACTGCGGACGGAATCTTTATTGAAAGCGGCCGTTGGATTGTTTGATTCGCTGCATATTTTGCCAAAGTATCTGCTATATTATTCCCTTCTATTAAAGAATGTCCAGGTGTCCAAATAAAGTTGATATCATATCCCAATCTCGTTAATTTCAGTGTGAGTATTCTTATGTTAACAATGTACCATTCCGTATGACATGACCATGATGCAAACTGTAAAGAATTTAGCACAGAGGCTGAATCGGTTGCAATTAGAACTGAATTTAACTTCTTCTTTTGTACATAAAGCAATGCCTGTCGTATTGCGAAAACTTCTGTAGTGTAAATGGACAGATACGATGGCAAAGGAAAATTTTTGAATTCTGCAGAATTATCACAATAAAATGCTGCTCCTGTTTTTCCAGACGTTGATTTTGAAGCATCTGTATATATGTGATATTCACATTGTAATTTTGAATGTATGTAATCTTGATATATATTATTTGAAATTGTAGGGATTGTCTTCCTGAAAACTCTACTTGGGTAGGCAGGAAAATGAATCCTCATGGGAGATATCATATTAAAGTAGTCTGTCATGAAGCATGGTGCATTAGGTAAACGAATAATATTGGCTTGAAATTTATTAATGTCCTTATAAGCATAATATAGTATAGGTAATCTGGATTTATATTTTGCGGTACGTCTGTTGAGCATCAAAGAGTCTAACAATTGAAGTTTTGGTATGATCGGAGATGTCGTGTTGGCAATTTTCTTAAGTAAAAATTTGCTCGCAAGATATTTAACTCTAAGTTTGTATGGTGGATCTCCCACTTCTACGAAAGTTGCTTGTTTTGGAGTTCCTTTCCAAAGGCCATAAATCCTGGATAAACTGCTATATTGGATAGAAGATAGCGTGTTAAAAGCCCAACTTAAATTATCATTGTACATAAAGGAACCATACTCCAGTCTTGAGTTTAGCATCTGTTTATGGACCTGATGTAATAATTTAGGATCAGCACCCCACTTTTTCTTAACTGTCAACATTTTTATTATGTTAAACACTTGAGATCCCTTACATTGTGCCAGTTCTACTTGTGACTTCCATTTAAGTTTTTCATCTAATATAAGTCCCAAAAATTTATGACTTCTTTGTTGACTAATAGTTTTTCCGTTTATATTTATTGATATGCATGAATGAGACCTCTTCTTATTAAAAACTACCACCGAAGACTTATCTGGATTTACTTCAATTCCATTGATATCACACCATGATGATAATTCATCCAGAGATTTTTGAATTTTTTGAGCCCCTTCTTGAATATTTTTACTACTAGTGTATATAACAATATCATCTGCATATTGTAATAGACGAGTGTGTTGAAGAATTTTTGAGCCTAAATCTGCAGTGTACATATCAAATAGCATGGGACTCAGCACTGCGCCTTGTGGTAGACCTTTATGTGTATAACGTGCGGTGGATAACTGTCCTTCATATCGAATGTACAACATAACATAAGAGAGCATGATTAATGGGACGTCAAAAACGGCAAGAACTTTTTTGGTTACCTTGTAATTTTGCAACAATGGATTAATTTCAAAGATCAGTTCAAAGAATGCCCATGCATTTGAACTATAATTCAACAATAATTAGGTATTGTTGAAAACGAAGACTGCAACTATGCAATTACAATCACAATTTATAAAATTTCAAATCTAAGTGGCAAGAGGAATACATGTTATGGCAAGTAGATGGGTATTAAGCTTAATTATTGTGTTATGTGACCTAGTAATATTGATTTCTGTAATATGTTATCAAACATGAATTAATATCATAATTTTCTGTAAACTCTTGAAATGTAAAAATATGAAAAAAATCCATTATTTTTAGTATTTGTTTAATTATTAATTCGACACATACACTCGATGAAACAATCCTAATGTTAAAAATATTATGCACTATCTTGGTCTATATGTGTGCACACTTCTGTGATAAAATTTTGTATTGATAAGATTTTGTTTTGTCTAGCGTTATAATTACTTCAGCTGAGAGATGTCTCAAAGTGGTATTTTGAGAATTTGAAAAATATCATTATAAAAACTGTTCAGTTTCACTTCATTTAACAGCAGGGGTGTTCAAAAGGAGCAAATATAACTTATTGCGAATATATGTTCGCTTCCTAATTTATGTTAAATTATTATTGTAAGGTATACTGCTGCGGTTGTGTCCAACCAGATACCCCTCCAAAAATATAAACTCTAATCCAAAATCTTAATGCTAACATATTTATTAAGACATTTATTTCAGTACTGAAACATAATATCTACTTATGAGAATTTAGATTTTATAACAAATTGTACCACAAACATGAGATAAATGTGTTTAATTTTGTTTCATTTACTGTATCTTAATGCTAACATATTTATTAAGACATTTATTTCAGTACTGAAACATAATATCTACTTATGAGAATTTAGATTTTATAACAAATTGTACCACAAACATGAGATAAATGTGTTTAATTTTGTTTCATTTACTGTATCTTAATGCTAACATATTTATTAAGACATTTATTTCAGTACTGAAACATAATATCTACTTATGAGAATTTAGATTTTATAACAAATTGTACCACAAACATGAGATAAATGTGTTTAATTTTGTTTCATTTACTGTATACACTTTCAACTTCTTAAAGTTTATAATTTTTTATCTTTCCTCATGTATGTGTAACTGTTTTAAAATTTAAAATCTAAATTTATGATTATGTCTCCATCTATTGTAGGTGAAATAACGTATATCTTTCAGTGACGTAAGATGTAAGTGATGGAAATCTCATGACTAATAAGTTAATTCTATGTCAAATACAGAAGGATTCTTCATTTTAAGTCTGAAAATAACTTGGGTTATAAACTTCAGTTATTTTCATACAATGAGGTGTTCGGATTTGTAGATTTTAGTAATCACAGGCTCAAAAGACGTTGACGTCGTTGTGAGGCTTTCCACTAACATCCACCTGTACCAGCTCAAATTCTAGAACTCTTTGCAGGTAAAGGATTTTGGGACCAAGGGCGTAGCATTCGGCTTTGCATGGTTAGTAACAAGTGTGCAAAATTAGATTTAAAATAAAACTGAAGTTTTCAACTAATTTAAATTAAAATTTATCAAAGAAAAATGCATCTCTGCTCTATCTTCTTCGGTTTGTCTATCTTTTCTATTCCTCTTTGCCTAATTTCTGGGGCCTCCCCGATGGCGCAGTGGTAGCGTCGTCGCCTTGTAATCAAGAGTTCCCGGGTTCGACACCCGGTGGAGGCACATAGTGGTTCGGGTCCCACTTTAAACTGTACGTCTAGTCCCGATTAGCCGTACTGTGCATAAAGTGGACTTAAAACACCAAATCAACCAACCAACCTAATTTCCGACCTTATTTTTTTTAAAAAAATTAATTAATATATATAATAATGTTCCCCATGGTGGCCGCGGTGGCTCAGTCGGTAACGCGTCTGACTACCATGCTAAAGGTCCAGGGCCGGTTCAAATCCGGGAACTTTTCTAACGATGGAAGCGGCCCCGGCGCCCATCCAGCGTCGAGTAACATGAGTACCTGGGGAAACCTGGGGGGTAAAGGCGGTCAGGGGCGTGGTGCTGATCACATCATCCCCACTCACGACCGGATCAAGAAAGTGTGGGGCGTTACCCCCACACCCCCTATACGCCTTCATGGCGTGGTGCTAAGCACAGGGGAACACTTTACTTTTTTTTAATAGTGTTCCCCATAAAAAGGAAAAGTTCTTCTGTTTGAAGTTATCACGTTCCTGCAACATCCTTTTAATAACTGACATAAATCAGTGTGTCTAATGAACTTGTATGTGTAAATCAAAGCTTGGCATTCAAAGGAAGGGAGGGCCTGGTCCCCATTGCCCCGCTTCGGGACGGCCGTGAATTGTTACTGTTTTATGTTTCATGTATAAGTATATACATTTCGTGCGAATATTAACCAAAATCATCAGCCTATGCATTAACGACAAGACCACTAGAATTCGTCTAAAAGTCAACTGCTCTACCAAAGAGATTAATGCCAAGATAAACAGAAAACTGCAAGATTTATGGAATAAGAAAAATATTGTTAAGGGGAGAGGGACAATTTCCCCTAGGTCCTTCTTCCTGAGGCGGATGGGCAGCAATGTTGCCAACTTAGCTCTTTTCGGTCCAGATCTGGCTCTTTCGTGCACTCGTTTGGCTGTGAACTGTGGCACCCGCGCCCTGCACTACTATGATGGCATCACTAGTCTCGGTCCACATGGACCAACTTCTTTCTTCTTCTTACATTTTGCACGTGACGTGATATTATTATATTGGCTGCGTCGCTCTACCACCTCTTACCTTCCGAGCTACTTATATATAGCGCCTTGGCTCAGGTGAATATGACAATATTGTTTATCCGGTAATCCCTTATTTTCGATTGTATGAAACCGTCGGTGGAATATTGAGATGGGTGATGCCGTTAGATCTATACGGTGAAAACTAAGAATAGATTAGCCCAATTCGGCGAGCCAGACAATTGCAAGATGCATCTGAGAGGAAACAAGTGACTACCAACTTCCGACTTAAGATCATCTTAGCTGAATCGCCGGACGACAAAAAAAAGTCGCACCCGGTCTGTGGATGAAACTAGTCAATGCAACAACAATCATACAAGCTGCAAAGGGGAAAATTACGGAGATATAGGAAACAATGAAAAAAGTAGCTACCATTCTCGGAAAGAGGGTAAATATGGTATATCATTTTTAGTCATACGATTAATTCTATTTAAATAATTAAAATCAATTTTGAGTTCATTTTCATATTCAGCTTCATAATATACCGAGTTCTGAATAGAAAAAAATGTTACCACGTTAGGTCTCATTATGGACTTAGCACTTAGCACTCATTAAAGTAGATTGTATTGTTCAATTCTTGCGTCGAAGTCACACCCTTCGTTCTTTGAAGCAGACGACGAGGTATTCAGTGAACGTGGTTTTCATATAAAACAATGAACTTCTCTCACTTCAAACCAATATTTCAATATTTTCAAAGTATAATTTATTTATCTTGAGTACAAAGAATGTTGTCAGGCATCGCCAAGTATAACTATAGCCATCTCCGCAATAACATTATCCCAAACCACATATATCTCCACGGACGCCGCCATCTTGCAAGATCGTGTGTCAACTTTTCCTTGACTTCCTCCGGCTGCAAGATGGCTGTAAGCCGTCCGAATGGCCGGACGCTTTCACTGTGTAAGACGTGACGTCAATTTCCGCCCACCGAACTCTAAACGTGCAAGATCTTCAAGCCGACTTGAAGTTGACTTGCCCGCCGAAAGGGGCTATTGTCATCCAGTGGCGCAACCACAGGGGGGCACCCCCCCCAACCTTCGACGGAAGTCAATTGTAGGGGGCAAGGGGCGGCAAACATTGACGGCCAAGGGCACTTGCAGGGGGAGGGGCACAGAGGAGAATTGCCAACTTCGATTTCAAATTTTATGCAAATAAAAGTACATTTCCTAAAATTATTCTTGCGAGCGAACAGTTTCGTCAAGTTCAGAGTCGTAGCTAGGTGGCGGCGCGAGTCGACCATGGGTGCCGAATGATCTAAATGAAAAAAAAAAGTTGTGAAAGAGAGAGAGTGCCTTGGCGCCCCCAACATATTATTTGATCCCTATCAGGGGCAAATACGGGGGGGGGGCAAATATTGACGACCAAGGGCTCCTGCAGGGGGTGCACAGAGGAGCAATTGCTCCCTTTGATTTCAAATCCTATATACAGATTAAAATACATTTCGCATTTTTTTTTCTCGCTTCGCTTGCAAAGCCTGCTTATCTCGGTTTCGTCAGGTTCAGAGCCATAGTAGCTAGGGGGCGGCGGAAGTCGGCCATGGATTTAAAAAGTTGTAAAAGAGAGAATTCCATGGCGTCCAGTAAAATTATTTGTGCCCTATTAAATCAATATTGTTTTCAATTGCAAAAAATGGATCAAACCATTTTCTTGCTCGCTTCGCTTGCAATATCATTGTTTTCTGTAATGTAATGTATTTAAATAATATGCGTTGTGTGTATGTATTGAATAAACTTTGAATTAGTCACAATTAATGTCAGCATGTTGCATATGTATTTTCTTATTTTATGTCGCTCCATGTTGCATATGTGTAAATACACATGTTGAAAATGAAAGTTGTACATGTTATATGTACTAAAAGAATTACCTTCGGAATGCATTTATCATTCATTTTCTGCCATTAAAAAATACAGTTTGTGTGCTTGTTTTCCATTATTAGCTAATGTGAAATTGACGGTGTTGAAAAAATATTTCAAATCGTTTGTTCCAAAGAAGTGCTTTAATACCGACTTCTACACCCTCTATGCGTAATTTGAGGATAATAACGTTGTTGATACTACTACCACTATTATTATTATCATTAATGCGATTATTGTTATTGTTAATATTATCATTGTTATTATTATTATTATTGTTGGTACGTTTATCCTGGTACTTGCCCCCCCGGACAAAAATTCGTGGTTGCGCCTCTGTTATCATCACTTTAAAGTTACCGGTAGGGTCTAATAGCAGCGCCCCCCCTTCCCCCGTTGACAACTAAAATTACCATGCCAGGCACCTTTCGCAAATCTAGCTCCTTGAAAGGCAATTTTAGCTCAATTAATGGTGAAATTTAGGTGTTTTAGGCGCATCAGGTTTGGCAACACTTCCAGGATGGCCGCAGGTGGCAAAGAGAAATGCATTACGCTTATGGAAGAATTATTTTTTTTTCGTTTTCTTGGGGATATCAAACTTCCGATGGCGGAAGAAAACATATGATCGGGTTGAGGATCCATTGAAGATAAAATTTGCGCTAGAAAGAGTTTTAACTCCCATATGTTTAGCCGTAACTTGAATTTGAAGTTGTCTCTCCATAAGGAATACATGGGATTCTGTAAATACTTATTCATCATATTTTTCAACCACGGTATCTAGCTTAATAATAAACTTTAAAAACCGCTTCCACTTGCAACATGGGCAGAAATTCATACTCTCAAATTACGCATGGATTTTCTTTAGTAGCAGTGCCCATTTCGACGATATTTAAATAAATGCATGCCTGGTGCGAAATTGTCACACCTCACTTTAAGAGACATGGTGGGGGCAAAAAAGTGCGGGGCAACCGCCCCCACGCCCCCCCTAATCGCCGCCACTGGGTATAATGATAGAATATTGTAAATTTTACACTAACTTCTAATAGTGTACAAAAGGGAGGTAAAATGAAATAGAAATAGACAATATAATCTGATAAAATAAACACAAAATTGCTTAAGAAATGCTTTGAAAAGAGCAGGAATAGCATCACATAACGAAAGTAGCTGATCGTAGAGGAATGTCAACACACAAAGTCACTGAAAGTAGTGAAATACGGGAACACTGAATACAAAAGCTGTTTCCTCGCTACAGATAAATGCAGTAAACGACTTCCTGATAATCAAATCATGATTTTTTCCCACGAGATAGAAGTGAACATGCATCTAGATATCTGAATTACATAAGTAATTGGGTCTCTGTTGTCAGTTTAACTTCTTCACAAATAAACAGGGTAAAACCGGTTCATAGGTGCCTTATATACACGTGACAAAGATTGTAAACATCTTTGTTTGTAAGGAGATTGTTGGTAATTACACTCTTGGTTAGAAAAGATAATTCAGAAAAATAAGATAAGCAATTGTCAACAATATACATGAAGACAAAGTAAAGACAAGATAAAGAAATATGATATGGCAAGAAAAATAACAATAATAAATAAGAAAAAGAAAAAGCAATGGAGAAGATTCAATGATGAAAAAAGAACAAAAGCATATTAATGGAGACAAAACTTGGAAGGAAATAATAGGAACGAAGAAATAGAACATATTAACAGCTGCGATGGAGTACAAACTTTAAAGCAGAATTTTAACATTTTTTTTATTATGTAGCGATAAAGATAGCAAAGTCAGATTTTAGTAACAAGTGACTTTGAGTTGAGTTGTTTTAAGCCCACTTTATGCACAGAAAGGCTAATCGAGTCTGGATCTACAGTTTAAAGCGGAATCCGGTGAGGCTCCATCGGGTATAGAACCTGGGACCCTTCTATTACAAGGCGGCGACGTTACCACTGCGCCATCGGGGAGGCTCTAATGTGACTTTGAGAATGGTTCCAGTATATCAAAGGGTTAATATTATTAATAGGGTTAGTATTTTTATGACCTAAAATTTTAGAGAATATGCACTATAATTTGAAAAATATGCCCTTATAACTAGACTGTTTCAAACATCAATATCTAACTTATGCTGAAATATTTTCATATACATACTATATTTAGTTCACTTTATGGGCCATGATGAGTTGAAATACGCAATGAATACTTTCTGTAAATTTTCAATTAAAAATGAAGAAGATTTTCCTGCAGTCCAAAAAAAAACTCTAGTGAGAATGGGAGTAAGAACGAATTCGCTTGAAAAATGACTATATTTCTTGAAAAAGCGAAAATATGCTGAATATGACCGAAAATCCATCAAAATATGCTTTATCACGTAGAAATGGCCAAATATGCCAAAATATGCCCTTAAGAAGCACCTAAATTCAATTAGTTTCTTCACAATATGAATTTCTATATATTTAGGGAACACATCACCCTTAACAAAAAAATATGCTAAGTTATAAAAATCCTAGCCCTGGTTAGTAATATTATTGTTGTATTTTTGCTGTTTAGCGTCGCTTTCTTCAACTTTTGGCTAATCGCGACGATGAGGATGAGCAATGATGGTATGACTTACATGAAGGGACACTCATGCTCAGTCCGAAATTCGAACCCGGGAACAGTTCGAATAATTACACCGCATAGATATTTATATTTCATTGTTGTTTATTTACGTCGCTGCTATTTTTTTAATTTTATCGCGACGGTGAGGATGAATGATGATTAGATTACACAATTTTCTCTATATTCTGTCCCGGGAATCTCTGGAGCAAGGCCGCGCAAGAAGGGAAGAGACCGAGTGGGCGGAGCGAAGCAGTACACACTGCTGAAAGGAGTGATAGTCGCTTTTCCCCCTCCACGCAATCCCGTTTCCTCTCACGTGTTCATTGGTCGAGCCCTCTCGAGTCACTACCTGCGCAGAAACTTGCTTTCGTTCGCCTGCTCCAGAGATGACCGGGACAGGGTGTAGCTGAATTGTGAGAAAAACTATGGAACATATAAATATTATTGATTGATTGAATTCGCTTATTTATGTCAGTAATTTGCCACTTTTAGCTAATCGCGACAATACGAGGGATTCGAACCCGAGACCTATGTGCGATGTGTTAATCACTACGACACGAAAGTCGGCAAATAATACACATTAATGACGATAAATTGTGGACGAACAAGGGGCTGAGAAAGGATGCAGAAAAATAAGCAGAAGATAAAAGAAAAGATAATAATGTGTGCACAAAGAAAAAAAAATCTTTACAATAACCAAAGTGTCTTCTACACAAATATTTGTTTGAATAAGTGAGAATCCAAATGTAGTCAAAATAACCAAATACAGTTTATGGTTACAAAAACGCTCAACCAAACGTGCTGTGTTAATTAAAACAAATCCTATTCTTCTGTTGCGACAGTTGAAACCATAATGTGCAAGGGTTCCATTATATTCATGAAGCTGATTAAAAGTTATGTAGATAGAAGTTGAGATATGAAAACATTACTTCACGGCACAATTTGACATTTTCTTTCTCACTTAACTGACATGAACATCGCGTTTTGCCCTTGCACATCTGTTGACAAGTCATCGTCTAACACGAAAGAAACAAGTTTGGCCGTGACTCCCTTGAAGAACATGTTCCCCTCTGTGTTCGTGATTCCTTATGAAACCTTCCTGACGCAAAAACAAGAAGAGGAAGTAGATACGCTGTCAGGATTAAAAGAGAAAGGACGCGAAAAAGAGTAGCACAGACTACTTGCCATAGTCTGTGCGTGGTGGCCCGTATTTCACGCCGGAGTTGAGCGGCATTCCCCCGTTACCTCGATTTGTGACGATTCTTGTGTGTGTTCTTTTTTAGGCTGTAAGTGTTGCAACACACATATACTGTAGGTATTTCAGCCACGATTAGTCTATTTGATATAATATTTAACATTTTTGTTATTTAGCGTCGCTTTTCTGCCACTTTCCGTTAATCGTGACGATAAGGATGAGTAATATGATGAAATTGATGACACGTACAAGGAACATCCATGATCAGGCCAGGATTCGAACCCGGTATCCATGGAGTCCTAGCGCGCTGTGATAACCATGGATGTGAGAGAAGGAGAGGGAAGAAAGTGCAGATTCAAAATAAAAGAACGAATTAGAAAAGGAAAGCTGGAAAGAAGAAAACGATATGGGCAAGCAAAAAAGGAAAGAAAATATACGAAACAGAGAAAAAGAATACAGAAGATATGGGGAAAAAGAGAAAAGAAAGTGAAGATATGGAAAGAAAGAAAAGAGAAGACAACTAAAAATATAGAAACAGAATGAGAAATACAGGGGCTGGAAATGAATAAAAAGGGATGAAATAGAGAAAGGAGGATATACAAATAGAAAGAGAGAGAAGAGGAAAACTGGAAAGAAAGAAATGGAAAGATATAGAAACAGAAGGAAAGAGAATGAAGCAAGTAAGAAAAACAAAAGGGATGGAATAGTGAAAAAAGAAATGGGAAAATTTGCAAAGAAGGAGAAAGATATGTCAGAGAAATGAGAGGGAAAGAAAGAAGAAGTAATAGGAAAAGACATAGACAGGGCTGGAAGGAAAGAAAAGGGAAGAAACAAGGGTAGAGGCTCAGATAAGATATGCTGGAAAGGGATACAAGGATAGAAACAGATTAAGCATGAGAGAGAGACAAGACATAAAGCGGGACGTGTGGAACCACAGAAGCAGATCTCACCGGAAAATATTTCATGAACTCTTATCTCGACTCCTAACGAATGGCATTCTCCGCTGTTTTTAGGAAGGAACCTTGTATGTGAGTTGGCAACGTGTGCTTTCTTTGTAGCGGGAGGTTATGTACCGCAGATGATGCTCCCATTGGTTGAGCGGCGTCTGTCGTAAGAGCGGGCCTACAAAGTGCAGGTAGAGTCTTGAAGAGCTGCAGGTAGCCTCAATGTGCCTCTGGTGAAAGGGATTCGACAGCGGGGCCTTTTAATTGTGGGCATCTCCCTCGGAGCGTTCAGTTCCTTCCTTGCTTCTCAACGTGCGGGACTCGGCGAATAGAACGTGTGGCGCGGATTCGAATACGGTAAGTTTTAATCTTCTTTCCTTATTGTTTGTTGATGTTTGCTGTTTGTGTTTCTACGGTCCTGTTTTGTTAGGTTGAGTTTTGAGCTCACTTCATGATGAGATACGCTAATTGGGACTTGACCTACAGTTTAGAGTGATATCTGAACCACTATGTGCGTCCACCGGGTATCGAACCCGGGACACCTTGATTACAAGGCGAGCCGGCCAGGGAGGTCCATTGTTCGTTAGTTTAGCTAATATCGAGGATGGAAATGAATGGCGGTAATATGAAATTGATGAAGGGACGCTCTCAGAGAACACCCATGTCGGGATTCGAACTTGTTCCGTTTTCGGTTTGGTCTCGAGTTGACCTGTCTCGCTCGGTTTTAGTCTCGAGTTCTTTATCACAATCAACAAACATTATTATATTTTCTCTTTTACTTAATCTGTTTCCTCTCTTCCTCTTTTTATCTCTATTTACCTGCCCTCTTCCGTCTCTATATCTTATTTTTGTATCTCACATTTTTCTTTCTTCGCTTCTTTTTATATTTTATCTTTTCCCCTCTCTCTTACTCACATACTTTCTGTTTTTAGCCCCTTTTTTATATAACTCCTATCTCACCCATTCCTTCTTTTTGTCTCACTTTATCACTTCTCCCCCTTGTTCAAATTTAGTTTATTTTCTCTTTCTCTCCCTTTCCTTATTTTTTCTCGAATTTTCCCGTTCTTCCTTTATTCTCTTTCCTTTTTCTTTTACTCTATATCTCATTATTTTCTTTCCCTTTTCTTTCCCCCCGTCTCTCTCTCCCTTTGTCTTGTTCGACTTTTCTTTCTCTAATTTTATCTCCCTTTCATTCTCTCTATCATTATTTTCATGGCAAATCTTCATTTTATTTCCTTCATCAAGTACCTTGCAAAATTCTGACTGCATTAAACCACTTCACTTGTTCCCGCCACTTTGTAGTTAGTTACAAGCTGAGATGGATCAGCAAGAGTGTGAAGATGATTCCGTGGAAGTCGGACTTCTACTGCACCTTCACACTAGAGCAACCATACAATCGGATTATAAAGAAAACTTTTATATAAGAGCCTGACAATGCCTTTATGCTTTAGTGCGTTTTACAGCTAATCGGCTGATATTGCGAATTTACTCTGAAATGTAATTGCGTAATATACAGGTGGGGGAATAGAGACATTTCCCTACAATAATCTAGAAAAATGTTTTAATAATAATAATAACCCGTCGCTCTACAGCCCTTGAAGGCCCTTGGCCTATCTGCCGACTACCAGTCTCCCTCTCACAATATTACCTAGAGGTGTGGAGTTCTTCAATCGGCAATGAGGTGACGTGGAGTCAGCACGTCGAACCCTCAGCCGTTGTAGGAGATTACCAGGTTACGCCACTCACTCGTAGCTCCTCAATTTCCTCACGATGGTGGCGTATACACAGGCCGAGAACCCAGAGACTGAATCCAGGCGGACTCGAACCCATGCCGTCCCTCAGTCGGAGTCTAAAGCACAAGCGCCTTAGACCGCAGGGCCACGGAGGAGGACAAGACTAATCGGGCCTGAAGTGGGATCCGAACCAATATATGCCTGCAGAAATGTTTTAGGCGCATTAGATTGGCGAGTCAAAAGTCACTTAACACTCTCTGTAGAATACAATTGGTCATGATAGAAACCGGTTAGGCTCAGGGAGAACCATATTTGTGCGCGTCAAGCCGAGGTCCGCCATATTGTTGGTTGCCATATTGAATTCAACTCAAACATTTTGAATTGGAAGGGGATGATGTGATATATCAAATCAGGCTAGAATTTCACGAGAAATTCAATGGAGAAGGTTAATTCAACGTATCTTTAACCAGTAAACAGCTATGAGTGCATTCTTGTAACCATTTCCTCCCCTTCCAGGTGCTTATCGGTAATAATTCGAAAATAATGTCACAATTCTACTGAAGTCAAATATTATAATTAGTTATGCTTCTTTTCGAAGGTTGGAGGTCTCCAAAAGGTATAAAACATCGTCATGTAACGAAGAGGTCCCGGGTTCGATTCCGGGTGGAAGCACATTTCAGTGATTCTTACGCTTCGTTAAACCACTTTCTTCACCTTTTAAAGTCAGTTCAAGTCATTTTCTTACTTAAACACATGAGGTTTAATTCCGTATATACTTCGATGAAAATGAGTGTATTGGATGTGAATACATCACTGAGCTACTTAATATCAGCAGAAAAAATACCTTATCTAAATTCATTCCATGTTAACTGTCTTATCACAGTAAGACGTTCTTGCCTTTCTTTGTGATCTCTCAACTTCCAAATAGCATTATTGTTTGGAGAACCTGGTCGTTATTTTCGTGACTTACATCATCCTTTTTTTTCATTGCCCAATGGTGCTTTCTTTTGATCTTTGTCAATTCTCTCAGAAAGTCGAAAAATGGCACGCTTTTCTGTGTTTTTCCCATGGCGTCTCTGTAGAATACTGTCGTCTTGTTACAACGTTTCACATTCGATAAAACCATAAACGCAGTCCTCAGATTGACCCAACTTCCTAAGAAAAAATGTCCGATGCCAAAAAGCATGGCAAATTTATGACCAAATTTTAAATTGGAAAGGGTTTCACGTCATCTTTTTGGATGGCTCCCTTTGTCGCAAGCTAATTTTATACCCTGAGACTAGCTGAACGTTTTTGGGTGCCTATTATTTCATGCGAAGTCTCAAATGTTTACAATCTTATCATCGCAGAATATCACTATCTTGTTTCGTTGTCGAAATATTCCTGCGATGGATCTATATTTTTGACATGAGCTACTGGGGAATATGCCACCCTCAACCCCTCCTTGAGAACAGCACTGCTTTAGAGCACACTTCCGCTATTGCGGTAAGTCGAACAATTTCATACCCCACACGGTCTAGGGGATCTCTGGAGCAAGCGAACGAAAACGAGTCCTCTCGATATGTGAATGCGTGAGAGGGGAGAAGGCGGCTGCAGCTACCAGCCGTTTGCTGCAGCACACATCACCTTGCTCCACCCACTCGCTTTCTTCCCTTCTCTACCATTACGCAAAGCGTTGCTCCACAGATTCCCGAGGAAGAGAGTAAGTGAATATCTGGATTGATTCTGATGTTACTTTGGCCGTGAATATATTTCTTGTGTCGTAATATAAAGTCACACAACTTAAATTTAGCAGCTACGTTGAGTGATAAGGCTTTAACACACTGTATTCCTACGCTCAAGATTCCTGCACGACTGTCATTGGAACAGCCAATAGGATCTCTCACAAGTCACGTGCATCTCTTTACATTGACTTCGTCCTTACAGCAGACAAAGATTAGTAATGTCATTTAGAAATGCATTCTCAAGAAGGAAACCAACAATAATTATAATAATTGAATCGCTCTTAAAGATAATTATATGCGTCTCAAGAACAATATGGGTAAACGGAACCTTTCTTATAAAACGTGAGAATCCTATATTAAAACATACGTGGGAACTGGACGTCGGAAGTGTTTCAACCTCATGTTTTGGTGTCTCCATGCACAAGGCCTTTCTCCTCAGATTCAACCTTCCTGTCAAGGGATGAAATTCTCCCACGTTAAGTAACGAGTCTCTTCCGGTTTGAGAAAGCATATATTTAAAAAATGTGGTGTGCGTTTATTTTCATTCAGCAGTAAGAAGGTCATTAAAGGTTTAAAATTTCCATATTAAGCTCTCGGTAAGCGGTTTCTGTTTCTGCGCGAACTTGTACATAATTGACTCGTTAGTGGATCAAAGCATTGCACCAAAACATTAATTGTTGCAGCATTCATTTAGAGATCTAGAATGTGTGCAAAGAAATTTAGAGAAATTGCATAATTGTTCATTGTAGACGAATACACACGCACAAAAGTACAGTATACGTCACGTATGGCTTTTTAACACCCTCTTCTCACAATCTTTCTCCATAAATGATAATCTATTGTGATTCTTGTTGAATTTTTGGACATTCAACCACTATTTCTTACCTTCTATTCGTTTCAGAGATTGATACTGTTTCAATCACCACTGATAAGATACAAAGAACTCTATATTCAAGTTAAACCCATTGATTTTACTTTGTTCTTTCTTTCTCCCCTTTATCTGTTTCTCTCCTCTATTTCAATTTCTCTTAGTTTCTTTCTTTCTCTGTGTATGTGCATTTTCTTTCATCTCCTTGCTTTTCTTTCTATATAATTTGTTCATTATACCTGCTTTTCTTCTTCTCTATTTCGTTCTCACTCTGCTTTTGTTTCTCTTTTGTAGTTCTCTCTCTACTCTTCTTCATTTTGGTCTCTCTTTCCCTTCTTTTCTTTATTTCGTTCTCTCTCTCTCTCTTGATTCCATGCTCGTAGCGAACACGTGCTGTTAGCGAACACACAAACTTGCCCTGTCTTGTTTGTCCTTGAAACTGGCCAGTGATACCTTATAATCATTTTGTGTTTGAAATTTGCTAAATGAAGGATCCTCAACAATTTAGGTTAACTACATGAAAGTTTTTGTTAAAATATTGATATATTTCATCTTCCTTAAAATCAAATTTTACATAGGAAATGTAAATGTTAATCAACCTAGGTTCCGTTTTGTACAACTTCCTAAGACATTTGTAAATGTTCTTATCAATTTTCAGTTGTTCCAAAGCTGTTTTTATCCAGGTGTCGATGTTCATGTAAGTCTTCTTCCTTCTACCGCTAGACGCTTCAAGTTCTCCCTGCCTAATTTCAAACATGGCATGTACCGCTTCTTCTTTTAGTTTGATTTATTAACCTAACGTAACCTAACCATCGTGCACCAAACACAAATTCCCGTACTTCGTTTTAATTAATTCTATTTCACTCATCTTGCTGGTTTAACAGTCGATTGAAGAATGATCAGGGGTGAGTCAGGTCAGATCAAGAGGCACCAGCCAATGATGTGTTTCTCCACGCCAAGTTGGATTATCACTGGCAACACTTCCATGCTGACCAGTTTCAAGGACAAATAAGACAGGACAAGTTTGCGTGTTCGCTAACAGCACGCACCTTCAAATCCTTCCATAACTGTGTTCGCTAAGAGCACGTCGATATGAGCACGTTCGCTAACAGCACGGAAGCCTCTCTCTTCCTCCTTTTCATTTCGTTCTCCCTTATTACTCTTCATTTATCGTTTACTGTCTCCTTATCTTTCTTGTCCTCTCTCCTTCCCTTATTCTTTATTTCGTTCTCTTTGCCTTTCTCTCTTATGCCGATCTCTATTCCCTTTTCTTCCTCTTTAGTTTGTTCTCTCCCTTTTTGTTCGTCTCTTCTTTTCTTTCTCTCTTTTGTTCTTTTTCTATGACTACCATTCTCTCTTTTTATGTTTCTGTCTGACTCTGTTTTCTTTCTTTCCTCTTTCTCATCTCTCGATCTATCCCTCTTCCATTTACTGTCCTCTCTCTTTGCGTTTATTTCCACCCTTCTCCCCCTCTCGCTTTATCTTCCTGCCAGTTCCTCTAATGCACCAACCACTCACCTCCCAAGCCAGTGTTGCCATAATATGAGGCCACAATTTCCCTTTCCAAGAGACAAAATTTCCCTTTTTGAACCAATTTCTCCCTTCACCTAAGCAAATTATAAAATAATAATACTAATTAGCAGTAGTAGTAGTAGCAGCATTATTGGTGGTGCTGGTAAAAGCAGTAGTAGTACGTAGTTAAGTATTCCGTTGAATTAGTTATTCGTTTGAATAAAGAAATATTTTAAAACATTTTCACATTTCAGTTTCATCACTTCCTGACCAGATTCCCAAGTTTGAATCCTGGTCAGGAATCCATTTAATCGTTAATACTCATCGTTATTATTTATAATAAAATGCATAAACGCAAAGTACAATAAACTTAAAGGAGCAGAAACAAGTAGGAATGGGAAAATAAATTAATAACATATAAATGTGGATATGAAATTTGAAATTAACATAAACTATAATAATGTAGTCAGATAATCTTAAAATTTCCCTGCAGTTGTTATTTTTAATCGAAATTACCTTTTCCCTTTTGGCTATAATTTCGGTCCGAATTTCCCTGCAAAAGGGAAATTTCCCTTCATGTGGCAACACTGCCTCCCAAGCAAAGAAGTGGTGAACTCTACGTCATCGTAAATGCTTCCAGGAGATACCCAACCGCCAGTCAAGTGGAGAGGGAAAAAATCCCGTAGGTGCAGGTCAATGGTCACCTTTCGTTTTTGTTTGTAACGGCCGTCAGCTTCACGCCAAAGACAAAAGAAGAGTTTTGGGGGGAGGGGGCCGATGTGGTGCTATCGCCCTCTCAAGATCCCCGACCGTGTCCTTCGATGACCTTGGGAACCAGGTGATTGGTCCCACGAGTTGGACACCTCTGGAATGTTGATGGAAGAATGGGCTTTGAGATTTTTTGGAGCATGACTCACGTCATTGCCTCCTGCATCCAAATGATTCCTGGAACAAAAGAAGAGTGCGTGACCTCAGAGTCTTCACTTTATTTTATTATTTTTCAATGGTAATAATAATAATAATAAATTTTCTTTATTCAGCGGGCGAGGTTCGTAGCGATATCTCTTCTGTTTATACAACATACACAACAAACTAATTTGTTACGTATCATCTTTTCCTTTGATTCCTTTTTGTTTATTATTTTGCGTCGCTTCTCTACCTCTGAGCTTAATCGTGGCAATGAGGATAACATATAAATGTTCAGGCTGAAACAGAATGGAATCTTTCATTCTAGAACCACTCATTATCAAGGAGTAAACAAATTCGTATTCCATAGAGCGGGCACGTATCTAGAAATATATTTTGTGGACGGGGAGTCGAACCAAGTCTCAGAAATAGTATTAGTAGTATTTATTTAAGTGACGAGTACGATGTGACAACCAGGTACATCACTATGTCAAAATGGGAGATACAAAATTTAATATGTAGCCCTAATTATGAAATAATTAAATGGATCCTACAATCTTAAACATCATCATGAGTTCATATTGAAGCTTTCCACAAGTTCAGCTAATAGTAATAATAATGTAAATGTTTAAATTAGTACATTAATATAATTTATGAGCCTATTCATAATACGTAAAATTGGGTCTCTCCGTTAGCGTAGTGGTAACGTCGCTCCTTGTAATCAAGGGGTCCCGGGTGGAGGCACGTTGCACGGTGGTTCGGATTCCACAGTCCCGATTAGCCTATTTGTGCATAAGGGGGACTTAAAACAACAATTAAATGGATCATTCAATAATGTCCATTCTTGTCTAAAAGACGGTATAAGAATAAATATACAACAGCACGTATTGATTATCTAGCTTACATGTAATTAAGCAAAAACTAATATGCTGACCAAGGCAGAAATTTATTTTATTCTAAAATATATATATATATATATATATATTTGGTACAGAGTCTGAATAAGACCTTGCTAGAAGGTTGAAACGTAACGTTTAGTTTATGTTTTGGAATAAAATAAATTTCTGCCTTGGTCAGCATATTTAGTTTTTGGTTATCATGGAAACAAGGCTTAATGGTATTATCATGTAATTAAGATCGCGAATGTGTGTACAAAACTGCCCTAGCAAGAAAATTAATGTCAAAAGATAAAGAATTGAATATTTTGTTATGAAATAACAAAATCCAGTTGACGAAAAGTAAAGTTCCACATGAACATTTTGTGCAAATCATTATAAGTAGTAGTGTGCATAAATCTTCTTTGGTACTTTTATTCAAAGTCGTATGATTCCAATATAACCCTTGCCTTCCTTGTCCTTGCATTACTTATTACCCCACCATTATATTTCGTGAGCCATTTTTGTCTAAATTCCAGCACAGGGTCCAATCAATCGGAAAGACGTAGCTTAGGTGATCAGATCACAAACCTTTGCACGTAACGTTACGACATTGCTGTCCGAATTCTCTTCTGCTTCTAGCAAGTCCTTGCTGTCACGTTAATAGCGCAACTAGAAAGTCGTTAATGGATGTACGTGACACTGATCACCTGCCAACACAATGCAAGGCCCCCCACCGAGGCACTTTCTTTCGGCGACACTGCACGCAAGAAGAAGCCGATGCGCTAAGGCAGGGATGACCAAATTTGCTTCCAAGCAGGGCCACTTTACTTGAGCAATTGGTCGCGGGTCATATTACACTATAATTACAATAGATGTAACGATTCAAAATTAAGTTTGAAGTTTTACAAGTCCTAATTCGAGTCACACAAAAACCATGGGACAGGAGGGGTGTAATTTGGTTGTTTTCCTAACCCATGTCGCGTTCTAAGAAGCTCTCGTAATTTAACCACAGGCTCACGATGTTGTTTGTAAGAACCAAGAACCATGGGCTTTCTCAGAAAAGAAGTTCGAGACAAGGGACTTATATTGATAAAATGTTAGCAATTGAAATTTCATTTTTAAAAGGTGCTTTTATTACATAATAAAAAATGTCAAGATAACAGAAACTACAAGGTTTTAATGAAAACTAAAGTTTTGTTACTTCCGAATGATAGATGGCAACTCTAAAATATATAATATTTTTTTGTTTCTAACGCATGATACTTTGAAAATAAAGTTAAATATAGTTTATACTATACGTCTCTACAAATTAAAAGTTGAGACTAAAAAGCTTAATTAATTTGCCCAATTCGTCTGGTCCTCGTGTAGAAATCATTTTCTTTTCCGACATCTTCAAATGTAAAACATCATTGCAGATACAAAGAGTTCTTAAGTAACAATTGAATAGTTCAATCCAATATTCAATGCTTTCATAAATCTTACTTTGCCTTTCTGCCACTTTTGGCTAATCGCGAAGATTAGGATGAGTGATGAAATAATGAAATTGATGAAGAGACATTCAAGAAAGAACTCCCATGCCCAGGCCGGGATTCGAACCTGGGGAATATAAATTTGCGAATGTTTCAAAACATGACAACCCTTTCGAGGGACATGGGTTGGGATACGATACAATGAACCTCCTTGCATACGTACATTAAATAATGTCTATCTCAAGGGGTAGGTTCAGTTAATACCCCAGATGTTCTACTGGCCCAGATTCATAATGAAAAGAATGTCAGATACGCGAAAGGGTAGTAAAATGTGGCACTGCACGGTAGAAGAAGAAGTCATACATGCTTCTCATTCTCACATATATTCTTTGAATTCTCACCGGCAACTGATCATATCTTCACTATACTTATTACTCGTGTGACTTCCGCAAACCTCTTCTCTGCATAAGGTAATTAGCCACTCATTCATTGCTGTCCTTAAAATGAAATAAACTTCTCAACTGAAAACATGCAAAAAAAATCAACTTGCGGCTTTCAACATGTTGACAATTGGATTTTCTCTATAACTACGGCTCGCGGGCCACAACCGGCCCTACATGTGGTACCAGTAACTGTAAGTAAGTTACATTTTAAAAATAACTTTTCGAACATTGGTATTTATTTATTCTCAAATACATTGACATAACATATTATTATTTCTTGTTTGCAGTATCTAATATTGCACTTATAGTTCCATAATTAATTTTGGAACTCTATAATTAAATATAGCAGCTTCTTGTCCTACACGCAACAAAGATACGCGTATAATGTTAATACTTATTTAATATAGTATATTCTAGGAACGTATAATCGATATAATGTATAATCAAAATAAAACAAGTTTTTTCGTAACTAGTTTATATAAGCCACTGCCTGCGTAAACCAGTAAGAAAACTGCCCTCCCCGATGTTGTAGCGCTAGCGTCGTCGTCTTGCAATCAAGGAGTCCCGGGTTCGATACCCGGTGGAGGCACATGGCACAGTGGTTCAGATCTCACTTTTAACTGTAGGTCCAGTCCAGATTAGCTTTTCTGTGCATAAAGTGGACTTAAACAACAAATCGATCGAAATCCGTAAGAAAACTGGGCATTACAGTTTTTAAAATCAATTGTTTTTTAATTGTAATTAAGAAACTATAGTTATTCGCACCGAGGCTAGTGCAAACTGAATTATATATTGGACCTGGATATAGCAACCGAAATTACTGGAGTATAATTGCAATATGTACTACAGTAAACTATCTTCCACTTATGTGCACTTATATTTTTTGGTTATTACTATTGAGCTGAAAACTGGGGGTGCGAAAGGGGGTGATGACCTAAAGACAACGCACCCCGTGGTGCCGTTTATGATAACGCTGCTTTCCGACTTTGATTAGATATTGTTTTTCTCTTTCCTACACAACCCTTTGTGTAAGGTTCAAGAGCAGGCATTTGTACATAGACATACCTAACTGGTTGTAAAACCTGTCTATCACCGCTTGAGGAAATGTGCAACGTCAGAGTAACACCTTGCGTATTTTCAATTCGCAACCGTTACGATGAGTTCTTGTGTTGTGTGCCGAGAACTAGACCAGCTTATCTGTTATTGTTGCACACTTGCATGTCTCGGTGGAAGTGAGTCAGTGTTACCCGCTTCTTGGTAACTTTTGTGTCTGCCGTGTGATCTGAGTCACAAGGCGACAAGGTGGAAAATTCCCACTAGAATTTAATTTAATGATCTCGCAAAAGTTGCTCTTGAATTCGAGTTCAAAGGCGTCCAGAGGAGGGGGGGGGGGGGGCAGGTGTCCTCCTTGGAAAATGAATGTCAACATGCGTCACACAAAGCGTGTACACACCCTCTTATTAGTTGGAGGTGGGGGATGGAAAAGGCTTGAAAGTCGGGGAAAGAAAATCTTCATTCCATCTCACAAACTCTGTATTGATACATACAAGACAGGGGCGTATTTAGGGTAGTAATGGGTCTCTTGAAAATCCTATTCCTATATAATTTTAGGCGTAATTATGTGCATGCCATACCTTTGAAGCAAAATTGAAATCGTTCGAATATAAACAAAATTGAGGCTCTAGAACCTTCTTTACACACACACACACACACACACAATCTTGCGAATTAGGGTGTAAGGAGTGATCCTTCCACGTAGGACACCCTTGACTGCATTTTGCAGACTAACGAGGCTCTGGCGTCTCTGTTTTGTCCATATGTGCTGAGTGCCTTTCTACAGCCTCAGCTTTTAACCGAAGTCAGAATGTTTTAATATTTTAGTTAACGACATTACAGTCTATTTAGGTAAGGTAAGGGGCTGGACCTCGTATAACGTGACGGGTGCAAAATAGCCTTTTAGTGCTGACGCACCCAAACATTCAAATTCAAATTCACACTTGCGAATTGGATGCACATTTACAAATATTATATAGCATATGGACACTGTTTGGTCAACATTAGAATGAACTTCTGCAGTACATAGTCAGTCTTCGTTCAGTTAGTACAAACGTTTTAAACAACCCCCCCCCCCTTTATCACTGACACATCCAGTTTCATATGAAGTAATGCACCTCGTTGATTGAACGTTTCATCGGATTGAAAATAATGCTTCATGTTTGTTTTTTCAAAGAGAGTACATTTGTTTATTAACGGTTATAAAATCCTTTTCCACTAAGCTTCTAAATGAAAATATTAGAATGGGCACGTGGACCCATCTTGCCCCGTGCGCACGCCTGGTCACATAGTATACCGGGTGATACGTTTGAGATGTCAGAAATCTGCTACCAGAACGTTCGCGGACTTAGAACTAAAACAAATGAATTTTACAAGAGCTTACTTTCGAACAACTATAGTGCAATATTGATAACAGAAAGCTGGTTAACCGAATCGCACATGGACAGTGAACTTTTTGATGATCGTTATGTGGTTTATAGGTCAGATCGAAAAGCAATAACAACAGGAAAAGAAAAAGGGGGAGGGGTAGCTGTAGCGATAAAATGTAAATTTAAGAGTGTGTTAGTCGACTCTCCGCGTTTGGATCCAAACATAGACTGCATCCTCGTTAAAGTGTTAATTCAAGGCATTGGGATGTTGTATATTTGTGTAGTGTACATATCACCAGATAGCAACTGCAATACTTACTGCGAATTCTTTAGGTTCATAGAAATGCACTGTCAACCTGGTAAAGTTAAACTCCTCTTGGCCGACGACTTTAATCTCCCTGACATAACCGATTCCAATTATGACTTAACGACTTCGACTGGACCTTATTTAGAATTGCACAATTTCATAAACTTCTCTGACTTAATAAGCCTAAATGACGTAAAGAATAATAACGGAAAGACACTCGATTTGATTTTGACAAATGGACAGGGAATAACAGTGACACGGAGCACACAGCCACTAGTTCCTGAAGACACACACCATCCCTCGCTGCTAGTAGATATTAATCAGGTCAAAGAAACCCGCTATAAAACTTGTAATCTACAGTACAATTTCAGTAAGGCCGACTTTCCATCCATCTATCACAAACTGCTAAACACGAACTGGGATGTATTGAAAACAAATAATGACGTTGATCAGGCTACAGACGTGTTTTATGAAATTATATATAAAATATTCGATGAATGTGTCCCCTTAAAGAAAAGCCGCAAAAGACAGTACCCGTGTTGGTTTACGAGCAGCATTATTAAAAGTATAAGTAGGAAACATTACCACCACAAGAAGTGGAAAAAACAGGCGGGAGACTTTCGATACCACTACAATAAATTTAGCGAATTTCGAACAATAGTTAGTAAGGAAATTATTGATGCATACAATAGTTATGTTGCCAATTCGGAAATAAATATTGCAAAAGATAGCACCCAGTTTTGGTCGTTTGTTGCAAATAAACGTAAGAAAAGCAACAAAGATCCTGCACTGTTCAAGGATAAAGTGTTGTCAGACCAACGTTCAGTAGTCGAAGCTTTTGCACAGCATTTTCAGTCGGTGTATAAAAAAGATCCCCCTAGATACGACATGAAAGTATTGCCTAACCATAAACAATATGAAACTTTGGATAATCTTAATATTACAGAGATAGCAATTGAAGACATAGAAAAAGCCATTAAAAATTTAAAACCTAAGAAATCAGCCGGACCGGACAAGATACCTCCCTATGTAGTTAAAGGTTGCAGTGATGTGTTGAAATACCCATTGTATCTAATTTTCAATTTAATTCTTGCAAAGCACAAATTCCCTGAAAAATGGAAAGCCACGGCAATTTGTCCACTTCCCAAAACCAATAACACTAATGACGTACAAGACTACCGACCAATAAGTATATTATCAGCCCCAGCAAAAATATTCGAAAAAATCATGCACTGTTACATATTTACTCACGTAAAACCTGTAATATCATCGTTTCAGCATGGCTTTGTACCACGTAGATCAGTGTTGACCAATCTCTCCGATATTACCAATTTTATAAGTTCAACCTTGGACGAAGGAGGTCAAGTTGACGCAATATATACAGACTTCTGCAAAGCATTCGACTTGGTTAACCACGATATCTTATTAAGTAAATTAGCATGCTTCAATATTTCTGAACCACTGCGCCAATTGTTCGCTTCCTATTTGCAGAACCGTAAGCAGTACGTGACGTATAAAGGCCACACATCTTCAAAGATAAGAGTCACCTCTGGAGTACCCCAGGAGTCTAACCTTGGGCCACTTCTTTTCACGTTACTTATTAACGATTTGCCTGATTCATTTGAAAATTCACACAAATTGCTTTTCGCAGATGACCTGAAATTCTACAGGAAAATAAGCAAACAAGATGATAGTGTTCAACTTCAAAATAAAAAAAATAAAAAAAGTGTTCCCCTGTGCATAGCACCACGCCATGAAGGCGTATAGGGGGTGTGGGGGTAACGCCCCACACTTTCTTGATCCGGTCGTGAGTGGGGGTGATGTGATCAGCATCACGCCCCTGACCGCCTTTACCCCCCAGGGTTTCCCCCAGGTACCCATGTTATTCGACGCTGGGTGGGCGCCGGGGCCGGTTTCACCGTTAGAAAAATTCCCGGATTTGAACCGGCCGGGGATCGAACCCGGGACCTTGAGCATGGTAGTCAGACGCGTTACCGACTGAGCCACCGCGGTAACTTCAAAATGATATTACAAATTTAGAAACGTGGACAATAAACAATGATTTAACACTAAATATCAATAAATGCCATTTTGTATCATATACTCGAAAGAAAAACCCAGTTGAATTTCAGTATCAAATATACAACCATACTCTAGCAAGAAATTTTTTAGTCAAGGATTTAGGGGTTATTTTTGATTCAAATCTTACTTTTAATAAACACGTAGAACAAATAATTAGTGAAGCGTTCAACAGCCTTGGGTTCATTCTTAGAATGGGGAGGGATTTCAAGAATATAGAGACACTAAAAGTTTTGTATTATTCGTATGTAAGACCAAAACTCGAATATGCATCTGTTATATGGAATACAGACACAGCAAAGTACAGTGAAGCAATTGAAAGAGTCCAATCACGATTTCTAAGATTTTTAAAATACAAATTTCAGAAAGTTTACCCCACATTTGAACACTACGACAACCTAATATATGAAAGTCGGTTTACAAAGCTGTGCTATAGAAGAACGTTACAGGAAATAGTATTCTTGTGGAAGTTGTTAAATAACGAGGTAGATGCTGAACATCTACTCTGCCAGATAAATGTTCGAATCCCGTCGTCGAAAACTAGACTCAAGAACGAAATTTTTCTTATAAAGAAGGCTAGATCGGAAATTAAAAAGAAATCTCCATTGTGGAGAATGTGCACCAGTTACAATAAATTGCTAATCAAGAATAACACCATTGACATCTTTTCTATGAACCTAAGGGACCTCAGTAAAGCCACTATTAACACAATAACCTAAGCTTAAACACATAATTTCCTAATGAAATAATATGTGATCAAGTGTGTGTGTGTATATATATATATAGGAAATAATTTTAATGTATTTTATGTAGGTGTGTGTGTGTGTGTGTGTGTGTGTATATATATATATATATATATATATATATATATATTACAGAAATATATGTAATTGTATTCACTATGTATCCTTCACATGGGCTCTGTAATTACGTATGTACCTGTTGAGTTCGATAAATAAATAAATAAATAAATAAAAAAAGTAAACCGTTATCTACAAGAGGTTAATGTAGATATCTGAGTGGAGGTTTACAGTCTTCAGCTGCGTGGCGGCATGGAATACTCGAAATTTTCACATACCAGACGACATACTGTGTGCGCTGTTGTGACGTGACCACCACCTTTGTTACCATATACATTAGCGCCGCCATGTGGCTGAAGTCTGTAAACCTCCACTCACTCGAAACTTACATCCTCTCTGCTTATATTACAACAAACTGCTCACAGATATCTACATTAACCTCTTGTAGATAACGGTTTACTTATCTGACATCTCAAACGGATCACCCGGTATAATTTCAGTCACAATAATTTGCGTTATCTATTATAAAGTACAATGTAAGAATGATAGCAGGAACACGACAACTTCAAACTGAGGCAGGATTTTTGGGAAATAATACCTTATCTTATTCCCCTCTGGACAAAAGTACTACGGACAATCTTTTCTATAAAGTTATTTTGCTTTGCTTGTAAGTGAATTTGAAAAGTACTTCTGTACTGGAGCACAAGTATGCACTAGAAAAGGTACCGAGAGAAGAACTGTCTCGGTCTAGTTTCGAAATTTATCGAAAGACTAGACATGAGACCGAGATCAACATTGAAAAATCGACACAAGAAATGCTCTTGGATATAAGAAACTAGCCGATTGCCCGGGTATTTATTTATCGCAATCTTCTATTAAAGTTGTCCGTGGTACATATGTCGATCTTAAATCCACTCCGCAGTACTTAATAGACTGCCCTGGGACTTGTTGATCGTGATCGAGAACGCCACTCTCTCCCTCTCTCTCAAATGTCATCGTGAATGTCACCACCAATTAGCTTAGCGACTCCGAAAACTATGGATTCGACACTTATATCGGTTGTTTTCGATTATTTTTACATGTCACCCTTTCCCACCCCCACCTAGGGGTGCAAGGTGTGTCTTACCCACGCAGTACTTCTTTCCAGATTGTAAGTCATATGTGTATCAAGTTTGGTTGAAATCGCTCCAGGCGCTCGAAAGTTATGCCGGAACAAACACACACAGATACATCCATTTTTATATATTAGAAGATGTAGATTACAAACTTAACAATGACGAAGCGCTGTGCTTGTAAAAGTTAGAAGGCACATACAAAAATTACAGCCTCAAATTATTCAAATACAAGCGTTTATGAAGAGCTACTTGTCACCATTAAGCATGTGTACTGTAGTACAACTAATCAGTGCATACATAATGAGTGGAGAGCTGCATTTTAAGATTGCATTCACTGATATGGGTGCTCTGCAATTTAAATTCAAGAAGCAGAAAAGAGCAACAGTGGAACGAATTAAAGTGAATGTAGAATATCTCGCTCTGCTTGTTAATAATTTGGCGGACGCGTGGCTTCATTATTTGCAAATTGAACGCTAGGCGTAGTGTTATGCTTTGGTAGAGTGTGATGCATAAGTATTACCAAGCAAATTGTCCACCGCCATGAGCATATGGCCTCCCTAAGATGACGACGTTAGCACTACGCCACTGGGAAGGCCTTATGCTCATATGCTTCATTTTTTTATCTGCCTGTTATCTCCCGACAACATTGTTGTAACGTTGATACTTTCTAATCAATGGGGTCCCGGGTTTGATACCTGCTGGAGGTACCTAGATGATCGCATCTCACTTTAAACTGTAGTTCCAGTCCCGATTGAATCTAGGACAATTGCGATGGCGGACAATTGCGATCATTTTAACGGTGAAGGTCATTTTACACATTAATGGTACGACAATTTCGACGATCAGGACCCAACCTAACCAAAGGCGCCACAGAACTAATAATGCTGTAGAAGGTTGGAACAACAAAGTAAATAGGTGGCTTGGAAACCGCATCCAAAAATGCATATGTTCTGGCCTGCCTCAAGAGCCAAGCTGAAGACACCAACATCAAGTGTATGCGGATGGAACTTAATCTAGAAGGTCAGAAAAGGAAGAAGCGTGACATTAAAATCGACGAAAGAGTTGGAAAGTGTATTCGCACATATAAGGAAACGGGGTCACTTCCAAAGGTGTCTGTTGGCTCTAGCCCAATGTTCAAAAACATGATTTCATTGAACCAAATTTCCAGCCGAAAATGTCAATATTTCACATAATTCTCTTGCAAGAGGTATTGTACGGGGTGTTAAGTCACCCTTCAATTTGATAGAAGATTTAAAATGTCATCGCAATTGTCCACCCACCCTTTCACTTCTAACTGTGTTCATCGCAATTGTCCGGCTACCGTCCCGATTAGTCCACCTGTGCGTAAAGTTGACTTACAACAAAAACAGAATTTTTTATCTTTGTTATGTAGCGTCGCTTTCCTGCCACTTTTGGCTAATCGTTACCATGAGAATAAGTGATCATATAAAGAAATTGATGAAGGAACACTCACAAAGAACACCCATGCCCAGGCCGGGATTCGAACCCGGGACTCCTGGCGTCGTAGCGCGCTCTGCTAACCACATCGGCAACTCAAATTTCTAAATTATATGACCACGACGAAGAACTCTCATCTCAAACGAAACTTTTATTTTTAAAAAAATGTTACTTTTTTAACTAACTTCTTCAACTCCTACCTAGGCCTCAATCCGCAAATACCAGAGGGCTCTGTGAGCGCCAGAATGCCCCACTTTATCTTCCGGTTACGGGGATTCCACTTGACCTTGTGGATAAATGAAGCCATCAGTGACGACAATCGTTTCGACAGGCCTAACGGTTGATCCATGTGGTTGCCAAACACGTTGCAGGGACCGGATTATCCAGTTTTTACTTATCCGAAGATGGACGAGCGATGCATACATTACCTTCGCCTGTGTCCTATTACTTAGAAGTTCAGTAGTTCACCTCATTGCTTATAGAGAACGTAGGGCGTCAGCATAGATCTTAATCTGTTGGGTTGCAGCAGCAGATTAGAGCCAGTGTTGCAATATCGATGGATATTTCCCTTGAAGCAGGAAAATTTAGCCAAAATTCTGATTTGATTTTGATCAGGGTTGTTCAAGGTCCAGGCATTTCTAATAAATTCAATTCCGGTTCAGGACAGAAAATCAACAAGCGTAAATAGGTTTTGGACCGTTAACAACCTTCCTATCTGTAAAGTATTTCAATTCGGTCCAGGAACCTTTTTTTTTTCAGGATGAATTTAAATACGGTCCAGATACCTTTTCCCCGATCAATTTAATTCCGGTCCAAGCTTCGTATTGAAATGAAACAATACGCAACTTGGATCGGATTTAAATTGTGCGAGAAAAATGGTACCGGTCAAGTTGCGGAACCAAATACAACGCATTAGAATTTATAGGTTCCTGAACCACTTTAACAACCCTGATTTTGGTATCGTCACTTTTCTTCAACGCTTAGCTAATCGTGACGATGAGCATGAGTGATGCTATGATAAAATTCGTGGAGGGACAGTCATATAAAGGACACTTGTGCCCAGTCCGGGATTCTTACACGGACGTCGTAGCGCGCTATGCTAACCACTACGCCATAGCGATGGGCAATTTAGGCAAAAGTTTATGCGAGAAGGGATTTTTTTTCCGGAAATTTTATCTACATGAGCACAATTGCCTCCTGGGTCGCACTTCCAAAGTTTACAAAAAATTCTCTACGTAGAAATTTCGGTGAAGACTATTTAGGAAGACCATATCGCCGATGGAATGATACATTTTTGTAGTCGCAGAACGAGCTTTGGTTACACAGACCGCAAGAGAAAGAAGAAGAAGCGAAATTTGGAAAAGAGAAACGTTTTAGACGCGCTAAGGGAAATTATGCTTTCAGGTTATGGCAACACTGATTCGAGTTCTGGGCTTTGGCACAATATTCTTCTTCCTCCAAGAGGAAAACCAAGTCTCCACTTCATACCGTTATGTCAAGGGTGCTCGAAGCTCGAAGGCAACTGCCACCAGCTCTCAAACACTCTACCTGGTTGATTCATAAGCACAACCTGGGAATCTTAAGTTTCTTGCTCTTTTTTCTATTTGAGAATCTTGTGTCTGGAGCTGGCAAGTGGCGGTAGAATTGTAACTAGTCTGCGATGTGTAGCTTCGTCCTGCCAAAAACGTTTGACGTTGTAGCGCACACGTGAGTCAAGGAGCCAATCAGCTTCAGTTAATCGATACCTGATTGCCTGTTTCGTTGACGCGCTTACTTTTGGAACGAGCCGTTGGCGGGAAGCGGGAAGATTTATAGCTCGTTCCCAACATGTATGTACAAATCAATAAAAACTATTTACTTAAGGGGCTGGCTGTAGTATAATGGTCCTGTCAGAGACGAACAGCGGTACCGGATTCGACATTGGGACTCTGTTTCGCCCCTCCGGGCTCGAGGACGCTACCGTTAGGTTATCTTTGCTATACATATTCTTAACCTTCAGTTCAAGTTGAAATAAGCGATCTTGTTCGAAACACTGCACCGATCGTCAGTGGGAGACCCGATGGACCCGTTCCGAGAGAAATTGAAGAGCTATTTGAAACATGAAAAAATAAAAAATAATTACAACCCCTTGGGTTGAAAATTCTGGATAAATCTCTGTTGTTCTACTCCACACTCAGACTCGTCGTTATGTTACAGTTGGCGAGTTTTAAAGAAAGAAAAGGTCTGGATTTCACACGCCTTGAAAATAGACACAGGCTTCTATGAACTTCGTTGAGGATTTGAAATGAGAAATTGCTCGTGTCTGACATCATAATCTTACAGATATTCCTGTACCATTTCACTCTTTAATGTATATTGCTTAGTTTAATACAGTTTCTGCAATGATTTTAGTAATTAGTTTCACGTTAATAATATTACATCAATATCGGATCGTGACTTTTGGACCACTCTACACACATTTGTAGTGTTTATACGTAAAAAATTACATATTTTTGTGTAAACTTACTTAATGTTCCAGATATTAATACGAGCCGTATTATAATTTTATCTCCCGATCTCACCACCGAAATTTACGGGCTCGAGTCCCGGCCTGAACATAGCCGCCATTTACGAATGTCCATGAATGTCATCTAATTTCTAACCATCACTTATTCTTATCGTCGCGATTATCCAAAAGTGTCAGAAAAGAGATGTCAAATAACAAATGTACATAGTATAATCTTGTGCTAATTTCAAACTTTTTCAGTTTTAGTTGAAAGCTCTGTAATGTGAGAGTTTAAGTTAAAAAGTCGACATCAAATATTAACTGTTTCCTCAAAACGTTACACGAAAGATGAGCAGTCTTTTGTACAATTAAAAAGTTCAATTTCAACGCTCAAGTTGATTTTCATGATATTACACAAGTTATGTTGAAAGAATTAAAAACATAGCTTATACGTCTTAAGCTTTTATTTAACTTGAAATCATCCTTTAGAAATTCAGTTTGAATTTCAAACACACTACTTGAAATCTTCTACTACTAAACAAAAACGAATCAACAACTTTAAAACATTGACATTGATATAGTGTTCTTGAACTTGGCGAGTCCCTGTTAATTTATAAACATATATGCCTAAAAAGTGGGGAAATGTTTGCTATTTGTGAGTGTAAAATACATTCAACGGGTGTACCTGTTTACCTAGACAAAACAAAACTCATCTCGTCCCACATTCAAATGCGTGCATTGACTGTCCGAAGGGCAAAAACAAAGGCCATTGCCCTTTCTCATTCGCGACGGTATTTTCATTCCAAAGCAAGTACTTCAAACAAATTGGACAAAAAAGCTCCGTCAGCTAATGCAAATTTAATATACATTTTCGACTGGGCACATTGTACCCGAATAGTCGCATTAGAAAGTCAAATTTCGCTTTCCTTGCGGTGGAAAATGCAAGTTGTCATGACAAAAATTTGTTTGGTTCATGAACCTCCGATTCAAAGTGAGCTTTCGAGAATTCGTTTAGAAGTTGTATTGTGTGTCTAAAGTGCAATGCAAGTCCTTTCGCCTAATGTAAAACGTTAACCCGTAAGAGATCAATAACCTTCATATTAATATGCTCTATGAAAATGTTTATTACAGTGGCGCCAAGAAGTAGTCGTGTAAACTTGCGAACTAAAGTAGACAGTCGTTTGTTTCCTCCTCTCAGTCACTACCAAATGTTCCCTTTCGCTTCTGCTCGACAGTCCCCGTGTAGCCACGTAAATAACTTCTTCCCCTTGCTTCGTTGTCGAAAACTAGAATACTGAGGGTGTAAGCGTTGATATTTATCGAAGAACCCAAATGTCAGCTTCACTTCCACCCCAGTAACTGCTGAGTACAGCCTCAGTTTTTTAATAGATAAGAAGAGTTTAGTCACAGGATTAGTCCTCAGAGTATTTTTTAGTTACAGCAAGGGACTGGGCTCCGTACAATGTGACGGGTGCAAATAACCCCAGTGTTGAAGCACCCAAAAATTTTATTTCAATCAATTCAACAGCGTTAAATATTACATCACTTCTTTCGCTGTGTACGGGATTTTTCTTCGTGACGATACAAACACTTGGCGCTGAAATAATGTGTTGAACATTGACTGTCTGTTCGAATATATTGGCAACGCAGGGGCAGGATTACATCGCCCACACTCAGTTCGCTCACTCAGGGTTGAAAATTTTACAACAGAGCCAGTTTTTTTTTCTCTTCCTGATAGAGCAGTGCAGTACCATTGAGATAAAAAAAAATGCTCCACATTTTTCTCTCATACTTATTATTATTGTCGTTCACTGATTTGTTGTTATTGTTAATGTCCAGTACAATTCTTATTTTTCTCCATGTACTTATCCAGTGGCGTGTCAACATGGGTTGACAAAGAAACAAACAAGAAAACAAACGGGGTACTAACCCCACCCCCACCCCTCCACTGACACACTTTCAGGGGATTGCGCTTGTTGTTCCGTTGCCTTTAAATAGCCCAAGACGTCAGTTTCATGAATTAAAGTTCTTCCGTTTTAAGTTCAACCTATTTGTTATTCCATTTTTAAATATTTTTTACAAAAATTAATTCAACATTGTAATTTGATAAGGTAACGTGAAAGGTAATTGTAACTAGTTTCTTTATACAGTTGGTTTTGAAATAACTTACTGTAGCTAGTTACTTTTTCAAATGTGTAACTGTAACTCTGTTACTTTTCGTGTAAAAGTAATTGCTATAAATTACTTTTTATATAACAAATAACGAAATGAAGAGTTACTTTTAAGAGTAATGAAATTTTACAGTAATATAATGAAACAAAATTTGTTTCAAGTAAATTGGTTCATACTTCGAATTTCCTTACCTCTATTGATTGATTGATTGAATTGGAGTTTTAAGTCCACTTTATGCATAGAAAGGCTGATCGGGACTGAACCTACAGTTTAATTTGATTTTATTTTAAAATTTTGAGTGCGTCAGCACTTAGGCTATTTTGCACCCGTCACATTATACGGGTCCAGCCCCTTACCGTTACAAATAACAACTCTAACGTTGCATAACTAAAATCTCAAAATATTCTGACTTCTGTTAAAAGCTGAGGCTGTAAACGGGCACTCAGCACACACAAGGACAAAAAACAGGACAACACACAGAATTATACTGGCAATAGGGCCAGTCGCCAGAGCCTCGTTTGTCTGCAGAATGTAGTCCAGGATGTACTACGTGGAAGGTCACCCCTTACACCCTGGACCTACAGTTTAAAGTGGGATCCGAACCACTATGTTGTCTCCACTTTGTCCTCTATATTTTCATATTTAAACATATAAGGTTTATTGACATTTAATGAAAATTAGTGTTAACTTTAGATCATTATTAGTTTAAAAGAAGGGCAGCCTGCTTGAAGTTCTATGACACGTTCTACGAGTTGTAGATAATTCAGAATAAAATAACCGTTTGCTTTTTAACTGTTACAATCCGCACATTCGGATTTTCAGCGCTGACTTCAGCGCTTAAGCATTTTCATTTGGATATTCACCGATGGATTCAGCGCTGAATCCATCAGATTCCACCTCTTCCACCACAAACAGGGGCTGGTGCAAGCGGTGGATTTTAGGAATTATGGGTAATTGTAGTCTGCTAACGATTAGCTACAATGGAAGTGAATTACGGGCAGGAAATCTACAGAATAAATGTGCGTGTTCTGTCACTGCACTTGTAAGTAGAAAAAAATCTTCCTCTTCTTTCGTACTATACTTAGTTGTTCTTTCAAATTGATTCAACAACGGTCTTTCCATAAAACCGAAGCAACAGCCGAAACTGCAGAGAAAAGAGCAACTGTAGCCTCCATTTTGAAACAATTTGTGATGATAATTCGAACGTAAGTGATGGAATAACGATGGCGTTGAATGAAGCTTCATCGCTGAACTCGGCGCTGAAAATCCGAAGGTACTGTGTTACATTTAACAAGAAACATTAAAAAGAAACTGTTCATAACTCCTCCCATTAGTTATCACGTTCCGCATTCTAAATACAGGTAATTTAACACAAAGTATTTCGTTTTCAGGTGCATCGGATGACAGCTGGGTAAAATGCAGGCTCACATCTACCTGTTACTCGCTCTGGTGGCTGGCACGAGGTGCGTGGACAACAAAGGTGAGTCATTTTTCATCCCCTTCTCCTCAGACAAGCAATTAAAATGTCGCGGACTCGCTTCCATGCATTCACAACTGCACAAGCACGCGGTGTGCATGTTAAGCATGCGTCGATTCTTACCACTGTTTGGAAATAACTAGTTAATTTACTTTGAGGAATTGAAACTGTAAGTAGCTACTTTTAAAAAACTTTAACTGTAATAGTTACTTTATGAAAGAATAGGGAAATGTAGGACATAATGTCCTAAAATGTAGGACATTGAGTCAAAATGTAGGACACAAAACATTCGCAATAAATAATACATATTTCTATAAAACACGTTAGAGAGTAATTTAAAATTGACACTTTGCAGTTAAAGAAAAGATTTCTTAACTAATTCTTTAATGCAAAACTTCCAAACTTGTAATCGTACTAAACAATGCACCTCTTACTAGATGTTTTAACTGGTAAGGTGAGTCAATTTTTCTCAAAATTTCAGGTTGAGTCAAGATATATTTATGAGAGATTGGACAGTCAAACTCTTTGAAATTATGTGGACCAGTACCAAACCTTTTACAGACTTTATTAAAAATAATATTTCTCTCGTGAGTACGTTGTGCTGATGGTAATGAAAGTATAGTGTCTCAACATTTGCATTATGTACTGTAATGGCTAACAAATATTCAGCAATTACCTTAATTGAAATTGTTCCCGAAGTTTCATCTTGCGTAGCTTTTAGTTGAATAACAAAAATTCTTCGAGCGGCGTAAGGTCTGGAGTAGGGATGGCCAAACGGATCCGGATCCGAAAAATCCGGATCCGTTCGGATCCGGATCCGGATCCAAAAGTTCCGGATCTGCATCCGGATCCGAAAATTCCGGATCCGGATCCGAAAGTTCCGGATCTGGATCCGGATCCGAGAGTTCCGGATCCGGGTCTGAAAGTTTCGGATCTGGATCCGGATCCGAAAGTTCCGGATCCGAAAATTTTGGATCCGGATCCGAGTCCGAAAGATTCGGATCTAGATCCGGATTCGAAAATCCGGATACGGATCCGAGAGTTTCGTATCTCAATCCCATTATAATATTACCACACCTTAAAGGGTATTATGATCTTCGATTACAAAGAAATTTTTCGTTAGTTCTACAATAATTTTTTTCAAGTGTTGTTCCTACAATACTTTGCTACGCATCGGCTAACACACTC
This sequence comes from Lepisma saccharinum, assembly GCF_977018435.1. NCBI lineage: Eukaryota > Metazoa > Arthropoda > Insecta > Zygentoma > Lepismatidae > Lepisma > Lepisma saccharinum. The sequence continues at coordinate 6,640,613 of NC_139253.1, forward strand.
GTGCACACATGTCAGAGGTGATTTTGTAAATGCCATTGAAACGAATATGTATTCATTCGAATGTATTGGAAATGAAAACACACATAAATGTGAGACATTCCATTCCAGGATGAAACCTTTAACACATATAACAAGATAGAAATGTTATACAAAAATTATACAATTGTTCAACAGTTACAGTTCTACAAATTAAAATAAAACATTACAATATATGCAGTGTTAAATAATTACAAAGTGTAAGACTAACAAGGGAGGTTATCTAAGTGTCCCCCTCCGATTTCCATGAAACTTGGCAGTATAGTGGTGCCCAAAGGAAGAATTACGTGTTTTTTTTGTTTCAGCTAAAAAACGGTTTTAGGGGGCAAAACCCCCTCAAATGTCAAGATGAAGACAAATTGAAGTGAGGATCTGACCCCTGTGTCCCCCTCCGATTTCCATGATACTTGGCAGGTGTATAGTGGGGCCCAATGGAAGAAATACGTGTTTTTTTGTTTCAGCTAAAAATCAGTTTTAGGGGGCAAAACCCCCTCAAATGTCAAGATGAGGACAAATTGAAGTGAGGATCTGACCCCTGTGTCCCCCTCCGATTTCCATGATACTTGGCAGGTGTGTGCATAAACGGGCCCAAATGAAGAAATACGTGTTTTTTTGTTTCAGCTAAAAAACTGTTTTAGGGGGCAAAACCCCCTCAAATGTCAAGATGAGGACAAATTGAAGTGAGGATCGGACCCCTGTGTCCCACTCCGATTTCCATGATACTTGGCAGGTGTGTGTATAAACGGGCCCAAATGAAGAAATGCGTGTTTTTTTTTTGTTTCGGCTAAAAACTGTTTTAGGGGGCAACCCTCCCCCTCAAATGTCAATATGAGGACAAATGTAAGTGGGCATTTGACTTATGTGTCCCCCTCCGATTTCCATGAAACTTGGCAGGTGTATAGTGGGGTCCAAAGGAAGAAATGCGTGTTTTTTTTTTTTGTTTCAGCTAAAAAACTGTTTTACAGGGCGAAACCCACTCAATTGTCAAGATGAGGACAAATTGAAGTGGGGATCTGACCCCTGTGTCCCCCTCCGATTTCCATGAAACTTGGAAGGTGTGTGTATAAACGGGCCCAAATGAAGAAATACGTGTTTTTTTGTTTCGGCAAAAAGTTGTTCTAGGGGGCAACCTCCTCTCAAATGTCAAGATGAGGACAAATTGAAGTGGGGATCTGACCCCTGTGTTCCCCTCCGATTTCCATGAAACGTGGCAGGTGTATAGTAGGGATGGCCAGATCCGGATCCTAGCGGATCCGAAATCCAGATCCAGAACTTTTTTATTTTAATTTGTAGAACTGTAACTGTAGAACAATAAAAAAAGTTAAAAAAAAAAGGTAAAGTGTTCCCCTGTGCTTAGCACCACGCCATGAAGGCGTATAGGGGGTGTGGGGATAATTTTTGTATAACATTTCTATCTTGTTATATGTGTTAAAAGGTTTCATCCTGGAATGGAATGTCTCACATTTATGTGTTTTCATTCCCCCCCCCCCTCAAAGGTCAAGATGAGGAGAAATTGAAGTGGGCATCTGACCCCGAAACCACGTAAATATGGCATAGGAAGAAACAAGGGGCATACGCCCTCTCTATACACCTATCAAATTTCATGAGAATCGGAGGGGGACACAGGGGTCAGATGATCCTCACGTCAATTTGTCCTCATCGTGACATTTCAGGCGGGTTTTGCCCCCTAAAACAGTTTTTTAGCCGAAACAAAAAAAAAACACGTATTTCTTCCTTTGGGCCCCTCTATACACCTGCCAAGTTTCATGAAAATCGGAGGCGGACACAGGGGTCAGATCCTTACTTCAATTTGTCCTCATCTTGACATTTAAGGGGATTTTGCCCCCTAAAACAGTTTTTAGCTGAAACAAAAAAACACGTAATTCTTCCTTTGGGCCCTTCTATACACATTTGAGAGGAGGTTGCCCTCTAGAACAAATTTTTTGCCGAAACAAGAAAATACGTATTTCTTCATTTGGGCCCTGCAAGTTTCATGGAAATCGGAGGGGAACACAGGGGTCAGATCCCCACTTCAATTTGTCCTCATCTTGACATTTGAGAGGAGGTTGCCCCCTAGAACAATTTTTTTGCCGAAACAAGAAAACACGTATTTCTTCATTTGGGCCCTGCAAGTTTCATGGAAATCGGAGGGGAACACAGGAGTCAGATCCCCACTTCAATTTGTCCTCATCTTGACATTTGAGAGGTGGTTGCCCCCTAGAACAAATTTTTTGCCGAAACAAGAAAACACGTATTTCTTCATTTGGGCCCTGCAAGTTTCATGGAAATCGGAGGGGGAGACTTAGACGTTCCTTGTAAGTGTATTAATTAATTACAAATCGCGCACGCGCGCACACACACTATATATATATGTGTGTATGTATATTATATATATATGTATATTAGCAGGTAACAATATGTTATAAGCACATTCTTACTTTCCAAAGAAGCGCATGTGGGATGGCAAAACGGATCCGGATCCGAAAATTCCGGATCAGGATCCAAAAGTACCGGATCCGGATCTGAAAGTACCGGATCCGGATCCGAAAGTTTTGGATCCGGATCCGAAAGTTCTGGATCCGGATCCGAAAGTTCTGGATCCGGATCCGAAAGTTCTTGATCCGGATCTGAAAATTCCGGATCCGCGGATCCGGATCCGGATCTGAAAATTCCGGATCCACGGATCCGGATCCGAAAAATTTTACGATCCGGATCCTTAGGATCCGGAACCAACCGGATCCGGATTTCGGATCCGCCAGGATCCGGATCTGGCCATCCCTAGTCTGGAGAGCGTGCAGGAAACTCGATTGGTCCCCTGAGTCCTATCCACTGGCCTGGTACATTTTGATCCAGGTATGCTAGCACATCCCTATGATAGTGCAGCGGGGCGCCATCTTGTTGGTAATAAAACCCACAGAATTCTGCCTATTGACAGTTCCATTAAGTTTGAATTGTGCTTCATCCGACCAAACAATGCTACCCATAAATCCCGGTTCGCATGTAACCACCTCCTGAACCCATTCACAAAATTGTACCCTGCGATCTGGGTCGTTGTCACTTATCTGTTGCACCAGCCTTGGAATGTACACACGCAACTTGCCTTTCTTCAGAATGCGTAGCACACTACTAGCACTTACACTACTCTCACGTAACTCTTGCTCAGAAATGTATCGAAGCTGAAGGCCAACATTTTCAACATTTACTTTAACCACCATTTGGAACATTCAGTTTGACCAGAAAGTAGACTTATTTTTCAAATTGGACTGTAGCCTTTCTTTTCGCAGAAATTTAACCTTGTAGATTGGAAAATAAATGTTCTATGACAGTTCAAAGTGTGTATACATTTTTTGACGCACCCGGTATTTAGCTATTTATTTAGCATTAATAATAATTATTGATTGCGTGCAATTTGTTTGCAAGAAAATTTGTTTCCAGCAAAAAGTAATTGTAAAAGTAACTTAACCGTAACTCAGTTATTTAAAGTAACTTTCCGGGCACTGGTCTTTACCCACCATGTAAGACATAATAGTGGAATTTATTTCATTTTATCCGTTGTACAGGGTGTTTCAAAAGTCGCGCAATCATAACATTACAAAAAAATTAAACCTCCACCAATTATATATTTTTCAATATTCTCTTGATTGTCAGTTCAATCTATGCAGCAGTTGAGTTGAGTTATCAAATCCACATTATGCACAGATACCCTAATTGGGACTGGACCTACAGTTTAAAGTAGGATCCGAACCAATTTATACAGGAAATTCTATAAATTAATAAAATGGTTAAATAAATAATGAATTTTCCACTAGAGTGCCAGTTACGGGGAGAAAAGGGGACAGGCTGACCGAGCGTGACCTGCGATGACGTCACCGAAGGTTCCAGATTAGTGTCCTTGCCTAGGAGTTCCTTTACGAGTAGCCCTGCCATCAATTTCATCATAATTCATCCTCATCAACCTGCTTAGACTAAAATGCAGAAAAGCGACATAGAAGAAGAAAACATTTGATTCGAGAACAATTTTCACATACAATTAGTAGTAGAGTAATTGAATATCACTATATAACAACATCGAATAATTATATCAACACGATACAAAAGTTTAATCATTATCTAGATTAGTGACGCCAGGCGAAAAAACCTACAGCATTATAGGACCTAACAATGTAACCCAAATATCAAGATTACTTGAACACGACATACAGTGAAAAAATCTGAAGTTTTTTTTATGTTTAATAAACAAGTGATGCCCGAATCATCTTGAAACGTACACACTATTTACTACCTCAGTTGAAAGTCCATATTACATTAAATGGGTATTAAAATATACAATAAAGGAACAACACACCGCTTATTACTTCTTAGAATTCTAAACTTGTGTGTCTATTATGTATTTGCCTTTTCGATGTTCGCCATCTAGCGATTATTTTCACAAAGAAGATACTAGGTTGTGGGAAGTGTAAAATGATTCGTTAATGTTCCATCGGTGATAAACAATATTAAATATATATATATTATACACATTCTGATGGCGTAGTGATAATGTCGTCGCATTTCTATCAAGGAATCTCGGGTCCCAGACCCCGTGGAGGCACATAGCGGTTTGAATTTGTAACGATCCGTAGTATTTTTTAATTATTATGGACAACGAACTCCAACTTCCAGTCATTCAATCATCGTTTTCCAATCAGGAAATATTCAGAAACATCACAGGAATGCAGTGTCAGACAGCACTGAAGCTATTCCTGGTCATCAGCGGTATAAACATGTAAAAAGCTTACCACCAAGCTCATCACGAGAAGAGTGCTTTACCATCAAGGATGAATGATGATTAGTGAGCTACATTCCCAAAAGATCCCCCCATACCAGAGGGTATGAGTCGAATTCCACTTTAAAGTGAAGCTCCAGTCCCGATTAGCCTATTGCATAAAGTGAGCTTAAAACTCAAATACACGCACGCACCCAAAGTTTTTACAAATGCTTGAATTATGGTTGTATTGGGTTTAAAATTTTCCTCGCACCTCCTCAGCAAATCGAAAATTTTGGATAAACGCATGACGTCAAGTACAGTCACTGATATTTCTGATTTGTAATGAACTCATTGAAACGTAGCGATTTTGTTACATCCCACAAATGTCTGTGAAAGAATGCCAGGATGGAACTCTTCAAGGTGTAGGTAGTGCGTTTTCCCTGAACTCACCTTTATTTGTATAATTTTTCGTCATTTTCCCTTAGAAAAACCCCAGAAGTACAGTCACCCTTCACATCCGTTTCAGAATTCTACACCTGCTTTCCTCCTACATTATTTAGAGAGAAACAAAAATTATGACTTTGTTTTATGTTCTTTGTGTAACCTTCACAAATAACTGCGATGTAGTGCAAACTCAATTGTTCAAACCTTAGATTAAGGAAGAGAGAACCCAAGCGTGTTTTCTGGGCGAGGGAACAAAGCCGTGAGGGAATGAGGGTGAGCTAAGTGAGATTACTTTCGTAACATCTCTGGCTGTTTTGCATTGGCAGCTTTGGAGCGAGTCATAAGTCCTGGAGCAGCCAATCAACAAACGAGCCGCTGGCGTCATCTCTACCCAGCACCTATCGCTATCCCTGTTGCACGCGCTCTGGACTGTTGGTAGGCTCACTAACTGGACTAGCGCGGTCTGCTGGAGTTGGTATGAAAATAATCTGACTCTACAGCTGATACAATGGCGGAAGTAGTGATTTGAGCGTGGAATGTTCGCTATAGTGCATAATTTCTGTACATTAGGGTGACATTGCGAGTAGACAATTCGGAGTTTTCGGATGCAACAACAGAAGTGGCAAACTAAAAAAGAAAAAATATTACATTCCACGGGTAAACATGCTTACAACATATTTACATTTCTTATACACGCATTTCTGTTGTGATTCTTAAGAGGTTTGCATAAAATTCAAAACTCCATGCATCGGAATAGCAAAAATAGTTCGCATGTTACCCAAAGATAACTATTTGAAATGTTTACACGTGTGCAAAATGAACTACGTTGCCAATTTTGTGGGATGTAAATTTATTGAACGAACAGGAAGGCTTCAGACATGCGACAAGATGTGCTTTTCTATGCTCTAAAGTTCAAACTTTTTATAATTGCATCTCAATTGTTTTCTGGCACCCGATTCAAACCAATAGATGAAGGATCCTAAATGCAAGGTAAAGTTACAAGAAAAACTTTTTTAGGGTTTTCAGGCCGTTGATAAAACGTGAATACTTGAAAGAATAAAAACAAAAATTATAAAATAATAACTATTGTACATTAATAAGAATTAAACAATTTTATTACAAATTTATTATCATATCCTTGGGGAATACCCAGCACAGCTATTTTTACTTTATTCTTACACTTGATACAGTCAGTAACTGGAATGCATAATTATTCTACTTTGTTATTAACTTTTACACACACAGCTTAAGACAAATGTGTGAAAGTTAGGGGAAATATTAGTAATGAAGTTTATGTTGTCACATGAAAATCTCATTTTTGGAATGCTGAAAACTGTGTTAACAATTAATGTATTATTTGTATTAAATGAGAGAAACCCTTCTGTTTAATGTCATTATCTTGCTTTTTCTCTTTCTCTTTCCCGCCACAGAGATAAGATTAAATTTAATGTTATTTAATTGTTGTTTAAGTCCACTTTATGCACAGAAAGGCCAATCGGGATTGGACCTACAGGTTAAAGTGGGATCCGAACCACTATGTGTGTCCACCGGGTATCGAACCCGGGATACTTTGATGATTCGCCATTGGGGAGGCCCCACACAGAGAGAGAATAGAGAATGAGACAGTGCAGAGAGAGAGAGAGAGAGAGAGAGAGAGAGAGAGAGAGAGAGGAAACTGACGTTCTTTCTCTCTCTCATTAACTCCCTCCCTCCGCGAAAAAATGAAGGTAGAGAGGAAATGGATACAGGAAGAAGAAAGAGAGTGGTAAACTTCTTTCGCTCTCTCGCTCTCTGTCGTGTCTTTCTTATTCTTGCTCTTCTCTCTCTCTAGCACACAGAAATATACATGAAGGGGAGTGAAGGGGAATTCCCCCTTGGAAGAGAGAAGGAAACAAGATAGAGAGGGAAAGCGAAGCAAGATAAAAGTTTTTTACGTTCCCCGGTTTATTCTCAAAGGATGTACTTACTTTTATTCCTCTGCGGCGAGCATGAGACTTATCAGCCTACTTTGAAGCCCTCAGGTTGTGGGAAATCAGATAAAAATGTGTTTACGTAAACCTTACTAACTCTCGCACACAAAAAATATATTTAGATGTCAGTTAATGTTAATATATTACACTTGCACTCGCAATTAAACTCCTTATTACAAACAAAATTGTATTAAGATCATAATTGTTCTTGACTACACAAATTAACACATTCACATTTCCAAAATCACTTCCTTTATCCAGCAACATTCATAATATCTCTCACCTAAGAACCCACAATCAAATGTTTTAAGGTTAGTCCATAACCATAACAGACTACCCAATTGAACAAAACAAATTACGTCATCATAGACAATTAACATATTAAATACTTAAAATGATACAATAAGTGGGTGCGTATCAAGTTGGAGAGAGTAAAGAAGAAAACGAGACAAAAGGGAAACAGAGAAAAGAGAGATTGATTTGATTGATTGATTTAGTTTATTTTACTTCGCGTTTTCTGCCTCTTGGCTAATTTGCGAAGATGGGGATGAGTGATGAAACTGATGAATGGACATTCACAAGCAATCAAGCCCGAGCGGGATTCGAACGCGGGACCCTTGGCGTCGCAGCGCGATGTGCTAACCGCTCGGCCACAGGGTCCGGCGAGAAAAGAGAGAGAGATCAACACACAGACAGGTATACGTTTTAGATTCTGCTACTTCGATATGTGAGTTCTCTGGTCTGATATGATCCTGAGTTGACAGTTTCCCATGTAGCTGACCATTGAATATTTTAACATTCAACTCTTTTTATTCTTGTCTTTCAGTTCAAGATGCGTCCGCGCCCGAAGCAAAGGTGACGGCAGATCGCCACGGGAGAGTCGTTTGCTACTTCAGCAACTGGGCCATCTACAGGCCAGGCATCGGCAGCTACTCCATCGACGACATCCCCGGTGATCTCTGCACCCACGTCATCTACTCCTTCATCGGCGTCAGCAATGTCACGTGGGAGGTCCTTGTAATCGACCCCGAGGTGAGTTTCCACCTGTGTACAGTCAGCTACAACGAAAATGCAGAATCTAAATCCTGAAATACAGGGTGATTCACAAGTCCCTTACCACCCCTTGTAAAATCCGTAGTGATGTATTTTCATGGAATTTGATATGGGCGATACATAATAGGCTTAGGGGGACACCTTTTGGAGTATGTCACGCGGACGGCCGCCATCTTGAATTCAACTTTTTTATTTAAAATGATAGGTGGGTCATGTGATACATGACCATAGGCTAGAATTTCGTCAGGATGTCAAATCTGAAATCAGATTTCATGTAATTTGATTTGGTGAAAAGTTATTGGCAACTGAAAGTGATGTTTATTTGTTGAAAACCAATCTTCAGAAATAAAGGCAACATTTCGAACCGAAGCGACACGTGTTACTAGGATTTGGCCGTTTTCTCAATAGCACGCATCTTGTCGAACCAAGTGATAAAAACTTGATTCTGTGTCCTTTCATATTATGCAATAAAATTAGAATAGCATTGCATATGTTTTTATTGTTAGCCTGTAAAATGTGGGAGGTTTTTCTACTGTACCTGTACGAAAGAAAAGAAGGTTGAGATAAAATATTAATATATTTAAGCTACTTAATGGAAAATTTACACTACGATGACAAGGGAGACATGACGTGTCACCTGGCAACCGAGTGGCACTTGGAAACGAAACGTAAGAAACAAAGGCCACCAGAGTGGCGCGACACGCTGCAAATATCACTTGTTACTCGAGTGCCACTCATCTTTATCTCGGGTGTACAGTTTGTGGTGAAGTGTCACTTCCACTTTTGGGTGTGTACTTGGCTGTATATAGACAGAAATAATGGGTGGAGTTCATCGTACAGCAGCTCAAGGATGGTACAACTTTCATAGTTACAATTTAATTGCTACTATTTGTTTATTATAAATAAGAACTTCTAAATTATAACCAACTAAATTGTCTATATACAATTTTGGGTGCATACATTGGCCTGATAAACATTAATTATATTAAACGTATAGCAATATTATCTTTAACTTGATTAGAATTGGGCTTTTATTTTTGAATACTTGTGCGTGATATCAAAAACTTTCAAAAAACAAATTTTGAGATTTTGTGTATTTCATTATACAATGACTGCAAAATTACTGAAGCGCTGGGAGTGTTTTGGACCAATTAAATCCTCCCTTTGTATACGGCCATGGGCGTGCAGTTTGTGGTGAGGTGTCATTTGCCACTTTGGTACTAAAATCACTATTGTCACCTGTCGCTTGTCATTTCAATGTGATATTTCCCTGCAACTGCTGTAACGGTCGGATTGACCATTACTGGTTTTGGTAATATGTTTATTAATTGCTGGCCAGCTACAAGGTGTACGGTTATGTTTCCATGAGTGTACTTTTATGTTATTATTGCATGTAAGTGTATATGCTTATTGGATTGTGCTTTGCTGGATGTTAGATTCCCCTGTTTTTTACCTCCCCGGTTGGGGGAGCTAGCTGTCTTTCAAAAGACCGTTGCAGTGGAATTTTCCAACGCTACGGGGTCCAAGTCCACGGACGTTTACCCCGACTATAAAAAAGGCCAGTGGGCTTTAGCAAAAAACAGTGTTTCCCCATTGATCGGCGAAAGAGGAACGTCTCCTCAAGTTTAGTCCACTTATGATGGCTAGACTGGATATAATAATGTAGCATTTGGTTAAGCCAACCCCTGTTCATGTCCCAAGTCCCCTTTTAGAAAGAGCTTTGATTATGTGGATATTTCCGTATTTGATTAATTGATGCCCAAAAGAAAGATTGAAGGCGTAAGGAAACGCATTTGTAAGGAACGGAATATCATTTAAGCTGAGGGTAGGCCCGCGGAGATAGTTATGCTAACTCTGCGGCAAAGGAAATGCCAATGGTTAAGCCATAGATGCGCAATTATGTTTATTTAGAGATTTGTTAATTTGGTCTATGCAAGACACACATGGAAACGCAATGTAGATATGTATACTATATATAACTACGTATAATAAACCAATATATCCTACTAGAATGTTATGATTCAAGGAACTACGGTACTGTCCATTTAAAACCAATTGTATATTTGCTGTACATGTGTAAACGAATCAGGGACATAAAATAGAAATTGTTATGTGAAACCCCCCTTTCGTAATTCCGGCGCAAATATAATCTGCTCGCTTGGCACCCAGGGTGAGGTGAGAGGAGAGATTGAGGGATTAAAGCAGGAAGAAATCCTAAGGGTCGGAAAGAAACAAGGGAGTGGGGGGGGGCGAACTCTCACACTGCTTAGTTAGCATAGGAAACCTGCGATAATATTCAGTTGGAGCTTCCGTGATGAAAAATGATCAGTTTATGATAACTGTCTAATACAGTGCTTAACTTATACTATCAGCAATATTGAATCAACGTTCCAATTCTATTCCTAGAACGACGTCGAGATGAGCGGCTTCTCCAACTTCACCGCCTTGAAGAAGAAATACCCGGCGCTGAAGACCGAGCTGGCGGTGGGGGGCTGGGCCGAGGGGGGTCGCAAGTACTCGCAGATGGTTGGCGTCAAGCAGAGGAGGGACAGCTTCATCAGGAGCGTTGTAGGCAAGTATCAGTGATATGTAGGTCTCGGAAGTTGAGGAAACATCCTTTTTTTTCTCCTAGTGTCCGAAGACGAGGCCCAACATAATATATGTTCATTTTGGGTCATTGTAGGCCAGAAAAAGGTGGGTTTTATTTGTCCTTTTTTGACTTTTTCGGCTTATTGGTCCTTTTTTAGTCTTTTTTAAGGTCTTAACGGCTTTTTTTTGCAACTTTAACCTTATGTCGACTACGTTTTTACTGCCCATTTTCAATTCCAATCATCATCAGTTCATCATCACCTCTTAAACATCCTTTCTGTAGTAAAGAAATAAAGAAATAGCTATACTTGAACCATCCCTGAAACGAGATAAAAACATTTTTGGACGACTGAAATAGGATAATAAGTCCTATTTCTGTAACCCTAGTGTGGTTAGGCCAAATATGATTCTTCAAATATGATTTTTCAAATTATGTTAATCTAAAAAATATATAATGTCTGAAAGAAGATGCATTTCATTCATATAGTTTTTTCGCACTGTGTGTTCCATACCACCAGAATTTTGTATTTTTTTATTCATTAAATATGTAATTAAAACTGAAGTTATTACTTAATTTGGATCACATTTATACGTCTTTTATTTCAGTTTTTAGGCCATTTTTTTATATTTTTAGGTCTTTTTATAGGTCTTTTCTTTTTTGGCTATTTTAAGGTCTTCAACTTCTGAGCCATAGTGATATGTGTCGCCAGAAATATTTGGACAAGGTTTCAAGCCATTGATACACGTAATCAAATAACGATTGTAAATTATTAAAATAAAGCTATCGTTATTCCAAATTTATTATCATACACTCGAGGTTTTTTGAATATACACAACAATTGTCCTAATTTTTTGTACATTTCATACTATCCTGAAATGCATAATTATTTTGTTATTTACTTTTAAATTCATTGTTCAACAAAAAATAAACTTTAAAAATTAAGGGTAAATTTTAGTCTTACGTTCTGTGGCATCTCACATAAAAAATCTAATTTCTGGAATTTTGAAAACACTGAAACCATTTGGATCTTTGGATTAAATGGTGTGATATGAAAATCAACCTGATTCTTGTATTTTACACTCAATTTTTCGATCTGAAGCATCTTTTATTTTCGCTATTATGTTCGAATACAAGCTAACCGAACTGGATTTCAGTTATTAACTATAAAAGTAAGTTTTTGCTCCCAACCGACGCACATATTCACAACAAAAACTAAGGTAGGCTAATACGCAATGACGTCATCACAAAGAGACAAAAGTGTACTCATAGCATTCACAAGGGTCGTGGCAGTAGACAGAAAACACTTTCTGGGAGAGTTCACCCACAATTGATCATATACTCTACAGCTCTACAGCATTATATACTATAGCCACTATGCACTACACAAGCATGTTTCTTATTTGACCGAATGTAGGTTAAATCTACAGTACATACTACGCCGACGGCTATTTATAGGAAGTGGGGAGGGCGGGAGCGGAGCTAGCAAGGCCTGATATTCGAACTCTTGTCAAAAGGGAATATTTCAACAACACAGCGAATTTAAATGTCGGAAAGGGAATTTTGAGTCTGAAGCAGGGGCAACACTGGAAAGAGGACGGCCAGAGATAAGTAGAGAGGTCGTGGATGGGGTGTGATTTCAAAAATTAAACCTGTTCCGCAAAAGTTTCGGGAAATCCAAACGTTTGGAAATTCTTTCTGGATTGTCTAAGTCAGGGTTCTTGATTGGTTGATTTGGTTTATTTGACTTCGCATTTCTGCCATATTTGGCTAATCTCGAAGATGAGGATGAGTGATGATGTGATGAAATTGATGAAAGGACTCACAAAAAAACATCCATGTCGGGATTCGAACCCAGGACCCCTGGCGTCGTAACGCGCTGTGCAAGCCACTCCGGCACAGTAAGCGTGAGTTCTGTTAGAATTCTCCACCTGTTGTATTTTTGTAAAGCTTTGAACAAGTATTTGAAAATAAGTTTCCAATTTTGATTTCTGAACTTGCATTAATCCAACATACGAGAAGTTTCTTGGGGGGGGGGGTGCTTTTGAACACTACCTCCCTCTAAGCATGGCTATGGAAAGTATACAAATTATTTCAGAAAGACACGTGAAGGTTAATAGAATAAGAAAGTATTTTTGACTCCAAAATGTTTTCTTCTACAGAATATATGAATCGATACGGTTTCGACGGCTTCGACCTTGACTGGGAGTATCCAGGAGCAGCGGACAGAGGCGGGACCTTCAAGGACAAGGACAATTTCTTCTACTTTGTGGAGGAGCTTCGACGGGCTTTCGATGCAGAGGGTAAAGGCTGGGAGATAACAATAGCCGTTCCTTTGGCCAAATTCCGCTTGCAGGAAGGATATCATGTACCGGAGCTTTGCGAGTAAGTATATCGAACACAATTACCGCTCTCCCCCTTTTGTGCAGCTGAAACCTCCCCACAGGGATGCACAGAGAAGGTTTCGATCCCAGATTTTCACTCACCCTAGGACGGGAAAAAGAAACTCACCCCAAAGGGTGAGAATTCTGAGTACTCCGACCTTTGAAAGCTCGGAAGGCACTCAAAAGTCAACCTCACTTCCATCCAGGGTGCGAAATCCTGGGGGGACGGGGTGAATTCCCTCCCACCAACAATCTTGGCCTCAAAAGTCCTCCCCACCAAAAATTTCCCGGGTGGAGAGTTTCTGCTATAACAAACAAAAGGTAAGGAATTACTTTTAATTTCCAATATACTTTACTAAGAATAATAACGAAAAGACACACAAATAGTGTGGTTGTGAGTGTTGAATGCCCCCCCCTCTTGTGAGATCATTAACAAATCTACATCAACAAGCATTTACCATACATTTCTAAGCTAGAGACATACACATTGAGACCTAGACAAAACGAGACACAGGATCGAAAACGAGAGGAACATATTTAATTCGAGACGAGAATGAGAAACTACCAAATCTCATCTCGTCTCGAAACTTTCCCGATGTTTCATTTCATTAATGAGGCTGTTCTTTTTTCACAGACTCCTAGATGCCGTTCATGTCATGGCGTACGATCTCAGAGGAAACTGGGCTGGATTCGCAGATGTCCACAGCCCCCTCTACAAGAGGCCTCACGACCAATGGGCGTACGAGAAACTAAATGTGGTGAGTGCACCTTCAAGGACGTAATTAGATGGGTCGAAACCCCCAAAAGGGTTACCAACTAATGCAAGTGAATCTACTGTAAAAAAAACTAAAATAGTATTTCAGCACCATAAGGTAAAAGTATAACTCTACCGACTTCCCGTCAGTCCGCGCTGAGTCACGTGGACGCTGTTGCCAATACACTCTTGCCGTCTGCGTCTCAGAATATTTCGCACGATGCTTTTATTGCCTGCTTTTGAACATTCGGCACCACCTCCCTCGCACCCGAACGTAAATCTCTTCCATGTCGAAATCCTCCTAGAAGCACCATCACCATAACAAACAAACCTGCCATGTCGCACACGTATTCTCTTTTGAGCCACACAGCGCCAGCAAGGTGAGGAAGCCATAACAGAGGCCACTGACCCTTTGAAAAAGGGTGCTGCGAGTTTGGCAACTGCGGTGGCCAGTTCAACGACGTGGTTGGTTTTCTGTGACACAGCCCCCTACTGCCGTCTGCTCTTTTGGGCGGGAAAGGGGTAGAATTGTGCCTTTTGCCCTTAATACCTGTACGATGCCGTTTAATAACCATTACATGAATATTACTATTCCATTCCGATGAATCAGTTTTCACATAACAATCAGGAAATTAATTTCCATCAGCTGGAAACAATTTTGTTGGCTTAAAAATATTGCTTTTTTTATTTATATGAATGTTATATCATGATGTAATCTCATGTTATTATGATAACATTGTGTATGTTACATCTTTGTACAGCTTGTGAAGCTTAATACTTCATTCATGTACCTCGTGACACTTTTTCACAGCATGATGGTCTGCAACTATGGGTGGATATGGGTTGCTCACCTGACAAGCTTGTCGTCGGAGTTCCCTTCTATGGTCGTACGTTTACTCTCAGCAGCAGCAACACAAACTACAACCTCGGGACATACATCAACAAGGAGGCCGGGGGTGGGGCCCCTGGAAACTACACCAACGCCAAAGGGTTTCTTGCATATTATGAGGTAAGTGTGTTTTCGTGGTAAGAAACTCCGATCCAAGATCGCGGTACAAAAAAAAACTTCTATCTTTAGTGGTGAAATTCCATTAATACCCTTACTAATATTTCTTTAGTATAATATTACATTACCTTTTTAAGGTCAACAAGAGTTAAAATAACTCACAGTGGCAAAGATAATAGTAGGCAAATTGTCTTGCTCTATTTTTTATTATTTTTATTCTACATCCTGTGTTGTTTTTTTTCATTCATTGGTTTCTGCCTAATTGGCAGGTTTTTCACTGCAATCTCCAGCTTTCCCTATTCTCTGCCTTACGCTTCGTAATAGCATACGACCCAGTTAATTTAATATCATCCATAATCTGATATCTCTTTCTTCCACGGACTTTCCCTTCTTCAACCATTCCCTCCAAGGCATCCCTTAGCAGGCAGTTCCTTCTTAGACAGTGTCCTAACCAGTTTCTTTTCCTCTTCTTGATGGTCTGCATCATAGATCTTTCTTCACCAACTCTTTTCAGTAGGGCTTCGTTTCTTACCTTGTCTGTCCATTTTACATGCTCCATTTTTCGCCATGTCAACTTTTCAAAAGCTTCGAGTCGTTTCTCTTCATTTCTTCTCAACGTCCAGGTTTCTGCACGTTGTTGTGTAATTCTGTTGATGTGAAGCAGATGTCTGCTTAGTGATGTTTTTGTTTCAAATATTTTGTACATCACTAGGGCCAGGGACTTTGTTATAACATTTTTACTTGGCATCGGATCTAATACTGGGGTGAGATCTTTACATATCCAATGAAAATCAGGCCGAAATAGACCAACTTCATAAGGCGTATTTTGATATTTTACCAATTTCGTGTTTTTACCACTTAATTATTCAATTTTCTCGTAACAAGACATATTTCTGAATAATTGTCTTGCATATAATCGGTTATTTTATAATTTTTTCTTCGTACCTTTAGCACAATGGATAGTTTATAATATCGATGGCAGGGTAAGGCAATTACGGACGAAGAAATTAAACCAGATGTCGTTTTTTCTTACCAACTAGTAAAGCACAATGATACCCTCTTTTTTTTTAAATCCTGCCAACAATTGATAGCTGTGCGAGCACGAGTATTTTCCCATTACACTCTTCCGTTAAAGGGATTCTGACTTCATTTAATACCCGCGGCGATTGGGTTCTAAAACCCGGGGGGGCAAGGTGCCAAAACTGGGGGGGGGCAAAGACATTATATTTCCCTTTGTAGAAAGGTTTAACATAGTGCGGGGACAAAAGTGGCGGGCAACTGCCCCCCTCGCTTCCATAATCGCCGCCACTGTCCCACCCCTACCCTGGAATATACTGACTTTCCGTATAATGAGAAGTACTGTTGTGCATATTTTTGTCTTTACCGGGAATATTTCTGCATTTTTATGACATATTTTACATTTTTTATGACAATTTTACCCGGGCCCTAATCATCGCATTGTGGAATACAGATTTCATGACTGAAAATGGTCATGGACAATTTGCCTACTGTGACATTTGCCGTGAGCAAATATAATAGTGCTCACGCTATCATCAATATAAACAGTATGTATCGGCAATCGTAGTAAATTAATTTTCATTGTGACGAAATTATCACATACCACACGTTCTTATAATAATTAACGTTTCTCCGTTTCCCAGATATGTAATGACCTGCAGGAGGAAGACAGCGAATGGACAGAAAAATGGGACGACGTTGGAAAATGTCCCTACGCTTACAAAGGTATTTACTTTTATCATTATTTGTAACTTTGTAAAAGATAAGTCTGCTAATAATGCATTTGAATGCTCATGTTATCATGTGGAGTATATGGAATGAAGACACTTGAGTAAGCCTAGTTTTATAATCATGTAACGTGGGAGGAAGGGCAAAAATTGGCAAGTCTGTCTTCTTTGCTAAGGTAAAAGCATTTTTCGTGAAATCGCTGAAGGATTTTAAACGCAGAATACATATGAACCTCGTTCATACTTTCGTTCAGAGGCATCTCGTGAATGCATGCGGTGCATGTTGTGCTTGTGTCAATTGTGGGGAAAAGGACAGCTTGCTCTGCGACGACATTCATGAGCATTTCTACATTCTAATTTCTTCATATAGTAGAAGTATTTATTTTACACAAGAGCGCTGAACTAAGCTTATATTACATTTCTTGGGTCTGAAGTGACGCATGCATCAATTGTGGGAAAAGAATTATTACTTTATTTCACTTCAGATCCAAGAAATGTAATATAAGCTTAGTTCAGCGTTCTCGTGTAAAATAAACACTTCTCCTATATGAAGAAATTAGAATGTAGAAATGCTCATGATTGTCGTCGCAGAGCAAGCTGTCCTTTTTCCCACAATTGACGCATGCGCAGTATGCGTTCATGAGACTCCTGTGCTTTCGTTTCATCGGTATCGTCTCAGCTCTACTAATAATGGTATTGAATGTCTCCCCCCCACCCCCACTGAAAATAAACTTTAACATCGCACTCAAATATGTTTCAGGGAACCAATGGGTTGGGTTCGAGAACCCCAAGAGTGTCCAGATCAAGATGGACTTCATCAAGGAGAAAGGATACGCCGGTGCCATGAACTGGGCCATCGACATGGACGACTTCCAGGGAATATGTGGCGAGAAGAACGCCCTCATAAAGATTCTGCACAACAACATGAAGAACTATGTCGTTCCAACACCTTCCATGTCGACAACACCGAGGGTAAGCCAGTATCTACCTTTGTATTCATAGTTCTCATTGAATAAAATTAGTAGTTTGCATTAGGTATTTAAGGAATTTTTGTTTCAGGGCGTTGTTGGGACACAAATGTTTTCAGTTTAATCCATAATTACCGTTATTCTTATTATAAGTCAATAATAGTTAACTATTAGCGCGTTAAAATGCTATTTTACTCCATGACACTAATAATAGTTCATATATGGTGTGTTGAGAATAACGCCCATCACTATAGTTAATGTATTTTAACCAGGCCCGTAGCTAGAGTTGATCTCCAGGCGGGGCTCGCAGGTTATAAGGGGGGGGGGCTTTGTAACCCAAGTCCAATTTTCAAAAGTTTAACAGTATTAAATGAAGGTAAATTATGTAAGGGGGGACATTAAGTTATTTGAAATTTAGAAATATCATACAAATACTACATTTTTTCTATAGCTTTTAAAACATCGATTCTTGAAGTGTTGACTGCTAGTGAAATCATCCCTTACTGCACACTCAATACTACTTTCGATGATATAGATATTTATATCACAGAAGGAAAAATGTACAATATTCAATCATAATGCCAACAGTACATTCCACCCTCGGCGGAAGCAATGAAACCCTCCATCGTTCCGAAAACGTGGGAGCTTTTTACCTTTGACGCAGATGCGGAGGGAATTTGCATGATGTCAACAAAGTCACAGATTTCTGTCTAACAATTGTAAGTTAGAGGTCGCTACAGGGGTAGCGAAAGTACAGATAAAGAAGCTGCCCTGTGAAAGAACCTTCTGGAGTCTAGAGAAGAGAATCTTCTAAATACTTGCCGCTCCTTTAACTTCTTCTTACAAATGAGATGAAGAAATGTATTAGCTGTTGTTCATGTTCTGTGAATTTATCCTTCACCAAAGCTGTAAGCAAAATAATATCTGCTGTCTACATTTTCACTCTTCACTGCAAACAAATTACGGAAAATAGTTTTGCCTAATGTCAAGGGGGCTGATGGAAGTGCCAGGGGGGGCTGGCGGCAGTTCCAGGTTTGGGGGCTCAGCCCCCCTAGCCCCTGCCTGGCTACGGGCCTGATTTTAACCCTGAATTCTATAATATTGGGTCGGTGCATAAGTTCGTGGCGTTTCATAACATACGTTAACAGGAATACAATAATTAATTAACACAAGAACACAGGTGGTAAGATGAAACATTGTTATTGTAGTCTAACAATACACAGTCACAACAACACTCACTTAGTCAGTAATGTTAATGCAGTCGCCTCAATTGTCAACGACCATCTGCCAACACTGCTGTGTTTTCAGTATATGGCATTAGCCCCGTACACAGCACAAATTGTTTTTGAGTTGAAGAACTCAGTTAGCCAAGTTTCAAGAGCAGCTTCATTAGGAAAGACTTCCTACTGCTGCACTTGACCTCGGTTAAACTCGAAGAGTATGTGCCGAAAATGTTAAACTTTCTCCACTTGACACTCCATTTTAATTAGTATGCAAAATAGACAAAATGTGCTCAGAATCAGAATACACTTTGTTTTTACGAACACAAAACTACAAACTAAGCAGTAACAATGGAATAACGGACAAGGATCTCTTGAGAACGTAGTGTTGACAACCCATAACAAAACGCTACGAACTTATGCACCGACCAATACAATAAAATTGTATAGATACTTTCGTTTTTCAAAGCAAACAAAGCTTTGCGGCCATCTTGCAGCCAATATGGCAGCCATTCACCGCCATTTTCGATCTAGAAATGTATAGTATAATTTTCCTAATGATCTATGCAACAGCACATGAAAAAATACAGACAAGACATTGTGATGTACCTCTGTGACGAAAAATATAGAATGATTTTGAACAAAAATATGTGAGTCCGTAGAAGCAATAAATCAGTAATAAACATGATATACTAAGAAATAAGAAATTTGGAACATCTAAAAATAAGTGTGATATTGTTCACTTACGAATAAAGGTGCAGGTTTTATGTATTTTTATATGTTCTCACAGTTTGTGCAAAAATTGTCCTTTATCTGCGGAGGCATCTAGTGACCATTAGCTGAAATTCTGTAGACCATATTGAATCGTACGAACTTTTTCGTGGTAGAAAGAAAGTATATTGTTATTTTCGGAAGGACCGTCGAATAAGAGTGGCGCTGTACAACACTGACAAGGACATCAAGGGGAACATGTTTTCTTAACATTTTGTTTGTTGAGGATTCATTTTATTGCAACAAACCCTCAAAACGATGAATTTTCTTTACGATTAATGTCAGGTCCTGAGATTTGCCCTATACTGTGATCAGGGCGCTTGATGTTCTGGTTCCTTTAAATAAACCAGGACGTCATTTTCTCATAATTATGGTTCTCCTGTTTCTATGTGCTAAGGAATTTATTTGTTTAATTTTTTTACAATTACATATTCGTCATTTTCATTCACTGGGTATATTTTCCTAGGATTACAGGTTAGGTTACTAAGTGTTCCTAGATTCCAAAAAGAAAAGATATATTTATAATAGGCTGAACCGATACTTTAAAACTGCAATACAGTAAAACCTCGTTAATCCGGACTAATGAGGAGGATAAGTTGACCGGTTTGACGAAAGTCCGGATTAACTTAAATAACCTAAAATAACAGTAGAAAGTGCATTAAAACTCCGTTTATAGCAACAAAATACGTTTATTATGGTGTATTTAAAGGGCATAGGCCTAAATACACTATACAGTACAGTAAAATGTAAAGCAATACGATAATGCAGTGCTTCTAACCACATTTAAAACGTTGCTTTTTTTTCCTGTCCGGATTAAGCGAAGCCCATCTTATCGGGGTCCGAATTAACGAGGTTTTACTGTAATCAAAAATCTGTTCAAAATATTGATCAATATTGGTGTGTAAATATTCTTGTGGAATTATATGCATCAAACTACCAAGAAATGACTGTTGCCTCTGAATAATTTCAGTATGCTGATTCAAAAAATGAAATCCATTTTTACCCATCACGTGTAGTTTTTTTCAGAAAATAGAAATATATATATATATATATATATACTGCCTTAATTTCACAATAAAATGTGTAGTTCCATGATTTCCTCAATAGATTGATATGAACCTCACGGCTCATATCCATGTGCCGTTAATTATTCTGGGTTATTTTATATTAGTTAGTTCTTATTATTTGATATTTAATATTTCATATTTCATAATTTTTGATAAATAGAAAGATTATTACTAGACTTATATAATCCACTAATATTTTCTTTATTGTAACAATAAGTGTAAACGCAGCCTAATGTAATAATCTATATGTTAATTTTCTGACCGAATCTTTAATATTGGATATGTAAATCTGTGTTCTTTCACGGCAGAAAAATGTTTATGATTTAGATTGACATAGATTTCGTTTAACAACAATGGGAAGATCGAATCTGTTCTTTTAAGTTTAATGTATTCAATAAGGTTCAAGTTGCAACGGGGAATGATTAGAGTTTAGTCCTTATTAACAGAGATGAATCGTTCCCCTTATACAATTTTATTTGGTTTTGCTGCAACGTGGAAATTAGTTAAACTTTGATATTGAGATTGTGAATATAGACATTGATGAGTATTTAGTTTTTGGAAATGTCGCAAGTCGCGCTGTGCAAATTACGTAATGCTTAACAAGTGAGCATCGATTGGAAAGGTATATAAGTAAATGCGGAGCTTAGTTTGCACGCATTCCATCAGCGTCGGCTCTACGATATATACATCTAATGACACTTGGGAATAAAGATACCTGTATTTCGCCAAGCACAATTTATACTTCGAAATTTATAATGTTATGGAACGACAGGTTAGGATCGGCCGAAATCCTTCGAGGTTAATGACGCCTGCCTATTGGACATGTATGTGTCACTGTTGACCCATATATTCTCATTCTTACGGATAAATGATAGAATTTCAGATCTTCGAACTTTATTTTGGCTTTCTTCAAAATTTATTCAACGTAGATTTATTTGGGCAAGGAAGCAAGACTAGACATGTAATGCAATATGTCTCGTTTTTCAATGGAAATGTCATCATTGGCGTGTATCTTGATGCAAGCTCTGCCTATTAACGTTTCTCGATCCCAAGTACTCAGTGGAGCCCGTAGATTCTATTCTGCTTAAATCCTGCCCGTATTAATATCGATACTCGTGACACATTTTGGTCGCAATACTGTAGGAAGGGGCACGTACGAAAGTTTTTGTCTGCTACTGAATGGTAGGCCGTAAGCTTCGTCTACGGTTGCAAAAATGACAGGGTTCTCTTCCCTGGTACGGCTTCCTCCTAGCGACACACATACACACGTAACTATTCCCTGCACATATACATATTTGGATTTTTTCCCCATGGAGACATGCAGCAAATTAGAATTCTGGATTCATCGAATCGAATACTAACGAACAGGGGATTCTGTATTTCTTTTAAATTTAAGGATATTCATGGACTGTAAATTGTAACTTGAGTGTAATGTAAGCTTTCGTATGTATTGGAAATAAACCATCTCCTGGATAAAAATGAATGAAAAGAAAGGTCAAAGTAACCTCCCAGAAGATGCAGTTGCCAATCTTAAAATTTGAGAAGAGTCGTTCATTTATTTTATGATTCACCAACAACACCCTTAAGTTCTCAATGCTTTATTCACCAAGCCCGTACCTGAGAGGGGTCAGAGTATCCCATTTAGCCGTCTGAGTTTTAGCCGAGGTGAAATTAGAACATAAAGTATTTGGAAGATTGAGGCAGGCTAGGATTACCATAATTCTGTGTGTGTGTTACTGAAAGGCTATCTATAGTGGAGAGTGAAATAACACACAGTTATAGTTATATGAACATACATATATATATTACGCAGATGAATTGCGTCTTACATAAAGCTAAGGTCAACCCTCATGCGTGAATAAGCGCGCGTAACGGCCATAGTAAGTCTCGCAGGTAGGTAAGACGAGCAGAGCCGCGCTCGCTGTGAAAGAGGTTGAGTTGACAGTAGCGTCGAGACGTTCGTCGCGTCCAGTAAAGCAGCTGCCGTGCGACCGATCAGTGGTTGTGCGTTTTTCTTCGCCTGTGCCTCATTTGTCTACAGTATATTTGGGTATACAATCTTACGTCCGACCGGAAGTCACGTCGTCCTTTGGCAAGTAGTGGCACAGCTGCCATTGCGTGCGTCCGTGACAATTGGCACCCTAAACGTGGGGCTCGATTGAGAAAAAGATTGGTGAAGGCTAGATTGAGAAAAAGATTGGTGAAAGCTAGATTGAGACGGAAGGAAGATAAACATTTTAATTGAATCCAGAGATGCAGTCCTTTAAGGTACAACACTCAAAGTCCTTTGGATGTTCATCAGTTGTGTCAGAGGCGCAATTATATAACAAGGATCCACTAAAGCTAATGTCTTACGTCCGACCGGAAGTAATTCCAGAAGAAGGGAAGAAAAGGATGGAGTATCAGCGTAAGCTACATGAAATAAATTCAAGAAAATACGTCGAGTGGCAGAGAGAATTCGAAAAGACAGAACAAGATATGTACAGAGAAATACAAACAGAGAAACTAATTTCAGAAGTTGTGTCCGAGCAGATCCAACCTTTGGAGGATTCGCTGCGTGAACACGTGACAAAAGAAATTGCCGACTTGAAGAAATATCTGAAAGAAGAGATGTCTTTGCAGTTTTCCCTGTTGAGGAAGTCGTTAACCGCAGAACTCTCTGGGACAAACGTAAAAGAAGTTGAGGAAATTGCTGGCATTAAAGACTTCAAGAATCCTATAGGAATTCAAGATGGTGGTCGAGATCCGTTGCTCTCTACGATGATGCAAGGCGCCGTGCATGTGCAGAGAGATGTAATGGATGTGGCGGTACAAACTGAAGAAGAAATCGAGATGTGTAACCTTTGCGGTTGTCGCAAAGAATCCCGAATGGACTTAATTATAAAGACTATGAAAATGCAAGTGCCTGTAGAAGAAAAACCGGAATGTTCCCGAACAATATGTGAAGGTGATGGTTTAAGTGAGATTAGTCTGGACGATGAAATGTTGGTGGATCTAACCATATCGCCAAGACTTTATGACGAACTTAGTGCCCTTGGTGAAGAGTCAGTTTGGAGTGAAATGTAAGAAATCAGTGAGGTAGACTCGAAAGGAAATTTTCCTTTAGTGTGTGAAATCGATTAAGGTTCTAATCAGAATCTTAAGGAGAAGATTTCCGAGCAAATCGCTGGAAAGCAACTGAAGTTTGAAGAACTTGTTAGCCGTATGGTTGCAGAACTTAAGTATGTGGGCAGCCGTAGCAAATTAAAGAAAAGGCTGATGAAACATGTTTGTGTCAATAAGGGCATTGTTTGCATGAAAGTTCCTTGAAATTTAAAGGAAATGTTATGACTAACACTCCAGGTGTTTGGTGTATATAATATGTTTGTAATACCCATAGATATTTAATGGTTTTAGTGGATGTCTGTACCTGTAAATATTCCTTTGTATTAATATTGCGTATTATTTAGTATTTTTGTGAAAAAAAAGGGTAATTCGTATAGTGCATATTCTCTGTAAATCGTTCTTCTCCTTCATTTATATATGTATATATGTATTTCGTCCAAGAAACGATTTTCAAAGTGGGGGCCATATGATATGAACCTCACGGCTCATATCCATGTGCCGTTAATTATTCTGGGTTATTTTATATTAGTTAGTTCTTATTATTTGATATTTAATATTTCATATTTCATAATTTTTGATAAATAGAAAGATTATTACTAGACTTATATAATCCACTAATATTTTCTTTATTGTAACAATAAGTGTAAACGCAGCCTAATGTAATAATCTATATGTTAATTTTCTGACCGAATCTTTAATATTGGATATGTAAATCTGTGTTCTTTCACGGCAGAAAAATGTTTATGATTTAGATTGACATAGATTTCGTTTAACAACAATGGGAAGATCGAATCTGTTCTTTTAAGTTTAATGTATTCAATAAGGTTCAAGTTGCAACGGGGAATGATTAGAGTTTAGTCCTTATTAACAGAGATGAATCGTTCCCCTTATACAATTTTATTTGGTTTTGCTGCAACGTGGAAATTAGTTAAACTTTGATATTGAGATTGTGAATATAGACATTGATGAGTATTTAGTTTTTGGAAATGTCGCAAGTCGCGCTGTGCAAATTACGTAATGCTTAACAAGTGAGCATCGATTGGAAAGGTATATAAGTAAATGCGGAGCTTAGTTTGCACGCATTCCATCAGCGTCGGCTCTACGATATATACATCTAATGACACTTGGGAATAAAGATACCTGTATTTCGCCAAGCACAATTTATACTTCGAAATTTATAATGTTATGGGACGACAGGTTAGGATCGGCCGAAATCCTTCGAGGTTAATGACGCCTGCCTATTGGACATGTATGTGTCACTGTTGACCCATATATTCTCATTCTTACGGATAAATGATAGAATTTCAGATCTTCGAACTTTATTTTGGCTTTCTTCAAAATTTATTCAACGTAGATTTATTTGGGCAAGGAAGCAAGACTAGACATGTAATGCAATATGTCTCGTTTTTCAATGGAAATGTCATCATTGGCGTGTATCTTGATGCAAGCTCTGCCTATTAACGTTTCTCGATCCCAAGTACTCAGTGGAGCCCGTAGATTCTATTCTGCTTAAATCCTGCCCGTATTAATATCGATACTCGTGACACATTTTGGTCGCAATACTGTAGGAAGGGGCACGTACGAAAGTTTTTGTCTGCTACTGAATGGTAGGCCGTAAGCTTCGTCTACGGTTGCAAAAATGACAGGGTTCTCTTCCCTGGTACGGCTTCCTCCTAGCGACACACATACACACGTAACTATTCCCTGCACATATACATATTTGGATTTTTTCCCCATGGAGACATGCAGCAAATTAGAATTCTGGATTCATCGAATCGAATACTAACGAACAGGGGATTCTGTATTTCTTTTAAATTTAAGGATATTCATGGACTGTAAATTGTAACTTGAGTGTAATGTAAGCTTTCGTATGTATTGGAAATAAACCATCTCCTGGATAAAAATGAATGAAAAGAAAGGTCAAAGTAACCTCCCAGAAGATGCAGTTGCCAATCTTAAAATTTGAGAAGAGTCGTTCATTTATTTTATGATTCACCAACAACACCCTTAAGTTCTCAATGCTTTATTCACCAAGCCCGTACCTGAGAGGGGTCAGAGTATCCCATTTAGCCGTCTGAGTTTTAGCCGAGGTGAAATTAGAACATAAAGTATTTGGAAGATTGAGGCAGGCTAGGATTACCATAATTCTGTGTGTGTGTTACTGAAAGGCTATCTATAGTGGAGAGTGAAATAACACACAGTTATAGTTATATGAACATACATATATATATTACGCAGATGAATTGCGTCTTACATAAAGCTAAGGTCAACCCTCATGCGTGAATAAGCGCGCGTAACGGCCATAGTAAGTCTCGCAGGTAGGTAAGACGAGCAGAGCCGCGCTCGCTGTGAAAGAGGTTGAGTTGACAGTAGCGTCGAGACGTTCGTCGCGTCCAGTAAAGCAGCTGCCGTGCGACCGATCAGTGGTTGTGCGTTTTTCTTCGCCTGTGCCTCATTTGTCTACAGTATATTTGGGTATACAATCTTACGTCCGACCGGAAGTCACGTCGTCCTTGGCAATTGGCACTGCCATTGCGTTCGTGACAATTTGCGATCCCTGTCATTGCGATCGTTTCGTCGTTTTGCGTCCGTGACAAGATGGCTCTGTTTAGATGATGGTAAAATATTGGCTTTTTACAATACAAATTCTCCAATTTTTTACTATAAATGCACATAGAATAGTAAACATTTAATCCACCTTCCATCTTTATAAGACACATTGATATGAAAATTGTAAACCAGTGGCATGGCGTGGGATTTTCAAAAGCGTTTTAGTAGTAGGACATTTAAGGGAGGAGCCGTAAGACTTGGGCGCCTCCCCACCTCATCCCCCCCCCCCCCAATGTCTTCCAAGTAGTTCATATAATATTAATCTGGCACGTCTTCAATTCAATACTAGATTTTGGTAAAGTTATTAATCAGGAAAAAAATGTTGACATAAGGACTGAAGTGAAATCGTAAACATTGGTTGTTGACACAATAATACGTAATTTGATACTTACAGAAACATTGAAGGCTACTTATAGAGCAGATCAATCCGACGACTCTTCTTTGAAAATAGTTATATGATGCTGTGGTCCCAGGTTCGAATCCTTACTTGGGCATGGACGTTTGTGATGTCTATTCATCAATTTCATCATATCATCACTCATCCCCATCTTCGCAAATTAGCCAAAAGTGGCACAAGCGAAGCAAAATCAATCAAATCAAATCAAAAAAGTTCTATGATGCTGTCATAAAGTGAAGTTTTTTATTTGAATTTGAATTTTTGGAAGTCATGGTCCATGTTATCCACACCTGAATTCCACACCTTTTTTTTTCACCCGAAAATAGAGTACATGACCAACTAAAGAGTTTCGACAACTGCGCACATCCACATAACCACGGATAGTCGTTCAATTTTTATCAACAACTTTTCGAACAAAGTAAATATGTATCAGTGTATCAACACCTATTTGTTTTTACCAATAAGTTCATAATAATTGTGAATGTCAATATTGGACATTCACAAACATGACAGTTGTAGAGGAGGGACTCGTCAAGAATTTCTACGCAGTAAGCCTAAGGAAAAAAGGTAAAAAATTCATAACTCTGATATGATCCACATTTTTATGTGACGTCACCAGTAGAAGATATGTCACTAATGTATTTATTTTTGTAAAAGAAAGCGTAATTTCTTTGTTATTATATGTAATATTGCACCCTGTTTGTAATATATATCTTTTGTTTAATTTTTATTGTATTTTATGCTCTGTTATGAGTAGTTTAATGTATCTTCATGTTTGCAAGAGTGCACTATACGAATTTGTATTTCTAAAGATGTATAGATGTCAGTTTTGTTGTAGTATCCTTTTGTAGATAGTGAGTGATTCATCTGTACTTTAATCTGTGTTCTCAAAAAATAGTATAAAAGCGAGGATATCGCGTAAGAATCATCACACTTTTTCGCCACGGATTGACGAAGCTTTTAAACTTAAAAGAGAACTCCTCGGTGTTGTGCATACATCTTGGTATGGTAGTTCGGGGCGCAAGCTAGGCCTATGTGATCATAGGTACGCCGATAGCCATGCATTGATGCTATGCACAATACTGCAACCATTCTACGTCAAATAATAAAGTTAGCCTAAGGATTAATTTGGAAATAAAAGGCTAAAGAGCAAATATTGGCTCAGTTATCATTGCATATCTCTTGGTGTGGTAGTTCGGGGCGCAAGCTAGGTCTATGTGATCCTAGGCTTGCCGATAGCCACGCATTGAGTTTATGCGTTTTAATTGAGTCAATTCATTGACAAAGCGAAATCCTCGCCCTCGTCTCAAGTATAGTTGCATTATAATTGCAATAAATAAAGAATAAAACTTTTCAGTTTATACATACGGCAGTAATGTGGTTTTATTTCTCTGTGCTGTGAATATTGTCTTTGCCTAACACTATCCCTGTACCTGAGAGGAGTCTGTGTACTTCACCGAGTCTCATCGTTCACCGCTGAGTATTATTAAGTTAATATTAATAGTAAAATAATACGACGCGTACGTCAAATTGCCAGAACGTGTCAACTCAAAGGTTCTGAAACTTCAACACAAATTAAACAGCCATGATAGTCTTTGTCTTGAGATAAAAAAAAGTTACATCCATGTAACTTGTCATTAGCATGGCATGGTATATTCAAGTTTAAGTGTAAATCTTTCCAAATGTTGCTTTTATCATGTTATCATGGAAGGTACAGTGTGTCAGGCATGCTCAATCACATTAAGAAATAGATAATTCTGACCTTATTATTTTCCATTCAATTAGCCTGAATGGGCCAGACCTCCAAGCACGTCTCCAGCAACGCCTGGAGGCTCCACTCCAGCAACGCAGAGCAGCACTCAGAGGCCCGTCTCAGCGGCCAGACCGTCCACAACAACAACAACAACAAAGCCATCTACAACAACGCAATCCTCATCCGTCCAAACGTCCTCCACAACAATCAGCAGCGGCACCAATGAGATCCCAGCAGGAGGAGGAAACATCAAATGCCAAGGCAACGAGTATGTGCCACATGAAGACTGTGATAAGGTATGTATCAGTCGTTGGGAGCAATGAGTTGCCTGCATTCAACAAACTACACTCTGTCCAGGGAATCTCTGAAGTAAGCGAACGAAAACAAGTCCTCTGCCTAAGCAGTGACTCGAGAGGGCTCGACCAATGAACACGTGAAGGGAAGCGAGTGCATGGAGGGGGAAATGCGGCTGCAGCTATCATCCGTTTGCAGCAACGCGCACTGTTTTGCTCCACCAATTCGCTTTCTCCCCTTCCCTACCCTTATCTGCAACCTTGCTTCACAGATTCCTGACAGAGTATAGCAGGTGTGCATATTGTAAAAAAATTCAGCCCACAGAAATAACCCCTTTCCATTATAATGATGGTCTGAATAGTATTTTAAAACAATCACGACGTTAAATTTTAGACCAACTTTTGTAATGTGCCTTGCACACTCCTGTTCAAATAAAGAAGCACATACTTCAACTGTTCAACCTTATAAAGCGTGCCATTTTATGTGAACAGGAGTGTACAAAAATTATTACAACATAAAATTTACTACAAAATATGCTGTACAGAATAATTCTTGTTTCCAGCTCTGTGGACTTCACGGGCATAACTTTGAACCCAACTTTTGGGAGGGGAGGAGGGGCTGCATCGAGCTTGGGGCTTAACATTTGGGGATAGTGATGATTGCGCAAAGGTCTGGTCGCCATTTCTAAGCCTTAGATCAAGAAAAAATACTATCAGTTTTGAATTAACAGATACACTTATGAACCGTGAGTTATTCACACATGAGGTTCGCAGGGTTTTTTTCTAGGACTAACAAGAAGCAACATATGAAATTATTAGTGGTGATAGAAAATATATGATTGATTGATTGATTTGTTGGGACTGGACCTACAGTTTAAAGTGGGATCCGAACAACTTGTGCCTCCACCGGGTATCGAACCCGGGACCCCTTGATTACTAGGTGACGACGCTACCACTGCGCCATCGGGGAGGCCGAAAGAAAATATAGTATTTACTGTATGCAACAAAATGATTAAAAAAAGCTATAATAACATATCATTTTTTTAGACATTTATGTTGTTTTATTATTTCAAGGTCATATATTTTAATGCTTACTAAAAAGGTAAAAAAAGGTAAAGTGCTCCCCTGTGAATAGCACCACGCCATGAAGGCGTATAGGGGGTGTGGGAGTAACGCTCCACACTTTCTTGATCCGGTCGTGAGTGGGGGTGATGTGATCAGAATCACGCCCCTGACCGCCTTTACCCCCCCCCCCAGGGTTTCCCCCCAGGTACCCATGTTATTCGACGCTGGATGGGCGCCGGGGCCGCTTCCATCGTTAGAAAAGTTCCCGGAGTTGAACCGGCCGGGGATCGAACCCGGGACCTTTAGCATGGTAGTCAGACGCGTTACCGACTGAGCCAATGCTTACTTATCACTTAATTAGAGCTAACTGATTATGGAAAAATAATTTTGTAACGTTGGATTTTCAAGCTTTATAGCCATTCAAAATTCTGAGATTTCACGTTTATTAGTTATATTATATATATTAATATATAATATATATATATATATATATATTAATAGAGATTATCCAATACAGTTGAACCTTGAAAACTCGAACCTCAACATCTTGAATTCCTTGATAAGTCGAATGTTTTGTAATCCCCTTGAATTGTCCATAACACTCAATATTAATTTTACCTCAACAACTCGAGTAAAACCTTGGTAAGACGAATTTTTGTACAGTTTATGGGATGCCGTTCTAGCTCAATAACTCGAAGGTAGACTATGAAAAACCTTTATGAGTCTAAGTTAAATTCTAATCACCTCTATAACTCGAAGTTTTAGTCGCACGGACCTCAATAAGTCGACGTGTAGGGTGCATACGTTCTTTAGTGATTTCATACAGTATGTACTTGTAGTACATGCATGGGCGTCCGGAAGTGGGGCAAAGGAGGCCGTGGCCCCTCCCTGGAAAATGAAATTCAACCAAAAAGTATGTATTTCACAAATAAAATTTCACTTTAGCCACAATAATATAATTATGTTAATTATTGCATGAACAACAAAAATTCAAATTTAAGCAATGTTTTTTTACGAAGCAACACTATTTGGGGAAAATGCGCCTTGGTCTCCCTCTGAAAAAAATACCTTCCTTGCCCCTCCCTGGAAAAAATCCTGCGGACGTCCATGTATACAAATATTTTACCAAATCAATGTTGTACGTATGTACGAGTACGTAGTGCATTATAAAGTTTTGTTCAATAAAATTTATTTCTACGTACGTTGTACTGTACAGTATACGTATTAACTTAAAATGATGCTACATACGTTATAGGCATACGTAGTGCAGACGTTGAGGAGGGTCAGTAAACTTTAGACCTCTATAACTCGAAGTCGGCGATTTTGGCCCTCAATAACTCGAACCTTGGTAAGTCGAAATCCTTGATACCTCGAATATTTTCTTTTCCACCTCAAGTTCGAGTTTTCAAGGTTCCACTGTATAGATTTATATCAATCTTCTAATGAACATATTAGAATATACCTGGTAAAATAAAATCGAAACTTCCATTGTTAAGTTTAACTGCTACAAATCGATAATTACTTAAATATTTCATGTGCCATTCTCATATTTGTGCCATCAATTACTATTCTTGCACTTTCTTTTGCAGTATTATAGATGCGTGCACGGTAAACCTGTAGAGTTTACATGTCGACCAGGTACCGCATGGAATCAACAGCTGAGCATCTGTGATTGGCCAGAAAATGTCGGCAGAACAGAATGCCGGGAAAAGAAAGATTAACAGAACAGTGGAAGACTCTTAAGTTAATCCTTCTTATTTCATTCTTATCTTATTACATGAAAATATTTATTCACTACGAACACCAAAATGCAAAAGTGAACACTCATGCATTCACTAAATGCACAACATACAAGTAGTAACGAACGTTATGGTTATTTTTGAAAGAAAAACATCATCTCATATCACTGTTCTTTCAAAACACCACATCACTTTATTCTTTAATAAAAAATCCAAAGTCATAAATTTATTTTTACGTGAAATGCTTTTGCAACATGTTCAATGGATTTTCACAGCAATATATAAATGGAACTTACATGAGAGTATGGAATCATTTTAACAGATGTACGAAGAAGCATAACGATAATTAATTAACCAAACTAAATACAGTTAGTTGCTCTACAAGTACTGAATTCTACAAATATTCCAAATTTTCTCAGAAATTAATGTTTATGTTAAATTTTTAAGTATGTTTACATTCATTTAGAAGCAAGCAAATTAATACAAAATATGGTCTATGTATATTAACAATACCAAGCAAATCTCTTAGTGAAATGGTACAAAGTTGATCTCATTAAAAAGAAAACTGCCCATGACTGAACGTCAAAACTATAAATTAGGTTATGTATTAATCATGTCACTGGTCGTTTCTTACCTAAAATATACATTCTTATTATGTTAAGAAGATCTATATTAAATGCAGGAACAATTTGCACCATTTTCTATTATTTTTTCTAATTGGCCTACAGTTTGCTCGTACTCAATGTGATTGTAAGTTTTTGATTAGTGATATTTCTAGACAACTACAAGCATTATTTTGTACAACAGACTATTTATTATAGAGCAACATTTATTCAGATGTGGTACCACTTTTGATATTATTTTTGTGTGATAGTTGTTAGTTGTGTATTCATTATTGTGCCTCACTATTTAAATACCATAATAAAGTATTTTTACTATTAAAATACTATGTTTATTGGTTGTTTGATTTAAGTTACGGTCGATGCTAATAATTTATGTCTATCGTTCGATTCACAACAGGAAACTGCTGGCCGCTACAAAGGTGTAATGTTAGAAGCCTGGTCAACCATGGTTGCATAATTGTATTTGTCTCATCACTCTTATCAGTCAACAATTTATCATCGTCGCGATTAGCATAAGAGGTAGAAAAGCGGCTTAGAATAACCAAAAAATGAAATAGAAACAACAGGGAAAGACACACTCCTGAACTGCTGTTCGATTATGTTGACATAATTTTTGTACTTCTGTATTTTTATTTTACGTCACTTTTCTGTCACTTGTGTCTAATCGAGACGATGAGAAGCAATGACGATTAAACTAATGAAGTGCAGGGACCCACATGAAGAACACCCATGCCCAGTCCGTGATTCGAACCCGGAAACGTCAGTGGTGAGATAGAAAGTCAACCATTTAACTCGCTGGATATTCTACATAGTTGGGAAAGAACATTTATGTGTGATTCGATATACAGTGGACTCTATTTAATTCGAAATCCAAGGGACAACGAAATAAATTCAAATTATCCAATATTCGAATTACCAAAAACTTGTAGGTCTATCATAAAAGATGATTCCAAGGAGAATAAACTTCTGTTCGAATTATCCAAGCTCAAATTAAAAAGAATCCAGTCAATTTTTTGAAATCTAAATATAGATATGAAAGAATAGTACGACTACAACGGTTTATTTAACGTAATTAAGTCAGTTTTCAACGAATATTTGTCCTCTTAACTACATCTGGACTGCACAGTTATTCGAAACTGTACCCGCGTGTGCGTTTTAGTAAAAGTTTATAACTACAACAGAAAATACTTCAATACCAGTGTAACACTGTCTTAAGGCATTCCACTTAAATATTAGACATTTCAAACCAGTTTCAACTGCATTTACTGTGTAACCGCGATATGCTTTATGAGTGCATGGGGTTAATAATAACAACAATAAAATATCCACAGTTCACTGCTTCTATTATTTTTAAAATTAAAGAACAACTAACGATCATTATTTACATAATAAACTAAATATGTGGATGGTTCTAGTAGTTTCACTAAATTATTGCGTGTCGTTCCAAAAAGTATGATATTTACATTTTATATTTTTTTTCCTGGGATACAGGTAATGTAAGGTGCAGGTTAGCAGTATTCGTGTAGACAATATTTTAAAATAAAGAAATCATGGAGTCCAGGCAAATGGCGCTTTAGTTCCAATGGAAGGTGCTTTAGAATTTCTTCTGTACTGGCACACAGCTCGCATTGTGAAGAAATAGACCACTTCGAACAGACTGAGTAAACTGCAACCAAGACAAAGTCCAACAATACCGCCAAAGGAAGCTGAAATAAAAAGAGAAGCTTCGCATTAAATGTGTGCTTAACTATAGTACGCACATCTTCATTTTACTTTGAAAATAGCAGAAGCATTGTAAACCTCGCAAGGTTTCTACTTTAAGGTGATCTTGCACCCTGGCGAAAGTTTGAGCATGCCTGTGTAAGCTTACTGTGTAACTTGGTCACGATTATCCTGAGAACCGTTCGATAGAAAATGTTCAAATTTTACCTGAGCACTCAGAAAGGATTTTTCTAGAGAACCAATTTTTTATATTTTCATTTATTTCATCAGAGTCCCGAAAATTAAATAATTAATTTTACACTTGAAATGTTTTTTTTTTTTTTTCACTTTTATGACCCTCGCGTCAACTACAGTTTATCTGTGCTGCATATTGGTTCAATATACCAAGAAGTGATGTCAACTAGCAACATGTAAAGAACGCAATTCAAGTAAATCAATAAGTGCTTCTTACCCAATAAATCATTCCATCCATACTTGACATCTCTTCTGAACTTAAACACAGACAGGTCCTTGAAGAAAATATGCAAAATGGAGTGATTGGTTATGGCAATCTCTGAGCTGAAAGAGAAGACATAGAGTAAGTGGAAAAGAAGACATCAAGTCGTGTGAACATGCTTTTCAAGACAGCAGCTGTTGGTGAAGCATCGAAGCAAATCGGTGGTGTGGGAACGTTGGATGTTTTGAAGGAGACGATGTTCAGTTAATATGTATAATAAAAATTAATTGCATTGCAGATTTATTTGGATGTGCACGTGCAAGTAGGCAGAAGCCCACTACGGTACTGACTGGCATACTTACAAGAAGTTGGTTCTGTCAAATTCACTCCTAAAAAAGTCAGCGAAAGTCATTTCTGAAGTGTATTTAATATCTGTGCAGCTAGGATGACAATCACACTCCATTGCATCTGCGTAGTCTGATATTCCTTTCACTTTATACGGAGG
The DNA here is from genome assembly GCF_977018435.1 of Lepisma saccharinum. Classification (NCBI taxonomy): domain Eukaryota; kingdom Metazoa; phylum Arthropoda; class Insecta; order Zygentoma; family Lepismatidae; genus Lepisma; species Lepisma saccharinum. Next base: position 6,675,613 of record NC_139253.1, read on the forward strand.
ACGCAGGGTAGTGAATAAACCTGAAACCAAACCACATATAATAAAAATTATTGAAGATATTCCTTTGAATTAATAAATATTCCCACTTTAAACTGTAGGTCCAGTCACGATTAGCCTATCTGTGCATAAAACAGACTTAAAACAAAAACTCAAAGCGTGAGACTTACATGTCAACTTTTGAAATAATCAGTCGATACTCCACAGAAAATTATTCCAGTTAACACAATTTATGTTAGTGTGAGAAGTATCCAATAATAACAGAGAAGATCGTTTATAAAGAAATTAACTTAATTAATATTGAACTAATCCTATCACACAATACTCACGCCTGTGCTTAGCAAGGCACTCCACATCCAATAGGCCACACTGTTTCGTAAAGCCTGCAAGAAGAACAAGATTTAATGGAACTCATCAGTCGAAAAATAGCTTACCGCAGAACTTAAACTGCTAAGCAAAATTTTAAAATTCAAGTTAAAGATCGTTTTTTTTCCTAAATACAGTATATGTTCTAGTGCAACAATGGTGGATACATTTTTGTGTTCGAGTGATCATGGCTTCCTAAGTTTCTATCCTTCTCTAGGTTGCCGCTTCCTTCCCCCCCTCATTTTCTTCTTCTCCCTCTTCCTCTCTGTTCTTCTTTTTCCTCTATTTCTGCATCTTCCTGTGTTTATTTCCAACTTTCATCCGATTCCCTTTCCTCGTTCCCTCCTTCTTTGTCTCTATTTATCTACTTTTCCTCTCCTTCCTATTTTCTCTGGGTATCTAATGGATCAAGGGTGTAACTTAACGGGGCCATAGGGGATTTGCCCCCAAACACAATTTTTTTGAGTTTATTAAAAAGGAGCAACATAATGAGTAATTTCTTAATGATTTCCCAAATCCAACTGTTACTTAGCAAAACAATCTTGGATGCTATTTTTCATCGGTTACAATAGTTCTTCATTCTTCCCACCTCAAAGTTAGGTCCCCCAAGTTAGGCCCATGTAATGGATCTGAACTGGACATTGTGGATATCAATGGGGGTCCATTGAAGATATGTGCTGTAGGAATAACTTGAATAATACAATTGAATAATACTCCCCATCGTCAGGATAATAGAAGGGTGTGCAACCGCAGATCTTCTTTATGTGCCTGAGGCGACATTCCATCAAGCAATTGGCATAGGAGTAAGAGTCGTCCAGGCTGAGAGTCCTCTCGTCAGGGAACAGGCACTGCTTCTGTTTCACGCCAATCCCTCTGACGGCTTCGGTGCTGTAAGTGGTCTCCCCAGTCAGCTGCATGAAGGCCTCCTTCTTCGGGGCGAGGAAAACTCCCTTGGTGACAACCTCTGGGTAGTCGTAGGGGGAATGGATCATAATCTATAAAAATATAATGGACAGAATGTATAGTCAACGGCAAAAGAAATGGCTTCCCTGCAATACATCGTGTGTGTTCATAACTAGACTTCAATAAGAAGTTCTGCAATCGCCTGGCGTTTGGCAACACACAATGCATTGCAGGGTCAGGATCTAGGTGTCCCATTGCCGGTGACTATGCGTATATTATTTTTATTGATGATAATAGCAACTCATGGCGTAGCAGCCCATGAAGCCCGGTGCCTCCCTACCACCTGCCGGCCTCACTTCCACCAGAGGTGGGAGCTCATCCAACCAATTGCGGTATGAGGTGTGGCTAGCACGACGAACTCCTGGTCGTTGTTGAAGGTTCTCTGTGCTCGGGTTACGCTACTCATTCGTAGCTCCCCAATTTCATGATCTCGGAGGAAAGTTGTTACGCTTCTCCCAGGAGACTCGAACCTGCGTGCGTTCCGTAGCTGGTGCCAAAAGCTTGCGCCTTAGACCGCACGGCCACTTTGCGGGACATGCACATATATTACAACAAACATATGTGATTGTTCACTTCAAAATATTCGCATGCTATTGTGAAAATGAAATATCAATATCACAGTAGGAAACTTAGACATGTGGACGATTTACATAAGACAATAGTAATTTACAACTTTTCATTCAATAAATAAAACGTTCCCCTCAGTCATTTATATAGACGTATTAGTATCATGCATATATATATATATATATATATATATATATATATATATATATATATATATATATATATATTGAAGTGTGACTCGGATAAACATTGGCGATCGAGAGTCACTGGGATGTAGCAATAACAAAGCTTAGAACACTTACTTTTCAGCATAGCAGTCTTGTAAGTTCATACATTTACATTTCCACACAACATGGCTGACTCTCGAGTTCCATGATTTCAAAGAGATAAACAACAAGCGATCAAGTGTGCATTGAAGCTGACTGCGTCCTGCGGGCTCGATCGCTAGTCTAATTGGCGCTTTCGAACTGCACCAGGTGACGTCACTTCCGACAAGACCATACTTCAAGCCTGCTCTTTGTGCCTGTGTTCGGAAAGTTACTTTTAAAATGGTAACTAGTTATAGTTACTTGCCTAAAAAAGTAACAGTTACAGTTACTCGTTTTAAAAAGTAACTCAGTTACAGTTACCTCTACATCAAAAATAACTAAGTTACTTTTACAGTTTTTTAGGCTGAAAATGTTCTTGCAACCAAATTACACAAATCGATCATTAATTGTAATAAAATATTTGCCAAGACTAACATGTCTTTTACTTATGTTACTGGTACATAATATAAGTCTTCGTATATTTATATTTATTACAGAATATTCGATGCTTTTTATCTGATAACTCATTTTCGACAGATCAAAGCTGAATGGTTAGTGCTGGTAAGTTAATGGTGTGGCGTGCTGTGTGGAACACGATTGGTTAGTCAATTTTCCATCAACGGAACCTTAAATGCTTAGGGCTACTTGGATTTGTTAAATAAACAGGTTTTTTCATCCTTGCTTATGGAAGAAGGTACTTTTTACAGAGTTTTTTTCAATAGGGAGGAACACCAGAACACTGTGGGAACGTTGTGAAGCAGTTTCTGTCCAAAGTTAGTTATCAGATGACAAGGGTCGCATATTTTGTTTATGAACTTCCTGATGAACATAAACATAAGCCTTGTCACTGTGAAGAACTTTTAATTCAATGGAAGCGTCACACTGTAAATTGTACGCGAGAACCATTCATAATGCGCAGCTCTTCGTGGATGTATTCAATTAAAATCATGTGCAATTGTATGTCAACTTCTCTCCCTAGACATCACTTTGATCTCGATGCATTACCGATGCGCTAAACAAATTTTAAGGCATTTATCTAACACCTCGAAAAGGAGCAAATTGGTACAAGAATTCAGTCATAACTTTTTACTGGTTACAGATACGTCGAAAAAACCTTCACCTATACATTTCTCGTAAAATTCTAGCCTGATTTGATATTTCATATCACCCCCTTCCCATTTAAAATTCTGAAGTTGAATTCAAGATGGCGGACATCAAGATGGGCGCCGACCGCGCGGGTGGCGTCAATGTGGTTCCCCCTTGGCCTGATAACGATTGGTCATCACCATTTCCATGTTGCGCGCTGCAGTGGCCTTGTACCGAGGGTGTTAAGTGACTTTTTGAGCCATCCTGTACATTCTTTGACTGTAGCATGAACAACGGTATGCATATTATTACGTAGTTACGATTTTACGTTTATGTTGCGTTAGAAACTACTATTTTTCCCATAATTGACCCATACTCCCAGATTTCGCCTTTGAGAGAAAGTAAAAAAATATTATTTATTACTGCTACATCGTTTCTCAGTTTCTCTTACCTGAATGCCGTAGAAAGAAAAGAGCGCGCAATAGTACTCCTCGAGCTGAGGGTCTATCAACATGGAGATTCCCGCCAAATATCCCGCGCCATTCACTCTGTAAGGATCTGCATTGGCATCCCTGGTTAACTCAGGTTGGTCCCTTTTCCGTCGGATAACTCCTTTGAGCCTAAAGGTAAACATGTAGTTAGTTACAAACGCTATCAAGTACATTCATCATTGTAGAAAATTGTCTGTAATTTTAACACCCACATCACTTACAGGGTGACCCTAAGAATATTAACCGAAAACTTTCGACCACCCTGTACAAAAATTATATAGGAGTTGAGAATAATTATTTTCAGAATGTGTACTTTGAAGAGCACTTATAATGGAATGTTTATCAATACTGAATTAATGTAACTTCACAATTTTAGTGTTACACGCGAAATGATTGGATATGATTAGTATACAGGGTGTCTAGAAAGGTTGTTTTCTACATCACAACATACTGTGGTACTATGTGTCCTATACCAACTCGAAAAGTATTTACGTATGTGTTTAATCTACTTCGACAAATACTTGTTAGATTTGATTTTTGTTATTGAGCGTTGCTTTTATGTCACTTTTGGCTATTCGCGACGATGAGGATGAGTGATTATATGATGAAATTGAATGAAGGGACACTCACAAAGAACACCTATGCCCAGGTGGTGTCTCGAACCTAGGACACCTGGCGACTTATTGCGCTGTGCTAACCACTCCGCTATGGAGGTCCGCTGACAAGCACTTGTAGTATGTACAACAGTATCTAACCAGTATTCAAATATTATCAATATTTGATGTTGAATTTACAGAAGTGACTCAACTGCCTGACCGTACATCCCTAAACTCCTTTGTAGGTGGTACATCAAATACCAAGTGTACCAACTCCTGTTAATGATGTGAATGATTGAAATGACCAATGACATTGGCATTGCTGACAGGGACAGCCCGACCCTGTGGCCGAGTGGTTAGCACATCGCGCTGCGACGCCAAGGGTCCCGGGTTCGAATCCCGGTCGGGCTTGGTTGTTTGTGAATGTCCATTCATCAATTTCATCATATCATCACTCATCCCCATCTTCGCAAATTAGCCAAGAGGCACAAAACGCGAAGTAAAATAAACTAAATCAATCAATCAATCAATGCTGACAGGGACAATATGTTATTGTGTGCCAATTGGAAGTAATGTTGTTAAATTGTGAAATTATAAATAACCTTTGTAGACACCCTATTTGGTGCATTGACTCGAGAACTGCATTGCTCATTGCTTTTTACTGAACTATCTATATTATAGTTACAATTATTTCTAAAAATAACTCTGTTTCATTCACAATTACCGATTTTAAAAAGTAACTAAGTTACAGCTTACTCCAGAAGCAGTTGTAAGTTACTTTTAAAGTTACAACATGTCTGTTAATTACTCACGAACACACACAACTTGAATATAACCTTAAGAAGAAGACCCTTCAAAAGGTAAACGAGTCCTTGCCAGGGTACATATGTAATTCTGTAGCATGCAGGTAACCCTGTAGCATGCAACTCTTGCCGAAGCATGCTGGTAATTCTGAATCATGCATTGCTAACATGCTAGCAACTCTGCAACATGAAAAATACCATGTAACATGCAGGCAACCTCATAGCATGCTTTGACCTGTACAATGCAGGTAAACCAGCCACATGCAGTTGACTCTGTAGCATAGCAGGTAATCCTGTAGCATAACATGCATGTAATTCTTCAACATAATGGTAACACTGTTACCATTATTGTAACTTACCGAAGCATGCTGGTAATTCTGAATCATGAATTGGTAGCATGCTAGTAACTCTGCAACATGAAAATAACCATGTAACATGCAGGTAACCATACAAATATGCACATAACCTGCACAATGCAGGTAAACCATCCGCATGCAGTTGAGGCTGTAGCATGCATATTACCTGCCGTATGAACGCAAGCAAGTAGCTGTGTCTTTCGAAATCTGCCTCAGACAAATCAATCACGATGAAGAAGTTAAGAGGGGCAGAAGCAATGACCAAGCCTGCGAGTCAGTTTTAAGTGTGAACTCACTTGATTCTGTACCTGTCTGATGGGTAATAGTTGAAAGAACAGCAATACCCTGCGTCTGTTTTGTGCATCTGGAATACATCAGAGCAGTTGACCAGGTACCCACGCCACTTGCACTTGATTAACATGGAGGAACAAGGCTGAGTCAACTAAAAATCAATATCAGGGTGATAAAATTATAGGGTGACAATAAAATGTAAAATGTTTCCTTACAAGCCACGTTTTACGAACAGAGGATATTAGATTTTTTGTTATTTTCTACCCACTCTTCACACAGAACCAAAAATGTTTCGAGTGACACAAATGTGTGTAACTTTTTTTTGACTCAAGTAACACATTGCTGCATCAAAATAAACAGTGAAATTCATCGATGTGATGCACTAAATATGCTTCGATTGAGAAGATCAGCGCTGTGGAAAAAAGTACCTTCCGATGCGTTTCTCTGTGTACTTTGATGCATAAAAAAGTTCATGATTTAGCAGTTTATGAACCTTAATGTGTTACTGGAGTCAATATATTTGTAACATTTGACACATTTTGGGTTCTGTGTGTCGGGAAACAAGTGCATGGGATTTAGTTATCAAGGAAAGAGTAACTAATCAGCCAAGGTCACCTTTCTTGACCTACTACCCAGCTGGAAATCTTTCCAATTGGTTCCGATAGCCAATATGAGTTTTTAGCCACACTATCGGAACCGATTGGTCAATTGTAATGAATTGATTTCTATTGAAAAGTATTTTATTGTTCTCAATATCTTGCTTATGAAAAATTCTTATCTACACATCTGTAAATGCAATGGAGAAATGATATAAAACAACTGAAATAAATCTCTGGTAAAGTATGTGGAATTTATAACTTAGAAAAACTTTCACATATAAAACTTTTTCAAATATATGAACACGTTTTTAAGTCTGTAGCTTCATTGTGTCTAACATACTTATAGGAAATCGAAAAATATGCTGCTTCAGTCATAAATTGACATGTTGTTCTTTCTTTATACATGCGAAAACAGCAACAAATTAGGTTGAACAAAGAATCTGACCAACAACACTTGAAAATGTGATAAACAAACAAAACACTGTCAAGGTTGACTTAGTTGATCAAAAGATTGCTCATTTTTCTAATTGCATACATACACATAAGAATGACGATGCAAATTTCATATTGCAAAAACAAGAACTAATATGAACATTTATTCCAACTACTAGCTCCTTTATGGTCGAGTTGGTTATTAAGAAAGAGTTCTTGTTAGGTGTTTATTAAGATAAATCTGACTTCAGTGGTATGCATTAGAATTCAGAACAAATTCAGTTCAAGTGTGCGATTTTTCCAAAGAACTTCTAAATCACAGGAAATGTGGAGTTAAGAATCAAAGTACCTATGCTTTGTCAATAAATGAATTGAATATTGATTCTACAATATATACAAACTTACAATTGGATACAATTCACCAATTGGAAATTGTCTTGATTTTCCAATTGGTTTCAGTTGAGATTCCAATTGAAACCAATATATTCCGATAGAATCCGATTCATTCCAATTAAAACCGATAGAATCCGATTGAAATTTCAATTGGAACCAATTCAATCCAATCGAAATTTCAATTGGGACCAATAGAAAATTCCAGCTCGGTATGCTGAGAAAAAGAATTACAACAAAGATTCTAACTGAAATCATAATACAGTAAAAATGAGCAAAAAATCACATTAAGTGTCTGCAAAGTTATATTATATTATACATTCCCATAAATACATTAATCTGAAATTATGATTTTTGTTACTCTTGTCGGGTGTTAATTGCAACGGGTACTTACCCAAAATTAACCATCTTATGCTTTCCTCAGAGTTAATATTAACTCATTCTGCTGCATTCTCTGAATGAAAAAGATAATCTTCATATAATTGTTAAACTCATTATCTACATCAGTATTTCATATCTCTGCTCTAACTGTAATTTAACGTTTTGTCAAAACATGTGTTCTGCTGGAAGCGAGAAACATAAATATACGTAGCTTACACTTCGTCTTCCACACGGTTTTCAAAGTTGTCAACATTTGGAAATTGTATTAAATCTTAAAACCCCGTTGGAAATTTCTGCATTGGTATATTATTGAAGAACTAATTATTCTTGAAGATAAAAAAAGATGGAAGCACGAATCCTACCTTGAACATCATTTCCTCGATGTCAATATTCTTTTCCTGCAGTAACTTCTCCATCAAAGATATGTTGTAGCTTTTCAAGTCTACTCCTTCGGGCTGAATTATTTCACCAACTTGTTGCATTAATAACATGAAAACGTCTTCCGAGATATTTGTATTCAGATTCCTGAAAAAATAAACCAAATTGGTTCAAATATTGAATTAAATTTAATAAGTTCTACGAGTTTAATAACAAAGTACAAACTGCTCTGGTATACTACGAGAGAGTAGTGTATACGAACAGCAATTCGAAAGAATACTACAGCGTTGATTTTATTTAACTGGCTTACATATTCACATAATTGTCTGCCTGCTCATCTCTCACAAACAATACTGGATTCTGCAAAAACGAGAAAATCAAATTAGAATGTTATGTTAGATCTTAAATACAATCTATTAGCCCACATGCCTTAGATGGAGTACAGTTTGAGAGAATCTTGAACTTTTGCTGAAGCTCCTCTGGGTGTTGTCTGAAAGTTGGGCCATGGTCTAAGTGTAAGGTATAGTATATCCAAACAGTGTCAGACTCTGTCGTCTGGTTCTGTTGAAAGCCGATCTCCGTGGGCAGTGGTTAGCACAGCGCGCTACGATGTCAGGCGTCCCGGGTTCGATGCCTGGCTTGGGTATGGATATTCTTTATGAGTGTTCCTTAGCCAATTTATTAACATCGTCACTCATCCTTATCTTCGCGGTTAGCAAAAAATAACAAAGTACAATAAAGCAAATCAAATCGTTCCGTTAAAGAAGGTGGCAGTACTATTCGTGGAATTGGACTTCACTTCACGAAAATATTCAAACACGATTATTACGGCAAGCCAAGTTAGGGATACCACCTTGTAATGGAAATGATATCTTACTACTGCATTTGAACATTAGATCCATTAGAAATAAATTAGATGAACTAGAAATATTAATGGGGGGAATAAATAACTGTATTTTAAGCATAAACGAACACTGGCTACGGGATGAAGAATTGCAAATATATGTACCTCCAGGTTTCAGGTTAATTACTGGCTATTGCAGATCAAATATGAATCATGGTGGTGTATCACTATATATCAGCGACAACCTAGATACCAGCTTTAAAATCTTAGATGTTAGTCAGTTTTGCATAGAATGGTGTTTTGAAGTGGCTGCTATGTCACTGCCAAATTTAAGAACAATTGTTATCTCAGTGTACAGAGCACCTGAAAGTAATGTAGAATTTTTTATCGAGTGTGTGCAAAATATTATTTCGTACCTAGACAAAAACTTTAACAAACATAAAATAATTATTCTTGGAGACATCAATTTTGACATTCGAAACAGTACCCCTAAGCAAATACATCTTCTAAATATTTTAAAATCTTTCAACTATTACTGCGCAAACAATAGGCCAACAAGACTAGACTCTTGTCTAGATAACATTTTAACAAACCTAGATAAATACTGCTATGAGATAGGGATATTCAATACATTTTATTTAACGGACCACAAAGGCTTATGGTTAAAATTGAACAATAATATACCTCTGAATACTATACATAAACAAATTAAATCTGTTAGACTAATTAATGATAACAGGCTGAATATACTAAGAAACAAATTAAAAGACGTTGATTGGATTCATTTAATTTTCTCAAATGCAAATGTCGATGCATTATTTGAGAAATTTATGAGCACCATCTCTGATATATGTAACGACTGCTGTCCTAGAGTCCAAAAAAAGGAGAAACCAATTAAAGCTAAACGCGAACAAAGACACTTAGGTCAATGGTATAATCCACACTTGAGTAAATTAAAAATCTTGCTTATGATGTATTATAATGGATTTAAAAATGGTAACACAGATAAGAGCAGATATATCAAATTAAGAAATATTTACAGATCAGAAATTAGAAAAGCTAAATGCACAGCAAATGATAAATTTATTAATAACTCCAATAATAAATGCAAAGCAGCTTGGAATGTCATTAAGGCAGAATTAGGCAGAGGGAAACCCAGAAGAAAAGAAAATGTTCCGATTACTCCAAGCGAATTTAATGATTTCTTTGTCAGGGTAGGTAACAAATTGGATACAAACCACAATTCTATGAATCAATTTGATTATGAATATAATAATCTCATGTCACAAAACATCGGTAACATTTTGACTGACTTCCGGTGGCATGAGACCCAACCTGATGATATTTTAAAAGCAGCACAAAAACTAAATAATTCAAAATCGGAAGACTTTTATGGAATGTCGAACTTTATTTTAAAAAGAATCATTGATATTCTACAGTACCCACTTTGCATTCTCATAAACTGGATGATGTATTGTGGGCACTTTCCTTCCTGCCTCAAGCTCTCGGTTGTCATACCCGTGTATAAAAAGGGTGATAAATCGAGCCCCGACAATTGCCGTCCTATATCACTTGTTCCCATTGTCTCAAAAATTATAGAACACTGTTTATATAATCAACTCGATAGCTATTTCACAAATAATAATTTATATACAAGTGCACAATATGGTTTCAGAGCCCATTTATCCACTGTGAAAGCGAATGAAACCATTGTTTCCACAGTGTTAGATGCATTTGAATCCAAACTTTCTGTAAGTGCAACACTTATCGACCTGAGTAAAGCCTTTGACTCTGTTTCCCATCAAATATTAATAAAAAAATTACACTTCTATTGCATCAAAGAAACTGAACTTGCTCTAATAAAATCCTACTTATCAAATAGACAACAAATGGTCACTGTAGACAACATAAAATCAGAATTCTTAAATATAAAAAATGGAGTTCCACAAGGTTCTGTCCTCGGCCCATTGTTGTTCAATATTTATATAAATGACTTACCTAATATTATTCCTCATAAGACTGTTTTATATGCAGATGATACCACATTCCTTACGGTGGGCAGTGACAAATTTACAGTTGAGAAGCTTGATAAGGAAATAGAGGAAAGGTCCACTTTTTGGTTTGAAACAAATCAACTTACAATTAATGAAAATAAAACAGAGAAAATATTTTTTACATTAGGAAATGGCCATGAATGGACTTCTGTAAAACTTTTTGGTTTACACTTAGACTCCAAATTATCTTGGGAGTCGCAAACAAATCACCTATGTTCCAAACTTGCCAGGGTGGTATTTCTACTTAAAAAGCTTAGAACATGCATTAGCAAGGACTTGTTGCTGCAATCATATTATGCATATTTTCATAGCCTTCTGACTTATGGAATTCTCTTGTGGGGAAACTCATCTGGTGCTGGGGATGTATTTATCTGGCAGAAAAAAGCTTTACGAAGCATGGCAGGAGTCTTTGATCAGTCTGTTTCCTGTAAAAATCTCTTTAAAGAACTAAAGATAATGACTGTGCCAAGCTCATATATATTTACCTGTCTAGTGTATACAAAAGAAAATGTACATAATTATAACGCAAGACACACTGTGCACAGACACAATACAAGATTCTGTTACAAGCTCGACACACCATCAATCAGATTAAGTAAAACACAAAATAGTTACAAGTATTTAGGAATTAAGTTATACAACATGTTACCAGAAGCTGCTCACAGTGTCTCTCTTAAAAAATTTAAAAGTGTACTTCAATCCTGGTTAAAAGAAAAGGTCTTCTACAATCTAGAAGAATTCGAAATCCATCCCAAAAATGATTTAATATTCTAGAATGTATTGTATTGTTTATTTCCTGTTTTATGAATTATTGTTATGTATATTGCCACTGCCATATTTATATTATTTCATCGTCACTAATATTATAATTGTCTTATGTCTATGTACTCTTACTTTATATATGCATATACTCTCATATTAGTATCTATAACATATTGGAGTTCCATGTAATCCCTCTCTCTATATATAATTATATATTTACATATATACAATAACAAATATGTAACCAATAACTGACAACATCTATTGCATTGTACAATGTCTAACGATGAATAAATACAGGGTGATTTTTTTAAAACTCATGGTTTTCTTTGTTGTGTAAAATTTGTAAATGAAGTATTATTTCCATGCGGTTTGTGCCAAATGAATAAGGAAGGATGGGAGATTTATTGGAGTATGTTTACCGGTTTATATGCATCCCTGGTAATATCGCCCACGCCTCAACAAAAACAGCAAATATTCATCAGTGTACCCTACAATAACATTGAAGTATTGGATTTTTGCTAAACTGAATTAATGAAAATGAGTTCTTTTTTTTGTATTCACTCAAACATAAATAAAACATAAAAATTATGGCACAGACATATGACATAACATCTCACCATTAAAGAGGGTGCTGAAAGTGTAGACCTCCTTCCTGTAAACAAAGTCGAACACGCCGTTCCATGTTAAGGGCTGTCTGACATAGTGTTTCTGCGCTAATGTTCGCAATTTCAGTGATAATGTTCTGCTTCAACATTTCCACGGATGTAGGGTTGTTTGTGTACACACGTCCCTTTAGGAAGCCCCACAGAAAGAAGTCAAGTGAAGTTAAGTCTGGAGACCTCGGAGGCCACAATCCCTTTGAAATAACCCTATTCGCAAAGAAACTTTCAATCAGTGCCATACTGTCATGCGATGTATGGCATGTAGCACCATCCTGTTGAAAATAACCCTGTGTGAGTTCAATGTCGTCCAAACTTTCAACAAATTCCATGAATATTGCCCTGTACCGCTCTGTGTTCACTGTTTCATTGAAGAAGATTGAACCCACTATACGTGATGCTGAGACAGCGCACCATACCCCAACTTTCTGTGAGTGCAACGGAATTTCGATTACACTATGTGGATTTTCAGCTGCCCATATCCGTGTATTCTGAGAATTAACATACCCAGAGAGATGAAACCAGGCTTCATCAGTAAACCACGTTATTTTCAGAATATCAGGATTATGCACAATAAACATTAAAAACCAATTACAGTAGTCTACACGTTTAACTTTATCTGGATCCTTCAATTCTTGAACAGCTGTAATTTTGTACGCCCTTAGTTTCGCAGTTTTCGCTGCCTTTTGACATGTTGAATAGCTATAGCCGGTTTCTTGTGACAAACGACGGAGAGATTTCTTGGGCGACCTCAAGAGTCGAGCACTGACATCTTCCACAACACCTGCCCGCTGGGTCCGATGCTTCCCTGTCTCACTCAGAAGCGATCCTTTTTCTTCCAATTTCTTCACTAGCGACAATATTGTGTTCCTGTCTGGGGCAGAACGTGAGGCAAATTTGTTTCTAAATACCCTATGCGTGGCAACAACAGAATCAGTTTTCCAAAAACTTTTCATGATAAACACACGTTCCTGCAAGGAGTACACCATTCTTACTGTGTGTCCTGATCACAATAACGCAACTTTTCAGCACAACAATTACGCAAAAGCACACAACTTTCCAGCATAACAATATAACAGCTCAGTTTCCTGGTTATTGTTGACAATGACAACGGTGCTATCTACAGGAGGAAACTTAAACCTCCGCACTGAATCCAAACCCCCAGACCATATAGACGCGAAAGGTACACTGGTGAATATTTGCTGTTTTTGTTGAGGCGTGGGTGATATTACCCGGGATGCATATAAACCGGTAAACATACTCCAATAAATCTCCCATCCTTCCTTATTCATTTGCCACAAACCGCATGGAAATAATGCTTCATTTACAAATTTTACACAATAAAGAAAACCATGAGTTTTAAAAAAATCACCCTGTATATTGTATTGTATTGTATTGTAGAGGCTCGCAGCATTGTACTCATGACTATCCTTGAAGACAAGACCATAGTATGACCATCAACGTTATATGCCATTCCAGCGTGGCACATCATTTCCAAAACCCTGTCCAAAAGACACACACTCCAAAATAGGGCAGCGATAATAATCAGCTGCCACAAGAAGAACCGGCAAATTCAGGAGAACCATGGCTGATTGATTGATTAATTTGCTTTATTTTACTTCGCTTTTGTGCCACTTTTGGCTAATTTGCGAAGCTGGGGATTAGTGATGATATGATGAAATTGATGAATGTACACTCACAAACATCCGCGCCCAGGCAGGGATTCGAACCCGGAACAGCTGGTGTCCTAGCGCGATGTGCTAACCACTCCGCCACGGGGGTCGGCAGGAGAACCAGTCATATAATCTGCCTGTCTTGAGGTTACCCTTGCCCCAAGTTCCTATAAATCAGAGATTCGAACTTATCGTTACAACCTTCCCTCACAGATAGAATCAAAGTCTCTGCCAAGCAGTCAACAGTAGGAGATCGAGAGATACATGGAGTTCTCAAATAACTGATCACGTTCTGAGATTTAAATGTTCTCCCTGCTTCAACTTCAGAGCTTTATGTTCTTCATTCTTTTAAGTATCTCGTCTCGAGTGCCGTGGGTGCGATCAATGTGTAGTTCTAAAGTGTTGCAGTATCTTTCCATTTTTAATGGATAAAGTCCTATTTTTTGTGATAATTTTTACATAAGAGTCAATTATCTCGGACCTGTCAAAAACAAATCACACTAACGCCTAACGCTATATATCAGTGGTTTCCAACTTCAAAAGGTCCGAGGGCCAAAATTATATGCAGCAGTTGATAGGCGGGCCGCATTTTTTTGGGGGGGGGGATTAAAAATTACAAAATTGGTAAGTACTGAACTGAAAATGTAGTACTTTCGCATGACCTAAATTTCTAAAATGAGGCAATAAAACAATGGATATACAAATCAAAATTGTATAATTACAATTTATTTCACAAAAACCCAATACTTATTGATGAATTGAAAGAAATTAAAGACACACCATACAAATAAGAATCATTCATAGTAAGTGTTCAATGTGAAAATTGAGCCCGATCTGCTTCTTTTATTAAAGTTGTATTTGAATTTCTGTATTTGAAAGTCTCAGAAGGTGAAGCAGTGAAGAATCTGCCAGTCTGCTTCTGTAGCGGTTTTTGATGAACTTCATTTAAGAAAAAACACTTTCACACGTGTATGTGCTGCCGAACATCGATGTCATTCTTTGCCTAAAACTACGAAGGTTTGGAAAGCGTTCTTTTGAAAGGTATTTGAAAAACTCTGGCCTAGTTTGAAGGAACACATCGCCTGCAAATCACGCAATTCAAGTTGGAGAGAAGCTATTTTAATTTTCAATTTTACGTTTTTTTGGAGATATTGCTCATTTCGATATTTGCACAAACTTTAACATTAAGTCACAGTACAATCCGAGTTGGAACACTGGAAATCTCTTCGTACTTCGTGCGTAGTAAAACAGATCTCTATAGCGCCTCTCTGCAGTTTGTTTCTGAACACAAAGAGTGAAGCCTTCGCTGAAGCAGGCGAGTTCATTCCACATAACGAAGGGATGGAATGCATGGTGTGAAGAGAAAGTTACGTCACTTTAGATTCTTCTGATTATCATTATTGACTGCAAAATCAATTCTACCTGTGATATTGTCTTTCTTCACAGAGCATCCGTTCCTTCCGTAAAAAAAGAACGTATTTTAATAAAAATAAATAAAATTAATGTATTTTGCAAACTGGCTTCGCGGGCCGCAGAAAAAGGCAACGGGGGCCGCATGCGGCCCGCGGGCCGCCACTTGGAAACCCCTGCTATATATAGTTGTTTTGTTTAGCTTTCGTTTCTGCTAATAGTCTCAGAAGAAAAAAAATTCAAAATTTCAGATTTGGTCCCCCCGCAAACTGGATAACTAGAGGCATGCATATTTCGCTTTTGACGAAAATACGAAATGTGAAATAAAACATTGTAATGTTAATTTTTCATGTTTCTGAAAGGTGTGTGGTGCATTTTCCTACCCTGTTTTGTCACGAAATGATGCGAAATGAACTGCAAAATGCGAAATAGACTCTCAAACACGAAATTTACCGTTTATATACCGACTCGACACTTTCTGAAGTCTGAAGTATCCCGTGAGTTATGCAATTTAAGGAAAATTGATTAATTCTGCTGCAAACGTTTGAGAAGCAAAAAAGGACCCCTTTATACAAGAATGAAATTCATATTCTGGTAATGAGTTAATGTGCTATTAGAAGGAATATGTTTATTTTGTGTAATAGTGCAGTTTTTAAATAAAATTTGGGATTATATTCACATTTTTAAAATCAAAATGTCATTTTATATACCGCTTTTTCACCGCTATAACAGCGAAATTTCATTTTATTTACCGATTTTGAACCCGGAATTGACTGTTTTTGTACCGAAATTTTGCTTTTTTATTTACCAAATATATGTGCCTGTATGGATAACATATCTACGTCCCTGGCAGAATAAGTGTCCCGCTCGATTAAAAGGAAGTTTTAGTTAATTAACTAATGTGGACAGAGCCCTGCTTCACCACACCCACTTGGAAACAAAAAGTTATCCTACTGGCTCAGAACATCAAACAGACTTTACACGAGTATACCTGTTTCTATTTGCCCATACCCACTCGAAACCTAAGAAGTTTCCCTTCTACTTGTCCCTGCATTGAATAGAAAATAAAAATTATGTTACTGGATTTTATCGTCAATTTAAATAAGCTTTCTACTTGACCATACTCACAGATTTTCTCTGTAACCGAGCAGACGTCTTCACTCGATTTTCACCTATTCCAATAAGGTTTATACTCGCCCATACCCATTAGGCATGGCAAAAGGGTTTTCCTATAGTACTCTGCACGGAAGGGACAAGACGAGTAAAGTTTCACAATTCCGAGTTTTGCATATCAGCCATGTTTGATCCAAACTTAACGGGTTTAGTTATGATACGGACTATAACATTTTACATAAAGTAAGGTAAAAAGAGACCATTAAGTAATAAAACCTTACCAAATTTTGAAATCAATAGCAGAACTTACATTTCACGGTAAAATTCCTTCGCCATCGATAGGTGGACTTTGTTAATGTTGCAAACAGTGACAGCAGGAAAGGGGATATTCCAGATTGGATCGTGAGTAGTTTCAATGCTGGTAATGGTAGGCGAGGTTTGGAACTGCACCCAGATTGTATTGATGAGGAAAACCGCAGCTATCACCCCTGCAGAACAGAGGATTAGCCAGAGTGTCCTGGAAATCATGCAAGAACAAAAAACTGTTTAGTTATTAAAGTAGTGATTATGGCATTAAAAGATATCTCAATAACATTATAAGCAAACTACGGAAATTCTGCAAGCAGGAAGATGATATTTAAGATATTCTCAAGAACGAATTATGGAATGAACTTGAATAGTGGATATTATTATAGTCATTGATCTACCTATTACAAAAACATTGTCTATCTTCTTCATTTTAAGGCAGTGTAATCTATATCTATTGGGTGTGTTCTAAAGGGGAATTAGTAGGGGTTACAACCTGCACTCCGACTCAACTTTCCTAAAAAAAAACAATTCTAAATACAGGTTGTTAAGATAATTGTTGATAAAAGCCTTAATGCGGTAATACCTTCCAAATCATTATATTAGAAGTTTAAGAAATGCTTCATTATTACCATTTGAAAGATATTTCACGGGATTGGAATCCCTCCCCCCAGACGATTAGGGGGGGCCGGGGGCAACTGTCTTCCCCACTTTTTGCCACATTTGCCCCCGCACTATGACAAACCTTATTTACTAAGGGAAAGTAAACTGTCCTTGCCCGCCAGTTTTGGGACCTTGCCTCCTAGTTTTGAAACCCAATCGCCGCCACTGCCTCCCACCCTTTCTGGAATGTCCTAGTTTGTAAGTGAAGATGTACCTAAACTAAACGAATTTCTATTTTGCAAGTAAATCAGTGGAATAATGACATGATTATGATGGCAAGTTCATAAATAAAACACCAGCGAATAGTCGTATTTGTG
This sequence comes from Lepisma saccharinum, assembly GCF_977018435.1. Taxonomy (NCBI): domain Eukaryota; kingdom Metazoa; phylum Arthropoda; class Insecta; order Zygentoma; family Lepismatidae; genus Lepisma; species Lepisma saccharinum. The sequence continues at coordinate 6,693,421 of NC_139253.1, forward strand.
TGAGATTGGTTTAAAAACGATTATCGAACTGTTCTTTTCTAAACATGTAAAGTACGAATATCAATATAGTAAGCTGTGACGTAACTATAAATATTGCTTAAATCATGACAATATAGTTATCTTAAACATTGAATTCAAAATAATCATATTTTTACTTACCTTTCTGTCCAATGGAGTCCTCTTTCGGTGACATACTTCAGCCCATGCAACGAAGTGTTCCGACAATAATCCGCAAGAAAATATTTTAGTTCGAGTGACTTCTTCGGCTGTTCCGGTTTCTGTTGAAAGCTTTTCATGTACGATTTTATAACGTCTGAGTGCCAACCCTTGCCTGGCTGTATTAATCCAGCAACTGGTCTAATGCTAGCAACACGCCGGGGTCCTAGCATGTTTGGAGTAAAGATATCTTGAAATTAGACAATAATGTCTGTATTATGGTTTGCGTTTGGTTTTAAAGCGCAATGATTGTCTATTATTGCCGTGTACTTGTATATTCTGCTACGAACCACGCCGAACAACACAATTTAAAGGTGCCCAATAGAACAAGTGTGCATAAGGAACTTCCTACGAAGTGAAGTGAGCACCTTTAACTGATAAGTTTTATTGTATTAGAATCGTGCACGAATGTTTCAAAGAACCGAATTGAATCTGTGCTGGATTTCAAGCATGTACATTTATCTTCGACAGAACAAATACGCCGTTGCCACAAAATGAATCTTATATCGCAATCGTCTTTGATCAAAACATAGCATATATTGTGCACGCACACTTGAAGGATTACAAATAGCTAGGTCTTCCGATAGAGACAGGAAAATGAAATTTCGTGTCCTATACTGATTGATTGCATTGCAAGAAGAACCAAGGTTGGCCTAATGAAGTTTCGTTGCTAATGCAATTCTATACAACAAATCGGAGGTTCTGGTTTAAAAGAAAAAAACTCGTAAAAATGGAAGTATGTAGAAAAATTACCACAGAAGTATAAACAAATGTACTAATCAACATCTAACACGTTACAATTAGTTACTATTATTTGTATTATGATGTATTTCCGTTAATATTATTCACAGACTTGAGATTTGTCGCATTACCTTTCAACATTTGTTGTCTTATACTTAAAATATATAGCAGGAGGATTCAATTGGACGTAGAACATTCCCGATACGAGCTATCAAAGGGGCCCGTACGAATGACTATATAGGAATAATAAATATTTCAACGGCTATACTGCCAAGGTTTCCTTCTGAAGCAAGAAGAGTAAATTTGCTGGACTATGCCTGTAACACCTAATATTCTATGTATAATGACGAACAGAACTTTGTTTTAAACTACCTACTGCACTATCTCTCTCTCTCACTCACACACACACACATCAATTATATTATCAAGGTTTCCAACGTTAACAAAAAGTCGTTATTTATGAATGACTTATACCAGTGGTTCTCAAACTGCGGTACGCGTACCCCCAGGGGTACATGAACTACTTGAAGCTGGTACGCAATCAGCTCGAAGAGTGGTTTTTCACCCATGGTGTACCTAAAGAAACACCGAATTAGGCTAAATTTGGAGCCAAATCTCCGCTTGAAAGTTTCAACTGCACAACCAGACATCAAGAACGAATTCAGGCACATCCTTCTCACTACAAACTCTTAGGATTTACAATAAGAGGCCCACAATTGTGCTCGACTCTTCACAAATTTATTTTTGTTCGTTCCCTTTTTTCAGTAACTGGAAAAAAATGTGAAAATTAAAGTTTCTTTCATGCATACATGTGTTTTGCATTTTTATTTTTGTAACTAATCATAAAGATTCTAAACGAAGGAACACTCAATAAATAATAAACGTAGGTTTCTAATGTTTGTTTATTTACCATCTTTCCACATACAGCCCGAATGTCATCTTGCTCTATTGCCGATATACGTTCCCAACATATAAAAAATCAGGCAGCCAAAAAAAATCCCTAAAGTCAACTATTCGGAGAAAACCTATGGTGGGGCTACATTAGACGTAATGGGTACAATGAGAAAAAAAAATAAGAACCGCTGCCTTATCCCAGAGGACTCTATGGCATAGAGGAACGTGTTAAACTCATTGTCTATATCAATATTTCTTATACCTGATCTCTTTGTATTTCAAGATTTTGTCAAAACTTACGTACTGCCTGGTGCCGAAATCCATGAAAACTTAATTTCCTATACGCTTTCAAATCTAAATTACTCAATGCTTATACTGTCCGTTGATGATTCAATTTGAGGAGAAAGCCACGAGAAAATTTTGACTAGCCTCAGACTTCTTGCCCGACTAATCTGGAGATCTCATGCAAATACTTTCGAGATTTATAGCAAATTCATCTACTAATATTGCATTATTTTTTTATTTTCTGCGAGTTGATGACGTATTGAACGATAGGCGCCCGCAGTAAATTTTCAAGAGGGAGTTAAAATCGAAAAGTTGTGTTCTTAAACAAGATGTATTAACGTCATGCTTACGTGTAATCAGAAGAAAAGTATCTTAAAGGAAGAAAGATGAAGGAAATTAAGAGAATCAGAGAAAGGGAGATAAAGAAGACACAAAGAATGAAAACAGAAGAGAGAGACAAAGAAAAGAACGAGAGAGAAAGATAAAACGGGAGAAAACTTTAAAAAATAAATTATCAAAAAGAGAGAAAGTAAGGATGAAAATGTACTAATATTGAAAAAATAAGAATGAAAGCTAAGAAGAAAATACAAGAAAGGAAAAAAGAAGAGTACTACAAAAAAGAAAAGAAGCAAGACTAAGTGGGCAATTTTCCTTACTCCGGAGGGAGCTAAGTGTCCCCCGTGATCCTCCTTGCAGACGCCTATGGATTACAGTATTTAGAACCGGAGAACTTCGTGTTGGAGGTGGAGGGTCGGTAGGCTATACTTGTTGATTTTAAAAGTTGATTTGCTTTTTTTACTTTGGTTTTTGTGCCACTTTTGGCTAATTTGCGAAGATGGGGATGAGTGATGACATGATGAAATTGATGAATGGACACTCACAAATATCCATGCCCGGGCCAGGATTCGAACCCGGGACCCCTGGCGTCGTAACGCGATGTGCTAACCACTACGCCACAGGGGCCGGCGGTAGGCTATAGTGACATTTGCAATGATTATTGGTAGAAAATGCGAAATTTTCAGTTTCTTATGAATTACTAAGGAAATTTGATACATGGGAAAGAATAGATATGGAGAAAGAATAGATGTGACTTATAGCAAAAACAAAGCTCTACGTTATGAAATTGATCCCAGGCTTTCAAGCTGATCGAGGTGAGACTGACAAACTACTTTCCGTGACCGAACTGACGAGATCTTCCACTGGCAGCAAAATACAATCAATCGAAATATTTAACCTATTGGCAGGCAGTGATTATACTGAAGGGTGGAGGATGTCAAGCATTTGGTACAGTTTATCAAAGGAACCGACTTTCAAGGGAACAAAGCAGCTTTCAAATGTCTCCTCAGTGAAATATTATTATATTAAATGGAGAAAGAGGAATATGCATCAAGGACGTTGCTTTCATCTTTCAAACCATCCACTCGTTTAAAAAAGTTGTTACTTTGTGCTCACATAGGATAATCGGGACAGGACCTATAGTTTAAGCTAGAATCCGAAATTCTCTGTGAAATTGTATCTGTGCTTGCTGTTAATATGTCATTATATGCATATAAACCTATACCAAGTTGTTTCAGAAATAATTGAAGGGTTACAAAAAATTATTGCATTAACATAAGTTCAATACCTTACTTGCAATAAATGTTTGTAACTCCTCAATTATTTCTGAAACATCCGGCATAATTTATAAGCCATATTAAATTATTATGTAGTTTCTTTTTTCAATATTGCGCCTTCCCCCCCCCCCCCTCTCGTCCCCTAACAAATCTACGTTGCTGTAGAATACCACAGTTTCTTACCCGCCGAGTACTGGCGTCAATTATGCAGGGCCGAGAGAGGTTCTTCTGAAATTTGCGACTTGCAGCCCAAGCTGACAAGCACCTGGAAAGATGGCCTTTCGTTCGGATTTCGATTGATTGATTGGGTGTTTTAAGTCCACTTTGTGCACAGTAAGTCTAATCGGGACTGGACCTACAGTTTAAAGTGGGATCCGAACCACTATGTGCCTCCACCGGGTATCGAACCCGGGACCCCTTGATTACAAGGCAACGACGCTACCACTGCGCCATCGAGGAGGCTCTGTTCGGATTTCGAATTCGACAACAGGTAATGCTATCGGGACTGTCGCGATGTTGGACCAACGATCTAACTGCGGGGCGCGTTGCTTCCCGCCTCCAAATTTGGAGGTTGATTTAATTTATGCCGTAATTTTCATTAACAAATATATTGAAGTGGAAATATTCTGATTACAGTAAAACCTCGTTAATCCGGACTAATGGGGGGATAAGTTGACAGGTTTAACGAAAGTCCGGATTAACTGAAATAACCTAAAAGAACAATAGAAAGTGCATTAAAAGTCAGTTTATAGCAATATAACACGTTTATTATGATGTATTTAAATGGCATAGGCCTAAATACACTATACAGTACAGGGCCTCCCCCATGGCGCAGTGGTAGCGTCATTGCCTTGTAATCAAGGGGTCCCGGGTTCGATACCCGGTGGAGGCACAAGTGGTTCGGATCCCACTTTAAACTGTAGGTCCAGTCCCGATTAGCCTTACTGCGCATAAAGTGGACTTAAAACACCAAATCAAACTATACAGTACAGTTAAATGTAAAGCAATACCTGGATGTACTATTCTTAGCTGTTACTGAGCAATATGACGAATGCAATTGTTGACTTCTAGCCACATTTAAAACCTTGCATTCTGCTTTTTTCGCCTTTTATTTTGCCTTTTGCCTGTCCGGATTAAGCGAAGTCCGGCTTATCGCGGTTCGGATTAACGAGGTTTTACTGTAATTGGATTTTGTTTGGTGTCCGAAATGAAACATGTCAATGAAAACGACAGGCCAGGACATGAACTACGTATCTATGATTATGCCATAAATTATTTAATAATATTAAATTTCAAGGGTAGGTACATATTAATTAACGTAAAAACTAAAAATTACAAAGGTATTTAAGAGTACGAGTACAGTTAGATCGGAGCATCAACTTTTAAAAAATTAATTTACCTCGCGAAGGTTGAGAACCACTACTGTGCCAGGGTTGATAAAGGTCCAGGAATGTTAAATAAATTCAATTCCGGTCCAGGAGAGAAAATCAGCGAGGGTGAATGGGTACTGGACCGTAAAGAACCTTTTTATCTGTAAAGTATTTCAATGCGGTCCAGGAACCATTTTTCCCGATCAATTTCAATTCGGTCCAGGAACAATACACAACTTGGACCGAATTTAAATTGTGCGAGAAGAAGGTTCCGGTCCTGCAACGGTACCCAATAGAACCCATTAGAATTTATGGGTTACTGGACCTTGAACAACCCTGTACAGCGTTATTTATTATTATTTATTTGGTGTCCTCTTAAATGAATTATTACTACTATTTAGTCAATCGTACGGGCCCTGGTAAAGGTAAAGATAAGATGGCAAATTGAGGACTGACTACTGGAAAAAGTACACGTAACCCCAGCACCACCTTCCGAAAATCGTGGGCACGCCACTGTGTTTGTCCACTAGACCTCATATTTTTGAGACTATAACATAACGTGTTTTTCTTTCTCGAATGTATTAACCAATAAGAAACAGAATAGAATAAGACTAATGATCATTAGCTTGAAGCAACACGCCTAGACATATTTGCACTGCTGACCCAGTTTGACAGGAAAATTGATCCTTGAGCCACATTGTTGACAAAATGTGGCACGCCATTGTTCATTCCCTCAGGCAATCAAACAATGATTTCGAGCGATCAACAATACCAGTAGTATCCTAGCAACTGAAACAACTACAATTAAGTACTGAGCAAACAAGAAGTCAGCAAGGAGGAAAATAATGTGGTAATTTGGCAGCTGTTTTCAGGAGCGCGGTACGGCGTAGGCCTACTTCTTGCAGAACCACAACGGTCAAATTGGACCAGACAGAAAAGGAACCATGATTCATGGAATGAATGAGCCCTATTCCTTTAGCAAGCAGCTCGAAGAGGTCACCTTGAGTTACAGAAGGAGATTGACAAGTAAGGTGAAATCTGAGAGCAATGTGGCGAAAAAGGTTGTTAAGGAGTACCTGACAAGCAGCTCAGTGCATGGTTTGAAGTACATTGCGGAAGATGGCCGACACTGGAGTGAAAGGTAATTATGTATTTCACCTAGTTTTCGGAAGTTATTTAGAAAGTAACTGAGTTAGTTACTTGGCTCAAAAAGTAACTATTACAGTTACTTTTTTGAAGAGAGTAAATCATTCAGTTACTAGTACGTGGCACATATCTATAAATATATTTCGGGGGGTCGGAACCGTGTGTCTCATAACAACAATAATAATATATGTTCCAATTAGTAGCTATATTCATAATAGTGTATGTAAATTAATTAATATTCCATTATTATTTTTATATTTGTAAAATAAACTGTCCTGGCAAGAAAATAAATATCAAAATTATTGATTATTTTGAATACCAAAAATGCATATTAAATCCAATTGACGAAAAACGTTCTTGATTAATATTTTTGCATATTATTATACGTAATTAGTAGTGTGCATGAAACTTATTTGGTACTGTAATTCAAACCTGAGAGATCCCAATCTCATCCCTGCCTTCGTAAAGTTCCTGTGCGTAACAGCCCATGAAGGGCCATGGCTTACCTATTGGCTGCCGGTCTCCCTCCCACGCTTTCATTCGTCACCTCTAAGCGTGGAGATCTTCAACGAGGATTGGTATAGCAGGGTGGTCAGCCCGACGTATCCCCAGCCGTTATAGTAGGTCTACGCGACCGGATTACGCTTACTCATTCGAAGCTCCCCAATTTCCTCACGATGGTGCCACAGGCCAAAAATTCCCGAAGACTGAACCCGGGATCGAACCCATGCCGTCCAAAGCATGGTGCCTTAGACCGCACGGCCACAGAGGAGGACTTCGTAAAGTTCGGCAGAAATAAATAATCATCTATTCAAATTCAACAAGTATTTCATAATGTAATTTTTAGTACTTGGTTAGTCTTTCTTAGGAGGTCTGGACCTCATAGATCTCCCCTAAATACATCCTTTACTAGTACAAGAAAACTAACTGTAAGTTACTTTATGTTGGAAATTTCCTTTCAAACAAATTATACACACTGATCATTATGTGTAGCGAAGAATAATTTATTTGAATTTGAATTTAAAATTTTGGGTGCGTCAGTACTTAGGCAATTTTGCACCCGTCACTTTATACTTGGTCCAGCCCCTTAGCAGAACTAAAATAACATGATTGATTGATTGATTGATTTAGTTTATTTTACTTCGCGTTTTGTGCCTCTTGGCTAATTTGCGAAGATGGGGATGAGTGATGAAGTGATGAAATTGATGAATGGACATTCACAAACAACCATACCCGACCGGGATTCGAACCCGGGACCCTTGGCGTCGCAGCGCGATGTGCTAACCACTCGGCCACAGGGTCGGGCAACTAAAATAACATAACATAACACAGAATTATATTGGCCATAGGGCCAGTCGCCAGAGCCTCGTTCGTCTACAAAATGCAATGCAGTCCAGGGTAAATATAAGAAGACTTACATGTGTTTATGTAGTCATTACAGCAAATAAAATGATGAAACAGAACACTGAAGTCAACAAGTGGAATTAGAAATGACAAATTGCAATAAAGCGTGAACGTTCTAATTGAAGCCCGGCTTCCGTGACTTAGGCGAGTTCACTAAAATTCTTTCACCTTGGCATCCAGAGAAGTCACATAGTTTGAAACAAAGTTGCAGATTTAGCTCTTCCCACACGTTACAAATTTTCAAGTTAACAATTTGTGTCTCGTAGAGTAACTGTGAAAGTAACTCTTGATAACGATACTCCTATTGCAAAAAGTAACTCTGTTATAGTTACACATACTATTTATATTTAAAGTAGCTAGTTACAGTTAGAATCCCTCAAAACAATGTAGTTCATCCAAACACTGATTTAGTTGGGGAGGAAGGTCTGTTTATACACATGTTCACGGTTGGTCGTGAAAAAAGGAATGTTTAAGGAGAGCAGAGATAGAAAGCAACAGATCGAGATAAATTATGAAAAATCGAGAGAGGAAGAGATAAATAAACGATTGATTGATTGATTTGTGTTTTAAGTCCACTTAATGCACAGTAAGGCTAATCGGGACTGGACCTACAGTGGGATCCGAACCACTATGTGCCTCCACCGGGTATCGAACCCGGGACCCCTTGATAATTAAACGAAACGTGAGTGGAAGAGAAACTAAGAAAAGTACAAATAAAAAGTGAGATTGAAAGAAAAAAGAGAAAAATCGGAGAAGGAAAGAGGAAAAAAAGAGGAGAGAGAGATGACACGTTCTTTGGTCAAAAGAACATGATTTAACTAAAAGAGCAAATAATAAAATCACATGAAAGACTCGAAAGAATACACGTGATGCCTCTCAGGCTATGGGGTAATATCTCTTCGTTGTTCAAACCAAATAAAAATCAAAGTTAAGTTTGCACTAAGAAAAAGGAAGTCTATTTTACTTCTTTGCAAACTAAATACTTATATGCCTAACATATAATGCATGTCACTCAAAGAAATTAAACTTCTTATAATTCAACTTGATCACTCTATTCAAAAACCGAGCCCGAACTTCCAAGTCAAGACAAAAGACACTCGTAATTGCCATGGCAACAGCTCTTACAAGATAATTATATAAAGGTTAGTCACTATCCTGACATTATCAGTGATAGGTAAATTACAGAAATTAAGATTAAAGAACAATAAACATTTGTACAAGATAAAAGATAATTAATAACAATAAATATCAGTGCAATGGGAAAGGGCGTGTCAGAGAAAGAGAGAAATAAGAGACAGTGGAGAACGAGGGAGGAAGAAAAGAATGGATGGAGAACGAAAGAAACAGAATGCGAAAATATAAATAGAAAGAGTTGGAATATTGAATTGAAAAGTCTTTTTATTTACTACAGAGCGAGATTCAGCCTTGGGCTGCTCTACCACCTAACTCTGGTGAATAAAAGTTACAATACATATATTTATAATACTGAAATCAAATATATAACATAACATGAATGAATTTGACATAAATGAAAAATAATAAAATTATAAGAGAATACAATGACAAATACATTAACACACGCACACACACATACATACACACGTGTACATACGCAATTTCCAGATCGATACTAAAATAGCATGCACACAGGTTAAATATCCGTTGTGTCAGATAAGTGTTTGCAAAATACATGGTTTTACTTTACTTGATTCCTGTTGCTTAGCCGTACGAGCTAATGCTCAATTGTTGTCTCTGCAATAAAAATAATACGACTTGTTCTTTGAAGTTTTTGGGTGTTGTTGCAAAAGAAACATAATCGGGAAGAGCATTCCAAACCTTTGCAGACCAGAGGGAGAAGTTGCCTTCGAAACTGACAGCAGAGTGGCGGGGAATGTCTATTTTTCGCCGACCTCTAGTTTTGTATTAATGTATGGAATTTCTAAATGTCAGTTTCTCGTGGAGATAGCTAGGTGTTTGCAATTTTATTACCTTACATATTGTAGAACACTGATGCAGAAGGCATCGCCTAGACATGTTAAGGATTTTGTATGTATTGAGCAAGGGTAGGATGTGCTGATTTCTCCTGATCGAGAGAATGTAACGAATGCAAGAATTCTGTATTTTTTGTATTCTGTTCGATATTTTACGTTGTAAATTCGTGCCGTACACCACATCACAGTAATATAAGACGAGAAAAACCCTAGAAAAATCGTGAAAAGCGAACATTCATTTGTTTTCGCCTCTCGCTTTCCTTTAGCTTGTGCCCAAGAATCCCTGCGTTGCAATTAAATAATAATAATAATCTTTATTCATCCCTTGACCTTGCTCACGATTCAGTACTCTTGGTCTACGATTTCGCAGCCTTCCTTATCTTCTATGGTCCACGTCCCCTCCCCCTTCCTTGGAAAGTCCAAAAATTTGCTTCGTGATCCATCAAATCCCCTTTTCTCCAGCCCCTCCTTTGTTCACATTTCTGCTTCATCCATTCTTCTTTTGTCTTATCACTTTATCTTCTTAGATGGTTATTTACTTTCCTGTCCTTTTTTGTTTTACATTCCCGTTTTCTTCTTTCTCCCATCTTCCACAGTACATTCTTGGATCCATAGTTTCTTAATATTCATCCTTCGTCTATCTACATGTAAAGTGCTTTTTATGCTATCCCAAATCATATCACTATATCAGCTCTGTCATTTAATTTATTAAATTTCTCTCCGAAATTTTCGTCATATTTCTGTCTTTTTGTCCATCCTCTTTAAGTTTCCCAATCTGAGGGGTGCTTCATCGCCTTTGTTGCACAGCTTATCGCTGAAATTCCCTGCCACTGTATTTTCTTCAAATAACACACTGTACATTAGAAAGGAATTTTATATTTAATATAAAATGAAGCTTAATATATTATTTGTTTAGTACCATTAGACAGGTGAAGATTTAAAATATATTCTGATGCATATTAACCAAAAAAAGCATATATTAAAAAAACTCTACCGTTTAATTCTGCGATGATGCATTGTATCTGTATTAAAATATTAGTATGCAATCTTTATTTCGAGTTTACTAATATTCCGTTCATATTTCAGATTGTTATGTCCATCCAATATATATATAGCCCCAATCCCACCACTCACTCACTCACTGACATAAATGTTCTCCATGAAGGAAGCCCCGGAGGCGAAAAACGCCCGATTACGACCCCCCATGAAATCGTCCCAAAAGGCCGAGAAAATTCAAAAATCTCTCAATCGGCCCTTCCTTAAGGGTGAAAATGCCCTTTTCTCACGTCCTTAGCAACCGTTGCCACGGGAATTTCTTTTGCACACATTGTTTCCTTCAATTCTTAATTGTCCAGCTACATTATATTTCTCACAGATAAGTAACACACAGATGAATCAACTCCTGGCTTTGAAAAGGTGCCTGAAACAAGGGTGACATCTACATAATAAGGAGTTTCAGCCCAGATACAATTACGTATATATTGTTATACTCAATGCGTAAATATCTGCATCGTGCTTGTTTCAACTAAATGTTTAGGGGGTATAATGACATGCAATTCCTTAGAGCTTGCCGTGCTTGTTGTTCACCATGGAAACGGACGTTGCTAGGGAACTTAAAGAAAGTTTATTTTCACCCCGAATGCTACTGTAAGGGAATTATGCTAGAGTTTTCGATTGATTGATTGATTGATTGATTTGGTGTTTTAGGTCCACTTTGTGCACAGTATTAGAGTTTTCGAATTTTAAAATGTGAGCATCAGAATTCATTGCAGAGGAGAGATAGAAATTTGCGAAGAATGAAGGAAAACATTTCTTTATTTCAATTATGTTTAAAAATGTAAAACTGACTACAGAAGTAAAATGTTACTTTTCCAATTTAGTGTCGCTATTGAATTCGTTTACATAAAACATCTAACTAACTATCCTGAAACTGTTATTACTTACCCAGCTTATTATTAAGAAAGAAACCAATAATATTTTGATTATTTGTACATATTACAGCGCATACACACATAAATTTACGTTCAAAACTTTCCAAATAAGCGAACCACGTCGGCGAGCGCACGAGACGTGGCCACAGGCCACGTCGAAAGTGCGCGAGTATTTAATATAAAATGAAGCTTAATATATTATTTGTTTAGTACCATTAGACAGGTGAAGATTTAAAATATATTCTGATGCATATTAACCAAAAAAAGCATATATTAAAAAAACTCTACCGTTTAATTCTGCGATGATGCATTGTATCTGTATTAAAATATTAGTATGCAATCTTTATTTCGAGTTTACTAATATTCCGTTCATATTTCAGATTGTTATGGATTTTTGCAAGTGTTATTAGCATTTCATGTTGCATTATGATTATCTTGACGATTTGGGAAAAATATTCGACTAATCCAACTACAACAATTGTGGATTCATCAAATTATCCCAGTCAGAAAATTCCCTTTCCAGCTATTACTATTTGTGACATAAATAATTACGATGTGGAGCAACTAGATCATGTTGTTGAAAGGTGAGGATTTATATTTTACATGTTAGAATCTGCTAAAAGTAATGATGTATGCGCACATAAAGAAATCTTAATCAAAGTTTCTACATTCTAAATCTTGCAAGCTTGCAAGGATTTTTAACAATGAAATTATTTATTGTTATACAAATTCATTTGCAGTTACCTTCAACATAAAGGAGATGAGAAAAAGGAAGTGTTCAGAAAAGTATTGAAAGTATTATCATACATACCCTATGGTGCATACACTCCTTATAAAGATGAATTGCACAAAGTTCAAAGTGTAGAGGAAATTGCTAAAGAAAGCGTTAACGACATTCTTTTCCAGGTAAGAAGCAGCCTTGCTTTTTTTCTCCATGTATATATGTTGTCACAAGTTCTGTTACTCCATAACTGAAAGATTTGATTTTAAGTCCACTTTATGCACAGATAAGCTAATTGGAACTGGGCCTACAGCTTAAAGTGGTATCCGAACTTTCACCAGGTATCAAATACAGAGCTGCTACACGTTCAAGTCCCAGTCACGATGAGAATGGGTATTCCATATTGTGAATGTCTCATCTTCAATTTCTCCTTATCATCATATTTAGCCAACAATGGCTGAAAAATGACGTAAAGTAAGGAAAACCTAAAATACGATCATTAAAAAATTAAACTGAAAGTTTATGCATGGAAAGCTTTTTTTCCCCACAAAAATTTAGGCATTCATTATTTTGCAGATTTTTTTCTTGTGTAAAATATCTTCCGAGTAAGATTGTGGGAAATGTTGCTTTAATTCGTTGTATCATAACTATACTAAGAGCATCGGATTTATGCAGTATCAACATCAGTGACTTGCGGTGACGTCGACACTTGGGGTAGCAATCAGTGGCGTGCTCAAGGGGGGAGGTTGGTGTGGCTCATACCCCTCCCCCCTTTAGGGCTCACTATTCCTAAAAATAGAACGTCAATAACAGGAAAAGATTGCAAAATGATGAATGAGTACTAAAAAAGTACATGTAACCCCCATCCCCATTTGAAAAAAAATTGATTTGACTACTAAGCCAGAGATCCTGGGTTCGAATCTCGGCTTGGCCATGGGTATTCTTTGTGTGTGTCCCTTCATCAATTATAGTGTATCATCTTCGCGATTAGCCAAAAGTGGCGGAAAAGCGAAGTAAAATAAACCATATCAAGCAATCAATCAATGATTTGACTTGATTTTTGCTACTTAGCGTCGCTTTTTTCTCACATTTGGTTAATTGCGAAGATGATACGATAAATTAATGAAGGGAGAAACACAAAGAACACCCATGCCCAGGACGGGGTTCGAACCCGGAACTCCTGGTGTCCTAGTGCGCTGTGATAACCACTCCCCCACGGTTGGTTGATTTCAGTGACGTGCGGTAACGTCGACACTTGGGGTAGCAATCAGTGGCGTGTTCAAGGGGGAGGGTTGGTGTGGCTCATCCCCCTCCCCCCTTTAGGGCCCAGTATTCCTAAAATTAGAACGTCAATAACAGGAAAAGATGAATGAGTACTAAAAAAAGTACACGTAGCCCCCACTCCCATTTGAAAAAAAAAAGATTTGATTTGACTACTAAGCGAAAGATCCTGGGTTCGAATCTCGGCTTGGCCATGGATATTCTTTGAGTGTGTCCCTTCATCAATTATATTGTATCATCTTCGCGATTAGCCAAAAGTGGCGGGAAAGTGAAGTAAAATAAACCAAATCAAGCAATCAATCAATGATTTGACTTGATTTTTGTTACTTAGCGTGGAGTTTTTCTCACATTTGGTTTGGTTTGGTTTGATTTAGTTTATTTTACTTCGCGTTTTGTGCCTCTTGGCTAATTTGCGAAGATGGGGATGAGTGATGAAATGATGAAATTGATGAATGGACATTCACAAACAACCAAGCCCGACCGGGATTCGAACCCGGGACCCTTGGCGTCGCAGCGCGATGTGCTAACCACTCGGCCACAGGGTCGGGCTTCTCACATTTGGTTAATTGCTTAGATGATACGATAAATTAATGAAGGGACAAACACAAAGAACACCCATGCCCAGGACGGGGTTCGAACCCGGACTCCTGGTGTCGTAGCGCGCTGTGATAACCACTCCCCCTGGTTGATTTGGTGTTTTTAGTCCACTTTATACACAGAAACAAAACAGTTAACAAAACACACTTTTTTGTAGTTTCTTTAATAATATACATTTGGCTTCTTGAGTTCTGAGATGCATTTTTCATTTCAAATTATTTCATTATTCACTGCAGAGTACAACACAGGAACAAGAATGCACGCTCATCACGGGTTCGAATCCCGGCGTGGATTGTTCGAGGTCCCTTCATTAATTTCATCACATCATCCTCATTTTCGCGATAACCAAATGTGGCAGAAAAGCGAAGTAAAATAAACCAAACCAACAACAATATGAATGTGCGTTCTCTTGCCCATATAAATACATCAGTTTGAGGCCAAGAAATTAGTATATTTAAAAAAAAAAACACTACTAAATCGAGAACGAGAGAGAGCCTGAGCAAATATTTGTAATTTAATCATTATATATTCCATATTTGAAAAAAAATAAATAAAAAAAATAAAGAAAGCATAACATTATTGTCTGCACATAACACGTTCCCATTTAATAAATATTAAAACTACATCCCATATTATACATACAAATTGTACAACGTGTAAAATGTTGTGTAAATACAGAGAACATAAGTACTGCAGAAAATTTTCCCTTGAGTTCTTTAGAGGATTTACAAAGGAATCGAATGGAAACCTATCCCCTATCTGTCCTATAGGAGATAGACTGAGGGATCTGAAAGCACGGGCTTTCAACTATTGCAGCGGGGGCGAGGGGGCAAGGGAGGTAGAGGCAGAAATCTTCCCTTTTCCTTCGGAAACCCGTTTCTACCTGGAACTGCTAAGGCGGAAGAAGAGCGAGCTAGGCCAGTTTTGCCCGTGGATCACACCGAGGGACGAGAAGCGCGTGAAAAAGAAAGTGCTGCATATGAACTATGGCTTTAACAAGACAATAAATATTGTGATTTGAAAATAATTAGAGATGAGAAATTGATTAATCTATCCCTGCTAAACTAGCTACTCCTGAGTGCACGTCACTGGTTGATTTGGTGTTTTTAAGTCCACTTTATGCACAGAAACAAATCAGGTAACAAAACACACTTTTTTGTAGTTTCTTCAATAACATTCATTTGGCTTTTTGAGTTCTGAGATACATTTTTCATTTCAAATTATTTCATTATTCACTGCAGAGTACAACACAGGAACAAGAATGCATGCTCATCACGGGTTCGATTCCCGGCGTGGATTGTTCGAGGTCCCTTCATTAATTTCATCACATCATCCTCATTTTCGCGATAACCAAATGTGGCAGAAAAGCGAAGTAAAATAAACCAACCCAACAACAATATGAATGTGCGTTCTCTTGCACAAATAAATACATCCGTTGGAGGCCAAGAGATTAGTATATTTAAATAAAACACTACTAAAACGAGAGCGAGAGAGAGCCTGAGCAAATATTTGTAATTTAATCATTATATATTCCATATTTGAAAAACAAAAAAGAAAGAAAGCATAACATTATTGTCTGCACATAACACGTTCCCATTTCATAAATAATAAAACTACATCCCATATTATACATACATATTGTACAACATGTAAAAGGTTGTGTAAATACAGAGAACATAAGGACTGCAGAAAATTTTCCCTTGAGTTCCTTAGAGCATTTACAAAGGAATCGAAGGGAAACCAATCCCCTATCTGTCCTATAGGAGATAGACTGGGGGACCTGAAAGCACGGGCTTTCAACCATTGCAGCGGGGGCGAGGGGGCAAGGGAGGTAGAGGCAGAAATCTTCCCTTTTCCTTCGGAAACCCGTTTCTACCTGGAACTGCTAAGGCGGAAGAAGAGCGAGCTAGGCCAGTTTTGTCCGCGGATCACACCGAGGGACGAGAAGCACGTGAAAAAGAAAGTTTTGCATATGAACTTTGGCTTTAACAAGACAATAAATATTGTGATTTTAAAATAATTAGAGATGTGAGATTGATTAATCTATCTCTGCTAGACTAGCTACTCCTCAGTGCACGTCACTGATCAACATACTTCTAAATTCTTTCAATAACTAGTAAGTAGGTAAGTGTTCCTAACCTATGCAGTTATAAAATACACATTAAAAGAATACTACATACATATTCTGTTTTATGATGTAAATACTATCCCTAATGGGCACAAGACTAGTGATAGATATAGTTTTACATAAAATTAGAGCAAAATAATTACCATTTGAGTAACTGGTTGTTTAACTATTTGAAGATTTTTAGAAAATGTGAAGATCTCATAGAAACATGCCACTGGAATGATGATCCAATTGACTGTTGTAAAGAATTCCAGTGGGATTTGACTGAATTTGGGATGTGCTTCTCCTTCAATTCATTGATTTCTCACAGCAAGATGCTGAGGTACGTATATATTAATGGACATTTTTTTTTCAAAATCTTCTCTGTGTGCAACAAAAAAACAAAAATCTTCCCTTTGAGCCCTCTTGGGCATGCTGCTACTTAATTTGTTATGTTCTTCATACCCTTCACAAGTAAAAGCAATTTCCACGATAAAGAAGATTTAATCATTATTCATTCCCACTATTGAAATTAGCCTCACAAGAGAGTAACGTAATAATTCAAAGTAAGAATTAGGCAGAATAGTCAGTACTCCATCCATCTTTCTACAAATTTAACGTAATCCTGTATTGTATAAGACTTTCTACACCCGTAGATGAGAGTCAACAGAAATAAAGAATTTATTATTACCTATTATTATTCGCCAATGTAGAAATATTGGTAAAATTACTGTTAATAATACCAGTGGCGTCTCGTGGCCTCAAATTTGGCCGGGGCTTATTTTTTAAAGAATTTAAAATATAATGACAATTCACATGAATTACAAAAAATAGGTATTTTTTTCTTCTAGACTACAAAACTGGACTTACTTTTTTGAAAGAATTTAAAATGTAATGACAAATTACATGAATTACAAAAAAACGTGTATTTATCTTCTTCTAAACTACAAAACTGGACTTATTTTTTTAAAGAATTCAAAATATAATGACCATTCACATGATTACAAAAGAAACAGGTATTGTTGTGAAACATACCTTTCTACGAACGTTGACTCCTGTTCTTCTGCTCAGCAAATTTTGTTATTACTTTCTCGTTGAAGCCCTCTATGTTTGAAATGTATTCTATCTCTATTGTAAGCAAGTGCCAAGGCATTTGGTCTGTCTTGTCCTATTGCATTTCTTAAGCAGGTTTTAATACGATTCAATGTGCTGAAACATCGTTCAGATTCAGCTGTTGCCACTGGAGTTGTTAAAACTATGTTTGTCATTTTTACTGTTTCTGAAAAGGTATGCTCTAAATCATTTTCAATGAAAAACGAACGCAATGTACTGATAGAGTTTATGTTTTTAAACTCTTCACTACAATAAAGAACACGAAGTTCACTCTTTAGTTTTCCCTCTTCTATGAAGGGATAATATTTGGCACAATTCTTACACGAATCATCGAGAAAATCAGACTTCCTCCAGTCATTGAATTTTGCAGGGTCAACTAAATTGAAACACTCCAAATGTTCAGTTGCCCCAAATCTCTCTTCGGCTTGATGAATAATTATATCGCAGCACTCAATAGCGCATGCTGATTTGTTAACACAACTCATTTTGTATCACGGCTGATGTGTATTTATTTACTTTGGATTCCTCTAAATGTTCATGCAAACTGTTATCTAGCTTAGCAATATCATTTACTAAATCTAGGAAGATGCCTCTGTTTAAAGATTGTTCTCTTTCGTTATGTCCTCGTAGAGCAAGTTCATGTCGACCACAGAATTTTAAGCAATCGATAATTCTATTTAATATATGCCTATTTTTCCGGACAAATTCATTGTGTCTTGTAATTGACAGCCTATGTCCTTCATCAATTTGTGTTCGAACATCAACCCTGCCAAACTCACTCAAACATAGCGAATGAAAGCCACCAAAACACTATAGAACAACACGCGAGATCGAACGCGACGCGAAGAAAGTAGCCCCGAATCAGCACTCAAATCCATTGCACTCTCCCCTCCTCTCTCTGCTAGCACGTGACCTTCACTGTAGCGTAGGTGGGTGTAGGCCACGCCTTCCTTTGCGACGTGCCCCGGAAAACGATAATTCACGTCAATGCCGCTAGGAGCGCTGTCGTATCCATTGCAACAGACGATGAATTTACGTGGGTAAAAATCGCCTTTTAAAAGACTGTGTGATAGTTATGCGTTATGGTGATTGATAATTACGTGAATACGTCCGTTTTTCTTTAGGGGCTCAGCCCCGGAAGCCCCAAGGGACGAGACGCCACTGAATAATACCAATCAAATATTGTATCAATAGCCTGTAACTTAGTGCAAATTCAGCCACTTTGTTATGATTCTTATGAATTTAAAGATGTAATTCACATGTCCAGGTTTTGTAAAGCAAATTTCAAAATGGGCAGTTTTTTTTTTTACAAAGGCAAAACCCATTGCAGTCAACTGTTTTGTATATTAAGTAATTGGCGAATGAACCATTGAGGTACTTTAGGGAACATTTTTAATTTTATATTGGATCGGTAATGGCAAATTTTATATTCAGTATCAGCAAAAAATTAATAAAAGTTCAACCCCAATGCAAGATGTTACAAGTTTTTCTTCTTTGCAGAGAAGAAAGTTTAAACCAGCCTGAAAGGAAACTGAAAGCTGCTTTGAGGACAGGACTTTCTGTAATTCTCACTCCACAAATGTCAGAACCTCTGAAACAGCCTGCCATCAGAGTAAGTGAAATAGTTTTGTTATAATTCTGCGATAGAACTAGAGCTAAGATTGTCTCTAAAATAATGCATCTGTTTCAATTTTATTTTTTATCCTGATCACGATCACTAAATACAGTAATTATTAGTGAATTTTTCACAGGGAAATACACTACTGCAGAGACTATCTTGATGGAATCTGAACCTTGGACTAAATGATGTGCACAGATACAAAGGTGTAGAACCTCAATATATAAAGTGTACATATGGCATTCAAAATTTTCTCTGTGGTTTCGTAAAGTTCAGTTCAATCTTCAAGGTTCCAGGAGAGAAAAATGTTATAAAATTTTCCCAGATTTTAAGGTTTCCCACATTTTATGGCTTTTCAACTTTGTTCCCTGAAAAACGTTAAATCGAGGTTCCACTCAGTGTTGCCACAATATGAGGGCACAATTTCCCTTTCCAAGGGGCAAAATTTCACTTTTTGAACCAATTTTTCCCTTCACCTAAGCAAATCATACAGTAATAATAATAAGTATTAGTAGTGGTAGTAGCAGTAGCTGTAATTATTATTATTATTGTTATTGGTGGCGGTGGTGGTGGAAACAGTAGTAGCAGTATTTCCGTTGGTCCATGTCCGTGTGAATAAAAAATGTTAAATTTTTTACATACATATCACCTCGCTTCCTCACCAGATGTACCACATTTGGATCCTGGTCAGCAAACTATTTAATCGTTAATCCTCATCGTTACTATTATCCGAAGGTGTAGAAAAGGAATGTACTTAACAGAGATATAAACAGATACAGGCTATATTCAAGGGAGCAGAAAAAAGAACAGACAAAATGAAAACGTGAATATGAAATTGGAACATAAACTGTAATAATGTAGTCAGATGTCTTAAAATTTCCCTGAAATTGTGGTATTTTTAATCAAAATTCCCTTTTCCCTTTTGGCTAAAATTTAGGTCCGAATTTCCCTGCAAAAGGGAAATTTCCCTTCATGTGGCAACACTGGTTCCACTGTATACAGCCTTGTGTGTTTTTCATAGTTTTTTTCTCTTTTATCCCTCCTTTATATTTTCAAAACTTCATCCACACTACAACAACTACAGCTAACTGCTGCAAAAATAGAGCATTTGAGAAGACAATTTTACATCAGGCAGAGAGAGACAGAAGTGAAGACTTGTTTCACAGATGTAAAATTGGGGGCAGGGGATGGGGACACTCCTCCATCCAAAATCTTCAGGTTGATTAAAAGTTACAAGGGTATTTTTTGTTAACCTCCTGGATCCAAGGAGCAAAGTAATAAAGAATAATTTTATGATTTTCTAAATGTAACAGTTATTAAAATAGCCCAGGATGCCACTTTTATGAAATGGAAACTTTTTGATTCTACCTTTCGATACTTAAAATGCCAATTAAATATGCACTAAATCTTCACAACTTCAGCTTGTTTATGTGAAGGGAGATTCATAGCAGTATAAAATAACTGAAGATTATGTGTCTATATCAGTGTGTGCTGTGTTAGATATATGCATATGTTCCATTCAAAATTATTTATTCATGTACCGGTACTCTAAAGATCGGTAATAATTAAAATGATTTAATGTGATTACTAGTTTACAAAATGACAAGAAAATTTTCATTTCTTGTTTAAATCACTGAACTGAGTTCTACTAAATGCATGGTAAGTAGTCATGACTTTTGCCGCCCTGAAGTAAAAAGGGGAAGATAATTTGCAATTCTAAAACACCACAAAATTAATATCCTCCTCTATGTAAATACAAAACCTCACCATATAAACTTTTGCTTGCAGCTTTTCATTCACCAGACAGATGATCTTCCAGAAGAAACTTCAGGTGTCACCATAATGGTGAACAACTATGCAACACTCCCTATTTCTGGCACTCAAATCTTTGCAGATGAACCATTAAGACTGTTGCATGTTCAACAAAGAAATTGCCTCTTTAGTGATGAAGGTTCGCTGGCTGTAAATTCGATCTACAGCTATCAGGCCTGTGTCACGCAATGCAGAATGGACTATGTGATCAGACTGTGCAAGTGTAATCCATACTTCTACCCACAACAGAGTAAGTATGGTCAATGCCCTGACACTGAATACCTAAAGATATCGGCGGTAACACGGAAAGAGGTAATCCATTCTAATCCACTCAAAGAGTTTATTTTTCCATACAGGTTTTTTTTGCACTTACGTGCCTGACAGACAGGTGGCAAAATTCAATCGCTTTGCGTTAAAAAAAACTGCCCTGAAAAATGAACTGTAAGTGAATAAGAATGGATTAGGGCACCAAGAGTGGATTGAAAAAGGTACCATTTTCTTCACATTGAAAAATCTACTATTTTTGGTAGTCTAACTGTGTCTCCTGTCTTAAATAGCTGAACTGTACTCAATGTTTTCAGTAACATAATTGTACAACTAACATCTTTTATTGTATTCAGTATATTGCTATGTGAAAACAGTACTATTATCATGAAAAATTTAGTAGCTATACAACTGAAAATACAATGGGAAAATTGTATAAACAACTAAAATAAATGTATGGTATAGCATGAGGAATTCGCTACTTAGGAATGCTTTCACACAACAAATAAATATAATATAGTGAACGCATTTTTAAGTGTGTATCTTCATTGTGGTTAACGCACTTGTAGAAAATTGAAAAGCATGCTATTTTAGACATAAATTAACATATTGTTCTTCCTATATTCACATGAAAATGGCAAAAAATTAGTCTAAACAAAGACCTGATGCTGAATGCTTGAAAAACTAACAAGTAAACTCTGTCAACTACGTTGATGAAAAGATTGTTGATTTATACTGTGTTAAGGTTCGGCTGGGCCTTTGGCAAATGCCAGCACCTTTTTCAAAATTTCCTCTCCATGTTTATTGGCCTTAAGGCGCAGTGTGCAGGCATCGAATGGAGACTTGCTAGCAAGGTACTCTAGCCTGTTCATTTTCTGTGGTCACAAATTCCTGTAGAAATGCAGTTACATAATGCTTAACAGTAACTAGTATTGTAGTTTGAAATGGTGAAATGCATCTTTTCCAGAAAACTTTCTCAAACATGTGCTTAGACTATTATTGCAATTCTCACTTTTTTTTTCAGAGAATGTTCCAAATTGTACATTTGGGGACATGGCATGCATTGAAAGAATTGAAAGTAAGTTTTCTGTCTAAACTATAGAAACTTGCTTACCATGTAATGTACTTAAATACGTATAATCAACATTTGAACTTTGTATCAGTATGTGAACAAACAATAATTTATTACTATGGTGTAATAATAAATATAATGATGACAGTGTTATCTATTGTTAACATTACTTTCATAAAAGTTTCCTTGGTTTTACATAATGATGGTGATAGGCTCTTCGGAAATACAATTTTAACATGTCACAGTAAGCAAGTTTGTATTTATACCTTTATTTAATAATTCCTAAAAGCCACACTTTATTAGAATCTTGAGAAACACTCTCACTGCATATTATAATTAATTTTAAGATAAAATAAATCATGTTTAAACAAGGAAATACTGGACTATGAAGTAATAGCCAAGAGCATCCTCTTTGTGGAAAGTGAGTGTCAAACAAAAGCTACTATCTCATACAAGTAATTTGGCTTGACAACACATGTAAAATTTAAGCATTATGCATTTCAATATTAGTCCGTTGCTGGTCACAGACTAGCCACTGCTGTGATGTCGATAAATCCCATCCTTGTACCAATACAAGAAAATTTGCTAACCTCTACTAAATATTGTTCTTTATATAGGCTTATGGCCAGTGGACCAGAAATTTTCTATCCCCTAATAGTCTCAAAGGTAAAGAATGTAAGTTATTGGTTTCTGGAGACAAGTTTGTATGGTCACATGAACCCACGTTATTCAGAATGGAAATGTATTGGCATTAATTAAACAATACTACTAAATATGAAGACGTAATGAAGCCACCTTATGGCAGAGCACATTAAGTGGTCAACTTTCGTCACTTAAGTTCCTGGTTTCGAGTACCAGTCTGGACATGGGTGTTCCTTCATCAGTTTCACCTAATCATCACTCATCCTCATAATCATGATTGGCCAAAAATGGCAAAAAGGTGATGGGAAAATGCAAACAAAAAATAATTAAGATAAAAGATCATGTTATGATATAACCATTACAAAAATACTAAAAAAGGGGAGGGGGAACACTGAAGACGTCCAATCCCCACCCGTAAGTAAAAGGTCATTCAGCAAACAAAATATTAATTATTTTCATTATTTATTAAGCAACGAAACGTGGAGTGATATTCATGAGTCCAATGATACAGATGAAGCATATGAATCATTTCTAAAAACGTTCACTTATTATTTCGAAATAGCTTTTCCCAAGAAACAAGTTAGAACTTCAGCAACCCAAAAGAACCACTGGATAACACCTGGAATTATTAAATCTAGTGAAAGAATGAGATATCTAAGCAGAATCAGAAAAGATGAAGATGCCACAGCTGATTTTGAAACATATTTCCACAAGTACAAGTCAATCTATAGGAAAATAATAAAAAAGGCTAAGCAAATGCACAATGAGAATACCATCATAAATTCCAAAAATAAATCTAAAACAATGTGGCAAATTGTAAACACAGAGCTACATGGAGGCAGCAAAAGAAAAGAAAATATTGCACTACAACACAATTCTGAGACTGTAAAGGAACCTCTCGAAGTTGCAACATTATTAAATGAATACTATGCAAATGTTGCGAAAATGTACTCCACCCCCAACACTAGTACCAGTCACAACACAAACAACTTAAAGAAATTAGGAACGTGCACCAAAACAATGTACTTGCATCCAGCAACTACTATGGAGGTTGAAAAAATTGTACAGAAACTCAGACCTACTTGGCCGTGTAGTGTAGATGAAATCCCCACTTATGTTGTCAAACAATGCAAAGAATATATTGCAATCCCACTGTGCCACATAATCAATTTGTCCTTCACCGCAGGAGTTTTTCCACAAAAGCTGAAGGAAGCAAAAGTAATTCCAATATACAAGAAAGGAGATAGAAACAACTTAACCAACTACAGACCAATATCTCTCATCTCCCCATTCTCGAAAATTTTAGAAGCCACCATGAACAATCGAATTGTATCATTTTTAGAAAAACAACAACTTTTTTCAAATACTCAGCATGGCTTCCGCAAAGGGAAATCAACTGAATCTGCTGTGTTTCAATATTTGGAATATATAAGAGAAACATTGGACAAAACGGGACAATGCACGGGACTCTTTCTAGATTTAACAAAAGCTTTCGACCTAGTACCCCATGAAAAACTATTACAAAAAATAAAACATTATGGCATAAGAGGAAACGCGCATGATTGGCTCACATCCTATCTTAGCAGTCGTATGCAAATAGTCGAGATTATCCACAAAAAGGATGACGGTGTGAAACCTAGCTTTGTCTCAAAACCCTGCACAATATCAAGTGGAGTTCCACAAGGTTCTATTATTGGACCATTACTCTTCTTAATATATATTAATGATTTGCCAATAAATTTAAATTCAGCAAAAATGACTCTTTATGCAGATGATACAAGTGTAGCCATCACCGGTGGTAAGGAACAAACCCTTAACTCTAATATCAAACATGTAACAATCAAACTCAGCAAATGGTTTTCTGACAATAATTTAGTATTAAACAGCAGCAAAACTGTGGCTGTCAATTTCCATCACACAAGGAATAAAATGATAAATGAACCAAACGTTACATTAGGTAATATGACAGTAAATCACGTTAAAACAGTCAAATTCCTGGGAGTATGGATTCATGAAAGCTTAAAATGGGACCCACACATAGATCACCTTTCCGCAAAACTAGGTAAAATTATATTTGCCATTAATACACTGAAAACAATATCAAACTTAGAAACATTGAAAATACTATATTACACCATGTTTCAATCTTTATTAACATACGGTATAATCTTCTGGGGAAATTCCACTAATAGTAATAAAATTTTTGTGCTGCAAAAGAAAATTGTCAGAATAATAGCAGGAGCTAAGAGAAATACACCCTGCAGAAGACTGTTTAAAAATTTAGGCATATTACCCTCACCATGCTTGTATATACTTCATCTGCTGATGTATGTAAAAACTGACTTACATTCCTTCAAATGTAACAACTCCTCACATAAATATTATACAAGGAATGGCAGCAACCTCACAATACCATCACACAACACCACATTATTTGAGAAAGGACCTAAATACATGGCTGTTCACTGTTTCAATAACCTTCCAAGTGACATAAAAATAATACAATCAGCTACCTCATATAAAAATCATGTAAAAAAATACCTATTAGATCATTGTTTTTATTCTGTTAAAGAGTACCTGACAATAAATTGCAAATTGTCACATCCTAAATGAACTCCTAGAACATGTATATGTATGTATTGATTTTATGTATTATATGTATGGAAATTAATGTAAACCTTGCAAGTAACAGCATCAACAAGGAGAATCAATTATAATGTAATCAATGTTTTTAAATGTTATGTATAATATCTTCATACTTGTACCTATTTGAAAATAATTATTAACTGTAATGTGCTGACATGTTCCATACCATGTGTGGAAAACAACCACTGTACAATAGTCAAAGGAATGAAATAAATCATATCATATCTTATCATACATTCAGGGGTTATGTGCTTAGTACCCTGGTGCCTTTAAAATATACCAGGACATCAAATCTATGGAATTTTGATTCACCCATTGTTCTTTTCCTCTTTACTTTTCGTTTCAATCATGTAATCCAGCGGTTCTCAAACTTTTTTTCTCATTGTACCCCTTAGTCTTAACTAAACATCTAATGTACCTCCAAAACAGGTATTCTCTGAATAGTGGGCTTTGGGGAATTTTTTGTGGCTGCCCGATTGGTGAGGAATTTTTGATATGTTTGAAGCATGTATCTGGTTGTGCACTTGAAACTTTCAAGCGAAGATTCCACTCCAAATATAGTATATTATAGATTTTGAACGAGTATCTTATTTCAGAACATGTGAAACAAAGATAAGAGAGTCAGTGACAAAATCAGCCTTATTTTTCTGTTGTGTTAAAGCCATGAAGTCTGCTCTACACATTTGCAGTAAAAATTATTGTCGTGTGGGTATTGTAGACATTTCTCTGTACCCCTTCAAGTCATTCATGTACCCCTGGGGGTATGCATACCACAGTTTGAGTACCACTGATGTAATCATTACAACAAGGAACACATCCATGCTTTGGCTGAAGTTTGAACTTGGAACTTCAAGTGGCAAGATCATGAGTTGACAATTCAATGCAGTCTGCCACAGAGGTGGCAATTGCCTCCCACTTTTGCTCCTGCACTATGCTAAACCTTATGTACAAAGGGAAATATACTGCCTTTGCCACCCCATGAACATGGCACTTTCCTCCCTCCCCCTCGTTTTGGAACGCAATCGCCGCCATTGCTCATATGCAGTGGCAGCTGCTCAATACGTGCTACCTTGCAATAGCACGTTACTCATTTGCAAAAATGAAAAGGACAAATTTCATAGATTTAAGAAGTTCAATAAAACATTAAAGTGAAATGAAACTTCTCATATTAATAGTCTCAAAAATATGCAGCATGCTATGTATTTTCCGCAAGCTGTTAAGCTATAATGAGTACTGTACTGTGCTATTGACTTCATAGCATGTCTTCGCCACCTCACGACGTGGCTGTATACACCCCGTAGTGCCCCTCGGTTCTTACATGGAGGCAGGGTCTCAGTTCAAGAAAACTGCTAGCATGCTATACAGATCCACGCACGGTAGGTGTGGTCATCCCAGTATACGAAGAACGTTAGCAGGTAGCTTTACAGATTTACACAAAAAAATTCCATGCATGTTGCATGGATCAGTTGTGTTTTGTTGTTGCAAGCAGTGGCATATGTGAGGTTGTAGCAGGAGTGTTGATGGGGGGCTACATCATACATCCAATCTTGAAATTTTGAGTTTCGTATAAAAACAGTAAAGAACTCTAGGAAAAAAATAGTTAAATACAACCAACCTTAAAATGATCTCAGATTACCATTTATTTTTGTTTTTGAACAGCTTCTAAAATGAAGGCTTAAACCAGTGATTGCAAAATATGTTATAGTTTATTCTGCCCCTATCTAGAAAGCAGATATAATACAGACTTTTACAATTCCAACCTTCTCGGGGAAAATCCTACATACTAGAGGTTCCAATTGAGAGTGTATTTGTGTGTGGGTGGGGGGGGGGGGTATTATAAATGCAAGAACAATATCTACCTGTAGCACGCATCCTTGAAAAGTTACGAGCCACCGCTGCTCATATGTTAATTGAATAGGCCAGCAGCCAAATGCCATAAATGATTTTCAAGGATGCATTATAACCTTTCAGTTTCTACTCCCCAAAAAATGCATTTTAATAATATATCAGTACAAGCATTACTAAAAGCACCTTGTGCATTTACAAAATCATGTGCAAGTTTTTTTTTCAATTTTTACCACAGTCTAATCTAAATTGTTTATAAATTGTTCCTAAATATTGTGTGTCGTCTTGTAATGCTAATTCTACTTGCAGCAACATTAATTCAACTAAAACCTCCCAAGGAAAACATCTATTTTCAAGCAGAGGAGACAGACGGGATGGAGTGTAAGTGCTTGCCTGGATGCACCCAGACTCTTTACCAAATCACAGACACAGAAATCAAGTACAAGGAGTAAGTACGTGTACAGAACTTTCCCAAATACTTTACACATTTTTACATTTCCAGTATATTTGACAAATATTACTGTTCTTAGCCCCTTGTATTATATATCCCTTATATTTTCTCACAATAGAATTGGTAGGAGTAAATTATTTTAAAAAATGATTAAAGAATAGCCCCTGTAGAACAGTGTGTACATGTGCCCTCCCAGTATGTCCACCAAAGATTGGAGAAATGTTATCAGATTTAACACTCGTTGCAAAGGTTCAATGAAAATGGACTGTTCATTATAATAATTGCAATTATTATTATTACTGTATTAAATTATATTAAATAAACCGATTTAAAAAAATAAACATGTTCCACAACTTGCTAGAGGTAAAATATTTGTCGTTATATTCGATCAGGGCTGCCATTAGCAAACACAAGGCCTGGTGTGAACAATATCTGCGAGGTCCTGATACTTTGCAAATTGAAATATTGACAGATTTCATTCCCTGTATAAAGTCTACACTTGAAGTTCTTTATATATTTTACAGGGTTTCATGGTGAACCAGCAATAAAATCTGGCACTTCGTAGAGAATAAGGCAAACAACACTATTATTGTGTTATTTGTTAATTTTTGGCTAGTTGAAGCATTGTGTGGGTGCTAGAAGCAGTCACAAAACATATTTTATCATGTTTGTATGCAGCCATGCACTACAGATGCATTGTTGCCAGTGCCATTTATATCTTTTGTAAGATAACATAACATTAGTACTCTACAGAAACAGAATCATACTAGCAAACAAGCCAACAGGATGAAAGTCTGAGGTTAACCCTTTCTCTCAAGTCATGCATTGTTGAATGGTATTTGAAGGAAGTAAAATTTTTCCAAGGGCATCTTTCAGACCCCATCCTCTTTTGTCCTATTTTTTTTAGCTTTTTGGAATCCTGATTAAAATTTATCTTTTCTAAACGTTTATTGTACTAGAAGTTTTTAATTGTTAAAATGAAAAGAAGTGTGACATGAAAGCCACTACAATGGCGATTGCAAGTTCTAAATGTGTGCTCTAGGGGTAAGCTTGCAGAGGTCAAAGTGACATTCAATCCAGCCTATTCTATCGCCAGACCCTCCCAATTGAGACAAACACTCAAGTCTTTCATAAAACTCCGAAAGGAAGAAATCCATCCCCAGATCAGATCTTCCCCAATGGTTATAGTTAAAAGATGGTCTAGTTTTCAGTTATTTTCTCAAGTTCGTTTTGAAACATCCTGCATTAAGAAATTTCAGTTTTAAAAATTTCTTAATTTTCTTTCAGAATATTCCTCATATCAGCCTTTCTTTATCCCCCGTTTAATATAGGCAAAGCAAATCACCTCAATACATAAATCTAATTTACTTATTTCCAGATTCAAAAACATTCCTCGTAATCGGACAAAAGTGGATATACACTTTAGAACCCCATCCATTGTCAGGTACAAGAGGGAGCTTACTTTCACTTTCGTAGATGCCATAGGTGAGTGGAATATATTATTTAAACTTTTATTATTAAAAAAAATAAGTATTAGTATGTTTTCTTATTTTTATGCAGCTTTCGTACCCCTCTAATTAACTGTGAACATGACAGGTTGGACTGATAAAATAGATGAAGACGGACAATGTCTTACCCAGAATTCAAAACTTGGGCCCCAGCATTGTAGTATGCTACAGTAACCACTTGACCATGGAGGAAGGTTACAACCTAAGGGGCTAATTGAACTATCAGATCAAATTGGCAAGCGACTTCAGTGCAAAGCACACCCACATGTCCTGTACCACTACAGTGCAAAGCACCCCTGCACTACAAACCCATTTATGCAAATCTGATACTATGCACATTTTGGATAAACAAAACTTTGGATAATCCGGGATATACAGTGTGTCCGAGAAAAAATATACCAATAAAGAATTTAAATAACTCAACAATCGTTAACGATAGAAATGTCAAATAATGTTTATTTGGAAGAGGGAAGAAAGGATTTTTTTTTTACCACCAGAAGGGAAAAAATTGTAACATAATTAAGCACATGCGCGGCTTTGTTCGTGAGTAGTCTGTACAATGGTGCCGTTTACTGTTCGTCAGAAAGTTGAGTGCTGCTTTTGGTTTGCAGAATTGAAGTCTCCTGTAACGGTACAAAGAAGATTCCGGCAACAATATGGACAGGAAGCACCAGACCGTCATTACATTGTTAAGTGGCATAAACAATTGCTGGAAACAGGGTCTTTGTTGAGTAAGAAAGGTAGTGGTGGGAAGCGTGTGAGCGAGGATAAAGTGGTTGCAGTTCAGGAAGCTTTCCAGAGAAGCCTGCGTAAATCTGTGAGACGTGCTAGTTCTCAACTTCAAATTCCACGTTCTACTGTGCATGATATCGTACATAAAAGGTTAAGGCTTAGAGCCTACAAGTTACAGCTTGTTCAGAAACTAAAGTGCAGTGATAGACCCGCTAGGTTTGATTATGCTAGTGAAGTGCTATCACGCATTGATGACGACAATGAATTCCTGACACGCGTAACATTTTCAGATGAGGCTACCTTCCACATTTCTGGAAAAGTGCATAGGCATAACTGTAGAATATGGGGTGAGCAGAATCCCCATGCAGTTATTGAACATGAACACGACAGTCCAAAGTTGAATGTGTGGTGTGGTTTGACACGAGATTCCATAATTGGGCTCTTTTTCTTTGAGGAAGCTACAGTTACAGGTGCAAGTTACCTGCAAATGTTGCAACAGTAAGTTGTAGCTCGTATACCTCATGGGTACATGTTTCAGCAGAATGGGGCACCCCCACATTATGCCCGTTGTGTTACTAACTTCCTTAATAACAATTTTGCTGGTAATTGGATTGGGAGGGGTGGACCCATTAAATGGCCACCACGGTCACCAGACTTGCCTCCTTTAGACTTTTTCCTTTGGGGTTATGTGAAGACTATGGTTTACCAAACACCTGTGCAAGACCTCAATGATCTCCGTGAAAGAATTATCGATGCATGTGGCTCCGTCACTCATTAAATGTTGAAGAACACTTGGATGGAGGTTGAGTACCGCCTTGATGTTTGTCGTGCCACCAAAGGAGCACACATTGAGATCTACTAAGGTGATTTTTTTTTCTTGTTCTTTGGTTAAAAAAAATTATATGGTTTTCTCTTCCAAATAAACATTATTTGACATTTCTATCGTTAACGATTGTTGAGATATTTAAATTCTTTATTGGTATATTATTTCTCGGACACACTGTATTATACTAAACATGTAAGGTAAGTGTAAAGTTCCCCATGCTTATAGCACCCTACCATGAAGGCACATTTAGGGGATGTGGAGCTACGGCCCCACACATTCTTCATCTCTGCCAGTTTGGATGTGACTTGATCAGCACTATGCTCCGGCTGCTTTCCCCCCAGGTACCCATTAATTTGAGGCTGAGTGAGCCCAGGATCCACTTTATGCGGGGACAAGGACGGAAAAATTCCGACCTTAGATAAGCCACCCCGGGTCTCCAGCATGGCAGCCAGACTCCCTACAGACTAGTCCACTATGGCTCCGTTTAATACCAACTTTAAATTATAAGTAATGATTAAGAATATACAGTATTTAATGTAAGGAGAACTGTGAACAGTATACATTATGGATACAATGTGGAATCACTTGTGCATGCTTTAAATTTTCATTATATCAACAGAGGTATGTTTGCATATTTTTAGTTAATTAAAAATAATTTTGGATAAATCTAGTTTTTAGTCCATATAAAAAAAAAAGAGGATATTAAAAACTCTCATTTTTAAATGTATAGCCATCTGCTGAAATTCAGTAACTGTTTCATTTCTTTTCTTTTTCACAGTATCCTGTGGAGGAATAATTGGTTTATTTTTAGGAAGTAGTGTTCTGAGTAGTGCAGAGCTCATCTATTTCTTACTATTCAGAATGTGGAGTTTCCTGAGGATGAAGCCAGAGAAAGAAAATATGCAACGCACTACAGGAAATATTCACCACACTGGGATAATTCAAGTTCATTCTATCAGAAATTACCCATCATCTAAAATGCCTTTAACAACATGGAATTCCTGGACTCCCAATTAGATCATGAAAGTTGTCATGGACATGCCTTTCTACATTTACTTACAAGGGCGAGTCAGCCCTTTTTAAGGGCCGAATGGTTTTAACATGATGACTACTCTTGCACCAAGATAAAATTCTAGTATTATTCCAGGTTCCAAGGTGAGATTACTAAAATTTTGACGTTAAAAATTAAGTGACATACAAAGACGTTTTTCCTACTTTGATACTATTTTATTCATGAATGTCAACACGATAAAGTGTAGCCATTTTCAGCAGCTCCAAAAACCAATGCAATATTTCACAAGTCATACTTCACAATGTTACCTGGTACACTACTACTTTTTTTCTCCAACACCAAAATTTTTAGACTCCCATTTATCAAATGGAAGACTGCTAATCATTCAGTTACGTGGGAACGTGTGCACACTACCTAATGATTATTATTGCAAACAAAAAGCAATAAAGTATGTTAAGAAGTCATCAAATTTTAATCATTAACCCTTCATGCTGGTACGATGTACACGAGTACATTCAAAGATTCTCATGTTAATGGTGGTTCAATGTACATGTCAGATCCATGGATGGCATAAAACTGCAGTTAGATGCCATCTATTGACAACAGAAATAAACTGTTTGAAGCAGTTGGTCGTAAGAGACTTGTACTTCCCTGCCATCGAAAAGCAGAAAAACTTTGTTTTTCAGTGTTTTCATAAGTCAAAGACGAACAGTGGGTGGATTTTCAATACTGATAAATCACGTGGAACAGAAGAAAACCTTGTTGCAGATAATGAAGTTGAAGATGATGAAAACGAGGAAGGGAATTCTGCAACACAAAGGCATGATGATCCTGCAATGATGCTGACATGAGGTGCACGACATTTTTCGAGGTCAAAAAATTTGTTGTACAGGACTCTCAGAGGTTCAGCAAATTTTGCCTCTTGCTCTCTGATCAACAAGTGACATCATCATTCATGCAGAACTAAAACAAAGCAGTGGCCAATTCAAATACCGCTTGAAATATACGCACAGGACATATAAATCCAGGCTTCAGGGGGTCAAAGCATTCAATGAAGATAATCACCACAAATATAATGTACCAAGTATAAAATTTTTATTCAACCAGACAAAAATAGAGCACCAACAATTTCATCAGGTACAACAAAAAATGTCCACTATAAAAATATATGATAAATCTATACTGAATAACAATAACACATTTACTCCTTATATCCAACCCAATTTTTTGACTCTCAAAGCTTTGATTCTGTTAGCCATGCAAAATCTTGTGGTTTCCTGTCAGCCGTTGGGTTGATCATCACATTTATAACACTTGGATGGTCTTTAACCTGGAAAAGACGTGAATGCAGTTTCCATCACTCTATTCTGTATAAATCTCTTATATTGTATTTGTTTGATAGTGCAATATAAATAAATAAATATAAAGAACACTAAGTTTCAATTTAAATATACTCTATCAAAATTAACAAGTGCATGCCAACATGTAGTTTTATTGTTTGTATTCATCATTTAATGTTACTTTTCTGTGTCTATATGTATTGTGATAAGGATGAATGATGATTAGAAGAACAAATGCCAGCTTCTGTGGTGGAGTGGTTAGCATAACATGCTATGAAGTCAGAGATTCCAAGCTCAAACCCTGGGTAAAGCACGGGTGAATCATGGTGTTTGTCTCATCATCTCTTTCATCATTCATCCCATCATTGTGATTAACCAAGAGGTAGAAATAACCTCATGTTACTGCAAAGACATTTTGTCCTCATCGCAATGGTTGCTAAGGAAGTTGATTGACATGACAATGTATGCTAACAGAATATTGTCTCAGCACTGTTGCTACAAGAAAAAAAAAAAGTCTTCATGACAATGATTGTTGAGGAATTGGATTGTCGTAGTAATGGTGGTAAAAATAAAAGTGGTATTTAGAAAACTGGTTTGCCAAGTGAACGTTTGGATCCTTTTGATCTTTGGTTGTCAAGGCAATGGTTAATAAGAGAATATTTGCTTGGCAATGTATATTGAATGAATATTTTGTCGTGTATTGTTGCTAACTGGATATTAGTTGTAATGTAAATGCTTTCTTGCCATGACTGACAACTTTGCTGCTAAAAAGATATCAGCATGCAATTGTTGTTCATAACTCTATTCGGTTATTATGGAAATGTAGCTACAAGGACATTTGATTACCATGGCAATGTTACTATGTTATATGTATGGACATCCGCAGGAAATTTTCCAGGGAAGTGCAAGAAAGGTATTTTTTTCAGGGGGGTCAAAGGAGTCATATTTTTCACCATAATAGTGATGCCCCCTCAAAAAACACTTTCAGTCCGAAATTATCATGTTCCTTCAACAAATTTATAATAATTAACATAAATTACTGTGAACCAAATAAAATTATGTGTGAAATATATAATGTTTAGGTGGGCATTCATTTCCCAGGGGAGGGGGGGCTTGCCCCCACTTCCAGACGTCCATGTTTATATGTAAAGTTTATAATTTGTATGACAATAATAGGTTGCCATGCTAATAGCTAATTAAGGGATTGTCTTTTTATGGTAATAATTATTACAGGATATTTTCACACTAACAATGGTTGCTAAATAATATTTGGTTACAAGCTGAACTTGATTCTTATAAGTTTGCAACAGTGAAGATTTAGTTGTCATAGTGACAACTAAACAGAATCTGTGCTCATATTCAGCATTTCTTCATGAATACCAAGTCTTCCTTGTAGCAACCTTGGCACAATAATGAAGTACAGGTAAGTTCTAGACATTTTTGTGTAACCAAATATTCTTTAGCAACAATTGCCATTATGAAAATAGCCTTTTGTAACATCCCATTAAGAAACTTTTATCCTGTATGTAGAGAGAGCCAAGAGACAATGTTTTTCTTCTGAAACAACTACAGTACATATGAAATTTTAATTTCAATCTTGACAAGCAAAAATCATTGTAGCTAAATCTTATTTGTAATTTGAATTGCAGTGTTGTGCACGCACCATTTCTTATTTTTATGTTAACTAAAGAAGTTGACTTATTCTTACCTTCAGAGCTTCTTGAACAGCATTTTGTAGCTCTGCAACGGTGGTACAGAAGTAGCCCTTCCTATTAGCTAGCCCCATGATGTTTTCATAATGGGTATTCACTGTGAGTGATGTAGGTGGGCTCCTAATAAAACAATGTTTCATAATTATATGTATAGGAGTGATACTTTCTAACATCTAAAAT
The DNA here is from genome assembly GCF_977018435.1 of Lepisma saccharinum. Taxonomy (NCBI): domain Eukaryota; kingdom Metazoa; phylum Arthropoda; class Insecta; order Zygentoma; family Lepismatidae; genus Lepisma; species Lepisma saccharinum. Next base: position 6,728,491 of record NC_139253.1, read on the forward strand.
TTGCACATTCCTGTTCATTTAATTAAAGGTTCAAACTTAATGACTTAACTGACAAAAATACTAAAAATGAACTAGTAATTACACACCAATGGATGATATTCAACTTCACATCATCTTTGGGAAGAAATGCCCATGACATCTGGCATACAGATTCACAAGTGTTAATGAAAGCATTTTGAGAAGTCCTTTTACAGCAAGAAATTTGCAATATTTTATGTGCACACTTTCCTCATATGGTCATGATAATCATGCCTTGAATCACTTTGATCATATGCACAATGCTTACCCAGCATGTTTACAACACAGAATCAAATCTGTTTGTCAGAAATATTGAATGGGGTGGAACTTGTTTGCTGAATATCATCCATTTAAATTAACATTTTATAAGTGAAACTGCGATTTCATGAAAAATATAATATGTGGCATCCAGCATTCTGGTAGTCAGTCACTGCACACTATTTTATTGAACATGAATCCACATTTTTACGAAGACATTCTGTAATAAAAGTAACTAAGATTAATGCAATATAAATAAAGGTGATGCGATAGCATAACATGTTGATTTACATAGTAGGAAACAAAGAAAACGGTCCTAAAAATGTTTTACAGTGTTGAAATTTTTCAGCAATTGCAAAAGACAATATTAAATGGATGCCTTCATAACACACACCTTCATATAATTCTGGTTTAACATGAAGGAAACTTTTTTAGAATGGAGCCTCAAAGTATTTATATCTTGCACAAAGAACATTAACTTTAAAGGTTGTTTCGAAAGGGCAACTTAAATGTCTTGACCAAGTATTGATTACAATAAAATAAATTTTACTTACGTTAAAGGCACGTCCTCTGCTTCTTGAACATATTTCCAAGTTTCTTCATTCAAGCCAGTGTAGATACCATTATTATTAACAATAACAATGATAATAGGCAGTTTGTACCTGAAACAATTACGGATACAATAAGCATTAACTAAAATTTTAGGAAAAAGCAGTGAAAATATGTATATACAGTGAAACCCCAATTTTACGTTCCTCGGTTTTAAATTTTCCTGCAATATACATTCAATCTGCATGGTCCAAATATAGCATAATGCTATAAAATTTCCAGGATTTTATATTTTCCTGCATTTTAAGTTCTTTCAATTTGGTTCCCTGAAAAACCTAAAATCGAGGTTTCACTGTATGTTCAGTTTAGGGATGAAACCAATTAATTGGTCGATGGTGATTTGTAGCGTGGCCAAGAGGGTTGGTTAGTGGAGTAAAAGCCCATTCCCCTTTGTGTCAGCCCTCAAAAAATGCCAAATGCAGGAATAGGTGGCAAAATACTGGAGCAAGTACTAGAAAGACATTATCCTCCCCTTAAAAAAATCCTAGGCATGATAATGATGGTGATAATTGGCAGATAATTCCATATCAATCTAACAATCTACTAGTTACATCTACTGATAATACACAGTCTCCCCAATATTGTAGTAACTAACTCTACTGCCTTGCAATCAAGGATTTGATTCTCGGCAAAGGAACATTGCAGAAATTACCAAGAACATACGATCTATGGTAGTTCCTACCCATTAAAAGACTACAAATTTATGATTATGAATATTTAATCTGTGCTGATTTTCATGCTCACGTACAAAATCTACACAGAAATACTGTTTATATTACCTGCACCAGTAATCCTTGCTTAGGTCCTGCAATTTTAAATAGACACCTAGCATAAATATAAATTCCATTCCTGCTTATTAAAATAGATTTGATGTTTAAAAATGAGAAAAAAAAATACCTGAACATGGTCTCAATTTCCATGCCTGAGAATCCAAAAGCAGAATCTCCTTCAACACAAATCACTCTCTTGTCTGGCGAGTTTTCCTTGCACCAGAGTGCAGCAGCGATGGCAAATCCCATTCCCACACCCATCGTGCCGAATGTGCCTGGAATGTAGAGAAAAAAAAATGGATAAAAGGGAGAATTATCAATTACTAGAAGATGTGTATTTTGCAGGGACATGCTGATGCAGATTTATCAATACTGGAAAGTACTAAGCAGCATAAGGCATGCAAATTACAAATTGCTTTTCAACATTGAGGTATTACTATCAATAAGCATCAGTGTTACAAGCACAGCCCTAATGTGTTGCATTTTACAGAAAGAACTGTACGAGAACTGTGCGTGAAATGCAAAATAAAATGAACTGAACTATGAAATTTATACTACGTCGATTAACTGTCTATCTACATTTTCACAAGTTTGGATATCCTATGAATTACATAAAATATTGAACTTAAGTTAATTTTGCTGCAAAATGTATGATGAAAAATATTGTTAAAAATATCCTGTAGATCAACACAAAGAAGTTCTAAGATATCTAACTGCGAGGGTTGCTGCATAAGTCATGCCAACTATTTTTATCCTTGAGGATGCAGGACCGTAACAAAAATTTGAAATATACAAATGGAACTGAACAATGTATGGACAATGCAGGTCATGTGTACCAGGGCATGGTAGCGAAGAGCCAAAAAAAATCATTTAAAAAAGGTAATCGTTCTACATGCATGTAGTAGTCACAAGACTACATTGGCAGTGCAAAAACAAAAAGTCATAATAACTACAAATATGAGTATGATTGTGACGTTCCAAAGAGTGAGTCACCTGTAGTAGCTAGCATAATTTCGTCACCAGATGGCAATGGAAAGTATGGTTATCACACGGAGGGCACGAGAACATCAGTGGTGAGTCAACCTTTGTGAAGGATAGTAGTTATTCTTTGTGAACAGAGAGAGAGAGAGAATGCTCTTACGTGAAAATAGCCATTCTCCGTGGACAAACTGCCTGAGAATGCCACAGGGAGTTAGTGGAAGCCATTAGGGACAAGCCTCCTGATCTTCTGGAATATGCCATCATTCACCATGACAACTCAATACCACATAAAGCAGCATGTGTACAGGAGTTACTCGACCGGCAGAGAATGAGAGGTACTAGAGCACACACACATGAACTCACCAGATGCGTCCCCGTGTGATTTCGACCTTATACGCAAAGTACAGAAACAATTGTGTGGGAGACTCAGACTCAAGAGGACATTGCCATCGCCATGAAACATGAGATGTCCTGACTCACACCTGATGAAGTGAAAGTTTTCGATGCCTCTCACATCATTGGCATTCCATGCAATGTCCTCTGCAGTGACATCGACACTTGTGGTAGCAATCTTTCAACCCCATCCCCAATTAAGGCCTAGTATTCCTTAAAAAAAAAAAAAAGAACATCAAAGGTGGGAAAAGATTGCAAATTGAGGAATGACTAAGAAAAATACATGCAACTCCCCCCCCCCTTTTTGAAAATAAAAAATATTTGATTTGACTAAGCCAGAAATCCCAGGTTCGAATCCCAGCCTGGCTATGGTTGTTCTTTGTGTGTGTCCCTTCATCAATTATATTGTATCATCTTCGAGATTAGCCAAAAGTGGAAGAAAAGCGAAGTAAAAGAAACTAAATCAAACAATCAGTCAATGATTTGATTTTTGTTACTTAGAGTCACTTTTTGCCACATTTGGTTAATCGTGAAGATGATATGATAAAATTGATGAAAGGACACACACAAAGAACACCCATTCCCAGATCGGGGTCCGAACCTGTGCTGTCGTAGCACACTGTGATAACCACTTTCCCAAGGAAGTCTGCCGACAACAAAGATGACAGAAAAGCACCAACCGTCGCATACACTACTAAGATGAGAGTGAGCAAATATTTGTTATTTAATCATTATATCTTCCATATTTGAAAAAAATTAAAGAAAGCAAACATTTCCAAGTATTTTTTTCTGCACATAATACATTCCCATTTCATAAACAATAAAACTATATTTTTACATCCCACATTATACACACACATATTATACGTGTATAAAGTTGTGGTGTAAATACAGAGAATGTAAGTACTGCAGAAATTTCTCCCCTGAATTCTTCAAAGAATTTATAAAGGCATCGAGGGGAAACCAATACCCTATCTGTTCCTATAGCAGATAGACCGGTGTACCATACACCACGACCTTTCAACCATTGCAGCAAAGGGGGGGGGGGGGAGGGAGGTAGAGGCAGAAATATTTTCTTTTCCTTCTGGAAGCCTTTTCTACCTGAAACTGGTGAGGCGGAGGAAAACCCATCCAGCCTTTCCCGCAGATCTCACCGAGGGACGAGAAAAGTGAAAAAAGAAGTGTTGTATGTGAACTGTAGCTTCAACAAGACAATAAATATTGTGATTTAAAAATAATTAGAGATGCGAGATTGATTGATCTATCTCTGCTAAACTAGCTACTCCTCAGTGCACGTCACTGGTCCTCTGCCATTTGTGTGTTTCGAATTTTCATGCTGCCCCTGCATTGTCAAGAAAAACTTCCAACATGGTATGTGGACAGAAATGAAGAAATTAATTGTTACTTCCACAACAGAATTCACTTATTCCAAGTCTTACCAGCATCCAGCCTATGTCGAGGCAAACTGTTTAGAAGCATTGTACGTCCAATATCCATTGTATTTGCTCCTTCACTGACAATGATACTATCTGGGGAACAAGAAATCACATAAAAAGTTAAAAAGTTTATACACAAAATATTTATTTATATAAACTTTACTTTATGAAAGTAATGGCTAACATGTACAAAAAGAATACAAATTAATTCTTAAAAATTACAATCTTATGTACATAACCTAAATACTAATTTAAGAATTTCTAATTCAGAAAAAAGTTGGAAAAGATTTTGTTAGAACTATATTAATTCAATGTAGAAAAAAGTAGTAATTTTCTTAATCGTACTGCATTAATAAAAAAAGAAGGAGCAGATTTCAAACTGTTATTTCCAACAAACTGTACATGACAGGTATATAATGCACACATCATTGGATAGAGGAAGGTTCCAAATTTGAAACTTGATTGTGATGAGGTGGCTGTTTGTTCAATCTATGGCAGAATTCATGTTGCACTTGCACAATGGATTCACACTTCACAAATTCTAGCACACAAATGAATTTTCCTGTGGCATCATCATTTACTGTCTGACCAGCGATCCGAGAGCTCTCGAGTTTTCTGCGCATGCCCGAAGTAGAAGAGTCCAGTCATAAATTGGGGGAGTTTCTGGAACCGCTTCTCTGAAACGCGAGCAGCGCGAGTGTCACGTGGGGAAAGAGAGCAATGTTGCCAACCGGAGAATATTGACACAATATATTGGAAGTGCTCTGGCCGTGGAGAGGCGTCTTTGCAAAAGCTGAAGTCTTGAATGTAGCGCCAGTTCGGCATCTTTGACCCAACCCCAGAGGAAGGCAACTGGACCCGTATCTGGTTTCGAGCCACCACTATGGGCGCCCGGAAGGTGGGCGGGCAAGGGGGGGAAATGAAAGTCAACCAAAAATTATTTATTTCGCACATATAGTTTCATTTTAGCCACAACAATATTTGTTAATTATTGCATGATCACCATAAATTCAAATTTAAGCAATGTGTTTTTAGGGAACAGCACTATTTTTGGAGAAAATGTGCCTTGTTTGCCCCCATGGAAAATAATACCTTCCTTGCCCTTCCCTGGAAAAAATCCTGCAGACGTCCATGGCCACCACCTGTTTTTCCGTAAAGCGCTGTTGTCACTTTTGCCTGCAGTGTTTAGACATCCATTCATTCATTTTACTCCCATGGTTTTCGTTACTTATGTTCTGGTGGATAAGCATCCTCGCAGATTGGTAACACTGTTCAACGTGCAACCGCGAGCGGCACTCTCCCGCCTGCCTTCCTACCGCCAACTTCCCCTTTTTCTTGGCACTTTGCCAACTGGAGCTCTGGGATCGCTGGTCAAACAGTACCCGCAACAAGGGGAAAAAACATCATTGTTAGTGCACGAATGAAACCAATTGTCGTACAACAAAACTTGGAATGTTAATCTATCCAATGACGTGTGGATTATGTTTCTGTTGGGTATTCTTTGTTGGAAATAACATTTTGAAATCTCCTCATCCTCCTCTTTGACTAATCCTGTATAATTTCTGTCATTACACGCAATTTATCAACATGTGTATTTTGGAAAAGCACTGCAAAATAGCGATATTACTGTGCCATGGCCAAAAACCATGAATGATCATGATAATGTAAATTTAAGTCACAAAGTAATGTTCCCTAATAAAATATCTAATGTTCTATTCCAGATATTGAGCTGCTTCTTGGCTGAGATAAAGTTCAGGCCTTGACTGGTAGAAGGCAGCTGTTAACTATTGTCAGTTCCACACAAATCCTAAAAAATACATGTTTAAAATTACTACACTGGTGGAGCGGACACACGTAGAGGTGCTCGATCTGAAATTTGATTCCTATTAAAGGTTATCAAATCCAGGATCCCCTTATTACAAGGCGACAACATTAGCACTATGCCATCTGGGAGGCTCTTTAAGAACTGGAGGTGTCCCTTTGGCCACATAAGCTGAATAACAGATTGAACCTATTCTACCAGTGCATTTTGAATATGCATTTTTCTTCACATGCAAGTGATATTGGAAACCACTGTCATCCAGTGGCGTACGCAAGGGGGGGGGTTACGGGGTTTAACCCTCCCCCCTTGAGCTTTTAAAATGTCATGAAAAATGCTGTAGAAAAAATTAAAAATGACCAATTTATCAAAGTCAAGTAGTCATTACTACTACTACTACTACTACTACTACTACTAATAATAATAATAATAATTTGAATTATTATTCCCATGCAGCACAGAGAAAAGCACAGCGTTCCAAACACAAGCGTCTTTCAGAGTGAATGCCTTGAAAATAAACAGAAATCTTAAAAATAAAATGGCAACTATGATTTAAAAGAGAAAAAAAATGTTTTGTATCTCAGCTGCAACAATGTTCGATGAACATGTATTTTTGTATTGTTTTGTGTGAACAAGGAGCATTAACTAAATAAAGTTCTTGGTTCGTTGTAAGCGGCTAATATAGCTATAGACAAAGGCTAGGTGGACAAGAATACACTGTATTCTTCCCAGTGTTTACCGTGGCACGTTTGAATTTCTGAATTCAATTTACAACAATCTTAACTATTGTAAAATGTTTTGTTGGTAAGAACAGCGAGACAATCTAGATGTGAATTATCGAGGACATTTATGCGGGGACAAAGCTGGAACAATTACAACCAGTTCCAGGAATCGATCATGGATCTTCTGCGTGATTGTCAGACGCCCTACCGACCAGACTACCGCAGCTCCTGGGATGAGTACGATACTTTGATTATTTCAATTTATTTTACTTGTTTTTATGGATTTTTTTTTCACACTTAAAATGTCTCCCCTCGTTGACTAGACAATTATTTCGTAACAAAGAAACAAAAAAAAATGCTCCTAGATCTCTAGAATTTGTTAAAAATCAAATGACTAGAAACTAATTTCGGTCTATTGCTTTAATAAATACTATATTTATGTAGATCTCTACTACTTAATAGTAGTAAATCAACTAATTAGTTAATTATAAGTACTATTATTAATTAATTATGAGCATTATTATTTAATTAAAGTATAATAAAACAATGGTAATGTGAATTTGGAGAAAGTTTTAGAAATAACCCCCCCCCCCCTTCCTTGATGAAATCCTGCGTATGCTACTGCTGTCATCTACCAGTCACGATGTGAACTTTACTGTGAAGAAGAACCTCATAGTAACATGATTGATTTTTGCTTCCATGCCAGAAAAAAACACTAAAGATGCTGACCAAAGTGGTCTCAATTGTATAATAAAACACTACACATGTAACATTTCACCCCTATATACGAGGGTTAAGTCATAAGTCCTTGCAACTATTTTTTTTCTCCCAAACAGGGAACAACACAAAAAATTTAAGATATACATTTGAAAGTGTATGGAATGTACCTTTGAATAAAGCCAGCAGATAAGTCTGGATGCTGGAGACTCTCGTAGGGAAGAGGCAGAACACAGGACATTGGACAACAGTGTTGTATTATGGCATGAACAACAAGTACACAGGACTACACTGTTTAACAACCTTCAAAGTATTCACCCAGGTTATCCACTTGTGTTTTATTAAGGCATGGCACCTGTCCTCATGTAAACAGTTCAATTACCATTACATCTTTGTCCTTCGACACAGGATGCCCACTGCGAGAGACAGATCGGCAGTTGACACTCTGGCCCGTTTGAAGGCCTCCACCCACCTCGCCACTGTTTCATAGGGCATGGCATGCACAGCCAGTGCTTCCCGTAGCTCTGTATAGCATTCCCATGCATTTCTGCCATGGAGAACTGCTATTTTAACGTACGAACATTGCTCCTGCTTCATGACCCCCATTTTCGAACGCTGTCACTCACCGACTGAACTTGTGTGCATGCTTACTACACCACCGTTGTTGACATACACCATCTGGTGGCTTCTTACGAAAGTACATTCCATACACTTTCAAACGTATATCTTAAATTTTTCGTGTTATGCCCTGTTCACGAAAAAAGAAAATAGTTGCCATGACTTATGACTTAACCCACGTATATCAGGATCTTCTTCAGACTAAGAACCGAACTAAAAATTTTATGTAACAAACATTGACTTGGTCAGCATTTTTAGTGTTTTGGAACCTCAATTTTATGTTTCTCAGGGAACCACAATTAAAAACTTAAAATGCAGGAAAATGAAAAACCTGCGAAAATTGTATAACATCTTGCTCTATTGGGACCTGAGGTTCCATGTGGGGAAAATATAACATCGGGTTCCACTGTATCTGGAATAGAACATTAGACATTAATTGGGAAACCTTACTTTCAGATTTTCCCTTGTACTCACAATTTTGTATTTCCATGTACATCATACAAACAACTCTTTTTACTAGAGCAATTATGAAGCAAGAACTTACCTTTTGGAATTATTTGTTGCAAGTGATGGAAGACTGTATAATAGTTCAATGGTGGTTCTGTATTTTCAGCAAATTTCTGAAAATAAAATGTACAATATACAGAAATGGAAGGTATGCAAAGGATTAAAAATCACAAGACTAAACATAGTAACAAAAAGAATTATATCATTACTGGAACTTTCAGGAAAGTAAACCCAGAATATTGCACATCGTACAGGAAATGTACTATCTAATATTCACATCAAATAAATGTATACTATGTGATTAACTAAAATTTAAATATTGAGCAACAGATTAGAAAGTACTGTAACGAATAAAGTAAAGTAAAGTGCTCCCCTGTGCTTTGCACCATGCCATGAAGGCATATAGGGGGTGTGGGGTTAGGGCCCCACACTTTCTTGATCCCTACGAGCTGGGGTGATGTGATCAGCACCATGCCCCTGGCCACCTTTACCCCCCCAGTTTCCTCCAGGTACCCACTTTATACGATGCTGGGTGGGTGCCAGAGCCGCATGAACAGGTTGAAAAAGTCCCGGTTCTCCGCCACCGGGGATTGGCAGACTGGGGACTGGTCTCTCGCATGGTAGTCAGATGCTCTAAGGACTGAGCTACCAGTACGGAATGCCAAAATGATTTAAGAAACAGCACAAATAAATTAACTACCCACACTAAAATGTATGTGTAGCTTGAAAAAGTTCTGGGAAACCAGAACGAAACGACGCAGATAAAATCAAATAAAAACCACTAGAAATAACTGTTAGATTATTTTGCATGTACAGAAAGTGATTATGCGAACCTTCAAGAACACTAAAATCTTGCAATTAATTTATTTATACCATCTTAAGACACTGTACTCACACACTAGTCTTCAGATGAACCATGTAAAAGTACCAATACATTTTATGCTACTGAAATTAAAAAGCAGGAAATATGGCCTTCAACAATTTCCTCAACCTATTTTAATGTATTTAACCGATTTCCATGGTAACATTTAAGAGATTTCAATACATTATTATTCAATAGAAATGCATTGTTGAGCAAAACATCAGTAGGCCATAAATATCTTGTTTGTGTATTTTAAATGTCAGAGATTTTGCACAGATTCAAAAGCAATTATTTCATAGATTTTATTAAGAGAGGATAATGGGTATGAAAATATTTGATTCCTGTCTTCAATACTTACAGTAACAACATTCTTGTTGGCATCACATTTCTCTCGTAACGTGTTCCACCATGGATTGCTGAAGGGGAACTGCCAGTTACTTGCTGACAACTTATTTGCTAATTGTTCAGCAACAATTTTAATATTTCCTTGTACAGCTACTGCAGATTGAACACTATTGTGAAGTTCCTCCATGCAAATATCTACCTGCGAGAGAAGAGGGAGTTTTACTAATATGTTTCTGGTACCTTCGTTTTTACTCATAAGCAAGACATTAAAGCCTGATTTATACTGAACAAAACAAGATATTATTCACAACTTTAAAAGTTTGGCTGGTTTTGGAAAATAAACTCTAAATGATACTTTCTGATACTAGTAATGGCTGAAGCCTGATAAGCCCTAGTTACGTTTTGTTACCACAAGATTTATTTAAATATATTTTTATGTTCAATTCTAAGTTTCCTTTTCCACTGTTTGCAAATTAATATTTATCCAACCCACGACTCTCTCATATTGCACTCTAACCCTAATGTACTCCCAATATATAGATGAGATGTTTTGTTCTCTTTGACCTCTAGAAGGGAAAAAACATAAATGAATAGAGAAATGTAATTGAAAAATTCAGTCTTGGCCAGTACTCGAACGAAGGTCACTGGCACACCATGCCACTGATTTACCAACCAAGCTTCAGCGCCAGCCCTGGTTTTGCAGGATTTCTCACTTCCACTTTGCTAACAACCTTCACATAACCTGTGAAAATCACACTTACCACAGTCATGCTTAAAAATGCAAGTGTGTATCATGGCAACCATCGCAACAATCAATTATGATATGCTACAATGTCCAATGATCATAGCTTCAGCTGTGTTCGGATGCAGATTGGCAGGATTTTCTTTTAAAAACCATGATCACCGCATTCCAGTTATTCTTTACCTTATGTTCTGTAAGGTATATGTAATATATAGACGTATTCTCTGAATCTCATCTTTACATGGATGTACAATGCACATCACAATTTTATTTTATAAGTGCTGTAGAAATTTTAAAAGTTACCTCTTACAATGGAAAATCGAATGCTATGAGATACGGAAACACCACGTGACAACTTTGTTTGGACTCAATCTTGCTCAGTTGTCTACTGTGCACGTGTGTTCCATTAATCTTGAGTATTGTACGTATCCAATCGAGAGCATCATTTATGTTAGCCCTGTATATACACAGAAATCAGCTTGAAGTATCATTCAACTCTTCAGTGTGGTAACTCAAAAACAACTGAAATTACAAATGACCACCAATTTTCTTCTGACCTTACACCACTGCAAAGTTAGTCTGTCAACAAGTATAACAAAACATCTGACATATACACCAGTATCAGTACAATTACATTCCCTAAAAGCATGTACGATTCAAAAGAATGTAATAGGATGAAAACAGAATGTAAAAAGAAAGAAAATTGGGATAGAGAAATTGATTGCCAATACATATTTATGTTCTCTACTGTACAACAAATATCAGCTAATAATACCTTGAATTAACATAACAGAACTATAATTTGACACAAATGCAAAAATTCTTGGACCAAAAACTGAATAAGGCACAACTAAAAATTTATATGATTTACTTTTGAAACAGAATCCATACCTGTATAACCTTAACATTAGGATTAAACCTTGGAGGTCGGCCAAAATGAAGAATCCAGTTAAGCCGTGCCCCAAGCAGCAATATCACATCAGCTTCCTGGAGAGCCTTGGTTCGAGCCGGAGCAACGCAATGTTGGTCAACATCTGACACAACACCTTTCCCCATTGGGGTTGGTAAGAACGGGAGATGGGTTGAATTAACCAAATGCCTCACAGCATCTTCCGCTTTTGCATATCCTGCCCCTATGAGATAAAAGATAACTTACATGTTGAAATATGGATTGCTAAACACAAAATAGACAGACTGGACAACTATGAGCATGTACCAATTAACAATGGGACTAATTTTATTCTTTTTAAATGTGTGCATACTGTGTAATAGGTGTACAGCCTCAATTGACGTCATGAGTGCTACTTTTCTGGAACTATTCAGTTGGTGAGAGACAACCATTCTTTTCGGGAAAGATTCTACCCAGCTTGGACTTCAAGCTACCGCAGCATATGAAAGTCAGATTTCCTTCCATAAAATTTGAAGAGGTACGTGAAAACAGCTTTCTGGACACAGTTTTCAGTCAGACAGTGAGCTGAACAACTCCTTTAGCAATTGCTTTGAAAAGTGAATTTGAATGTTGGAATCAATGTACCACTTCAGGAGAGTATTTTGAAAGTATGTAATTGAAATTCAATAAGGAGAGCCAACAGTCTTGAAATAATACAATTAGTCCTGTTATCTTTTGATACATCCTTATGTACGAGACACAAAACATACAGAAAAAACAAGCACGGAGTGAATTTTTGCCAATTTGCCTTATTTTAATCCGTTCTGTTAAAAAAACATAGGCTTTAATGTTTTAAGTTTATTTCATGTTGTTTACGACCTCAGAACTTATTTTTTGTGCCTATAAAGGCCTATTTTGAGTGCCGAAGCTTGATGCACGTGCATTTAGTGCTCCGAAATTTAAACTGTTTTAGGGTTGTTTCTGTGCTATTGTGTTTGTGTTATTTGTGACGGGGATTTGTAGTATTGCGAGACATGAAATGCTGGATAACTGCAAGTGTGTGTGGAGGACTGGTCGTTTAGTTACAGGCAATTTTCTTTCTCGGCCTTGGGTTCGGATCGGAGCCTCGTGTGGACAGTTTCTGGAAGCTGCAACAACAACGCTTCCCGCCAGCCACGTGTTTTGGCCCAGCACGGCCTCTTCGTAGCTGTGTTCACCCTTCTGCTAGCAGGCAACATTCACGTCAACCCCGGTCCGCAGGTGGCTTCCCGTGATGAGTCTGGTTTGAAAATATACTATCAAAATGTGCAAAGCCTAACTAAAAAGCTATCAACTCTACAAATGTTCTGTAGCGAGTTTAACGAGTATGATGTGATTGGTTTCAGTGAAGTGTGGTTCAGTGAAATGATCAGCGATAATGATACCTGATGGAATTTCAGGTATTCCGTAACGATAGAGGTTCACGTGGAGGCGGAGTTATGTTACTCGTAAACAACAAGTGGCCCTGCATCAGACGACTGGATCTCGAAACATCATGCGAGTTAATTTGGACTCAGGTAAATATAGGCACAAATAAACTTTTAATCGGTTGTTTTTATAGACCCCCTAAATCTGGGACTGCAACCTTGTCAACATTATTGGACTCTGTGCTAAATGCTATGAAGGAAACTGACATTATTCTTATGGGTTATTTTAATCTTCATATAAAATGGTCATCATCGAACTCTGGCCTCTGCACAGACAATGATGACAGGTGGTTTTTCGACCATTACATTAAGGCGATCGGACTTCAACAATTTGTAGATTTCCCCACAAGATGCACAGAACTTTCGTATTTTCATAGTAACTTTACAAAGAATGCTGCTACCACACTACCGGAAGTCAGGTCCATTATTCCTTACACACTCTTTCAAATCTCAACTAATTGCAATGAAGTCCAAGAATTATTAAAATCTGTTTCAAGTTCCAAAGCTACCACTCCTAATGATATTCCTACGATATTTCTGAAACATTTAGCCCATATTCTATCCAAACCAATAAGCACAATCTTAATAAATGCTTCTCCGAAGGTGTGTTTCCTCGTACATGGAAGCAAGCAAATATAGTCCCTATCCTCAAACACTGAAACAAAACTCATGTTACTTCCTATCGCTTGATTTCCTTACTTCCTGCACTTGCACTGCTAGCTGAAAAAATAATTTCTAATCGTATCCTTGCACATGTTTCTCCGTTCCTCTCTCCCACTCAACACGGATTTCTCTCTCATGCTTCATGTGACACAAACCTTGCTTGCTTGCTTATCAAAGCGGTCAATTGTCTGAATGCCAAGCAGGACATGGATGTCGTATGCTTCGACTTTTCCAAAGCCTTTGATTATCTCTCACATGCAACTCATCCATAAATTATGAAATAAGATTCAATATTCATGGAGCTCTTCTTAAACTACTTTCATCTTACTTGCACAATAGAAAGCAAAAGGTTATCATATCTGGTTGGTTGCTCTTCGTCGTGGATTCCTGTAGTTTCCGGTGTGCCCCAAGGAAGTTCTCTGGGGCCCCTGTGTTTCTCTCTCTTCATGGATGACATTCACGAATATATTTCTTCCGAATGTTCAGAATTATTGTATGCTGATGACTGCAAATTATTTCGAAACATTACCTCACTTCAGGACACATGCTATATCCAAGACAATCTCAAAAACATTGAAAGCTAGTGTCAAGACTGGAATCTGAAATTAAATCTGGAAAAATCTGTTGTGGTGTCATTTTTGATAGCAAACTCACTTTCAACCATCACATAGACTACATAACTTCGAAAGCGATGAAAACACTTGGACTAATTTACAGATTTACAGACATAACACACGTTTCTGCCCTCAAAACCTACTTTACAATGTGTGTTGTTCCTATTCTTGAATATGGCTCCTGTATTTGGTCAATGGCATGAGAAAGCAATTTAAAGAAAACAAACAAAGTAGTAAGTTTCTTCGTCAGAATAGTCAAACACAGATGCCCAGCCCTTGCAAATTTCTCCAAACAAGAAATTTTATCCACTCTACAAATTCATGACCTTTCTCTTCGCCATCAACTCTCAGATTTAACACAACTCTTTAGAATCATTAATGGGCAACTTTTCACAAGCGAACTCTTGCCACTTGTTAATATCAGAATCCCACGTCCCAACAGTAAATGCAACAACTTCTTTTACATTAAATCTTCAAGGCTATCTTTAGAACAAAGATCACTTCTCTACAGGCTACAAACCATTTACAACTCACTAAGAGAAGTTCGTGCTTCCATTTATCAAAGTAGACTTACAGAACGGCATGAATAAAGCAGCTGAAGTTTAAATATTATTTTTTCCCTAGTTGTTTTTATTCTTGTACGTATATGTATGTGTGTGTGTGTGTGTGTCTCCATCTTATTAATTGTTTATTTCTTTCCGGTTGATATCCTGATGTAAAATGGATTTTTCTGTATTCAGGACTTTTCAAATAAATAAATAAAAATAAATAAATAAACAGTGACTTTGTTTTGGTATTTTTGTTCAGTCAGTTTCTTTTGCAAATGTCATCTGAAAAATGTCATCTAACCACCATTCATCATCGTCATTGCAGTTAGCCAAAAGTCAGGAGAAAACTTACACAGAAATAAGAAAAATATGATAAAATGCAAAACATTCAAATGAAAAAGTGCAATTAAGAACATGAATAGCAAGCTCATGTTCAATGCCTATTTTGGTGCCTTTGAGCCTATTTACCTGCTAATGTTACAAACTTTTAGTGCCTAGAAATCCACACCCTAAATATAAGTTACTGAAAATCAGGGACATGCAGCGAAATTTGGGGTTACGCAAGCAACTGAATATGATTTCACTTCAAATACTATATGCATGTGCACGACCCGTGATGTGCAAAGGTACATATATAAAATTTAATTTACAATAACTTGCTATAGAATGTTCCTAATGTAAACAACGATAAATTTGAAGTTTGACTGGAGTATTCTTAGAACTATGTTATCTTCAGCTTATATAATTTACCTTTTCCAACAATGACCAGTGGTTTCTTGGCATGTCGTAAAAGCTCCGCTGCTTTGTCCACTGCAGCTGGGTCAGGCCAACTCATTGGAGGTTCAGGGCATTTGGGAGTTGAAAATACTTTTGCAGAATCTGCTTTTTGCTGTAATATATTGGCTGCAAAATCCAGATAGCAGGCACCTAAAAGGGAAAAGAAACAACAAAATATTAAATTCATAGCACAAACATGATTGAATTGTCTTCTTACATAATTATATACATAAAACATCAAAATACTGAACAAGGCAAAGTTTATAGTATAAAAAATATATATTTTACATTGTTCTGAGACATGTTTTTGTGCACCTGCTTTTTTCATCTACCTGCCTGATCTCTACGATTTGGGTGCAGTTTTGTAAGTATGATTGAAACAATCATTTGCTTTGCCTCCTATTCCATACTGATTTAGCTTCTTTAGTAGCTGACTATAAGGCACTAAGTCAAAGGCTTTTGTCAAATCAAAAACAGCCATATACATTGGTCCCTATTGTATAACAGATTCCTCAAGTATTCTAGGTATTCAAATACAGCTGATACCGTTGATTTCCCTCTACAAAATCCATCTTGAGAAGTGTTGATGATATTGTTTTTGTTCAGAAATAGTGTGACTTGATTATACATGACAATATCAAGAATTTGATGGAAAATTACAGACCAGTTTCATTACTCTCACCATTCTTATATATGGGTTTTATCTTCGGCTTCTTTCATTGTTGTTGAGAGTGACAGATTTGCTATGTGGCAGAGTGGTTGGGCAATGTGAGAGTTGCTCTGTTTGATAATTGTGGAAGGTATTTCATCTACACTGCAGGACCATTTACTTTTCATTTTATTGATGATAACTTTTATTTCATTGGTAGTGACTGGATGCACAAACATTGTTTGGTGACAAGAATTTACATCTGCTTCATATACCTTGCTTTTATTGTTTTGGGAAGTTGTTGTGCAATTCCCACATAGTATTTATTAAACATTGTTGCTACTTTTAAAGGATTCTTTACAGTTTCACTGTTTTGAATTAGGGTGATGTTTTCCCTTTACTATGTTCCACATTGTTTCACAAGTTCTATTTGAGTATTTGGAAGTAATTTAGAAAACTGGAAACTGTTGTGGGAGTAAGTGTCAAGATTGGACAAGCTAATTAGCACAGTTAAAAGTTTCACTAAGTAGTATTTACTGGAGAAATTGATTTGAAAAGTAGCTTACGTAAGTGTCTGCACCTTGCATTGAGCAGCACTCTTGGTGTCCGGTTGTCTCAGACCTGGAGTTTTAACAGATTTCATGCGAGATTTGAAGATGGTTTTGTGCTTGCGACCAGATTTGTTGCATGATCAGATGTTGGAAGCATTTAGGGATGTTACTTTAATGCTAAGAGCACTAAACATGACCCACCTAACCTAACAAAAACCAATTAAGGTTGTTTTATTAATGTTAAGATACCTAACCTAACACCAAAGGCATTTAGAAATGTAATATTTCTTCACAACCCATGCATGTGAAGATGAAAGCAGCAGCCTGTACCCAAGACAAGAGTGAAACTGCTTGCAAACAAAAAAATATATACGAGTGTATGGAAGGTAAATATCATTGTCAATACAAGACACAGTAAGTTATCACTACATCTAAAGCCTAATCTTCAAAGCAGCTTGTGTAAAACAAATTACTTAAGTTATAACTATTGATTGAGTTGTTCTTTCTTTTAAGTCCACTTTATGCACGGAAGGTTAATAGGAACTGGACCTAGTTTAAAGTGGGATCCGAACCACCATGTGCCTCCACCGAGTACCACTGTGCCATCGGGAGGCCCTGAAATTATGACTATTGATATCTATTGTAATTGTTATTATCAACAGGCAGAAGCATGTTCTAGTTCTTCAGATGTACTTTATTGGAACTCATTCTACAATTAGATGATTTTCCTTTAAATTTTCCTTTTTACAAATTCCCAACTTCCAGATTTTCAAGGTATGTGGTCATTCTTGAACATGCTGATTATGTGGCTTATGCCACAGCTGACACATGACAGTGCAGACTTTATCTATCAGCTCGATGACGGAGCCCCTTAATGTAAGAGAGTTCCTTAACGAGAGGGTCACATCACATCAATGGATTGAGCGTGCATCTAACAATTACCATATTGATGTGTGCAGAGTAACGAAGGGTGCTCAGCATTCGTGATAACCATTGGCACTTAAACTTGGGAGAGAGATATTACATATTTGTGAAATTGCATCTTATTTTGACTATTTATGAATAAAATATAAGTTGAAATTGTTCAGAAATACGGTGTATATAAGTTGTAGTCCAGTGATATTATACCACATCAATCTACTAGATTCTTTACTTCGAAGAGTTACATATGAGATAATAGAATTTAGTATTCAAGAATTACATTTGTATAGTGATAATTATTTCTTATGTATACCTAATGAAAAGTAAGCAAAAACGTAGCTTCAATTTCTTTTTTATACGTATCAGCATTTGATATACATATTTTCACAAATTTTGTAATTTTAGGCTTAGGGTTAATTTCAAACTTATTTAATACTTTAAAAAAATGCACAACAAATATCCAAAATGCACCCAAGTCACCTCATGGCTTTTCATGTGATAAGATTTTTTCAGATTTGTTCTGTTTTGGAAATATTAGCTTATTTCAATGATGGAGATTCACTGAAACTATAAACTAGTGCCTTAGCAGAGCACCACCTACGTTCAAAATCCCCCATGCATTTATGCAAGGTGGAAATTTATTTTCAGTTTAAAAATTATTAGCCTCTTACGAAGGTACAGCATCTGGTGATAACATCTGATAGTCAAAATACTGTGTCTAAATAAAATATGTGCCAGAAACTCAAAATAAAACTGCAAGTGTTTATACATTTCTATTATTGATTATATATCATGTTGGCATAGTCTACATGGGATGAATTACACAAAAACATGTGTTGTGGAGAGTGTACACAGTGTGTCTACTAAGTTTTAGGACTGGAATGAAAAACATACTTACAGAAAAGCAATCAAAACTTTTATTGTATATTCTTCAGTATACATCCCTCCTAAGTGGACACACGTGTCTGCACTGTCGAACATTCTCTGGATGCCATGGTAGAAGTCACCTTCGAGAATCTAGTGTAAAACAGACGTCATGCCCTTCTGAATGTCACAAACAGAGTCGAAAAAATAACCTTTCAAATGGGATTTTAATTTCGGGAACAAAAAATAGTCCGCAGGTGCTAAGAAGTTCGGCGAATAAGGGGGGTGGTCCAACACAGTCACATTTTTTTGGCCAAAAACTGCCTGACAGTAACGGCGTTGTGTGCGGGGACAGGCTGCAACACTTTGGCCTTTCTGCTCGTCAGTCGGGGAATGTGGAACGAATTGCGAACAAATCTTCCTTTTTTGTAAATCTTGCACAACAATCTTCCTTGCCATGTCCTTGCTGATATTTAATTCGTCCGCTATCATTCTGAGCGACAGATGGCGGTTCTCAAGAAGCAATTGTCAAACTGCATCGATGTTCTGTTCATTTTGACTCTCAACTGGACAGCCACTCCTTGGATTGTCTGCAATGTCATCTCGTCCGTCAGAAAAGAGTCCATACCATCGGAAAACATTCAACCGGGATAATGCTTGATCCCCGTAAGCTGCATTTATCATCTCAAGAGTTTCTGTCGCCGTTCCTCCTCACTCGCATTCACAACGGGCAACTTTGACACAACTCTATTCAATCGCACATGGCACTATCACACTTGCGTACACCAAACACTGCCTGCAATGACTCTACACTTATTGCTAATTGCTTCCGTACTTGACCGGTAGATGGCTCGCCTGATAGTTGCACAGCACCAACTGTCTTAAAACTTAGTAGACGCACTCTGTATGTGTGGTAATTATCAAGACCAAGATTTGAAATGCAAACTTGACATTCCGTTACTTTTCTCTATGTTAAATACTTGTCTTCAGCAGAATGCCCACTTTAGATGGAAGCATTCCTTTAACATTTTTGTTAGCATAAATGCTACATAAAACTTCCAAAATAATCTTATAGCATTTTTTTATAGCAGACAATACTTCACACGAAACATTTCATGTAACTTTCCAGTTAACAAATGTGATGTGAAACTAGCAGACAACATTACATAATACACTATGTGGAAGAAAGTCATTGGACACCACATGTCAGCCGATACCATCAGTTTTCTTGCAATCAATAGGTCAGTCTGCCTTTGGCAGCGATAACAGCAGCCACTCGTCGTGGTAAACTGGCCACAAGGTTGTGTAGTACACCAAGTGGGATATTCCACCATTCCTCCTGCAGTACAGTCACCAACCCTGGAACTGTAGAAGGCCGAGGTAATCGCGACCTCAATCGGTGCTCCAGTTCGTCTCATAGATGTTCGATAGGGTTGAGGTCAGGGCTCTGAGCAGGCCAATCTAGTCGGGTGACATTATTTTCTGCATACCACTCCATGGTAGCCCTGGAAACATGACAAGTCGCATTATCGTCCTGGAACACACATGCTTCGTTTCCATAGAAACGCCACAACATGGGGAACATGGAGTTGTCGAGAATATCTCGGTAGGATGCAGACGTCATGTGGCCACACACAGGTACCAGTGGACACATGCCAGCTGAAACAAACCCAGAACATGATGCTGCCACCACCATATTTCACTGTGGGCACTACACACTCGGGTAACATGTTCTCCAGGTAATCGCCATATCCACACTCTCCCATCTGATCGAAACAGTGTGAAGCATTCATCGCTCCATAGGACCTTCCGCCATTGCTCCACCATCCAGTTTCTCCGCTCCTTACACCAGCGTAGTCTCTGCCTTTTATTGTTTTTTCGTTATCAGGGGTTTGTGGGCAGCGGCTCGACCATGATAACCGAGCGCATGGGCCTCCTTGCGAAGTGTCTTAGTCGAAACAGTCAAATTGGTCACACTTTGACACTCTTCTGCAATTGAATGCATCGGACGGGTCCTGTTTTTCCAAATATCCCTCTTCAGCACTTCGTCCAATTTCGTGGGTCTTCCACTTCGAGGTGCATTGCTGCAGTGTCCCTTTTCCTTCCACTTCTTGATGACAAAGGCTACAGTTTATTTAGGGAAGTGTCAAGCATCAGCTATGCTACGTATACTCATGCCTCCTATGATCCCTCTTTCAAACATGCTGAGCTCTTTCCTGTCCGTCATTTTATCAGCCAATGATCTGAGAAGCCTCCTGCTGCCGTATACCCCGTCTGTACTCTCTTTTCCGTGAGGAGTTCGTTTCAGAGTTGAAACCGGGGTGTCCAATGACTTTCTTCCACATAGTGTATATACAGCACGATAGGCATCCAATTTACGTGAGTTTAATAAATTTAAAGAGGAAGATGAAATGGTTATTTAATTAGAGATATCGTGTAAACAAACTGAATCTCTTATTTTCCTGTAGTTTACGGTTATTACAAGCATAAGAAAACAGTTTTTCTTTGTGATGTTTCAGGAGAACTCACACTCCCTTCATCAGACATTTATTTTCATTTTGAAAATGCTTATATACACAAGGAAGATTTTGTGATTTCAATAGAAAAAGCACTGAATTTCTTAGATGATGAGGAGGAAAAGAGAAAATTACGAAGTCTCACACATGATGCTCTTGATGAACGGTTAAGTTTTGAATACAACAGAAGAAATAACAGAGGTCCAAAATACACAGAACGGGAGAAAGAGCATATAAGATTGGGGGGAAAAGTTCATAGTTTCAAGATCTGGTTGAAAGAAAATGACATTTTCTTAATAAAATCAGACAAGGAAAATAAACCTGTCCTTATCCGAATTAAGGACTATAAAGAAAAAATGGAAGAATGTTTCAAAGTAAACAATTTCACAGAAAGCTCTTGAAACTTCTATAACTAAAATAATAAATGAGGTAAAGAAAGTAATTGAAAGCAGTATCACGATACCAAGAGAAATGAAGAAAAAACTCATTGTCAAAAATTCAACCCTGCCGATTGCCTTCGGACTACCAAAAACTCACAAACCGGGAACTCCAATATGACCCATCATTGCAACTTTCACACATCCTGCATACAAACTATCCAAATATTTAGTTGAAAGACTTGCTATAATTAAACAACAAACACCATTCAGTGTTAAAAATGCATATGAAGTGAAACAGAAACTAAAAAATCTTGTTTGGAATAAAAAATAAAAAAAACTGTTTTCTTATGCTTGTAATAACCGTAAACTACAGGAAAATAATTCTACAATGCAAGCAATGCGTACATACAAGAAAAACTGAATCTCACTTATGTATCAAGATATTTCTGTCTACGTGACAGTGCATGGGGTTTACAATTCAAACAACTAGTGCATTCTTCCAAACGTGTACTATATTCACTTTAAAGTATTTAAGCAGCACCATTGATTTGTGCCTAAAACAGTTTAGTAGGAAAAGTTTTCCTCTTGATTGATTAGTAATCTGCTTTTAAAAATGTGAAGTGAAACATTGTTTACATCGTACTATGCCACCATTACTTTTGCCCATGTGACGTATCACTTCATTCTGATTGGTTATGCTATGCAAGATGGTAAGAAAATTAGGAACAATTCTATCTGTGGAATATGCCACGGCATCAAAAAAAAATCTCCACTTTACACTGTAGAATTACAATTGCAGCAGAAACGTTGAGAAAAATGCCAAGGAAATATGTTTTAGTTAATTTGTGTAATAAATGACAAAATAATCAGGTAAAAATTCCAAATGCATTAAAATTGTGTATCAACTAAATCATGCACCAATATTGACAGAATGTACAATACTATTCAAACGTGTTACCCTTACCAGGTCTGCCATATTTAGCATATCGCACTGCCTTTTCAACATGCTGTGGTATAACCAAAGGATTAGCTGGTCTAGCAGTGTACTTTGAATACAGCCGACATGCTTCAACTTGGGGGAATTCCTGAAATCCTCCAATGCCTTCGTGGTCTTCAGGACAGGAGCCACCAATTACAATCAAAGGCCTTGAAAGAAAGCGAGAAAGGTTATGTTTTATTCTACCGTAGTTAACATGTTTTTTAATTCATGTTAGAGGGAATAAAAACAGAGGTTGATAATTACGAGACGTAAGTGAGTACTAAAAAGATTTCTGCGAAACTTACTTGTAAATGTTCTAATTAATTTCGGTGGCCTTGCCACCATCCACTTGGGAAACTGTTTCACTGTTGGGTTAACTTCCGGTTCCTGTTGTTTCCTTGCTTACCCCTAGGGGTGCTGGTGTAACAAGTTAGTCTGCTGCGTGTGATAGGTTTGAGTTGCGGGAGTCAAACATGATGTGCCTGACCACTGTCGATGTATTCAGCTCATGCGGAAAGTGCATAATTGGGTGAGTCTCTTTAATTTTTGTGTAAATCATAGTGTGTGCCGCATGCCTAACTGAAACTATTTTGGATCCTGTGTTTGTTAAACTTGAGGTGCTTTGTTAGTCTGGTAGTTGGTTGGGATTTTTTTGCATCAGATATGTGCTGTTGTATACCTTCGTTGATGGACCTGCCAAAGTAATGCAGTTACACTCACACTGGCCATCATATACACGTTGTCAAGTACTGAAAGGAAAGATCTCGTGTGTTTGCTTAGGGCACTGGCTATTTTGTTCACTGGTTTATGTGTGGGCTTGATGTCATACTGTTTCAGGGTCTTGGCTAGGTGGTTGGATGTACTGGTCTGGTGTCCCTTTTCCTTCCACTTCTTGATGACAAAGGCTACAGTTGATTTAGGGACATGTCGGGCATCAGCTATGCTACGTATACTCATGCCTCCTATGATCATATGATCCCTCTTTCAAACATGCTGAGCTCTTTCCTGTCCGTCATTTTATCAGCCAATGATCTGAGAAGCCTCCTGCTGCCGTATATATACCCGTCTGTACTCTCTTTTCCATGAGGAGTTCGTTTCAGAATTGAAACCGGGGTGTCCAATGACTTTCTTCCACATAGTGTATATACCTTTTTGAGAGCCAAAATTAATTGATTGATTGATTTAGTTTATTTTACTTCGCGTTTTGTGCCTCTTGGCTAATTTGCGAAGATGGGGATGAGTGATGAAATGATGAAATTGATGAATGGACATTCACAAACAACCAAGCCCGACCGGGATTCGAACCCGGGACCCTTGGTGTCCCAGCGCGATGTGCTAACCAGTCGGCCACAGGGTCGGGCTAATTGATAAAAGATCTAAATTTGCATCATATTTAAAGTGCTTGTCTGGAAAATAGTATTTCATTCTACTTGTGATGCTGATGACACGTGGGATGAATTTTATGCTTTTTTATGCACGTTTATATCACAGAGATGTCAAAAAAGTCCACTATATGTACAGATATGCCTATCAGGGCTTCAACTAAAATTTAATTGGGATCCAAACAACTATGTGCTACCACTGGAGATCGAGCCTGGGACCCTTTGATTACAAGGCAACAGCTACTATACTACTGGGCAGGACCATCAAGATGTTGAGAAAATATGAAACTTGTGACAGAGATAGAACATTATTCATATAAAAATCAAAGTTCATAAATGGATTTCCATTATTTTATTACAAGACACCTATCAAACATTTTGTTTGAGTTTGTTCAAGTCCACTTTATGAACAAAAGGCTAATCAGGACTGCACCTACAGTTTAAAGTGAAATCCAAACAACTATGTACCTCTACCGGGTATCCAACCCAGAACCTGCATGCGCTCAGGAGGCCCATTTTGTTTTTGTTAATTGCAGTATTATGTGATGAATACAAATAGCCAATGATATGTCATCAATTTAAAAATTAACCAATATTATGTATAATTTTTTAACTCAAGACTTAATTAATCTCCAAAAATTAAAAAATATCCTCATCATAGTTGCCTCACCAACAATTCTGCTGTGCATTTGCCATTCCACCTATAACATGTAGCAAGCCTGGTCCTGAGACTACCAAGCACACTGCAGGATTCTGTGTTAGGTATCCAATTGCCTGTGCTGCGTAACATGCGGCCTGTTCGTTCCTCATTCCAATGTACTTGATTCCATTCTGCTGCATTGCCATGCTCAGTTCAATGACTGGGATTCCAACTATTCCAAATGCATACTTAACTCCCTGGAAAAGGAACAGGTAATAATATTAACATCATGCTTTCATCTTTAATTGTTCAAAATCCAGAAGATAAATAAGAAAGAAACCATACTGACCCTAAAATACTATAATACATTAAAAAAAGGGGTGAAAATTAACTAACGAAAGGTTTGTGACATTATAACCTAACCATGATCCTAACAAAATAACATAGTCCCTATCCTTACATGAAGGGTCAAGGGGGAAGAAATAGAACTTTCGTCAAACTCCAACAATTTTAATTGCAAAACGTTACTGGGCATGTAAATGAAAATATACAAAAACTTATGTAATTCACTCTAATAAACTTACAGTTCATTTATCCACTGGTAGCTTTGTCAAGCATGGACCGTCTTCCTGCGGGTGGTGTGGTTCCTTTTTCTCCCACACCACTCGCAGCAAGGCAGTGAAACTACCGGACATGTGGCGAAATTGATCGTGAGCAAAAACAGCATGGAAAATTTAACTGTAAGCTTATTAGAGTGAATTATCTCTGTGTATCTGCCAAACGGATATCTTCAGATACAAAAAACGTTCAACAAATTGAAGTTTCTAATGTATGAAACAATAGAAACCATGTTATAAAATCCAGAATAACATCACAACATGGCAGGTAATAACACCACAACCTCGCTTATGACAGAAAATTGCCTTGCCCCAGTTTTTTTTTTTTTTTCCTGACCCTTTAAATTTAGAGTATGCATAACAACTGAATAGATGGAAAAAATACTCTTCTTAACCCTTCATGGGTCGTGCGAGAAAAGTTACGTCGATGGTCACACACGGTGCCAGAGACCGGGTTTTTAAAATCTACTAAATTAATGGTTTAAAATGCAAAATCCTCAATTTTTATGATTTGAGCTTTTCTTTCAACACTTGAGATTCTACAAAACTATAAAAATTGAAATTCTATAAAATTATAAAAATGCACTCTTTGTTAGTCGGGCACAGAATGTCAGACCAGATTTTCAGTAAAAACTAGGTACGCCTATAGTCAAGCATGGACTCAAGACAGCAAGGAGCTTCAACAAACTCTTAGTAGCTTGAAGATCTTACTAACACTGAAAACAAAATCGTGGGGTAGAAGAGGAAGGTTAGAAACTCAGCTAGACAGGGGAGGGTGTTGAGAAAACAATCAATGATAAATAATGATGTTAAAACCACACACCCTGAACTAGAGACCAACGCAGGGTTAAGACCTTCCGCCTGTAGTAGTTATAATCAATAGTACCAATATACCCGTAAATATAGTTCTTCCACCAATATCTGAAAAAATACGAGATGAAAAATTCTCCCAGGGTTTTGTACAATGTATGATTAAGCTTCCACTGCATGTAAAAAGTCCAAATTCATTGTGATTTGAGAATACTGTCATTTCTTTTTCTTCTTTCTTGTGAAGAAAACAAAGATCCATTAGAAATGCTTATCTCAGACTCATTCTTCCTTTTTAGGTTAATTTGATGGTGAGTGTGAATGATAAAATAATAAAAACAATGGACTTCTGGATGTAAACAAAATTAAAATAACCTAAACACATGTGGACTAATACTTACTTGTGACTTCAGAGCTTGAGCTAAAATTTGGTTCCCGTCAATTTCCTCAGATGTTTCTGCAGAAGACATATTTGCGATGTATTCTGAAAGAAAGAATGAAAACAATTATTAAAGAAAGAGGCGGTTAATATAAAAATTATTGCAGAGAAGTGGTGGGAGCAGGATTTTTTTCAGGGAGGGGCCAGATCCAAAAATATGTTTGTGTGTGTGTGTGTTTGTGCACGTGCATGCACGTGTGTATAGAAATCACAAAATAGTATAAATGTTTTTATTGAATGTCAGATTTTATTTAATTATTGCTTTCTATTAATAACAATCAATAAGATTTCATACTTATATTAGTCTCAAATTTATGTTTATCTTTATTTTGTATATGCTGCTACCAAGTTGTTGTTTTTTTACATGGGAGGGGGTAGATTCGAAAATTTGGAACGAAGAGAAGATCATAAATGCTATGAGTTTGATTGAATTAGGTTATTTTGCATTGCTTTTCTGACAAGTTTGTCTAATTCCGACGAGGAGGATGAGTGATGATATTGATGAAGGAATATGCTCACAAAGAACACCCATGCACAGGTTGGGATTCAGACTCGGAACAACAAACATATTCATTTATGCAAGGACAAAATTGAAATTTTTACAAGTTTGAAAAATTGTTGATGTTATTTTCGAAGCTTTTTATAGGTCCACATTTAAATATTTCATGCTTCAAAGGGGGCCATGGCCCCTCCCATGGCTACGGGCCTGGGTGGGAGGACATATGCCATGACTAGGCCTACGATAACTTACGAAAAGGGTTTCAAAGTAAATATACAGACAATTATAAAAAGAAGTCATATCCTCTATGAAATTTCTGAACATCCTACAGATGCTTATAGTTACATTACCACTTCCTGAAGAAGCTGGCAGCACCCACCAAGGCCATGTATTTTATCAGGGATATTTAGATTTTGGTACAGTTACCAGATGACAACTTAAAAAAAAAAAAAAAAAAAAAAAAAGAGGACAATTTTAGATTTCACAAAAGATTTTACAGAAGTGTTATACTATAGCACACACACACAGGGTGATTAAAAAAATGTTAAATACATGGGAAATAGAAAATTTGCTTAAAGGAGGAAACTTTGGTGTAATGACATGAATTCATTTAGTGTGTTATACAGTATGTTTACTGTGTGACAGTCTATGTAAACATGGGTGTTACAATAAAGAAGTAAACGTAGACAGTGAGTAGTACATTTTCTATTTCCCATATAGTGTTAACATTTTTTTAATCACCCTGTATATGAGATATTATATTTCTGAATTCTGATGCCATGAAACCCAAATCAAAGGAAGCCGCAGCATCTCGCATATTCTTACCTACTGTTAGAAACTTGCTGCTGATGTATTTATTATATATCAATTATGACCAGCACTATATGCAGTAAAAGTCATTTGTTGAGTACGTGTTTGGCGAGAGGGCACTTGTAGCCGATGTTTGGTGCAGAGATATGGTGTCACGAATTCAGTATGTAGTGTGGTTCGAAACAGGGAAACCGAAGCACCTGATAAGAGTTTGACGAAGGTCAGAACGTCGGTTCCAGAAGAGCCGGTGCAAACAAACTGACACAATGGTGGGGTGTTCAAGATCCGCGGTAGTGAAAGTGTTCCAAGAGTCGCATGAATATGGTCAAACGGTGTCCCAGCGGCAGAACTGTACAGGGTAGTGGAAGATTGATGCCAGAGGGGAGCAAAGGATACGACGACTCATCCAAGCCAACAGGCGCACCACAGTGCAAGAACTGGCATCCGAATACAACACAAATCAACCAAGAACAGTATCCATCCAAACCATTCATCACAGACTGTATGTATGGGACATGTCAGCAGACAACCCCATCACCAGCCACTCCTGACATGAGAGCGAAAGAACAAACAATGCATGTGATGCAAAGAACATGCGATTTGGGGTGTGGAAGACTGAAAGAAGGTGTGTTGGTCTGATGAATCTAGGTGTTTAGTGCAGGGTTTGGTGTAAAGAACACAAAAGTGTTCTTCCATCTTGCACAATGTCAAGGTTGCAAGACCATGGTGGTGACTGTGTGGTGTGGGGAATATTCACGTGGCAAGAACTTGGACCCATGGAACATGGAGAGCACAGCTGCACTGGTCAGTCCTATCATCGTCTCCTAGCAGACACAGGACATCCCACTATGTTGCATTTTTCCCCTGATGATTCTGGTATCTTCAAGGATGATAATGCAACATATCATTGGGCTCGTGTGGTACAGGATTTGTTTTGAGGAACACTCATCTGACTTCCAACATGTTGTATGGCCTCTAAACTGGCCCGATTTGAATCACATGGAGCATATCTGGGATTAAACGAGCAACATATTAGGTGACAGGAGACATCAATCACGTCAATCCCAGCACTGAAGGCTGCATTGGACTCAGCATGGTTACCAATACCTGTGGACTACTACAGACATCTTGTGGAATCCATGCCACATAGAATATCTGCTGTCATAAAAGCAAAAGGTGGTCCAACAAACTACTTAGGAGTGTGGTCATAATTCAATGGAAACACAGTGTATATCGTCACATGAGAACCAGAGTAATGTAACGCCAAAAATTAGATTTTTTGGTTTTGTTTAAAATATCGAAGCAAATTGACAATACCGGAAGTATCTTCAATTGCTTTCAAATTCAGCATACTCACTAATTTTGGCCTCATAATCATGAATCTGCAGTTAAAATTTGGCGGTCACATCTAGAAATTGCATAATAAGTCTAAAAAAGTGGGTCCGTGAACGGAGTAAACACCCATGATTTATGAACAAAAAAACTATTTTTTGCAATGATTAGCGTTTGAAGACTACGTTTACGATCACCCTTAATTTTAACTATGCTTGCCTAACCTAACCTAACCTTACCGTGATTGGTTCGCGGGGCAAACATGTTTTCCACCATTATGCAAGATGCCATTTTCTCACATGCAAATGAACGCTCTTCATGCAACGGGTTTCACTTATTGCACAACATTTGAGAAACGTTGTGTTATGACTATGGTAGCAGGACTGTTGTGTGGAAAGTAAGACGTGTTCGGTTTCCATGTATAGAGAATCATAGCGGTAATTGAGAAGCTTATTTTGCAATTTCTAGACGTGACCGCCAAATTTTAACTGCAAATTCGTGATTACAAGGCCAAAATTAGTGAGTATGCCGAATTTAAAAGTAATCGGAGATACTTCCGGTATTCTCAATATATACCAAATATCTCCTTTGAAGAAGTTCTATTTCGAGTCAAATTGACATGTTTCCACTTCTAATCCCAGGAAGGTGGAGTCATGTTTATTCCTAAGAACATATCCTCCTGTAAATTTAATAAACTGGAGTTAAGTCCCTCTGGTTCTCAAACGACGATATATATATATAATCATCTTGATTAACGTTTTTATGTCTTACTTTAAAATGTGTATAACACGCTTTAAATTGAAAACTTCATGTATGTCTGAATATTTATACCGGTCACTGTATATTGGAAATTTTAAGTGTGATTTTGTAGGATTGTTTCAAAATGCATAGGCCTACTTGTTAAATTTTACTAACAACCATAAACATCTCACCTTCAAGTATTTGATTTACTTCTGTACAATCCCAAAGACAACACTTGTTAAAACTGTAAGCACGTCAATTTTCTCTCCAGGATCAACTGTTCGAAACCTTATGACAATCACACGTTCGAAACCTTATCACAATCACACGTTCGAAACCTTATCACAATCAATTACACGATGTTGAGCCAACATGACCTTTGGTCTCATTTCTTCCCAATCCCAGGCCAAAAGCAAATTCACATGACTTCCAGTACCACGTATCGAATAATAATTTACCAAGTCATCAACTTGCTACCTAAGTATTCACTTAACAAGTTATTTACAAAACGGAGGCAGCACCAAAATTATTCATTATTCAAAATTGTTTGTTTGGAAAATTAAATGAATCGTCATATTTGCAACAGACGATATTTGCAGATTTGACTTGTCCACGAGTTAAAACGACAACAATTTAAACATTTTTCTTCTAAATATAAGTACATAATAACATAATATTTTACAGCCTATAGTATAATGGCAAATACTAGTGTCGTGAACAGGGAAATCCAAATTTCATTATTTTATTATCAATTAATTTTTAGTTGTGTAATATATAACGTAATCATGGAAATTTCGCTACACAGTAAGACACTAGCAATTCTACATGCAAAACACTTTACAGGTATCTATGGTTACGATGGTAGAAGGGGTGCGTTCCGAACGTCTTAACGAAACGAACGAAAGTAACTGGCCTTGTGAACCAGGTGAAACTAATTATTTTTCAGACTTATGGGACGCTCTAGACGAAAGCGCAGGCGCAGCGTCTTGTTTATACAAATTTTCCGCATGGTGTCAAGCGGAAGGCATGTCCTTCTGGCAGAAATAAACTCTGCTGCGAACACTGTTACTCATTTTAATCACATTGTAAGAACAGTTATGGCACACTCATCTTGCGCATGTTGCTTCATATGGCTCTCTGTTAAAATTATAATACATTTTCCGAACTAGTGCAGTTTGAAGCAGGCCCGTAGCCAGGGGAGGGCCAAGGGGGCCGTGCCCCCCCTCGAGCCATGAAATATTTTAATGCAAACCTGCAAAAACCTACAAAAATAACATGAACAATTTTTTAAGATTTTGCAAGAATTTCCATATTCTTCTTTCATAAATGAATGTATTGTATCTGGAGAGAGGCAGACTCCAGAAGTCTGCAGTCTACTATATTTAAGAAAATTGGTGTAGATTGGAAAGAGAGAAGACTTCTAAGCAACTTATACATAAATCAACGAGTTAAAGTGAGAACAGGAGACGAAATGACAGAAGGCTGTGAAATTGGAAGAGGAGTACGACAAGGATGCTGCCTATCGCCTACTTTGTTTAATATTTATTTAGAAGATATAGTGAAAACTTGTTTCCAGGGCACAGGAGGTGTCAAATTAGGAGGAAGAAGAATAAACTGCATAAGATTTGCTGATGACATGGCATTATTCGCTGAGGATGAAATAACCATAAATAGTATGTTAGAAGAGTTAAACAGCAGCTGTGAGCAGTATGGGATGAAGATTAATGTAAAGAAGACAAAGGCAATGGTTATAGGACGGAAACCAAGGAATATTAATGTGAGAGCAAACAGTGAAAGAATCCAGCAAGTGGATAGCTTCAAGTACCTCGGATGCACTATAAGCAGTGACATGAGCTGCAACCAAGAAGTGAAAATGAGAATCGCAATAGCAAAAGAAGCTTTCAATAGAAGAAAAAATGTTTTTTGTGGACCCATGGACATAGGTCTAAGGAAGAGATTAGTGAAATGTTTTGTGTGGAGTGTAGCACTATATGGTGCAGAAACCTGGACGTTGAGAAGAAATGAAGAGAAACGACTCGAAGCTTTTGAAATGTGGACATGGCGAAAAATGGAGCGTGTAAAATGGACGGACAAGGTAAGAAACGAAGCCGTACTGAAAAGAGTTGGTGAAAAAAGATCTATACTGGAGACCATCAAGAAGAGGAAAAGAAACTGGTTAGGACACTGTCTAAGAAGAAACTGCCTGCTAAGAGATGCCTTGGAGGGAATGGTTGAAGGAAGAAAAGTCCGTGGAAGAAAGAGATATCAGCTTATGGATGATATTAAATTAACTGGGTCGTATGCTATTACGAAGCGTAAGGCAGAGAACAGGGAAAGGTGGAGATTGCAGTGAAAAACCTGCCAATTAGGCAGAAAACAATGAATGAATGAATGAAACCATTTATACGAAGCTACTAAATGTTCTAATTTGGTCAGGACAGTTCACCATTTTTACTCCCTGTCCTGACTTTTTTCGAACTGCAGTCTTGACATGACCGTATTTAGAGGGGGGGTTTCTAGGGTTCAACCCCCCCCCCCGAAACTTCTGACATGTTGGATTAATGGAAGTTCAGAAACCAAAATCTGTAACAAATTTTCAATTTTTTTTCCGAATCATCACAAAAATACATGGAGACAATATTGAAACGATCGAGCTAGAATTTTCATACATTTGGAATTCTGAAACTTGAGTGAAACAGGATTTATTCTCAGAATCGTAGCCCACCCGCGACCCCACCATTATCACTTCTGTTGTCATCTTTCCAGTGTTGCTCCTGCGTCACAAGGAATATAGACTGAAGATTCCCTTATGATTGTCCCAAAATTCCCTTTCCAGCTTTTAAATTCCCTGTCCGATAAAGTCGAAAATCCCCCTTGATAGGAGTTCAAACCTATGATCTCCAGTTTTGTAGCGCATTACGTTCGCGATTGAGGTTACAATCCATGCACCAGGCTAAGTTTTTAAAAAGAATAACTGGTTCCACACTTTTCAAAATTCCAAAAATTTAATTTTAAAGTCAAACAACAAAAGCTTTATGACTAAAATTTCCATCTAACTTTTAAAGCTTTTCTCTTGAAGGTATCTAAAGTTTAATGACGAAGTATAATAATTGTGCATTTCAGTACACACTGTATGAAACGTTAAAAAAAACAAAAAGAAACTTGTGCTGGATATTCACTCATCTGCTGGATTGAGTAAGCCCCCTCAAGGATATAACAATAATATAATAATAATTATTATTAGTATTATTATTATGGAATAAAATTGTTTTATTATTATGAAATTTTAATTATTATTGTACAATTATTGTTATTATTTCTATTATTCAAATTTCTGGCGACGCCCATGGGAACAATTATGGATGAACCCCCCCCCCGAAATTTTTTCCTGCCTACGGCCATGAGTCTTGATGAGAAAATGTCCTATTCTTTGGTTAATTCACATTCACACATATTCTTCATTATAAAGATCATTCCATAGCGTCGGTGGTCACATTCAAGGTACGAATTCCCATGGCAGAAGTGGGATCTCCCACCTTCCCACCAACAATCTTGTTCTATTGAAATCCCCCCCCCTCAATCAAAATTTTCCGAGTCTAACAGTTCGTGTCATAACAACAAAGATAAGCAATTAGTTTTGGATTTACTTGACTTTGACATACTTTACTAAGCATAATATCATAAACAAATACAAAGATGAAAGAACAAAGAATGATGTCTGCCTGTGTGTGAATGTTGCATATATATATATATATATATATATATATATATATATCGAAGCTGTTACCAGCCCTAAAGACAGTCGTAGATAAGTAAGGTTTTAAAATTATATCAAATTGGACTAGTAAGGAATGGAGCCGTAGCTGCAACGGGGATTGTCATTGTTACACTATGCCCCTGGAGCACAGAAATAACCGACCTGTTATTTCTCTTCCATTTCTCATATCCATTCGTCGGATATAAAACATAGTAATTACATAGGAAACTAATGTCTTCTTAAAGTCTCTTATTTTTTGCCCCTCCACCTAATTATATTTCATTTGCATCGAATTTGCAGATTTGAACAATACCACACAATGCTTGCATGAAGATGATGTGGGATGCACGTCCTTTTATTAGCCACATTTCTTGAATGCTAAGTTTTATTTTCGTCAGATTCAACGGAAAAGAGTAGGTACATAAAATATCAACAATGTCTAATTATGCCAGCTACATCTAGGAAGGAGGGAGATTGAAATTCGGTGCAGGGGGTGCGAAAAATATATTCTCGTCCTGGGCGTTGAAATCTCTAGCTACAACCCTGATAAGGAAATATTTCCTTTCAAGAGACCATTAATAGATTTACACCATTATAGAAACAAAACACAAGAAAGTATTGTTATCATTACAAAGAGCAATAAATAAATAAAATCTAACAATTACTAAAAACATTTCACCATGTTCTAATTTCTTGACATTTTGAACCAGTTGCTAAAGGAATTAATTTGCTACTTTATAAATGTAACAAAATAATTTGTTGACATATGTTTATAAATATAAACGTGCATTTAAATATATATATATATTATAACCATGGTTTCGGGCTTGATCCGCCTCAAAGAAATCCTGGGTACGGGCCTGGTTTGAAGTCATCATGCACGCTCAAGGTCTGCAAGCAGCAGACGATTCTCACCGAACAAACCAGCCTCCTGGCTCTTACGTTTGGTGAATCTCGTTCTTTCACGAGACGCACGGAATGCGACTTTTGGGACAGCATAATCAACCTCACGAAACGCACGGGAGCACTTATGGGACAGCCAGTTACCATAACTCGTTTAACGCATTAAACTCGTGCGACTTTCGGAACGGGCCCAGGGACGTCGGAACCGGGGGGGGGGGGGGGGCAAGATATTTTTCTTGCCACCCGTCGCGTGCTAAAAATGAGACTATATTTCTTGCAATTTATGTTTAGTTTTGAAAAAAATTGGAAATATATTTTTTCACTAGTTAAATGGACGTCGACTCAAGTTTTCGCTACCAGGAAGATGTACGACATCGTACATGACAGAAAGATCCATGTGCAGATAAGAATCTCAGCCACGTCTCCGCAAATCAAGTGTAAGGTGGAATTATCCCATTAGGAATTCGTCGCTTCGGTTTCCAGTTTACTTTGAATCTACCACGTCTTGTACGTACGTACAGGTGCGGTCGGTGTGAAACAATAAACCCAGCGTACCCCGATGGGAAGGGGGCAGAGAGCAGCTTAATTTTAAATCTTTTCTTCTTCATCTACAACTACATTCCACGGATGCAAGGACTTCGAACCAGGGGGGCAGGTGGAGCTTGAACATTCTAGGTAAAATGTCGACGATGGAAAAATAATTCATAACGCGGCTCCGGGGCTCAGCTAGCCTAAAATGAATGGGCACCTGGGTGGTAAATGCGACCGGAGCATGGTTCTGAGCACATCACCTCCAAAATGTCATAGATCGAGAATGTGTAGCCCTACCCCTATATCCCCTAAATGTGCCTACAAGGCACGGTGCTATATGCACGGGTAAAAAAATCACACGTGAACATAATTGATTGATTGATTTGGTGCTTTAAGTCCACTTTATGAACAGTAAGGCTAATCGGGACTGGACCTACAGTTTAAAGTGGGATCCGAACCACTATGTACCTCCACCGGGTATCGAACCCGGGAACCCTATATGAAAAAGGAATGTGGCACATTTTACAGCTCTATTTTGTTAACTAAACTTCAAATTTAAGTACAAAAAGACAATCAAATTTACACTTCTAACTTTAGAAAACCAAATTAAGCACAAGAGTTCATGTTTTCTCCCAGCAGTTTCCACTTTACACTGCACCAAATTACCCAAGTTTTTAACTTTTCTTCACTGCACAAAATGTAATGGACCTAGCACAGGGAAACAAACTCTATCTTGAAGGTTAACCCTCAAATGTAAAAAGTGTGTAAGCTAAACTGTTCTGGGTGTTGTCTGTATGGTTGTGAGCACAGTTAAACATTGACCCTTGAAACTGCACTGTCCAGTTTTACCTGAAAAACATTTCTTTCTAGGTTCGATGGGTTAGCCTAGAAAATAGTTTACAAGTGAGGGTCTTCAAAATATTAGAACCAACAAACTGTAAAAATGTCATTACATTCTGGAAAGTAGGTTTTGTATAATTCAAACTTTTATAAAAATGCCCCATATTACCCCACTACCTCAAATTACCCTGACCTGCCCTATATATTTTGTGGGAAGAGATTGTAAAAACTGGTTGATGGAATTGAAAACCTGCCCCCCCCCCTCCAAAATAAGTTCCGACGTCCCTGAACGGGCCCATGGCAGTGTGGAAGAGAGGGTGGCGTCGGTGGACGTTCTCTTGCTCCCTTCAGCGTTTTCTGCGAGAGTCGCGAAAAATTCAGTTCAATACCTCTTTATTCCACTCTTATATGCCTACGGCTGGGCGATGCCGTGGGCACAGACTAGGCCGTGTGGCAATAGGTAGGCTGACTGCTAACATACGAGAAGAGGTACAAGATGTCGCAACAAGGCCCGTACCTAGAGGGGGGGGGGGGCAGGTGGGGCAACTTATACACACATTGATTTGGTGAATTTTTTAAAGAAAAGTGTGTTGAATTCCGTAATTTCATACCAGAATTGGAAAAAAAAATCCTTCCCAGATCCAGATTTCGGAAAATGATTTCCCGATTTTCAGTATCTAGAGTTGGGACATTCGGAGTGGTCTTGTATTATTAAAGGTGTGTATTGTGTTTGGATGTGTTATCTTCTATGAAGTTTGAACTGCTCAATTTATGTTTCTCACGTCTACCTTTTGGTAATAGATATGATAGAGAGAGGAAGTGAATATTTGATTCTTGTTGCTTAATGTCGCTTTTCTGCCACTTCTATTTAATCGCGACGATGAGAAAGAGTGATGATATGAAATTGATGAAGGGACACTCGCAAATAACACCCATACACAGACTGGGGTTCGCACATGGACCCCTGTCGTCGCAGTGCGTTGTGTCACCACCCCACCACGAAGGTCGGCTAGTGAAAGATGTAGGACAGCTTACTGGGTCAATTATCAAACATGACAATGTGATAGTGTATCACATTTATTATTTCTGTTAGATAGCAATATAATTGTGGTTTGATACGGGTTACACTAGGCATCTTTTGGAATGTAAATAGAAAAGGTAATAGCATAGTTCAGCAATAAACCTTTCATTTTCACAATCTTTCAAAATACTTTCCACCACACGCTTCTTCATCCTTCGAAACCAGTCGTCGAACCAACTCTTCCAAATTTCCTCAGGGAGCTGGGCACACTCGTCATCCCACGCCATTGGAAGGTTCTCTTTGTTGGAAAACCGTATCCCTTATAGCCTGTTCTTGACACGAGGGAACAGTGCAAAGTCGCATGGATCGAGGTCTGGACTGTAGGGAGGATTCTCCAGCACTTCCAGCCCAGTACGTGCCAAATACTCGGTGCAAACTTTGGAGCGGTGGACAGAAGCGTTGTCATGGTGGAAAAACTAAGTTTCTGCCCTTGAGCTTGGACGCATATGTTTGAGAGCTACTATGGGCAGGCAGTCCTCAGTACACCACTTAGCGGTGACTGTCTTCTGTTTCCAGCACCACCCGCTCCACGACTCGCCTTACAATAAAGAAGCTGATGGGGATTTTGGCAGACACGGGCTTGTTTTCATCTCCGGTGATCCAGACTTTTTCCTAGGCTTTAGTGGCATACAATAATAATAATAATAATAATAATAATAATAATAATAAAGCCAGGTTACCTATTCTTTTAAGCTCCGCGGTGGTATAGTCGGTACAGCTTGCGACTGCCACACTGGAGACCCGGATTCTATTCCTAAGGCGGGTGATGTAAAGTCCGGCATTGTCTCCGCACAAAGCGGCTCAGGGGCTCAACCAGCCTCAAATCAATGGGTACCTGGGGACAACCCAGGAGGTAAAGGCAGACGGAAACTTAATGCTGATCACACAACCTTGAATTTGGCAGAGATCGAGAATGTGTGGGGATCCATCCCCATATCCCCTAAATGTGTCATTACACGGTGCTATATGCACGGGGAACTTTACCTTTACCTCTTATTTACAACATACAGTAATTATTTGACAAAACATTCTATCAACTCTTCTGCTGTGGAGTGGATTCTCCTAACTTATTCATCTTAAGCCATTCTCTGACTAGCAAGAATCAGTATCAGCATAAAAACCCTGATATATTTGATGTTTGAACGCTTCTCCTTGGTGGTGTCTATAAGCGCCCCTGAGACCTCGCGCTGCGAGGATGGAGTAAGGTGAAGGAGCCCCCTTTTTAGTTGGTTTCGTAGCACAGTCATTAAAGAAAATATTTCTCAAAATGTAAAGAGAATACAAAACTTCCCTCTCTGCAACTTAGTATGAAATGATGACACCGTAATCCAAGAAGTCATTGGTCAATCAAGGGGATTCCTATTTGTTTGTCAAATAAATGCGTTTCAACAATAAAACAATACAATTCACACAATATTTTGCAAAATGGTTAACGTAACCAGTAAGCCAACATTGTCTGTAGTGGTGTAAGAGACTCCCTTTTGAAGCAAATAGAATCAGTGGTAGAGTGAGAGACCCATGTTTTAATGTACAAAAAAGATATTGCAAATTTTTAGTCTTCATCATTATTATTTAATTTATTTGATTTTTCTTGCATAACAACACATTAGCGTTATTGAATTCTCATTCGATTCCTTTATGCGTAAATATCTTGCATACTGGAACAAATATGAAGCACGATTTATAAAGGGCTCCCTTAATCAGTTCTGAGTGAGGCCCAAAATTGTTGGTATGTATTAATCGACTATTAACATTATGGACCTGCAATGTAGGTGTCTCAGATTCGATTTTCAGTAGCGGCACATTTAAATTTCAAGTAGATACAGTCCCGATTAGCCTATTTATGTTACATTTTATTGTTATTCTCGAATATTTTGTTGTTCGTTGGAATTTCACAATATCGTCCATTTCGGATTACTTATTGCTTTGTGTGTGTGTTGGGGGGAAAAGGGAACGTGCTCCCGTGTACCCCGCCATTTCTGTCAACGCGACACAATATATTAAAAATGTATCACCTCTAGGATTGACTTGCTCCCCGCCCCCCTACCAAGAATTCCTGGCTACGGACCTGATCGCAACGCTTTTCGAATGTCAACTGGGGCACGCACTGTGGTTTCGGAGAAATAGGATTTGGTTGGTTGCTTGATTTGGTGTTTTAAGTCCACTTTATGCACAGTAAGGCTAATCGGGACTGGACGTACAGTTTAAAGTGGGATCCGAACCACTATGTGCCTCCACCAGGTATCGAACCCGGGACCCCTTGAGTACAATGCGACGACGCAACCACTGCGCCATCGGGGAGGCCTGTCGGAGAAAGAGGAATGGAGTAAGGACGCCTACTCTTGGCCAAGAGAAAAAGGGAGCATTAAGACCGAAACGGCAAATGGCATGCGACGCGAGAGATTCACATCGAACTGACAAGCGACACTACCACAAACTGCAGACAGTGCTGCAGGTATAGAATCGAACAGGCCTAATGAGAAAAAGGCTCCGTCTGATTGGCACGCAAGTTACACATGTCGTTTGTGATGTGAACAAAAGGTTAAATTTATCGTTATCGAAGTCGAACTCGAAACCCGAAAGAAAGGCCATATTTCCAGGTGTTTGCCATCTTTGGCTGCAAGTAAGTCAATTCACCCTTCCGACCCTACAGTCGCGAACGGCCAGTCCGTCAACCTACGACATTAGAGACGGGAAGGAACCCGCCACCGGTTAGATTGTTTAATCCAACATCGCCACTGTTACTGAAGCATTTCCTGTTATGGCAATAGAACTAAAA
The DNA here is from genome assembly GCF_977018435.1 of Lepisma saccharinum. Lineage (NCBI taxonomy): Eukaryota > Metazoa > Arthropoda > Insecta > Zygentoma > Lepismatidae > Lepisma > Lepisma saccharinum. The sequence continues at coordinate 6,768,263 of NC_139253.1, forward strand.
CCCGAAAGGCCATCTTTCCAGGAGGTTGCAAACTTGGGCTGTAAGTCCGTTCACCCTTCCCTTCCAGCCCTAACTCGACAACGGCCAGTCCGCCAATCTCCAAATTTGGAAGCAGGCTTCCGTAGCGAACTGGTTAGCAAATCGCGATACGGCCGCAGGGGTCCTGGGTTCGAATTCCGGTCTGGGCTTGGGTATTATTTGTGTCCATCAATTTCATTACATCACTCATATCCTCTTCGCGATTAGCCAAAAGTGACTGAAGAGAGAAGAAAAATCAATCAATCCAAATTTGGTGACAGGAAGCAGGATAGATCGTTTGATCTGTCACTCACCGCCAGTAGCGTACGCAGAATTTCGTCAAGGGGGGGGTTATTTCTAAAACTTTCTCCAAATTCACATTACTTTGATTTATTATACTTTAATTAAATAATAATAATCACAATTAATGAATAATAATTATAGTTAATTAATTAGCTGAATTACTACTAATAATACTACTAATACCACTACTACTATTATGTAGTAGAGCTACATAAATATATCATTTATGAAAACAATAGAAAGAAATTACTTTCTAATCATTCAATTTTTATCAAATCCTGGGAGCATTTTTTTGTTTTTGTTTTTTGTCTGGTCAAGGAGGTGAGACATTTTAAGGGTGAAGAAAATCCATAAAACAAGAAAATATATTAAAATAAATTGAAATAATTAAAGTATGGAACTCATCCAAGAAGCTGCGGTGGTCTGGTCGGTAGAGCATCTCACAATTACGCGGGAGATCCGGATTCGATTCCCGAAATTGGTTGGAATTTTTCCGGCTTCTTCCCCGCATAAATGCCCCCGATAATTCACATCTGGATTGTCTCACTGTTCTTACCAACAAAACATTTTCCGATAGTTAAGCTTATTGTCGTTTGAATAATTGTCTAGTCAACAAGGTGAGACATTTTAAAGAGAGACATTCAAACGTGCTGCGGTAAATAATACAATGGGAAGGCAGACTGGTGACTGTATTCTTGTCCGCCTAGCCTTTGTCTATACATTAGCCTCTAACAACGAACCAAGAACTTTCTTTAGTTAATTCTCATTGTTCACACAAAAAAAAAGACATGTTCGTTGAACACTGGCGTACGTAGAGGCATGGCCGATGGTTAGACGCACATACTTTTGGTAAATAAAAAAGCAAAATTTCAGTATAAAAACAGAGTCAATTTCGGGTTCAAAAGCTGTAAATAAAATGAAATTTCGCTGTTATAGCGGTATAAAAGCGGTATATAAAATTACATTTTGGTTTTAAAAATGTGAATATAATCCCGATTTAAAAACTGCACTATTACACAAAATAAACATATCCCTTCTAATAGCACATTAAATAGTAGTGGGTTTTGTGGTACGGACAGTGCGAGAAAGGAAGAGCATCCCCTCAAGCAGCTTTGCTACACTTAAAACTTGCTTAACATGAGCATATGAGTTTTTTGAGCAAGTGTGGAATCTTGTCTAATCCAAGATTTTTGTAAAAATGCCCTCGGGAATTTTTCAGAAACGAAGAGCTTCCTCAGATTGATTTGTTTATACTTAAAACTTGCATCATCTAGATTTTTGTACATAAGCTTGTCAATTTTTGGCTACACCAGAAATTAAGCTTGTAGTATGTTTTTCTGTCAAAATCCCAGGAATCTTGAATTGATATCTATTGGGTTCTGAGACCGAGTGGAGTGTGGTGCATTGCCTTGTAATCAAAAGGTTCGGGTTTGAGTCCTCATAAAAATCTGATGGCAAAATGTTAATATTGTTGTTTTGTAAACAAAGGGGCTTTGGGTTCGAGTCCTGAGAGATGTGACATTCCATACGTGAGATTTTGCTCTGTTGATAGCTCCCAGATCTTAAATTTGGTAAAAAATGTTATATAACAGAGCAAAATTATTCTCTATTAAGAATCGCCAGAGTTTTGTTATCTGGGTAACAGCAATACGGGGCAAAACTGCATAATCAATACAATAGAATGGAGGTCGAGTAAACATTGCATGTTCTTTCCAATCTTTTGATCAGTCCCCATGTTTCGGCCAACAATTAATTATGCATGGCCGGGGGTTGTATGCCAACAGATATAATCTATACTGCGTCTTTTCAGAGAGGAATAACATATTATTCATCGTTATTAGATTATATCTGTTGATATTACCTCTATTGTGCCGTTTCCGAGGGAAATTACATGTTATTTGTCATGGAACTCAAAGAGAAATTCTTATCTATACTATATACTCTTTCAGGGACCATCCATCATATTGAGGAAAATACTAATATTGTCTTCTGGATATTGTCATTGCAAACTGAATTGCATTTAGGTTTGATCTTGTTGCAACAGAATAATTCCAATGGCAAATGTGCTGTGTTAGTAGGTAAAAGCTTTTCTGCTCGTAAGCTATAAAATGGGTAGGTAATATATTTTCTGACGGTAAAGTATTGTTTTATATCCAAAGGGTTTCTGTGTTTAAATCGTGTTTCTAGTTTGAGTTGCTGTTTTAAGTCCATTTTATGTACAGTAAGGCTAATCGGGACTGGCCCTACAGTTTTAAAGTGGGATCCAAACTACTTGTGCCTCCACCGGGTATCGAACCCGGGACTTTTTGATTACAAGGCAATGATGCTACCACTGCGCCATGGGGGAAGCTCTGAATCGTGCTTCTAGAACTGCTCTGTGACTCTCTCATTTCTCACATCATAAATATATGATTTTTCACCTATGAGAATGACACTGCATATGGTGTCATCGGGTAATGCCTCGTGGAATTCACAGATAATTTTAATGTTTGTTCTGTCATTAACCACAACCTGTTTTCTTTTCGAAGTGTTAATTACAAACATGGGTCTCCGTTCCATGAATTCATCTGGTGTGTAGTACAGGTCTGTATTCCCGGTAGTGACCCTTTTGAAAGCCGAAAAAGCTTCATATAATTTGAGAAAATCATCCTTGGAAATGTCTAAATTATAATTTTCCCTAGGGAATACCTCATTTCTGCCATTTTTAAGATATATGTTCTTGATGTTGCAGTTATCAAATCTACTTGAATTTTTTTCCTGATTGTTGTGTCTCCCAGTCTGAAACAGTACTACCACAAAATCGGGCATGTCAAATTGTATGCTGGAGAATGAATTTGTTGCATCAAATTCATAATAAGTACCAGAGGCAGGCTTCTGTACGCATTGATATGTGTAAAATTGCAGAGGAACCTGTGGATTTTTTATTATATCAGCTTTGTATTTAAGAGCATAGCTGGCTTCATATTCAACAACAGGGATTCTTAACTCCATAGTCTGAATAATGCATTTGCCCTCATCAGGTAGGGTATTGGGCAGAGCTTCTCCTGTGGGGTTTATTGCACTGTACCTCATCAAAGCATTGTTATCATTGGCAGCTCTTCTAAATGTAATTCTTAACCCACCCTTCCACATAATTTCTTTGTAATCCGAGAAGAATCCTGGCAACAGGCGCATCGGGAACAGCACAGTGTGGTTTTTAGATAATATCTTATTACCAGCCTCAAATCCGCCTATTTTGTAGTAAGAAGCCTCGGTTTTGGATAATTTTAGTGTGGCCAAAGCTGTGGAGGTAATACCGGGATAATCCACTCTGTTTATAACAACGCCATGCTTTCTGATCTCAATTTCAGAGAACAGATGCGGCACAAAATTATCTACAAGTCTTATGTTCGAATTTGCCGGATAATCTGTTCCATCGAGCTTTACAACATCAAATTTGATGTATAGATCTGCTCTGTGGGGGTGTATAAAGCCGTCCCCTACATCAAGATCAACCTCAACCTCCGTGTTGGGTTGATTTAAATTTGCAAATGTCCTCCTGTTTGGGGGGAATGATTGTAGCTCATAACTCTCAATATTTTCCATTGTATGTATTTTTATTTAAATGTTAATCTCTACGATAGCAGTTGTTGTGGCTCCAGCAAAATCAACTAATTCTTCTTTTTCATTAGTGACCATCAACTCAATGTAATCTATTCTGTTGTGGCACACAGGAAAATATAATGTTGGGGATGGATTGTAGATGATGGGCTCCATGAATTCGGAATTAGGCTTGAATGTTGCAATGATGCCAGTTTGTTTGTGAGTGCCTATGCCATTTGATTTGGTAATCATACCCTCGGCCACATTACAGTGAATATTCAGAGTCTCTATGGCTAAGAATTTGGGTATATTCATAGCAGTGTGTTTGATGGCCGGTTCAAGTTTTGTGTTGTTCTCAAAGCCTAACAGCTCTCCTATAGTACCCAGATGTACTGTCTCCGTAGCAGATACAATCTCTACTCTGTGAGTGACAGAATTTTGACTTAACACTACACCTCTGGGTAATTGAGCATTTAGAGTGGACAGATTATACTGCCCTGGAGTGATGACAATTTTTTGATCCCCTACTGCAATTGTATTGTTGTGGTGTGTAATATTTGGGATTAAGTACATGCCGTAAAATGCTCTGAGAGCTATTGTTTTGGGATACACTATGTCATCATGCAATTTGAGTTTCAATATTGAATTTTGGCTGGTGAGATGGAATACCCCCATGATGTTTCAGATACCACAAGGCTTTTTGAAAATCTTCAATTGATGGTTTATTTATTTGAGACATATATCTGAGAACAGATAAACACAAATGTCCGCAATTAACATCTTTGAAGTTTTGAACACGGGCATTATTGTAATAAAGATTAGCTGATTTTAGATATTTTATTAAATTTTCAGGTGGAACACCTCCAAATGAATCAAACACAAATGCCTCATCGTTTAAATATTTAAGATAACAGATCCAGTGAGTGCCCTGATTTTTGTACTCATCCAAATTAACAATGCCACACTCTTTGTTGAGTGGTTGTTCCGGTAAAGAATCAGACATGTACACACCCCTAAAATGTTTGATGCCCAGTGGCTTGATTAAAGCTTCAATATCTTGGTTTGTAAGCGGTTCTTGTTTTTTTTAAACTTATTCATGGCTCTCTTAACACCTTTGCCTTTTTTCTCCATGGCCAGGTTATGGCGCCTCTGCTCATCTAATTCTGCCCTATTTTTCTTGGCATCTATTACTGTTTTTGCTATGGCGGCTGATCCCCCAGCCAAGCTCCCAACAGCCCCGAGAGCAGCTAAGATGGCAGGGATAGTAAATATGAAACCCCCCACATGTGATTTTTTTCTAGATTGCTGTAATTTTTTTAATTGGGGTGTACTAAGCAACAATTTCATACCATGCCCCTTTGCAATACAAGAGCTTTTTTTCTTGCGCTGCTTTTTGGTCAAAAGACTGTCAATAGTTTTAAGAGATTTGAGACCTGCATAAGGTATTTGATACATAACACCCTTGGCCTTCATCGTAGGTTTATTATATACATATTCACAGCCCCCACCCCAGTTTTTGTTTGGTGCTCATAGCTATGGTGGTCCCCAATGCTGCTATTTTTTCACTTAAAGAAGCATCTTTGCTTACAAATCTACCAAATGCAGCCTCTTCTAATTTCTTGTCTGCAACATGTCTCTTGTCTAGATCAGAATGTGTGTTGTATGCTATGTCATGGTCTCTACAAGCAGCATCCAGGGGATTAACACCAGGATCACCTCTGTTTAATCTATGATCCAGTTTTGTACCGGGACCACAATACTGATAGCCTGGAATATGTAGTTCAAATGGCAGCTTGTTTATAATGTCATTAACAAGGCCCCGACCCTCAGAAATATTCCAAAATTTAGGTGGTAGAGTATTAATAATTTTTATGAGATATCCAATCCCCTTAGGGTCATTCACTATAAAATTAGATAATTTTGTGCTTATCATGTCCATAATTCCAACCTTTTCATTGTAAAAATTGTGGTTCCCAGCATTTTCCTCCCCAGCTATCACCAGCAACCTATCTACAAGTTTCCTGACATCATCAACCCACACAAATTCTTTAGGCAGAGTGTTGTATTGTTTGATTCCACTGCCAGTCTTGATCTGTGACCATATGGGCTTGATTAAGTTGTTATATTTTGCTCCACTGCTAGACTTGACCCTTTTTTGTGTGGGATCATTGTTCTGGTATAGAGCATCTGATTTTATTAATATTTCTTTGTAATCCTCATAATCTTGATCTGTATAGCTGCCAGGCCTTTTCCTAGTCATCAGTTCCCACAATCCAGGTGTGCCGGTGTACTTAACAAAACCACCTTTTTCTCCGAGACGAGATTCTGAATATACAATTATATCATCTCCCATAAAAGTTACTCTGAAATTACCGATTCTATGAATGATGCTGCCATCAAGCTCTGTGTCAGCATATAAGCCAAACACCTCATCTTTGTTGTCTTTAGGTGTGGTTAAATATTTTTGAGCAAGAAGACCCAATTCAATAGGATCTTGACTAGCTTCAATTCTTCGAGGAGCAACAGGACTAGGTGTATGAATACTGGAAAGTGGGGTGAATGGATAATCTAAAATGTTCCTTGCAGCTACAGGCACAAGCTCTGTGATCAAATCTTGATTCTGCTCTGTAACAGTTTTGATATTCTTACCTAAATTATTAATAGCATCAATTACAGGCTGTTCTGTTTGTTTGTGTTTTTCATAAATTCCACGGTTCTCTGATTTCCATCCCTTAAATCTTTTTACAAGATAATCTCTTAACTTAAGATCATCAATGACTGGTCGTTTCATGGTTGTTTATTTATGTCTCAACGTCTAGAAAATCGTTGATTTTATTTCTGTATTTTCCAGTATTAGGTGTTCTTGTCATATCAATTGTGACAAACCCATAACTGTCCTGGTTCCAGCACCTGCTGCAAAACTTGGAAAAATCATTGTAGCTCAAGTCCCCACCTACATATTCATCATGTATGTGTTTGAGGTTGGTATGATCTTGATGAAACACACATATAAAATTGCTGTTGTCTCGGATCAGTTGCTTCGGTATTTTAGAAAAAGTCTGTGCCAGGTAGAAGCAATCAATGTTTTTGTGCCGGCCCTGTGTAAAGAAATTTCTAACCTTGTTTTGATTATCCAGTATAATGTCATCAAACACAACAACGGAATTATCGAGACATTCATGAAGTGGCTTAACATCTGGTTCAAAAGTGGCTATATCCAGTCCATCATATAGCTTCATCAGCTGCTGATATTTTAATTGTTCCAAGCTCTTAGAGAAAACATACAAGTGCCTGTTTTTCCAGTTGGGTGCCAATAAAAAATTATCAACCATTAGTGTAGTTTTACCACAAGCAGATGGCCCAACAATAAGACACCTAATATTATCAGGCAGCAAGTTGCCATTTCTCTTATTCTGCTGTTCAGGTTCTGGCAGCCTTTTTATAACATCCCAGGTGCTCATATTATCACTTTGTCTGCATCGATCCAGCTGTTTTCCGGATGACCCAGCCATTTGACAAGTAACTTGCTGCCTTTTCTGCGGATGATTTTTTCTATGAGATATGTGTCGGGCTGTTTAGTTTTGCTGAGCTCTTGTTCATAGAACCTGCCTTTGAGAATTTCTCCTCGGTGATCTTTTATTATATATGTGTTAAGGGTCCCGGGTTTAACTTGAACTACTGTAAATAATTCGGTGCTCCAGTTTCTAGTAAAGCCTCTTTTGAATAAGTGCTTATATTTGCTGATTCTTACTTGATCACCCACCCTGTATTTGGCCTTTCTTGTTGTTGGCTGGTATCTAGGATAATAAACAGTCCTGATCAATTTTTGCTCATCAGATGAAGTTACTTCAGAGGGTTTCATGTTGATTGTGGAATGGACAGAGTTGTTATATTTATGTAGAAGTTCTGGAAGAATATTAAGCCATTTATAATTACCTTGCAGTGTGAATTGTTTATACATAAGATTTTTTAAGGTTCTGTTGAATCTCTCTACAATTGAGGCTTTGAGATCACTGTAACTCGAGTAATGTTTTATTGCCTGGCTTTTAATAAATTGTTGAAACACTGAATTATAAAATTCTTTGCCATTATCTGTTTGCAAATAGCGCGGTGATCTTCCTGAATGATTGATGATTGTCCTGAGGGCTTCTGTAACACATTTTCCAGTCTTGGATTTAAGTGGCACAGCCCAGGCAAATTTTGAAAATGTGTCTATTACAGTGAGTAGATACTTGTAGCCCTTGTTGATTTTGTCTAAGTTTTTCAACTGCCCACTTGACAACTCAATCAAGTCGCTCTGCCATAAATCATCTATGCCTTTTGTGACTACTGGAAGTCTCTTAAAATTATGTCTGGCTTGTCTGTGTAATTCATCAACAATAATTTGTCTAGACATAATATGTAAACAAGAATATTGCAACTATGGGGTGTTCAGCAGCTGATACTACAGGATTTTCTAAATATAATTTGTCCCCTATTTGTATTTTAAATTCCAGAGAGCCATCATCTTCAGCATAAGATGTTTCTAATGTATTGGGGTCTGTAAAATCCTCTAACTCTACACTTGTGATTTTCACTTTGTTGTCAGCATTTGTTATTGATAAGGTAGGGTAGTGGTGTGCCTGTGGCTGATGCCAATATTTGATCTTGATTGGTCTCAATGTGCCCCCAACAAAAAACTGGTAATAAAATTGTGCAGGGGACAGCATATATATTTTGCCACCTGGTGTAAATGGCGAATCATATTCTTTGTTGGGGATGCTGTACAATTCAAGAATTACTGTATGTTTTGGATTCTCGATTATGCCCGTTATTTCCTTTTCTGCTGTGAGCAATCTGCTTGTTACAGATTCAAGGTGCTCATTGATGGTCCTAACAACATCGTCATGGCCTGGCTTGATCTTTATGTCCACAACAAGTTTCTTGTATTGTTGCACAATCTCTTGAAGCTGGGTGGCAAAAACAGACAGAGCATTTGCTTGATTGGATTCCATGGTCCCTAGCTGTTGCTTGATATTAGCTACAATTTGTTGCAAATTTTCAACAACTGCCAATTTTGAATTTTGAGCAGTAAGATCATGGACCTGTCTTCTGATATCCTCAAACAGGGCATGCAGTTCATTAATATGTTGATTGGTTGGTAGAGTGGCAACTGTCTGAGTGAGTTGTTTGATCTCTGCCTGGATATTCTTGATATCTTCTGATTTCAATATCCTATTCACAGCTCTCTTAATATTTTTAAGTTCCTGTGATGTGGGAAGATTTGATACTGTATTCTGCAAAAATTCAAGTGCCAATTTTACATTGTTTAATTCAGATGCATCAGCCACATTTTGCATGGCATTTTGGAGCAGGGCTATATCTGCCTGAGAGGGTGTTGATTGTTGTAAAATTTCAAGCTTTGTTTGGATATCATCGATCAAGTGATGAAAATGAGATAGCTCAGATTCAGTGTTGAGGTTTTCAAGCTTTGTGATCTGTTGCTGGACACTGACAAGTGTATCTACAATCCCAGGCAGGCGAGTTTCTTGTACATTTGCCAAATCACTTTGCACTGCTGCTATGATACCTTCAAGATGGGTTATGGTACTTTGAATTTTTCCAAAATCTTCATATGTTTCAAGTTGCAGCTTAATATTTGCTACACTCCGAGTTATTGCACTCAAAGCATCAGAAGATGGCAAGTTGTTCATAAAATTTTCAAGTGTCTCAATTTTTTCTTTAACCTCGGCTATGGCATTGTTCAGAGGATCCAGGTTAGGTATCTGGAGTGACTGAATCTGTTCTTTTAGAGTGGAAATCACTAGATCAAAATCTTCTTGTGATTTTATGCTTTTGACAATTGTTTGGAGCTGTACCTGGACATTATTTATCTGCTCTTCCAATTGCTGTTTCAATTGCTCAGAGTTGTTAGCCTGGGTCTTAAATTTGGCTTGAAGAGCTGCTACAGCCTCTTCTAAACTTTGAAAATTATCCAATGTGGCCAAATCAGTATATTTCTGAAGCAACAATTTGAGTTCAGAATCAATTTTAAGAAGAGGGTCCATGCATTGTGATTGCAAATTTGTAATTTCTAATTGAAGACTTGCATTGAGTGTGGTTTGTAAAGCTTGTAAATCACTTCTCAATTTCTTGACTCTGACATCAAGCATCAGAATCTCATCACTGTGATCTTCATGTCTTGTATGGCCAAATATATCATTAGGCATTTTTGTTTTACTGGTTATTTATTATAGAGTATCTGATTCTTAATTCTATAAAAAAGGGTATAAGCTTGTCATAAGATCCAGGGACCTCAATATATAAGCAGTCACCAGCAGAAACAGTATATACAGTGCCAGAAATCATGTTTGAGTGCTTAATTCTATAAATATTTCTCCCTACTGAAATTTTAACATCACCCTCAGGGGTTGTAATAAATTGCAATTGCCCACCTACAGGTAATTGGTAATAATTTAAATTATTGTTAAATATGTACAATATTTTGCCTGTTTCTTCATCATTATCTGTAAATATGCTGTTCAGATGAATAATTAACAAGCCACTCAGTTTAGACATTACAGATTGTAAATCAGGAGAGGGTTGTGGTGTCGGCAGGTCCATAATAGCCTGTTTTTTGAACCCAAATAAGTTCATAGGCATGTTTATTTATTTCAAATCATGCTCTGGAATTGGGCATTGTTTCCCACTTTTCAAATCACAATGCCCCCAAGGTAAAGTATGTGTGCCACATGATAAAATGCATCTCTTATCATCATGTGGGTCCAGAGCCACTTTTGTTACAATATTTGAAGTCAATAAGTGATTCTCACTCTGAATTCTATTTTCTGATGTTCTAATTGAATTCTGTGATTTGATGCAATTTTTATAATCTTCAAATACAAGCTCTTTTTCCACAGTAACTCTGCCAATGCCCTTGGCTTTTTTGACAACAGCACTACATGTTTTAAAACTGTACATCTTGGCACTTAACCCAGCAAATTCCACAATAACATCACCAAGTGTCTCATCTTTTAACTTGCCAGGCACCTTTTTGTTGTGGTGTTGTTGAATCTTTGTATGTTCACTGGTATCAAAATATTGAAACAATTCAGGCTGTGACATATCTTGATAAACATCTTCTGTTTGAATTTCAAGAATAAAACTATCCGTGTCCATGTACAATAATTTTACACGATCACCATAAAAAGGTTTCAGCACATCATAATACAATGTTAACATATGTAATTTGGACAATTCCAATATCACAGCCCCTACATAAATAGGTTTATCAAACTTAATCTTTGTTTTCATCATGTTGAAAAGTGCCATGTGCTCATCATAAATTCTTCTGTAATTGAAATTAGGCTTTGCAACCAATTTTTTGCTCCGGTTGGGGTCAGTAATTATTTTAACATCGGTATGTTTCCTGACATTTTCAATAGTTTTGCCATACACTGAATTCACCATCAATTTAAACAAGCTCTTATCAAATTGACTTTTTGCAGATGTTCGAAGCTCCGTGTTTGTATCAATGTATGGTTTCAACCATTCTGAGTGCCTGAACCTCAAGACTTTGCCAACTTTGGTTACTTGAACACCATGTTTCATCAGGAACTGGAGGTTTTTGTAATATATGACATATCCCTGTTTCGGCTCCAGAGTCATCATCAATTTCTTCTGTTTAGAGCCAGGTGGGCACCTAACCTCGGGAATTGGGGGCAGATCAGAAAATTTATTGTGCAAATGATCTGGAATTATCTGATCAACCTCTAAGAATAGGCCATATTCACTGTCATCAAAATCCTGAAGATCTTCAATATTGAAATCTTCAACCCATTCAAGCCCTGCATATGGCAGTTTTTGCATCATGGCGTGACCATAGAGGTTGTTTGCATCTACATACAATATATAATTTGATGACCGTGCTGGATCATAATCAGGCATATGCTTGTTATTTGCTCTGGCATATCTCTGGGAACATTGCACCATCCCCCCTCTTATACATTCCTCCATAAACAGATACTTTTCTTGATCTTGGATTAGATCCAATTGCTTTTTGGTATTGAAAAACGTTGCAGCCCATGCTAGACCAGGAGCACTGTAAAAATACACTGGGTCCAGTCCATAATTTTGCATAGAAGATTTTCTGAATGTTTGCAATATATCAGTTGAGAGAGTGACATCAAGTTTCAAATAAGCCATGTGATAATCACCAAATGTCTTGCATTTAAAACTGTTCCACATCAATTTGGCATGGTGATAATCTTCATCAGTAATTCCAGATCCTCTGATTTTGCTATAAAATGCTTCTTGTGGTGGCAGGGAACACTCATCAAATTTAGAAAAATCTGTAACATAGTCGTATGGATATACACCCTTCCGCCTAATTAATTTCAGCTCCTGATCTGGAAACGAGGCACGTGTGATTTTCAAGTCATCATCAGATAATTGAGAGGCCAGTGTAGCCAGGCTAGCAGGTAAAAATCTGTAAGAATCAAGAAATCTTATGTGAATAGGAACACCATCAACTTTAATTATCTTGCTAATAGATATATATTTTTCATCATTTTCAGCTAAAATGTTTAAATTCTGCTTCTCAAACCCCTCGTACCTGATCAGATGATGGAAATCATAATTGGATGCTCCATGGCAAAATATGGGGATAAATCTTGGTCTCTTGATCTTAATATTACAGCTATTACACAGGGCCTGTTTATATCGACCATCTGTATGAGAATGGTGTTTCACCTTGATATTTGTATCTGAAAATTCACAATCACATACCGGGCATTTTTCTGCATTGTTGAAATCTTCAATCTGTTCCTCTGTTAAAGGCAACATGGGTTTTGATTTTAATAAGTTGTTAGATGCTATGTCACGGCACACATTTTCTATTCTATGTGCAAATATTTTGATGGCATCTTCTCCCATGTATAAGTGTGGCTCACTAGCTACACCGTCCCGTATAACCACACAACAAAAGCTGGAAGGTTCATGTAGCTGGTATGGTGTAATTGATGATTCTTCTGGATCTGGGCTACAGAATGCAAGAGATTTGAGATTCGATTCGAAATCACAGACAATATATGCTGGGTGTTCCAACAAGGCTTCATACTTTTTGAATTTGCAATTTTCACTTGGATTGGGCATCACCATATGAACAGGTTTATGGTTGCCACAGTATTTCAGATGCTCAATTAACTTGTTTTTAGCAATTTCTGCATTCTCTTCACAAACACCATTCACCATTTTTCTACCATCAAATACAGTTAAACATCTTCTACACAACTTGAATATTGTATGAGTTTTGTCTAGTTGTGTTCTCACTAAAGCTTCAAGATTATGTATCAGAGTATAATGGCATGTATCATCTCCTTCAATTAAGAGCAGATCAATCGGAATAGCAGATTCATCATCAATTGTACTGATTCTGAGAGGTGCTATCGGGCAATTGCCAGTGGAACAAATAAATATATTAATAGATAATTGTTTGCCATTGATGTGCTTGGCCCTTTTTTCAAATTTATCAATATTCTGAACTGACATTGGATATTCCAAACCCTCCATTACATCATCAAAATCGTGTTCATGCTGTTTGTAATAAGTTATTCTCTCAGGATTCCTTGAAACTGGATACAAAGCAGCTAATATACACCACAAAAAGCATTTCTGGTCGGTGTTTTTTATATTGACCACGGCTCTTTTGTTTTTGATATTAGCAGGCAAAGGCACATAAGTAGATCCTTGTAATGGAGTGAATTCAGAAATATTAACATAGAGCTTGTGTGGAGAGCCACATAGGCTCCATCCGGACTCTTTTGCTGCAAATTCAGAGTGTTTGATATTCAATTGATCTATCAAACTGCTTATTATTTTGTCTGAATTTGAATTTGAATATACAGGTACAGTTTCTGTTATGTGGGGCTGTGTAAATTTTGTGCCATTTGGTTTCTTATATTGTACAAACAATTTGAGAGACAGCTTATAAGAGCCATTTTGTGCATTAAGAATTGCCTGCAGATCAGAATTTATACTGTTCAAGAAATTCTCAATGCCACATCTTGGCTCTGATACAAACCGGTAATCCCTAAGTTGGGCATTAAAACTGCTACGGATAGGTGCATGGCGTAGCTGTTTTGCTGCTCTGGTATTAACAGGTGCTTCGTGCTTTCTTTTCAGACCAGATGTAGATGGTTGAGAGGGCAATGCAGAGCAAGTATCTTTATGTTTATATGTGAAATATTCCATGTTATATTTTCTATTGCATTTGGGGCAAATTTTTGTGGGAGTTCTGCATTTGTCTGGATTACAAATCTTTTGGTGTCTGGCCCAATTAGAGCTAAATATATTTTTATTGCATTGATTACAATATTTTTGATTCGGCATTTTTGTTGTTGTTTATTATATACAATTTCCTGGGTTTCAATTCAAAACTTTATACTGGATAAAAAATATCAGTTGGGTTCAGCACTGTGATTTGTATGTGTGTGTATGTGTGTAGGTGTGTATACACTTAATATTTCTGGCTTTGGTATTTATATAAAATTTCCTGGGATTCAAATGTAAAACCAATAGCCCACAAGTGGAAAATCATTCACACTGACCCGGCGCAAATACCTGCACGAACATGCATATCTTGAATAGCAATAACCTTGTTATGTATAACAGGCTGGGACAAATATAAGCTTGACTCTAAATATGAGTGGATTACAACAAATAACAGATTTTATATTGTTCAATATGAATTTAAACCAGTAAGTATGAGAAGCACTGTATCAACACGTCTGTCCCCCTCAGTCAGTCTCACATAACTGGCTGATGCAATATTCAGGAATTTCTGTAAATACTTGCGCTGAGGAAAAAAATCAATACTACCGTCTCGGGAATTCCACACACTGACGCAGAGGGGGAAGGAACATGCAAGCACGGACCAATTCTAGAGGTATGCTCTGCATATTGCATTGTTTTAATATTGGATAAGCAAATTGGATACTATTCAATTGAACTTAAACCTGAAGTAAATATGTATAGGTGGGTATGGATACAAGTTTATAGACTGGCTGATGCAATTTTTGTAAATATTAACAAATTTGCTTGAGGAGAGTTAATACTTTAAAAATTACAAAACTCTTGGGTTAGGCAGGTGCTACACTTAAACAAATGAACATGTTGAGCAAGTTTTAAGTATAAACAAATCAATCTGAGGAAGCTCTTCGTTTCTGAAAAATTCCCGAGGGCATTTTTACAAAAATCTTGGATTAGACAAGATTCCACACTTGCTCAAAAAACTCATATGCTCATGTTAAGCAAGTTTTAAGTGTAGCAAAGCTGCTTGAGGGGATGCTCTTCCTTTCTCGCACTGTCCGTACCACAAAACCCACTACTTTAAATCATTACCAGAATATTAAGTTTATTCCTGTATAGAGGAGTCCATTTTTGCTTTTCAAATATTTACAGCAAAATTAATCAATTTTCCGTGAATTGCATAACACACAGGATACTTCAGGCTTCAGAAAGTGTCGCGTAGGTATATAAATGGTAAATTTCGTGTTTAAGAGTCTATTTCGCATTTTGCAGTTCATTTCGCATCATTTCGTGACAAAACAGGGTAGGAAAATGCACCTCACACCTTTCAGAAACCTTAAAAATTAACATTGCAATGTGTTGTTTCAAATTTCGTTTTCTTTTTTGTCAAAAACGAAATATGCATGCCTCTACCGATGATGTTACAGCCCCTACCAAAATTTTGAGAAAATCAGAATTTTCAAATAAAAATCCGTTGAGAACTTTAAAAAATCAAAATGTGTAAATACGAAACCTCTTTTAAAGTGAGTCCCGATTACCATTTTTGTCTTTGAATACAATTTTAATACACTGAAAAGCTCCAAAAATACGAAATATTTTATTATGCATCCTGCCCTCCAAAACGAAGCCGTGTGTTATCCACATTTACTATACCGGCCCCTCCCCGCCAAAAAAAAACTGCGTACGCCAGAGTATTGAACATTGTTGCAACTGAAATACAAAACATTTTATTTCTCTTTTAAATCATAGTTACCCTCATATTTCACTTTCAAGAACTTGTGCAAGGCATCACTCTGAAAGACGCGTGTGCTTGGAATGCTGTGCTTTTCTCCATGCTACATGGAAATAATAATTCAAATTATTATTATTATTATTAGTGGTAGTAGTAGTAGTAGATGTAGTAATAGTAATAGTATTGTCCCAGATCTTTGACTGTGGTAAATTGGCCATTTAAATTTTTTTCCACAGCATTTTTCATAATATTTCACAAGCTCAAGGGGGGGGTTTAAACCCCGTAACCCCCCCCTTGCGTACGCCACTGCTCACCGCCAATGTCGCGAAAGCATTTTCTTGAATCGGAGTCGAACTCGCTTGGGTTGCAATTCACGAACTTCAGATCCTCTCCCGCGATGAAAGATTGACTGATGCTGCCATCTGAGATTAGCTTCCGTAAGTAGTATCAACATTCGTATCGGCACATAATACGTTTGGCAGCCTGTATCAGTGCAATATGCATGTATGCTATCAGAGCAGGAACCGTATGTACAAATACGTCAAGGGTCATAATATGAATTAGATATAAAATTATAAGTTAGTGAAAAGAAACCGCGTGTAAAAATATTAAGTAATATCATTTGCGTGCTCTGTCTTAAGGCTCAATTATATTTGGCGAGTTTACTAGCTACTCGCCGGCGAGTCAACTCGTCCGCGAGTGAACGTGTGACAACTAGCGCAGCGAGTGTCGGTTACACAAAGCTAGTAAAGACTCGCTACCCGCTCTAGAGGTTTCGAGAGAGATTTTACCTTGTGTTCCAGGTGTTTCTGAGTTTTTAATAGTTTAGTAAAATGAAGTGGAGCAGCAACAATATTGTTGAATTTTTAAAAATTTATGAACAATATCTTATGTTATGGAACATCAAACACAGAGACTATTGTAATGTAAAATTTAAAGACGAAGTTTTCAAAAAAAAAATGTACGAACAGCTTGAAAGCGAGAACTTACTCCAAGGCATGGACGAAAAGTAGCTGAAGGCCAAAATTACAAGAACTAGGTAAACTGGAAAAGAACAGAAAAAGCCCCGTCCATTCTGAAAATATTTCGGTAGGCTAAAGGATCTTCGTCCCTCAACTCCTTCAACAAAGTATTAGATGCACCATGTTTTTCCCGCCTTGCTACCCATTGCTTGACCCACACCTTTCTAAGCCCCGCGACAGGTTAACCTTGCAGCAACTTTTCGCATATATAGACCCAAATGTGCGCGGAGAAAATAGTTCCGCTGCAATACTGCGAATTTTCTCACTGTCTGTGATATGAACAGCTCAGCGGTTAAGGTAAGATTGACACGGGGATGCTGAGTGCCGCTCTAGAGTGGATTGATACATAAAACCTGCTGCAAACTTAACCTGTCGCGGGGCTTAGTTTTCCTTTCTTTCAACCTCCAGGCGTAACTAAAGAGCAACAACAATTCCCGCGCGTATTACTTCTTCCGACATTTCAGCCACAACTACACATAGAGCGATTTTACTAGCGCGATATATTACACACAGCGAGTTAACTAGCCAACGTTGTTACATTGAGCGAGTTTTATAGAAGCGATTAAAATCGCCTAGTCTATTTGAGGCTTTATACAAATCTGCCTTACAAATAGGTCATCAAAATTAACTTAATGTAGAGTTTGCCTTAAGGCTGTAAAATTGCACATAAAAAAGGTTGCGTTGAACTTACTGCTTCCGTGAATTGCTGCTCCTTTAAACCTGCTGAAAAGAGGCGTTCCTAAGTTTAACCGTCTACATGCTTCTCGCAATGCCATCACAACAGAAATATCACTTCCTTGGAGTTCGTCTTGAAAGAGCAGTTTATCCTACATGCAAAGACAAATGTTGAACCAAACGAAGATAAGATTCTATCCATGTTCAAGGATCCGCAATTCACTGTGATGGTGCGATAATGCTGCCATTCCCGCAACGGTAAAGATAAGTGAAGGTCGACTGACACTACAAACTGTCTTAGGCACAAATATGTGTGCTGTGGTCCATTGTATTGTCAAGAAAGGAATTCGTTTCAACCTTTGCTTCTTTTTAGGATAGTAAAGCGGGGCCTGGGGCATACAATAAAAGCGGGGACTATAACAAATATTTTTAGATTAAAAAAATCAGATTTTAGTTTCTTAGTTAGAAGTGCAGGTGTCCTCATTAAGCACCACATGAACATTATTTGATTAAAACCGAATAACACGGAACTGGATTTCCAGTAGGGATGTCCTAGTCTGCGCTGGACTGGCTACCCATCTGCTAGTTTTCGCCTCACACAATATTTGTTACTATACTTGTCGGTAAACTTTTTTTGTCCCCATACGACATTGCTGCACAGCAGACAATCAAAAAGATGAACGAGCAATTTGAAGAACATCGTAGATTAATTAAGAATTTTCATTATCGGCTAATCATATTTGTCACGCACAAATCTCATCGCTTTGCATAAATACCTAACGTAAATATTAATGAACTGAACACGAATGTACAGCTTTCATTGAGATGCGAGCAAAAACAACCAACACACTGAAACAGCAGACAAAAAAAAAAAAAACATTCCTTTCGCAAACTCTCAGATTATCTTCACATGGTCAATCTTCTCTCTGATTGCCTGTTCCACAGATCTAGTCCAGGAAAGCCAGTTGCAATTAGAACATGGCCTATTCCTCAAAACCAGTCAAGCAGCCAGTTCGGCGGCCATGATTTCCACCCAGGTAGCCAGTTCAGCGCCAATTTACTGGATATCCAGTTCCTTGTGATTCGGCCTTTAATTGCTGTCATTTATCGTCGCTTTACTTCCACTTTTGGCTAATCGCGAAGATGAGGATCAGTGATGATCCGATGAAATTAATGAAGGGACACTCATATCTCCATGGCAGCATAATGGTGGAAGCCAGTGGCGGCGATTAGGGAGGGCGTGGGGGGCAGTTGCCCCCGCACTATGCTAAACCTTATCTAACAAGAAAAGTAAACTGTCCTTGCCCCACCAGTTTTGGCACCTTGCTCACTAGCTTCGGAACCTAATCGACGCCACTGAGGCAAGCAATCTGTGCGCATTTGCTGAATTAGAGATTTATTTGAGTAATGCACTTGTGTATCAATTCTAAGTATGTAAATAGAAACAGGATATAGTAAACCACATATTAATCACCTCCACAGTTTATGTTTCGAATTAACGACGGACTGTTAGAACTGAGCCGATACTCTCACCGATACCCACCGATACAGATTCCGATACCAATACTTGTATAATTCCAATTTAAAATAACAAAAGCTAGATACCAAGTCAAACTAACTCATCACATTCCTTTAATGACTTTAAATAACTCCAAAATTATTCTCATGTAGCATTATAATACTTTGAGTAGCGGTGGTCTAAGTCGGTAGAGCGTCTGACTGCCACGTAGGAGACCTGGGTTCGTTTCCCGGGATGGGTGAGCTAAGTTCACCGTTTACTGTATCAAATAAAATGGCTACTGATATTGCGGGTTTTGAAAATTCGGGAGATTTTTAGGATTTTCTTGATTATTATTACGATATCGCCGGCGTTCAAATATTGAGAATAAAAAGATGCTTTAGAATAGAGATATTCATTGTGTAGTTAAGAGACCACTAGAATCTGTGTAAAATAACTGTCCTGGCAAGGAAATTAACGTCAAGAAAGTAAAAGATTTAATATTCATTGAATAACAACAAAAAGGACGGTACGTCCAGTTGATGAAAAGTAAAGTTCTTGATTAATATTTTATGTTCATTATTATAAGCAGTGTTGTACATAAATCTTGAGAGACGTAGTGGTATGTCGTCACCTTGTAATCAAGGTGTCCCGGGTTTGATACCCGGTGGAGGCACATAATGGTTGAGATTCCACTGTAAACTGTAGGCCAAGTCCTATCTGTGCATAAAGTGAACTTGAAACAAAAACTAGATCTTCTTTAGTATTGTCATTGGAAGCCGTAAGCTCCTAATATAATATCGGTGGAAATAAATAACTCTCATTGGCCAATACCAGCAGTCACACAAAAGACTGACAGAAGGGAAGAGGACAAGAAGAATTGCTTAATCCACTTCCCGCTTAAACGTACAGTCACGGACACTGCCGGCTTGTAACGATTCCATTGACTTTCAATGTATTCATTACAAGCCGGCAGTGTCCGTGACTGTACATAGATAAAACAAAGCTAATTACACAGCCACCTTCATCCCTCTTTAGCAATAACTCCACAACCACCTGATCCGGAATTAGCGCGGTGTGTGGTTTACGAATATCCATCCACCTATCTTACCCCCACGAGCTTTCAAGCAAGAATTGGCAGTCAATGGTTTATTTTAATTCCACACCTTTAACGAAGCAGATTTATGCCTTCATGGTTACGTTTGGGTTCAGCTTTCACTTACCCATGGCTTTGATCTTGTCATCTGCTTCCCAGGAGGGTGGAGGTTTATGATACAGTGTTCCTAGAAAAATCTATGTAACTTCTTGTGCTGATCTTCCAGTGTCACAAGGAAGCGTGAACGAACTTTTAAAAAGGGACAAAAATGTTGAGACGAGCTGTTGCTCTTGCCCGCTCTTCTAGCCACTGAAATTCTTTGGTATCGGTATCGGCTCAGCCCTAATTATTAAAATTTGATCATACTTTTGCTGACGTTTGCCTGAGGATCTCGTACCGATTTACATTGAGATTTCAAATATAAAGAACAGATGGGGACCTCCACTTTCTAAACTCGACCAGGCTTCGTGATATGTTGGTTCGCCATGCATTTTATGAAGTCGAGCAAAAGAACTGCCTCTATATAATGTCGTTGCCAACTGCCAAGTCATGTTTTCACTCTTGTTTGTGAAAAGAACAGTGGCCCTGAAATCCCCCAGTTATCAGACACGCAAGTCTCGTGATTGCAGATAAAAGAGGGAAAGCAAAACACGGAGCACAGTTCTGGTGCTGAAGTTCACAAGTGTAACTTCAACTCTTCAGGTTTCAAGGTTAATAACTGTGGCGTTCGTACGGTTAGTATATTGCTTCATACAAAGTTTTAGCTTTAATGTGGAATTATCTGCAATTGTTTGAAACAATAACCATCTTATACATGGTAATTTACTAAAAACATCCGGCAAACGTGTGTTTTGTTCATAGAAATTACAAAGTTGAAACATTAGTAGTAGCGAGTCCTTGAAATGTTACCTGGTAGCAATCAACTCACTCGTAAGTTGCATCTGTCTGCATGTACTGTACCCTAATATATTGATGAAGAAAATCGAAATCGGGTAGTTTTTATTTAGCGTGGCTATTCTGCTAATTTTGGCTAATCAGGACGAGTACGAGTTATAAATAGGGAACTTGAATTTTCGGTGTTATATTTTCCAAAAGTGGTGTAAACTTCTTTTTCGGTGATATTTTCCACAAAAATCGCATTTTAATCTAGCACGTTTCTTCTGCAAAATATACCTAAAAGCGCAGTGGTAGTATCGTCGCCTTGTAATCAAGAGGTCCATCCCGTGTTCGATACCCGGTGGAGGCACTAGTTGGCCATAGGCGTGCGCAGACCCTCTTATTACGGGGGGGGGGGGGTTATGAAATTTCAATTGGAGTTTTATCTCAGTTTTATTGTGTTGATGGGCATATATACAGTGGAGAAGCGTGGCATTTTTACGTAGGCATCGCAATATTTGCCAAACGTCAGGGTCGAACTTTTAACTGAGGGGGGCCGGGGGGGGGACAATATTTCTCCAAGGTCACTGCCAATTCAATGTAAAAGCTCATACCACAGACATTACGACTACAAAAGACATAATTTTATCCCATTCGATGAGAATTATTAAATATGGTTGAAACTGAAATGGAAACACCTCAATTGTCGCGTTTAAAGGTAAGAACCTTTATGATCCGCCTCCAGCTGTTGTCTTGATAAAGAAAAGCAAATTTCATATCGTTCAATATGGGATTTTCCTCTTAACAAATTGAAATAGCAAGACATTCGCAGTGGCGTGCGCAGAATTTTCACAGGGGGGGTTACATGTACTTTGTAGTAGTCATTCATCAATTCCTCATTTTGCCATCTTTTCCTGCCTGTCACGATCTTCTTTTCCCCTTCTTTTTTAAGAATATTGAGCCTAAGCAGGTATTATGACCCTCACCAACCCGTCCTTGAGCACGCCACTGGACATGCGGAATAATCTTGATGGCTCCAGAGAAACCCTGTCGTGGCTGTAAACACGGGGATGGGGCTAAAAAAAAAAAAAAAGGGAGGCTGTTATGACCCAGGTCTGCCTGTTCGGATGCGTTCGGCTGTTCTCGGCACCGGCAGAGACCAGAGGGATTCGCACCATTTTTGCGATGAGCTGTGGCTTCTAACACCATTGCCTTGACGGGAGGGTTCTGCGCAAGGGGTAGTACTGTGCCCACATTTCGATGCGCTAAGATTAGCGAATCTCTTGCGTATTTCGAGCTGTTTCATGCTGTCGCTTGGCTTATTTCGCACAAATATGCCAGTATTCTGACTTATACAGGTATTTTTACTTCTTCTCTAAAATATTTAAAATGCAGTACTTTTATTATCTTGCTTGGTCATCGCCGCAACTTCCGATGACCGGACGCTTCGCCTCTTCATATATAGTGCGTGTCCGAACCCACCGAAAATTACTGCATTAGAATAATTCAAACTTCCGTGTCAGGTGACACCAATGTTCTTTGGCCCCTTCTTTATTTCCTCTCTCTGTGGTTCAAAGACTAACTTACATGTAAAAATGGTTTCCTACAGCAGATTCAAGACAACTACACATAATTTATTCATTTCCAACAGTAACGGCCATTAAGGGGGTTTGGAGGGGGTGCTCCTGCTTCCCTCACTTTTTGCCCCTTAACTATGGCCTCTTAATGCTAAGCCTTGTCTAATCTGCAGTGCAAACACAGAGGTAACACAACTAACAAATAGTGTGTGGAGTGTTAATAACATGAAATATGCTAGAGAAGTTGGATAGTTCTATTACATAGGAAGTAATGCACCCCCTCTGTAGTTGCTTGGAACTTTCGTCGGCTTGAAAATACTTAATTTCTCTTTAGCAATGAAATATTGTTTAATAACGGCGATAAGATTCTCTCTGCACTAAATTTCATAGCGAGAGTATTAAGAGGGGCAACTGCCCCCTTGCTCCCCGTGTGTACGTCTATGTTCAAACCTGATACAAGCTTACAGCTTGCCATTATATGCTTGCAGCAAGCTTATTCACTTTGATTGATTGATTTGGTGTTTTAAGTCCACTTTATGCACAGTAAGGGTAATCGAGACTGGACCTACAGTTTAAAGTGGGATCTGAACCACTATGTACCTCCACCGGGACCCCTTGATTGCAAGGTGAAGACGCTACCACTACGCCATCGGGGAGGCCTAGGTTGCATGAAGAGCTTGTTTCAATCATGATACAAACTTACTGTGCTATCTGGGCATGTCCTTGAAAGTATAGGTTTCCCTACTGACTGCACCTCTACCAAACCATGGAAAACGAATGTGTCTAAAATTATATATTCCACACTTACAATTAAATATTAATCGCGCTGACTTGCATTAATTATGGACTGATAATCGCTAGTAAGACAGGTGCAGATCAATGCAGGTACACTTCAAACTGAAGCACAAGCAGTCTTTTGAGGGGAAATTCCTTCCTTGTTCCTCCCCCCCTGCCCGAATAAAACCTGCGAATGCCCTAACTAGGGACCTTGATTTTTTTCGCTGTTACATCCTCCCAAATTCGTTTTATTTTAGCACATTTTGACGTTTGCACGGAATCGTCTGGCATTATTTACCATAACGTACTTCAAATGTTTTGTCAATAGCTTCATTTGTGTTGTTTATGTTGCCTTGGAGATTGCTCGACAACAATAAAATGGAATTAACTCGTGAACATTTTCGTGCGATGATTTTTTACGATTTTCGACGTGGATTATCAAGACAAGAGTGCATCGATCAACTTACTTCCACATTTGGCGATGAAGCCCCATCCTTTGCCACTGTGAAACGCTGGTATAACGAATTTAATCGTGGCCGCCATTCGCTCACCGACGAGATTCGCGAAGGTCGTCCAAAATCAGTTGTTGTTCAAGAAAACATTGATGCTGTGCAAAACCTAATACTGCAAGATCGTCATGTGACATACTGTGAGATTGAATCAACCATAGGCATTAGTTCCACCAGCATATATAAAATATTACATGATCATTTAGCTGTGAGAAAGGTATGTTCTCGTTGGATCCCACACAATTTGACAAAAACTCAAAAAGACGCTCGCGTCAATTGGTGCAAACAAATGCTCAATAAATACAATCGTGGTGCTTCAAAAGACTATATAAGATTGTAACAGGTGACGAATCATGGATATATGCATATGAGCCGGAACGTAAACAGCAAGCTGTCGACTGTATGGGTGTTTCAAGATGAACCCAATCCAACAAAAGTTGTTCGCGCTCGAAGCACATCGAAACAAATGGTCGCCTGTTTTTTCGGGAAAACTGGTCATGTGGCAACTGTGCCTTTAGAGGAACGTAGAACGGTCAACTCTGAATGGTACACAACAATTTGTTTGCCAGAGGTCTTCGGTCAAATACGGAAAACAAACTAATTCCGTCGGATCATTCTTCATCAAGACAATGCCAGCTGTCACACATCTCGTCTAACAACCGACTTTATGAACAGTCAAAAAATCGAATTGATGGGCCATCCGCCGTACAGTCCTGATTTGGCACCCAATGACTTCTTCTTGTTCCCGAATGTCAAGAATAAATTGCGTGGACAACGATTTTCGTCGGCGGAAGACGCAGTTGATGCGTTCAAAAACCATATTATGGAGGTGTCTCAAGAAGATTGGAGGGCCTCCCCCATGGCGCAGTGGTAGCGTCATTGCCTTGTAATCAAGGGGTCCCGGGTTCGATCCCCGGTGGAGGCACAAGTGGTTCGGATCCCACTTTAAACTGTAGGTCCAGTCCTGATTAGCCTTACTGTGCATAAAGTGGACTTAAAACACCAACTCCAGAAGATTGGAAAAACTGCTTTGACAAATGGTTCGAACGAATGCAAAAGTGTATTGATCATAAAGGAGAATACTTCGAAAAACAATAAAGCAGTTTTCAATACCAAATTCCTGTTTTTTCATTGTTAGGCTCAAAATATAAATAGTGACCCCCGTATACCTAAAATTATGCATACGAAGTCAAAAAGAATGAAGCAACTTTTCACAGTTATTATGAACTAACTACGATAGAAAATCAAACAAATCGATAGAAAAACTATGCAAGTTCTATTCCCGCTTGACTCGCTTATGCAGCTTTGTCATTGCTGCTACGGCTCCCGTGCAGGGTTGTTAAAAGGGGTTCTATTCGGTTCCGCTACAGGACGGAAACCTTTTCTCTCGCACAATATAAATTCGGTCCAACTTGCGTATTGTTTCATTGATAAAAGGTTCCTGGACCGAATTTAAATTGATCCGGAAAAAAGGTTCCTGGACCGAATTGATATACTTTACAGATAAAAGATTCTTTACGGCCCAGAACTCATTTACGCTTGCTGATTTTCTCTCCTGGACCGGAATTGAATTCATTTAAAATTCCTGGACCTTTAACAACCAGGGGATTGTTAAAGATCCAGAAATGGATTCTATTGGGTTCCGTAACAAAAAAGTGATACGGTCCAGCTATTGCGCGTATGGCTACAAGGTTTGGTCTTCACCTTTAGGAGAAGAGAAGTCATAGACAGATACATTCTGTGTGTCATCTTTCTGTAACGGGATTCAATGTACATGAATATTCCGGACTTAAGTCCAGTTTTAATTAAATATGTTGTTTGTTCACAGTCTGGTTTTTATCTTGTCCAACTTATATCAACCTACATTACCATGTCCTTCACTCGAACCTATCAATTTGGCGCTGTGGACAGACTGTGAACAAACAACATATTTAATTGAAACTAAACTTATGTCCGGAATATTCACATACGTACATTGAATCCCGTTACAGGAAGACTATACACAGAATGCATCTGTCTATGACTTCTCTTCTTCTAGGCGTGAAGACCAAACCTTGTAGCCATACGCGCAATAGCTGGACCGTATCAACCCTCCAGGTGTCCCATTAAAAAAAGTCAAGTATGCTGATGACCGTATCGATCTGGTGCGCGGCGATTTCTGGTAGAGGCGTGCTAGAACCTGGTCCTGGGTATCCAACAAGTAACAAGTTCGAGATTGTTACAGACGCACGTGCTGTAAAGTTTATCTTTTCTCCGGATCGAGCCATTTCAAAATATTCATCCAATAGATTGATGACATGGGCTCTACTTTCATCTTCATATCGACATAATATAATTAATTCCAGCAAGGTAGAAGTAGCTGACAAGTTAAGCAAGTTGCCTACCCAAACACGTGTCACAATACCAGCTGGAGAAGAACTTCATGCATATTTCGGATCCATTCGAGACGCTGTAGCTCCTCTTTCACGAGACTCAACAAAGAACGCCACTTCAAATCACCCACTGCTCTCATTAGTGGTCTTCTGTGTAGTAAACGATTGGCCAGATCAACTGGACACGTCTTCTGAACGAAAGAAGCTCGCACCTTTCTTGGAAAGAAGAGCTCATTTAACGTACGAGCAGGGAACGCTCATGTGGTCGGGTAAGAAGTTCTTACAGCCTTACACGATGGACATAGAGGTTCAACTCGAATGAAAGAGTTGTGTCTAATCCAGATTTTGGTGACCAGGCATATCAGCCGAGATTACAGATTTTGTAGCGAGCTGTGATACATGCCGAGCTAATGCTCCTAAGGTCCGCGACGGACCCGATTCTTCATGGCCTCTCGCTTCGTACGTGAACGAGAGATGGCATATAGACCACCTTTTCATTGCAGGACGTAAATTCCTACTATAATTTGGACACAAAGGAAACAATCCGCTGGCTTATGCAATCTTGCGCCACGCTAGGGATTCCAAATACAGTATGCGCCAAAATATACAGTACTGAAATGAAAAGATGAACAAATGTTACAATATAGTGACTGGTCTATATGCAACCCAAATAACAATCGTGCCTTCTAAGTTCCATAACTGTCAGGAAACCTAAGGTTAGGTTAGGGCATGTGGAATGTGGACGATTGTCATTTGGGCTGCTTATAGACCAGTCACCTTTTTCAAACTCGGTCCACCTTCACGACCGCTTCCGTATGAGCGGAAATAATGCTCAACTATGAATACTTTTTCCTCCGTCGAGAGACCCATTTCCAACAACTGCACAACACAACTTCCTTTTCACTACTGCGAACACGTGCAGCTGGAGCTATGCCCCGTCGACAAACGCAACCACGTGTTCGAGATGCGCGAGTTTCAGTACTGTATATTTTGGCGCATACCGTACTATCGTATCAGACAACGGACTAACGTTCAGTTCTCTCGAATTTCGTAACTTCTGTCTTAAGAATGGCATCAAACATATTACTTCACCACCTTATCACAGCCCTAGCAACGGCTTAGCCGAACGATACGTTCGTACTGTCAAGACAGTTCTTGTCAAGCTTATAACTGACAAACCCAATCTGAGCACGCTTGAACTTGATATGGGGATCGCCAACCTTCTTTTCATCCTTCGGAACACGCGACTGGGTGGAAAAGGAAGCCTACCAGCACTTTCGGTCTTGAAACATCGGCCCAGATTTTGGTGGGAACCAAACAATGTGCCTCTATTGAGTGAATCTCCGTTCAAGCCGAGGAAGTCCGCAAAGTTTCGGAACGACTCTTCGTCGAAGAATGGTACTTTCGCCATCAACTCAGCAGTTTGGGTTCAATCACCTAAGCACGGTACTCCAAATTACATCCCAGGAGTTGTTATTCGTCGCATTGGGGATAGTATCCTCTACGAGATAATGTTGGAAGATGGGGTCACACGAATGGTACACCCGAGGTGGTTGAAGAGACGTGTTTCACGCGACACTGCAAATGGCGACGATTTCAATGTTTCAATACCAAATAGAAATTCAGCCAACCCCGGTTGAACAGTACCAAAACCTACTCCAGGCAGAGTCGGATACCCAGGACCAGGTTCTAGCACGCCTCCGAGAAGGTCTACCAGGAATCGCCCACCAGATCGATACGGTCATCAGCATACCTGATTTTTTTTCTAATGGGACACCTCGAGGGATGATAAGGGTCCAGCTATGGCGCGTATGGGTACAAGGTTTGGTCTCACGTCTAGAAGAAAAGTCATAGACAGATACATTCTGTGTATCGTCTTTCTGTAACGAGATTCAATATACATGAATATTCCGGACATACTGTAAGTCTAGTTTCAATTAAATATGTTGTTTGTTCACCGTCTGGTTTTTATATTGTGCAACTTTATTAACCTACATTACCATGTCCTTCACTCGAACCTATCAAAAAGGAACATTTTTTCTCGTTAAAATTTAAATTTGGTCCAAGTCGCGTATTGTTTTATTTCAATACGGAACTTCGACCCTTTTAAAACTCATCCGGAAAACAATTTCCTGCAACGCATTTAAATTCATCCCGGAAAAAGGTTCCTGTACCATATTTAAATTGATCCGGAAAAGGCTTTCTGGACAGAATTGACATACTTTACAGATAAAAAGATTATTAACGATCCAGTACCCATTTACGCTTGCTGATTTTCTCTAACGTAATTGAATTTATTTAAAATTCCTGAACCTTAACAATGCTGCTCCCGTGTGACGGTAGGTAACGTCCAAACTTCCCCTTTCCCACATCTGACTCACAACGAATTACTGCTGTTTCAGCATCATCCCCCCTCACCCCTCCTCGCTCGGACATAGTGGCGAGGGCGAAGCATTCACTTAATGCCCAAAGCACCGTATGTTTTTTTTTCCACACCGCATTAAAAATGTACAAATCGCACGCCAAAGTTAAATTAATGACCTCGGAGTGACCTTCGACACCGAGCTTAAATTTAATAAGCACATTGAAACTGTTACTAACGACGATTTCAGAAACTTAGGTTCCAAACAAGCCACGACTTCCCGGAAACAGAAACAGTACAAGTACCTTACTATTCCTACGTCAAAACTATAATGCGTCAGTAATCTGAAATCCCAGTAAAAAAAAAAGAACTTAATTCATAGACTTGAACGCATTCAGTCAAAATTCCTCACATACTCAAATTCAAAGAGGAGAATATCCAACATACGATCCACACGAAAATCTCCTTTCAGAGAACAACTTCAGCAAACTAGCACTCCAACAAGTGACTTGCTCTTTCTCTACGAAATAATAACGGCATAATAAACTATTCCAACATTTTGTCAGTCATAGCATTTAATGTTTTCAGTTTTTAAAAGAATCTCCAAACACAATCTTTCATTGCCAGAAAGCAAAAATGACAGTTCTTTCAATCTCTCCGGTGTACAGAGCGTGCAATTCCTTCAACACGATTGCAAACGTAACACCACTGACGTTTTTGCAATGAGTTTATACAAACTTTAAAAAAGCCATTGTAGTGAATGTATTGTAATTATTTTATATAATTAGAGCACTATAATGGGGCCTATTGGTCTCTAGTAATAAATAAAATTGGTTTTAGCGTGTGGAAATTGGCTTTAGGTACGGAAACTAACACCGACCGACTTGATGGGGGTCACTTGACTGACTGTACCCCATCCAGAATTACGTCGATTTTTTTTAAAGTAGAAATGTTTAAATGTTATATGTAACATCAATATGGTCCAAGTTCTGATAGTCTAATTCCGAATTTATCATGGTCCTCAGGTAATCTTTACGTGGTTCGATTTCAATGTATGTCTGTTAACACAAACTTCAGTGTTAAGAGATTACTTACTGTGTTTTCTGGAAAAATATTTTTCGCTTCCATATTCTCCTATATAACACCATTAAGCCTTGTTTCCAATATGAAAAACTAAATATGCTGACCAAGGCAAAAACTTATTTTATTATAAAACAAACTAAACGTAACGTTTCAACCTTCTAGCAAGGTCTTCTTCAGACTCTGCACCAAGTACAAATGTAACAAGGTACAAAACAGAACGATATATATATACACAAAAATAACTCCCCTCCAGACTATTACAAAGTTGTTCTGGAACATTCTAGCAGGTGGCTTTCCCTTGTCAACTGTATTTTCACCTGAAAAGCTAAACATTTTCTTTCAGCTGGAATGTGGTTGGACTCTTAATCTCAACCTCTTTTTCCTTCATTCTTCTTCCTTCTTCTCTCCTCTTTCTCTCTTGTCCTTTCCACTCTTTCTAACACCTTCTTCTATTCTTTGTTTATCTTCAGTCCCCCATTCCAGTTCATTGTGTCTTCTTCACCTTTCTTCTCTATTTCCTTGGCCTCTTTCCACTTTCTCACTAGTATTCTCTTCTCCCTTCCTATTTGCTTAGCCTCATCCCACTCTGTCATGTCCTGTTTCTCTCGTGTGTTTAAATATCGCATCTCTCTCTCTCAAGTCGTACATCATCCCTATGTTGTTTCAACCTGTCTTTTAGCCTCTTTTTCGTTTCTCCTATGTACACACTCTGACATTCTTTACATTTCACTTCGTAGATAATCCCTTCCTCTTCCTCTTCTCTGTTTTCCTTATTCTTGTTTGCATTCTTCGCTATTCTTAAGATGCTTCTCCCTCCCTTCCTGTAAGTTTTAATGCCCGCTTTCCTAAGCACTTTGCATATCTTTTCTGTGGTCTTGCCCATACTCTTTATTCCAAACCACCTCTCTATTTTTCTCTTCCTCTTTTTTTTCTCTTCCAATTCTCATCATCTCTTCACTTTTCATCCTTGCTATCCTCCTTCTCGTAGCCATTCTTTTCCAGCTGTTTCCATAGGCTATTTATTTTGCCTTCTTTTTCACATTCTTTCGTGCATATTTTCTTCATTCTGTCCTCCATATTCTTTATAAAATTTATTTTTGTCACCTCACTTACATCACTTCTAGTGTTGCCCACGAGACGAGACTTTGGCCTGTCTCGTCTCGTGGAAATGCTGTCTCGTCTCGAAAATATTCGTTTGTCTCGGGACACATGATCAATCTCGTCTAGTCTCGAATTTTTAAAAGCCTGTCCCGTCTCGTCCCGTGAGCAACACTAATCACTTCTTTTGTGGCAGAATACCCCTGCTGCACACTTCTTCTGATTCTTTTATGTTTTGTTGTCAAATACAGTAATTGCAATTACTATTTTTCAAAGGTTTATTCAAGTGCATTAGGTTCCACCTTAAGGGAAAAAAATTGCCCCTCTTCCCGCAAACAAAGATATCAGTATTAATGCTTTACATACGTAGCTTTAACCCCCAAATCTCTTAAATCGGCACCTATGCTCATCAACCCCTACCCATTTAAAAAAATGATTGAGTTGAATTCAATATGGCGGTCACTAATATGGTGGACATCTGCTTGGAACACACCAACGTGGTTCGCCCTAAGCCTAACCTGTTTCTATCAATTGTACCCAGCCTAACTCCTTTACTTTTTATAGGAGGTGTTAACGGACTTTTGAATCACCCTGTAGGCCCTCATATGTGAGTTTGTCAACATGAGTTCAAGAATTACACACACAGACATTATATATGTGTAATATACCGGGTGAGTTTTTTAGCTTGACACAACGAAATATCTCGAAAAGTACGCATCTGACCAAAAAAAAAGGTCTGAATGAAATTTGTTCGTCACGAAGGGGCTCATCCAATGATGCCAAACTCCACCCCACCTCCCAGGAACAACGACGTGGACGTAGCAGTATTATGTTCCCATCGGGGTGCTTTTTAAAGATGAGTCCCCTCGCCTCTCACCATCGGGGTGCTTGTTTTTAATAATCATTTTACAATATGTGCTCGAAAATGTCACCACCCATTTCGATACACTGATTTATCCGCACTTGGAATGATTGGACACAACTGAGAAGCGTGCCCGGTGTAATCTTTCTACATGCATTGGTGATTCGCTCAGTCATGTTCTCACGTGTTGGCAGTTCATTATAAACTTCACTCTTCACGTAGCCCCACAAACAAAAGTCAGGCGAATTAAGATCTGGCGATCTTGCAGGCCAAGACACTGGACCACCTCTTCCGATCCACCGACGGTTGTACACGCGATGTAATACTTCCCGTGCTGCAACGGAATAATGTGCTGGACAACCGTCATGTTGAAACCACATTGTTTGTCGCACGTCTAAGGGAAGGTCTGCTAGCAATACTGGAAGTTCGTTCAAGAAGTTTCGATATTTCTCACCATTTAAGTTCCCATCGATAAAATATGGACCAATAAGTTTATCGCCAATTATTCCACACCAAACATTTACATTCCAAGGGCGCTGATGTTCAACTTGGCGTAACCAATGCGGGTTTTCGACACTCCAATAATGCATGTTGTGTCGATTAATCGTACCGTGGTTTGTAAAAGTCGACTCGTCAGAGAACAAAACTCGAGTAAAGACATTGGGGTCTCCTTGTATTTGCTGAAGCGCCCATTGACAGAATGTCACTCGGTTCTGAAAATCATCGCCATGAAGTTCTTGATGCAACGAAACATGAAACGGATGATATTTTCTATGCTTCAGTATTTGGCACACAGTAGTCTGCGAAATTCCCGATTCACGACTTATTTGTCGAGTACTAACGTGGGGGTTGTGAGACACTGCAGCTAATACCACAATTTCATTATTATCTCCAGCAATTGTTCTTCGGAGATTCCTTTTTTTTTTGGTTGTACAGTTCCCTCGGTGGAGAATTGTTGAACAACTCTGCGAAAAGAAGCGTGCGACCGCACCCGATCTGGAAAACGTTGAGCATAAAGAATCACAGCATCATTAATATTCCTGCCACTTTCTCCATATATGTACACAATTTCAATTTAATTTTCTCTTGCACCGTTATAGCCTGCATTATAACCACTAATGGAGTCAAGGAAGAAAAACACTACTTCCGTCCTCTTCGTCAGGCTTCGTGGCAGATTATGCCGTGTCTGTTTGACTAGGAAACAAGGTCAAATGGTCTTTAGGAGAAAACATGCGGTCTTGAATCATGCTCGGCAATCTGTTCAAAACGTTGTTAACCACTTATAAAACTGCAAAACGTTGAAGATTTTAAAGCTCCGTAAAAACCTTTGACCATGTGAAAATAAACAATCTCACTTCCGCGGAATGGATCGTCGAGTTAGTCGTCCTCACAGCTAATGTTGTGCTGCTGATGTGCTGCCGATGGCTGGTATTGGCCCCGCCCACTAGCTTCCTCCCTCCCCCTTTTCCCCGCTACTCCTGCATTATTACGTCATCCCTCCGCCTTGGAACTCCTCTATCATCATGAACGCTCGTGTCATTTCTCTTGTTACATTAAAGCCTATTTGTTTTTATCTTCTTCCATTTTTTAACATCTTTGCCCATCTTTCCTCTACATTCCCTTTCTTCAACGTTTTACAGTTTTATAATTGGTTAACGTCGTTTTTAACAGATTGCCAAGCATGTTTCAGGACCGCATGTTTGATCTTACAAACCATTACACCTTGTTTCCTGGTCAAACAGACACGGCATAATCTGCCACGAAGCCTGACGAAGAGGACAGTGTGTTTCTCGAGAATTGCGCCAAATCTTACTTTTTGCGATTACAGCGCCAGCTATCACAAATCCAAAAAAACAGTTTCAGACAAAACCTGCGTATTTTTATCTGGAGAATCTGAATCTGGCAACCATGGCTCCATAACTACAGGATAGAAAATATCATTTTTGGAGAGTTCATAGTGTTGAAACGAGACCTTAAGGACCAAAGCGTTACTGGGCAAAGTTGATCGTCTCGTCTTGAAGTCCTCTACACGCAAGCGACATCCTGTATATGCCCTGCCATCAGCTTAAATATTTTTGGCACCGCTCCTGTCGAACATAAGAGATAAGTTTATCTGGAGATGTACATTGACCACAAACGCAAATAGTAACATCACTTGAAGTGAAACTGAGATAGTGCAGTTTCTCACAGTTCAATGGGTTACATGTTTATGGTATCTGCATCCAAAGATCAATTGCCTTAAACGATAATTCAGTGACGTAAAAGTATGAATGATAGTGCATGAATCAACTGCTAAGACTCACTAAGTTGCAAACTCAAATGTTTAACGCAAAATCTTTGTATTTTGTTTTATATCCTAGCATTTCTGCCCCTTTTGGTTAATCGCGACGTCGAGGATGAGTGATGATAGGATGAAATTGATGACTGGACACTCACTCCAGGCCGGGACTCAAACCCGGAAACTTCGGTTGCGAAATCGAAAGTCTATCGCTGACGTCATCTCAACTCAGCACCTATGGCTATCCGTCTTGGTCACAGCTTCTAAAGACATACTACAGGACATACTAAACCAGGCCAACATTAGTTCAAGAAGGACCCGAACAGATGGCACTTACAATATTCAATAACCTACCAAATGATATAAAAGCAGAAAATATGACAAGGTTCAAATACAAATTGAAAAAAAAAAAAAACTATTATTAAATCAAGAATATTATAGCGTTAGTGAATACTTAAATTGTAAGTTATAAAGAAATTTTGTAATTAGCCTATATCTGTACTAAACCCTCCAATACCAATGTATATGGTTCATACGGAGTAATAAAATTCAAATTCAAATTTACGCTCTGCATTATTGGTAGGCTCACTACTTACATTCACGGACTTCCGGAAAGAGGAACAAGGGAGCACAGCTTGCCCATGGAAAATGACTATAGACCCAAAATTATATATTTCACACATGATTTCATTTAAGTCACAGTAATATCAAAAGGGTGTTGAAGGAACATGATAACTTCAAACTGAAGGAGTGTCTTTTGAGGGGCCTTCATGGAAAATATGCCACTGTTGTCCCCCGCTGCCCCAAAAAAAATACCTTGCTTGCCTTGCTTCTCCATGGAAAAATTCCTGAGTACATCCATGCCTACTAACGGAGATGGTGCGAAAATAGTCGGACTCCAGCACGTATATTTGTATCGCCCTCTGCAAGAAAAGATGCAGGGTGCTCAGATTCATGGACGTCCGCAGGATTTTTTCCAGGGGGCAAACAAGGCACATTTTCCAAAATAATAGCGTTGTTCCCTCAAAAAACATTGCTTAAATTTGAATTTATCATAGCTACTCATGCAATAATTAGCACACATTATTGTGGCTGAAATGAAATTATATGTATTATATATATATATATATATATATATATATATATATATTGTGAAAGTCGTCGCCCCCCTATCCCTCGTTTCTTTCCGGCCCTCTGGATTACTTCCTACTTTCATCCCTCAATCTCTCCTTTCACCTCACCCTGGGTGCCAAGCGAGCAGATTATATTTGCGCCGGAATTACAAAAGGAGGGTTTCACATAACAATTTATATTTGTATGTCCCTGGTTCGTTTACACATATACAGCAAGTGAATATACAACTGGTTAAATGGACAGTACCGTAGTTCTTGAAATCATAACATTCTCGTAGGATATATTGGTTTATTATACGTAGTTATATATATACATATTTTACAGAGCGTTTCCATGAGTGTCTTGCATAGACCAAATTACCAAATCTCTAAATCAATCTATTTGCGCACCTATGGCATAACCATCGGCACTTCCCTTACCACCGAGTTAGCAAAACTATCTCGGTGGGCCTATCCTCAGCTTAAATGATATTCCGTTACAAATGCGTTTCCTTACGCCTTCACTCCTTATTTTGGGCATCAATTAATCAAATACGGAAATATCCACATAATCAAAGCTTTTTCTAAAAGGGGACTTGGGACAGCAACAAGGGCTGGCATAACCAGATGCTACATTGTTATATCCAGTTTAGCCACCATAAGTGGACTAAACTTGAGGAGATGTTCCTCTTTCGTCGATCAATGGGGAAACACTGTTTTTTTGCTAAAGCCCACTGGCTCTTTTTATAGTCGGGGTAAACGTCCGTGGACGTGGACCCCGTAGCGTTGGAAAATTCCACTACAACGGTCTCTTGAAAGACTGCTAGCTCCCCCAACCGGGGAGGTAAGAAACAGGGGAATCTAACATCCAGCAAAGCACAATTCAATAATATACACTTACATGCAATAATAACATAAAAGTACACTCATGGAAGCATATTACTTAACCCTACACCTTGTAGCTGGCCAGCAATCAATTATTACAATATACCAAAACCAGTAATGGTCAATCCGACCGTTACAATATATATATATAATATATTTAATTTCATTTTCCAGGGGCCACGGCTCCCCTTGGCCCCCTTCCGGACGCCCATGCTCAGATTATTATTATTATGCAATGTTTAATATTAGTTAATACCAGGGGTTTATATTCAAGGCTATCTGTGAAAACCCAAGGTTCAGAGATTTAAAATACAGAACAACAATCGATTATAAACTGTATATTAAATGGAGCTGTTTTGCATGGACGTCCGCATGATTTTCTTTCAGGGAGGCCAGCAAAGTATTTTTCCGGGGGGGGGGGACGAGACACATATTCTTCCCTAATAGTGTTGTGCCAACAAAAATTTTGCTTCACTTTGAAGTTATTATGTTTCTCAGTTCCAGCAACGCCCTTTAAATAATTAACATATATTACTGTGCAGCTCTTGAAGTGGAAAATTTTAAGTAGGGGATGTTCCTATCCTTTAACGTGGTGCCAATGAGACAGCTGGAGCTGGAGCTGGAGGGATGCTGTAACAAAAATTTTACTAGCTGGGGCTATACTTCCGCCCCTCACTTCGAGCACTGTTACTATGACATTAAATTTCATGTGTGAAATAGCCTATATAATTTTTGGATGACTTCTATTTTCCGGTGAGGGGGAGGGGAGGGTACACCAGACGTCTATGCTGGTTAGGCAAAGCTAATTAAATTGTAGGTGGCTCAGAATTCAGGTGTAAGTCTATGTAAATGTCTAGGTTGATGCAAACACCCATACAGGCCCGTAGCAGTATTTTATTTCGATGGAGGGGGGTCATCCCTTATCCGCAGCCGCCGTCAAGGCGAAAAAGTAAGAGGGTAGAAGCTCTGAGATGAATTTCTCAGTATATTACAACTTATTATGCAAGATGTTTAATCCTGCTAGGGAAGTAAAATTATTGAACACTACACTATTTAAATTAGATAGTTGTAGGATTTTGCGGCGAAGGGCTTTAGCCCCAGGTGACCCCCTGGCTACGTGCCTGCAGCCCTGCACTCATACATACATTATTTTATTACTAACGATTAGGGGCGTTATGTGCCCAACGCCTAATGCTAACTGGAGAAAAGAATCAACACTTCTGACCCAGAGCAAGGCGCTGTACCCAGTGTGTAGTGTACTGAACTGGCGTGACCTTGGCTAGCTTCGCGAGCCTCGTCTTGACCTTGGAGCATAATGAATCACCCTACAGTGTAAATACGCGAGTGTCAGTGTTCGATGTTGTATATATATAAAAAAAACAGTGCTTTCACAATTTATTCACCGAATCATTAGACATGTGATGTTTGTTTAAGATATTATAAAGGCAACACGCTATCGGGCACTTCCGATTCCAAAATGTTCAAAACTGCAGAATCACCGGCAAGCTTAAAGCGGTTTGCGTCTGTAAATAGGCCAGTTGTTTGGTGTGAAAACAGGTAATTTACTTGTTGGATGCTGAAGAATGTGAAAGTAAGTACGTACAGGCGTTCCGTTATGAACACGGTGAAACAATGTAGAGTTTAACGTTTCTGTAGCAGAATAGGTAAAGCATTGCAAAATATATATATGTAATTATTTTGAGTTTTTTCTTTACCTGTTTCGTACCACCACAGAGTACAATACAATACAATACATTTATTCATCGTTAGACATTGTACAGTGCAATAGATGTCGTCAGTTATTGGTTACATATATGTTATTGTATATATGTAAATATATAATTACATATAGAGAGAGGGATTATATGGAACTACAATATGTTATAGATACTAATAGAGTATATGCGTATATAAAGTAAGAGTATGTAGACATAGGACAATTATAGTATTAGTGACGATGAAATAATATAAATATGGCAGTGGCAATATACAGTACATAACAATAATACATATAATATATATAAAATTATTTACGTTTCTATTCTTTTATTTTCGGCATAATTTCCTACTGGCGGCTAGTTGCTTTTAATGTGCTTGTCTCATTCTTTAAAAAATTATGGACTATAAATGCGCTTTAGTGAAATACAAGGGGACAATTATACAGATAAAAGCGAATTGAAATAAGTCCGGCGTCATATTGTTCACCGGAGAGATGAACGTGAAAGGGGAAAAATGCGGCTAAATTTTTAAAAATATATATTGATTCTGTGATTTGTCAACAAGTAGTATGTCAATAAAACCTTTTATTTATGTGTACCCAAACACGATTATACCACAGAGAAATTGAGGGTATAATTTTTGTTTTAGTACACAGGAACAAAATATCATATTTCAGTAACGTTTATAGTAAACATAACAGATATAATTATTTTTATAATCGATCTTCCCGAGTGCCACAAAACATAACGTTCTATTCATTTTGTTCTTACTTTATTGCTAACAATTTTATCGTACATTCATAGTGGAGTGAAAAGCTTATTGGAAAGTCTGTAATTTTGTACAGATCTATGTGACAGTAGATCTGTTATTATAATCCACTATAATTTCAACACAATGTAGGATTATTTATAAAAAAATAATACATGTTGTTATTTGCAAGTTGATCTGATTTTTATTTTTGTTGGTTCAAAATATTGAGAGCAGAATCTTAATTTTCAAGAAAACCACGGTAATGGGCTCAACTTCTGATTGCTGGATGCAAATATCTTCATTGTAAATGTGCCTGCATGCAAACTAGGAATTGTTTTCCGTTCTAAATGCATAGCCACATGACTTTTGTGTTTCATGTACATGTTTCACAGCAAGAGACCACTTGTTGATTGCTGCATAGGAAATGGTCTAGTGCTACCATATCTTCTGGCATATTCACTTTACACAATTAAATTGAATTTTCTTTATATGCTCCATAGATTTGCATCTGCATGAAAATAGCATTCTCTTAAGTGAGTAGGTTAGGCACAGTTTGTTATGTATTTCCCCTCTTTTATGTTCTCCATTATGTGCATACAACACGTTTTATGCCTTCAAAAATCAATACATGAGTAGGTTGAGCATGCTAGATTGTATTAGTATTTCAGTAATTCCTTCCCCTTCATCATGTTTTCACACTTAAAACATACTACCTACCAGCAGCTAAAATTTATGGCAACTTCTGCAACCTACTTTTCGGTACGAAATTTCATATTTTCTCCTTCCTCTGACTTAAAACTGACAGATTACGGTATGCAAACTTCACACGCTGATTTTCAAAGTTTTAAATGCTTTCCCAATCCCCTTTTACATCTTGCACTTCAAAGACAGATCTGCAAATCTTTCACTTTTCTGATCATCATTTGTTCACAGATGAACACTTTATGGTGGTAGGAAGGTGGGGGGGGGGGGGGCTTTTCATATTATAGGTGCAGCCACAACTGTGCTGGAAATAATAATGAGATGTACACTTGCAGTGGCTAAACTTGTTTATGTGGTCAATATTTGAACCCCCTACACATACTTCTATTGTAACAGCTTGGATCTCTCACACATACAGTTTGTTTTTACTTGTGATTCTGCAAGTATACAGCATTCATTACACAATTAAACAATAATAGAAACTTAGATTGATGCTGTGAAAAGTAGGACGGTTATTCACCTTAACCGTATTGAAAAACTAGAGATCAATGAACCTGTCTGAAAGCAGCATGTTCATATTCATGATTCACTGTGTTGACTTCCTTTGTTTGAAACCAGTTCTTAATAAGATTCCTTTCCCAGTAGGTTCTCCACCTGTACTCTTCCTGAATATTGCAATCAAAAGACAATGATCTATGTCCAGTTTTAGATAGGCAGTACATCTCTCTTAGTGGTTAGAGGATCTCTTTGCATGCTGGGAAGGTAAGTGTTGAAGAAGTAAACTTAGTTTTAACATTGTGCTGTGTGGCCTGCAGCAGCAAATACTAGTAGTTGTAGCTTTGCTGTCTATGTAAGCAAGTGTTCTCATGTTACCAACCAGGTTAAATCAGCATTAGCGACCATGGTTCCCTGATGTGAGAGCAACATATGCACTCAAAATGTTGGACGCTAACGCCGATTTAACCTGGCTGGTAACCCTAGAATGTTTGTTCGTACTACAATACTCTAAATTCTAAAAACAAAGTACATCTTGCTAGAATTTCTTCTAGAGCAGGTTTTCTCAAACTCGGTACTGAAATATCATTGTGAAATTTCCTTTATCTCATTATTAAAAGGATGCATATTTTGTTTTTGACGGAAACATGAAATGTGAAATAATATGCGGTAATGTTAATTTTTCATGGTTTTGAAAGATGTGAGGTGCATTTTTCTACCATGTTTTTTTATGAAATGATGAAATGAACTGCAAAATGTGAAATTAACTCTTAAACACGAAATTTTGAGTTTGGAAAATTGATTAATTCTGCTATAAAAATTTGAGAAGCAAAAATTGGACTCCTTTACGCAGGAATAAACTTAACACTCTGTTAACTACATAAATGTGCTATTAGAAAGGAAGTGTTTATTTTGTGTAAAAAGTATAGTTTTCAAATCAGATTTGGATTTTGTGCACCACTTTAACACCAAAATGCCATTTTGTATACTGCTTTTGATCCCGAAATGTGCCCAGTTTTTGTACCGAAATCTTGATCTTTTATTCACTATAAATACAGTTCTACTCATTTTTAACACATAATTATAGTTATTTCATGTTTTAATGTTAATAAAAGAAGGCAATCTGAGTACAATATTAGTTAGTTTTAGTAAGTGTATAATCATACAATTTTAAACGTTGGCATTAAAAACTCAATAACATGCCTTATGGCCGTGTGAACCAACGCCGATTATTTCGAAGTTCAGATGAACGAGATCAATTTTAATCCACTCTAAATGAAATTGGTTTAAAGATTTGCATTGCACCAATGAAAAACGACGTTCAGGATATTCCGTTCAACTGATCCGAGATTAATTTGTAAGGCTATACCTGATTGGTTGGCTAAAACAAATGACAATCAAGAACCCCATAGAGTAATGTGATGTGTTAAAGTATCAACATGTAGGAGAAGAAAAAAATTCGGGCTGCAAACTTCTCTTAATTTGAGAGATGTACTAATCAACCGTGTCAATATGTACAAGGATTAGTGGAGTGTAAAAAAATAATAATATTAAAAAAAGAACTGATGGCACAACACAAAAGGAGAAGGAGAAAGCATGGAACCTTCTTCTACGTGACTTTAATAGCTTATGAAATGCATTCATGAGAGAACAGCATACGCTGAACCTCACCCGCTCAAATAAAGATATATTATTATTATTTCTGTTATTACTGTACTGTGGTAAGTATTTGAATTTTTCATTTCTTAATTCTTATATATTTATATTGTCGTGTCGTGTAAATAGTCAGTAACATGTATTTTCGTAAATTTATACAATCATATTTTCAACACCATGTATCAATATCATAAACATTGCTCTGTTCTAATTTACCTTACACATAATATATGACATTTATATGTGTTTTGTGTTCTGGGATAGAAAGTACTGTATTTTTAAACATTACGACTTTGCACCACAGAACCATAAATTATTATTATTTTGGCAGTTTTTAGTTTACATAGTTCTCAAATTATCAGCATTGTACGTACATCTCTAGTGTTTGCACACCCTCGATATCACTTTCCGCTCTTTTTATATTAAAAAACAACTGCCTGCAGTCGAAGCGTCAGTATCGTGAACCAGGATCACACACCAAAACGGTCGTGAATGGCCGATCAGAAGATAAACTCATTTTGATGTTCCTAGATCGCAATCAAGTGTTGAACCGTGCAATGGAATTTTTCAGTGATCCTTTCTCGATCCGAGTATAAAATTTGATCTTCGTTCGTGCACACTGCCATTAGTGGTACGGCGAAGGTATGAATTTTATTTTAGTTGTATGCCAGTCTGAAAGTTTGAGATCCCCTGTTTCAGAGCTTTCAACTGAATAATTTATGTGGTTTGTTTTTCCAGTCTTCTAGTTATTTGTGATAGAAAATGGGCCTTTGTCATGAAACTATCACAGAGATCTGAACATTAAACCACAGCAAATGACACAAAGTATCATTTGAATGCTGTAGAGGGAATTCGAAACAGATGAATTTGTTTTTTAGAATTTGGAGTATTGAATAGCCGGCTACTTCAAGTGGCTTCGCAGTTGTCCTCGTGACATTGAATCAATGCTGACATTTTGAGGCTCCCAATGGGAATTGAACCATGGACCTCTTGCACCGAAGACGAGAGTGCTAACCATTTAGCTACGTGGGAGCCCTGTTTTATCATATAGCAAATTACATTTTGAACAAAGAACCTTCAAAATGTCAGTTTTTTCTTCCAGATGTAAAATTTGGCTAATTCCATCACCTCCATTTCCGAGATCTGGCCTCTAGCCTTCGTATACTCTTTCTGCATGCAACTAGAAAGTTTGAAAGCTTTAAATATTGTACACATTTGCTGTTTATGTATTGAATTTAGAATACTCATTTATATATTTTTCATGTATATTATTTTCCAAATAGTTTATATAGCTACTGAGATTTGATTGATCTGTATAAAAATTAGAAAACAAACAGTTTTAAATACAAATAAATAACTGCCTTAAGCCTTGTACTGGAAAATGCATTCATTGTATAGTTATAAATAGCACATTGATTATTATTTTATGATAGCTAACACTTCACGAATGTCTAATTTTCATTATCATATTTGATGCAGTTGGAAGATTAACTTTTTTTTTACCTAAGCCTGGTAAATATTCTAGATGTATGAATTGTAACATTTATGGACCTACGGATATTGCCACTTCAGATGTACTTTTCCTTTTTAATTCATAATTGATTATTACATTAATACTACTAAAAATTCAGGTTTAGTGTGTAACCTTACCATATTCTTACACCATTAAGCCTTGTTTCCATGATATGAAAAACTCAATATGCTAACCAAGGCAGAAATTTATTTTATTTTAAAACATAAACTAAACATAATGTTTCAACCTTCTAGCAAGGTCTTCTTCAGACTCTGCACCAAGTACAAATGAAACAAGGTACAAAACAGGAAGATTATATATATATATATATATATATACACACACAAAAAAAATCACTCCCCTCCAGACACAAGATTATTGAAATGTTGTTTTTTCTGGAACATTCCAGCAGGTGGCCTTCACTTGTCAACTGTACTTTCACCTGACAGGCGATATAGCTAAACATTTCGTTTCATCTGGAAAGTGGTTGGACTCTTTATCTCACGCTCAAAGACACAATGAACTAGAAGGGGGGGACTGAAGATAAACAAAGAATGGAAGAAGGTGTTAGAAAGAGTGGAAAGGACAAGAGTGAAAGAGGAGAGAAGGAAGAGAAATGAAGAAAGAAAGGATAAGGAAAAAGAGCGTGAGATAAAGAGTCCAACCACTTTCCAGATGAATGTAAATGTTTAGCTATATTGCCTGTCAGATGAAAGTACAGTTGACAAGTGAAGGCCACCTGCTGGAATGTTCCAGAGAAAACAACTTTCTAATAATCTTGTGTCTGGAGGGAAGTGATTTTTGTGTATATATATCATCTTCCTGTTTTGTACTTTGTACAGAGTCTGAAGAAGACCTTGCTAGAAGGTTGAAACATTACGTTTAGTTTATGTTTTAAAATAAAATAAATTTCTGCCTTGGTCAGCATATTGAGTTTTTCATATTCTTAATGACAAATTAATATATGTGGATATTGTTTAATAAATGAACAATGTATGATCTTTTCCAGATGGCATCTTTGAATAGATTTGATGTGTTTTTGTCCAATACTGAAAAGACTTTTCAATTCGACAATGATCTGCCAAGCCTACCACTGCCTACCTTGGACAAGACACTGGAGAAGTACCTGGAGTCTGTTAAGCCATTTCTAACAGACGAGGACTTTTCTAGAACCAAAAGGATAGTGGAAAAATTTGCAAGGGGTGAAGGGAAAGAGCTTCATGCTAAGCTCTTGGAGAAGGCGAAGACTGAACGGAACTGGGTAAGTGAACTTGTGATAACTTACCAAGTTCGAATCCCTGCTTCGGCATGAGTATTCTTTGTGGGTGTTCTTTCATCAATTTCTTCATATCATTACTCATCCTCATCATTGCAATTAGCCAAAAGTGGAAGAAAAGTGATGTAAATTAACTAGGGCTGAGCCGATACCGATCCTGATACTCTTACCGATTCCAACAGATACTTGAAAATTGCAATATTTAAAATTTGTTCAGAATATTGATCAACATTGATGTGTACATTTTCTCCTCTAATTATATTCATCAATTTATCAAGAAATTTGCTTTAGAATATTCAATAATTTCATCAGAATATTAAAATAGATATTATGTAATCACGAAATATAGTTTTTCGTGCAAAATAAAAAGAAAGTTCGAATTTTTCATAATATTCAGGATAATTAGACTCCACGAAAGTGTCACGTGGCATTTTTGCGGACCTCGTGAAAGACCAAAATGCTGGAATAGCATGAATTCCAACCTATATTTTCCGATACCACTTTTATTGGCTGATACTTATACATCGGTATTGGCTCAGCCCTACAGTTAACCTTTTAAATAAAGATTACAGCAATGA
Source organism: Lepisma saccharinum (assembly GCF_977018435.1). NCBI lineage: Eukaryota > Metazoa > Arthropoda > Insecta > Zygentoma > Lepismatidae > Lepisma > Lepisma saccharinum. The sequence goes on from NC_139253.1 coordinate 6,812,956, forward strand.
ATTGGGTGATTTTGCAACACAGGATATAGCTAGTTGTTGCATCGGAGGTAACGCATGACTACCACCATTGATGAAGTTGTGGAACGCACATTTGCTGTAATAGCATATTACAATGATAGTTACGTGTCCATGGAGTTTGTACTTCAGAATCAGGGGTATCTGAAACCAAAAGTCTTCCAACCACCATCCCCATGCACCAGAGCTGCCATTAAGGAATGCGAGGCCCTGTGAGATCTATATATCGAGATCTATATCCACGAGGCCTTGCTGTTATGTAATGTTAAAATATCGATAACATCCGTTTCTCGTAAAATTCTTCTCTAACGCCAACCTGGTTATTAAAATTGTGTAATTATTACTAGAGCTAGGAATTTTAGGTGCAAAAATTTGCCAATAAAGGTGCAAAAAAGGTGCCAATATTTGTACAAAAAAGGTGCTAAAATAGGTGCTAATTTTCAGATGTAAAATTTATTGTGAGCAGTGCATACATATATGATTCAACTTGTCTGGATAAACACAGAGTATTCTCTGGTTTTAAATCGTTTAATATAACTAAGCAACGAAAATTCTCTAATACATTAGAAAGCGACATAAAGGAAAACATGCTTCTTCTTACTTGCTTAGAATTAGTCATCTAGAAAACTGTTAAAATAGATAACATTCAAAATTTCTAGGTTCTTCTGAGTGAGGCTACATCTGCGGACACTAAGCATATACTTGTAAGTTGAAAAAGAACATTCAACGTCAACAGACACAAGTGGTGCGTATTTTGTTTTCAACCAGTAATCCACATCCTTGGTTGCAACTTCTTGAACATCAGTGTTTTTGGCTAAACTTTGTTCTAACTTCTCTTTCCCGACCCCTTGCAGCTCTCGTTGCACATCCATCAAAACAGCCGACTGTGCTTCCTTTTCAGGACACTGCTCTTCCAGTTTTGTGATTGCCGTAGTAAGAAAATAGAAGCCATGTCAATATAGAGTTCATCTTGCAATTCCTGTTTTTTAGCTTTTTCTACAACTGAGGAATCACTAGGCAAAGCATCTAAAAATTTCGATATTGTATGGAAATGATTGCAAATAAACACTGCAGCTTTTAACCATGTACTCCATCTAGTGAGGATGGGAGAGGGTGGTAGTGGAAGTTTCGTAATTTCTATGCACTTCTATGTGTTCTAGAAGGAGCCTTTTTCAGTATTTTCTTAATGCTAGAAACAAATTCGTTCACATATGTATATTCATCTTTAAGAGCTTCACAAACTCGATGCAAAGCATGAACAATGCAAGTCACATGTTTTAAGTTAGGATACATATTCTTCAGATTAGAAAATGCAGCTAACATGTAAGATGCTTCATCTGCAAGAACTAACCACACACTATCATATTTTACACCCTCCGGCCACAATACAAAACATGCATCATTGAAACTTTGCATTACACTTGCATTATCTCTTTTGCCGAGAAAATAAGTTTTTAAAAGCATGGGTTTCACTTGATGTTCATTGAGAGGTGCTACTAAAATGTTCAAAACGTACCTGTTTTGCCTATCTGGGGTTTCATCTAGTATGAAATAGACAGCTACTACTTGCCTGATCTGCGAGATTTTAGCTTCATAAAGAGGTTGAAGGTAAGATTTCCTTAAGGTACCCTCATCTGGAACTGACTTCGCAGTATATTTTTGCAAATATGATTTCATGACAGGATTGTTAAGTTTCGAAAGAGGTATTCCACACGCTATAAATGCCCTTGCTGTCTCACTGAAAAATTCATTTGCATTTCTGGAACTCTAAGATGCAAGCACCTCACCAACGAATTGCTGTCGCTTCCCACCTTTACCATCTCATAGTTCTTTATTCCTGACGTGCTTCCCACTTTGTAGATGCTGCACAACCCGAGTGTGTTGGTGTTTGTCATCAACAGCAATAGAAATATCACACACATCACACCTCAGAACAGATCCATCACTCTGAATGCCATCACCGCTTAACTGTTTAACAATGTCCTGCAGTTTCCCAACATTTACTTTATGTTTTGGCATGGTGAACAAGCAAATCCGATGCATCGATCAGTCGATCACAGACTGCAGTTACCTTGCTCGGTGAGATGGGAGAAGGAAACGAAAACAAAACAGCATTCCTACAACAATTCGTAAACAATACAGCATAGGACAAAAAGAGCACAACTTCTAGCAATTGTAACACGTCATTGTTGGCACTGTTTAAAGTCCGCGCGCTTACTACATTAACGTCCAAGAACTGAAGAAAGCCGATTCATTGTTGTGCGGTAAACAAGAATCGCTTGCCAAGAAGCCGTGCCTCGAATGTAGGTGGGGTTAAACAGCGTGCAAGTTGTATTTAAAAAAATGATAAAGATGCAAAAAGGGCGAAAAGGTGCAAAAGGTTCTGAGATTGTGAAAAGGTGGAAAAGGTTCTGAGTTTGTGAAAAAGGTGCAAAAAGGTGCAACCGAAACACCATGAGTAGAGTTCAATACGTGCTTATTTTGGGGATGAGTCACTTTTTTGCCCATTTTCACACAAAAAATTTAAGGTGCAGCACCTAAAATTCCTAGCTCTAATTATTACATATTGTTAAGCACGAGCGTGCGTTCGCAGTATCGCCGTTTAACACCAATAACATTTAAAATTTGGCAACCAGCTTTTCTTAATGACTTTTGCTGATTGAGACTTTGTTTTAGAAATACAAGCCCTAGAAAAGAAATATCTTATCCTTTGTGTTTGCAGCTATACTGTAAATTTACCCTTGTTGTTACCTTGTCAAGTGTATCTACATTTTTTCCGTTTATTGTGGCGAAATTTGAAATGGAAGCTGTATTTGCAAGCAGCAAGATTTTTTTTCGAAGGTCCCCTTATGGCTTTTTAAAAACATGTCCTTATTTTTAGCCTTTTGGAATCCAGATTCAAATTTACGAAATTTGCCCCGTTCCCTAGGAATTCCTATAATCGCGATTATACACATCCGCACGCACTCGGTGTCATACATGAATGACTTGAATTTTGTTGACACTTCGGCATGGTTGTAAAATCTGACAAAATCTGGAAATGTTTATTCTCTGGTAGGGTTTGAGAGGCAATAAAAATAAAGTATTCATATCTCCAGATCTGTACTTCTATTTTATCTGTGGGGGCAATATGCTGACCCAAGGTCCATTGACCTGCACACCACCAGTCTTTTGAGGTCTGTTTCTGAAGCACCTTTTTGGAAATGGACGGAGTTGTAAAGTTTGACAACGGAGGAATGGAAGACCGTGGAAGGAAACACTATACACCCCTGATTATAAATTGAAATAATCTTGTGTAATTTTTTTTGTATTAGTGTGTGATTTGTGATTTCTTTTTGTAAGATTCTAACTTCATATCTAAGTTTGAGACATAAATACTGTCGTCAAGTACAGTAAAATGCAGTATTAAAAGACTGATATTGTTTTACATGTTTCCTTCCGATGAGAAGTTGCAAAAATTTATTGAGAAGACAAATTTGACGTGGCAAATTCTAAATTTGCTGTTCATTTTTTTTACATGCGCTATTTACAATCTGAAGTGCTTGGAATATCACAAAATAAGGACTAAAGATTGACACCAATCCTGTGTTGCGAATTGCTTGGCTAAAAATCGGTAAATTACTATAAATGCAGAAAAGCTAAAATGAAAACATAATGAAAATAAATTCTTGCAAACTGAGGGTTGCTTAAATGCTGCAGTCACATTTCAGTGCATAAAAGTGAAAAACAAATTATTGATTGTGCCAGCAATGGGACTGCTCTCAGACTATATTTATTCCTACTTTTCTATTTTATGTCACTTTTCTGCCTCTTTAGTTAAATCGTAACGATGAGCATGAATGACGCTTATATAAAATTGAAGAAGGCACACTCACAAAGGAACATCGAAGTCCACGCCAGGATTCGAGCAAGTGCATTTTTTTTAGAATTAGATATTTGAATAGTAGGAATCAAAAAATGAGATGATAGGAGTGAAGCAAAAGAACTGAACGTATCTATATTTTCGAAATGCTTCACAGTAATGCTGCTACAAAGAACTCCGTAGCGCAAGAGCCATCTTAAGGGCACAGCCTGCCAATCAACTTTTCTTTGGGTGACCCGTGGTGAGCGCAGCGAATTCCATCCCCACTATTTTCTGGCTTTCGAGACTGGAGCCTGCTACTGCTTCTTTTCAGTAGCTCCTTAATTGTCCTCACGATGCTGAAATTATAACAACACCGAAATTTTTAGAGTTCATACTGTAAATCAAAACTGGGCGGGACCACTCGCACCAAACTCTAGAGCACTAACCAGTAGACTTCGCGGGAGCCCTCTTCACAGTAATAGGTACGCTTAAATTTATTTATTTAATAAAAAATAACTTTCTCCTAATTTCATCTAACCACCATTCTTCATCGTCGCCACGATAAGACTAAAAAACAGAAATGCATTTTTTACCCTTTGGGTACCTACCTATTTGTCTACTTGATTCAGAGGTTTTTAGCAGACTACAAATCTGCACCCCTACTCATTATTCTCGAAAACAAGAACGTTACGTGCTTTGCACTAATGGAGTATCAGACATTCGGTAGACTGTTTCATCTTGCCGTTTAAGACACCCAGCTGCGGTTGTAAACACGAGGGGTTGTAGAAAAGAGCCCAGCTGTCCTTCAAGGCTTTGATGCCGACTATTGGTTTCATCTTTTCGTGGAGCGGCACACCTTCAAATTTCCTGTCCCTCAGTTTCCAGACAAATAACCATTTTATGATGCCTGTCCTCGGTCGAACATTAGGCAGAAAATCAGGGAAAGTTGGAGTCACAAATGGGTCGTTGTTCCTTGTTGGTGAATTTTCACTGTCAGCTTGAGAAGAGAGAACATAGTTGTCCGTTACCAGAAATACAACTTTGTTATGACGCAATTTTTCTTTTCAGAACAGTTATATTTTCTTTCTTCTATTCGAGTGTAATCGCCCTTGCACAAAAATATTAGCAAATAACTGATTTGGAAGCGTGAGGCCCTGTGTGGTGGCACACGTCGCACACCCCTAACGGCAGCCCTGCCATGCACCCTCAAGATCGGATCTGGGAAGAGGCAACTCAAATTCCTGTGGCCATGCTGCGCAATGTTGTGTAACCTTCCCAAAAGACAGTGTGTGTGTGGAAAGAAATGGAGGTCATCTTAGTAATGTTTTTTTTTGTAATAAATCAAAATGTGAGGATTGTATTTTCTTTTGGTATTTCTTTTTCAGTGAAAAAAGTAGTCATTTTGTCGTAATTGTGGCCGCGGTGGCTCAGTCGGTAACGCGTCTGACTACCATGCTCAAGGTCCCGGGTTCGATCCCCGGCCGGTTCAAATCCGGGAACTTTTCTAACGATGGAAGCGGCCCCGGCGCCCACCCAGCGTCGAATAACATGGGTACCTGGGGGGGAAACCCTGGGGGGTAAAGGCGGTCAGGGGCGTGATGCTGATCACATCACCCTCACTCACGACCGGATCAAGAAAGTGTGGGGCGTTACCCCCACACCCCCTATACGCCTTCATGGCGTGGTGCTAAGCACAGGGGAGCACTTTACCTTTACCTTTATTTTGTCGTAATTATGTGTGTTTTGTTTGTCTTGAATGTGGAGTATTTAAAATCGGCCGATTCATTGCCACACCACGTACATATTTTGTATAAAAACATAACAAAAGTGGTTGAATACCACTACCACAAGAAATAAAAGTAGATCACAAATATTTATGGAAATATCAGATGAATAAAGTTATTAATCAAACATAGAACTATATCATTATAGGCTGATAAAACCTGTCTGCATGTTAATTAATCCCCAAAATTGATTATTGTTCTCGTTGTTTTATAGGTTGAGGATTGGTGGGAGAAATATGCATATCTGACGATACGTGAATCTCTAATTCCAAATGTAAGCATGATTGGCACAAGAAGCCCACTTGAGGAGATAGGATTACTGAATGTGCAACATGGACTGAAAGTAAGTGCCACACAAAAGAGAAAAACCATCTTAAAATGTGAAGTTGTTTGGAAAATTCATATTAAACTGTTTATGATTTTGAAATTTTAGCTCATTCATTCTTTAGAATATTTTACAACAATCTGTGCTCAGACTGAAGTAACTGCTGAGTTTAATATTCCTGCCTTTCTGTTCTACTTCACAGGAGGCAGCCTTCTACGTTTATTACCTCCTCGAGTTCTGGGTCTTCTTGAGACAGCAACGTGTTGCTCCTGTAAAGGCTGTGAATAAGACCCGCTTCAGCATGTCGCAATATAGGCATTTATTCAACACCACCAGGATTCCTGGGAACACATGCGATTCTATCCAGTGTTACTTCAAAACAGGTAAAGTTTCAAGGTTACATTCAGAATTCTCGCAATATTTTTGCTTGAAATATTACGAGGTGCATCCAGAAAAGTAAGTTTCCCTATTTTTTTCCCGTGAAAATAAACATAATGAGCCATGTAAATTGCGCATGCGCAGCAGAGCTAAGACGTATCAATCATATGCCAGGCGGACAGATCCCGCCCGGCGCCAGTAGCGAGGCAGTAGTGGTCCGAAATGGAAGCTCGTATTCCTTCTCCCGCCGCATTCCAGTAGCGAGGCAGCAGTGGTCCGAAATGGAAGCTCGTATTCCTTCTCCTGCCGCATGCGAGGTTCGGTCGGTGATAAAGTTCCTGAATGCACAAAGCATTGCGCCAATTGACATTCATCGTCAGCTCTGTGAGGTCTATGGGCCGAACATTATGAGTAAGCAGATGGTGCGTCGCTGGTGTCGGCAGTTTTCGGAAGGTCGTCAAAGTGTCCATGATGAAGAGCGCAGTGGGCGTCCGTCCCTCATCACTGATGATCTGGTTGAGCTGGTGCGGCAGCGCATCGTAGAGAACCGTCGCTTCACGATTACGGAGTTGAGTAGCCTCTTTCCGCAGATATCGCGATCCGTGTTGCATGAGATTGTCACGCAGCGCCTACTGTTCAAAAAAATGTGGGCCAGGTGGGTGCCGAAAAACCTGACACCCGAACACAAAATGAAACGTTCAGGAGCAGCACTGACATTCCTGCAACGGTACCATGATGACGGCGATGATTTCCTCGACAGGATCGTCACGGGCGATGAGACGTGGATTTCGCACTTCACCCCGGAAACCAAGCAGCAGTCAATGCATTGGCGGCATAGTGGATCTCCGGTCAAGAAGAAATTCAAACAGACGCTGTCGGTACAGAAAGTGATGTGCACCGTGTTTTGGGACAGGAAGGGCATTTTGTTCATTGACTTCCTCCCCAGAAGTGAAACTATGAACGCTGACCATTACTGTGAAACACTAAGGAAATTGCGACGTGCCATTCAAAACAAGAGGCGTGGCATGTTTACTGCAGGTGTTGTGCTCCTCCATGACAATGCTCGTCCACATACAGCTCGGCGCACAGCAGCTGTTTTGACGGAATTTGGCTGGGAGTTGTTTGATCATCCACCTTACAGTCCTGATCTGGCTCCCAGCGATTTTCACGTTTTCTTGCACCTCAAGAAATTCCTGTCCTCCGGTGAGCGTTTTGGCAACAACGAAGAGCTGAAGCCGTCTGTCACACGCTGGTTCCATTCACAGGCAGCAGAGTTCTACGACAGTGGGATCCAGAAGTTGATACCACGATACGACAAGTGTCTCAATTCTGGTGGTTGCTATGTTAAAAAATAGCTGAACCTTTGCTGTACCTGTTGCCAATAAATGGTTTCCTGAAACTGTGTTCTTTTTTTAAAAAAAAAAATAGGGAAACTTACTTTCTGCATGCACCTCGTATTTGTTAGAAAGGTGTGATTTATGCATTTTGATGCTTCAGTGGCTGAGCATGTTAAGTAATAAACTCATTTTCTCGCCACAAGAAGTTACTAGTTCAAGTCGTGGCCTTGACATGGTGTTCCTTTATTAGTACGAGGGTTACACCAAAAGTAATGAACAACATTTTTTTTCAAAATTATCATGTTGTATTGTTATAAAACCAAGTACATAACCTTAATCTACTTTTCCACGTAATCCCCAAATCTTTGAACACATTTTCACCACCATTCTGAAAGATTTAATAAGCCCCTGCGGTAGAAGCCCGTTCCAGCCTGCCGAAGGCACTGATGTGCTGCTTTTTAAATTGCCTTTGTTGTCTCATAACGGTGGCCTCACATCTGATCCTTCACAAGTCCAAACTGATGGTAATTTGATGGTGCCAGATCAGGAGTGTAGGACAGGTGTGGAAGAAATTCCCACACCATTTTATCAATATCAATGTGAAGCAAAGTGAGTGGGGACGATCACTGTCGTGCTGGAGGATGATCTTTCTTCCAGTATGTTTATTGTGCAATGTAAGATGGAGTTTGTACAGTGTCTGGACATACAGAGTAGCTTTAATTGTTTGTCCAAGTTCGAGAAAATCTGCCCAACCCTCTCCTTGTTGCATTCAGTTGATGCTGTTTGAGGACCGATCTTTAAAATGTTTCACCAATCTTCTATCACTCATGCACACATTTCCATAGGAACACTGAGGCCTCTGGTGAATTTCTGCAGCAGGGATTTTCTTTTTAATGAGAAATTCAATAGCAACATGCTGACAAAATTAAATATGATTGTCCACCATTTTGTTAGGAGCAATTCTGGTCATGTGATGAAAGTTAATGTTGTCTCACAAGAGATGGCAACACCTACCACACAGTGCTCATTCTTCAGCTGTTGCCTGCAAAAAATAAATGCTTATTACTTTTGGTTTGACCCTTGTACAATCACAGACACTTCTGGAGGTCAATAGAATCGATACAACCCAGGACTGTGTGTGACTGTACATATTTTTTCAGTCATATTTTATAAATTAATTATAACTGTTAATGGTCCTAAACGTACCAAACTAAAGGGTGGGGCAAAAAAAGGTAACCAAAACATGGAAATGAGATATAACTTCGGTTACCTTTTTCTTGCCCCACCCTGTACTTATATTACTTTGATTTTTGGTTTATGTATTATTAGATGCTTGAATTTGAATTGGTGTTTAAGTCCACTTTATGCACATTATGGCTAATCAAGGCTGGACCTACAGTTTAAAATGGGATCCAAACCACCATGTGCCTCCACCGGGACACTCGCCATTCTTGTAATGAGTTTTCACTATCAAAACTCGTAATTCCTTCGTGGAACGATCCATCTCAACTAAGCTGCAGTAATCATTGATAAAGGAACTTGTAAGAACAATGTTACAAACCCAACCACAAGACATGTTGCGTAAATCAAACTTTGCATTCTTAAATTGAAACATTTTCCCGTTGTAATGATGTAAACATACTTGTCATTCTTTTTGAAAAAAGTATTCTATTAGGCATATTAAATCAGTCGCTTTTGTTGGGACACTCTTTACAAACAATATATACCCATTGGTTTTATTACTTTTATGATATTTTCAATGTTAATAGTGTATAATTGTAACAGGAAATATCTATGTTACAGAAGATGAAGGTGACTGCCCGACTCATATTATTGTACTTAATGGCGGACACATATTTGAGCTTCAAATACTAGACAGAGACGGGAAGTTGATCACACCTCTTGAGCTGGAAAGGCAGTTCCGTTTCATCAAGACAACAGCAAGTGATCTGAAGGAAGGGCAAAGTGTTGGGTGTCTGACTTGCGACAATCGGACAAAATGGGCAACAGTAGGTAGTAGACAATTCTCCTATATTACTAATGTTGTAAAATGTTTATTATTTAATAAAAAATACATTGCTTTTTTAAATGTAACGTTGTGTGCTATCTTGTGGTGCAAGGTGCTGTAGTGTTAGTTGTCAGTTTTCAAAGTGTGGATTGGATATTATTTTTTATTTATTTAGAAAATTTCATATATAGCACAAATAGCCATTTTATGCTGAAATAGCCAACAGTGAAAAAAACAATATTAAAAATAACACAAGAAATATTAACAAAAATGAGTCAAAGATTGCACTATTTGATATTATTTAAAAGCATTTTCTTCCTGATGGAAGACCAAAGGATCTAATTTATTGCAAATTAAGACAAACTTTTTGCTAATGCAGTAAAACTTCTCCTAACGGACACCTCTAAATTACGGACATTTTTAAATTCCCCTGCAGAAATACATGGGGTTTAATGGCAATATTACTTCTCAACAACGGACATTCTTAATAATGGATGTTGACACTGAAAACTACCTCCCCAACGCAAATAAAACTTCTTAATAACGGACAGTCTGAAAGAAAACTGTAGCAATTATGGAAATTCGATACAACAATGGCCAGTATTTCGAACTAGCACGCATTGTTTCATGTTACATCGAACATATTTCTTCCTAAAAGTGCAGACAGTAGACAGTATTATTTGTTTAAGATTAGGCACACACAGAAAATGTATTATGTAGAAATTTTCAGCAAAAAATGCAGGCTCGACTAGGACTCAAACCTGGGTCTGTGGCATACCATGCCATTGTTCTACCACTGAGCTACCGAACTAGCCTGGCCTCGCCTCATTTTTCGCTATCGCTGTTTTACCTGCATGGAATCGTCTCTGCCAGTGCTACCGCAATGGGATCTGTTGCCTTTGAAGATGTACTACATAGAAATTTTCAGCGAAAATGTGTGCCTAATCTTCAATAATTAACATCTCTATGCTGGGAGGAACCAGGCAACGTCGAAGTCTACTGTGTTTCAAAGGTAACAGATCCCATTGGGGGAGCACTGGCAGAGACGATTCCATGCAGGTAAAACAGCGATAGCGAAAAATCAGGTGAGGCCAGGCTGGCTCGGTAGCTCAGTGGTAGAGCAATGGCATGGTATGCCAGAAACCCAGGTTCGAGTCCTGGTGAAGCCTGCATTTCTCGCTGAAATTTTGTACGTAGTATTCTTTGTGGTTATCTTGAGAGGTGTGTGTGTAACTTCTGCTATGATGTCGCAGAGACGCAAACGACTGACTTTAAGGGAAAAAGTTGAAGTCATCAATGTCTACGAGAGAGAGAAACTTAGTGTTCAAGACATGGCCAATTGTAAATAACTAAGATTCAGAAAAATATTGATGATTATTTTGGACAATCTGGGTCTGGCCAGAAATAGTTAGCGCGTATTGAAAATGAAAGAGCATTTTGAACGCAGTAATTTAACAAAGGATTACACTATGTATACTGTATTTTTTTTAAAAAAAATTCTAATGTATGCAGGGATACTTTAGCAAATTTAAATTCACCGTATGTAGTATTTTGTTCCTTGAATGTAGTGTAATATGCTTATCCTATTGTGTAACATCCTACACTTTTTTCTGAATTGCGGACACTTCTTAATAAAAGACATTTATTTATCCCCCAGGCCTGTCCGTTATTGAGAAGCTTTACTGTATCAATAACCAATATTCTACTAAGCCAATTATTAAATTCATTGAGCACATTAACGGTTCATTCACCTCCTTAATGCATCTGACCAGTTGCAATGTGTTTTGCCTTTGAAAAAAAAACTGAACTTTATATTTAGACATTTACTTCACAAAATGACAGATTTTTACATTCAACTATTCGAAATTAATATTTTTCCATGGGTTCAGAACAAAATTTTGGAGAAATTTAACTCTCAAGTTGAATTATATCCATGACCTGTCTTAGTATGTTCCCAGTCCAGTTTATATTGCCATACTAAAATTTTATTTTCATTTTAAGAGTGGGAGAGATATTTACCAGGGCTGAGCCAATATCGATGCTGATGTATTGGCTGGATTTTATTTTCTAATACCGGCAAATACTTTTCCGGCATTTTGGTCTTCCGTAGCGACTGCAAAAATGCTGTACAACACTTTTGCAGAGTCTGCTTATCTTGGAAATTATGCAAAATTTGAAGTTACAATTTATTTTGCACCAGTATTGTGCGATTGCTAGAGGCACATATTTTTGGTAAATAAAAAAGCCAAATTTCGGTACAAAAACAGAGTCGATTTCGCGTTCAAAAGCGGTAAATAATATAACATATCGGTGTTATAGCGGTGAATAATCACATCAAAAGTGCTATATAAAATTACATTTTGGTTTTAAAATTGTGAATATACGTAATTCAAAATTTGATTAAAAAACTGCACTTCTAATAGAACATTTATGTAGTTACCAGAGTATTTAGTTTATGTCTGTCCGGTGGAGGCACAAGTGGTTCGGATCCCACTTTAAACTGTAGGTACAGTCCCGATTAGCCTTACTGTGCATAAAGTGGACTTAAAACATCAACTCAACTCAAGTTTATTTCTGTGTAAAGGGGTCAATTTTTGCTTCTCAAATATTTACAGCAGAATTAAGCAATTTTCCGTGAATTGCATAACTCACAGATACTCCAGACTTCAGAAAGTGTCGCGTCGGTATATAAACGGTAAATTTCGTGTTTAAGTGTATTTTGCATTATGCAGTTCATTTCGCATTATTTCGTGACAAAACAGGGTAGGAAAATGAACCTCACACCTTTCAGAAACATGAAAAATGAACATTATATCATGTAATTTCATATTTCGTGTTTTCGTCAAAAACAAAATTTGCAGGCCTCTAGCGATTGCATAACAGATATTTGAATATTCTGTAACTCTTGAATATTTTGCAGCAAACCTGTGGTAAATTGATACTTTTAATCGAAGTGAAATACTCACCCATTAATAGTAATCAATATTTTTTAACAACTTTTAGTTGTTACAATGTTCAAGCATTGGTATTGGTATCTGTGGTTACCAGTAACGACATTCGCTCTGCTCTAGTATTTACGCAAGACTCACTCCTATTGAAAAGTTTACTTCCTTCTTGTTGTTCTTTGTCGGTGACTGCTTAAATAATCCCCATGGTGCAACAGCCCTTGAGGGCCAAGGCCTACCTACCGACTGCAGGCCTTGCTTCCACATACCTCAGCAGAGGTGAGCTATCATCCAACCAGTTACTTTGGTTAGCATGCCAAACTCCCAGTCATTGTACCATGCTACTCATTCGTAGATCCCCAATTTCCTCACAATGGTGGGCCACCGGTCCCGTACATGGGCCGAAATCCCAGGAGAAAAGTTTGTTACACTTCTCCCCCAGGAGACTTGAACCAGCATGCATCCCGTATCCAGAGTCTAAAACCTGACACCTTAGACCACACGTCCATGGTGCATGACATACCTGCTCAAACAAGTTATCAAATTTAAAGCAAAAATATCTGATATGAATGTATGAAGATTCTTAAATCATTCTAAATGTCTTCCAAATTATGAAAAAAAGAGTCTTAGTATAGCAACTTGTTTCAACCTCTTGCTGCTTTTGTTTTTTCAGTGTAAAAGTTGCATTTATATTTCCCAGTTTCAACGAATGTAATTTATGATCTTAAAAATATTGATTTTCTTTCAGAACAGAGAGTGGTTGAGCAAGCTATCCATTGAAAATCAACAAAACTTGGAGAAGATAGGCAAAGCCATACTTGTGGTGTCACTGGAGGATGAAATAGCCAACTCTCATGCGGAATCATTACATAAATCATTATGTGAAAATTTTTCAAATAGATGGCCGGACAAGAGCATGAATGTCGTGTTCTTCGCTAATGGTCTTTCAACTGTCATAGCAGATGTGAGTTTCCATATCTCCCTAGTAGTTTATTTTTATGTGTTTCTTATGTTTATTCAGGCCTCCCTGAAACCGTAGTGGTAACATTGTCACCTTGTAATCGAGGGCCTTCAGGTTCGATACCCTGTGGAGACACATAGTGATTTGGATTCCATTTTAAACTGTAGGTCCAGTCCCGATATCCTTACTAAATAAATTTTTAAAAATCAATGCCTTAATCCTAACAATATTAATTTTTAAACTTAATACATCAATTAAAATGTGCCCTTGAAATTAAATATTAATAAATAAATGATGGTATAATGATAAAATGTAATAGTTTGATTTTGTCTAGGTCCGTTGACAAATATAAATACAGTGCAACCTCAATTTTACGTTCTTCAGGAGACCAAGCTGAAAGAACTTAAAATGCAGGAAAATGTATAATCCGGGATTGTAAAATCAGGCTTCCACTGTATATGTTAATGAAAATTGCAGCCCAGCAGTTGAGAAATACACTCTACATCCGTAAAATTCAATACTTTCGTATAATCTCATTTTTAATATGAATTATTTTTGTGCGGAGTCGCTTTATGTATTTGTTTCATATTTAGTGAGATTTACAGGCAAATCATAAAATTACTTGTTATTTTCAATTCTAATTTTATGAAGATAAATTTTTGATCGTGTGCCAAATTTTTAACCTGGAAATACACTTTGCTAATTTTTTTTTCCCTCAGCATGTGGCATTTGATGGAATTGTAAGCGTGTCTTCAACGCATTATGTAGAGCTTGCTTTGTCCGAAACAAAGTTGCGTTGGAATGGATCCAGGGACATCAGAGATTTGCCAGAGCCACAATTGCTAAATTTCCTTCTGGATCCAACGCTTGAGAAGGAGATAGCTCGTGTTAAGTGTGAGGAAGAGGAAAATGTGAGCATAAATTTATTTTACTTTATGTTTAGGTGCATACAGGAGATATTCTATTGTAGAAACCTAACTATCGGCTAGGAATAGCACCCACAGGATTCTCACTGACCGAAGAAACCAGGAGAAGGCAGGAAAACCCATATTTCTCTTGTACTTGCCAGAATTAGTGAACAAAAAGAAATTGAAGTTTTTTTGTAAAGCAGTTATGTGCTGGGAGATATTCTCTGCACAATGTATTTGTTCATTTATTTTGAAACGTGTTGACTAAACATTATTCTCTTAAGTATCGAGTGCAGTTCAGCACTTAAAATTTGCTTATTAGCATGTTAAGGTACCATGGAATGCTTTGGAAACTTGTTTTAAAATTATCAGAGAAAGCTCATTTTGGTTCTGGATTTAAGTACCTGATTTTCAGTTCTGAATGCAGAAATTTCTTGCATATTCTGCTGTAAAGCATTTTTAAAATTTTTCATTGCATCGTACAATCCACGGCAATGAAAACACTAAAATCATGTACGAGAAGGTTTCGGAGGTATTTCATTCAACAGTGGAAAATAGGCAACAAGGAATCAACAGGAAGCAATATACGTATATAATGTAATCTTGATGTTATGGATTTTATGTTAGCCACAGGCTAATAGAGTTAAATGTTAAAGACAGAGTATACAGGTATCGTTATTAAGTTCTATGCATTAAAAGGAAAATGAGTATTTGTTTGTTGTTGCAATAACAGTTTGACATTGTGAATTTCTCGTTTTTCAGAAGGCTGAGTTAATTGTTATTAGGGAAGTCTTTGACAAGTATGGAAAGAAGTTCATTCAAAAACAGAAACTCCATCCAGATTCCTACATCCAAATGGCTTTGCAATTAGCGTATTATAGACTTCACAAAAGGTGAGATGGTAATTACAAAATTTGTTTTATTTTTCTATACTTTTGGTGGTAACAGGCTACCACTCTTTCACGTCATATGCAAGTATCTCCGAGACTACCAACAAAGAAATGGCATTCTCTAGTTGTTCAGTAGTGTAATGTCATTGAATTCTAATATTTGGTCACTAGATGGCAGTGAGATGTTGATGTGTGAAGGGTTATATGTATGATGTAACAGAACTTGGTTCTTCATCTTTGTGCGTGCAAGAGCAAATGTTGGTGCAACCATATGTCGTGGTTCTTTGGAGTTTTGAAATTGTGTTATTTTGCGTAATATCCATGTTAATTCAATACATTTTGTAACCGTATAAACTTTCATTTGTTCACCCAACATGGGTTGCAAAAGTTATACCAAGTGTTTGTATTAGAATGGTGTAATGCCTTTCTTCACTACTAACGGTATGTGTAATAGTTATGTTGTCTATGTGGTCAAAAATCTTAGCAAAAAAGCAAATTAAAACAATAAGAGCAAAATAAACTTACTTATGGCAAAATGAAGGCAAGATTGCTGTCCTAATTGTGCTATTATTACATTTATTATTAACAATACTGTACAATTCTAAAATAGAAATATTGTGATGCAGATATTTTTTTCTCTGGCTCATGAACACTTTGATGCACAGATTTTAAATTTTACACTTTACCATTGTTGAATGAACGTGTTAAAATTTTTTTTGGGGGTGTGAGCACATATGGCCAGTTTGCACCCTTCAAAGTATATGGGTAAAAAAATCCCCTTATCTAAAATCTTTACCTGGTCATTAAAAAAGGAGTGTAAAATGTCCCTCGAGAAGGCTAAAAGTGCAAGGCTGTAAAGGGACATGCACAGGACATGCACAACACATTAAAAATGTAAGAATGCAATAGAAACTTTCTCAGAGACAGTGTAAAAGGTCCGTTCTTTACAAAAAGCTAAAAACATTTGTTAAAAACTCTGGCATCATCTCCCAACATGGATGGTAAACAGTTGGGAAGGTTAAATTGTTTGAGGATATTAAAATTGGCACATTCGATAAGAAAATGGCGAACACTTAAAATAACATTAGGTTCACAAAAGATTGGAGGGTGCAGACACTGCAGCAAATGACATTGTTGAGACATCCATTGTGAAAAATGACCAGACGTTGATTCCTTAATAATCTAATGATAGTGCTTGTTATAGCATGTCTATATTTATATAAAGGAGGGACTTATTAATTGATACTGTCTTCATCACTACATGCATGTTGGCAAAATTACAGATAACTTGATGAGTCTGATATTTCTAACAGTCAGCAATTGAATCCACAATTCTGCCAATTTGTTACTGCTTAATATGAATATAAAGTTTTATTAAATTATGCTGGTTTTGTAAAATACATGTTGAATACATACAGGGGTTGGACAAAATAATATGAACACCCACCTAATATGGTGTGGGACCACCTTTGGCTTTGAGAGCAGCTTCAATCCTCCTGGGAATGGATGCATACAAATCCTGGATGGTAGTCAGTGGGATGCTATACCATTCCTCAACAAGAAACTGCTCCAATTCCTTGAGATTGGATGGCGGATGGAAACGGGCCCGTAGTCTGGTTTCCAATGCTGACCACAATGGCTCTATACTAATATTCAAATCAGGCGATTGTGCAAGCCAGGGAAGATGTGTAAGTGCATCATCGTGCTCATCAAACCAATCTTGGACAATGCCAGCGTTATGAATGGGGCATTATCATCCTGGAAGATGGTCACCTAAAATGCGTACATACACCTTGGCAGTTACCCTTTCTTTCAGTGTGACAATAGGACCCAGTGAATGCCATGAAATGACTGCCCACACCATTACACTACCACCACCATGCTTCACTGTTAGCACCAGCCAGTCTGGATTGTATGCTTCGGCTGGTGTTCGCCATACGTAAACACGTCCACTGGTGGGGAATGGTGTGAAGGTAGATTCGTCGGACCACATGACATGTTTCCATTTGTCTGTAGTCCAGGTTTTGTGCTCCTGACACCACTGACGTCTCAGTTTGGCATTGTCCTGCATAACAAGCGGTTTGGCAATAACAGCTCTGCCATGGATATTCTGTTTATGCAGTTCCTAGCACACTGTTTTCGTTGACACTGCATTCTCAACATGCATATTCAGCTCAGCAGTCACTTTGGTTGCTGTGGTCTTTCTCTGAGAGCCAACAATCCTCCGTAATGCCCTCCTGTCTCTCTTGTCAGTTTCGAATTTCTACCACTATTCTGTTTCGCAGATGTTGTTTTCCCCTGCACTTTGTATGCTGTCATGATACAGTAGCTTGCGATACCACTACTAACTTTGTAACCGTTGTTACGGATGCACCAACTAATCGGGCACCAACAATTTTCCCTTGTTGGAAGTGTATAAGGTCAGACATAATGGCAGCGCAACACAACACGAAGCTGTTCACAGGCTTACTGGTGGCTCATACCTCTAGCAGAGGGATCATAGGACACGGAGAAAAGAAAAGACGCGTTCTGTGCATTCCAGTGCAGACACACAACTTCGAAAATGGGGCTCATCTAATCGGGTGTTCATATTATTTTGTCCAACCCCTGTATATAGCTTGTTTTTCCAAGTCAAAACCCATCACAATCTTACATTAATTAAGGAGGTGCAAGTTATTAACATTCTTCATGTAAATCTTTACTATTTAGTATCAAACTAGTACAACATCACTATTGGCAAATTTTGTATCCGTACTTACTTCAAGGTGTCTACAGACCACAAATTGTAGAAGCATTATTGGAACCAGGGTTTTGTTAACAAACTTTAAGAAATTTGCAGAACTTAGTGACACATATAGAACTTCATAAAGATGTATATTTATGACAGTTGTGTTTTTATTTTTACCTAGAATAAAAATAGGATATTATTTAAAAGAATCGGTACATATAGTGAACAATATAATGGAAGTATACATCATGCTAAAATTGAGTAATTTTCATATTTTCTGTCCTTGTTTCTTTTGAGAATTTTGTCTTTCTGACCAATAGTATGGCCAAGCAGGGCTTGGTAGGGAGGGGGAGGGTCAAAACACCCATTTAGCGCAGTATTCCTAAAAAAAAAGTCAAAAGCAGAAAAAGATGGCAAAATGAGGGCTGGCCTACTAAAAAAAAAAGTATACATACACCAGCTCCTCTTTGAAAATCCTGGACACGCCACTGTTGTTGACGACAACAAACCCCTGTTGCTGGATGATAGTATCTAAAATGTTTCCTGGAAACTCTTGGTAGCTCTGTCAGTGCATTTGTAGAGATTTTCTAAATTTAATGGAGAATTTAAATAAAATTTGTTCTGCGGTAAAATTCGAGCATGATTCATGTAGGCGTCAATAGGCAAACAGTGAAAGCAAAGGCTAGAGATGGATATAAACTATGGCTGAACTTGGGACGTACTGTACTAAGGAGTAGGTCTTTATCGCTGTCAACCGGGTTACCACATGTTGAGGCTGCTGAGCAGTGGCATCTCCTGACCCTGAACTTCAGGCGTTGGCAAAGAAGGAATGTTAACCCCTCCCCCTCTTATTTCTGCGAACCAATATTACAAATTTTCTCCGTACCTTTTTGGTGTAATTTTATAAATATTTAGAAAAACATTAAATTACATAAATTATTTTAAATGAAGTAAATACTTCATTTAAAGTATTAATATATTTGAAGGGTAAGGAGAAAATTAATATGTTCAATACTTCGCCATACAATTAATTTTTAAAGCACGAGTTTGCAACCAGAGGGGTTGGTGCAACTCCTACCTATCACCCTTAAAAATAAACCGTGGACATAAGAATGACCCGTTCATTGAAAAATTGGTAAAATGCACATTCCCGGTTTTTCCCCTTACCCTTCATTTATCCTTCCAAAAAGTAAATTTTGAAAAATCAACTGCTCATTACTTACAGTTACTTGAATTCGAGTTCTATTCTTCTTTCTTTAGAGAGAAATGCGCTGATCACCGCCTCATAAAATTTGGATTTATCCCTTTCTCGCAGCATAGAAAGTAATTCTTTCTGGATGGAGATAAGACTTAAATTTGTCATCTGGTTCTGACTTTGAGTAGATCGGCAGAATGTGTGGATCCTCTTCAGTTATGAGAACGATCTCTCGACAGATGACGTCGTGGAAGCAATTGTTGCGATCAACACTGCTAATTTATATATTTCCGTAAACCCACCCACTAGATTCGTGTCCATTAGATAATTTACAATCTCAATTGGTGCTTTCTCTGATCCTTCAGTGGAAGCATACCAAACATAAAGTTCATTCTGTAGTTTGGTTAAATTAAACAGACTGCCATAAATAGCCTGCAATTTATGTACACAAGATGGTGAGGAAAGTTTTCTCTTTTATTCAAGTAGCCCCGTTTTGTGGGATTTAGTAAATCAAAATATTGCAATTTATCAAATGATGCGAATCTAATTGTTATCTGGTTGCTGATATTATCAATGATTTCAAAGTAAAGCCTCCGGCAGTGGTCTTTCTGTGATTCGTTGTTCAGTCGCCTCCTTTCCATTTCAACAACCTCTTCCTCTTCTATGCATCAGTTATAGAATTCCATAGTGTTTCGAAATTCTGACTTTCCTTTTTCAGCTGTCGTTGAAATTCAGTTATTTTATTACTGCAATACAAAATATCAACATTTTTAGATTGCAATATACTGAATAATACATCTGAAAAGGCAAGCAAGTTGGATAAAGCCTTTTTTTAAAAAAAATATATATTTTTGAAATCCTTCAGGAAGCTAGAAAATCCTCTTGGAGTCATTGCAGTCAAATGATTGAAGTCTCCACTTTCACTAACATGTTCAAAAAACATAAGCAGTGCTTCTCTGTTGTCATTGACTGTCCACACAAGCCTAGAGGTAAAATTCCATCTAATGACGGGAGCTTTCTGGACATGAAAGCAGAAAGTCCTTGTAACCTCTTTGGAGAATGAGAGAAAAACCTTAAGCTCTTTGTTACATTCTAACGATTGTTGCAGCACCAAGTTCATGACATGAACATAACAATGTGTAAAAAAAGCTTTCGAATAATTTTCCAAAACTTTACTTTGAAGGCCATTGAAATGACCACTCATTACAGAATATCCATCGTATGTCTGGGCAATTAATTTATCCCCACACTTATATTTATCCATTATTTCAGTCACGTGACTAAAAAGAGCTCCTGCAGTTTTATCGGCGCTCATTTCATGAAATCCAAGAAATCTTTCAATGACTTTTTTCGGTGAGGCCGGAAAAAAAATGTAACACTGTTGACATCTGAGATTTTTTGCTAATGTCTGATGTTTCATCGACCACGATAGCCACAAAGTCTGTGTTTTGAATTTCATTGTAGATTTCATCTCTCAGAACATCCGAAACTGAATTTATTAAATCATTTTGAATGCCTGCCGAAGTACCGCGAAAAACTGTAGAAGTTAATAAATGTTCTTTTAATGAGGGATCAAACTCGGCAATTGCAATAAGGAAGTCCATGTAATAGCCCTTATTTAGAGATGCTGCATTTTCCTCATGGCAGTTCTTGCTTTGCTAATCAACCTCTTTAATATTTCCCTGTTCTTTTTTACTTTTTCATTATGTAGCTCTATTTCAGCTTTTCGTTGAGTATCCAAACGAACGTCAATTCTAGTAGGGGTGGCAACAAAACTACTAAATTTAAAGAAACTATAAAGATGCAATTCAGACTCACTATGTTTTCTCACTGCAGTATTGAGATGATTCAAATCCACATACCCTTGATAATTCCCAACACCTTTTTTAGTCTAGAATAATAAACATGTTCAACAGTAAAATTTATTCACCACATCACACCCGCAAAGCCAGTCTGAAATTTCATAGAGTTCTTTTCGAAAATGTCTCTCAAAACCTTTTCCAGCACCACTTTTTCCTTTAACACATGTTGACATCGTGAGATTCGGACATGGTCGACCATTGTCAATCACTTGTTTCTTCTCTGAATACGAAAGTGAAGAAAAGGAATTATTTAAATACTTTTGCACATAGGGTGACCAGACGTCCTCTTTTATCCGGACATGTCCTCCTTTTTAAGTGTTTGTCCGGCGTCCGGGCAGATTTTTTAGAAATTGCTAAATGTCCTTTTTTGGAAATGGTAGATCATTGACCATAGCAAATGTGCTGCATACAGAATGCTTCATTTGTGCCGCATTAAATATTCGATTCAAGCAATGCTCACCTAGCATCTGGGAGCTCAATACGATCACTTTCCCGACTGAGTCATTAGTAGGGCGCGTATTTAAGGCACTAAAAACCTCTGAAATAGGCAGTCAAATAGGCACCAAAATGATGAAAATAGGCACTTAAAAATTCCCATAAACTAAGAAAAGGCACGAAAATAGGCACTTAAGGGGCACCCTAAAATTAAAAAAAGACATTAAAATAGGCAATGGATGTGAACTTAAAATTTTCTTCTTACAATGCACAGTTATACTGTTTTAGCACTTCAGTTTATACATAAAAGTGCGCTAGCGATTAACATACTATAATACTCTTTTGATCGAAATTCACATTCGCGGGGAATCGTCTGTTAAAATAATTCTCACAAAAAGAGCCTGTGCTAACGACTGTGCGGATTTGAACAAATGATGAATAAACAATTTGTGTTCCAATTGAGACCATCAAATCTGGCGAATTCCAGATTTCAGTCAGTACAACATCAACAAAGCATTACATCTTTCAATATAGGGAAAGCCAAATGCAAGTAAGAAAAAGCTGAAGTATGGAAAAATTGCAGAATATCAATTTTTTTTGCACTATTAAGCAAAATAGGAATTTATAGGCACTATAAAAATGTGTTTTCGGAATAGAAACTTCACGAAACGAACTTTAAAGTTTAAACATGAAAGCCTATGGTTTACTACAAAGGAATAAAAAAGGTAAATAGGCAAATTTCCGTACCCCAGTCATTAGTATTAAGCGCTGATACTGCTGGAACGCATGTAGTCTGTGCAGTTCCTTTTCGGTTGATTGATTTGGATTATTTTACTTTGCTTTTTTGCCAGCTTTGGCTAATCGCGAAGATGAGAATGAGCGATGATATGATGATTTTGATGAAGGACACTCGTGCCCAGGCCGGGATTCGAAACGGAGGCCTCTGGCTTTGTGGAGCCGTGTGCTAACCACTCCAACACAGAGGTCGGCCAGTTCCTTTTCGAGCTATACATACGCGATACAGAAATACGTAGTGAGAATTTTGATTATTAAGTAATATTTACTTTCATGAAATAACGAAGCGAATGAAAATATCCAGTTTTAAAGGATGGAAGGAACAAATATGGTGTAAAGTGTAAGGTGGTTGCCACTTTCCCCTGCTGTTGAATAAGTGCTAGATATGTTCGTGGAATTGAAATCATATTTCTCTACCCAATCCAAACTACCTAAATTTTAATTTGGCTTTTCGAAATAAGTTAAGGGAATCTTACTTGTTACATTTGCATTCACTTGTGGAGATATTTCAGTCTAATATCCAAGAATTAGAAAAGGAGTAAAATTCTGTGCTTCAAATTATAGATATTCTTTGTAATTTGTTAAAAAAACAGATTAGGAGATTGCTTTCTTTGCTTAAAGGTAAGATTAAGTTCTTGGAAGAGATCTTCTGAAAAGCATCTGTGAGCAAAATGTTGGTAAAATTTTTGTATATTGATTAAATTATGAGTAATGGCAAACGTATAGCCATTTTTTTCGGTGTCCTCTTTTTTGAATGTATGTGTCTGGTCAACCTATTTGCACAACACTTTCACTATTCTCCATCTTAAATAATCACATCTCTTCACACCACGTGTTCCTTTAAAAAATGGTGCACAACAATCACGAGCAAAACAACGCGGAACGCGGGGTGAATGAAAGCCAAATCGTTGGGTAAAAATAGAATGCCTTGAGAAGGTAACCATGCTGGTGGGTGGCAGGGTGCGCATGCGCGGTCATCCTATGTTTTGGCAGTGGTAAGACGTTGTATTTCCTCTCCAACGCCCTGGCAGTGCGGGACCGATCTACCTGCCTGACAACCACTGCGTGCTGCACCGCGTTCGAAAACTACTGGGTGCTCGAGACTGACAATTGAAGAAAAACGCTCAAATTCGTAATTTATAAAAGTACAGATACTTTCTTCTTTATTTCACTTTCCTTTGGCCGTTGACACACGACTTACACACCCAGAGAAATCACCACTGCTGCTGAGGTGAAGAGAGCTAGATAGTCCATCTGTAAAGAATATGCAAAAGTCCCAGAATGTTTTAACAAATTCAAAGTAAAAGAAAACACACACTACTTTAAATTATTTCTCAATGAGACATCATCGCTAAAGCATAAATAAATAAAATTTTTAACAATTTCAACTGCCTCAGGAGTCGACATTTCATCAGGAATAATCTTGAGAATCCTGCATAAATCAGGATACCAGGCCAAGCAGGCCTCCCCGATGGTGCAGTGGTAGCGTCGTCGCCTTGTAGTCAAGGGGTCCCGGGTTTGATACCTGTGGAGGTGGTTAGGATCCCACTTTAAACTGTATGTCCAGTCCCGATTAGCCTTTCTGTGCATAAAGTGGACTTAAAACAACAATTCAATCAATGAATCAAACCAGGCCAAGGGGCCTTCAGAAGGGTGTCAGGGAGGGCACTTGCCCACACTGAGATATCTGAAAAAACTTCATACAATTCAAATTTTGAAATTGTAGAGTGAAAAGTTGGACGAGGCAGTTCTGTGAAAGACAGCGAATTATGCTTGTGGTGGGGATGCTTTATGAGAATTCTCTTAACTGGGGAAAAGCATCACTTCTTTCCCCCCCCCACTTTAAGTACTGCTGTCCCTCTGAGAAAAATCCTGTGGGCAGCCTTGTACCTGGCAACACTGTTACCACTATGCCAGCACATAGCATGCTTAATATATGCAACCAAGTGACTGCAGCGGGTTTTGCTTTGGGAAGAAGAAAATGCCCATATTGAGACCTTTACAAAATTAGAGTATTTATATTCATAAAAATAATGACAAAATGGCAGAATTTTACACTAAATTTCAGACAAATGTTCACAGGTTACCCATCAGATTAAGTCAACATTTACTTAATTTAGAATGTTTCGAGCGCATGGAGCAAAGTATGTCCTCGAAACATTGCAAGTAAACTCCCAACTTAACCTAGCTGGTAGCCTGAGAACACTTGTTTGAATCGCACCCCACGGAAAGCTACATGTCCTAAATTACAAAGTATTTATAGATGTATCAAATTATTACCAATACTTCAATATGCTTAAATTTTCTGATTCTGTAGGGTAGAGATTAATCTGTCCTGTCCCTAATATTTGTAATGCATGCAATTAATCATTATATAGTAATAAAGAAAATCAACTTTGTCTACATTTCAGGCCGGTGGCTACATATGAAACTGCAACAACTCGTGAATACTATAATGGAAGGACAGAAACCGTGAGATCTTGTACCATGGAGGCATTGGCGTGGGTTCAGTCAATGTTAGATAATAAAATTAGTGTGAGTGTCTATATGTAATATGGTACTAATATTAGACTCTTATCTTTGGATTGCAATGCTTTCATTGTGATGGATTTATATCCATATTTAGTTTTAAATTTCATTAATAATAAAGTTCATAACTTCCCAAGAATGGCCATCATACTGAAATCATTGAATTTGGGTGCCTCCCTGATTGCGCAGTGGTAGCGACGCCACCTTGTAATCAAGGGGTCCCAGGTTTGATACCTGGTGAAGGCACATAGTGGTTTGGATCCCACTTTAAACTGTAGGTCCAGTCCCGATTGGCCTTACTGTGCATAAAGTGGACTTGAAACACCAATCAATAATCGTTGAATTGGGCATAAAACTATGCTCCAACTAAGGTGCAACCAATCACATGTTGGCTTATTAATTGATTGATTGAATTGTTGTTTTAAGTCCACTTTATGCACAGAAAGGCTAATTGGGACTGGACCTACAGTTTAAAGTGGAATCCGAGACCCCTTGATTACAAGGCGATGACGTTACCACTATGCCATATGTTTGTTTATGCTCTGCATTTTCTATTATGTGTAAATGTTCATAGTTTCTTGACTTGTTTATTTTTTTTAGTCAGTTTTAATCGGTAATCTTTTGAGTTTCGGAAATTACGTAGTAATTGTTACATCTTCGGTTTTATCATCCTCTGATTATTGTATTTATTATATAATAATGTACAAAGTACTAGGTTCAGATTGTTAATACAAGGCATGTTCAGAAAATAGTGCCTGTCTGGTCTAAACAACACAAGATATGTTAACTGAACATAACAAGACCTCTTTACTCTGAAAGTACATACCTTGAGCTATTTTCCTACATAGCACCTCTGGCATTGAGGCACTTATTGTACAAGACACAGTTTTTTGTATAAACTTTTCATACACTTCTGCTGCCTGCTAATCATAATTGGACCTACAGTTTAAAGTTGGATCTGAACCATTCTGTACCTCCACCAAGTATTGAACCCAGAACCTCTTATTTAGCAATGTTGTTCCCACTATGCCATTGGCAAGGCCCAAGATATTACCTTCCAGTGTACTGTGGAAAGAGCTAAAGTTGAGAAAGAAAGCAGGAGTAAGCAAGACATACAAAAAAGTAGAGCTGAGTCGATACTGATGCCGATACTCTTACTGATTCCTACCGATACTTCAAAATTACAATAATTAAGATTTGTTCAAAATATTGATCAGTATTGGTGTGTAAATAATCTTTTCCAGTTATATGCACATATTTCCCAATAAATTTGCTTTAGAATATTCAAGAATTACATCAGAATATTAAAATAGATGTTATGTAATTATAAAATACAGTTTTGCTTGCATAATTTGTGCAAAATAAAATGTAATTTCGAATTTTGCATAATTTCCAAGATAATTAGACTCTGCAGAAGTGTTCTGTGGACCTAGCTAAAGACCACTGTGCCGGGAAAGTATTGGTAGGTGAATTCCAACCGATACTTTCCGATACCGATACCACTGGTATCGGCCAATACCGATACATCGGTATCAGTATCGGCTCAGCTATATTAAAAAGTTGTTATGCAATATAGGGATGTATAGACATGGCTCAAAACAACATGAAACATACTTTACACATCAAAACCTAGGTTTTAATACAAAAGTGAACAAAAAAAGACAAATAAGCAAAAATCTGCACTCTTGTTGTAATAATCTATGTATAAATAGAAATTGTTTCTTTGTGAATTCATTCATGAACTTTGAAATTTGGTAGACAACCAAGAGACTAAGCTCTAATCAGATACATAGGTATTATAATGTTCAATCTTCATGTTTCAAGTTTCTCTACAAAATAAGTGGACGTCGTCCTGTAATCAAGGGGTCCTGGTTTCGTCGTACCTGATGGAGCCACATTGCATAGTGATTTGCTGCACTTCAAACTGTAGGTCCAGTCCTGATTAGCCTATCTGTGCACAAAGTAGAATTACAAACAAAATGAATGGAGCATGCTCTCCCTAGCAAACAAAACTAATTTATTCAACCTTTTATGCAGAATGTTGAGTGCTCAATTCACTATGCCATCTCAAAGTTCTGGGCTTGAGTCCAAGATAGACATTTCTAAGTGTGTGTTCTTTCATCTATCATCACCCATCCTCATTATCACAATTAACGCAGTAAATATAGAGAATTGACAATAAATAAACTAATACAAAAACTAATTCATAACATTTCTAATTCAATTTCTGAACATTTTACAGAAATCCAAACAGAAAGAGCTTTTAGTAACTGCAATAGAGAAACACAACAGCTTGATGAAGGATGCAAAGCAGAACGCAGGTTGTGACAGGCATCTTTTCGGATTGCAGTGTCTGGCAATTGAAAGTGGACTTCCTCTGCCAGAATTGTTCAAAGATCCGGCATGGGTGAAAAGGTACGACTAGCTGTGTTCTAGAATAGCAATATCATATTTCATGAATTTCGGGATTACTTTAAGGTGAGGAGGGACAATTTCGCACCAGGCATGCATTTATTTAATCGTCAGAATTTGCACTGCTACTAAAGAAAATTCACACATAATTTTAGAGTATGAATTCCTTCCCATGTTGCAAGTGAAAGCAGTTTTTAAAGTTGATTATTAAGCTAGATACCATGTTTGAAAAATGTGATGAATACGTATTTACAGAATCCCATGTATTCCTTATGGAGAGAGAATTTCAAATTGAAGTTACGGCTAAACAAATGAGAGTTTCAACTATTTCTAGCGCAAATATCATCTTCAATAGATCCTTTACCCGATCATATATTTTTTTTCCGCCGTCGGAGTTTTGATATCTCCAAGAAAACGAGTAAAATAATTATCCTATAAGCGTAATGCATTTCTCCTTGCCTCCTACAGCCATCCTGGCAGTGTTGCCAAACCTGATGTGCATAAAAGAGCTAAATTTCACCTTAAATTGAGCTAAGTTGACTTTCAAGGAGCTAGATTTACGAAGGATAAAGTGCCTCCCATGGTAATTTTAGTTGTCAAGAAGGCAGGGAGGGGGCACTGCTGTTACTGTTAACTTTAAAGTGATGACAATCTATTCTTAGTTTTCACCTGCTAGATCTGACGGCATCACCCATCTCAAAAATCGACCGATGGTTGTATGAATCGAAAATAAAGGATTACCGGATAACAATATTGTCATCTTCACCTCAGTCAAGGCGCTATATAAAAGTAGCTGGGAGGTAAGAGGGGGGGGGGGGGTGAGACAACGCAGCCAATATAATAATATCACGTCACGTGCAAAATGTATACGCATGGCAAAAGTTGGTCTATGTTCGGGGCTAGTGGTGCAGGGGGCGGCACAGCCAAGCGAGTGCACGAAAGAGCCAGATCTGGCCTCAAAAGAGTTAAGTTGGCAACAGTGCTTCCATCTGCCTCTGAGAGAAGGACCTAGGGGAAATTGTCCCTCTCTCCCTTAAAAAAACACAACACAACCTTGATTTCTTAATGTATGGTTTTGTATAGAAAGACTGGTTTGATAATGAAGTATTGGTATCAGATAATACAGTAATATCATTGGAATTGGTATCAGAAAGTATTGCTTCAAATTTAATCACAGATATTGGTCAGTAATTTTCTGGGACTCTAGCGATCTCATAAAGGTGAAGTAAAGTTCTCCGTGCACTTTTCACCATGCAAAGAGGCATACATAGGGGAATGTGAGTCCAGGACCCACACATTCTTTGATCTTGGTTATTTAGGTGGTGATGTGATCAGCACCATGTTCTGGCTGCCTTTATCCCCCAGTGTTGCCCCCGGGTACCCACTTATTGGAGACTTGATGAGCCCAGAGCCACTTTATGTGTGGACATGGCTGGAAAAATTCCGACCTTAGTTCACCCACCCTCTCTACACAATGAATGTAATAAGAATGGTGAGTTATGTGAATATTCAGCTAGCAATAACATGATGAAAATGAGCACAAAATTTCAACATAAAAATATCCATAAAGGAACCTGAATCTCTCCCAATATGAAGACTTTGAACCAGATAGATCATGTGATTGTTAATTCAACTAAGAGTAGTACGTTCCAAGATGTTAAGACTAGACGTGGATTTAATTGTGATTCGGACCACTTCTTGGTCCAACTGGAAATAAAACAAAAACTAATAGCAATTAAACACCAACAGATTCAACTACAAAAATGGAATAGGAACAATCTATGTGACTAAAATACAAAAACTATATAGACAGTGTTTGCAAAGAAAACTAGAAGAAAAAGATGAATCACAGGATACTAATGTAGAATGGCAAAACATTAAGGAATCAATACTTGAAGCAGCTAATGAAGTATTCAACCCCCCCAAAAAGAGAACATTCAATGAATGGTGGGACGAAGAATGTAGATTAGCTACAGATGAGAAGAATAAAGCAGGAATGAAATGCTTAAACAGAAAAACAAGAGCAAATCAAGATGATTACATACAAGAAAGGAAAAATGCCACAAAGATCTGTAAAAGAAAAAAGAAAGAGTGGATAAATAATAAAATCAAAGAATCAAGTAGGAAAAATGAAACTAGGAAATTCTATAAAGAAATGACATTTTTTAACAAAGAAAAAAATTCAATGATTCCACTATGTAAAGATAAACAAGGAAAATTAATTTCAGGAAAGAAACTTGTATTGGAAAGATGGAAACAATATTTCAGCGATATTTTAAACAATGAAGAAACACACGACAATATCTACCTAAGAAATGTAAATCAGATAAATGATGAAGAGACCGATGTCCCAACATTTACTGAAATAAATACCATAATAAAAAAGCTACAGGCCCAGACAATGTCTCAGCAGAACTAATTAAAATTGGTGGACAAACGTTAAAGAAAAACATTTAGGACGTTATACTTAAAATATGGAAAAGTGAGCAGATCCCAGATGACTCACTGGAAGGAATAATTTGCCCTGTATTTAAGAAAGGTGATCGTAAAGACTGTAAGAATTCTAGATTAATAACTCTGTTAAATGTAATGTCTAAAATCTGTGCTATCTTATTGTACAACAGACTAAATGAGTTTGTAGAACATCAAATGGGCTTCAGATCTAACCATAGACAATATTTAGATGGTACAACAGATATATGAAAAATGTCAGGAATTTAATATCGAGCTACATAATGTGTTCATAGATTATACCTATGCCTTTGATTCTATTAGAAGATCATTGATCCGTGAATGCCTATTACACTTTAACGTCCCAGTAAAACTAATAAACCTGATCCAGATTACATTGCAGAATACTAAAGCCAAAGTGAAAATTAATAATGATCTTACTGATCAGTTTGAAGTAAAATCCGGAGTGAAACAAAGTGATCCTTTGTCAGCACTTCTATTCAGCATCATAATGGATGCCATAATATCCAGACTTGAAATAAGAGGGAATATCTCTACCTGATAAAAACAGCTATCTGCCTATGCTGATGATATATTAATAATGGCAAGAACAAAGCAGGCCATGTTAGACACATTCATAGTGTTGTAAAATGAGGCAATAAAATATGGTCTAATAGTAAATGAAGTAAAACAAAATATATGAAATGTGGGAGGAAACCAAATAAAGAAAATAAACTAATAACAGACACAATGAGTCTTTGAATCTTTTAAATACTTAGGCTCAATTGTGATTACCAATAATTCAATAGAAGAAGAAATAAGAGAAAGAATTATAGCAGGAAACAAAACTTTTTATGCAAATAAAAATTATTGCAAAATAATCTCCTCAAAAAAATCAAAACTTAAAGTTATATTGGACAATCATTAGACCAGTGACAACATATGCCTGTGAAACGTGGGTCCTGAAAGATAGCCTAATACAAGAACTACTAATATTTGAAATGAGAATATTAAGAAAAATATTTGGCCCCTCCAAAATGAGCGATGGCTCTTGGAGAATAAAAACAAATGACAAGCTAGACAAGTTGATTAACTTACTAACTCTCTAGCCTTCTTAAACCCGAAGGTTCATGGCTGCAGCAACACAGGCCTTCCATCTGTCCCTATCCTGAGCAAGATCTATATACTCTTTTCCATCCCTACCAGTTTCCTTTTGGTCCATCTCAACATTATCCCTCCATCTTTGTCTTGGTCTTCCTACTGGTCACAAGTTGATTAAGCATAAGAATATAATTCGATTCATAAAAGCCCGAAGATTAAGCTGGGTAGGGCATATCAAACGACTGTCCAATGAGAGAACAGTGAAAAAGATACCTAAATGGAGACCATTTGTCAAGAGGCCAGTAGGTAGATCTAAAGTTAGATGGGAAGATGATATTAGAAATTATATCAGAATAATGAAGATCTCAAATTGGAAGAAGGATGCCCAATATAGAATGAAATGGAAAAAAATTGTTGAGCAGGCCAAAACTCATAGAGAGTTGTAGCGCCAAGTAAGAAGAAGAAGATCACCCACCCTGGGAACCGAACTCTGGTCTCTCACATGGCAATGAGACACCCTACTGACTAGACCACCGAGGCTCCCTGTGCAAAATGCATAATTTTATTTAAATTAACATGAACACTTTGTGGTAATAGTGAATTTCATAATTAAATTACAGCTATTTTAATATTTTGATTATCTCTTATGTGCTTTTTGAATATATTAAAGCAAAACACTGATACATTATTGTGATACAGTTGCCATGGAATACCTATATACTGTACAGTGGAACATTGATAACTTGAACCTCAACATCTCGAATTCCTTGATAAGTCCATTTTTTTTGTAATCCCCTTGAATTGTCCATAACACTCAATACTAATTTTACCTCAACAACTCTAATAAAACCTTGAGCAGACGAATTTTTGTACAGTTTATAGGATGCTGTTCGAGCTCATTAACTTGAAGGTTTTAGTTGCATGGACCTCGAAGTTGAAGTGTAGGGTGCATACGTACAATGTCAGGTGATCAACATACGTTATAGACATACGTAGTTCAGATGTTCAGAAGGGTCAGTAAACTTTAGACGTCTATAACTCGAAGTCTGCGATTTTGGCCCTCAATAACTCGAAATCCCTGATACCTCGATTTTTCTTTGTCCCCTCAAGTTCGAGTTACCAAGGTTCTACTGTATTAATATGTATACCATTACAGTCAAAGAATATAAGGACTCACCACAGAGTGCAGCACTGTAGACATTCAATTAGTTGCATGCATTGCCTTGTCAGACCCTGAAAGTGGTAGCCTCTTGACAGATCAGTGCACGTGGAACAGTACATTTTCTGTAAGGTGGTGAAGTGCTATTGCATAGTTGTAATTGTAATGTACAGAGTGGTCACAAAATGGGCATACCCCCCTGTTATTTTCAACACTACGATGGTTATGGTTTAATTCTTGATATGGATACATGCCTGATGGTGGGGTACAAAAATGATGGTCTCCATACCAATGTTCTGGACTCTTAAACCATCAGGTATGTGTGCATTTCAAGCATACAACCATCATAGTGTTGAAAATAAAGGGAGTATTCTAA
Source organism: Lepisma saccharinum (assembly GCF_977018435.1). Classification (NCBI taxonomy): domain Eukaryota; kingdom Metazoa; phylum Arthropoda; class Insecta; order Zygentoma; family Lepismatidae; genus Lepisma; species Lepisma saccharinum. The sequence goes on from NC_139253.1 coordinate 6,845,394, forward strand.
CTTTGTGACCACTCTATGTCATGATTGTGCTTCTAGTTTTATTAACAAGTGAATTCTTAATATTTCAGTGGTGGCAATGGCAATTTCATTCTCTCCACAAGTCTAAGTGGCTACACTCGACGTGGTGGTGGTGTTGCTCCTATGTGCACTGATGGATACGGGGCTTTCTATAACATCATGGATGATAGGTGAGTTCTTGTGGATTCTATTATTTTTAATAGCAGTATTGAAAGTATTGATTTGATGTAAGTCTGTATGTAACATATGAGAGGTGTGCAGCAAATCCTGTGGCTGGTTATCTTGTCATTTTTTTTTTTTGCTTCTTTAAACAAGCAAATACTGGTTCAAAAGTTTAACTTCAAACTTCAAGGGTCTTGTACATACACGTTTTGGATGACTCTTCAGTTAATCATACACTATCACTAAGGAAATACAGGGTGACCAAAATAAAAGTATACCTAAAACAAAGGTGGTAATAAGCCAGTTCTTTTTTTATCATCCAAATGTTTTTGTAGTTGTTCTCAGACTTCTTGAGTGACGTGTCTCGGTTTATTCTTTGAAATGTGTCGAGAGTTTCAAAATCTCAGCAGCAGTTGTGATATTACACACCAGTAACTTAGTGCTGCACTGCAAAAAGTTGAGAAAATCCGACTTGTGCAGACAAGGCATTTCCAACATCTGGTCTGGGCAGTGGCACACTTGTGACTGCATTTGACCAAGTTTTAACATGCTAGTTACAGATGTACTTGATCAAACATACTCGCACACTTCACTTCATGGGTATAGTTTTGTTTGGGCCACCCTGTAGTATAATATATCCACTGTAAATTCAGAAAGTGAAGAAGCTAAATTGGCTCAAATTAATTGATCGGCGAAAGGTACACAACCTCACCCTTCTCTATAGGGCAATCAGTTCAAAGGAACCGGCGTATCTCTCGAGCAGATTCTCAATGCTTTCCGAATCACACAGCCTTGACACCAGATCGCGAGGGAGAACTCTACTCATCCCACTTCATAACTCAAATTTTTATTCAAAATCTTTCACAGTTTCCACTTCTCGTCTTTGGAACTCACTGCCTCTCGAAATCCGGAACTCACCTTCAGCATATGTCTTTAAGATGCAATTAAAACATTTTTTATTGGGCACAAATAGTTAGCACATTATATTTTAGTGATAAATTGAATACAGTTAAGCGCAGTAAAACACTGAAAACCCTTATTCACCTTAATATTTCAAATCCCTGACTACTGTCATGAATATCTGATTGTGTGTGTGTGTGTGTGTGTGTGTGTGTTTTGTTGTATGCTCGTGAGTATAGGTTAGGTTTTTATTCCCGTATATATTTTTTTTTTATCATTTTTTTCTGTATTTTTTTTTCTTCTTTGTAATTTTATATTTCTCTTTCTATATTTTAATATTTACCTTTCTATGTAATGGTTTAAATGTTGTTGTAAACATGGTTAAGTGGTAGAAAAGGCTACAAAGCCTTAACTTCGCCATGATAAACAAGACGCAATAAATAAATAAATAAATAAATGTACTTCTTTTACAGCATGACATATCATAATACACACCTCCCTACATCAAGCAATTGGGATTTTTTTCATTTAAAGAGTTAGCATGCCTTTTTTACAGCCTATTATAAGTTGCAGATTTTCAGTCATGATGTATATTACTCATGATATAGAGTGGGACCTCAATTTTACAATTTTCAGGGTACCAAGATGAAAGAACTTGAACTGCTGGACATTGTAAAAACGGAAAAATTTTATAACGTTTTGCTATATTGGAGCCACAAATATTGAATGTATAACGAGGGAAAATGTAAAATCAGGATGCGACTGTATTGCAGTTAAAAATTTGTAAAACAAATCATTATTTGATGGGAATTATAATAGTCTGTTCCACATCATAAGTATTGCACAATAATTTCAAGCTGAATCTTATGTCATTGCTTTCATCTAGTCCAATTGACACACATTTTTCTTTCAAATTGTCCTTTAAATAGTTTCCCATGTCTGCCCCAAACCATATCTAACCAGGTAAGACATATAACAACTTTGTCAGTATATTTTAAACTCGGTATCGGCACAATAGGTAACTATGGTGCTATGTTGAAAAGGAAATTTAAATTTACATATACTGATGAACAGTGTTTATGTTCATACAATAATAAATATTTTTATAATTATTACATTGATAAAATAACTAGAAATAACAAATGTTATAAGAGCATCAAATTATGCAATTGTTTACAAGAACATTTATAACATATAAATGTTATTTATATGTAGAAAACATTTCTTTATTATCTCCTTGTGAGACAGAGCAAGTCCTTCACTAAATATTTGAGTATGCCTCAGTTCTACATCTGAGCACACTCAACATGTCAAATTCCTCAATCAGGTCCACAAGATGGCTTCCTTCAATTTTCAAAACTTCACATTTGGCTTATTCACATCCAAAATGCAGAAAATATTTCACTCACTTAGTCTTATTTCTCATAAGATTCTCATTTTAGATAATGCAATATTCATTTACTAGCTAGTTAATGCAGATGCCATCAGATAATAATTTCCTGCTCTCAATTATTAAACTAGGCACTTTACACCAGTTCCAAATCTTTCCTTTTCGTTATACAGATTATTCCATTATAAAACCATTTTCAAGCTTCTGTTATCAACAAAATGTCTCTTTATAGTTTAAAGAAACTATTAAAGATTAACTTGTAAAGTATAATCTTTCAAAATATCCAGATTTTTACAAATATCAATCCTTCACCAATAGCCACATTTTTACTTATCTTCCATCCATCTTGAGATTTTTTTTAAAGTCACAGACAACTAGTATTAGAGCAACTAGTTCAAGCCAGATTTTTTAGTATGAGTTATCTTCAATTGTTTTTGTTTTATATTTTTGTCCATAACTGCTTAACACCTTGAATGTTTGTTTAGTAAATGTACATATTTGCTCTGTTACAGCTATTTTACTATGTATATCACAATATACTTATCTAATGATTACAAATACCATTTTTTGAATGTTGATACAAAATACCAAGTATGACATCATATTATACATTGAACAATTTTAAAGAGTTGACCTTTGTATATAAACCTTGATGCCAATGCAAATGTACATAATTTCAAGAAATTTAATTATAAATTTGAAAGTATCATATCTTTCTTGTCAGAAAGAACACATATGATTTAAAATATTTGTTTTTCATTTTGTCAGTCAAAAATAACTGTTATGAATATGAATATTCACAATATTCAGAATATTTCACAATTTGATAATTTTGTCATGATATACAAATTGGCTTTTTTAAACATCATATTTAATGGAATAGGTTTAAGTAGTAATTTCAGACATTTAATTGTATTATTTGAATAAAATTTTGAGCAATCTTATGACTAAATTATTATAAATATTGCACAAATGTGGAACTTTGGACTTAGCCTAACCATTTTCATATGTTGTTATGACAATGTATTATTTTTATTGTCATACTGGCACTCAACAAGGGACGAACCCACAACCGATCTGAGCCCTACTGAGACATTTAACATATAATAATTAATATAATGCCTCTATATTTAAAATCTGTTTACATGTTCAGCATTATAATCAATTGAGTGTGACTGAATATTTGTTTTCCAACAATACAAGAACTTGTTCATCATGAACCAATACAGTGCAACTACACATAATGATTTTTTTCTACATAATAAAATTGAAAAACAAAGAATATCAAGTTCGACATACCAACAATTATTATCCAGTAAAGTAACCGTTTTTACATAAACAATGTACCTACATAACATTATTATTTATTATCAGACAATGAAGCACCATTCAGAACTTCATTCTCAACCTGGGAGCATAATTTCTATATTAATTTTTATTTAGCCAAAAAATGTATTAATAATAATTTTCTACATGTAGAGTAAGTAACCTCTGATCCAACTAAGTTTCCCATTGGGAATTCATCCATTTATCTGGTAAGATCAGCTAACAAGACAAAAATCTAAGTCCCTGTATCAAGAAGCAAACATCCTCAGATTTGCGGAGTGCTGAATTTAAGATTTTTTACATCACAAATGAATTCATTCAAGAAATGTATAAATTATGATGTGCACACAAAAATTATAAATCATAAATAATTGTTGTTCCTGAACTCGCAGCGTCACGGCTCGAACTTACTATTCAGCCCTTTGTGAACACATTTTGGAGCCATAATGCATACTAGCATTTTAAAGGAAACAACTACTTGACTGAAGCTTGGATCAACACGTGAATCTCTTTGCTCTTTGTCAAGTTCATTCCTATTTGAGCCTACGATTCAACTCTTGGAATCTTTGTGCTCTAGTAAATATTTTTCAAGCCAAAGCTAAATCTTAGTATTCAAAATTATTATGCACATGCCATCACATTATATTATACATTTTTTGTACTCCAAAATACACATAACAAAGAATATTTGTTACATTAAATTTTTTCACCGTTCAACACAACTAAGGATCAAGAAATATGATTGAAGACCAATGTCGGATCATGAAGATCAACTTAAGGCAAACTCTACAGAAGAAGACTTCATATCTGAACTAATGTTTCTGACTCAAGAAAAGAAGCACGAAAAAGAGAACATTTTTACATTGACGACAGCCGACAAAAGAAAAATTCTGCACAAAGTACTGTGACTCACAGTACCACCTTTAACCAACATCCTAAGAAGAAGAACTCAACCAACCAACCCTCATGGGTATGGTTGTGAAATGAAGCAGTATCTTTTTTCCTTCAAACCAACAAAATAAACAACAAGTTAGCGTAAGCAATTTCATAATGCCAAAATTAATATACGAAGAATGAAAAAATAAAGAACTGAGGTCTTATATACCACCCTTGACACTCAGTCAATAAGAAACTCCCAACCAACCAACCCTTATGGGTTACTACACTCTGTGGATGGTAAGTATAGATTAAATTATCCTGCAACAATATTTCAGGATGTATAGCAAATCAATCTTTGTTAAAATTAAAAAGCTTTGAAAGTGAGATGGGTATACAATCATAATAAGTTGTCAGCTTACATGTGGTCAAATGTTAACACGTGTGCTCAAATTACCGCACCTCTATTGTTAACAGTGTATTCCAACAGAAGAATCAGGCTGCTGAACAAAGTGAATAAATATGCATGAACCCCTTTATTAATATTCCCTTACTTTACCTAGACAACAGGTTACCATCGGGTGTGAGTATTCTAACTACTCCCCCTACCATCACCTTGTAATCTGAGATAAAGGATATTAAATTCCAAATTATTATATTGAACCTCTTAAAGCTTGATGCTCGGAGACATTTCTGTGTTGGGATGAAACCTGTCTTCGGTTACTTCAACATCCACTTCAAACACTTCCATGTCACCATGTTTATCCTTCACATGATATCGGAAGCATGTGAACCTGTCCTTAGGCCACAATGTTATACTTTATGTTCAGACAGAACAAAGTAAAGTGTAATTATTTTCTTTAAACAAAGAATCTTTGATAATATTTTTCAATTTTAGGGTTTGCATATGTGATTTATTTATTTCAGCATTGAAACAGAACTATTTTCATGACTCAACATGTCAAGCTATGTAACCACTGACCTTACTCCATCGACAATACCCAAATTAAAACATGTACTGATACTGTCATAGTGAAAGTATTCAAGATATCTCTTCGTATCAGATGTTACATGTACACAATATAGTTATTTTGCTAAACTGTATGTTTCAAATTCACATACTAATAAAACTATGTATGTTTCATAACATACTTTTTCCAAATATATGCAACCACATAAGAATGTTACAACACTCATAGCTCATATTACTGTAATTCCGAACGTAATCACAAATGATAAGCACTATAAGTATGTAACAATCTTTACCCATCAAGTAATTTTCAGTCACATATCTGATAAAATATAGTAAGACATGTCTGCACACTGCAACAATGCCTTTGAAAAGATAAAGATACATTACAGGTAAGTAATCAAATGATTAAAATAAAAGTCTACGACATTACAAATTTGAAGTTAACTTTAACTTCATGACATCATCGTGACATCTTCTGCGTACATGTGTACGATGCATGATCAAGCATGCTATCACAGTCAAAGTACAAATATTTGAGGAGTAAGCATGGAATGCTTCTAGACTAAATTTTCTCCTCCATAATTTCAAACATCGCTGCCTGAATGTTCTTTTACGAACATGTTTAGGATGGGTTGTTACTTTCCTCCTTGCACCTGGGCAATTGGTGAAAACAGTCTTATTAATTACTTTCAATTTAAATTTGGTGCCTTTCCTTATTCTATCCTTCAACTGAACATTTGGAACACTTTGGGGAAACATCCCTTCACCATGGTGTAGAATACCGTGAAACTTCTTGTCCAAAATCATTTGTGAAAGTTTCTTCTCTACTTGGTTTACAAGTATGTTAATGCATTTTGAAACATAATCCACCTGAACACGAGAATAAGGTTCGATTATTTGACAAAGGTTTTGTTCTAACACTGTGTCATAAAGGCTGTCTAAATGTGCTCGAACAATTGGATCATTTTCCAGTTCTTCTTTAAACTTATCCACAGCCTCCTGAAAGTATATCAGAGATCTCTTAAGACTTGCTTGAGCAACACACTTCATAGCTTCAATTGCACTTCCGGCATACTTCAGATCCAGTTTCCCGCTTATGATCTGCTGCACATCTTCTGGTGTGTTCAACATTATTTTAGACAGCAGCATGTACTTCAATGCAGTCAAAGCCTTTGAGCTTTCCACACTATCATAGCCTTCAAATGCTTCATAGAAGTAAGAGTATGCTGTTTTGAAGTCTATCTCATCAGCAGCATGAAGAATGCCTGACTGCATATCAAGCGATGCTTGTAGTTTTGGAGGGCAATATATTGAATTAGCTGTAGTCTGAGCTGAGGTAAGTGCTGCACGTGCTTTTGAAAGATTACTCAAGGCATGGTAAGTTTTACTTTCTAGAAGTTGAACCTCTAGCAATAACATTTTGTCATCAAACTTATTCAGTACTCTTAATAAGGTCGATCCTAAGTGAAGAGCTTCAGTAAACATTCCAGTGTCAAAATACAAAGCTATTAGGCAGGCTTCCAAATACTGCCCGAGGATAGTATTTTTATCTTGTTTTGTACACTCAATGCATTCCTTGCACAACTGAACTTTACTGCCAATGTTGGCTTCCAGATCCAAGAACATGTCAACCAGAGCACGAACCAATTTTGCTGCCTTCGCCTTACTAATGGTGCAGAGGAAGGGTCTCGTCTGCTTAATAAGTTCAGACAGTTCTTTTGCTTTGCCATCTTTCTTGTAAGTCTCTCCTAGTTTCAAGATACTTTGTTCTTTGACACAAATTGCATCTTCTTCACTTTCATCTCCCTGTTCTTGCAGAAGCCTGGACATATCATATATTTCCTCTAACTTATCTGAGGTTGACATTAACTGGGCTCTTTCCACACATATAGCCGCCATTTTTGTCTTTTCGCCCACCTCGAGTTCATTTTTGATCTCTTCTCTAAGCTCTGTACAAGTAGCTTCGATTTCATCTCTGAACACTCTGACTTCTGAGATACTAGTTTTAATAATATCATTCAGCTCTGTCAATTGAGCATCAGTCTTTTCCTGATTAGCTTTGAGATCCTCCTGATTAGCTTTGAGCTCTGTTTGGCCATCCTTGATAGCACTGAGAGCAGCCATAACATCTGCCAAGCAGAAATCACCCTTTGGATCTGACATATTTAAAGGTAAAAACACCTAACCTCAGAAACCAGAACAAGAAGCAAAACAATACAAAGATTATTATAAGCTTGAACCTTTTCAACTAATCACCTGACGTCTCATAATCTTAAATATATAACAACTTTGTCAGTATATTTTAAACTCGGTATCGGCACAATAGGTAACTATGGTGCTATGTTGAAAAGGAAATTTAAATTTACATATACTGATGAACAGTGTTTATGTTCATACAATAATAAATATTTTTATAATTATTACATTGATAAAATAACTAGAAATAACAAATGTTATAAGAGCATCAAATTATGCAATTGTTTACAAGAACATTTATAACATATAAATGTTATTTATATGTAGAAAACATTTCTTTATTATCTCCTTGTGAGACAGAGCAAGTCCTTCACTAAATATTTGAGTATGCCTCAGTTCTACATCTGAGCACACTCAACATGTCAAATTCCTCAATCAGGTCCACAAGATGGCTTCCTTCAATTTTCAAAACTTCACATTTGGCTTATTCACATCCAAAATGCAGAAAATATTTCACTCACTTAGTCTTATTTCTCATAAGATTCTCATTTTAGATAATGCAATATTCATTTACTAGCTAGTTAATGCAGATGCCATCAGATAATAATTTCCTGCTCTCAATTATTAAACTAGGCACTTTACACCAGTTCCAAATCTTTCCTTTTCGTTATACAGATTATTCCATTATAAAACCATTTTCAAGCTTCTGTTATCAACAAAATGTCTCTTTATAGTTTAAAGAAACTATTAAAGATTAACTTGTAAAGTATAATCTTTCAAAATATCCAGATTTTTACAAATATCAATCCTTCACCAATAGCCACATTTTTACTTATCTTCCATCCATCTTGAGATTTTTTTTAAAGTCACAGACAACTAGTATTAGAGCAACTAGTTCAAGCCAGATTTTTTAGTATGAGTTATCTTCAATTGTTTTTGTTTTATATTTTTGTCCATAACTGCTTAACACCTTGAATGTTTGTTTAGTAAATGTACATATTTGCTCTGTTACAGCTATTTTACTATGTATATCACAATATACTTATCTAATGATTACAAATACCATTTTTTGAATGTTGATACAAAATACCAAGTATGACATCATATTATACATTGAACAATTTTAAAGAGTTGACCTTTGTATATAAACCTTGATGCCAATGCAAATGTACATAATTTCAAGAAATTTAATTATAAATTTGAAAGTATCATATCTTTCTTGTCAGAAAGAACACATATGATTTAAAATATTTGTTTTTCATTTTGTCAGTCAAAAATAACTGTTATGAATATGAATATTCACAATATTCAGAATATTTCACAATTTGATAATTTTGTCATGATATACAAATTGGCTTTTTTAAACATCATATTTAATGGAATAGGTTTAAGTAGTAATTTCAGACATTTAATTGTATTATTTGAATAAAATTTTGAGCAATCTTATGACTAAATTATTATAAATATTGCACAAATGTGGAACTTTGGACTTAGCCTAACCATTTTCATATGTTGTTATGACAATGTATTATTTTTATTGTCATAGACATCTTTGGTCCATTTGAAATAATTCAACTATTTTAGTTAGGACATTATCTGAAACAACCGTGTTGAATTATCACAAAACCTGAATGGAATATTGTGTTCAGCAAGTGCTGAGGTTCACAAAACTACATCAGTAGCAACCTGATCACTAATTATATTGATTGAATTTTCAGACTTTCTGTCAAGTCCTTTGCCTTTGTTACAGTTTCTTACGGTATTCACTTCTTGAATGTTGTAAAACTGTTTGAACACCCATTGTAAACAGTGAAAAGTATTTTTAGCCTCATTTGCCAATTTCATCATCATTTTTTGATTTGGTTTATTTTACTTTGCCTTTCTGCCACTTTTTGGCTAATCGCAAAGATAAGGATGATTGATGACTTGATGAAGGAACACTGAAAAAGAACACCCATGGCATAGCACAGTGTGTTAACCACTCGGCCATGGAGGTCGGCAATTTCATGATCATTGTCTTTTTGACAAGACAAGGATCATCAAATTTGATAGTGGCACTGTCATTGAAACATAAGAATTAGTCTTCATTTTATCATTCATGGCAGCTTCAAAACAAACTAGTCAGTTTTTTGTTTTAAGTCCATTTTATGCACAGATAAGACTAATTGGAACTGGACCTACAGTTTAAAGTGGGATCCGAACCATTATGTGCCTCCACCTGGTATGAAATCCAGGATCCCTTGATTACAAGGCAAAACGTTACGTAGAACTCCAAAACAAACTAGTGTGGTAAACCAAAGGCTCGTAAGAAATAAAAGACTCAGTTTCCTCAGGATTATAGTTCATCATTGCCCTTAAAAAATGCCAACACGAAATTATTTACATTATGTTAAATTAAAATGCATTTATGTTACCCTTAACATTTTTGTAATTATTGATGCTATCATCTCGTAGAAAACAAGTGACAAATAAAGGACTTGATCAATAGTCACAGTTTGAATGGACTTACTTACTTATTCCGATCCTCTTCTACCGATTGGTGTCGAGGTTTTGCAGAGAGCTCGCCATCTGTCACAATCTTCTGCCAGCTTCCTTCCTTCACTCAACGAGATGTTCTTCCTGCTCAGGATATCCTTCATTCCATGTCCTGCGTGGTCTTCCTTTCGGTCTCTCTGCATCCAATCCTCCCAATCTTACTTCCTATACCTGTTTAGGTATTCGATGTTCAGGCATTCTGCTGAGGTGTCCAAACAATCTGAGTTGTGCTTGCTCAACATCCTGATATATTGGTTTTGTGTTTAATGTTATTCTGATTGTTTGATTTCTGATTTTGTCCCTTCTGGTCTTTCCCACTGTTCCTCAAATATTTCATTTCTACTGTTTGTAAGTTTTGTTTTTGTTTTTCATTAATTATCCAGGATTCACTTCCATATATCAATGTTGGTACATAAGTTGATTTGTACATAATCATTTTTGTTTTTTGGCTTATTTCCTTCTTTCCTAAAAATCCTTTGTTTATGGCATAATATAATCTGTTTGTATTCTTTATTCGGGGTGTTTAATTCTTCATCTATTTTTCCATTACTATTGATTGTAACACCTAGATACTTAAAACTTTGTAATGGACAATCATTGAAAAATAGGACCTTTGGAGACACTTATTTTTATTCTAGATTTCAGTTTTACATATTTGTGTGGAGAAAAAGCCCCGTCACAAGTGCAGTAAAACTTTACGAAGCTCTGGAACAATCCTTGACTGAAATGGCAGAAGTTCTGGAATCAAACAAGTCCAAGTTGTAATGGAAAGAGGCACCAAGCATGTTAGGATGGTTTGTATCACTGAAAGGCAAGTTAGTGTAGATACAGTTTACCCCTTTCTTAAAAGACATTATGTGGAAAATCCAAGGTGCTGTTTGTTTTTGTTATTTACCAATATAGCTTTATTGTTCATGCCAAACGTTAAATTGGGTGCAAGGTGCTCCCCATATTTTATGATTTCACACACATTTGAATGTATTTTATATTTTTTCTTAGTATTCAATGCTGCAAGCACTGAATAGGTTACATATCAGGAGAGTGCATCTTTCTTTTACCAGATGTATGACGTGTAATAAACTATCTACCAAAAAGTAATTGTGCACCTACCTGAAACATTTCTCCGGGGTCAGTGCTCTGTAAAAGCCTGGTGGTGCCACCTCTTCCACCCTCTGAGGCATTCTCTTGACTAGGTTCTGGAGGACACCCTCTGTGGGCAAAAGACGTTGGCTCCATCTTCAAAGAACCCACCCGCCGGTCCAACTTGTCACAAAGGTGTTCAGTGGGATTGAGGTCGAGGCTCTGTGCAGGCCAATTAAAAGTGTTGAACATTGTCGTTTCAATCCCAGAGTAAAGTAGCAACAACATCGCACCTGGCATTGTCATCCTGGTGGTAACCGGGGGTCCATTTCGTAAAAACGCCACAGTGTTGGCAGCAACTCATTGTCTAGAATTGTACAGTGTGACAAGTGAGTCAGTGCTGCCACCAGTAGCCCCACACTTAGAAACATCCTGATGTCATAATGCCACCATCACAAAATTTCATTATGGGCACTATGCACTCTGGTAAAAGGTGTTCTGCACACCGCCACATCCATACTCAACAGTCGGATGGAGACAGTGTGAACCTCGTGTCGTCATTCCACAGAACTGATTTCCACTGCTCCAATGTCCAGTTGAAATGGTCCGAACGCCACTTGAGCCTCTGAGCTTTGATGCTCTGCTGAATATCCAAAGTGGTGGGCCTCTGTTCACAATATCCCAATGGAAACTGACACTCCTGTTGCTGCCTGAAACTTCTGTCTGATGCCTGGTTTTTGACAATTTCACGTTTCAGGCTTTGACAGTCTCTGTTGGTGAGAATGTTTGCCATTCCTACAATTTCCTGGCACCTTCCACTTATGCAGGACAAATGTCACAGTTGATTGGGGCCTCTTTAACTTAGCGGCTATTGCACTGCTGGACAACCTGCTACTCTGCACCATGTCCTTCACAACTTGTTTTCTTGCTCACCGAAACACATCGGACATGATTCAGGCCACAGGAGTGAATTAACCTACAGTCATGGAGTGCCCATTTACTTTTTGGTAGTGTAAATTGTGATTTCAATTTTACACAAGATATCTTACAAGTCTGTTTTGTAAGAAAAATAGAGAGAAAACACTTTCTCAATCTCATCTTAAAAGATATATTGTGTGGTTAGCGTCGCACATCAGACCACTTTCTGGATATTAATCTAGTATGAGGCTGACTGGGTTCCAAAGCTGTGTTGACTAAGGAGCCAACACATCCCATTACCTGTATTGCCACAGTAACTCATCTGGTGATGGAGCTGTTGTGTGTTGGAATAAAAATTTTAAGCCAGTTTTAATCAACAAACAAAATGCCAAAGACCAAGGGTTTGTCGCTGGTTGAGTCTCACATTTTCACAAGTTTTTATTTTAGAAGTTAATATTGATTCCCTGTGTGCCAGTAAGCTCAATAGTTAATCCTTTTTAGTTGCGAACACTTCCACATTGTAATGATTTAGTAGAATGTTGATGACAGAAGTGGTTGTGACTGCATCTTTTGCTAGACCTCAATTAAATGAACAATTCCATGTTGTTGATATACTGGATATTTACAAGTTAAATGAACGGGTAACTCAGTTCTGTATTTTTTATCCCATGGATTATGTTTATTGTTATATATTTTATTTCTTGAAGTCTAATGAATCAAAAATGTTTTAAGCATAAGATGTGTTTTGTTAAGAGATATTTCAATTGTCTTATTTTTTTTTTAAAGTTGAATTTGGACTTGTTAGTTGTTTGTTATAGTTGATCAAAGACTGAAGTTGCTACACTGAATAATATGTTAAAACCTAGATGGGTTCAATGCTGTAAAGTAGCTTTATAATATGGTGTGTCTGGGTATTTTTTTAAAAAGAAAATGACACTATATCATGCAACAATTCCTTCGTAACCTTTATTTTTTTTTTTTCCAAGTGTTACAATTCCTTCAACCTGCTTCAAACTTTTCAGATAGTCATGTCGAAGAAATTATCACAAGTCTGTTCACGCTGTGACACCAGGGGTACCGGGTTCGAATCCTGCTCGGGCATGGTTGTTTGTGAATGTCCATTCATCAATTTCATCACTCATTCCCATCTTTGCAAATTAGCCAAGAGGCATAAAACGTGAAGTAAAATAAAATAAATCAATCTAATCACAAGTCTGTGTACAAAGATTGCCAAGTGAGAAATTCAACACTTATTCGCTCACAAACTAAATTAAAATTGTTTTTGCAAGCAACATCAAATTATCCGCATTCACCATTAATTGCTTCTTGATCCTTTGATTTTGGGCAATGAAATCAGTTAGTGATTAAATTTTTTTCCAGAAGTTCTGTGGAAGAAGCCATGGTGGTGGTGCAGTCGTTAAGAGCTTCCGATTCCCATGCGGGAGACCCAGGTTTGATTTCCAGAGTGGGTGATCTAAAGTTGGAATTTTTTGGCCTTGTCCCTGCATCAAGTGGTTCTGGGGTTCACCCGGCCTCAAAGAAATTGGTACCTGGTGAGGGGTAACCTTGGTCAGAGCCTGGTGTTGATCACACTGCCACCAAAAAAAGATGACTGACCCTCCAACCTCCTGCAATGTGAATTTGGCTTACGGGCAGAGGCACCGATTAGGGGGGAGGGGCATGGGGGCAGTTGCATCCTTTTTTTTTTTTGCCTTGCGCTATGGTCAATTCTAAGCCTACCAAAAAAAATAAACTATCCTTCCCCCCACCCTTTTAGTTTTGGCACCAAATCGCCGCTACTGCTTACAGGTGAATTTTACGGATGTTTCTACCATGGGCATTAATTGGACACATTTCTATTAAAAGATAATGGTCCTAAAATTCACAAAATCTCTTTGTGCACCCCTTTTAGACTTGCATTCAAATTAAAGAACATAAAAAATAGTCGAACTTGAAGCACACTTACATGAAAATTGAACTTGCCTTTACAGTGATGAATTGTAAATATTTAGGTTATGTCAATTTTTATTTAGCCATAATTGAACATTGTTTTGTTGTTATCTTTGGTGATTTCATATATATATATATATATACACACACGTGTGTTTGTTATATTGTTAAAAAGATTATTTTTGTAATTTTTCAGTTGTACATAGTATGTACAAGGTGTATATGATCAATTATATGGTTAATATTGAGTACATTCACAAGTTTCATCAGTATTAATTTGTAGTTGCATCAACACTTTTTGATAGCTCAAAATGCACTAAAATGCATGTATGTATGCTCTCTTGTGGAAGTAAGATAGGGGTATATTCATAATTTTGAATTTATTGCAATCTATTGCTGCAATCTGTCAATCAAAAATCATTTGGTACTTGACTTTTTGTATATGTATCATAAATGTTTTTGTTTTTTTGTTGTTTTTTGTAGCCAGTCATTCTTTAATGTCTTCATAATAAATATTATATTTTAAATTCTTAATCATCGACTGATAAGTTACTTATTGATATATTCCATGAACCATAAAAAGTAGAGTGCATGATGCTCCATACAGCACACAAATGTCCAGGAGACCTCTTCATGGATATCCAATGCACATCCAGGATGAGATATCCCTTGGAGATTTATGCTGCATGGGACATTTCATGGACAATCACATTGGGTGACATGTAGTGAGTACATTGAGTCTCACCACTTTTACCTGGCCTTTCAGAATTACTTCTTTCAAAGGAGGTGTCCAATTCTAGAGATCCTACCAGGGGTTGAACCCAGAACTGCTCACAAGAGCACTAACCATTTGACTGCAGTCCTTTTCTCTGGATTGAAAAATAAAGATATATGTAAAGTAACAATTTATTACTATATTTATAAAGTATAATACATTCATATTTCTTTAATATACATAATACAGGGAAATGTTTTTATGAGCACTCAAATAGGATAGCCTTCTACGGAAGGGCAATTGCACTGGACATTATACAAAAATTACAATACAGTGGTTACAGGCTTTATACTTAATGATACAGATGATCTATAGTTGGATATGTGGTAATTACAGCATGATTACATCCTACGAAAATACAACAAATATGCTACCACATGAAAATATCCCATAGAATTTCTCTTTAAAAAACTGCGTTAGCTAATATATATAAGTTCGATGAATACACATTTCACCTGCTTGATAAATGTGTTACTATATAGCATTTGGATGTTTTTTTACTGAGTTAGTACCAATAATTATATTTAATATATTCATTTCCATGGCTTTATAATATTTATATGTTTAATTTGATATACTTTCAGTTAATTGTTTCATTTTGACTCCTCGCAATTACTGTTGAGGACAAGCAACAGCACATTCAATGCACTAATCATTCACACTTTATACATAAGATGCATTCATTCATGTACAAACTGAATATCGTACATGCAATTACTCAGTGTATCATACAAGAGGGTAATTCTCCTCCAGAATTAAAAAGAGCACCATTCCTACCCATTTCTTGACCTCCCATATTTAAACACCGTGGCCAAGGTGTCCCGAAACTCCTTCATTTGAAAGTAAGGCCAGTCTGAAAGAAAAAAGAAAAAAATTAAAATATATGTAAAATAATTTTATTTTATGCACATAGAAGTTAACCAGAAGTGTAATGCAAACTACAATTGTAGTGAACTGGGACTCCTGGATTTTCGCTGGTGGTGTAACAATCTGATAAAAAATTGCAAACATTCCATTAGGTACCTAAATAAGTGATTCACTTCTGTGTCTGTCTACCCTGCCCTACCCTTTGATGAACATGACAAAAATAGGAGACTAAGAATCTCAAACCTGACATGCCTAACCTACTCCACTAAGAAAATAAGCAGGTTAGGTGTGGTGTTCATGGGAGACACACCAAAGCTGCACGTGTAGTCCAATTCTGAAAAAGCATTCACCACACATGTAAAACAGACTGAGGAGACATGTTACATTCCTCTGAAAAATGGCAGAGTGAAAAGTGCAGCATTATTCTGAAATGAAAGGTTATATTTGTTTGTTAACTTTTACATGCCCAATGGTGTCATTTGGGAAAATATGCAAGGGCTTTATTTGCTGGATATGCACAAATGGCAGTGGGTGCTTTCAATCAGAGGGTAAACTTAAAACTTGTGTAGTAAAGTGGTTCGGATGTCAGACATATTGGTAGACAGCTGACTGAAATGAGGCAATGTCCAGTCACAGACCTCTATGGGTTGTAATAATCCCATTTTAAGTGAAATGAAGGGCCTCCCCGATGGCTTAGTAGTAATGTCAGTAGGGATGTTCGATATCAGAAATTTCATATACCATCAAGAAAATATTGTCAATATAATATATGTTTTCCGTATCGTGATATCAACAATATATCATCTTCACGATATATATCATCAAATATCATGATATATATTGCTAAAATATCATGACGATATATCTCCAACACAATATATATTACCAAATATCATGATATATATTGCCAAAATATGGTGGTGATATATTGCTGACACACTATATCACCAAAAATATTGTGACAGTATATAATCTAGTTGATATCATCTTGACAATATTTTTTCATTTTTTTCATCTGGATGATATATATCGCCCAACATTTGTCATCTTGTAACCAGGGGTTCTAGTTTCAATACCTGATGGAGGCTCATAGTGGTTTGCATCCCACTCTAAACTGTAGGTCCAGTCCCGATTAGCCTATCTGTGCATATGGTTCACGTAAAAACTTGACAAAAACAACATGGTAAGTTAATGTGAATTTGAAAGTAGATAAGAAATTTAAGCGATTAATCTAGCCTTGGTCAGGACTTTAACCCAGATCTCTGGCTTACTATGTCATTGTTATACCAAATGAGCTAAACAGTCAGCCCAGGTTTGCCCAGTTTTTTTTCTGCTGTTGTGCCCTCATTTTTTCATAGTACATCTCGTACTCAAATGTAAGGTGAAAATAGAGTAAGCTCCTGGTTCAACATGTAACATGAGTGCATTTCATATATATAAAAGGATAAAATATTACTTGTTTGGGTATGTGTATTTATTTACTCAACTGAAATATGCTATTTGCTTTACCTTGACAAAAACTGCACAAACACTAACAGTATAATGTAAACATTTTTAGATACGACCGGCTCAATAGTTCAGTTGGTAGAGAAATGACATAGTAAACCGAGATCTGGGTTTTCAGTCATGGTGGACTTAATTTTCACTTAAATTTTTATGTAGCACTTCTCCTGTGCCTGCCAAAATGTAAGGTATTAACAGTAAACCATTACTTCACACTTATCGTCTTAGTTACCAAGTGATTACACATCTCCTAACTAACTTTTCCTATTAACTCTGATACTGTAGAAAGTGTAAATTTTTGGGAGGTTTTTGTAAACATAACACTGCCAGCATGCGGCTTCAAAAGATTTTGAAGATTTAATCAAAACAGAACTGCAGCAAGAAGCAAAAAAGTTTCTGGAAAAGTCTTCATAATAAACTACAAAATTACATACCACTTATGCCATTAGATTAACATGTCTTTTACTCTTACCTTCCTTAGACTTCCTTTGCCTCCGAAGTCCCTAATAGCAGACATCAGTTGATCCCTTGGGTTCTGCGACCTTGCAGTCTGGATTGGCTGCTTCTTCAGTGTGACTTTACGAACTGTTGGAGGGGGTGGAGGTGGCTGCGGAACAGCTGCAGGCATTGCTGGTGCCGCAGGTGCCACAGATGTAGTTTCTGCAGCACTGTTGATGACCATGGTGTTCATTGGTGGCGGTACCGGTGCAGCTGGCATGGATATTTCAACAGGTTTCGTGAATGTATCTGTCGTCGTGGAACGGAAACCTTTCACGACAGGCACACTGGCAACTTTCGGTTGCACTGGCACACTGGCAACTTTCGGTTGCACCGGCTTCTCCGCATAACCATTTATCCTCACGGTTGTTGAAACTGGACGGTTTTTCGGTTCCTGGGCCTCTGTGGTTCCATTGAGACCGATCACTGACGTGTATCGCTTCGGCTGTTGCGGCTGGGTCTGCGGTAATGGTTTTTGAGAAAATCTGTTTGGCACTGATTCGTAACTGTTCAATGTGAAAAAGGCACCTGTTGGTTTACTACTACTAACGATAATCTCACTAACGGGCCTTGCTTTCGGAGCGGTCTTTGGTCGCATTTTTACAACTTCATCAACAGTATCTCTCGTGCTGGTAGGCTTGTTTTCAATATGCACATCTTTACTGCTGAATATGTATGTTCTCGAGTTGTTTTGAGCCTGCGTACCAACTGTAATGCTCGATTGCTTTTGTCCGTCTGAAGATTTTTCCATGAATTTTTTAGCCAAAGTGCCAACGCCGATCATTGTATCATTTGTTGCACCCGTGCTCGCAAGAGGCGTTACGTTCACAAGTTCTTGCTTTTGCTGATTTCTCATTGAAGTTATGACAGCAGCAATATCCGATTCGTCAGTTGCCGATGGTCTTCGAGCGTTAGCCACAAGTTCCTCACGAGTTATATGGGAAGTTTCCTTTTTAGCACCTTCACTCTTTTCTCTGTTCACCACTTGCACCACACTGCTAAGTTCACTGTGTAAGTCAGGTGGAAATCGCTGCCTGGTTTTGGCCTGCGATGAAGTATTCTGCGGCTGAATGCTTGTCTTTTTTGATTCGTTAACTTTTGTCACGACCGGAGCTCTTGACGGTTCCGTTTGAACAGACGAAGCCGATATTATCGATTGAGCATTACTGATTCGTGCACTTACTGGAATGTGAGCAACTGGTCCCTTAATGTTAATACCCTGACCTACCCCAATCCTATAGTCACTATCCAGTTTGATGCTAACTTCACTCTTTGGCCTTTCGTTCCATGTTCCGAAGTTGATGGAAGGAGGTCCACTGTACGTGTAGCGTGGGCTCGAAACATATCTGTCGAGAGTGGCTGAAGTATTCGATACACGAGTCTGTGGTTCAGGTTCGTTGCTTGTCTCATCACTTGATACCAAATGTTGGCATCTTGGTAATGTACTTGACCTGCAAGTAAGAATTACAGTCAAGTAAAAAAACTATATTGTACCAGTGTTCTTAAAAATACAAGTATTTTGTGGTATCAGTTTGTTATGAGCTAGAATTACATCAGAACAACATTCATTTCCTTGTTCATTCAATGTATAACAGCCATTTAAGATACCTTCCTGAAACCAAATGAAGGAAAATATTGCAAGCATCATTCCAAAAAATAAATTGAAGGAAAATTACAAACACTGTCACAAATTTTAACCTAGAGGACATACTGGAAACTTAGAAGGTAGCCATGAAAAGAAATGCCAGTATCAAATTGATGAAATTAATATTGTAATTGTATGGTGATAACTAGGGTGCGGATTTATAGGCACTTAAAAAAGGTGCTATAAACTAAAAAGGTATTAAAATAGGCACTTAAAATGCACCATATACAAAAAAGGACATTAAATAAGGCACTGAACATGAACTTATTTCAATTTTCTTTTTGCAGTTTACAGTTATACTGTGTATAGTATAACAGTTTACACATAAAAGCACGCTAACGATTCACAAACTTGATTGAAATTTACGTTTGCGAGGAATCGTCAGTTAAAGTGAGTCTCACAAAAATAACTTTTGCTAACGACTGTTGCGTGCATAAGTGATGAAAAAACAATTTGTGCCATTTTAGCAAAAAAAAAAATAATTTGAACGATGTTCCAATTAAAATTTCTCTGAAGAAATTAAATTATGTTACCATTGTACTAATTGTACACAAATGTTTCACAAACAATTGACTATAGTTTGAATCAAATCCTCAGATGCAGAAAAGCAAGGATAACACAACCTGGTTAATTTAAAGCACTTGTGCCTTGTAATCATGGTTCCGATACCTGCTGGAGGCACAGTGGTTCGGATCCCATTTATGTCCAGTCCCAATTAGCCTTTTGTGTATAAAGTGGATTTAAACAACAAATCAAACAGTTCATATCTTGGCACGAGTATATGACTTAGACCATTGGAGCATCCTCAAGGCTCAACCAAACATCTCTCCCGCTAATATATTCCACTTCAAGCGCTGCTTAGTGTAATTCTGTACATCCAACACAAGGCCACTAAACTAAGTTTTTCACATAATTTAGCATTATTGTATTCGGAAGTGTGATAATGTAAGATGACAGCTCGTCACAGCATGCATTTTTCACAATTTATCCTTGTTTCCAAATAAGGCAAGAGGTAGAAAAAACATTTTCAGAGGAGTCTGAAATTACCGACCTGCTGAGTTGGCAAGTCCACTTTATGCACAGAAAGGGTAATCGGGACTGGACCTACAGTTTAAAGTGGGATCTGATGAACTACGTGCCTCCACCGGGTATCAAACGAGTCAGAAATTATGTCAGCAGCTGACAGTTTTCAACAAGGCATTATGTAAAACAATATATGTGCATGTGGTATTTTCCATATATATTTGTAAATCAATTTAACAGTTAACCTATGTACTTCATACAAGCTTGACTCTATTAGTGGTGCCAACTTCAGTAACGTAGTGGTTAGTACAGCACAGCTATGATAGCAGGTAGTAGCAGATTGGGTGCTAAAACTGGGAAGGGGGCTGCAATGACAGTTTGCTTTTCTTGGTAGACAAAGCTTAGCATTAAGGGGCTAAAAGTGGGGACAACTGGTCCCCCTAGCCACCTATTCGCTGCCACTGATGTCTGGGATCCCGGGTTTGAAACTCAGCCTATGCATGGGTGATCTTTGCGAGTGTCCCTTCCTCAATTTCATCATCACTCATCCTCATCCTTGCGATTAGTCAAACGTAGAAGAAAGAAACGCTAAATAACAAAAATCAAATTTCCCCGTCAGTGGTAAAACAAGCTTCTGCAGCAATCCATTTCTAATTGATAAACCTTCTGGCCACCTTGTGCTTTGGCATTTTGAAACACATCCACAGATAACTACGTATTTCCTATCACACACACAATAAAGCAAATGAGTCCTGATTGACTCCTACAGGCTTTCAGGTGGGGTAAAAGGGAGGGGGTTGAAGTTTTGTCCAAGTATGAGTCACCAACAGGTTGTCCAGTTTGCTTACCCTGATAAAATGACATTTTGTATTTCTAAAGATCTAACATCCCTTGAGATCCTCAAATCTGGCGAATACTAGATTTTGGTCAGTTCAACATAAACACAGGCTTATCTTCTTCAATGTGGGGAAAGCCAAAGGTGCGTAAAAAATGCTGAAGTACGCAAAAATGGCAGAATAGGCATTTTTAGGCATGAATAAGCAAAATATGCACCAACCCTCAAAATAGGCATTTGTAGGCACTATAAAAATGCATTTTCGGACTATAAACACAATGAAACGAACTTTAAATATGAAAGCCTACATTTTACTACAAAGGAATAAAAACGACAAATAGGCAAAAATCTGCACCCTAGTCAAAACAAGCTCAATACTGCACTCGTCCCCACTGAATACTGACTAATCTTTGCATCACTTGATAGATTAATTGCAATCAAGTCTAACTTACTTTTCTAAATACAGTGATATACAAGTACATTCCTGAATATTCCATTTTCTGTACAATACACTTAGTTTCAGAGTTTTCATGGAACAAGTGTTAGCATAAGTTATTTTTTGGAACCACATTTCCTTCAAAACTAAAAATCAAGGTGTTTCACTTATTTTAACAATTTAAATGTTCAAATGTCAATATAAGGAGACAACAACTATATGGTATTTTGAAAGGTACGCAGATTTTTTTTTTACAAAATTTATACATTTCATAAACACAACGCATAACTTGAAGTATACCTGCAAGTATGACTAATTTATACACACTTCCATATATTGCATGCATATATGCTTCTAATGCAAGTTTTTTAAATATTTTTCTACACACCCAGGGGCATGTAGGGGATGGAATATCCCAGTTAGCAAAATCTACTGAAAGCATCCCCTCAGTTGTCATTGTCACTATGTTAAACATAGAAGCTAACAATTTCCAGTTGAAGACTACAGGTGTACAACAAAAGTTCATAATCACAGATTACAATAATTTTCATATAAGTCTAACAGTCTGGATCAATATTAAATTTGCTGAAGCTGATGAACCAATATAAATTATGTTATGTGACTTTGTACTTGCGTATTAGCATACCGGTTTATTTTATTCAAATAAAAGAATAAAGAAACTGCAAGTACATTTCATGCCCAGTGTATATATGTGTGTATATAAACCAATATACAGTTGTAAATCTACCTTGAAGAACATGAACAGTTCAATAATCTCCTTAATCAATGTAGCCAAGTTACAGCCTTACAAAAAGGAACTGCATATTTGAACAATTACTTTATGAAACCAAAGTACATAAATTATACTCTATGTCCGTAACAAAATGGCAGAATTTTTGCACTAAGTTGGAGGCTATTTATAGAAATATGATATTGGTAAGATTATTGGCATTTTTACTGATACACTGATATGCCTTCATTGGTCAGGTACAGTGATATCCATGAGTATTATCATGCAAATTGTCTCAGACTATTTTCATTAATTTTTCTCTTTCATCCTGTGTGTTTTTAAGGGATGGATTTTTATGTATGTTGGTGCAGAAGTTGTCAACAGCTTGTTTTGAGTTTTTTTTTTTTTAATTCTTGAAGCTCTTATTGGGTCAAATAAAGTGCACGGACATGGTGATGGACAATTTGCACAGTAACATTCATCGATCCCACTGTACTGTCCCTAAAAAATAAATATATGAAACATACGTACCTAAATGAAGGAGTCTGTTCTATGGTGCGTTTGGTTGTTGGTCTTTCTTTTGGTGCAGAAGTTCCAAGTGACTGGTTGATCATCTGTGGTAGAATGTCTTTCAATACCTGAAAATAAAGCAATATAATATTATCATACTAACATTTCATTACAAGATGATATACAAGGGTCGTTCAAGGTTGACTGGGATTTTGGTACGTAAAAAATCTATGAATAGCCGGATCATGATGAAACGTGCGGGTGACGTAATGTATTCCTTCGCGAGTAACTAGCGCCCGGCATGACGTATTTCGCGCATGCGCAGCAGTTGCAGCGAACATGGCGGCAAGCAGTGTGTCTGTGGAGCAGCGGTGTGTAATCAAATTTCTCGTGAAGGAGAAAGTGAAACCAGCTGAGATTTTCAGACGATTGCAAGCACAGTATGGTGAACAAACGATGTCGCGGACAAGAGTGTACGAATGGTGTGAGCAGTTTCGCGAAGAACGGGAGCTGGTGACAAATGAAGCGCATGGACACATTCGCCCGACTGCAGTCACACCAGTGAATATCGCACGTGTTGAGCAAATGATTCTTGAGAACCGACGAGTAACAGTGCGGGATATTGCTGCCGAGGTGAATATCAGTGTCGGGAGTGTTGAGACAATCATTCACGACCACTTACACTTCCGCAAAATCTCTGCAAGGTGGGTTCCCCGCCAGCTGACATTCGATCAGAAGTGGACACGCAGGATGGTCTGTGAACAGCTTCTGAATCGGTTTCGAGCAGAAGATGATGAATTGTTGCAATCCATCATCACGTGTGATGAAACATGGTTGCACAATTCAACCCCAGAGACCAAAAGATGCAGCATGGAGTGGTGGCATAAAGGTTCCCCGCCCCCCAAGAAAAGCAAAACGCAGCCGTCCGCTGGAAAGATCATGGCAAGTGTCTTCTGGGACATGAAGGGCGTTATCCATGTGGATTTTCTGGACAAAGGGAGCACGATTAATGCCCAGTATTACTCCACATTGTTGAGCGGTGCTGTACGAAAGTCCATTTGCAAGAAAAGACCTGGGATGTTGTCCGGAAATGTCATTCTTCTCCATGACAATGCCCACCCTCACACGGCCAATGTGACAACAACAACTCTGGCCGACATGCACTGGGAAGTTCTGCCCCATCCCCCCTACAGTCCGGATTTAGCCCCCAGTGATTATCATTTGTTTGCACCCCTTAAAGACCATCTGCGAGGGAAGAAATTCACGACAGACGAAACACTGCGGAGCGATGTCCTCCAGTGGCTACGACAACAACCAAGTTCTTTCTACGCCAAAGGAATTTGGGAGCTGCCAGAACAATGGCAACGGTGCCTCGGCGCACGGAGAATACTTTGAAAAACTGACAGTTTGGTGTTTCTTCTGCTACCTATTTCCTCTGCAGAAATAAAAGTCCCGGTCAACCTTGAACGACCCTTGTACATTAGCTTGCAAAATAGTAGGTACTTAAATTTGTGCTAGTTTTCAGACTCAAGAAAGGCAATGTGTAGAAACATGGGCATAACTTGGGGGGTGGGGTGGGGGGGGCAGAGTCGAAAACTTTTTCATCCCTTAAAATAGTGTCCAGAATTACTTGCTAAATAACTGTTACATTTGCGAAATCATAAATATTATTATTTATTACGAGTACTTGCTCCTCAGGTCTTAGGATGTAACTGCCAAGTTACGCCTATGTGTGGAAACAGAGGAAGTTTTTTTTTTTTTTTTTTAGCACACATTTAACACAATGAATCCAATGTTTTTGCATACTTGAAATGTATGGTTACTATTTTTTTTTGCCCAGACTTGACATAATTTTCTACCGTTATTAGTGGCGGTGTCATATTTCCTTCACAATCAATCAACGGATGTATTTTGGTTAATAGAGGATTTCTTCAATACTGTATGACAACCTAACCTGATAGTGATGTACGAACAGGATTGAATGCTCAACGTTGGAACCACTCGCACTGTGAAACTTTCAGAGTATATTCAAGTGTTTAATGACATGAACATATGTACATAAAAAAATACTTTCGTGCGAAGAGTGTACGAGTACAGCAGAGGCAATTTGCAACTACCGTGAAATATGCCATTATAAAATCTGACTAAGATCTGTCACGAGATTGAAGTGTATCTTTGAAAGACCTACAATAACCTACTGCATGTGAAAACAAGAGCTCATTCCGTAACATTATATGTAGGCCTTGTGGAGGTTTTTATGTCCATTTTACGCTCATACAAGCTAAATGTTACTGGATGTATTGTGGGGATCCAAACCACTATGTGCCTCCCCTGGGTGTTGAACCCAAGGGGGATTGTTACCACTCCGCCATTGAAGAGCCCTGTTACATTAGGTGCCTTAAACACTCACTTTGTTGCACGACAAGAAACCACAGGATTGCTGGCCAATTCAAATAATGCTGGTAAACACATCCAAGTCAAGAGGGAGCCTATTCTACTACAAGAGTCCAGAGGCATGACCAAGGGGTAGGGGTGGGGGTGGGGGTGGGGGGGGTGGCAGGGTCCAGTATTCCTAAAAAGGGAATGTCAAAGGCAGAAAAAGATGGCAAAATGAGGTTGACTACTAAAAAAGTATGCATACCCCCTCCCCCCTTCCCAAAATCATGGGCACACCACTGCAAAAGATGGTATATAAAAAAAGTCAATTTGAAGAGGACTTTCAGTAATATCTTGAGAAGAAATATTTCAAGGTTCAAGCTATCAAGCCAAATGTGCATTTTGTATAGACGAATTTGTATTTGACAACCAATGCTTGTTGTATAAATGCAATTATACTTTGGGTGGGGAGAGGGGGGGGGGGCAGGACTTGTTGAGTCAATGCCTACCTGTAGTGATTCGAGAGGTACTCCAACCTGTCCCTGTAGAACGCTTTGATTTTGCAGCAACTGCTCGTGCCACTGAAGCAGCTGCTTCTGTAACTTTACATATTCCTCCTGAAGTCTTGCTTGTTCTTCATTGGCGCCTTCATTTCCTTCAACAGAAAAAAAAAAAACATTACCAGAGTGATACTTGGGAATTTCAAAATTGCAATAGTGCAGCACGTCATCTTAAATATAGTGTATTTCTTTGAATTCAAATAATATAATGGAAAGAGGTACAGTTTCCTTCACGAAGTGCAACAAACTGATCAAGGGCTGAATGAAGGTAAGGTTCTGCTGGACATTCGACCTGTGCGGCCAAGCAATTTTCAAAAATTAATCTTCTTTCATGAACTGCTATGATATTCCAAATTCTGAAATCCTTCTAGAACATTCATGTGACTTGCTTTTGCTGTTGGCTAGATATCCGTGATAGAAAATAGGCTTATGCAACTACAAAACTATTACAAATATCTAGACAAAAAACTAGAAGATTCACATGAATGCTCAAGAAGGTTTTCTAAGCAGACAAATTTTTCAGAATTTGAAATATCATCAGTTTTTCAAAAGGGGAGAATTTCGAAAACCCCTTTGCTGGCACCGAAGGTCCAATAGAGTCCCAGAGAGGTTTTCATTCTTCTCAAGGTCTAAATACACACGATGTTATTTTTAATAGCAATTATCTAGTTTAACAACCACATGAGGCAGCTTATTCCTTGTGCAAGCACATTTCAACAGAATTGAAATAAGTGTGCCACTTACATGAAACTGTACTCTATACCCATAAAACAATTTTCGTTGCAAAGAATTAGCATGCAGTGTCTTTTGGGTAATATTTTCTAACACACTTAATATATATAATTCAGTTATACGTATTTTTAACTGGGGGCTTCTAGTTATTTTATCAATATCATAAAATATGGAAACATGGACTGCAGCAAAAAATGGACTGATTACAGTACCACAATTGAAATAAATTTTATATTGATGGCAAGTGCAGTGAGGAAAAATTGCCGTTATCACTATCATTAAAACATATACTGAAATTCCTACAAATTCCATTCCTCTTTAGTAGACAAGCCAGATAATGGTAAAAACCAAAAAGCAGTATGCAATGCAAGGTCTTTTTTTAAATACCAGGGCATATGTTGTAAAATTATCAACATGTTTTGCAGTACGTTTCTAACAATAGCAATATTCTAGTGACCAAATTAGTATCAAAGTTTGCATTGCTTCTTAAAAAACGATTGTATGAACTCTGTTCTGCAAACAAAACTTTTCATATTGTATCATTCTGAGCAGATCCCTCGAAATCTTCACTAGTCAGAATACATAATAAATACACATACATAAAAGTGCATCTGTAGTTTTGCATACAGTATGTCCCAAAATAATGTTTACATGTTTTGAATTTTAACAACATATTAAAGATGACTGGACTTTTTGCATTTGAAACTCCAATGTCTAAGTTGAACATGTTTGAAAGCATATAGGCCTTCTTTTGTTTCTAGTCCCATCACAGTCTGCCAAGTGGTAGGGTGAATCGGGTCACTTTTGAAATTCTCTCTCCCAACTCAAAACCAAACGAACTGAAGGAAATGTTTCGATTTGGCAGTGGAGTTTGGAACTTGTAGTGTCTGTTGAACCTAGAAGTTACCAAGAAGTATTGAATTTGGAGCTGCCAAAAACTGCAAATAATACTCATGTTGCATTAAGTAGACTAGGAAAAGCATGTCTTAAAAATGGCTCCTTGTATTTATTTGCATTGTACTGTACTATAAGAGATATTTTAAGACCACCATTTGTACATAACATGGTATTTAGTTGGTGTAGAAGAGTATTAGATTCACCACCATCTTTGTCATTGATACAGTGTATCCAACTGATGAATAGAAAAGTGTTGCACTTTTGGGTGAATTGGGTCATGAAAATCGGGTGAATAGGGTGATATGCCCATTTGCCCTGAAAGAGGCTTCTAAATTAATTTGTCTCCTACAGATGGGAAAATATACAAGGAAATCATCAACTTCGTGGAATTAGGAAGACATGCAGAAAGCGATTAAGGCATTTAGGGAAGGTAGGAACCAACGACATGCCGCAGAACTCTTCGGTGTTCCTTATTTCTATCTCCAAAGAAGAATACAGAGTGGACAGGAAAAATTCCTGAGAAAACAAGAGAGTAAGCTACTTTAAACGTGGAGCAGAAGGATGAGCTCGTATCGCAGTTACTCAAATTATGTTTGTGTGGTTTTTCAGTCAACCCCAGTCATGTGAGAAATGTTGCGTTCAAATTTGTTGGGTCTCTTGCACACTCTCATCATCATTATGTTCAGTCGCAAAACGTCAGGGATGAAGGAAACAATACTGTTTATGGGTCCTGTTATGTGAAGTACTAATACAACCACCCTATTTCTGTGAAATTCTTTGATTGGGTACAGTGGCAAGAAAATCTAAAGGTGGAATGGAAATGTGTGACTGCACAAGGGAGAATCAAGTTTATTTGTGGAAAATGTGGGAGCAAAAGATAAGGTCCTACAATCTGAACATAAGGTTTGTAATGGAAATTAAAGACTAGAGTGCGCGTCAAATCTCCTGCATATGGCCTTGAACTGCTGAACAGCACCAGCGAATCGCAGACGTGCGGCGTTGCCTAGTTCAGAACCTGTTTCACCTCGCTACTAAATCGTGTACCTGGCGCTCGGATATAAATATATTATTTCAAGTGTCAGTAGTTCAACAGATGGAAAGATAATGAATTTGCGAGTATGTACGAAAAACAAGCGTGATTGTAGCTTATACCGTTCCCTCTGTAGAAGCAATGTCATTATAAACGTATTTGCATTGTATCGTTTTTGTTCTCCCTTCGTTCCTGTTGCATTCCGAAACTTTCCGATTAGCGAAGGGAACAGGGCAGGTTCGTTCCCAGTGATGGTAGAAGGAGAAATTGACGAAGAGGATACCGTCACTATTCGTTTTTCCCACGTTTTTAGTGTGTGTGTGTGTGTGTGTGTGTGTGTGTGTGCAGCATGTCGTTGAGTAAACCAAGTGGTAGTGATAGCGAGAGAAGAGAGAACAATACAGTGTTGTACGAAGCCAGGCACGACGGGTGATTTTTCAGGTGTACAATTTTTTAAAAAAAAAATGTTCGAGTGAAGAAGAGAGCAGTAAAATTGACTTTAAGAAGTGCCAGGCTCTAACAGCTCAAGCGTGTGGTGTGAATCAAGCTACCGTTTCTCGGATATGTTCGGGGGCAAGACAATGTGGATCGGGGCCTGCTCCAATGTTTCAATCACCTAGAAAGCACATTAACGTACCAAAAAAGAACGACAAACTTAGATAACTTTGAAAAAGACTTAGTTCGTAGAACCGTCTTTGAAATTTACGATTGTGGCGAATTTTCTACTGCCAAAAGGATAACGTACTCTTTACGGGGCAAAATATCTTACAAAGGCTGTACAACTTCCACTTTGAGAATATTGAAACAATTATGCAGTCCCTCTGGCACAATCAGGTATGTTCTATTCTTCCATTAAGTTTATTATATGTTATATTATCTAATGTTCCGTGCTCTCCGTGACAAGGCGTTTCGCTCAACCACGCTGTCTCTTTTCCGTGTGAGATTTCGACATGGCACCGCTGCAGTGCGCTGCTATTGGCTATCGCCATATGCAGGAGAGTTGACGCGCACTATAATAATACATATTTCAATGTTAGGTAACTGACCTGATTCACCCAAACTCTTAGGGGCAAATAGGGACATGCAGAGTTGAAGTTTAAAAGCTTCGGGCAAATAAAATAAGAGAAGTTAACAAATATCAATCACTGGAAATTATAATTAAAGGATTGCTTTATTACCATATTCCCGATAATTTTAAATTTGAATTAAACTATAGGAAATATTTACGTTGATTTTTAACCTGATTCACCCTAAGTTACCCTAGTCATTAGTGTACACAAAATGGCAGGGGCGAGAATTTTTTTTTCGAGAAAAGTAAGAAGAGTCTAATATCCACCCAAATCTCCTGATTTAAGTTAAATTACTATCTGTGGGGACCTGTGAATGCCGTGTACACAACAAAGCCAAGACACTTAGTGACGTGGGGCATGCAATTGGGACAACCTATGCTTCCCTTCCCACAGAAACTGTATCTGCTCTTTAACAATCTGTTCAGATTGCGCATAATGTATTGTGGCCAATGGTGGTCATTTTGAATATCTGTAACTAAGGTATGACACCAAAAAAAAGTTCGTGCTTGCTGTTATTGACATTCAAGAGCGTAAACACTATTATGGAATACACTATATTTTTTAGTTGGTACACATACACCAGTTTAGCTTATATTTATGAAATTCAAGATGCATCACTTAAATGCAATAAATAAATAAATCTGACTTAAACTTACCTATGCTAATATTTGCCTCGCTATTTGTCTTTCTAAGCTTCTCTGCATGACCATTCATCCTTTCAAAGCTTCTTTCGTTCCTCCTCTCATCTTCTGCACGATCGTCGTGCATACCCCCTGCCAAATTATGTAAAGAGACAGTCCGGGCCACGTTGAACTGACTTTTCTGGCTTGGTAGTGTGTGGACGTGGGCCATGCCTGAATCATCTTGGCTGTCGCTACGTGTTAGAGATGAAACCGAGGGTGTTCTTTTAACAATCCAAGGGCGTTCACTGAAAGAGCTCACTCTGCCTAAAGTTGACGAACCTCGCTTGACAATTGTTGGTCCCCTCTCGGAAGGCTTCTTAAAATCCGTATCGTCGTCTCGCCGTTCATTTCCAGAGCTTTTGTAGCTGAAGGACTCTGATTTCGAAAGCCTTGTTTCTCCATTGTCTATGCTATCGTTTCTCTTGTATGTGGTCAGCGTAAAGTTCTGGAGGTGTCCTTCACTCTGTCGAACTGTCGTGAAAGTAGTCGATTGTTGACTATGAACAGGAGCAAGCTCATCTTCGGCATAGGATCTCAACTGGGTGTGGAGAACGTCTCTTCTGCTAATATCTGTGGAGCTTTGTACGCTGTTTCGAGATGAAGACGAACACGAACTGACCCTTTGCAACTCTTGCTTCTCCATTTCTTGCTGGTACGTGCTCACCGAGGATGCCCTGGAGCTCTTGCCGTGAGAGGACTCCTGATCCGAGCTCTCGTACGACAACCTTCTAGCCACCGGCTCCTTAAACTGAGGTGGTGCCTCGATCGCAATTGGCATGTCTTGCAATACATCCTCCTCCTCGCATCCACCACGCTCGTTGCTTGGCTGACTGTCCTGGAAAGGGGTTGGCGGTGCTGGAAGTTGGTATTCCCACTCAATCTCTGCATCTCTGTTCGCTACTTCGTCTCCCGCTTCCAAAGACGGTGGTGGCGATGGGAGAGATGGAGGAGCAATTTCACTTTCAAGTTCATGGAAAGTGTTCTGGATAGTGGCTTCTATTTCACGTTTTGCAGCCTGCAAAGAAGAAAGTTCAAGAATTTACATCTAGAAATTTCCTGAAATAATACACTAAACCAACAAAACCCTTTTTGGTGTAACATCCCTTTGATGGAAAATGTCCAGCAAGACTGGGTTTTGATGTACCGAGTCACATATTAACTCGGTACAGTTTCTTTCCAGTAGTTCTGCTAAAGTTCAAGCTAAAGCAGTAAAAAACTCTGGTAAAACAACTGAAAACCTGC
Organism: Lepisma saccharinum; assembly: GCF_977018435.1. Classification (NCBI taxonomy): domain Eukaryota; kingdom Metazoa; phylum Arthropoda; class Insecta; order Zygentoma; family Lepismatidae; genus Lepisma; species Lepisma saccharinum. The sequence continues at coordinate 6,877,130 of NC_139253.1, forward strand.
CTTAAAATTAACATTTTTGTCTTTGAACAATTTTTAAAACAAAGGTTAAAAATGGTAACTGTATATATAAAAAAAGTAAACTGCTCCCCTGTGCTTTGCAGCATGCCATGAAGGCGTATAGGGGGTGTGGGGTTAGGGCCCCACACTTTCTTGATCTCAGCCGAGCTGGGGGTTATGTGATCAGCACCATGCGCCTAGCCACCTTTACCTCCCAGAGTTTCCTCCAGGTACCCACTTTATACGATGCTGGAGCTGCTTGAACAGGTTCAAAAAGTCCCGGTTCTCCCCTGCCGGGGATCGAACCCGGGTCTCTCGCATGGTAGTGAGACACATAGTTACATGGTAACTATGAAATATTTAATTGTGTATTCTTCCTCCCCCAGAACACAGTTACGTAATATACACCTTTGCAATTCTAGCACCTCAAATAAATTCCTGCATACGCCAGGGCCTGTGACCACTAACCCAAACAAAAGAGTTACCACTCAGCTACACAAAATATATTTCCTTTGTTATATGCATCATACATGAAAATTAGATAAATTTTTGAGCCATATTAATACATATTTAGAAACAATTTTAACTACCTTTGGAATTACACTTCTGCTTAGCCGAATAGTAAGCACTTATCTTTGGAGTAAGTTGCTCCAAGTTCAATTCCTGGTGGGAGATCCAAAATTTCAGAGTTGACCGGGCATCCTGAGGAAAATTACCAAGCTACGTGCAAGCAATACCTGGAGTCTGGTCAGTAAACAGGAGCAATGGGACTATGTGTTGACCATGCATTACCCTGGCAAGCCCTGGCTCATTGGTACTATGTTAAAACGCAGGAGCTGTCCATCTGCTATCAAAACCTTTAACATACGAGGGGGGGTTTTGATAAGTTTCCGGCCTGACAGGGAAAGTATTGGAATAGATGAAAATCCTTTTAGTATGTTGTGAGTCAATGTTTCAGAAAATGTTATGCAAAATTTCAGACAGATACTGTTAGTAATACTTTTGCGTTTCACATTTGAAGTGATCAAGGCAACGCAAATTGGAGAAGAGAGCTGCTATCAAGTACCTCTTCTCTAAGAGCATGGGAGCCAAGGAAATATGATGAATTGACACAAACAATGCCCAATGACTGTCCTCCTTACAGCACAGTGAAATTGTGGGGGCGAATTTCAGGAGGGGAGAACAAGCACAGAAGATTAGGAAAAGCCAGGAAGACTCAGAACAGTAGGGATTGAGGAAATTGCTGATAGTGTGCAAGACCTGATCCTTGCAGACATGACGATTGGTCTGCAATGTATAGCAGACACCCTAGGCATCGGTTTAGAGCGAGAGCATTACTTGTGCATGAAGAATTGGGAGATGAAAAACTTTCTTCCGAGTGGGTGCCCAAACTCTTCACAGCTGATCACAAGCAGAAAAGAAGGGACAGTGCTAAGGCACTGTTGGACCATTTTTCAAGCAGTGCAGCCAGTGTTATTGAACAAATAGTGGCAGTGGATGAAACTCCATTGCATGTGTACGAGACTAAATATCAATCCATGAAGCAGTGCCGAAGTGGATCACCATGGCCCAAAAAATGTTGCAGACAGAAATCTGCAGGAAAAGTAATGGGTGTGATATTTTGCGATTGTGAGGGGATAATATTCAGGGAATTCCTGGGAAATTGCACCACCTTGAATGCTGAAAGTTATGTGATCCTGTTGAATAAATTGCAGCCAGCTTTGAAGAAAAAGAGGCGGGGGAAACTGTCAAAAGACATCCTCTTCCTCCAAGACAATGCTCCTTGTCGCAAGGCAGGCAGCACAGTGCAGAAACTTCGTGATTTAAAGCATGAACTCATTGAACATCCCCCTTATTACCCTGATCTGGCCCCCTCAGATATTTTATTTTCCTCAAACTAAAAATTCACCTCGAAGGTACTGAATTCAGTGACATCATTTCATCAGTAGAGGCATGGTTTGCAGACCATGCTATAACCTATTACTATGGGTTAGAATTGCTGCAGGAAAGTTGTGCCAAGTGTGTCAACTTGAAAGGGAACCATGTTGAATAAAATGACATTCATTTGCCACTGACACCATTATTTCTTTCCGAAGCTGGAAACTTATCAAAAAACCCTCATATATCTCTCCCGTAACAGTTCTCACTTCAAGGACTGGAGAGAGATTTAAAACCATTACAAGAAAAACCATCTTTAATTCTTGGGTTTTCCCTGCACTGCAATAAATATTAATAATATGTATTTTGTTAAATATCAGTTTAACATAAGATTCTGATACCAAAATGCCAGTTTCAGTCAATATTCATACATTGAAACTAGATTTTGACACATTCCTCACTAAATGAATCAACACAAGTAATCAAATATATCTCTTACATGGTACTAAACTGGCTAGTAAATAAAACTATATTTTTCAGTTTTTAATTTCATCTTGTACTGTTTTCTAATTGTACACACCTCTTGGCTTAATTTGGCTTCCAACATAACCCTCTCAGTTTTCTTTGCTCTTGGTGGAGCCTGCTGAGTGTCCGATGGTACTTCACTATTTGCATTCTCATTACGGGTTGATAAATTCTCTTGTTCCTGGTCAAAGAGAAATACACAAAAGTAAGTGAAAACTTCTGAAGTTCATGCAAATTGTGTTAAAATTAAATTTATAAAAAAAAGTTTTACACAATTAACTAACTTTTACTCACATTTAATTTACATTGATGGCAAATGTAACATTTCAAATACATAAAACACATTTGTATGTAAAAGGAAAAGACAGCACAACTTAACAAAACAATAAACAATGTTAATAATTCACGGACTGCAACACATGTCAAATCATTTTATCAGTTCATGTCAATAGTGATTTAATAAGGACCATACCCATTTTCAGAAATATAAACATATTTCCTCAGGTCAAAAAAATTCACTTTTACAGATATTGTAAACATGGTTTTAATATTGTACAGGTGGTGTACCGTCTTTCCACATTGCAAATATTTTTTTCCCCGATCAATTTCGATGGACCAGTGCCTTTATTAATGATCTTGGATAGTGATGATAGTCCATCACTTTTTTTTTCTTTTTTTCCCTGGATGACAGTAGTTCCGGCACTGCCAGCCGGGTGAAGCAGGAATACCGCCACCTGGGAAAACAAAGTAGGGAGACATTACCATATCTGCCCAACAATTTTTGCAGCTTTATTGGCTTCCTGGTTCACATTGTGTTCTTTGCACATAGATATGTCAGATTACTGATAGTGCATAAAAGATGCTAGTTTAATAAATTTTAGGGATGGGACCAATTAATTGGTACTCTATTGGTATTGGCTGATATAGGCATATCGGTGTAGCAGTAAAATTACCGATCCAATATATCGATAAATATCTGATAATTTAGTGCAAAATTTTGCCATTTTGTTATAATTTTTATGGATAATCTCCATGCCCTACTTTCCAAAGAAGTAAATGTCTAAATATGCAACTTCTCTTTCACTGCAGTCACCTCGAAATACACATTTATTAAGGAGGTCAATGAACCTTTCAGGTTCTTCAAGGACCATTTGGAATTTTATATCAGATCGGTAGAATATCTGTTACCGGTATCGATAAATTTTATATCTGTACTTTTATCGGTATCTGCCAAAATTTCATATCGGCCCATCCCCAATAAATTTAATGTTACTATATTATTACTGTACTATGCAGTATATTAACCTGTGATTGCTTGTGCTGCGAGATCAAATGTAGCAAATCTGAATTTCCCATTATATCTGGATTGTTACTGAAGATTTGATATGCCAGCAATACCTCCTACCTTGCCTCTATGCGTCACCTGTAATCAAAACAAACCAACCGCTCAACATGATCCACCACACAGGCAGCTTATTCTAATCCAGTCACAACAATAATCCTACAATTCTTACCTCACTTTCTATAGTTACTTCGGTTTGTTGTATTATTTCTTCATCATCTAGAGCTGCATCTAGTTCTGCCGTTGCGCACTGAAATGCTCTTTCTATTTCGTCTGCATCATCGCCACACCCAAACAAAGGGTTTTCTTTCACACTACCATCTTCTGCAAAAGAGTACATGGAAATTAAGATACATGAGCATCACATGTGTCGGTGGATCATATGTTTTCCCTTACATGTTACAGATTCTGTATAAAAGGACTCTGAATAATTTCATATTCTTTTAACTTAAAATCTTTGAAGTAAATGAATAAGTAATACTAAACAAAGTAAAAATCCACAAAAAATTTAGTATAGAATTACCACTATGTAATTTACAAATGCGATATTTGCTACAAGAAGTGCTTACCCACTATTTTGAAAAAAAAAAAAAAAAATGCAAAAACTACAAGAAATGATGCAAGCAAAAACTTTTAATATTTCTACGAAATAGTTTCCTGTTAAGGTAGAGACGAAAGCAGTTTAATCATTTACAGGCAGGTTTTGATTGAGCAGGCACATGATTTTTTCCACATGCACACACACCCACACATACTATATGCATGTATGAAGTGTCAAACAACTTTTTTCACCAAGAGAAAGAAATCAATCTTTTCCTTTTACCTAACTCTCGCATAAAAAATACAGACTTAGCAAATTACCACTTGATTAAATTGCAATGGAAACTAATTTTTGCTACAGACCCTGTATGTACCCAACTGAGATTTACTAGACCGACATATATATATATCATGATAAAACAGGTTTAAATAAATTCTGAACCTTTGTAGACAATTATACTAAGAGGTTTCCTTGCAATCATTATTTCCACCAGGTTTATAATTATATTGTGTTTTTTGAATATTTTTAAAATATGTGTTATATTGCTATTGTGAGTAATTCGCACATTCATAATGAGTTTATAATTATTTGAATGCAAAAAATACTATCAGAGCCAGCCCTAAAGAGTGACACAGTTGGTCTAGGGCACATGCTTCTCAAGGAATAACACATAGGGTAAGTTATTAAAAATATATAGAGCTGTTTTAACAGTAAAAAATATCTCAAGTTACTGAAATCATACTATAAGCAAGGTTTTTCAGCATTCTACTATGAGTTTTACCTAGGAAAACATCTACCAACATGACCCTGAGGATCAAAAACTACTGGGTCCTCCATCCAGAATTCTGCTTTCAAATTTGCCCCGTGTACAATCATAACTACAAAATGACCACAAAATACAGATAACTGATAACAAGATTTCAAATTATCCAATATCTGTTTCAGATGCAACGGATAGTCTGGATATCCAGATACAGTGTTCGGATTTGTAGCAAAATCCCTGCAGTGAAATACAAAGATGCTAAAATTTTATCCAGATTTGGCCATCCCTAATCATAACATCAACCAATGGCTTCCATTATCCTCTTGTAAGGGATGCTAGGACATACAAATGACACCTGTAGACATCCCCTCCCACCAGAATATATGGAGTCTGTCAGTAATCCTAACCCATGCTACTCACCATTATTTCTGAGGTTTTACCTACAGTCACTAACTACCACCACTTGTTACATCTATTCTAACTCTTGTGTGTCAAAGGCCTGTCATCATTTGCAATCTTAATTTGTTTCCAACTTGAAAATGTAGCCAGGCTCTAGATAAAAGTTATTTCATTTTGTCTATCATGTACACAGCGGAACCTCAATTGTATGTTTTTCATGGGACCAAGACAAGAAAACTTAAAATGTGGGAAAATGCAAAATTTGGGGTTCCGCTGCGTACAATTTACAAGATCTTTATATTTACAAGGCATATTTTGAATTCAAAAGTATCTGCATAAACAGAAACTTACTATATTTCACGTACATGTGTGCTTTCAAGTATTTTCACGTGTCTACACAGAATTCATTAGATTTTTGTAATTTTTTAAAACTTTCCTGGCTCTTTAGGCTAATCGTGATGAAGATGAATGATGACTGGAAGAAGCTGTTAAAGGAAAACCCATGCCCAGGCAAGGTGTTGAATCTGGAACCTTGGATCAACAAGGCAGCAGAAACAATCAGTAACAAAGTTGCAAGGAAAAGACAGTAAAATTCACAAGAGACAAGAGTATGCAAGCAATCACAAGTAGACTTACACAGGGTGTCTAACAAAACAACAAATCAAAGACTTAATTTTTTCATGACCGTTTTTAGTTTTCTTAACCTTTATTTACTAGACTCCTACGTAGGTTAAAGTTGGAAATTAAGAAAATAAATATTTAATGGAAACCCCTACCAAAAGGCTGGTTAATACGAAAACTGAAGCTGTACTTTAACAAGAGAATTAATAACAACCTGCGGTGTAGCAGCCTTTGAGGGCCAGTGCCTACCTACCGACTGCGGTTACAACCAGTTACAGGGTGACGTGTGGTCAGCGCAATGAATCCTTAGTAGTCGTCATACGTTTTCTATGACTAGGTTACGCTACTCATTCGTAGCTCCCAATTTCCTCACGGTGGTGGCTGGCCACCAGTTCAACACACTGGGTGAAATCTCATGAGAAAAGGTATGCTTACTCCAGGAGACTCGAACTTGCCTACATCCCATAGCCAGAGACCAAAGCCAAACACCTTAGACTGCACCGGTATGATATGGGACACTAACAAGAGAATTAGACTTGCTTGGTGTATTAATGCATGTAATAATTATATTCCCTTCCCTGGGGTGCATTTTACAGACTAGCGAGGCTCTGTCATATAATTTTCTGTGGGGATTTGTGTTGTTGTTCCATTTGTTTGTGATTGATCCTTAATCCACCTCGTCTAGCCACCATGCATCCTCATCTTCGCAATTGGGACTCCCAGATGGCACAGTGGTAGTGTCGTCTCCTTGTAATCAAGGGGTCCTGGGTTCGTTGCCCAGTGGAGGCACATGGAACAGTGGTTCGGATCCCACATTAAACTGTAGGTCCTGTCCCGATTAGCCTTACTGTGCATAAAGTGAACTTAAAAACAACAATTCAATCATCTTTGCAATTAGTTAAAAGGGACAGAAAAGCTAAGAAAAATAAGGGACAGAAAAGCTAAGAAAAATAAACAAAATCAATCATTGTTATAGCAAAAATTCTTTACCACAAGTATAATTTCTTGACTATTTCTTCACTCGTAAGACACCCTGGTAGCCACTATAAAATGCCACAAGGCAGTTTCGTGAGCAATAAGACAATCTCTGCCCAAGCATACTTTCAGCCAACCATTCTCACACGCATTCACATCCCCAAAATCATGCATCATTAGCATATAGACAAGAAAAGTAGAAGAAATGCAAGAAATTTAAAATAAAAGACATAGGAAAGAAAACTGCATGCACCTGAGCTTGAATTCAGAAACCACTCTGGCTTAGTGTCAGGCTGTTCCCCTCCTTCAAGAAGCAAAGACTCCATGTTGCTCCACCGATTCATGTTTGAGCTGCCGAGGAACTGAACATCAGCATTCCGCAGACTGCCTGTACTTGGGTTCTTGGCCATGCCTCCGGTAGTTGGGGTATTGAAGCTCCCACGTACGCCAGTGCGATGAAAACTTTGTCCTGTTAAGCTAACAGAAGAGTATTTAAAGCTTGACGTGCCGTTTCCACTAACAGAGTCAACCTCCAGTTCCGAATCGTATACGGAATTACTGTCAGAGCATGCATCATGGTCTGTGTACGTGCTATTTGAATCGTTGTTCTCTATTGTGCTCCAGTTAACATCTGCAAGCTGTGGTCTTGCTTTGAAAGCAAAATTCGAACCCGGAGCCGAAGGAGCTTGCCTTTTCTTGGGTTTCGATGCAGTCACGGGTGGACTATTTTCACTTCCCGAGTGAAACACGTCTTCTCTGGTGTCGAACATGGCAAGATGATCTTCGCCTATATCCAAGTCGCTGTCGAACTCAAAGTCATTCACTTCCGGAGCAGACACTGGATGAGCCAGTTTAGACTTAGAGTGCATGGACAACAACGAGATTCCCGATCCAAATATACCTTTCGCACTGCTTATGCTAGATTTATTGAACTCTGGATATGAGTCTTCATCATCTGATGGCACGCTTTTCTTCTCGCTTTTCGGAACACTGGCTTCATGATTTAATTTTCCACTTTGAGAATTAGAATTTCTACTGGGTGTTACTTTAGAATTAGACAAGTGAGATGGAGAGCTGATATTAGAAGAAGCGTCATTAGAACGTGGAGATTTTCTAGGTTTCGGAACAGGTGCCTGAGAAACTACAGGTTGTTTGGGAGTGTTACTAGAAGAGCCCCGATTAGAAGTGCCAACACCAGGAGGAGGTGAATCTGCAACTACTGAAGATGGGTTAGTTTGTCGCCTTGGAACAGGTTTTGGTTTACTGGAAATATCTGTACATGAGAGAGAGAAAGTTTTAGAGAGTTTCCAAGAAAAATCATGCATTTGGAAAGAAAAAAACAATACTTTATGGTACTAAATATAAATTATGTGATAATATGTATCTAAAATTAACTACTGCTTAACACCACACAACTGTTAAAATATTAAAGGCTTTTAACTTTCACAGTGAAACGTATGAAGTTTCCTTTACAAGAATCATTTTTAAGGAGTTAAATTGCGTCAAATCGTGCAAATTATGTGCAAGTACACAATAACTAAACTTCAAACTGACACCACAGTACAGTTGTACATCATTATGAAATATTTATTCTAAATCAATACTGCCATGTATGTATTTCTAGAGTTTAGATTAAGTGCCCTTTTAAGTGTCTAAATGATACATCATACTTAGTGAGTTATTTTAATATAGCATTCAGTAGCAATCTAAGTAATTCAGTTAATTTAAAATCTACTAGAATTTAATATATCACAACTGTGAAAAATTTAAAAAAAAATCTGTTCATTTTACGTGAATACAACTTATCAGTGCTGGACTTATTTCCTTGTATTATTTTTATTTATTTGAAATCATGGAAGACAACTAACAGGGGAAAGAATATGTAGACACCACAAGAAATAAAAAAATCTGAAGGAAATAGTAAAAACATAAGAAAACTCTTTGAAGTATTATATGTATAAAAACTGATCAATTCCTATTTCACATTAGGTGCAGTACTATTCTTTTGGGGTTAGCACGACCCTAATTGAAATGCTTCCAAATTCAGTTTAATGAGCAAGCACACACAGTGTCACATGTGTCCTGTATATACATGATCAAGTATTCACAAGATTCCTAAGACTATATGTTTTAAATAAGAACTGTAAATCAACTTCGCAAAGCACAGAAGTTCAAGAGATATATTATTCGCCCACTACATAAAATAAGGATTAAAATTTACTTGAGTAAATGATTGATGCTTGCAAGTATACATAGTAAACAAGCACCGAGTCATGGCTTTTCCATCCTTAAGAAGCATTTTTACTGGCATTTCTGTCAATACTTTAGTCTCTCCCCTCTCTAGATTTATATCTTGAACAACAAATTATTCTATCTTTCACTCCATTGTCTAGCTAAAAATACAAAATAATATCTTCAATTTATTTTGATCTGGGTTGTATTGTTATATTTCTTTTGCAATTTCTTTAGAGCATTCCAACATGGCACCTGTGTTTCTTAAACCAATTTAAGTATATACATAATTTTAAAAAGTAAAAATTAAATCGTTTTATCACATAAATTACCTCCAATATATGTTGGTGTCTCTACACACACATATCCATGCACATTGTACATAAAATGATAATTTCTATGTGCCATTGTGAAATAATTTTAGTAACACACACAATTTTTTTTAACACAAAAGTAATAAAATATGAAGATTAAAAACACACACAAAGACTAGTTAACGAACAAAACTACTGAGGTCTGCCCTCCAAAACCTTGCCTAGCTCTTGTAGGAAATTGTGAAACTTTTCAGCAGACCCTGCAAACGACGGAGGGATGCAACGGGGCTTACCTGTGATCGGGGGCTGGCCTACGGAACTACTGTGACTGGGGTTGTTGGTAATGTTAGGAGTTTCAAGGTGTTCCGAGCTACAACTACTCTCTTCAACCTGCTCCGAATCAACAGATTGAGAACTTTCTAAGTTTTCAGCTTCTTCCGATAGCGTCTCAGTATCCTCTTTGATTGCAGAGTGGTTGCTTGAGTGCTCATCGATATTCTGTGGCGAATCGTTTGAAGCTTTTTCGCTCTTTGCATCAGGTGAATTCCCAACGTGGTTCACGCTTTCAATTAACATTGTCTTTGGCTTCTTTTCTTCGATGACCGAAACTGTGATAATTTTACTGGTAACTTCAGAAGACATTTCCTCTTGCGATTTGGACACCTCCTGGATCTTTGGTACTGGAGGAGGCGGAGCTTTCTTCCTCTTCTGAATGGATGACAAGGACGTTGTCGAAATGCTGTGAACGCTTGTGAGGTTGGTGGTGCCATTCTGAGGCCCATTGCCGACAGCCGTGAGGTTCGATAGTGACCGCGAGAAATGATTATGCTGGTCCTTCTTGTCTGGCGACTTCTTGTTTCTAGGTAGTGTGTCCGGTGGGCTGCGGAAAAGAAAGACTCCATTAGTTGTATGTATATATACATATAATTATCTATCATACCATATACATAGTGTGACTACACATATTTCCTAACTTTTACCCAAAAAATTCACATGTATAAAATGCACAGTTGACACAGTACAGATTTCCTAAAGAAAAAGAAGGTAGATACATAGCACACCAAGTCTAAAAGTTTGACTGGAACTTTGACCAAAGGCAGTGAAGCCATTTTCGAAATTTCCTCTCCTTTCGAAAAACTGCCAAGATAATCCAGATTGTGAAAAATTTCATCTGGACAGAATTTCTTCCATTGTATTCACATAAATCTTCATGTAGTTTGCTTTACAATAGCCTAAATACTCGCAATAGCTTTGTGCCTTATGCAGGCGCGAAACTATTACAAATATCTATAACAAGAAATTCTAAGCAGATGTAATTTTTCAGAATTTGGAAAATCCTAGGTTTTTCAAAAAGAGGTAATTTTATGAACTGCTTCACTTGTCATTGGCCAAAGGGTCCAGCTGAGCCTTAAGAAAAGCCATAGCGTATTTTCCTTCCCATTACATACTCTTCATATAAAAATTCTAGATGCAAATATGGGTCATATTCACTTAAAAAGAAAAATGTTAACTCATCTTATGATTATATCCCTTCCTTAAGAAATTTTATCAAATTTTTTCATGCCTGTAAACAAAATTAATACAAGGGCTGATCAACAAAGAATGAGACTAATTCCTTTTTGCACAGCATCCTGTATCATTACATGTTTGCAATGTGCATGTTGGACAAGAGCGGGGTTTCATACATAAAACCCAGTCCCAGAGATGGCAGCACCATCAGATTCTTTCTTTGGCAGCAACGCTCCTTGTTCTACGCCCTGAGTGCATTTCGCATAGCACAGTATGCAGCAATCAAATTCTGTTGTCGTTTAAAGCTGTGATGGTGAAAAGGTGATGCTTTTCTAGAATCAGTTATCACCAGGGAATGAGTCGTGGGCACACAACTATAACCCAGAAGGAAAACAAGTCACACAGTATGAAAATGGCCAGGGCCTCCAACACCAAAAAAAGGCGAAAGTTGTTCCATCTGCAGGTAAGGTTATGATGTAACTGCACACTACCACTACAGCACAATGCTACAAGTCAATGTTGGTGCAAAGAAACCAGCACAACCTCGTCTGAATGGGTGGTGACTTCATCATGGCAAATGCATGACCTATGGCAAATCACGTCATAGCATACATATTTGGCAAAATTCAACATCACCTGTGTACCACATCCACCTTATATCCCAGTGTAGGCTCCTGTGATTGTTTTCTGTTCCCTGCACTCAAGTCAAACTTATGGGGCAATCGTTTTATGCAGACTATCAAGCAGTGCTTAAGAAATGTGAGTCGATTCTCAAGGATCTCGCAAAAAATGGCTTACATCAAGTGTTTGCGGACTGGCAGAAACATTGTTAAGTGTGTTCAAGTCGAAGGGGGGGGTTACTTTGAAAGAGATCATGTAACCCTTCCACCAGAGTAATAAACATCTGTACAAAAAATCAGTCTCATTCTTTGTTGATCAGCCCTCGTACAAAATCTTATTCATTTCTGGTGCCAATAAACCCCACATAAGTCCTGAAATTCAAGGATTTCCCAGGCACTATACTTCCACTCCATCAAAATGTCAATGTTTTCCTAGACTCACCTCTCTAGAGAAGAGACGCCGTTACTCTCTGGACTCTCGCTCAGGACCGAAGCCTCGTGGTACCCGCTGCTGTCTGAACTGTTCCTGGAATGGGAAATCAATGTGTGCCTGTCTTGGTTGGGAACGGTAAGCTCTGTGTGGGTTGTTGGTGGAGGCACCATCTTCTCTTCTGATGAACTAGTTGATACGACCTGCAATGTAAAATTAATGATTAAGTACCTCCCCATTAGCATAGTGTTCAATGCTGGAATCGTGTAATTAAGTAGTTCTGGGTGTCTCTCCTGGCAAATTTTATCTGTAATTTTTCTAGGGTGTGTAAAGGTGAATTTAGTGTCAAAATGACCACAAACTGGGCCTTTCTGAAGATTTTAAGGAAAGCATTGTGCAAAATTAGGGGTGTATAGTTAAATTGCCAATTCCCAGTAGGCATGAAGCAATTCAAAATTCACTTTAAACTGTGGGTTCAGTATCGATTAACCTAACAATATTTTCAAAAGCATTTCTGTTACTGATGTTTAATTTTGAAATATTCGTGACACAAAGACAACTGAAGCATTAATTTCAGATGCCAAATTGCAATGACAAAAATAAAATAAAATTCGAAGTCGTGCATGAGCATTTTTTAATATTTCACATAGTTTTGGCAATTCGTAAAGCACTACTACGCCTATTTAAATCTTCAGTGCTACCGCTGGTGAATATTTATTTCTGGATGTCCTATTTCTGCAAATATAAACTTAACACATCATTTTTGCATTCTTATTTTATTACATTTACTTTCATCTAGTGTTGCTGTAGTGTCTACAAGGATCTTGTCATCATGATAAAAATCTCAAGTTTAGAATTTATCCACTGCTAAAATCAGCAGGGAGATGGGAATAAATTATTTTGTTAATGGAAAAATCAGTAACAAATTATCAATTATTAGTAGCAATTGCATGAAGGACACACAGGAATTATGTTTAGATTTATCTTACTGTAATGTTCATACCAATCTGAATGATTGTATCAAAGTTACACTGCTGTTAGCCCATCTACTTACAATCTCCTGTCCATTGACATTGGGTGGTTTTGGAGCACGCCTCTTCCTATGCCTTGGGGGTGGCTGTTGCTGCATCACCACTGGGGTTGGGACTTGTGGAGGTGGAGACACCGAGCGGCCGAGGCTTTCATCCGAGCGAGCAGGAGAAATTCCTCTGCTACTTCGACCTCCTAAGCTATCACTGCTGATGCTGCCTTCTCCCATACTCTGAAAGGTAAAAACCAAATGAGACATTCTCGGATATTTCTTGATTCAAGAACCTGATAAAACCAATGCACACAATATTCCTTGTTGTTTCAAATTAACCTAACTAAAGCTAAACTCTTATTCCTTGGGTTAAAAAAAAAGAAATACATTCACTATTTCATATTACAAATCAAGTTTTCTTCCTAATTACAGGTGACATTCACAAATTTATTTTTTTTATCAACAGAACCTAGAGTTGAAAGAAGAAACCTGTTATGACGAATTATTTAATGTATTGAATCAATTCCAAAATGGCCGATGATTTCTTTGTGTCTAAACAAAGATCTCATAGTTGCCTGATCTCGACATATTCTTCTCGATTTTACTTTCATCAGACAGGTATAACCTTCCCAATGATTTGTCGTCCATATTGAGAGATGATGACAGTGTTGTAGCAAATGTTTTTAGCTTTTGAGAAGAGCGGACCTTCTACATTGTTATTTTCTTGTAGTTTACTGTTATTACAAGCGTAACAAAACAGTTTTTCGTTGTGACGTTTCAGGAGAACACACGCTCCCTTCATCAAACATTTATTTTTATTTTGACTAAAGATACAGTTATAACAATGGTTAGAAATTTTTTAAAACAAAAAGAATCAGTTATATAATGGATGTTGTCAATGTTACATTGTTGTAATATAGCAACCTAACTGTGAAAAGAAGCAGTCGGTTTTATTTTTATTTTAGATAAAAAATTTTGATCACATTATTTTTTATTTAAAATTATGAATCCCAAAAATTATGAATATTACAACAATGTAACATTGACAACATCCATTATATAACTGATTCTTTTTGTTTAAAAAATTGCTAACCATTGTTATAACTGTATCTTTAGTCAAAATAAAAATAAATGTGATGAAGGGAGCGTGTGTTCTCCTGAAACGTCACAACGAAAAACTGTTTTCTTATGCTTGTAATAACCGTAAACTACAAGAAAATAACTCTACAATGCAAGCAATGCGTACATACAAGAAAAAAATTTACATTGTGTTTGAGGAAGTTTTTAGTGTAGCCTTACCCATTTAAATGTGTTGTGTTTGCCCTGTGCAGGTCCCTTTTACAACTTGCACTTCTAACCTTTTCCAAGGGGCTCTTTACACCCCTTCTTTTACTTTAAGGTAAGGGTTTTAGATAAGAGGATTTTCCTCGTATACTTAGAAGGGTGCAAAATGGCCGAAGCAGCCAAAAATTTTAACTCAATCAATCAATTTTGTAATCGTATTTTTAGTCACTTCAGAGGGTAGACATCCTCGTCGTCGCGGTTTGCCAAGCGGCACAAATGCAGCGTAAAATAAAAATATAAATACTAACACATAGTCACGTTCTTGTTAGCTCGAGTCCCAGGTGTAAGCACGTAATGGTTAGGACCCTACTTTAAACTGTAGGTCCAGTCTCTATTAACTTAACTGTGCATAAAGTGGTTAAAACAAAAAATAAAAACTCTTTAGCTCATGTGTTTTAAATATATTTTCGAATAGCAATCACAACTACGACTGCAGTTGTAAATGATTTGGAAACATTTATAATGCAAAAAAGTTATTTACAGCCCCATGAGCTTAGTGTGGTATTCAGGAAATTCTGAATTTGGTAGAGCTTAGAAGAAAAAAATGCTCGATTCGCATTTTTCCTGACAGTTAATGACCGGGAGGTGAGTTGCCAGTCACCGTTTTTATTACTCCGATTTGCATGCATGGAATTCACACTTCCTTTGCGCTCTTGCAAGACTTCAACGCTGCTGCATGATTCGGATTCTGTCGCACACAGTACGCTCACCCAGGAAACAAACTTGAAAAAGAAGAAATTCTCCCGTTAAAGGTGAGAATCTAATACCAGGCAAGTTGTCCGTTGATTTTTTTAGACACACATGCAAAGTTCAAGGACTGAAACAAAAAAAACACGAGGCAGTAGACTTGGGTGTAACTTTGAACCCAACTTGGGGGGGGGGGGAGAGGAGCAGAATCGAAAAGTTTTCCATCCCATAAAAACAGCGTCTAGGACTACTTTGCCACATAACTGCTACATTTGATAAATCATAAAAAATACGCGATTTCTTTGTTCCTCAGGTCCCAGGAGGTTAACAAATATATCCTTAACTTGAAACTAATCCTGAATAAAAGTGCTCCATTGCCCCCGAAAAGTTACCCCTATAGCATTAGACAACATATGCACCAGAGACAACACATCTCAATTCCTTACAAGCACACAGACGTTAAGAGTAATATTTTTTTATGGGGGTCAGGTCGTATAACAATTATTATAACTTAAATTATTATTTATTATAATATAGAAGATACTTTTACTCCATATGAGCGAATAACCCCTCACATAACAGTTCATTTTAAATTTATTTTCATTTATACATAATTTTTACCGTTTACGCACTTCAATCATGAGGAGAAGGGTGGAGTTTTTACCCATAAGGTAAGACTTTCACTTAACACACATTTGGAAAACTCACGTTTTTTTTTCTTTGTAATAGTAATAGGACATGAGAACATAGTTCATAGCCTATGAGTTTATCTTCCGTTCAGTTACGCTGCAATACTATAATTAACTGAAATGTATTTATAGACTATCATGAAAATGGTACAAAATTATTTATAGAATTACATAAACAATGCGATTTTCAAAGAACAATCGACTGAACTGTTCGAAACTAATTCCCTCTCTTTTCGACTTCCATGGAAACACGTGACATAGCAACAATTTAACTCGTATTATATCTGCAACAGCTACAGACGCCCCTATTGCACCCATGCACCGTTTAATTTTATCTAACGTGATATTATGAAATTAAATGCCATAAAACAAAGTAGTACAATTTCATCCCATGCAAATATATCAGAACTTTTTTCTATTCTTGTATTTCATAGCCACACACACACACACACTTTCTACACGTACGCTTAAGTGTACAAAATAAAATAAAAGCTGTTTAAAATGTTGAGACAATTTTCATCCAAGTATACTCGTGTTGCATTGTACAACTCCTCACCCCCCTTCCAAATGAATTAAAATAAAAAAAAAATTAAGTATCAAAATTGTACCCTACGCCAGTTTAAAATCAACTCACTCACATGGCAACACAGCACAAGACGCCACGACATGCTTCCTACTGTAAACGTGAGGAGTTTTTAGTGAAGCTCGCTGCTTCTGCGATATTTGATGACACTGCAAACATCCAGCATAACCATCGCAGAGTTCAGCCCGCGGAATTTTACAACGCAAGCCACCTAAGCACGTTCAATATACAATACGCTGCGATAAATCACAATAAAGCTGGCTTCAAGTTTACCTACTACTTTGCTGCCTCCAAAGTACATTCTACTATATCTAGTGCGTAATCTACGGCGGTAGCATGGTGCAAATGTATAGTACAACGTTCTGTACTACTTCTACTTCTTATTCCAGGTCCTGTTTTTGATAAATTTCAATCACGTAGTTTTTTTAGTTTCTCGACTTTGGTCCAATTAATTACGGTAATGGAAACTGCAGCGCATAAAGAAATTGCAGCAAAATAAAGAGGAACGTTTTCGATTTGGGGGTACAGTTCATCGTAATTTTTGTAGTAACAGTGTATTTCCATGACAGATTTTTTAGTTTGGTTGTGTCTTGATTACCCTGTGTGTAACTTTTAAATTGATTCTGATTACATGCATGTCTTTTTATATGTTTGCACGTACGTATGTAGGCGTGAATTAACGTTTTGAAAAATGAAGTTTTTCTTCAAAGAGTAGTGGCGGACAATTGAAGATTGTGGGTTGCGAGGGGAAGAGTCGCAGAGCCTGTTAGCTGCTCTAGCGCCAACCCTGGAACTCTAGAGTATTTAAGGAAAACTAACAATTCATTAAAATGTACTTTCATTTTAGTGTTCAACAGTTCTGAGCGAGTTGCCATTTGTAAATTAATTAATTTTATAAATTTTTACACATTCGTTCACACGTCGAAATGTACCTAATTATGGAATAGTTTAATTCCGAAATTATTACGTAACTTCCAAACAAGCGTCATTCTTTTCTTATGTCTGAAAGCAACGTTAATGAAAAATGAATGTTTTCCTCATACTTGTGGATTAGTTACAGTGAAGACTGGTTAGGTGCAATTTAAAGACAAGGAAAAACGCACATCCTCTTTTCCAAGCCCTTCACAGGCCATTAGCAAGATTGCTTCCAAATACCCACGGCCTTTCACATGGAAAAACCGTGATGACGTAAAGTTGGTAATTCAGTTTAAGTAGACGCCGCGCAAAAGATCAACATTGGCCATTTTTACATAGTCTTGAACATGTGCAAAAATGACGCGGCAGACTGTAGACACACAGAGTAATGAGAGAGACAAACAATTATAACTAAAGAGCTTCACACCATTTAGCTTATATTATTGTAGGATGTATGTTTTAATGTTGTTACGGGATTTAGAAAAACATGCAACACTTATCACTGATACATTTTACCCGCTTGCCATGCCGAAACCATAAATTATGAATGTAATGCGGATAAAATACGTAAACTGACGTGATCTTAGAAATTATACAATCAGATTTTAGCTACAGTTAATCCGATTTAGTAATCAACTTGACATGAGCCGATTGCGTGATACTGAATGACGTCACAGCGATAAAACAAGTTGTACTAGCTCGTTGTAATGTTGGTTAGTAGTTACTGAAAGTTGTATAAAAAGTTTAAAACTGTCAAATGTTATTTTGATACAACAGATTGAGCATGATACAACAACGATATAAAGTATATAAATTTTTTAATTAAGGTATTTCAAGGATAATTCAACGTGAGTTAATACATAATAATAATATATTATTCATCAGAAGCTCGCGTGACGTCATCCGTCTGCGTTTAACATCCCGAATGGTCCCACCATCGAGGTTCTTGACCGTATACAAATAACGTAACTGCGAACGCGCCTACAGGTGGCAGGTCAATCTACTGAAATAACCATAACTACTTTTTCAGCAAACCCTCACTAGAATAGGCGAGATGGGCTTGTACAGTGGGATCCATGAGTATTACCGTGCAAATTGTCCATCACCATGTTCGTGCACTTTATTTGACCCAAAAAGAGCTTCGAGAATTAAAAGAAAACTCAAAACAAACTGTTGACAACTTCTGCACCATCATACATAAAAATCCATGGCTTAAAAACACATCGGATGTAAGAGAAAAAATAAATGAAAATAGTCATGGACAATTTGCACGGTAATACTCAAGGATCCCACTGTACACCCAACGGCAAAAGAAACAGTAGGAGAATTGTCCATCACCATTTTCATTCGGTCTGTATTGCACAATATGATAATGGATTGAAATAAAGACGTCAATAAGAAGAGGGCAATGCCTGTTTCGCACCAACATAATTTCATTGTTTAAAACAACACAGGATGTAGAATAAAAAGTAATGAAAATAACGATGGACAATTTGCCTACCATTTGCCGATGACTGTACGTAGACCAAGAATTTTTGTGGATATTTTACACTAAATAACACCACAGAAGACACACTGATTGAGTTAAACTAGATTGTGCAATAACAGTGTTTGCGAAGTGTACGGTAGGTGGTTAGAGTAGTATGGAATGTATAAATATCAAGTGAACTGCCTATAGCCGTGTTCGTGCGTTACGAAATTCTAAAATTTAAATAAAACTCCCACGTAGTTGGAAACATTTGCACCTGCATCAGTAAAATTCCAATCCATAAAGAGTATATTGTACAGTTGGATGCATAAGTATTAACACGCAAATTGTCCATCAACCTGTATATATTCTCTACACGCAATGAGAATTTTAAGAATTGAAACAAAACGAAAAGCATGTATGCACCAGCACATATAAATATCCATTCCCCCAAAACACATAGTACGCAAGAGATAGGTTAATGAAAATTGTCATTGACAATTTGCCTAACAAAACGTATGCATCCCACTGCGAAAAAATTAATGAAAAGAGTGGTGGACAAATTGCCTGCCACCAGTTATGTGCTTCTCACTGTACCATATGGGGAGATTTTACATCCACAGTAATTCACGATGACGTCACAATCAAAGACCTACAAAGAAGTGAAAATTGACTCACCGAACGACTCCGTTTTAGGAATCCGAAAACACCTCTTCGTCTTTTCTCCTCCTCTTTCTGCAGCGCCATTATATCGGACGAAGACAGGCCGGTGGACACAGGTCGTCCGTTCTTCGGAACCACAGTCACTTCCTGAAGCTTGTAGTCCGCCAAGCAGCAAGCTAGCCGCAAACACTCGTCGAGGTTCACTGCAACGAAAAAACATCAAGCTGTTGCGAGACAACTGCGGAATAACAACAAGGGGAGAATCCTGCTTGTTTCTGGAGTTCACCTCTCGCAAACAAAAAGAGAAGAAAGCGGAGCGAGTGTGGCGTTATGCCTGCCGTAAAAAGTCGGAAGTGAGTCGGGGCAATTACGTAAGGAATTCCAACCAAGTTGTCAATCCAGCGGCGTGCGCACGCTTGCTTATTAAAGAGTGGTCTGTTGCTTTCTCCCGACAACTGCTGGGGCTGTATTGGTATAGGTAGGATTCTTTATCATTTAACATTCAAAAATTCAGTTGTCGACTTCCGTGGCGGAGTGGTTAAAACAGCGCACTAAGACGTAAGGGATCCCGGGTTCGAATCCTAGCCTGGACATGGGTGTTCTTTATGAATGTCCCTTCATCAATTTCATCATATGGTCATTCATCATCATCTTCGCTATTAGCCAAAAGTGGCAGAAAAGCGAAGTAAAATAAATCAAATCAATCAAAAATTCAGTTGACCAAATTTCTCAGTTTTATAGTATACTAGCTCATTACCAGGCGTTGCTCGGGTGTTTAATTAATTCTAACTATAGCGTAAAATGTAACTAATTTTATTTATAGGTATTTCAAAGTATAAGTACAGTATACGGTACAAATTATAAAGTAACATCTTTTACAAATTCACTATAATATAAATTTAACAACAATTTATGAACAACATTTTTAGTTCCACCTCCAAGAGCAAGAATAAATAAATTGAACGGCATTGGAAGTGTCACTATTCATCTTAGCGACCCCGAAAACTATGGGTTCCACACTAATATCAGTCGTTTTACATGTCACTCCCTTCCCACCCCCACCCCTAGGGGTGTCTTGGAGTTGAACGGCATTGGGAGTGTCACTATTCATCTTAGCAACCTCGAAAACTATGGATTCCACACTAATATCGGTCAGTTTTACATGTCACCCACTCCCCCCCCCCCCCATGAGTGCCACGGGTGTCTGAGTTGAACGGCATTGGGAGAGTCACTATTCATCTTAGCAACCCCGAAAACTGTGGATTCCACACCAATATCGGTCGTTTTCGATTATTCTTACATGTCACTCCTTCCCACACCCACCCCTAGGGGTGCCAGGGGAGTCTTACCCCCACAGTATTTCTTTCCAGATTATAAGTCATATGTGTACCAAGTTTGGTCATCGTGAATGTCACCAATTAGCTTAGCGACTCCAAAAACTATGGATTCGACACAAATCTTGGTCATTTTTGACAATTTAATTTTCACCCCCTCTCACCGATAGGTGATGAACTTGAAGTGGAACGGTATTAGGAGTGTTACTATTCATCTTAGCGAACCACAAAACTATGAATTCCACACTAATATCGGTGGTTTTCTATTGTTTTTGCATGTCACCTCCCCTCATCCCTAGGGGTGCCTTACCCCCACAGTATTTCTTTCGAAATTGCAGGTGATACGTGTTCCAAGTTTGGTTGAAATAGCTCCAGGCGTTCGAGAGTTGTGCCGGAACAAACAAACATCCATTTTTATAGAAGATTAGATAGGGAGTTGAGGGTAAAAACAGGCTTTCTGAAAAAAGAAAAAAAGGCTCCTCTTTGCCATATGTAACCAACCTTTTTCAGTTGATCTCACTTTTTCGTGCTAAATTTTTAATGGTTTATTTTATTTCGCTTTTCTATTTCTGGCTAATCGCGAAGGTAAGGATGGGTGATGATATCATGAAATCGATGAAGGGACACACTCAAAGAACATCTATACCTAGGCAACACTTATTACCCTCCAGCACACAAAAACTATATAAATGAATGAAATGCTCTTTCGACCAAATTATGCATTTGTATAGGTATGGTGTTTTTGACCATATTAAATGTGACTCCCACCAGCAAAATATCCAGGCTTCTAATCACACCAAGCATGCAAGCAAAAACATGTAAATGTCTATATACTCGTACTATTACATGTCATTGTAAGTTTAACAGGGAGCAGTGACATTTAAGTCCCCACCCCCTTTTTATCCTCTACGAAATGTCTTAATATTAGTTTGCAATAATAACTCTGATTCATTTATTTTAGGGCGTGTATATTAATTCCACGTATAATTGTAGATCCAGTCCCAACTAGCGTAATGTGCATAAGGAGGACTTGATAATTTTACGTGAACTTTCTGTTTGGCCAGTATAATCTGCACGAATAATGTAGCTCAAAAGTACAGTAGAATTGTCCACCAACAGCGGGCTAGTACAATATATAACGAGGTGTCCACGTAGCCATGTCCATCTGCATAATTCACCAGCAGATGGCGTGAATCATAAAAGGCCAGAACTCAGGGTCAATGATTTCTGTTCACGTGAACGTCTACTCGAATTAAGATTCCAAAAATTTGACTTTTTTTCCGGTTGTAGTTTCATTGGTAGTGAAAGCTACCCTTCCAAAGTTCACTGCGCCAAGAATGGCATGACGCGACTTCCTCACGGGTAGAAATGGCATTCATTTGCAGTTAACGGCACGGAAGAATCTCTGCTTCTGTAGATTATCTTATTGAGGTGTTGATTTAATGTTGAAATTCAAGACCGACATTTGTCTAGATCATAATGCCTTAGTCAACCGAACTTCTAGATTAAATACGTACATGATAAATAAGTACACAGCTAATATGATTTTATTTTTACTTTCAAACGCTACACAACTAAAAGTTTTGAGTCCACCTTAAGTCTACGGGTTAAATGGGGTAAGTGACATGGTTTTAAAATAGATTGTGAACTAATCAAGTGCGCCTCTTCGTAAATTCAACCACCACGTCTTGTTACAAACCAAAATTGTTCAATTATAATTTCAATTTATAGCCTGTAAACTGTGACATGTAAATCAAAACCAAATTGATGAACAGATTATCTCGGGCTATCGACCAGGTGAGTTGTGGAAATGATTCCAAGCTTTCGAGAGCTATCTTCAGGGTAGAAGTGCAGTTCCAAGCGTCAACCCGGTGTATATAGCCTACGTTCGTGGAGGGGGGGATCCCGGTGAAGATGGCGGACCAATCGAGTGGCGTGGCTGCTACGTGTGCGTTTCTGGTTAACTAACGCTAACCAGGCTGGGTCCAGTTCGAGCCCGTGTCGCATTTAAGATTGTATTTTTCTTCATAAATGGCTATTGCTTCCTTGATAATACGGTCCCAGTAGTTTAAAGTTTTGGCTATGATTTCTGTGTTGCTGAAATCTGGTCTATGTCCCTCGTTGATGGAATGTTCTGCTAGTCCCGACTTTTCAGGGTGGAAATACTTGATGGAGCTTTGA
This sequence comes from Lepisma saccharinum, assembly GCF_977018435.1. Classification (NCBI taxonomy): domain Eukaryota; kingdom Metazoa; phylum Arthropoda; class Insecta; order Zygentoma; family Lepismatidae; genus Lepisma; species Lepisma saccharinum. The sequence continues at coordinate 6,900,161 of NC_139253.1, forward strand.
TGTTCTTTACAGTGAGTGCTGTTCTATTGTCCTACCCGTTTGCCCAATGTACGCTTTCCCGCATTTGCAGGTAAGATAAGACTCCCAGTGTTTTGAGTCCTAACTCATCCTTGGGGTTGCGTAATAGGCTTCTGATCTTCGGAGGTGGTTTGTGAATCGTTTTTATGTTGTTTCTTTAGAAAACATATTATGTTCGTATTATCAAGGAAGCAATAGCCATTTATGAAGAAAAAGACAAGGCATCCCCCTCCACGAACGTATATACACAGTGTTGACGCTCAGAACCGCACTTCTACCCTGAAGACGAGTGACGTTAGCTCTCGAAAGCTTGGAATCATTTCCACAACTCAGCTGGTCGATAGCCCAAGAGATTCTTTTCATCATTCATCGCCAGGAAAGCTTCAAGTCTTACTCCAAAACCACATTGACAATAAATCATTGTGTATACTAGCACTCCGGCAGTTTAATTCAAATTTACAAATTAAACTATGCACGTATAATTAAGAAGTATTGATGGACAGCATTTTAGTATATTTAATGTATTCAGAATATAATATTAAATCTTGCATTTAAACAAAAGGTTAACCTAACAGTGAATATCGAACGTGTTAACAGAGTTAAAGTAATATATATTAGGCATCTTTTAATATCAAATTCATCGAGTTTGGTTGTCAGATGCTGCAACAGCAAATCAAGTTGCCGACGTCTGTGGTGGAGGGGTTAGCACAGCACGCGACGACGCCAGGGGTAACCGAATGTCCATTGCGAGTATCCCATAAATTTCATCATCACTCATTCTCATCGTCGCGATTTCCAAAAGTGGAAGAGCGACGCTAAATAATTTAAAATAAAACTGAAAGCAGATGAAAGTTCATTTTGATCGAGTAGTCAATTTTATTATTTTTCGCAAAACTGGTGACAATGAATATTAATGTAAAAACAGTGTGAAAATAAAAAAAAATAGTACAATATCTAAAATTGGCCGCCATTTTCCAACATTGTGGCAAAGGATCAATTCGGATTTTTTTATGGTTTAGTATGTTAAACTCGGTAACATTCTGAAAAACTCTGCAAAACTTCCATCCATTTTATCGGGTTATGTAGCCAAACGTGTGTTGCTTGATAATTGTTTCTTCTGGTAAAAGCTCTTTGCACACCTTATTCATACTTTCATTGTTCGCTACTCTATCTTAGCAACATATAAAGCACATTGAATAACATGAGAAGCACATGCTAAACGTCATGAAGTTGTACAACACGGTGCTTCACTTATCTCTTGATCAGCAATTAAGGAATTCATTGTTGCTTCGTGCTCCAATGGAGACAATGCCGCTTCTGCTATAGACTTCGAGCAGCAACAATATGTGGTGGGTACTTAAAGAGAAAGTAGTTAATAACAATAGCAATTTGTATTACAAAGAGTGCAAATGACAACGTGCAAATATCGTGGCACTTAGAATGGCTGAGCGTGTGCTTAAGAAAAATACTTTGTCACCAAAACGTCTTGGAGATCTTATTCTCTGCAATGTGTCCAAGTAATACCAAGAAAATAAGTCTTTTGGTGGCAAATTGTATTATCTAGCATTCATGGACTCGCATTTGAGAGAATCTTAGTTGTGTGTTAGCTAGGGTTAAGCAGATATCGATGTATGGATATCGGTAGATAATAGTGGTATCTGTTTAAGTATCGGCTGCATTTCATTTACCGATACCGGCCGACACTTTTCCGGCGTTAATTATCCTAGAAATTATGCAAAATTCTACGTTTCCATTGATTTTGTGCGAATAAGAAAAAAAACACATTTTGTGATTACATACCAGGTATTTTTTTAATATTCTGATGTAATTTTGGAATATTTTAAAGCAAAACTGTGGTAAATCGATGCTCGTAATTGGAATACTCGCCCACTAATAGTATTTAATAGGACCAGGATTTTTATGACAGCTTTTTTTTTGGTAAGGTTGATGTGTTCCCTAAATATATACGTAGAAATTCATATTGTGAAGAAACTAATTGAATTAAGGTGCTTTTTAAGGGCATATTTTGCCATTTCTACGTGATAAAGCATATTTTGATGGATTTTCGGTCATATTCAGCATATTTTCGCTTTTTCAAGAAATATAGTCATTTTCCAAGTGGACTAGTTCTTCAGAGTTCTTTTTCTTTTTTGGACTGCAGCAAAATCTTTTTCATTTTTAATTGAAAATTTACAGAAAGGATTCATTCAACTCATCAGGCCCCATAAAGTGAACTAAAAATAGTATGTATATGAAAATATCTCAGCATAAGTTAGATATTGATGTACAAACCGTCAAGTTATAAGGGCGTATTTTTCAAATTACAGTGCATATTTTGTAAAATTTTAGGTCATAAGAGCATATTTTATTTTGCATATTTCGGTAATTTTTAGGTCGTAAAAATCCTAGCCCTTGTAATTAATATTTTGAATAACGTTCAATTGCTACAATTTTCAAGCATCGAATCGATATGGTTCAGCCGTAGTATTAGCTAAATCACAGAACCAAAATGTATAACTTCGCCTACATACGTACATCAAGATGCAGATATCGTAATTCAGGCACTACCTAGAGGTATACGAAATACAACACTTGCCTACGCTACGGTAAGCAAATATTTGAGACTCAATTGAGCAAATAAAAGGCATTACTTACAAACTTTCCACAGGCTACAAAATTAGAGATCTTTCATTCACGCTGGCTGCAGAGAAGTCTCTTGCGATATCATAAATCGTTATCTCGGTTAGAAGAGATTAAAGCTCTCGTACTTGGACTATATCCTTTTGTTTTCGAGCGGAATTTCTACATTCCAATCGTGCGATAAGTTCTAACATGCTTTTTTCTCTATCAGTTATCGACGATATCATCTGCGCGGCATATGCATCATCGCGATGGAATCTGTGATATTTGGAGAGAGAGATTATTTGTTCTACAGCCAACAATGGTAACATATTGTACCTGTTGCTTTGTTCTTCTGCCGACGTGATCACATACGCGTGGTCAGAGTCACGCGCTACGAAGTCAGAAGTCACAGGTTCAAAGCCTTGGAAGCCAAACATTTGTCGTTTTATCAGTTCATCATTCACCCTCATCGTCGCGATATATCCAAGAGGTAGAAAAGCGACGTACAATAACAAGCGACTTTAAGGAATTATCCAAACATGCAAGAAAGGCTTCAGCCAGCCACAGGCGTGCGCACGGGGGGGGGGGGCAGCAATTGCCCTCCACCTAATCACGGTCGTTCTCAGATTTCTTCGACGAAGGGACAAGCAAGATATTTTTTTCATGGGGCATATTACCCCGATAATAGTGCTACCCCTCTCAAAAAACACCACTTGAATTTGAAATTATCGCATTCCTGCGACCCCCCATTACATAATAATTAATGTAAATTATTGTGACTGAAATCAAATTAACGTGTGAAATGTACTTTTAGGTTGATATTCGTTTTCGAAGGGGGAGGTGTGGTCATCCTTGACCCCCCCCCCCTTCCAGACGTTTCATGCCCCTACATTATTATACTTTCACCTAGAAATTTAGTGTAGAGGAATCTTATCGCTGTTATTAAACGATATGTTGGAGATTTATCTATAAAAGTAACCATGTTTATTCTTTCTTTATATATTTTATATTGCATATAGCTCCAATTGTTTATTTGTGTATTTCAAATGCCTTAAGTAACCTGCACTCCCATTGGCTAATTCAATCTTAGCGCGGTGTCTAGTTGCCGCCATCTTAGCGCGGTAGTTACTTCCAGCCAGTGTGCGTAGAGAGGCCACTCGGGACACAGCCAGAAACCGTCGCGGACAATTATGGATACCGTAAGCCCAACGTGGCTACGTTTCATTAGTGGCGCGTTGTTGTAACCCCAGCTGCAACTTCGTGTAAACAGTTTCCCCTAGACAGGAGTGCATGGGAAGTGTAATCAAGTGTTATGTGCATATACCTTATAATACATAGTTATAGTTATCAGTGTGTGTGCCTGTGTTTTCTTTACAACTACCAAGAGGATCGCGGTGAACTTTGCCCTGTAGCGACACAATCCATACCAGAGAGATGTAAGTGGTACCTACAATTTCACTTACATTTAGATCCTACCGGTTTGGATCATCATTCATTTCTGGTCCTTCACAGCCGGACAGGTTCTACATTCAGTTTTGGTCCTGTACGGTCCGGAACGCAAACATTTTGGTCCTCCGCAGGCCGCGATCTCCTTTGTATTGAACATGAGGTACGTTACTATCAGTGATTTTAGTGACATTGTGTTGTGTAAACATTATTTTCAAGTACAGTAACTACAAGTTATTGAAAGCATTACGTCATTCGTTGTAGCGCGAGATATTTTCCACGTGTCTGAAGGAGGATCGGGACTTCCCCGAGCCGACAGCGCTCTCGCTGTTCGCTTGTCAGTGACGTGACACACTCCGCTCCCTTCTCCCCTCGTGCTGTGTGAGGAACAGTCGGCGACCAGTGACATGACGTCACACACCGGTGGTGTGTCGCTGAGTTATTTTTAGACTGCAGTTTTCTGTTCCTTCACGGGACTGGCTTTTTCGTTCGTTTTCGTGCGGGGAACTTCTAGCGAGGAAAAACGTATCGCGGAGAGGTGTATAGCAGCCCACACGTGCAGACGTGACATTACCATAGCGACCGTGAATCAGCTGTTCGAGTACCCGCAGTGTTGCAGCCTAACCAGGATTTCAGATGCCCAGATGGTCCAGTGAATGCCAGATCGGTGAGTACAACAGTGTTTGGTTCAATATTTCCTCATTTTTTCCTTTCATTTCAATACGCATTGCTTGTCCCTCCCACCTTGAGGCAAGGCAGACTTAGCACATCTTCTAAAGCAACGTGCCGCCTACAGGGGGCAAATAACGAGATTGCAGTCGTACATTAGCAGTGTTGATCCAGAGGCGCCGAACGTTCAACAGATCAAGGTTCGGCTGGAGCAACTGAACACATTATGGCCCAAGATAGAAGAAATTCAGGATTGCATTGAATTTGAAGCCACAGACGATGAACACACGGCAATTCGAGAGACAATCGAACTTTCATATTTCGATCTCAAGTCGCAGATGCTAACATTAATTGAGGGAAATCATTCAAATACAGACGGCGCGGAAAATGAACACAGGGCTTCGTGCAAGTCTCAAGTCAAGTTGCCATTAATAGAGCTTCCGCATTTCAGTGGAAATTACACCCAATGGGTATCATTCAAAGACACATTTTCTTCGCTCATACATGATAATTCGGATATTTCAGATATTCAGAAATTCCAGTATTTACGTGTCGCACTGAAGGGTGAGGCATTGCAAATCATTGAAAGCATACCAATTACAGCATCCAACTACGGTGTAGCGTGGAAACAACTCCAAGAGCGTTTTGACAACAAGCGTCTCATAGCTGCTTCACACGTCAATGATATTTTGCATATAAAACCAGTGTCGAGAGAAAACGCAGAAGAGTTGCGAGCGTTCACAAACACAGCTATCAGTTCCATCTCAGCGTTAAAATTATTAGCAGGAGATAGTTCACTATCAGATATAGTGTTAGTTCAACATCTTACCTCTCAGCTTGATGCCACCACACGAAAAGCTTTTGAATTAGAAGTGAATGACTCTGAATTCACTACTCTTGACAGTTTGTTTCAATTTCTAGAGCACAGAACCAAGGCTTTAGAGAAATTCAAACCAATTTCCAATGAAAGATCAACATTCAAACCACAGTTTAGTGGCAACACCAAACAACAAAGTCACAAACCTGCGCATCCTTCTCCTTCAAGATCATATGTTTCTACCGTATCTCCTTCATGCCTGTATTGCAAGGATACTATGAAGAATAATAAGCATCCGCTGTTTGTGTGCAGTTCTTTCAAAGCAGCTACTATAGCTCAGAAGTACAAATTTCTTCGAGAAAACCAGATCTGTTTCAATTGTCTTGGACAGTCAGATCACCAGGGATTTAGGTCAGGATGCAAGGCAGGATCTTGCAAGTATTGCGGCGAGAAACATAATTCCCTTCTTCATGAAGATAAGAACAGCAGAGAACGTCAAACACAGAAGCGGCCCAGTCAACCCAGAAGTAAATCGGCAGTAGGCGATGATACTCGTTTTCAGGATAATGATGCCCAGACTAAAGCAACATATTGTTCTGTCAAGAACAGAGAAACTTCGCAAGTTCTCCTAGCCACAGCAGTCATAAAAATCAAGAACGCATACGGCGAGTGGCTCCCATGTCGTGCACTTTTGGATGGAGCCTCGCAGAGTAATATTATGACAGAGCATCTTGCTCAGCAGCTACGCATCAAGAAACAAAAACGCCGAATACCTATCCAAGGGATAAATGAAGCTACAGTGCAAGCCTTTCACACCATGGAGACGCAGATTAAATCCAGCATAAGTGGATTCACCATGGATATATCTTGTTCCATCTTGCCAAACATCACAGGTTCGATGCCAGCGCAGAGGCTCGAAACTTCCACATGGGGAATTCCGAGTGACATACATTTAGCAGATCCTAGCTTTCATACACCTGGCAACATTGACCTACTTCTGTCTGCAGATGTGTTCTACACGATTCTCAAGCCAGAAAAACTTTCAAGACCAGGAAACTATCCAGCGTTGCAGAACACTGAATTTGGATGGATTGTAGCAGGAAGGATTCCCAATGCACCATCTACGAACAGACCTTCGAAGTCATTCTTTGTTCGCACAGAAGATACAGTCAATTTTCATTTACAGAGATTTTGGGATTTGGTGGAATTCCATGATAAGTTGCCTTCGCCAGAAGAAATCGCCTGTGAAAAACATTTCCAGGAAACTACATCTCGTGATCGAGAAGGTCGATACACAGTCAAGCTACCCTTGAAGAAGGACAGATCCGTTCTTGGGGATTCTCTGCAAACAGCGATTTCACGATTTAACCAATTAGAAAGAAGACTTGATCGGAACGTGGAATTGAAAAGAGAGTACACAGAATTCATGGTCGAGTACCAACAACTCAAACACATGCAACCAATTGGGACATTGGAAGATGTATCCAGAGACAAGGAGACAAGGTACTACATTCCACATCACTGTGTGATCAAGGAATCAAGCAAAACTACACGTTTAAGAGTGGTTTTTGATGGAAGCTCGCCCACAACTACGGGGGAATCGTTGAACAGTATACAAATGATTGGTCCCACGATACAAGAATTGTTTTCAATCCTGCTCAGATTTCGTAGTCACAAAATCGCACTGACTGCAGACACGGCTAAAATGTATAGGCAAATTAACATGCATTCAGAAGACAGACCACTTCAATGCATCTTATGGAGAGCATCACGTGACGAACCAATTCATTTTTACAGTTTGAACACAGTCACTTATGGATTAACTTCAAGTTCATTCTTGGCCACAAGATGCCTCAAGCAGTTGGCAGAAGATGAATCATCAAATTTCACAGTAGCCACTCATGTCTTGACACATGACTTCTACGTTGACGATTTTCTGGGAGGAAATCATTGCATTGAAGGTGCAATAAAGCTGCGTGAAAGTCTCACAGAATTACTCCAGAAGGGAGGATTCAATCTACGTAAATGGTGCTTCAATAGCAAGGCAGTGTTGCAATCTATTCCAGAAGTATTGAAGGCAGTACAGGATCTAGTGCAATTCGACACAGAAGGCACAAAAACATTGGGAATTTCATGGCGCCCATCCACGGACGAATTTCTCATGGACAGCAAGGTCTCCACAACAGTGGATGTAGGCTCGTTGAAGATCTTCTCAAAGCGCCAAGTTGCCAGCATAATTGCACAAGTGTTCGATCCAATCGGACTAATATCGCCAGTGGTGATAACATACAAGTCATTCCTGCAGCAGTTATGGCTCCACAATGTAGGATGGGATGATCCGCTTCCTATAGATTTGCAGAAAACATGGCGTCGTCTTCATTCGCAGCTCACATGTATTAACGAAGTAAAAGTACCACGCTTCGTTTTGGCTCCAGGAGACATCCATAAAGTTCAAATTCACGGTTTCTCTGATGCATCAGAGAGAAACTATGGCAGTGTTCTCTTCGTAAGATCAATTGATTCAGAGGGTCACATAAGTGTGAACTTATTGTGTTCAAAGTCCAAGGTGGCTCCGGTGAAGAGAACCACTCTTCCACGTTTGGAATTATGTGCGGCAGTTCTACTAGCCAAACTGGTACACAAAGCATTGTCCATACTGCGTCTATGTATAGACACCATTCACCTATGGACCGACTCAAAAATCGTCCTAGCTTGGCTGGCGTCACCAGCCAGTAAATGGAAACCTTTTGTTGCCAACCGGGTTGCTATGGTACAGGAACTCACACAGGTCAGTGATTGGAAGCACGTTCCGTCAAAAGACAATCCTGCAGATCTGATCTCACGAGGAGTCGATGCAAAAACTATCAGATCACTTCAGCTTTGGTGGCACGGACCCACCTGGCTCCAAGAAGAGGAGACACAGTGGCCATCATCCAGTTTAGCATTCCGTCCAGACGACAACACTATTCCAGAGCAGCGTAAGGTAGCAGCTACCACATTGGTCACTCATGTAACAACTGAAGAAGAAATCATATCTAGATATTCAACTTTATCCAAGCTACTGAGAGTAGTGTCACTCTGCAAAAGGTTCATCAGCAATTGCAGAAACTCAAGAGAGAAAAGGAGTGAAGACCTTACCACCTTTGAAATTCAAGGCGCCACACTTGCCTGCATCAAGATAACACAACGCGCATTCTTCTCTCAGGAAATCAAAGATTTGTCTGACAAGCAGCAAGTACACAACAAAAGCATTTTGAGGAACCTTCATCCATTTCTCGACAATGAAAAAGTAATTCGTGTCGGAGGAAGATTGGAAAACAGTGAACTGGAATTCCAAAGCAAGCATCAAATTATTCTTCATCCGAAGAGTCATTTCGCGAAAATTCTGATAGCATCAGAACACAAGAGACTTATGCATGCTGGTCCACAGCTTCTCATATCATCACTTCGTGAGAAATATTGGATACCTCGCATACGACAGGTGGTCAAACAGATCATTCATCAGTGCAACATATGCTATCGTTTGAAGGCTTCAGCCGCCCAGCAGCTGATGGGGCAGTTACCCTCCAGTAGAGTGAGACCCAGCAAGGCATTCCATCACGTAGGCGTTGATTACGCAGGGCCATACCACATCAAGACCGGAGCCGCAAGAAGCAGATCCACAAGAAAATGCTACATTGCAGTTTTCACTTGTCTTGCCACAAGGGCAATTCATCTAGAGATTGTCTCAGACTTGACATCACAAGCCTTCATCGCAGCTCTACTACGCTTCACCGCGAGAAGAGGAAAGTGTGCAAGTATTTTTAGCGACAATGCTACGACGTTCCATGGTGCTAAAAATGAATTGCAGGAATTACGTAAACTCTTTCAATCACAAGAATTCAACAAGGACATTAACAGATTTGCAGCAGAAGAGAATTTCCAATGGAAGTATTCTCCAACACGCAGTCCATCATTCGGCGGGATTTTTGATAGTGCAGTGAAGTCTATGAAATACCATCTTCGAAGAGTAGCAGGAAACGCCGTGCTAACATACGAAGAACTAGTAACTCTGCTATGCCAAATAGAGGCCTGCCTCAACTCCCGTCCTCTTTCCACACTCCCTGATTCTCATGATGAATTCAGCTACATTACCCCTGGTCATTTTCTTATTGGAGGTCCTCTAACCTCATTTCCTGAACCAAACATTACAGATCTGGCTGCCAACAGATTATCCAGATGGCAGCGCATACAGCAGTTCCAGCAGCGAGTATGGAGAAAGTGGTCTCAGGACTACCTGCATAGCCTGCAGCAGCGACAGAAATGGACAGCCGTTCAGTCGAATTTGAAGCCTGGCACACCAGTGCTATTAAAGGAGGACAATCTTCCACCACTCTCGTGGAGAGTCGGCGTCATCCAAGAAGTGTTTCCGGGAAGGGATAACCTAGTGCGCGTAGTCACCGTTCGTACTAGAGACGGAGTCTACAAGAGAGCATTAAGCAAAATTGTGCCTTTACCACATTGGGAAGAAGACGCTCCATGAGCTAAAACATTGACAATGTATCCACTAGTGTTAAGTTGGATGTGAACATTCCAACGGGGGGGAGTATGTTGGAGATTTATCTATAAAAGTAACCATGTTTATTCTTTCTTTATATATTTTATATTGCATATAGCTCCAATTGTTTATTTGTGTATTTCAAATGCCTTAAGTAACCTGCACTCCCATTGGCTAATTCAATCTTAGCGCGGTGTCTAGTTGCCGCCATCTTAGCGCGGTAGTTACTTCCAGCCAGTGTGCGTAGAGAGGCCACTCGGGACACAGCCAGAAACCGTCGCGGACAATTATGGATACCGTAAGCCCAACGTGGCTACGTTTCATTAGTGGCGCGTTGTTGTAACCCCAGCTGCAACTTCGTGTAAACAGTTTCCCCTAGACAGGAGTGCATGGGAAGTGTAATCAAGTGTTATGTGCATATACCTTATAATACATAGTTATAGTTATCAGTGTGTGTGCCTGTGTTTTCTTTACAACTACCAAGAGGATCGCGGTGAACTTTGCCCTGTAGCGACACAATCCATACCAGAGAGATGTAAGTGGTACCTACAATTTCACTTACATTTAGATCCTACCGGTTTGGATCATCATTCATTTCTGGTCCTTCACAGCCGGACAGGTTCTACATTCAGTTTTGGTCCTGTACGGTCCGGAACGCAAACACGATATTATAAGAGAAAATGAAGAATTTTCAAGCCCATTAAAGTTCAAAGCAACTACGGGGGAAGGGGGCACAGAGGGGCAATTGCACCCTCAACTTCAAATTTTATACAAATAAAAATACATTTCGCAAAATTTTCTTGCTTCCTTTATCTGCTTTTCTTGCAGTCTTGTCAACTTTATAGCCGTAGGTAGGGGGCGGCGGGAGTTGTCCCTGGGCGCCGAACAATCTGAATGAGAAAAATTGTAACAGAGAATGCCATGGCCTCCCATGAAAATTTTTGCGCCCTATTAAATCAATGCTGTTTTTAATTTGCAAAAATTTGGATCGAAAAAATTTCTTGCTCGCAATTTTTTTCTCTAATGCATTGTAAATTACCAGAGAGAACTAACAACAACTAAGTGCCTCAGACAGTTGTTGTTATGACAGTTTGGCTTGGAGGAAAAAGAGCGCGCACATTTCAGATAGCATTTATATCATTTTTGCTGTTGGTTTGTTATGGGGTGGATGAATTGATTATATATTGTATATATATATATTATATATACACACGCGCGCGCGCAAACACACACACACAGAAATACCCATCAATGCAATAAAACTAAAACAGTGTCATAAAATGAGTTTTTTCCCCCCTACTGAACGTTCAAAGTTTTTGCCCCCCCTAATCAAAGGGTCTGCGTACGCCTATGGCTACCTGATGTCCTCCCCCCGGAGCATGTCCTACAGTTTTAGCATCACATCAATTCAAAGTTTGTTTTACGTTCACGTAATGCGCACATAGGCTAATCGGGACTGTATCTACATTTGAAAGTGGGTATGCGTAGATATGTGAATCCAACACAAACCGATTAAAGTTTTCGCACGCGCATTAATGGTGATGTAAAGTGACATAACCTAACATATTACAGGCACCACAAAAAAAGGCAATGCGTCTCTTAGGTTTACTGTAGGCTATCGTTTCACCAAAATGAGCGATATCTCAGCCCTCACCTTATACTTCAAGTCACTCATTTCCCCAGTAATAGAATACTGCTCTCCCGTCTGGTCCATGGCATGTCCCACTCAGCTCTCTAGAATCGATTCTGTCCTTCACTTTTTCCTGGCTATAGTTCCATCAGGGTTGCCTCATTACGCAATTTTTCAACACCTCATTTCCTGTCCTATCTACATTCCCTATCAGCGCAGTTTACTGAATGATTTCAGGTATCTTTACAAAATTGTGAATGGCAAAATCTGTTGCAAGACGCTCCTCTAGGAATTCCACTTTCGAGTGCTTATGCGTACAACACGTAGGCTAATACAAATTATTTTACACAGAAAAGCCTAGACTGGAAATTAAAAAAAAGAAAGCTCTTTCACAGACTTCCCACTCAATGTAACGACCTCCCATCAAGTACTGATGTATTTTGCACAGAATATGCCTTTCGGTCTACTATCAGAACATATGTTGCTAAATAACACTTTTCTTTTCTTTGTTGAGTTCAGTGTAAAATGGCTACTTGCTGTACCTGAAATTTTCTCAAATAAATAAATACTGTTACTCCTCGTTGCGAGAAACTGAGAAGTCTGAGGGAGAGGAATATTACGTATTAAAAACTTGCAGAAACTTTACACACGGCGGCTTGTGCGTGTCAGAACACGGGGGCACTCGGGCACAAGCGAAGGGGAAGCGAGAGGAGAAAACAAATGACTGTCCATTTTAGTTTACGATTTTGCTGGGGTTGACCTGTAAATAACAACTATACTTTGCTTGCACATGTACAGATGTAGTAGCAGAGAAGCGTACTTACTTGGGTGTCGCAGCTCGTACTTGGAGGGATCCAGGTTCTTCTCGGAGCACACCTGGCTCAGGATGTCCGCCAAAGGAGTTCTCGGGCTCACACGCGTTACGAACAGCTGGTTTCGCGGCAGGTGAACCTGGAGAGAGAGAGAAAAAAGTGAAAACGAATGAAATTCTGCAGGAAAACTAGGAAGCTACACAAAACATCCACATTACAAGTGTTTCCAACCATGAGAAAAACTTTAATTTCGATTAGTTATGCTTCGTTGGGCTACAGTTTTCAAAGCAAGAAATATTATTTTGTTAACGTATCAGATCACACACACACACACGATATATATTTATATGTCATTCCATGTCATATCAGGCACAGTAACCAATTTTGATTATATTGGAGACAAGCTTTGCTCCAAAACAGACATCTGTGAAAGGCTTTTGCCGAAATATGACGCACGTATTACATGAGGGTTATTCAAAGAGTCATTTTTAACAAACAGGCAATTTTCAATTAGGTATATCTCGTAAACGAATGAAGACACAAGCGTGCTTGGGTTCGCTGTAAAGAGGAAAGACAGTAGCATACTATGAGATGTTCAAAAGTTGAAACTTAGTAATATTTGAACTTGCTGTCCAAATTTCAAGTTTCAAAAGCTCAAAACACCTCCTAATCGATATTTCCCATGTTTAAAATATTTGTGACTGTCTTTCATACATTGCATCTTATTACCAGTAAAAAAAAGGTAAAGTGCTCCCCTGTGCATAGCACCACGCCATGAAGGCGTATAGGGGGTGTGGGGGTAACGCCCCACATTTTCTTGATCCGGTCGTGAGTGGGGGTGATGTGATCAGCATCACGCCCCTGACCGCCTTTACCCCCCAGGGTTTCCCCCAGGTACCCATGTTATTCGACGCTGGGTGGGCGCCGGGGCCGCTTCCAGGTTTCTGCTTTCTCATTTCCAAATTAGACTAATTCTTATGTATTACATTGCCATTTTCCAAACAATGGACTAACAAAGTGAGTGAGGGGTGTTCTGCAATTTAACACCAATGAAGGGTTGGCCAGGAATGCAATAAAAAAAATTGCAGCTTTCGGATATGTAAAAATAGGAACGTTCTATTCTTACATCTCTCTGAATAGCTCTAATTAACTATTCATCAGATTGTCGTTCCGTTCCTTGCGATATTGGTGAGAACGTAATATGTTAAAGTGAGGCACATGACTGTTTTAATCTACATATCTCCTCATCCCCTGACACTACAGGTACGAAACCAAAAACATTCTCTAGAGGAAATCATAAGTTATGAATTTGGTCCAGTGACTTTAGGACGTAAATTACATAGTTTTACATACTTACTGTTATTTGCGTCGAACACAACTTTTACGGTGATTCTAAAAAATTAAAGAAAATATTTTAAGCTTTCTATTTCAATTAACATTTATGGTATATCCATCAAACAAAAACCATAATTTAGAAAATTTTCTGATCTTTTACTTTGGTTATCTTCACTTTTTTCTGTACCCTTTTCGAGATAATATATATTTTAATTTTCATGGTGAATTTTTGGCGCCATTTTTTCAAGATGGCGGCGAACCTACAGGTCAGAGTGAGGTAGACACTTCAAATTGGGCTTCCTCACATCTTTTCTTACTACAGAGGCAGTTGGTTAATTTCCGTTGCAAATACGTAGTTCCCCAGACGACATACATTATCTGTACTCGACTATCTACAGAGATGTAACCTGTGAGTGAATTGTTAAGAAATGTAACCTCTTGCATATGCATGGAAATATTGCGTAAATATGTGTTATTATATACTGTGTGAACGTATAAACGTTTATCGTAAGCTTACACTATAATTATCTTAAATGTATGATGTTATCGGTTTTGCCAACGTTCGATAGAATGGCAAAGATTATCACACACTCTTTGACCACGGAGTTCAGTAGGTGCTGCCATCTGGACAACAGTTTCGGAACGAAACGTACAGTAAGTCTTGAAAATCATTAGTTCCATTTCAGGCTTCAATGCAAGTCTAGTCCAAGATGAATATGTAAAGGTAGATTTTTAAAAATTATCTTGAACATCTTGGAATTTGGCATTGTTTCACTTTCGTAAGACGCCAACAACTTAACTTAGGTCTTTACGTCGATATCGGTGAAACTATCGAACAGGTAATTTTAGATCGATTGCAGTCGCTCACAGCCAGGCAAGTAAGTGGGTGGATTGAATTCGTTCTGTTGTGCCGAACTCGACAATAAACGCATAAATTGGGTACTTTTTTGTTCTACCATACGTGCTTCGAGGAACAAACAACTTTAGCCCTATTCTTTTCAAAACAAAAAAAAATAATAAACACATTTAATTTTAAATCAGCGTTAAGGAGCATTTTGACTAATTCTCACTTCTTTTGTTACCCACGTGATAACCACAAATATTAATTGCATGTCCATTTCACTCATTTCCCCGCACGATTTATGAGTCGCTTCATTGCAAGAGTGGTCACTCTAATGCAGTCCACTTCAAATCACTTTCGGTTGCCTCAATTAAGAAGGTATTTATTGAGTTACACAAGAATTGGAAATAGGAGCGACAACTGCAAATGAAAGTTACGTATTTCAGTGCAATTGGTTTTCTCCGACCCATATGCTCATGAGCCAAAAGAGTGACCAAGAGGCTACTGGTAAAACGCTGAAAGATTGCTTGTACAGTTACGGACACTTCTGGGTTGTAACATTCTCATTAAATTTCAATGGAATCAGAAGTGTCCACGACTGTACGTTTAAACTGATCAACTAGTATAAATGTCAGAAATAAGTTGAGTCTTCCGGCTTTCAGTCAATATATAAATATACAGGGCGTTTCACTACTAGATTGACCCAATTATTACGGAAGTATTCAGCATGGATTGGTTGACTGTCTTTATGCACAGAAAGGCTAATCGGGACTGGACCTACAGTTTAAAGTAACACCACTATGTTTCTCAACCGGGTATCGAACCCAGGACCCCTTGACTATAAGGCGACAACGTTACCATTGCACCATCGAGGAGGCTCACACTTTTTATTATTGTAGAAATCTCAAACTCCAGTATAAAATACCCGCATAGACAGCAAAGTGAATGACATCAGGTGCCACGTTGTCACATCCTTCAATGAGGAAACGTGACACTTCTGACAAATTCATGCAGTCCATCAAAATCCTTTCAAGAGCAGACTTGCTGAAGCCAGTTTTGACCGGATTTAACTAGTTCATAGCAGAAATACAAAGTCTTCGTGCGTTTTTAAGCGAAACCGTGCCCGGTTATTGGGTGCCGTGCGGTAACAAAACTTACTCACTGTTTCAGTTGAAACTTGGCGAAGTTGTCAGCACTGCTGGACATGCTCACTGTGGCATGGACGATAAGCAAAAGTTGAAGGCACTCGACGGAAAGAAGACACAGTTTGTGAGACTGCGGAACCAGAGTGGAAAGTGAGGGGCACGGGGCAGCACCCAGCGCCACCTGTTATTTCCATCGAAGGTGCTGGAACGGCGGAGAAGCCTCTCGAATATTATCAGAATACTTGCCATCGAATTCCTAATGTGCGAAAATCATCACATTGGAGATTTTAGCGATGGATTTTAGATTCCTTCCGGAATCAGAATCGAAATGCAGCGATGCATAGCACCGGAAATGGAAGTCTCCCCGTCGTTTGAGGCTGCTTGCTAGATGGCGCAGCAGTCGGCTGAAATTCGAAAGCTAACGTACAACACCATACAAAACTACCAGACTGATTGTCAGTTATAATAAATAATAATAATAACAGTCTTATCAAACAACGAACAGATTTTGTTTGTTTTAACGAAAACTAGGCAAAATGTAGCCTAAATTTTGAACTCTTACTTAGAAAAACAAATAAAATTTAAAACAAAATAATTATCGCACATTTCTTTCGAAAGCTTATGAATCTGAACGAAACATTTATTAGTAACGCATGTTTGTAAAATTGATGATTGCGGCCCGTTATTCGAACGTATGTCAAAAGCGCAGGAATATAATATAGTGTACACCAAATAATCCAAGTAATGAATTGTTTACGCCGGGAAAAAATAAAGCTGAATTTTGGAGGAGATTAGACCACCGTGGATAGTACATAGGAGTACCTCCCCTTCTTGCTAAAGAAAAAAAAAGGTGTCAATATAAATTTTGCTATTTTTAAAACAAAATCCGTGATTTATGAACAAATAAAAGAAGTGTGCATTTATATTAAAAATTTGTTATGAAAGCTGGAACTGCGAACTCGATTGTTAACAATGTAAATAATGTTGACAAAGAAACTTATTAGGGAACAATGTAACGAAAGAAAAAACCCAATACCTTTGAAAGTAACACGGGAAAAATATAAATAGATATGGGAAAAACTGCTTAAAGCGGTAATCCCAAATAAAAGTAAATAACAAGGGAAAACGTTTGGTAGTTAACAAAGAAATCTGAGTGAATGTTACAGGTCGAAATCAAGTGTTACATAAAATCAAAATTTAATTATTCGTAACATTCGAATTAACTTTCAAATTGAAGCACTTAAAAATAATTTTAACTGATGAAAGTAATATTAAAGAGGAAATTAAAAACATTTAATTTAGAGGCAATGCATATGCAATTCTGTATTCTAGTTTCTTTTATGCTTTAGTGTAATAGCGGAATCAAAAGGTTAAATTCTGCCTGTAATAGCATACGAATGTGAAATATGGTCCTTTACACTAAAAGAGGTATATAGATTGCAAGTTTTAGGGAGGGAAATGCCTTGAGTAATATTCGCACTTAAATTATAAGAAATGTGCAAGTGAAAATTATGGAACAATACTCAACTGCATAATCTACATTAACCCACTGATATGATTATAATAATGATATTAAGAAGACTTCCTATTTTGCATTTATTCTTAAGGCATTATGTTCTGAATTAATTTACCTATATCCGAACCTTTGCCCCTTCGCCCACCTTTTCTTATTCTTGTTGGCTACACGTACTCGCGAAGATCTGACAATAATTGCAGCTGTCCCGTTTCGTCAAGATGGTTTCATTCCGAACCTGTGTGGTCTCGCTCGGAGTTCCGAGCGACTGCACAGCCAGCCCGTGGTACGTGTTCATACAGATTGTGTACGGCGAGATCTCAAGATCACGGTTGCGCGACCGACTGCTGTAATAGCCGCTACGTGACGTTCGATTGTCTCGCTCCACTTGTTACCAGACCCTTCCACGCCATCTATCGAGAATATCGCGAAGCTATGCAGTTCTGCGAGTGGGATCGTAGTTAAATTTATTTCGAGAGGCTGCAAAAAAGGTTACACATAATACTGCTAATACTAATGCAACAGTAAAGTGCATTTCTGCTTTGCACCGTGCAGTGATCAGTATCAATCTGCGGCCATTTCCTCCACAAATGAGGGGGCTGGATGATTCTGAAAGCCACTTTATGCAGGGAAATCAAAGGGTCCCGGGATTGATACCCGGTGGAGGCATGTAGTGGTGCGGATTCCATTGAAATTGTAGGTTCAGTCCCTTTTAGCCCATCTGTGCACGAAGTGGACTTCAGAAATAAATCATATTTAAGTCCACTTTATGCACAGGTAGGTTAATTGGGACTGGGCCTATAGTTTAGTGTAGGGTTCGAATCCGAACCACTGACTGTGCCTCCACCGGGGAACAAATCCGGACCCTTTAATTATGGAGCAACATAGTTTACAAGGGATGATCCACAGTGTTATTACCCGGAACTCTGGAATTTCAGGATCCGGGTATTACCATAATACGTAATAGTTACCATGATCGGAGAGGTGGCAAAGTACTTATAGTTTGCTCTTGAAATAATATTTAAAAAAGGAAAAGAATTCATCATGACAATATTTTTCCCATCATGCATTAAAGTTGAGATATTTTTGGGACGTAAAGTACTATACATGGTGTTGTCCTAATTGCGAATACTTGCTGCCTAAACAGGATTAGCCTCGAAGGACAGGATCCTAATTGCGAACACAATTTCTGCCCTTGGAACTACAACTTTCTCTTGCACTTTCTGTCTTTTCAACGATTTTTTAAGGGACTGAGACTGGTCAGTGCCTTGTTGGAATATAGAAAATTCGACATAATTAAAGTCATTGCCCAAGTATAAATAATTCAATAATAAAAGTATGGCCTATTTCTGTATGCCACTACATACTGCACACTTTCTAACTGAAAATAGCTTCGTCATTTAATAATATAATAATTAATTTCAAATTCAAATTTCAAAACATTATGCTGTACTTAAAAATGTATGTATACCATCAATCCCCTCATACCTGTTAGTGCTCCTCGCCAGTTTTTCGGTAATATATATATATATATATATATATATATATACTGAAAGGGTGAATTGACTATGAAGGGCTTTACAAAGAAGACCATGAGAAGTCAATCACGTTGGCTATTGTTGCTAGTCAACCCATCTGTCTGAGTCACTACCCTCATTAGTTTTTGAAAACAGGTTTTTCAGTTACATGTGTTCGCAATTAGGACATGGAAGTATTTCCTCATTTTTGTGTGTTCGCAATTAGGAAGATTTAGGCACTGTTCGCAATTAGGACACAACCACTATACATAGCACTACTTAGATGATTACCTAAGAATATGCTTTTAGACGCTAATTCACAAATAGTGTGTGTTCCCCTGTGCTTTGCACCACGCCGTGAAGGTGTATAGGGGGCGTGTAGTAAGGGCCCCACACTTTCTTGATCACGGCCGAAGGTTGGGGTGATGTAATCAACACCGCACCCCTGGCCGCCTTAAACCCCCAGAGTTTCCTCCAGGTACTCACTTCGTACGGCGCCGAAGCCGCTTGAACAGGTGGGGAAAAAATCCCAGTTCTCCCCTCGCCGGGGATCGAACCCGGGTCTCTCGCATGGTAGTCAGACGCCTTAACCACTGAGCTACAGCGGCTTTAAATTCACAAATAGCGTTACCAGAGAATTTTGCAGGATGAATATGTTTTGGTTCACAATCAACACATTTCATATATTTTCTGAAAATAATTTTAATCGCCTGTTTATTGGAGAAATAACCACAAAATGTGACGTCACTTACCTGTAATCGGAACGTTTGCTCAAACGGCTGATTCGCTGGCTTCAGAGGCGCTTTCTTCGTGACTGCATTGTTGAGTTTGCTTTTGGGTACCACCTGGATAGTCCACGTATCCAGTGCCCCTGGAAAGAGAAAAAGAATAAAGTGTTAAGTCACCACAATAACGTCATTTCTACAGAAGCAAAACTATTGAAAATATTTCCTTTTCCTTTCCAAAGAACCATGCGCTAACATTCACACTTGAGCAACCATATTTACAGCAGTTAGAGATTAGATTAGTTGACCCGTGCATATTGGGCAAGGTCTCCCCCCAAAAAAAATCACCTACTTCCGTCCAAAACATTGGTTCCTACTCCTTTTTAGTATCCCCAGCTGGATACTTCACGATTCATTCGCAAAGTATGTTAAAATGGGGAAATATTACTGCAGAAATAGTGAAGACACCGCTGCATTTTCTATAATATGGGCAGAGAGAGAGAGAGAGAGAGAGAGAGAGAGAGAGAGAGAGAGAGAGAGAGAGAGGGAGAGGGAGAGAGAGGGAGAGAGAGGGAGGGAGAGGGAGGGAGAGAGGGAGAGAGAGAGGGAGGGAGGGAGAGAGGGAGGGAGAGAGGGGGAGGGAGGGAGGGAGAAAAGATGAAAGGCAAGAAAATGGAAATCAAGATGGAGAAGAGGAAAGGAGAGAAGAGAGAAGAGAAGAGAGAAAATAAGAGAGGAGAAGAGAGAGAAAATAAGAGAGGAGAAGAGAGAGAAAATAAGAGAGGAGAAGAGAGAGAAAATAAGAGAGGAGAAGAGAGAGAAAATAAGAGGAGAAGAGAGAGAAAATAAGAGGAGAAGAGAGAGAAAATAAGAGGAGAAGAGAGAGAAAATAAGAGAGAAGAGAGAGAAAATAAGAGAGAAGAGAGAGCAAATAAGAGAGAAGAGAGAGCAAATAAGAGAGAAGAGAGAGCAAATAAGAGAGAAGATAGAAAATAAGAGAGAAGATAGAGAAAATAAGAGAGAAGAGAGAGAAAATAAGAGAAGAGAGAGAAAATAAGAAACAAGAGAGAGAAAATAAGAAACAAGAGAGAGAAAAGAAGAAACAAGAGAGAGAAAAGAAGAAACAAGAGAGAGAAAAGAAGAAACAAGAGAGAGAAAAGAAACAAGAGAGAGAAAAGGAGATAAAAGAGAGAAGAGAAAAAAGAGAAAATAAAGGAGAGAAAAGAAAGAAGAGATACGAAAATAGAAACTACAGTGTTTACTGTGTTAGGCATTGCTCTTCCATCCGATGGCTGGTGAGAGCAGTTGACGGCTTGGACCAACCCAACCGAATCTAACTTGTGCGCGGAACCAGATGTCATGTAACTGTCACATAGGTAAGCGGCATCAGGTACGCACATGGCTGACCCAAAACTCTCAAATTAGAGCCACTGAAGTTGGAAAGTAACGGAAAAGGAAAGGGGGGGGTTAGGGTGAGAGAGGTGATAACTGGAGCCCGTTAGGTGGGCAAAATACTATTCTTTCACCGGCTGCATACATTGAGAACATAAATATTTTGTTCTGTGAATAAGGAAGGGGAACTCTTCTCCGGGGGGCCGTATCCCCCTCCCCCTTAGCTTTGCCGACGGGTTTCTTAATGGTCAAATGGAATTACAAGTGTGTTAACTATTGCAGTTTGCCTATTTAGCATATTAGTTTTCTTTTATCGGATTATATCTTCCACCTTTGCTAATAGCGACGATGAAGATGAATCGTAAAAATATGATATGACAATGACAGGATCATGGATGTACCCAGATTTTTTCAGGGGGGGAGAAAATGGAGGACAAGCTGAAACGGAAGACACTTTCACAGGGAGTGCACTGAATTATTTCAAACGGGAATGACATTGTAGTTTCCTCCTAAAAATAAAACTCAATGAACAGAGTGAAATGTTTCACCATTGATTTTCCAGAGGGGGCAATTGCCCCCTCCCCCCATGTATACGCCCATGGACAGTACAGGACAACACAAGCTTCACGGAGACAAGAGTACAGAGGCCAGAACCTCGTTAGTCTGCAACAATGAATTGGTGCGGTAAACCATGTCAAATTTTCAGAGTTAAATGTCACAGCAGGTGTTTTTTTTCCCCGAACTCTTTTACGCTGTTTTAACCCAACGCTAAGCAGAAGCAAACTTTCTCCTGTAATGATTGCGTGTTATAGCTCGATTCCTTAATGCGATACCCCTCACTTTCCCGATTCAATTATTATTCAATGGAAACTCATTGTTCGGCATATCTTCATTAATTATTTCTACCGTGGCGACATGTGTTTCGCTTTCGAACCTAACTTTGTGCATGGAAAGTTTTTAAAGCTGCATATCTTTTGTGGACGTGCGAGGGCGCTCGTCTTCCCTTTTGTAAAACTTACATATTTTATTTGATTGCAAAAAGTGTAAATTGTATGTGCGACAGTTGAAAAAAATAATAATAAGTTGCAGTTAAATAGTATTCTCCCCAACTAACAGAAGGGTTGGAAAATGCTTGAAAAGCAGAGCGTAAAACGTAAAACGCAGTAAGAACTACCACTTATTGCAAATAAGAAACTGCTCCATAAAGACCCCCAAATTTCAAAAATTTACTCAACGAATTCAAGATCTTTACTTTCACTTGACTACGAAGAGAATTCTTCATATACACCAATATCAATAAAAACGTAGGCATATCCCTTGCTAGGGGTTACATTGAATGTGCAGATTTAACTTTCCTCATACAGACTTTTAATCTTCACAACCGTTTTATCATTCATGTTTGGAGATGATGTTTTAATTGAATTAGTTCTTCTTTTAGGACCACTTTATGCATAGATAGGGTAATCGGGACTGGGCCTACAGTTTAAAGTGGGTTCCGAACCATTGTGTAATGTGCCTCCACCGGGTATCGAACTGGAATCCCTTGATTACAAGCCGACGACGTAACCACTAACTTACACTCTTTCCGAAACGTGTTGTGATTGTCCTGTGCAGACCCCTTTATAACCTTGCACTGTTAACATTTCCCAAAGGGCTCTTTACAGCCCTTTTTTAACTTCAAGCTAAGGGTTTCAGATAAGAGGATGTTTTCCTCGCAAACTTTCAAGGGTGCAAAATGGCCATGCATGTCGACCCACTCAAAAATTTTAACTCATTCACCCCAGCAATTGCAATGTTGCAGACCGACAAGGTTCTGGCGCCTAGAATCACAGCCAGCATAATCCTCTGTTAGGCTTGTGTCCTGTCGGTGTGTTTTGTGATTGTTCTTTCATCTAGATCGTCGCCAGTAGCCAAAGTCATAGAAAAGCGACGTAAAATAACGAAAACCCTTGGTACGAAGGCACAAGAGGGTGTGGAGGTAGGACACCACACTGTCTCGATATCGGATATAAAGGAGGCGATGTGAGCATCACCACGCTCTGACCGCCTTTGCCGTTCCACACCGATTAGAGACTGGGTGGATCCCAGACCGCAAAGTAATAGACTTTAGAAACTATGCATACGAAGCAAATAACAACTGAATGCTAAATCATTATTTACATGACACTTAACTAATACAATCTTAATATTGTTAATGGTATAATCATTAGTGGACAGTTAAAAGTTAGTAAGCTTTTTGATGTCATATTCAATAACAAATTTCTATTCATGGCATGCATCACACCCCCTTATGGACACCAAAATCAAAGAGACGCATGCCATTATGTACTTTCCGCACGAGCTGAATATTGACAGCGTCATGTTTGGTTGGCTAACAGTGGCGTCTCGTCCCTTGGGGCTTCCGGGGCTTAGCCCCTAAATAAAAACGGACGTATTGACGTAATTTTCAATCACCATAATACATAACTATCACACAATCTTTTAAAAGGCGATTTTTACCCACGTAAGTTCATCGTCAGCAGCAATGGATACGACAGCGCTCCTAGCGGCATTGATATCAGTTATCATCTCGGGGCTCGTCGCAGAGGAAGGCGTGGTCTACGCTACACGCTACAGTGAAGGTCACGTGCTAGCAGGGAGGAGTGCAATGGGTTTGGATGTTGATTCGGGGCTACTTCCGTGGCGTCGCGTTCGTTCGATCCCGCGTTCTTTGCACATTGGAAACTCGTTAAAATTGAGTTTGTTTGGAAAGGTTGATGTTCGAACACAAATCGATGAAGGATATAGACTGTCAATTACAAGGCACAATGAATTAGTCCGGAAAAATAGGCATACATTAAATAGAATTATCGATTGCTTAAAATTCTGTGGTCGACATGAACTTACTCTACGAGGACATAACGAAAGAGAACAATCTTTAAACAGAGGCATCTTCCTAGATTTAGTAAATTATATTGCTAAGCTAGATAACAGTTTGCATGAACATTTAGAGGAATCCAAAGTAAATAAATACACATCAGCCGTGATACAAAATGAGTTGTGTTAACAAATCAGCATGCGCTATTGAGTGCTGCGATATAATTATTCATCAAGCCGAAGAGAGATTTGGGGCAACTGAACATTTGGAGTGTTTCAATTTAGTTGACCCTGCAAAATTCAATGACTGGAGGAAGTCTGATTTTCTCGATGATTCGTGTAAGAATTGTGCCAAATATTATCCCTTCATAGAAGAGGGAAAACTAAAGAGTGAACTTCGTGTTCTTTATTGTAGTGAAGAGTTTAAAAACATAAACTCTATCAGTACATTGCGTTCGTTTTTCATTGAAAATGATTTAGAGCATACCTTTTCAGAAACAGTAAAAATGACAAACATAGTTTTAACAACTCCAGTGGCAACAGCTGAATCTGAACGATGTTTCAGCACATTGAATCGTATTAAAACCTGCTTAAGAAATGCAATAGGACAAGACAGACCAAACGCCTTGGCACTTGCTTACAATAGAGATAGAATACCTTTCAAACATAGAGGGCTTCAACGAGAAAGTAATAACAAAATTTGCTGAGCAGAAGAACAGGAGTCAACGTTCGTAGAAAGGTATGTTTCACAACAATACCTGTTTCTTTTGTAATCATGTGAATGGTCATTATATTTTAAATTCTTTTTAAAAAAAAGTCCAATTTTGTAGTTTAGAAAAAGATAAATACCTGTTTTTTTTGTAATTCATATGAATTGTTATTACCTTTTAAATACTTTTTTTAAAAAAAAAATAAGTCCAGTTTTCTAGTCTAGAAGAAGAAAAATACCTATTTTTTGTAATTCATGTGAATTGTCATTATATTTTAAATTCTTTAAAAAATAAGCCCCGGCCAAATTTGAGGCCACGAGACGCCACTGTTGGCTCCCGTTAAACAGCTCAAGCCTATTGTGCGCAGCAGACGAAATGGCTACACCAGCACCCCTAGCGGTAGTCGAGGAAACAACAACAGGAAGCGGAAGTCAACCTAAGAGTGCAGCATCGAGTCCCTAAGTGGATGGTGGTAGCAGAGGCCACCGAAATTAATAGAACATTTACAAGTAAGTTTCGCGGATATATTTTTAGTAACTCGCTTACGTCTTATATAAATTTCTAGTTGTAATAAGAAAACCTTTTTGAACGTTACAATGAGGAAGAGATGAATTTCATGGTGCGAATTGTTGCAAGAGCGTGCGGATGCACCAATACAAGATTTTGCATGGAAGTTTCATTACCCCCAATTTTTAACCTTTTTGTGCATTCATATTTACTAAAGACGGGTAGTGGGACTGATTCAAGCTTGTCACACACTGTGGCGCCGCTTGTTGGGAAATTCTAGCATTTGTCTTTTGTTTACATCTATTAAAAATGTCTGGACAAGATGAAGACAGCCGGAACGACACGAGAGGGCATTCGGAAGTGCCACGAATGGAGAAAAAAATCTCCAGGAACCTATGGACTTTTTGCATGGAAATAAGCTCGATTCGGGGCGACCTAGTGAGAGAAGTTTAACATTCTCTTCTTTGTTGTTAAATTTCTGTTTGTTTCTGTTTTCTGTAACATGCAGTGAAAGGGATGGGATAGAACTCCAAACACTCAAGACTATCCTGCCGACCTCAGCGTGTTACGACTGCAGAGGTCCCTTGTTCGGATCCCGGCTTGGGTATGGATGTTCTTTATGAGTGTCCCTTCATCATTTTATCATAACGTCCCTCATCCTCATCGTTGCAATAAGCCAAAAATGACAGAAAAGCAACGTAAAATAACCAATCTCTCCAGATCTCTGACATTAGCCCAGTCTAAGTCCCTGCACATTTTTATTATCTTTGCACCCACGTGTCTAGTTCGTTACTAAGTGCAACTACTTGGTTGATTTGGTGTCATGTAGTGTATTTAGTGCCTGCATCGCTTGCACTGCATTCTGGAGCGATGTACAGTGAAGTGTACGATTACTGATAACCAATCAAATTAAAGTTCAAAGAAGAGAGTCATTTGTTTAATGTTCTGGAAGCGTTCAATTCCAGAAGATTGAACAATTGACTGTATCTTCTTTCAACTTCCATTTGATTGGTTTACGTATCATGTGATCATACACTACACTATACACCGCCAAAGAACAATATCTTCGCACCAGTCTGGTACCGGGATATAATAGCACTAAAGTTCCGCCGGGTCAGGAACCGGCGCGGAGACCGCCTTCATGGCAGTGACCCTCTGTTGCCGCGTTTACCTGCGAAGGAACTTGCTGTCAAACAGCCAATTAGGCCCACCGCTTTTGCAAGATCTGCGCTGCGATTGCACACCGGTTCCTACGGCGACTCCACTGTAGATCTACTCAGGGTGGCTACACTAGGACCATGATAAAATTCAAGTATAATTTCAGGTTTTCAAGGCGAACTTTCCAAAAATTCAAGCAGATGTTTCCTCTATTTCGACCTTACGTATTGCCGCCTCTCAACATCCACACACAAGTATCTTCAACATATAAAGAGTCTATGTGATTCCAACATCCAAAAATTATAATTCAATTAAACGGTATACGTTATATACATAATTAAAATATTTAATTTAAGGTACTAAGTTTCTATTTACAATCAGAGGTGCAACTACGAATTTTTTTCTGGGAGGGCGGGGAGAAAGTGCCAGGATAAACGTACTAATACTACTACTACTAATAATATTATTATAACATGAATATTACTGATTTGTTTTATTTTACTTCGGTAATTTGCGAAGATGAGGATGAGCGATATGATGAAATTGATGAATGGACAGTCGCAAACATCCATGCCCAAGTCTGGATTCGAACCCGCCGGGACCAACATTGTTGTTATTATTAATATTATTATTATTAGTAGTAGTAGTAGTATCAAAGACTTTATTATCCTCGTAAATTATGCAAAAAGGGGGTAGACGTTGGTGCTAAAGCATTTGTGTTCGAACAAACGATTTCAATTATTTTTTCTCCACACGGCACAGTAGTTCGGATCCCACTTCAAACTGTAGGTTCAGTCCCGATTAGCCTTTCTGTGCATAAAGTGGACTTAAAACCACAAATCAATCAATCAATTTTACAACTTATTTTCATTTAGCTAGTTCGGCGCCCAGGGCCGACTCCCGCCGCCTCCTAGCTATGGTTATAAACTTGATAAGACTAAGAAAAGCAGGAATTGCGAACGAAGCGAGCAAGAAAATTTTACGAGTCATTTTTATTTGCATAAAATGTGAATAGGATTTGGATTAGAAAAAGTTGTAATTTATCACGTCTACGAAGACAAATCCAAGTAGAATTCACGCATAATTCCCGGAATTCAAGGAATTCCGGGTGACTAGCCACCCAGCTACTGTCCGGCCGTCCTAGGAACCGGTGTGCAATCGCAGCGCAGAACGGCTACTTTGACAAAATCCTGTTTCCCTATTGGCTGCTTTGGGAGGGGGATTTTTAACGTTGTCAGATCTTGCTAAAGCACTAGGCCTAATTGGTTATTTGACCGCGAGTACTTGACAGAATAGTGTCAAGAAGTGCAGCGAACTGGGGCGGGAGGTGGTGTGGTCACCACGCTCTAGCAGTCTTTAACCCGCCAGGGTATCTATTTATAAGAGGCTGGGTGCCATGAGAGAAGAGAAGTCGGGCTAGAAGAGAAAAGCTGAGGACGGGAAAGGGGAGGGGGGGGGCAGAAACCGAAGATAGCATGAAGAATTACCTTTAAGAAATACGTGCCACGGCATTCACGGAATGATCATTATCCGATTCTGTAAGTAAATATCAACAACCTCCCTCCCCCACTCCAACCCAGTGATGGTTGTTTCGTAACTCAAAACACTGAATCCTTTCCGCGCAAATTAGGAAGAAGTGTTTTCTCTCATTTTTCTTTCACTTCTGGGAGAATGAACCAAGGTCTTCTGGCTAGAATCTGATGCAATGTTCACACGCCACACCAATCTGTGGGGAAAATTTTTGTTCTTCTGAAGGTTATTGCGCGCCGTCAAATCTTGTCAGAAAGAGTGTATTAGGGATTACAGGAAATGAAAAATAAAAGCTTTTTCCATAGACACTGCATGATCCATAATTGATTCTTCCCAGTGGTGATTGTGAAGATGAAAACAAGGAAAGTGCATACAGGTTGTGTCATTATAGAGTAAACAACTTTAAGAAAGAAATTCGACTAAATGCGGAATACAACAATGATATTTGTTACGTATCAATCACCCCCCTATGAATGTCTACAAACGGCTACAAATTCAATGTGGCTTCAACCAGCTATGCGACATACACCCCATCGAAATTAAGAGTTTAATAAAGCAAAGGTGTTTCTTATTCTCTCCTTTAGCTGTTGCACATTCTGTGGCACAGGTGGCACATATACTTTGTCTTTCACAAAGCCCCAAATGCAGATATCTAGGGTTGTGTTCGGACGAATTCTCATTCGTATTAATCTTGTTGCCATTGCTACGTCCCACGTAGCGGTGCACTTCACCAGTACACTTACCTTATAAGCTCAGCAGAGCATGCTGGATAATCCCAGGGATCGGGCTGAATTACTGCGTTCCTTCCCCTTGGATCCACAGGTGAAGTCCAATGACAACCCACGAGGTTGTCCTCCTGATGCAGGTATCCACAAGTACGAAATACACTTTCGAAATAAAGAAAAACCGCAATATGTTCAACTTTACGTTTATTTTAGACACGCACGTATATCATGTCAGACTAAAAATTACAATTCAAATACTTTTGAACGGTACAGCACGAGATGCGTAAGCCTATCTTTTCCGTAACGCGAAGCACCTCTGGCTACTTCAAATTTCTCCGCGCGACTCCTAACCGTTTTCCTGGAAGGCGAAAACACCTTCTCAGTTACACAGTGTTACCAGACACAATATCCTCTTAATACTAGGAAGTTCTATAAAAGCCAACAGTAATATATTAGAAAAGTACAGTAATCTGGCACAGTGAATTTAGGAATGTGGTGGCAACAATGCAATGAAAAGCACGTGATCTTCTCACCCCACAAGAGTTTAAATACATCAACAATGGCTTTCAAAATATAAGAGAAACGAACGGCGTTTGCCAGAAACATGAAACAACAAATAGATATAAGGAATTTAACTCAGAAATTATTAACTTCGGCTTCAATTCACTGATCAAAATGAAACTTATAACACTCCTTAGAACATTTAAAAGCAAATGAAACGATTAATGTTGAAACTATGTAAATTGCTTAAATTTGCCGCTATTCATACTTGTAGATATGTGAATTGATTATAAAGGTGGCCATATTTATGAATATATATGAATTATTAACTGTATAATACTAATAATAATAATACAAAATATAATAATAATATTATAAAACCACGAAGTAAGGGCAAACTCGGGGTCATTACACCATGCAGTCTACGCATGCGCAGTGTGTGTCCGAGTGAGTCGAGCGACGACGTGCAGTTGTACGTCTCGTCATTTACCTGTGTATTTATGTGGAACATTTCATTATATTTAGTGTTATTTGCATTCTTCGTGTTATTAAAGTATAAGTCAGTCTCCATATGTGTTTCATTTGTATCAGAGTGAAACTGAAATACGCGAAACCACGCACCCAGGAACTTGGAGCAGCAAAGAGTTCGCGGGGTACTACATGCTGCAACCCTACACAGGGTGTAAGGTCTGGGGACCTGTGAAAGTCGCCATTTTCTTTAACACTACACCAGCGCCACAATGACCATGTTTACAAATGTCTTGCGCATGAAAGCAAAACTTGAAGATTTTTTTCTCATTTTTATACAAGCCCCGTTGATTTGCTTCAGATATTTTTTTTAACAACAAACCTGATATGTTCTTTACTTTATTATGGTACCCGCTGTATTTCTTACAAATGAGGTATTCCCATCATCAGGGCCCGATTGAAGAGCAGCCCAGCTCATACTATTCATAGTAACACATTTTAGACACTATTAATGCTATTACGCTCCAAAATTATCAAGTTTCGTTCATAGATGGCAGTACAAGTTCATTCGATATTTTTCAGTTCTGAACTTAAATAAAGCTATAAAATTGAGCACTGCTCTATACTTTTATACACGGTAATTGCTTCCTAATATACCTGAGAGGAATGCACTGTGTGATTAAATTGGTAAAAATAATCTGCAGTTTAAATGCAATTCTTGTACTTGAGAATATCTTCAAGATTTAATAAGAAAAGTTCAGGCAAGAAAACGTGAAGTTCGAGCCGCAGTAGTTATTTGGAGCGAATATGTTGAAGCTTATATACTTATATACAATATATGTATATATCTCGTATTGAAACACTAAGTAGCAGTGTGATTGATTTGCTTTATTTTACTTCGCCTTTTGTGCCACTTTTGGCTAATTTGCGAAGATTGGGATGAACTGATGAAATTGATGAATAGACACTCACAAGCATCCATGCCCATTCCGGGATTCGAACCCGGGACCCCTGGCGTCGTAGCGCGATGTGCTAACCACTTCGCCACGAGGGCCGGCAAGTAGCAGTATGAGAACTATATCAGATTAAGAGGGGCATCCCATGATGTGATCAGCACCACGCTCCGCCCCCACGATACCCATATATTTGAGGCTGGGTGAAGCCAAGAGCCGTTTTTTTGCAGGGACACCACCGGGAAAATGTTCCACCTTAGATCACCAACTTCGGGAATCGAACCCGAGTTCCCAGCGTGGCAGTCAGACGCCCTACCCACTAGGCTACTGCGGATCCAAGTAAAAAGGGCCTCCCAAGAAATTTTGGTTGCGACTTCTGTGCGCCACACTAACCACTAGATACCCGTAGTAGAGGTAAATCAGAATGTGCATACTGTTCATAAAACCTAGCATGCACTTCACATATTCAACGTTAAGTATCACGCATGAATATGTGCCAGCTGTATGTCGCCATTAAAACAAACTATTCAAACTCTAATCAAATGACAATTCCATATTGAGAAGTACAAAAAAAACCTCCGAACGTCACAACTCACGAAGTGGTCACTTCATTCTTGTTAACCAAACGCGAAGAAAATTCATTCTGCATAATTATTCCTCTCCAACTTTACAACCACGATTCGTATTTTTACGATGAACCAGTTCTTAATGTATGCTAATGTTAATCTGTATTGGGAGCTGTTCTTTCAACTGGTAGCGAAATTTCTTCATTCGGAAATGATAAGCGACACAATTAAAGGCTTTCATAACAGCGGTGGGGATCACGCTCCCTCGACTGCTGCTGGATTTTGCAACTCCTTTCACAAAGCACTAATCTGTCGGCCAGATAAAGTATCCGTGTTAGGCGAGGCTTAAGTGGGGGAAAGAATTCGGTATTCAGGGCTCCAACATTCTCTCACTGTCGTGCGGGAAAGTTGCGAGGAATGTCCCGTGCTGTATCAGAACCACATTTTTTTTTGCATCTTTGAATGGATGCAGCCAACTTTTAAGCATGCAAGGGCATATTTAGAAGGGGAGAGGAAACCACTAAAATTAAAACAACTTCCAAAAATTACTTTCGTGTTGCAGCACGAAAGTACGCAAAATACTTGTACAGTCACGGGCACTTCTGTGTTGTCATTGAAAGTCAGTGCAATTGTTACAACCCAGACGTTGATTGATTGATACTTTCAGTATTCTTGAAGCGTTGGAGCAACTTCACGACTGCACTGTGTGATTGGGTGTCTATCGGAGTGTAGACGGTTGAATTCTGTAGCAACATCTCTTTCACTGCGACTGCCAGCCAGCAGTACTACTTCAACACGCTCGTCTTTGGTCAGTACCCATCTCAGCGCCTGAAACATACATTAGTCGCACCTTAGTCCTATGGTTCCTGACTTTTGACTCACCCTGTATTATCTTTCCCCAGGACATCAAGTTCATATGATGGCACTCCCAAGAGTAAAACATTCCGCAGATAAAATATACCCCTGTTCGGATCTACGGATATGAACTGTTCGAGAGGTCACATTAAAGACAAGATAGTAGTATACACGTCCCTAATTGCCATACAAAGATGCATATTTGGGCTAAAAGAGCATTTATGTAACTAATTTTTCTTCCTTCCTGGGACTGTTACTTAAACCTCCGTCCTGAAAGAAAATCCTGAGTAGTGCCTCCACTTGCTCCTGTTAGTCATGGTTGGTCTCTAATCCATAAGGCAGTAAGTACACCAATTACTAATTCTGGTTTGCAGTTCCTGAACAACCTCTTTCCAGTGAAAAGAGTTCATTACATTTCTTCTCATGTTGTTACCACAGCTTCCTTTCTTTCTCGGGTTAGTGCCAAAATCACATTTGTTATCTTTCACTAATGTAGTTAAAATCTGCTCCCTTCAGTGTGATGTTGCCACCGAAAAAAAACATAAATCTGTTATGAAGACAAATTCATTTAAAAAATTCTAAGAATCAATAAACTATCTGAATTATCACTAATCAATTCTTGTTCCCAGTTTTATTCTTGGGCATGAATTTGTCTTCCTTGCACTTTATTTATACTTCTGGATGAGTATCTCTTAGGCACTCTGCGAATTAAGCTTTTTGCTTTGGGGGGGGGGGGTGACCACTCAGTGGCGTATTTGCGATTTCATTTCGGAAGGTAGTTTTATATTATAATATACATTATATATATAAGGGTTGCCCAAATGAAACTAAGACTTTTGTCGTAGCTTTGTGTTTGCTCTGGTAGGTGGCGTTTTATGTAAGAGCAGAGGGGAGTCTGTTTCTTTCCAAGGTTGTGGCCGCAGATTAAACGTGGTGCCACGACTTCGAACCAGGCACAAAACGGATGAGTATGGAATGGAGGCATCCCAACTCACCTCGTCCTCCATCAGAGCTGGAAAAGGGTCCATTGCTTTCGGATTGGCTGGACGCAGGTGGGACAGTGAACTCCTCCACATACCGCACTACCCTAAACAAACTGGCCTCCCCGATAGCGGTAGCGTCGTTGCTTTGTAATCAAAAGGGACCCGGGTTCGATACCCAGTGGAGGCACATAGTGGTTCGGATCCCACTTTATAAACTGTATGTCCAGTCCTAATTAGCCTTACTGTGCATAAAGTGGACTTAAAAAACAACAAATCAAATCAAACCTAAACAAACCGAAATCGGCCCTCAAGAGTAAGCGACCTGGCATGTTATCCAATGGGGTTCTTCTGTTGCACGACAACGTACGCCCTCATGTTGCATGGATGTGCATTGATCTGCTGTGGCGTTTCCGCTGGGAAGTCCTCGACCATCCTCCCTACAGCCCCGATCTCTCGCCCTGCGACTACCACATCTTCGGGCCACTAGAAGAAGAAAAAACATCTGAAGGGCCGCCGGTTCGCCAACGATGCTGAGGTCCGTGACGCCGTTGAAGATTGGTTCCGCAGTCAACCAAGGACGTTCTTCGCTTAGGGTATCCATACTCTTCTGACGCGCTGGGGCACTTACTTGAACAGACAAGGTGTCTATGTGTAAAGGATACGTCGCCCATGGATCACTTTTACTTCCTGTATGTTCATATATTCCAACCAATAAATCACTACAGAAAAAAACCAAGAGTCTCACTTTCATTTGGGCAACCCTTTATATGCAAATTTGTGTGTTACCAGTCAGTGAACTAAACCATTAATTTACACGTAATCTAGAAACACTATATTTTCATTCAAAGAAAACCCAGTCTCGTTCAGAAAATAAGATGTCGAACTAGTAACACCAAGGACTTGACCAAATTTCTATTGTCAAGTTCAAACTTATGTTCACCTAACCTACAAGTTTGTTGTGAACACTTTTGAGGTTAACCTCCCTTCCGCTTTATAGGGTGTACCACCTGGAAGAAAGGTTTGCAATTAAAAGGTCACCGCCTAAATCCCGTGAAATCACTGGTCCAGTTGATGGGTGCAAAACTTGAAACTGAGTTAACTTCGTCCAGACTTCGTGCAAGAATCGTTCAAAAGCCTCCATTCAAGTTAAATGCTACAAATGTCTTCTGGTCGTTGCCAAAAGGCATTCTTCAAGTAACAGCACGTTCTGGGTTTCCCGGAGAGAAAGGTGGTCTTCGAAATAGGGCTAATAAAAATACAGCATTCAAAATTAACGATCTTTGCCTACTTATTTAAAACTCGCCAAAGTTCTCAATTCCTTGCCTTAAGATTGAGTTTCGTGTCATGTAAACAGCCTGGGTACACTAATGGAAGCTTTCTTCAGATTTAAAAATGATAATGCCCGAAAATTAACCCGTGCTCATCGAAAGTGAAAAGTAACTTCATTTGGTCCTGACTGAGTTCACTACTGTTAAAAAGTGCAATCCAAATAAGGTTTTTATAGTTTAAGAAAGAAATGTCTTTTAAACCGCTAGATGAACTATTTCAACCAGCTTGTAAAGGTGAAACACGTGCTGCAGAAGATATAATCGTCATTCATCGGACATGTTGCAAGAAGTGCATGCTATGTTGCAGAAACACAAACACACCAAATAATAAAGCGCTGTGCGATTCAGTTTTTGAAGTTCTTACCCTGTCAACCCCACTTCCGAACAGGGTTTCCCCCTCCTCCAAGGCTAAAAGCGCGTCCTCGCAGTTCATGTCATAATCCCCAAAAATATTTAATTGCGACAGTTTGTCTTCTACTATAGATCCACCAAGCTTTCTGAAAGCTTGGAAAATATGCGAACTAAAGGTTTCCCTGTAAATTACGCTGGCGGCACTAGCGCCACTGCGTCAGGGTTTCAAATATCTTGGTGAATCTATATCATGTTACTGAAAGTCACTTTTCATAGCTTTCTGAACACTACTTGATCTGCAAAAGTAGCCTGGAACCAGTTAAAGTAAATTAATTACTAAGGAAATATATTCTGATTCCCTCTTCCCCTCCTCATCGCACATATTGCATCATGGCAACTTTTCGTTATATATACAGTAAAACCTCGTTAATGCGGACTAATTGGGGATAAGTTGACCGGTGTAACGAAAGTCCGGATTAACTGAAATAACCTAAAAGAACAATAGAAAGTGCATTAAAACTCCGTTTATAGCAACAAAACATGTTTATTATGGTGTATTTGAAGGGCATAGGCCTAAGTACACTATACAGTACAGTAAAATATAAAGCAATACAATACGTACCTTGCATTCTGCTTTTTTTTCCCTTTTGCCTGTCCGGATTAAGCAAAGTCCGGCTTATCGGGATCCGGATTAACGAGGTTTTACTGTATTTTAAGGAAATGGATCTTCGTAAAAAGTACTTATGTCAAAAAATGGAATTTTACTGCACAGTTATTTAGGTTTATTGTTTTAATAGCAAACATAGACTGGATCAACATTTTGGAGCCTCACTGTTTAGAATCTTTATACATGCCTAATAAAAAAATATACTGCTAATATTTTTCTGAATTTATTCAGTGAGACATATGAAAGGAACAAGAATTCACAGTGCGTGACTTATATGTTTTTTGTTCCCGAACACCCTAGATATGTGTACATGGGCGTCCGGAAGGGGGGCAAGGGGGGCCGTGGCTGTGGCCCCCCTGGAAAATGAAAGTCAACCAAAAATTTTGTATCTCTCACATATAATTGGATTCTAGCCACAATAATATATGTTACTTATTGATTGAACACCATAAATTCAAAATTAAGCAATTTTTTGTTAGGGAACAACACTATTTTTGGGGAAAATGTGCCTTGTTTACCACCTCTGGGAAAAATACCTTCCTTGCCCCTCTCTGGAAAAAATCCTGCGGACGTCCATGTATGTATATGTTGAATTTTATATTATTTAAGGAAAAGCCCCCCCCCCCACAACGAGGGTGCGGTTTACACTACTCCGTGCTCCCGATATTTTTTTCGTGACGACACTGAAACCATACGAACGCCTTCCATAGATCACTTACCAGATTCAGAATCGAACTCCGGGCTCGGTTGCTGCCTCCTTCCACAGTAAAACAAGCAGTACACCATGCTGGGTGGCGAACACTGCACGGAACACGTCACACAATACGACGCCGTCCGCTGACACACGCCCTCGCAGTACCTGGAGGACCGACGGCGACTCCTGTACTCCAACCGCTCGACCTCGGCCACGCTCGATTCGCCAATCGACGTCGTCGATCGCCGATGGTCGAAATCGAGGAAGCAATCATGCTTGAAGGACCGGGCCCTGGACGAGGCCGGGCTGTGAACCGGAGTCAACATGGAGGCTTCAGCACAAAAAAAACGACCTCTCGCGATACGTACGAGCCGACGGACCGTGGGCTCTGCAATGTCGAGGACTTTCCCTCCGGTGCGGTGGCTATGCTCGGTAAACTGCACGCTCCCGGTGTAACGACCCTTCGTAGCGTGTCGAAGAACTCGCTTCTGTCATGGCAATCGAGGCGAGCATGTGGTCCCGTTGAGGAGTCTTGTAATGAGGTACCTTCACACCCGATGGTTCGCATGCGAGTGAGCATAGGAGCTCCTGCACCCTTCACCAAGCTCCCCTCCCCTCCATTCTGCACAATGGCCGAAGCCCACCGTGGTTTCCGCGTTCAACACACGCCGCCGAAGATATTGATAATAGCGAGAGGATTCATTGGTACAAGAGGAACAATTGAATAACGATGATGTTCGTGAAGGAATGGCCGATCGCTACCTAAATAGGAAACAGAACATGTTCGTACAATTGCTTGAAGGAACACCAACCGGTCCACCATCCAAACTAAGTGAAATCCAAAGTTTTGATTTATTACTAATAATTCAAATTTGACTGCCATTATTTCCGTTCCTTCATATTTTCCTTTTCTTGGATTGTGGGATTTGTTTACATTCATTCATTCATTCATTGTTTCCTGCCCAGGGGCAGGTCTTTCCTTGCAACCTCCACAACGTTCGATCTTCAGCTCTTCGGTTTGTCGCAGCGTAGGACCCTTTTATTTTGACGTCGTCAATCATTTGCTACATTCTTCTTCCCTGGATTATCTTTCCCTTGGCCATTCCTTCAATAGCATATCTCAGGATACAGTTTCTTCTCATCCAGTGGCCCAACTAATTTCTTTTTCCCTTCATCATTATCTCCAGCATTGATCTCTTTTCCCCAACTCTTTCTAGCAGTTTCATTTTTCACTTTTTCTGTTCATTTCACCCGTTCCATTCGTCTCCATAGCCACATTTCTAAGGCTTCCGGTCGCTTTTTCTCGGTTGTTTTCAGTGTCCATGTTTGCACACCATATTAGATTTTTCTTATTTGGTTGCATTTCTCAATTTGTTCCTATTGTTCCTATTCTCCGCTTCATTTCTCTGAGATTGGTTTGATGTACTTTCTCGGACGTAAGACAGGGAATTCCGAATTTACTCCGTTTAGGGATGATGGTTCCTCGTCCCCATGCTGGGGTGAGTGAACATCTGAAGTTGAGATCTTCACTTACGGGAAGGTTTCGGCTACGTACTCCATCCTGAACCTGCCAATATGGTTTTCCTCTTCTATTTGTTCAATTACAGCTTTCATCCTTCTTCAGGATCCTGCATCTTCTCTGAACAATCGATTTCGATATTCTTCCCTTGCTACATTCTCCTGTAGGACCACATTTCGAAGGCTTCAAGACTCATTTCAACTTCAGGCATAATCATTTTTCTCATTCATATGGTTCAGTGTTCCAGACAAATGCCTTCAGGAATATCTTACCCAAATATGTTCCTGGAGGTTCATAATTGTTTCTTCTTTGATTGTGCTCTCCTACTTGCGACTCCTTTCCTGTACCTTCCGTCATTATTTACTGTTCTCCCAAGATAGCAAAATTCTTCTACTTCATTGGGTCTGTGCTGCCTTATTATGTTTGTTCTTACGGCTGAGGTTTACTGCTGCATAAAAAGTTGTATACTATTATCCACCTTACCGGTTTAGGGGTGTTTTAATGGTTTTGGCGCTCATATTTTGTCCCCTAAGGCTGAAGAACCATCAAAGCTTATGAGGGTTAAACAAATTCTTAATTTTAACAAGATTACTACAGTACTCTTGTCGAATTAAAGATGATACATTTCCTTATGACACTGTATTTCTCCTTCCTTTGACAGAAAATGACCATTCTGACGTCACTCTGGCCAATCCGGAAGCCAAACAGCCAATGATGTGAGCAACAGTTGAGTTTCCGACAGATCAATCTTTCGGCAGCCAAAAAAAATATATTCCCGAGTATTACGCCCTTATATCATAACTTGGTTTACTAGTAGCTACGGAATCGAGGGGTGACTCACTCATATCTATAACGTCTCTTCCACGTAGCATATTCTGGCAACTGCATTATTGGGTGCAAACTAGGCCAGTATGGGGTGCGTTTTCAGTGTCGTACTTGTGATTGCTTCCTATTCTTCCCTCATACATTTCATATAATCACCATTCATCCGCATCGTGCCAGACGTGGAGCACGCGACGTAAAATAAATCAAATCAATCCACAGAATCGATCAATATGTACACATTTACAAGTTTCTTACAATTTAACATTTAATAAGCTTCCTTGAACTTGTTACTGTTATAATACCTTCCAAATTAATTGTAGAAAGCTTGAGTAAGTTTTCGCCCACCACAGATCACACAGATGCGTAATTTAAGTACAAATGCACTCACGAGAGGGTGCGGAGGTTACATGTTCTTGCTTTCGTACACATGTCACGTACTGTCACTGGCGGATTCAGTGTGGAGCCACAGGAGCACGGGTCTATAAAGTAACACTTCTTCAGTTTATGATTTCTTTGATATCTGAAGAATATTAATTTCGAATACATCGCTTTGGATGCTGGATGTCTTAGTTATGTCGTAATGGATGGTTTAAAAATATTGCACACGGAAAAGGAATCTACGTGTGAGCTCTGCTTATTAATTAATTGACTGAAGTCTGGTAGTAAAATCCTTCAAAGGTACGAAACAAAAGCAGTTCGAGGTGTTTTAAGATTCCTCGTGATTTATAGACTGTGTGGTGCAAACAGCAATCAGAACCGTCGGTGCATTCTGAGAAAAAATGCAAAGCTTCGTGAGAGTGTGGCTTCACACAATGGCACACACAACAATGCCGACCTCGGCAAACTGTGTTAACTCACCGTGGGGATAAGACAGAAGACATAGGTGGCGTCCAAGGTTACCCACTTCTAGATAGGTAAATTGAAAAAAAAAAAAAAAAACCTGGCGACTGTGTGAACGTGAATAGCAAATCTGCTACAAAGAAGTCGATAAATTTTAAAAATGTCCCACAGGGCACAAGAAAATTGGATCATGTGTCAAAGAGCGATGAGAAATTCAAAACCATGACAGTTACAAGCGTAAAGAAGATTAAATGCAACTCTATACCCACATTTAACAATTGTTTTTTTTAACAAGTGGTAACATTCGCTCAGACCTTCACAATGATGTAACAATGCCGCTATTCTTATGAACCAGATAATTCAAATATAATGACAATGCGAATTAAAAACAATCAAGGCAAAACTTTTTACATTATACTTACTACTACCTGAATAATTTCTATAGATCCACCACCACGGACATTAAAGATTTTCGGTTTTTCAGACCGAAGTGACAGGTAGTAGCGGCGATTGGGTTCCAAAACTGGGGGGCAAAGACAGTATATTTTCCTTTTTAGATAAGGTTTAGCATAGTGTGGGGGCAAAAGTGGGGGGCAATTGCCCCCAATAGCAGCCGTGCAACTTTCATCCACTTATTTCTGAGGGTTGGTTTCCAAGTGACAGAGCCTCGTATTATTAGGCTACATATACACTATGGTATAGCTTTGAATGCAGTTGCAAACAGTGCTCGAAGTGCAGGGGGGGGTCGAGGCAGGGATCCTACCCCTCCCCCTAGTTAAGAAAATTTTCATAAAGCATCCTCCTGTTAGGATAATAATAAGCACCCTCCTATTATCCCCAAATTAGGATTTTCAACTTCGAGGACTGGCTTACACCTACCACTTCACTAAAATGGGTAGAAATTGCCTAAAAGTACGGACTGAACACACCAAAATTAACAAACCGAACACGAACAGACTACTGACCAATTTAACGACAAATTTGCAATTTAGAAGAGAAACTAGGATCTCATTTTTCTTTTTAAATCTTGCATCACACATCTCCACAGCCAGTCATGAATAAACAACTATTAATATTTTTTGTGTAGGCAATATTTGCATTTTTGTTTAATACAAGAAAGCAGATCAATACGCTGTAAAGAAAGGTGACCTGTGTTAATGTTAACACGGTGAACAACATAGCAGGAAGCAAAGAAGAAAACAATGACCCTGAAAATGTAATTTTAACATTTCTTATCAATCAGAGAAAGACTATGCTCCAGAGGAATTTCCATATCTGCGACCTTCCTGGGCTCTGTGGCTCACTCAGCCTCCAATAAATTAGTTCATGGGGGCAAGCCTGGGATGTAAAGATGGCTGGAGCGTGGTGCTGATCACATCACCTTCACAAATGTCAGAGATCGTGAATATGTGGGCCCTACCATCATAACCCCCCCCCCCCCAATATGCCTCCAGAGCATGTTGAAATGCACAGGAGGGAGCTTTACCTTTTTACTAAGTTAGAAAAAATGACAAAAATAACGTTTTAACTTTAACTGAACTTTAAAAAATGCCATCTTACTGGGAAGTTGCCATACATCCCCCGACCACTTTAGAGAGACAGTTTTTTTTTTTTACTTCAAAAACTGACATTACTGACTACTTTCCATATTAGCTTGCCATGGTGGGATAAATTGCTTCACACGAAAAATTACATATTAATTGAAACTTTTAAGACAGTGAACTCACCAATTGGAGTGCTTGGTTTATATGGCAAGACGCCTCTTTCACCAACAGCTTGGATGATGTGGCCACCTGGAGTGATCTTGTTGGCTGTGGTCACGTGCACCAGAAGATCCATCATTGGGGTGCTGAAAAAAAACAAGCTACACGTCAGCACTACTACAATAAATGTATTATTAATTTAATTACATCAAAATTTAGTTCATTTGTCCACTAACTATAATCCAACTTAGTGTTAAAGATATTACCTACATAATTAACTGTGGAATGAAGAAAGAGGAAAATAGGGAGAGAGACGAAAAAAGAAGCAGAGGAAAATAGGGAGAGAGACGAAAAAAAGAGGCAGAGGAAAATAGGGAGAGAGACGAAAAAAAGAGGCAGAGGAAAATAGGGAGAGAGACGAAAGAAAGAGGCAGAGGAAAATAGGGAGAGAGACGAAAGAAAGAGGCAGAGGAAAATAGGGAGAGACACGAAAGAAAGAGGCAGAGGAAAATAGGGAGAGAGACGAAAAAAGAGGCAGAGGAAAATAGGGAGAGAGACGAAAAAAAGAGGCAGAGGAAAATAGGGAGAGAGACGAAAAAAAGAGGCAGAAGAAAATAGGGAGAGAGACGAAAAAAAGAGGCAGAGGAAAATAGGGAGAGAGACGAAAAAAGAGGCAGAGGAAAATAGGGAGAGAAACGAAAAAAAGAGGCAGAGGAAAATAGGGAGAGAAACGAAAAAAGAGGCAGAGGAAAATAGGGAGAGAAACGAAAAAAAGAGGCAGAGGAAAATAGGGAGAGAAACGAAAAAAGAGGCAGAGGAAAATAGGGAGAGAAACGAAAAAAGAGGCAGAGGAAAGTAGGGAGAGAGACGAAAAAAGAGGGAGAGGAAAATAGGGAGAGAAACGAAAAAAGAGGCAGAGGAAAATAGGGAGAGAAACGAAAAAAAGAGGCAGAGGAAAATAGGGAGAGAAACGAAAAAAGAGGCAGAGGAAAATAGGGAGAGAAACGAAAAAAGAGGCAGAGGAAAGTAGGGAGAGAGACGAAAAAAGAGGGAGAGGAAAATAGGGAGAGAAACGAAAAAAGAGGCAGAGGAAAATAGGGAGAGAAACGAAAAAAAGAGGCAGAGGAAAATAGGGAGAGAAACGAAAAAAGAGGCAGAGGAAAATAGGGAGAGAAACGAAAAAAGAGGCAGAGGAAAATAGGGAGAGACACGAAAAAAAGAGGCAGAGGAAAATAGGGAGAGAAACGAAAAAAGAGGCAGAGGAAAATAGGGAGAGAAACGAAAAAAAGAGGCAGAGGAAAATAGGGAGAGAGACGAAAAAGAGGGAGAGGAAAATAGGGAGAGAGACGAAAAAAGGAGAGGAAAATAGGGAGAGACAAAAAAGAGGAGAAAGAGGGAGAGGAAAATACGAAGAGGGAAAAGGAGAAAATATAAAATAAAGAAAAATAGAGTAAAAAGAGAGAACGAAAAACTAGAAGAACAAGAGGGAGGGAGACAGGTAAAAGTGAGGGAGAGACGAAAAAAGGAGGAAGAGAGCAATTAAAAAGGGGGAAAGAAAATCACACATGCACCTAGTGTCGTAACCACATCTCCGACTGGTTCGAAACGAGGAACAAATGAATATATTCAACAGGCAAAGCTATCCGATTTTTGCAAGCCTTTCACCGTAAACAACTTTGAATTATTATTATTATTCCCTGGAAACGTGTGTTACTCGATACAATGGCATTACGCATGCATCGAGAGCGACACCGCAACACAGGATGATTATAAAATCTTTACAGCTTAACGGTCGAGCGGAGTAACATAACCACCGAATCGGCGTATCAGTTACAGCCTTTACAATAACCAATAAAAGCGTTCGGCAACGTCAAGTGAATGCTGGGAGAATTTTACAACCATGACCTAATTCCATTCCTTAGGAGTGAAGTCATCGCTCAGAAATCTCTCGGCGGAATATTCCAAATCTGCCCGATGTCGCAGGACACTTCCACGTATCGATAATAATTTCGACCTACCATAGCTGGAGTTGTTGGGCTGGGCCGTGGACTGACAGCTTTAAGCGGGTGACGGGGAGAAAGATAGAGAGGGAGGAAAGAGAGGTAGGGGACAGAGAAGGAATGAGAAAGGGGAAAAAGACAAGAGGGAAATAGAGCCAGAATAAGAGACAAGAGGGAAATAGAGCCAGAATAAGAGCCAAGAGGGAAATAGAGCCAGAGGAAGAGCCAAGAGGGAAAGAGCCAGAGGAAGAGCCAAGAGGGAAAGAGAGCCAGAGGAAGAGCAAGAGGGAAAGAGAGCCAGAGGAAGAGCCAAGAGGGAAAGAGAGCCAGAGGAAGAGCAAGAGGGAAAGAGAGCCAGAGGAAGAGCAAGAGGGAAAGAGAGCCAGAGGAAGAGCCAAGAGGGAAAGAGAGCCAGAGGAAGAGCCAAGAGGGAAAGAGAGCCAGAGGAAGAGCCAAGAGGGAAAGAGAGCCAGAGGAAGAGCGCCAAGAGGGAAAGAGAGCCAGAGGAAGAGCGCCAGAGGGAAAGAGCCAGAGGAAGAGCGCCAGAGGGAAAGAGCCAGAGGAAGAGCGCCAGAGGGAAAGAGCCAGAGGGAAAGAGAGCCAGAGGGAAAGAGAGCCAGAGGGAAAGAGAGCCAGAGGGAAAGAGAGCCAGGGAAAGAGCGCCAGAGGGAAAGAGAGCCAGGGAAAGAGCGCCAGAGGGAAAGAGAGCCAGGGAAAGAGCGCCAGAGGGAAAGAGAGCCAGGGAAAGAGCGCCAGGGAAAGAGCCAGGGAAAGAGCGCCAGAAGAAGAGACAGGGAAAGAGCGCCAGAAGAAGAGACAGGGAAAGAGCGCCAGAAGAAGAGACAGGGAAAGAGCGCCAGAAGAAGAGACAGGGAAAGAGCCAGAAGAGATAGGGAAAGAAACAGAAGAAGAGATAGGGAAACAGAGAGAGAAGATAGGGATAGAGACAGAAAGAAAATGATTGGAAAAAGAAGAAAGAGAGAGAGAGAGAGAGAGAGAGAGAGAGAGAGAGAGAGGAA
Source organism: Lepisma saccharinum (assembly GCF_977018435.1). Taxonomy (NCBI): domain Eukaryota; kingdom Metazoa; phylum Arthropoda; class Insecta; order Zygentoma; family Lepismatidae; genus Lepisma; species Lepisma saccharinum. Next base: position 6,943,938 of record NC_139253.1, read on the forward strand.
AAGAAAAGAGTGAAAAACTGCGTTGGCCAAAGTCCGGCCTAACCAAAACTAAAAGACAGTGCGGAAACAGCTTGACATCCCCTTGTGTTATGTAACCTGATAATCGTTTTCGTCGAGCTGGTTGCATACGTGGACACTGGTGCGAACCTTTCAAAATTATGATTAATTCAGTTTGAGTTAGAGTTTGTTTTTCAAGTTCACTTTATACACAAAGGTTAATCGGGAGGGGACCTACAGTTTAAAGTGGGATCCGAATCACTCAGATTGAGATTTCTTCAAAGGCAAATTTCCATCGCCCTGTACAATGGCTTCATATTTCATTTACTACCATATGAAACCATTTTGGGTTTCATGTCTTCCTCTATGGACACTTGTGTTCTCCGAAACGTCACCAGATGGTTGCCCTAACTAGGGTTGTTAAGGTCCAGGAACTCAAATTCTAATTGGTTCCATAACAGGACCGTATTTAAATTGATTAGGGGAAAGGTTCAGGGACCGAATTGAAATAGTTTACATATAAAAAGGTTCTTCACGGTCCAGAACCCATTTACGCTGGCTGATTCTCTGCCGGACCGGAATTGAATATATTTACAATTCCTGTGCTTTTAATAACCCTGGTCCTAACATCAAATCGGAACCTTAATTATTATTTTTTAAATCTACATCTGTGAGCACACATTAGGAGGAATTATTTGTAGTTCAGTCAAAGTCAAACTCAAGAGTTTTATTCACGGCTTTTAGTTACGTTCCTGGTCACTAGGTAGCATCTCTATCGCACAAAGCAAAATGTTGACTCAGTGCGGAGACGGAAAAGATGCACGTAGCGTGATTATACGATTAATAACACTTTTTTTAGTACAATAAACTGTAAAAGGTTGATTGGATAAATGCTAGTCTAAGACCGTTAGTTTCAGCTGCCAGCCAGCTATCGTAAAAATAAAATTATCATGATCGTTTTTAAGCATTATACAGTGAACGCAGTCTTCAAAAAAAAAATATATATCTGATATGAAAATATTCCCATTTAAATACACGGTTGCATTTACGTAGTTTTTCTAGATCTACTTTAACGGTAGAATATGGTAAATTTTTCGGTCAACATCTAACAGTGTAAATGGAGTTGCATGTCACATGGGCAGTATATAGTCTGTGATCTGCAGGAATGAACAAAACGTATTTCGGTATCAGTCTCTCGATTAGCCGATGGAATAGGAGCATGATATGGTATAAGAAAGGTTTTGTTACTTTTATTAACAGGTTACTAATTTATATGTAAAAATACGCACATCCTCATATAGTATTGAAATAAATGTAATTTTGTATTATCTTTGAGAATCGTGGAATGTAAGCTCAAAAATACTCTTTTTATGTTCCATATTTTTCTATATTTTAGCTTTTAGCTCATATTTTAGTTATTTTACATATAATTTCTATATTTTGAAACATTGTCTTTCATATATATTCCATATTTATGCTATATTACTGCATTTACCCTTCTTGCGTTAAATACCAAAGGTTCTCCGTTCATCTATATTCTGTTCTTCTTGTACTCGATTTATTTAAAATCTTGACAATAGACAAAGCATTTGTTATTCTAACATTTTTGTCAACAATAGAGAATGCAAACTCAAGCTTTGGTGGGGAAATCTCTTGCATATTTTAAATATAGTCCCATTACTTTATGCAATACTGAACGCAGTTTGTCAAATTTGTCAATATAAATATCTCTTCAACAGGAGGAGATTCAAGTTTCAGCGTTTAAAATACAGTTAGTAATCTATGTTTTGGTTTTGGTAATATAAAATAAAGCGTATTTTGTATTTTAATCTCGCGTGACAATTAATATCCCGTATCCCTAGTGCATTTTATTTAACTGGGTGAGCCACTTGCTCAAAGAAAATTGCCATTTTTCACTTAAAATAACTATATATTTACACATTAACACTTTTTTAGTACGATCTTTGGTTATTACATTTCCAGTTCATAAAATACGAGGGCGGGCTGAAAAGTAATGCCTCCTATTTTTTTTGTGACTGTTTAAAGAAATTTTGGATTTTGAGCAACCATGCACTGTACTCTTTAGACTTTCCCGCTTCTCCATTCCAAGTTTCAAACTTCTATCACCAGGGGTTGCTGAAGTAGAGCGAGGAAAATGTCAGGCATGTAACCATACTATGTCGGTGCACCTGAAACTGCGTGTGGTGACAGAGTTTCTAACTGCAGAAAGTGTGTCCCCCAATTGACATTCATCAGAAAATGAAGGCTATTTATGGCAATGAATGTGTAACGTCATTTCTGTGTGATGTTGGGCTGTTCATGCTCTCAATGAAAACCCCTGCTGAGGAACTCGCAACGTGTGTGACAAAGAACTTCTTGAGAGATAAGCGTTCCTCGGCAGGGGTTTTCATTGTGAGCAGGAACAGCCCAACATCATACAGAAATGACGTTACACATTCATTGCCATAAATAGCCTTCATTCTCTGATGAATGTCAATTGGGGGACACATTTTCTGCAGTTAGAAACTCTGTCACCACACGCAGTTTCAGGTGCACCGACATAGTATGGTTACATGCTGACATTTGTCTTAACAATTTAAATTCCACCCGTGTTGTACGTTGTCTAAACTCTACATTTCTGTTATTCCAGCTCTACCATTGCTTTTTACCGGCATCTCTCTGATGTTTAGCTCTAGGGAATTGGATATCTGTAGTTTTCGTTTCTGTCGCAGCAATGGGTTCTTAATTATCTGCGAGTCACATGAATGTCGACTTAAAAGTGTTGCTTGATATTTCCGACCGCCTGCGTGTGCGTGGTTGCCAACAGGTGTCAACTGTCATCATTAACATCATCAGTGAATGTTCGACTAGAGTAAAATGGTATTTTAAATTACAAATTTACTTTTCTAGAATGAAGTATGTGTAATTTGTTTACGCAAGCGTAAAAGAAGGTTTCTTAAAGTACTCGATGTTAGCAAAAACATGCTTATGGGAGTGTAATATCCTTCAAGGTGGGTCCCGGACTGAAGAAGGTTGAGAACCGCTGTGTTAGAGTTATCGAAGACAATTCAAGATGAACTGGGGGATTGCCGGATACAGCAATACTTGTTTCCCAACTGATTATAGTTCCCAGAACGGTCATGTGTTAGTGCGGTATACCATAGGATGCAGAGAAATTGCTCAACTAGTATACGAAGGAGATGGCCTTGCAGAACAATTGAAGCAGTTCGAATTGTTTTATAGGTCAAGTTGGCAACGTTTGTGTTCTGGAAAGAACGAAAAATTCTTTCAACTAACAATCGTAAATGAAGTACCCATTGTGCAATTGTATGAACGACAACAATTACATCATGTTCCCGAATTCGCCATTTCCTTCGCAGCGATTGGTTGAAGAGATTTGACAGAAGTACGCAGTACAATATAAATTTTATCAAGAAAACATCTAGAAATTTCAAGATAGAATAAACTCTCTAACCAGAGAAGGGGAACCTAGAAGAGGAAGAAGAACGAAGAAGAGAGAGAATTTCATCTCTTTCTCTCCTCTCCTTCTCCATTTCTCTCGCCCTATGTTTCTTCTTGCTCTGCATCTCTTTCTTCTTGGTACTGGTGGAAGAAGAGAAGAAAATTGAAAGGAAAGAAAGGGAGAGAAAGAAAGGAGAAATATAGGGGGTAGGCTCAATCCACTCGCTTTCTCACCTTCTCTCCTCTTTCTCTCGAGAGAGAGAGAAAAAGAGAAAGATAGAGAGAGAGAAAAAGAGAAAGATAGAGAGAGAGAAAAAAAAGAAAGATAAAAGAGAGAAAAGAGAGAGAGAGAGAAAAAAAGAGAAAGATAAAAGAGAGAGAGAGAAAGAGAAAGAGAGAGAGAAAGAGAAAGAGAAAGAGAAAGAGAAAGAGAAAGAGAAAGAGAAAGAGAGAGAGAAAGAGAGAGAGAAAGAGAAAGAGAAAGAGAGAGAAAGAGAGAAAGAGAGAAAGAGAGAGAGAAAGATAGAGAAAGAGAGAGAGAAAGAGGAGAGAATGAAAGAAAGGAAAAAAGAACGTGAAGAGAAGGAAAGGAAGAAGGAAAGAAAGTGAGAGGGAAGAAGAGGAATAGGAGAAAGCAGTCCCCATTCTCCTCTTCCTTTTTACTCTCTCTCGTTTGTTGACAATCTCCGAAGCAGCATACGTAGAAATCAATTCCTCAGAAACATGTAGGATGCAAGGGGGAAAAAATCATGAAAATGTCCATTGACAATTTGCCGAGTAATACTTGTGCATCTCGCTACACTGCGTGTTTATGTCAAATCTTCAACCAATCACCGTGAGAGAAATGGTGAATTTGGAAACATTACGTAATTATTGTTGTTTCGCAATTACATTCACAGAATTTCAAATGACCGATTCCTTACCTCCTCTCCACGCTCATCTTCACCGTCCTGTTGTTGGGCAGGATGACGGTGAGGTCCATGGAACCCGCCAACATGTCCACTGGCGTGTCTTCGGTAACCTCGCGCAGAGGGAGGCCTCCGTTCGACAGCGCCCTCTGCATTGTCGGCGGCGGCGGCGCCATCTTGGAATCAGCGCTGAATCAAGAGACAAAAGAACGAAGTTAGTTCTGTGCCAAATAACAAAGTTTATTTTGAGGAGGACCTCAACGTATCTCAAGTGTATTTCTTAGTTTAAATAATATATACACCAAACAATACAAAAAATGAACAACTCCAAATCAAATTAATACATTTTAGGCACAATATTCACCATTCATATTCCTAATGTCCAAAATAATGTTATATTTTCCTAACGTTGTACTTATATAGGGCGGATGTATTTTTGTACAAAAAGTAATAAAAATATTATTTTCTTGACATCACCTCTCTCCAAATCGACCTACTGGCAAAAGACTGAGTAACCCCCAGAGCCGCTTATGGCAATTGCTCCACGTGTACTTTTTGCTCAGATAGATTAATCGATACAGGACCTACAGTTTAGTGAGATCCGAACCAGGCGCAATGCCTTTACCGGGAATCGAACCCAGGACCCTTTGATTTCAAGACTCCATCGTTATCAAAGCAACTGGGCACGGGTGCAGGGATCACTGAAGAAAAATCCTAACTTTATAATACAAAGGAGCCGCGGTGAGGTAGTCGTTTGGCAGCCTGGCTGCCATGCGGGTAACCCGGGTTCGATTCCCGCGGTGATGATCTGGAGTTATTCCGGCCTTATCCCTTCATAAAGTGGCTCTGTGGTACATCCAGCCTCAAATGGGTAAGTGGAGGCAAGGCTGGTGGGTAAAGGTGACCGGAGCGTGGTGCTTCAAAGTATGACCGAGATAGAGAACGTGTGGGGCCGTTACCCCGCGTCCCCCAATATATGCCTTTATGGCACACGGACAATGCGCACGGGGAACCTTACCTTGTCTACATCGCCTTACAATCCAAATATCAACAAAAATTGAAGAGACTAAGCCAAGCGTCAGGTCAACCTTGCAGCAGGTTTTAGCATATGTAAATCCAAACGTGCGCGCAGAATATAGTTCCACTGAGACGGGTTCTATTCCGACACAACTGCATACTTGCAAGAAAACAGTTATTTAATTTGCAATATACAGACAAAATAATACATCCATTAGCAGGTATGGACTTAATTGGTTGCAATCACTGTGCAGACGAACTTAGAACCGCAGATTCGCCAACTGCTTGGTGTATTGCGTTGAAGAGACACTGAAACTTTAGAGCGAGTCGAGCGAGACTGAATGCGTTGCAGAGCGCGTGGAATCGGTGATACCAGTGTTGCACATCCCACTATTTTAACCCTATGTTTATTGTAGAGCGGCGAGAATGGCTGAATCTCCTGTTCAGCGCGCGGTTTTACCCGAATGTTATTTGGCGCTTCATCCGAAGGGAAATGCTCTTCAAAGTCAAGCAAGTTGTTTTAAATGCATAATCCTCCTTGCGGCAACAAGATCAAAGTAAAACAGGGCGTGAGGTGAATGTGCGCACGAATTGTATCACGGGTGTTGAATGATTTGCGGTTTGAGTTTAGCAAGAGGAAACGATTGCTTGTTGTTTGACGACAAAAGAATCTCCGCGGTATTAAAAGATATCGCCGTGAGAAGAAACATGTTTATTATTTGGACGAGACGTTCTTCAACTCGGTGGGGGAATAAAACATGGAAGGATACCACCGTGCAAAACCACCGCCAGGGCTGAAGAAACCGACGATAAAAGGATAGGGGAAGGGGGAGCCTTATTGTTTCACCCACTGCCGGCAATGAAATCTTCGTTGAAGGCGCATATTTACTGTTCCGTGCAAAGAAAGGGAAGGGTGATTATCAGCAAGAAATGGACAGACCAAGATTTGAATCCTGGTTTAGTGAAGTGATTCATAAATTGAAACCAGAGTAATAGCGCCAGACAATGCACCTGATTGTATATATCACCAATAACAAATCATGCTTTTTTGGTGGTATAACTTGAAGTGCGTGTGTCTTACAGTAACGGATGTATTGCGAACGAAGCAACCAAGTTTTTCATAAATGTATTTCTTTCTAAACCAAAAACAATAATTTGTCATTAAATTCAAGAGGGGCCTATTGTTGTTTACTTTTATCTCCTTTTATTTTTCGTTCTGCGTGCTCGAAATATACACACATGCTCTCATGTTTACATGTTATTTCGCTCTTATATTAAGTAATGACACATTTATTAAATAATATATGCGCAGAAAGTACTTTTAAAATGTTATGTTTCAGGAGACAAAGAGAAGCAAAAATACATTCCACTTGACATGCATGCGGGTTTTGATGTGTTGTGGGGTTGGCAATACTGTGGATTTTCTCAGTGTCTGCGATGCAAGCAGCTCGGTGGTTGAGGCAAGACTGGAACGGAAGATTCTGAGCTCAGTTCTCGCGCGGATTGATACATAAAACCTGCTGCAAGGATAGCCTGACGCGCGGCTTAGCCCCTTAATCTTTCGCTCCAATCTGCAAATCCTGCGAGAGTATAATTCACGTCTATATGGGTGTGTGAGGAGGGGAATGGGGTCTAAATATACGGTTTTTGATTGTGCCACTTTTGGCTTATTGCGAATATAGGATGAAATTGATGAATGGACATTCACAAATATCCATGCCCAGGCCAGGATTCCAACCCGGGACCTCTGGTGTCGTTGCGCGATGTGCCACTCCGCCGGCCTAACTATACGGGTTAGACAAGTTGACTTCTCTTTGTACACACAATCCAACGCCTCGATGTTAGCAGATATTGTTCTAAAATATCAACTTCGTTTATATTTGATGCAAGGTCCAAAATTTATGTGCTTGGATAGCTTTGTTATTTCCTGCAAATAAGTCTCATGTTGCAAAGTGCACTTAAGTTTATGCATTCCAATAAGCGTTCAGGGCCTTGAAGTTCACCACAAGTACAATCACTGCACTTATCTCGAATATTATACCCCCACTTGTTCAGGTTCTTGTATACACATTGGTCCCTGTTCTCCGTGTAAGTTTCTAAGTACTATTTCGGAAGGAGTAAACAGCAGCAAATTTATCTTTGATGCTACCCCCATACATCTGCAGATGATAGTCTGTGCCATAGTTCAATTCGACAAGAAATAGGTACGGATGGAGATGAGTTGATTTTATGTAGGGCGCATGTTCTCTATTTCAATCTTCGGGGTTCACAGTCAAACATAGGATGTCGAGGGGCGCCGGCTTGATTTTTCTTATTGGTTTAGTTATCCTTGTGGGGCAGCTATACACATGGTATGATAAGAGATGGTTTACAACGGTTGGTCACAGGCAGCCTGTCGCTATATTACCAAGAGCCATGTCAACCGATTTGGAATGGATGGAGGTCAGGTGCTGCATTACTGTCGTCTCGTCACCACTTAGAATTGTCTTAAAATCATCACCACCATATCAAGAATATTTATGGTGGGGAGGACGATAAAGAAGGGTTAGCGTGGTTCCGGGTTCGATTCCCAAAGGGACATTCCAAAATTTCTGTGTTGACGCAGCATCGTAAGAACATTTGGAGAATACTTGAAAAGAAGTAACGGACTATGTGCTGACCACGTGTCACTGTGTAGGCCCTGGTCTTCAAGAGTGCCGTTGCACGCCTCAAATTTCTTTTCGGGGCGAGGGGGTGAGAAAGAACGACGAATTGCAATCCAAATGAAGAGAAGGAATTCAATTAGTCCAGGGTTAAGGCTCCAGAACGACTGCATTCGAATTTACACTGCTTTCGGAAAACCGCTATGAAATTGCAAAATCTGAAAAGTAACACCTTCTAGAGCATCGTTTCTCAACCTACGGGGCGCGACCCACTGCTGGGTCCCGAGGGGGTATTTGGTGGGTCGCGAAGTCGGGCTCGAAAATTTATTTACTTTATGTCGAAAACTTATTACCTTTAAATTACTAAGATATATTATTTTAACAATTTAAATTCAACCCGTTGTACATTCTCTAAACTCTACATTTCTGTTATTCGCGCTGTACAACTGCTTTCTACCGGCATCTCTGATGTTTAACTCAAGAGAATCTGATATCTGTCGTTTTAGTTAGACTAGAGTAAATTAGTTTTTTTAGAATGAAGTATGTGTAATTTGTTTAAGCAATCGTAAAAGAGGGCTTGTTAAAGTACTTGATTTTAGTAAAAATCATGATTATAAACTGGGTGCACACCCCTACAAGTAATTCTGCTAGTACCCATGCTTATGGGTCCCATGAAGCGTAATATCCTTCAAGGTTGGTCGCGGACTGAAAAAGGTTGAGAACCACTGGTCTAGAGCATACACGGGCATCTTCGTGTGGTTTGCTTTCTTTCTTGTATAGGTATTATCATTAGTTTAATAGCCATACGCAGCTACGAAACTATTGAGAATATCTAAACAGCGAAACCAAACCACACGATTCAGGTGTACGCTCTACAATTTTTCAAAATTCGGAATATAATAATAATAGTCTTCGAGAACAGCTGCCCTGGCGTCGGCCGAATTTTCAGCTGAAGAAGCCCCCCCCCCCCCCATGGGGCAGGAAGAAAACCTAGGAGAGGGATCTGAAACAGCTGGCATGTCACAGATGAACACGAACGACTACTGCTATCTGAATAACAGGAATTAGCCACAACACCTGGACTAATTTTCACTTTATCCAGTGCCTTAATTGTGAGAAATCCCATGAAACTTCTTTGAACCATCGTAGTAATCCTTCTGGCGCTTCCACAACATCCGAGCAAAGCACTTCTTGCAGAATCCTCCTGAGTCACGAGACGAGAGCAAACCTCTTGATGGGAACCATACTTACACTGGACCATTACGGGTACAGCACCAACCCAAAAAAAACACAGAACCACCAACTAACCCGTGCCTATAGACCATCGCGATCCTCACTTTTCCGCGATCAACCAGAGACTGAAGAGACGCAAGGTCACCCAGACGCAGAGGACGAGCCAGTGTTTACATCAACTACACAAGAAGTGGATATTTTTTCCTCGGAGGCATCTTCTCCCATGGCTAATTACGAAATATGCCTCGTTCCTTCTCCTCGGAACAATAAAATCCTGGGAAGGGTCGGGAAAGTTCAGGGTCTGCGGAATGTCCCAACTCGAAGAAAGTGTGTATCCTGCACACACGACAACTTTGGCATTGCATTCGAAGCCTCGTCGACGCAATTTTCGACGTGTTACGTTCTGGAACATTTTTTCCCCCTAAGCGTGGAAAGCGAGCTTCAGAATGTTTTAATGACGATTAAGATCCAAACAATGCAATTGTGCTTGTTCGAGATGGCAGAGACTATTCGAGCGTTTACGGCCCGAGCCGAGCGTTCCCGACCAGAGGCGAGACAGAACCGAGCGTTCCCGACCAGAGGCGAGACAGAACCGAGCGTTCCCGACCAGAGGCGAGACAGAACCGAGCGTTCGCGACCAGAGGCGAAACCGAAAACTGTGTTCAAGTCTCGCCTCTATACTTTCCCCAATGTCTGGCAATGGAAAAAATATTTCAAGCTTCACGACGTGGCTCTCGATACTTTCACAATCAGCTTAACAGTTTCGTAGCGCAATTATTTAATGGCTCACTTTTACTTCATATTTTTATTGCCTTTTTTAAAAACATCATAATAGGTGCTAATGCCGCCGATGTAAATTACATTCTGGTGGCGCAGTGAATATTTTTATTACAAAAAAAGAACAATGTTTAGTGATAGGATTACAGTTATGAAAGCATTTGCAACTGGGTACTTTTTAATCGCAAAGAGGACTCCATTACTTGAATATTCACACAGTTACAGTTATCTTCGGCGTCGAACAAAAAATACTAGCCGAAGCAGTAACTGATTAACAGGAAACATGACTTTACTATAAATAAGGTGGGAGGCGCCGTAGAGTAGTGGTTAGCGCACCGGATATATAGTAAAATCATAGGTGTGTCGTAGGTTCGATCCCCACCGGCAAAAAGAAATTTGTTCATCTGCTCTTGTGAGACCTAGTGATAGAATAAGTATAGTTAAACCCACTAGGCAATGGATATGTAGAACCAGTGTTGCAAATATTCAAGGAAATACGAAACAAATTCCTTGATCTCTCGAGGCATCTCCACAGTTTCCAGATAATTTTGTAACGTTTAAAGTTATTTAAACTCTATTTACAATGTATTTTGAGAGTTGAAATACGACAGCAATGACTCCTGTTAGAGAAAACAAGGCGTTTTTTCTTTCATTATTTTTCTTTAAGCTTGGGACATGTTTTAACAAATATATCTACAAATATATAAAATGTATGCATATATATATAAATGGAATGGGTTGCCATCAAAGTGGTGTACCACTAACTGGTGTAAGAACACCTAATTGAGTGCTAAAGACCTCCGTACTTGGTGTGGTTTGACTGCAAATTTTGTAACAAGACACCAAAGATGGTGCTGGACATGGCCAATACTGCCTTAACACCAAAAAGAGCGTTATGTTGTCACAGCCTTTGGTGGCAACTTCGTTACAATTATTTATAGACTGTACTCATGGTATGTGCAAAGTAATCATAAATAATATTCCTTAATTTTTCCATGGTTCGATATTTTTATATATATAAAATTCCGACATGCCTATCTCTCTCTCTCTCGTAGCTGTACGTCGATATCCTCGTTTTTTTGTTGTTGGTTTTTTTAAGTTCAGTGCGAACGTTTTAATGTTAAATTTGAAACCTTGCATTTCACTGATATTTTCACCACTTTCGGGTTTACGCAGCCCAGCACAGAACTCCAAACGGAAGGTAGGGAGGGAGGGAGCCGTGCTTATTCGTGAATGGATGCAGGTATTCCAATCAGCTCTCGGGAAAATTTAAAACCGGCCCCACCCGGTTACTAAAGAGCTCCAGTTTTACACTTGGTATCAACATGTGAAATTATCTTGGAACTGAAAACGTCTGTATGTGAAAAACAATCTTCCGAAAAGAAGGTCGCAACATTAATATGCACATTTCCGCTTTCGCAAGCCGCTCCGTTGCCACACTCATGTGAGAACTTTGCACAGAATAAACCCACCATCCGTTAATAAAACGATGCCTTGTTTGCAATGCAAACATCATAACCTAATTTCTGCCGTGGATCTCGTCTTTTGGATTCTTTAAAGGCGATGGGACGCCCCAAGAACCAGTTCATGAGAGTGATGAGGGGTCAGGTCTGTTCAGTTAGATCACAATGAACAACGTGCAGCGCAATACCGAGTGTGTGTCACTACTGTTGACACTAACCTGAATTTGTGCATCATAAACAGCTAGTACCGAGTGTTTCAAGTATTCCTAACTTTGATTACTTATATGAACAATGGAAGAAATATTCACATAGGTTTTCTGCATCGTAAAGCCACATCAATATGCACTTTTGATTGCCGGAGTCACGGTGATCTCGTCAGTATGGCGTCTGATTACCACGCTTGAGACCCGGTTTTGATTCCCGAGGTGGGTGATCAAAATTCAGAATATTTTCGGCCTTGTTCCTGCATAAGTTCACCTAGCCTCAAATACATGCGGTGCGTAGTGGTGATCACATTACCTCCAGAAATTGCCGAGATAGACAAATCTCAATGTGTCATTGTATTGGGCATTGTGCACAGGAAATTTTACCTTACCTCTGATAGACAGTTCATTCCATGTAAGAAATTGTACAAATTAAGATCTCAAGTGGGAGTATTCAATTTCGGGGGATATTATCACAATTTGCATTTTTGTTATCGTGGTTCGCGACCATGTGGAGGACTGAATGAGTTTGGAGACTTCAAGGAAGATGCGAAAAAAGTAGCACTAGTGGCTTATCTTGGTTGAAAACAAAAGTCAAAAATTTTATCAGTAGAAGCAGGCAATATGTACCAAAGTTCCGGCCATGGTTGGATGAAAAGTCATACATCATAATTTTGCCTGAAATTGAACTTATGAAAGGCGTTTCAACTGGCTACCCTAATTTGACTTTCTTGTGGCATAATCTAAGGAAGTGTTGCCAGGCGCAACAAACCTAACATCAAAATTACTCTCTTTAATGCGCGCAAACATACATGCACCTCCAACATAACACAAACATCTTTAATATCTCACCACCGCAAATTTTCCAAACTCTACACCGCTTGGGAGCATTCGGCAACTTATTAACAGAAGATTATCAACTCGTTAATGGCAGATTATCCCCGGAACTTGGCTGCAAGTCACTTTCATTTTCAGTTCATTACAGAAGCTAGGAGAACCAATCCATTGCAATTACAGACACTTCTTGAAGGTTCGTATCCAATTACATTGGCTCAGACGTAATAAACTGCAACGCAGAAAACACGCACGCTCATCCTCTTCCTGTGCCCATGAAATTACATAATGGCTTCGGGAAAAAAAGATGGCTGCTGTGTAACTTCTTCCTCAGATTGTGCAACCAATACTGACAAGGGGAAAAAATGTGATCTCGGTCGAACAAGATTCGTAACAGATACGCTCCTTCTTACATTATTAGATCTTGCATGAAGGTTGCCCGACCAAGTTTTTTTTCAGGCCTTGTACGGATCAAGATACACTATTTTTTCTTTTAAAAATGCAACATTCGTTGTTTTAAAATTCCAGTGATAAGTAAGGACCACAACCACACAATTCTGGATACACGCGACAACCGAATGTGTAAAATTTCATGCGCCTTTGCTATATTCTTCAGTAGGATACGTCACTTGCGTTTGAAAGGCTAATACGGAAGTTACCAGCGCCGCCATGCGGATGGGTTGAAAGACGGTTGTGAAGTCCTGAGCGCACAATTAGTATATTGTTTCCATTATGTTTGGCTTGCATACAAACAGTCCTGGACAAATTGACAAGCAATTATTGTGCATCCCACCGTACAATTGATCAGTTTAATGAAGACAATTTGTATTTTCGACCACTTACCTCCAAACGAACGTACATGGATTACCTGGGATTAGAACCTGTGTGACTTGACTGCGTAGATCTATCTCAACCGAATGAGAACACTTCACCGGCATATGGCTGGGGGTGACCTTTGCCAAGACAGACACTAACGTCTCACCGTCCTTTCCACGTCGAACACACTGGAAACTTCATTCCAGTAGGCTGCCGAGGGGCTGCCGCTTGGACCCACAGCCAGGACAATCCTCAGTGGAGTTGTAGGTTGTCCTTACGAGTTCCTATAGAGTATCAATCGAGACAATTTGGTTCCCGAGACTTGCTCTCAATTTTGCCGTCAATACGATTTTGCAGCATCCTGGGGATTGGGGCAAATAACCTAAGTGCCTATATAAATACAATTTCATTGCCTATATAAATACAATTTCATTTCAATCAGTTGACTTCTGAAGAAGTGGTTTAGCGTCTAACTTTTTAATGTGCAACCTAGCACTTTTAACCTTTCAGAAGGGACACTTTTTTCTTTTAAAAAAAAAAAATCAGGTTGGGGATTTTTAGATAAGGGGATTTCCTCGTACACTGTGAAGGTTGCCGAAGCACCCAAAAGTTTTAACTCATTCATTCAGTAAGTCAGTCACCCACAGATGAAGCAAACTATCAGGCACGTGTTAAATATTTTGTGAATCTCTTTCTTTTAGACTTCTGAACACCAGTAACAATAAAAATTGACCATAAAGTTCATCATCATACGGTTCTACAACTCTCAGCGAGTCCAGAGCGTGCGCGACTGGTGCGAGGCACACCCAGCAATCAACAAACGCCAACAGTAAATGCTACTAAGAGCTCTAAACTTGGCCCTCCTAATATACAATTCGGCTTAGGTCTAATAATGGATATGTGGTTAGGTTAGGAGAGCAAGGTTTAGAGCTATTAGTAGGAGTTACCTTTGGCGTGTGTTGAACGCTGGCTGTGTCCCGCACGAGACCTTCTGGGAAGTGACAATCTAAAAGATGGCGAAACATGAACTGGAGATTGCGGCAGGGAGGGGGGGGGGTGGGGTGATCGCCCCTTTGGATCAATTCCTTTAACATGTGAACGTTGCAGGAGTAATTCATCTAGAGAAAGTTAAAAACAATGCCAAAAAAGAAAAAACTAAACTTGACCAATGGCACATCCAAATCTATTTGTACATTTTGTACTTCTGCTCTCTCAAGACGGAATTCAGCTTTCCACACAATCTACCACGAATTGAGATTTTCTGCGCAATTTCAACTTTCACCTATTAGGAAAATTGGTGCTAATACTTCATCAGGCGATAAAATAGCACTCTCTGTGGTGGTCGTTTTATCGTAACTTTCATTATTTTCAGTAATAACCACGTAACTTTCTTCTTGCATCGTCGTCTGCATTTGGAATACTTCTCGAGCTTCTTTGCAATGTCGAAGTTCCTTTATCATCCAGTAATAACCGATAGCTTGAAAAAGTTTTCCAAAGTCGCCGGTAGAGGGTACCTGGAGGTTTGATGGACCTAACTTTTGCGGTAATGGATCTATGAGTAAAAAAGAAAAATGAAGAAATTTATTCAACACATGCAAAATGGAAGAATGGATAAAATTATGATCAAATTTGTTCATTCATTAGTTTCTTGGAAGAATCTTTACATTCTTGTTGTCCCACACAGTATCACCATTACGCATGTTTAGATTAGCTTTCATCAACTCTTGTAGCACACGTCAAGAATAATTGAAGGACTGGACAGTAGTATATAGTGCGGTTTTAATATTGACGTTTGATATTTTTATGTACTGCAGTATCGTAACGTTCCTAGATCCATCTAGGGCTTCCCCGATGACTAAGTCGTAATGTCGTCGCCTTCTAATCAAGGGGTCTCGGGTTCGATACCCGGTGGAGGTACAGTAGTTCGGATTGCACATTAAACTACAGGCCCTGTCCTGATAGTTCAAATCTCAGAGTTCAGTCCACCCAATGTTCTTTCAAAGTTGGCGCCACTTGTAACATACGCAAACCACTCCACCATAGGCTGGCCTATGAATTTAACGTTGTTTTTCTTCAAGTTTAGATTAATCACGACAAGAGTGGATCTCGTGGAATTAAAGATGTCCATGACAAGTTTGAAAATAAGTGGATTTGTCTATTGGTAGACTGCTAAGAAAGTAAGTATCAGAAATAGGCATGTAGAACCCAGCATGGCAACGCAAACGCTCAGCAGTGTCCGCGCCGCTTCGGTACGCGGCTTATTGATGACCTTGACGCTGTTGCACGGCGGAAGTTCGCATGTTTGACCTTCAAAGCCCTTGACGAGTTTCTTGGCTCATCCGTGCTTTACGTAACTTTCTGCCACCTGACTCCTGGAACCTTGTTGTTGATCAATCACTCATCCGGCAGCTATTGTTGGAACTCTTCGGAAATTTCCTAGTTTACGAAAGCCTCCAGGTTATTGTTCAATTCCAAGTGGAATACATAAAAGCTAGTCCATCAGCGGTGATGGACGATCATTGGTTTACAAGAAATGACGTCAATTTATTTGGTTTAATAGCATTGTAACTTCTTCCGAAGCATCGGGATATTATATAATATCCTTCCCACGACTTAAACATTGGCGAACCGGACATACAGTATCCAGAAGAGGGTATACCCCACCCTTTCATCTCCACCTACCAAATACCAAGTTTGCATATGCGAAAAATTTTGTTCCATACATGTAGTTCTTGGAAATTCATCATCGCACGACGAAATTTACACCAAAGAAACGCATTTATTTGAATCAATTGGTAACTATATATAAACATAAAAATTGTAACATTTACTAAAATTATTAAACTGGGTCAAACCTTTTGGGCAAATCTAACAAATGCGCAAGAGAACAAAGTAATTCAGTTCTGGCGAACAGTCATTTGTTTTGCTAACTCGAATTTGGCATGAACCTGCAACATTTCAGAATTCATACAGCATTGCCAACAAGCCACAGGCACGAGTCTGTGGCATTCACACACCCAGCCTGCTAGGCAGCTATTTGGTAGGCAAAAAGTTGTCGCGGGTGAAACTATATCCTTCTGTTCCAACCACGGATGCCTTCCGCTTTGGCAATACATCATAATTTTGTCGAGCAGAAATATTCGGAACTATTTTGCACGCAGGAGAGAGGTACCAAGTGAAAGCAGCATTACTTTCACTGCATTTCTCGCATCCGTGGCCAGAATTGACTCCTAGTATTTACGGTGCTCCATAGATGACTCTCACTTTCATTTAGATGCAACTTCCGTCTGCCGCAAAAACGCGTGCATTGCCCACCAGGTATTGTTGCAATTATGTGGAAAATGTTAGATGTCGTAGAATGTATAAACTTTATCTGAACAAAAGGAGTAAAAATTTATTTCACACGCAAAAGGAAGCCATATTGTACAGAAACAATTATAGCCAGAACGTTCTTCATAACAGAGCAGTTTGAAATTACTGTTCAAGTTTCGTGGTAGCCAACTGTTCCCCATTATTTGAAAAGTTACTGATAGTGATAACAGTACTAGCAAATGTAGTAGTAGGTAAAGGACCCACTGTTCCTTCAATCAAAGTTCCTAGGAATCCATTGGTGGATACGTTTGCACATTGCAGTTTCTCTCGTATGATAAAATCAAGCTGAACCAATCAGCATCGATGTGTGCTGTGTTAACCTGCGACGGAGGTCTGAGATAATATACACTATTAGTAATGACGGTATCGTCTAGACTTGCAAACACCTGTCTCGAATTCGGTCACCAAGGCAAACAACTTTTCGTAATGCATAAGATTATTCAATTTGATTCAGCGGTTAGACGCTACGAACCCTAAAAAGAAATGGGACTTTTAATGCTGAATGTATGCAACCACGGTGCACAGATACACATTTGTAACTAATGAATTATTTATATGTAACTAATCGGTAGGATTCGCAAGTTGAAGACCTAAACAATATCAAAAAATAACCTAAAGAACGACCTTAAAATTAAGAAATGAGCTAAAAAAAATTAGAAACGACCTAAAAATAATTTTCGCTCTTAAAATGAAACCTTGACCTTTTTTTCATAAATTACAAGAGTACTTAGTTGAATTCTCTAAAACCGCTTGTTTGGTGGTTTAAACTACCGAAGGAAAAAAGTGGGAGTAATTTTAAGTGCTACAGAATAATGTAATGTCCTTTATACTGTATTTACTTCAAGATTACATGAAATACATCGCCAAGGTTTTTCTGTTTGAGTCGTTCAGCTCTTTTCAAATGAATCCATTTGCCGAAGTTTTAGGTTAAAAATAATATTCTGCTTTTTTGACCGTATTTTTTATTAATGGCGTATAGTTAGGAAATTCAAATCAGTAAGTTATGTTAGCAAATGTATTTAAAATTCACGAAAGAACAGGGAAGGAGGAAAAATAAACCTGAAAAATGATTAAAAATGCAAGAAAAACCACCAAAAGTACTGAAAAATTACCTAAAACCAAAAAGAGGCCAGAAGATGCACAATAAAAGCAATGTTTTCTGGTTCTAACTGGAGGAAAACTGACTATCAGGTGGAAAAGTGTTTTTCATCAAATTCCTAGTCCTACCAATCAGGTATATCCGAAATCGCAACCCGCCTCGGTACAATCCATTAGTCTCTCCTCTGAAAACATTTACAGATGTAACAGTTTCCGTTAACACAAACTCAGCTTAACCAGTACTTTCTATAGATCGGATCCGGTCTAAATGCGCGTCGATGATTTTAACAGATTTCTTCAACTACAGATGTCCCACACTTCCCTTGTTTACCAACAAAGCCATTTTCCTTTACAAATCACTCCTCCTAAATTCAAGCCTCAGTGAATCCAACTAGTAATGTAATTGCAGGACTCTTCCCAATGGCGTGCACTTTTCTCTTCTACAACACCAATAAATTGGCTGGTCAGTGCTATCAGATTTACAGCGTAGTTGTAAATATGTTCCCCAGAGGGACTTTGTCGAGGGAAAACACACAGAAGAAACTGGAACGAATGTTATGGTAGATTTAACACTGGGAGAAAGACAATTTTCAACAAAAAGAAAACCGTAGTAACACAACTGAAGTTCTGTTACGTTTCATACGTTCCAGAGCACTTGTGGGCCCGCAACTATTAGAACTTGCGGTAAAAATTACAGTCTTACCGTTTAAATATAACATTGTGCCTGTTATTTTCAAAACAGGAATGCAAAAGATTTTTCGTGAGATAAGGTGCATTTGTGTCATCGTCGTTGTTCTGTGGCTGGGATGAGAAGCAAAGTTGGCATCTGTGACCATGGGCGTATCCAGCGGGTGGGCAAAGGGGGCATTTGTCCAACTGGAAAACGATTGATTGATTTGGTATATTTTAATTCGCTTTTCTGCCACATTTTGCTAATCGTGAAGATGATGATATGGTGAAATTGATGCAAGGACAGTTACAAAGAGCACCCAAGCCCAGACAGGGATTCGAACCCGATATCCTGCCATCCTTTAAAAACTAGCAGAAAAAATGTCACCCTGTTCATTGTGCTTTTTTCGTGGAAACTAAAGAATATTATTCTCATTTCGATAATTTAAAAGAAAGCATTGCCCTCCATAGGAGAAAAAAAAATAGTTTGTCCCTTTCCCGGAAAAAAAGACTTGGCACCTCTGTTTGCAAGGAATTAAATATAAGCACAAAGGAAAATGTTTCCACGATAATATTTCGCTGTATTATCCTCACATTTTCTTGGGAGTAATAGGTGACCCTTTCCAAAGACAATCAGACGTCAACCTCCCTTCCACGTATAGACTTTAAATTGATTGAATTGTTGTTTTAAGTCCACTTTATGCACAGAAAGGCTAATCGGGACTGGATCTACAGTTTAAAGTGGGATCCAAACCCTTATGTGCCTCCACCGGGTATCGAACCCGGGACCCCTCGATTACAAGGCGACGACGCTACCACTGCGCCATCGGGGAAGCCGACCACGTATTAGACAGCATTACACCCAGGAAGGCGTTTCGCAGACTAGCGAGGCTCCGGCGTCTGCATTCACAGGCAGAATATTCCTCTGTGGGCCTTGTATCGTACATGTGTATTTGTGATTGTCGCTTCATCTATATTATAACCATGCAACCTCATCTTAGCGATTAGCCGAAAGGGGAATTAAAACAAATCAAATCCTCACATTCTCTGTCGCTCAATCGAAGAATAAATGCATGTTTAACTTCTAATTATGATTATATATTGTACAGTCACGGACACTTCTGGGTTATAACAATCCCATTAACTTTCAATGCAATCATTACAACCTAGAAGTGTCGAGGCTTTACATGTTCAGTCATGAAGTCACTGTGATACGTCGTTCACCTATTCCGTCCAACCGCCAATCCTGATCGTGTATTAACCACGATTTAGAAAACCGACGAAAAATAACCAAACCTTGTCAAAACTTCAATCAGATGGCAACACCGACTTTCCAGAATTGCTAATTAATTTGTAGCCAACTGTACAGGTGAGAAAATTGTCCATTACACGTTGCATGTGGCGCTACTTGTTAAAAGCCTCCTGCAACAACAAAACTCCAACAATAAAGCGAGCATTTAAAAGGATAAAAGAGGCGTGACAAGGAAAAGTGGACAATAACGAGATGGTTATCCTTTGTTGAAAGGTTTATAAGAAAAATGAAACCAAGATCTTTCTTCACTTATTCTGTGAAACGCAGCGATTTGCTTTGTTCTTTCCGTGCTTTTTCGTGAGGTGCATGCTGGGAAAATTGCGGAAATCGAATTGTTTTTATTCTGGCTCCTTCAGAGAGAACGTGTCAGCTGCCTCTGTCATTCGTGTCTTTCTTTGTATCCAATGTAACATTCAGTTGTATGAAGGTACGCACCCTATGCACTTCAACACTGGATTTGTGGAATTTAGTGAAACTTCTTCTCACCAGAAATAGTTGACGACGACATGTGCACAAAATTGTAATCATGTCAGTAGTGAACCCATTGTTAGAAGTTCAAGAAATGTGACCGAACGTTTCCACATGTAAAAATATGTCATAATTAGCAGTTTCCCGCTCTACCTCAAAATTGGATGGAACGAGCTCGGGAACACCACTCCAAAATCGAGACGAGCGAGTCCAGAAGTTTCCGAAAAGGGGTGGAGGTGACCGAACGAGTCCAGAAGTTTCCGAAAAGGGGTAGAGGTGACCGAACGAGTCCAGACGTTTCCGAAAAGGGGTGGAGGTGACCGAACGAGTCCAGACGTTTCCGAAAAGGGGTGGAGGTGACCGAACGAGTCCAGACGTTTCCGAAAAGGGGTGGAGGTGACCGAACGAGTCCAGACGTTTCCGAAAAGGGGTGGAGGTGACCGAACGAGTCCAGACGTTTCCGAAAAGGGGTGGAGGTGACCGAACGAGTCCAGAAGTTTCCGAAAAGGGGTGGAGGTGACCGAACGAGTCCAGAAGTTTCCGAAAAGGGGTGGAGGTGACCGAACGAGTCCAGAAGTTTCCGAAAAGGGGGGGGGGGTGACCGAACGAGATCCTAAGTTTCCAAAAAGGGAGGGGGGACGAATGAGCACACAAGTTTCCTAAAAAACCGTGCAGACCGAGTCCAGAAGTATGAAAAATCTAGCTGAGTCCACATGATTATAACCAAAACATCGGCAAACTCACATGGTATTTGGTCCAAAAGTATACAGCGATACAGCTCTGGTCAACAATGGAAACAAAATGTACAAGCTCGCAGACAATTATTTGAGGCAATGCAACAGAAAAAAAAAACAATGTCAGCAAATGAAAACTGAACAATGGTGACTGTATGTCTGGTCGAAAGATCTACTGAGATAAAGAACTATGACAAAGCCATAGGAATTCAATGAACCATGACTTTTCTTTAATTTCTTTAACGATAATGCATCCAATGTTGGTCCAACAGTTCTTCCGGGACAAGAAAACTGGCAAACTGTACTGCAACACTCCCATGCACGGATGCAGCTTACTTGAACAGGTCCTCGTCTTGAAAACATTTAATGGATCGTTGTGTTGTAAATGGATCGTTGTGTTGTAAATCAGGCAGCACACGTCGGAAAATTCCGTGCTTTGTATGCGGCCGGTAGCGTCCAATGCTCCGATGAATTTGACAAACGTATGAAAAACGGCAATGAAGATTCACTCCACACATGGCAATGGACGTCACGGAGTGTGGATTCTCAAACGAACGAAGATCCTGGTCCGAGCAGGAAGCGAGAACGGGATTACATGCGGCCACAACAGAAAGGAAAACGACATTCACTTTTTTTTTTATATCCACATGGCTACTCTGCCGTAAAAAAATTGGCTATCGCGTTCCACGTTCAATTCGCCTTGGTAGTTCACACTTTCTAACGCCAGAGGGAAGCACCGAACGGGTCGTTGCACCTGACATCTACACAGCTTGCTGCAATTACATGTAAAGCGTTTTTCACAGGCAGTGAAAAAGAAATTCAAGCATAAAATTGTCAAAACGACTACTGGCCAGCACGGAGCGGTTGGTACAAGTTGTAAAACATGCTTGTAAAATATCCGGGGAAACACATTCTAAACAAGATACAGAAACTCATTATGTAACAATTGTTGCAAAGGTAAATTCCAGAGCAAAAATGGAAAATCACTCGAGTAATGTATTTCGCCTGACAAGTCATATTTTGTGGGCGAAAACAGCAATATATCAAAAGCGAGAAAATGTGTAAGTTGGTTAAGTAACGAATGGTTTGTAGTGCCCATTTCAGTTCATAGATGGCAACACAAACTGCCTTAGTATCATGGCGGGGCATTTTTTTAAGGCAAATAAAAAAGAAAATTAAATATGTTGGAAAAGAAAATATCACAACACTTCATGTAATGTTGAGTCTTCACTTAATATCATAAACACTTGCATTCCCAACTGAAGGACAAGTTAATATTACCGTAAAAAATACTTTAAAATGTTTACTAGTATCGTACGTTGTACAATTTCTGAGTGTGCCATATCGTTTTAGGTTTCAAATAAATGTGTGTTTAATATACGGGTGCATATTGAACGAAGTCATTAGCCTGTGCATATAAGATTGATTGATTCAGTTAGTGTTTTAAGTCCACTATATGCACAGAAAGGCTAATTGGGACTGGGCCTACACATTAAGGTGGGATCCGAACCACAATGTGCCTCCACAGGGAATCGAACCCGGGACCCCTTAATTACAAGGCTACGACGCTATCACTGCGCCATCGGGGAGGCGCTATCTGCATAGATGTCAATCTTTTGATAAGATTAAATCTTTTCTCGCCAGTGCTGGTGAGAAATCAAAGCTGTTGAGAGGGACTGCCTCCCGTGAAGCCCCCAAATTTGAATGTTAACGGTTGGGTCTTTCTCGAGTTATAGCTGGAAGGGTGAAGCAAGCTACTGGCAGCTACAGCTGCAACCACCTGGAAAGATTACCTACCTCTCGCCCTGGTTTGAGTTCGACCACAAAATGCTTAAATAGGGTGGCCAATCTAGGACTATTCAAGTATAATTCCCGGTTTACAAGGTGAACGTTCCAAAAATTCAAGCAGATGTTTCCTCTATTTCAACCTTACGTATTACCGGCTCTCAACATCCATACACAAATATCTTCAAAATATAAAGGGACTATGTGATTCCAACATCCAAAAATTATAATTCAATTAAACGGTATACGTAATTAAAATATTTAATTTGAGGTGCTGAGTTTCTATTTACAATCAGGCGCAACCACGAATTTTTGTCAGGGCGGGTGGGGAGAAAGTGCCAGGATAAAGGTACTAATACTAATAATAAGTGTTATTATTCTTATTCTTATTGATTTGTTTTATTTTACTTCGTTTCTTGCTCCACGTTTGGCTAATTTGCGAAGATGGGGATGAGTGATATGATGAAATTGATGAATGGACACTCACAAACATCCATGCCCAAGCCGGGATTCGAACCCGGAACCAACATTATTATTATTAGTAGTAGTAGTAGTAGTATCAAAGACGTTATTATCCTCGTAAATTATGCAAAAAGGAGGTAGAAGTTAGTGCTAAAGCATTTGTGTTCGAACAAACTATTTCAATTATTTTTTCTCCACACGGCACAGTAGTTCGGATCCCACTTCAAACTGTCGGTCCAGTCTCGATTAGCCTTTCTGTGCATAAAGTGGACTTAAAACCACAAATCAATCAATCAAGTTTACAACATTTTTCATTTAGATAGTTCGGCGCCCAGGGCCGACTCCCGCCGCCCCCTAGCTATGGTTATAAACTTGTTAAGACTAAGAAAATTTAAGAAAATAATTTTCATTTGCATAAAATGTGAATAGGATTTGATTAGAAAAAGTTGTAATTTTTCACGTCTACGGAGAAAAATTCAAGTAGAATTCACACATAATTCCAAGGAATTCCCGGTGAGTAGCCACCCTGTTAAACGACAGTGGAGGTGAGCGATCAAACTATCTAACCGGGGGCCATTGCTTCCCGCCTCCAAATTTAAATGTTGACGGACAAGCACCAGGGTCAATTTAATTTATGCAACAATTTTCATCAAAAAGTACACTGAAGTTCAAATATTCTGATTAATTGGAAATTTTCGGTGTTCGAAATGGAACACTCCAATGAAATTCAGCACTTAAGCTAATTAATTTAATGATATTGGCCAGAGAAAACTAAAATATTATCTTAGATTCAGTCGTTGTCAACAAATGTAAACCAAATTTTAAATTTACAAACAGGCCTAGACATAATGCAACTAATGCTCTATGATTATGACAATTTATTTATTAATATTATATTTCAAGGGTACATATTAATTAACGTATAAAGTTTAAAAAAAAATCAAAGCTATTTACCAGTAATAAAAATTTTGATTGGGGCTTCGACTTTTAGAAAACTAATTCACTGGGCAACAGGCTCACGAAGGTTGAGAACGACTGGTGTAGAGGACTGGTCCTTGTCCTCCTGGGAGGTCTTCACTGATCCAAAATTGCATTGTACTTGGCAACACTGTTTTCAATATGAAGTTAGTTTATAATACTCTCGTGGAATTAGGAACAAATTATGGCATAAAATGATGTAATCTCAAACTCAAAATAACATTTTGCAATAGCGTTGCATTTTTATCAATCAGCAAGTGTTTGTGAAAGACGTATTTACTAATCATTTGGCCTAACAAACAAGAATAGGACGCAGGAAGCAATTTTCTTTTTAACGTAGACAGAATCCTTGGCAAAATGCACATGAGCAGGATACGAAATCGTTAAGGCTGGTATCGCGTAATGCTGCGATGCAACCTTGACATGTTTTGCTGGTTGTGAAATACAATTTAACCTGTATAGTACATGGTTGAGCATTGAAGATGTTCTCGGTTGCATTAAGGAAGAAAAGCCGAGATTAAAATCGAATTCAACTCAAGGTTGCCAGATCAGAATCAAGAAAAGCTATTGTTTTTATTTGCAGATAATTTTAGAGGTCTTTCGAAGCTTCCGGTGTTTCCGTGCGTAGTGCTAGTTTTGTATTGAAAGATATTTATCCAAAGTTTGGATTGCTTGTACAGTCAAGAACACTTCTGGGTTGTAATGATTCCATTGAGAGTCAATGGGGTTGGTCCAACGCAGCAGTGTCCTTGTCTTGAGTACCATCGCTACATCAATGAAAGTAGTACTTGTTTATAATCCGTACGGCGTAAATGATACTGTTGCATCCACATTTTGAAAACCTAATTGTTCCATTCTCTTTTTCCTGGACAAGACCGACTTAAAACCAATACAATAACAGTTTGTGCAAGTACGCGATATAAAGACGATAAATACAAAAGATGTGTTCGCGTGTAGTGGGTATAGTTACATATCTGCAAATTGTCCTTTTTCATTCATTTTCTCTTAAGAAATGGGAAGCTCAAGAATAAACAAAACACCAACGAAACTGTTGACAAACTGAACTAGTCTCAGTAGGTTTCCATTACTTCGAAACTCATAGACGTGAGAGAAGATATTTCTGTAGTACAGTATCTCCCGGTTTTATCAGTAATTTGATTAGATACGCATCGCATCTGAATTTGGACTAGATTTCATTACATTGTTTTTGTTTATTACCGAGCACCAGCCAGCGACGTCGCCAGAATTTTTTCTCAGGGTGGGCGGTCATGGCCAGGAATTATTCAATTTTTCATCCCCCCTCCAATCAACGTTGTGATGTAGAGGATTCTTGTTCATGGCTTAAATTCATACCTATAATGCAATTATTACAAATACTTTGTATACAATTTTTATTAGTGTTAAAGGCTAAATTTCCTGTAATATTATAAAAATCAAGCTAAATACGCTTTCATCAGTTAAAAAAGCATGCATCAATTGTGGGAAAATAATTATTACTTTCTTTCACTTCAGATCCAAGAAATTTAATATAAGCTTAGTTCAGTGCTCTCGTGTAAAATAAATACTTCTCCTATATAAAGAAATTAAAATGTAGAAATGCTCATGAATGTCGTCGCAGAGCAAGCTGTCCTTTTTCCCACAATTGACGCATGCGCAGCATGCACCCCATGCGTTCACGAGACGCCTCTGGGTAGAGTTAACGCATTTTTAGGATGATGGAAACGGGAATTGGAGTTTCGGCAATATCACTGGGGAGAGAGAGTTTGAAACAGCATAATTACCAATACGTTTCCTTTCATCGTGTTATCTGAATCAACTTCAACTGATGAAACCCCTTCAAATTCCTCTACACTGGCACCAGAATGAATTTTATGGATGGCATCATCAAGTTTACTCTTTACTATCTTGTCTAAAATAATCTGATATACTAACTCGTTCACCCGAAATGCCATTTTTATCTGCTTGTACTCTACCAGACTAATTAAAATTTCATCTTTGACGCAATCAGAAGAGAGTTGATTTACACACGAATTTCCTCCAAATAAAAGCAGTTCTATGCGGATATATAATACGTTAACGCACATCACCATGCCACGAACTCCGCCAACTGCTCGCTCAGTCCAATAAAGGAAAACAAATTATCAAAGTCACCGCTGCTCCAACCAACACAAGAGAACAAAACAACACATTGTCGAAAAGCACTGCGGCATCTCCTAATCAAGGAACAATAACGTTTTGTTTACATTTCGCACGTTAATGAAAGGAAACCAACTTAGAAACGTTCTTCATTTTTTAAATGAAACTGAGTTATGCTAGTCATATGTTAAGGCCGCTTGCTATGCTTTATACTATAATTCTTTACAAGCTTTTCTACTTTGCGTTATCTAAATAATATATAGCATGTATTTATTCTACATATTTGGGTGGGCAGGCGAGTGGGCTGAGATTATTTTAGGGTAGGCTCGACCCTGAGCACCACTAATAAATCTTGTTCTCGATTTTGTCAGGATTTGTTGTAGGAAATCCATAATTTCACACCAAATTTCGTATTTAAAAAAAAAATATGGCATCAAATTTGCTGTTAAAAAATGGTGCATACAGAAGTACGATCTTGACAAATATGCAGTCAGGACTAACTAGATAATGGTATTTATTGCCACCATTATGAATGCTTCACCTAGTAAAATTGCAGAAAAGATGTCCAAATATACCTTTTGGCGCCGAAATATTTCGAATATACATGGTAGTAAACATTGCATCATGCTGACATGACCTGGTTCGCAGCCAACTGCACCAGCTGAACGTACATACACTGCACCAGTCAAGTTAATTGCATGCGAACACTTACCATTCCCAGCCGGCACAAATTAGTTCTCACTGTTGCCAGATCTGCTTTTTTTGGAATTAGATATTACTTTTTTTACACTCAAGTAACTCACGAAATGCCCGAAGGATTTTTGTTAACTCCATGAATGAAAATTAGTTTCAAACAGCTCTTTTAATGCGACACATGAGATCCTTTACAATCTCGAACACTATGTAATTGCAAAATTCCTGATAGTAAATACTAGTTTGTCGCTTGTTCAATGTTCAGGCAGCCTTAAATGGAATTCTAACCCAGAATCTTTAATTTCGTAAATCTAACTTGTACAAACAAACTCTTGCTCCATTCTGGTGTGATCTTTATCTTCTTAACATTCAGATTTGGCAACACTGTTCATTCTCAACGCCAGCTAGCGAACGGCAGCAAATATGTAACCTCACTAAAAGCAGAAGGAATCTGCCCTTGAACTTTGCACAGCAAACATATTTACAACCATACTTTAGTGGGTGGGAGAAGATCCCTGTAGCAGTCTCAGGTAGAGCGTCAAAAAATTAAATTACGATACTCTGCGTAAAACAAAAGAGCGTCCATTGGCGTACAGCAGCGCCGCCAAGTAATGGAGTGTCATAAATTCCAAGTTCACCGTTGAGCAATAAGCCCTTTTACAACGCTTACAGAATTTATAGTGCCAAGAATTTAAGCATTACGAGTATAAAGCCAGTACAATTCTTCGGCCAACTTTACTATCAACCTTATAGTGTTTTTTTTTTATTCACAAGTGAAATAAGCGAGTAAACATAAGAGCAAATATTAGCTGGAGTATTAAATGACGCAATATGCCGTGCCACAAATGTCACATTTTTAACTACATTGTCTCTTTCCCTGCTGGATTTTACATCCAAAAATGTTTGTACACTCCTGTTCACATTAAGTGGTACGCTGTATAAGGTTCAACAGTTTAAGAATGTGGCACTTTATCCGAATACGAGTGTAGTGTTTCGTACTCCCTTAGTTAATGAAGCTACGAAATTTCATGGATGAGTCATGCTACTTTAAACTGCAAAATCGGAAACATGTGTTAGTGTGACAATCCATATTGTGTTTAGTTGCACAACTCAAAACCTTGATTGTGAATATCATGAAATCTGCACACAATATTTTGGTATTTTTTTTTTTTTTTTTTTACATATTATGAATTACAGAGGTAGGTTTTAAAAAAATTAGTTTATTGGTTAACATTATAAATAATAACATTTTAAAATTCAATTTACTTCGATATTATAAGTATTTAAAATAATGTCACAAACCTGAAGGAACATAGCGTACAATAAAAACTGTCTCTATGGCCGATCGCGTTCAGTGCTAGACTCACGACCTCGCAACCAAAAGTTCGGGGTTCGAGTCTCAGTATGGGCAGTGGTGTTACTTTGCTAGTGTCAATTCATCAACTTTGCGTATTATTCATTCGTCACCATCGCGATAAGTCGAACGTGACAATGTGAATAAAAAAATACAAAAAATATTTGTTTTTTGTTCACATAGGTTCGATGGGACTGAAGCTACCGTGGAATGAGTCTCCGCCGGGGATCGAATCCAGAATCCTTTGATTACAAGAACGTTATCGGAGAGAAATAACCATGCTAATACGAAAGAAAGGTTAATCACCCTCCCCCATCCAACGTGGCGGAAAGTCAGAACTGACCTTTTTGCTAACAATGCCAATTAGGGAAACCGGTATGGCGGGGAAGGGGGCAGCACGTGTCACGTTCGCTGTCCACTTCAACACGGAGAACCGAACCGGAAACGCCTCGGAGTTTCACCGGCTTCCGGTCAGCATCTGGTATGTATATTTTAGAGGCCAAGGGCGTGAAAACAGAAAAACATGTCCAAACAAGCAAGTTTACGCTGACCTCGTTTTCACCAGAAACGAACGACGCAAAATACGGAATCTGCAAAACGGCCACCGCCAGCGTGCAAAGCCCAGCGAAAGCACAGGAGGTTCCCGTGCGACATTTTTGCTCGAAAAGAAAGCTGACCAGGTCACTGATACAACACGAACTCTACCAAGATCTCGTCGCCGTAAAAACCTATAACATTTAATTGAAATCTCTATTTTGGCTTGCTCTCTAACGGGACCAGGAGGGAGAGAGAGAGAGAGAGAGAGAGAGAGAGAGAGAGAGAGAGAGAGAGAGAGAGAGAGAGAGAGAGAGAGAGAGAGAGAGAGAGAGAGAGAGAGAGAGAGAGAGAGAGAGAGAGAGAGAGAGAGAGAGAGAGAGAGAGAGAGAGAGAGAGAGAGAGAGAGAGAGAGAGAGATAGAGAGAGAGAGAGAGAGAGATAGAGAGATATGCAGTTTCAATGTCTTGGCTGGTCACTATCAAGTATCAATGAAGCACATGTGTAGTGAATTGAGTAGCAAATATCTGCACATGCACGTTAACCCAAAGCTGAAGGACTGACCCTGTGATGTCACTTAGTTAAAGCCCGCCCTCCCAATTAAAAAAAAATAGATTTATACTAACTGATCACTATAGTTGGAAAACCATTACCTTTTGGTGGAAAGAATAGTATTGAAACTGGACACGTTTAAATAACTTGTGTAGAAGGGGGTGGGTGGGGCATATAAAAAAATATGCAAATTCCACATAATAATCGCGATTTAAACCTGCGTAACCATTTTATAAGGAACCCACAATTCAACATCACTTTCCCGCATTAAACCCCTGTAACTGCGTACTGCAAGCCAACGAGGTTTTGGCGCCTAAACCTACGACCATGATAATCCTCTATGGGGTCGAGTTGTCCTTATGCCGTGCTGAGTGCCTCTTTACAGCCTCAGCTTCTAGTGACGTCACCTAATGCAGTTCAAATGTGCCAAATGAGCGAGCAATCGAGCC
Source organism: Lepisma saccharinum (assembly GCF_977018435.1). Lineage (NCBI taxonomy): Eukaryota > Metazoa > Arthropoda > Insecta > Zygentoma > Lepismatidae > Lepisma > Lepisma saccharinum. Next base: position 6,973,886 of record NC_139253.1, read on the forward strand.
CGCAGCTTGCAACACTCGTCATTGCAGGCTTGTTTACTTGACTCGTGCACTTGTTCACTTCTTTGAAATCATAGAAGACGAAAGTCAGCCATTTGTAATTTGTAGTTCTTGTATTGTGTGTAAGAATTGTGTGGCATGGCATAAAAACCGAGTGAGGAAGCTTGCACGAACCATTCGGGAGCTCGCATTGATTCAACACATCTTAGAGATATAGAGAACACGTGCACTGGTCCTGAATTTCTCGCAACTAACTTGTTCGGAATGATTATCTGCAGCCCTACTTGTCTGCGTACCCCGGTACTTCACGTTCACATGCTTCGGTGATGAGTATTTCATGGGCTGAAACAGGTTTTCGCGACTTTGAAATCATCGGTTGCCCTTCAAGTCACACTGTCGCACTTTCTCTTCATCATATCCTCCCACCGCTAACGCACATAATCAACTACGCACTCTGCACGGGCAGTTTCCCTGATTCTTGGAAGGAGGCAACGGTAATTCCCATCCCTAAAAAACAGAACCCGGTTTCTGTGAATGACTTGCGGCCCATCAGCATTCTGCCGGTGCTTTCAAAAATCATCGAAAAAATTGCAAATGATCAAATTCGAAAGCATATTGACAAACTTCATATCCTTCCCCGGCAGTAATCCGGTTCTCGCCCTCACCATAGCACACAAACGGCGCTCTTAAAAGTAACAGACGACATTTTTAAATCGATGGATCAATCTAACGTAACGCTACTGGTGTTGCTCGACATTAGCAAGGCCTTTGACTCTATACCGCATAAGCTCCTTCTGGCCAAGCTTCATTATTATAAATTCTCGCCGACTGCACTTAAATGGTTGGAAACTTATCTCAGCGGAAGAAAACAGCGGGTTAAGACAGGGGAGCTATCTTTTCCACTTCACGTACGAGCTGGGGTGCCTCAGGGCTCGATCCTTGGTCCGCTGCTATTCCCGCTCTCGGCCGCTGATTTAGTCAAGTCTGTGAAAATATGCAACGTTCACTGTTATGCTGACAACACTCAGTTGTATATATCCACACGCATATCAAAATTGCAGGTCGCGGTCGCACATTTAAACCAAGATTTGAAGAACATAAGCGATTGGTGCGCTTCAAATGGGTTAGTAATAAATTCAAACAAATCATATTTACAATTATCGGAACAGGCAGTCTCTTGAAACATATTGGCATCAATGAATGCGAAATAATTCTTCACACACAGCGTATTAAATTTTCTGAAACAGTAAAAAACCTAGGACTGATCATGAACCAGCGGCTCGATTGGTCTGAGCACGTGATACAACAATGTGGCAAGGCGTATTCGATATTAAAAGCCTCATCTTCTGGTAGACTTCCTCTCTCCTAAGATAAAATTAAACCTAGTGCAGTCTCTTTTATCTTCCCCCTATTTGACTATTGTGATGTCGTTTACGGACTAAGAATAACAAAAAAGCTTGCAATAAAAATACAGAAAAGTTCAAAACGCATGCATTAGATATGTATATAGAACAAAAAAGTGTGAACATATTCTCCCTGTGCTTAATGAGCACGGAATCCTTTCCATGGCACGACGGAGAAAACTGCACTTGTTTTGTACACTGCACAACATAATTAATAGCAGGAGCCCAAACTACCTCTTTTTTAAATTAAACTTCAGAAGCAAAATTCACTCGCATTCAACCAGAAACGCTGCCAGTTTCAGCTTACCTCGTTTCAGAACCTCAGCTTATCAGGACTCTTTCAGTTACGCAGCACCCAAAGCCTGGAATGCACTACCAAACCTAACCAAAAATCGAAACTTCAGACGTTTTCGCGATATGCTCCGTGAATCACTGATAAACGATCAGAAGCTGGGTACATCAACTTATGAATAATGATAAATACTGTGAGTTGCCAGAATTTATTTTTTTCTTACTATCAACTTTCTCGACTTCAGTTACTTTATTATCTAATTCACTGCTAATATTGTTCCAATGTATATGATTTTATTCCTATTGTATTTTATTGTACTTTCTTGATCAATTTCTTTGTAACCTGAATTTCATTTTAATTTTTAATTTTTTTCTGTTCTATTGTACGAGATTTTATTCCTATTGTATTTTATTGTACTTTCTTGTTCATTTTCTTTGTAATCTTGAATTTTATTTTATTTTTATTTTAATCTGTACTTTTTGGGGTTAGGTGGTAGACCAGCAACAGCTGAACCTCGCCCAGCAATAAATTTAATTCAATTCAATTCAAACGGAAGTAAAGAAACAGTCAACTCTTCAATCACAAGATGGCGCCAAATGCTTCCATTTTTATTGTCTTTGGATTATTATTGACTTTCAAGGAAGTAACGAGGAACTTGGTTTTGAGGTTAAACCCCCGAAATAATTTAGAAACAGCATTGTTAATAATAAAGAACTTATTTTATTATACATCATAATATTTACAAAAGTTATACATTTCTCGACTACAAATTGGACAGGAATGTTATGAAAGTTAGTTGATTGCATCGTGTTGTAATGTAAACGTTGTGGAATTTATTCAAGTTTCTGAAAATCCACGAGCTCTCGTGCAGAATATAAAGTTTTCGCAAGTCCATACTAAGGATGGGCAAATCCGGATTGTGAATGTCTTTTTCTCTGCACATGCAAATTCTAGTGAGCAATTTGAATTGACAGTTGCGAATGCGCTCCTGTACATATGAGCAATGTTTTGGAGAGTTTGTGACCATATCGCTCCCTGTCTGGCAATTGCACAGGTTCTTGTGGAACGATGAAAAGTATGAGGTATTGCTCACCCTCACGAGACAAGACTTTCACCCAGCGTTGTGAAAGATAGAGGAATTTTAAATAAATTCAATTCCGGTCCAGGAGAGAAAATCAGCAGACGTAAATGGGTTCTGGACCGTGAAGAACTTCTTTCATGTTTCAAGTATTTCAATTCGGTCCAGGAACCTTCTTTTCCCGGATCAACCTAAATACGGTCCATTAACTTTTTTCAATGAAACAAAACTCAACTTGGACCGATTCTAAATTGTGCGAGGCAAAACAGGTTCCGTCCCTATTGCGGAATCCAATAGAACCCATTAGAATTTATGTTTTCCTTGCTTTCACCCTAAAGTCTTCGGAGGGTGGGGTCTGTCCTCATGAGAGTCGCGCTGCGAACACCTCTGGCATCGTGTCACCTCGGTCAGTTGTTCGCGCATGCGCGGTGAAAACTTGTTTATAAACTGCAGAAGCCCATGACACTTTTCTCTACTGTGTGAAACCTACGTGTATGGTGTCTCCTGTGGCTTCGGTAACTCGAACGGGTGACCTATTTAAACAACAACTTCTCTTCCACGTAGTACACCATGGGTTGCATTTGTTGCGGGCTAACGAGGCTCTGGCGTCTGCAGTCACAGCCAGGATAATCCAGTGTGGGGGTTTGTGATTGTCCCTCTGTCTCATCACCATCGTCGCGATTAGCTTTAAATTGTAGAAGAGCGACGTAATCAAACTTATAGTGCACGTGTTTTGTGCTGTCCATTCGTGTTCTTGATTATCCTTTCATCAACTTCATCCTATCATCATTCATCATCTGTGCAATTAGCCAAAAGTGACAGAAAAGCCAAGTAAAATAAACCAACCAATCAATCATGTATGCAAAGTAAAACATAGCAAGTTGAAACAATGTTGCCAACCTGCATCTATAATCGCCAATATTCATAAAGAATCTGTATTCTTCTCATTGGAGGAATGATACTAAGAAATCAGTTACTAATGTACCGCGTACGTGCCTTAGATAACTGAACACATGCTTTCTAAAAACCCAATGCCAGAGTACAAATTACACACCGCTCGCTTCAACTCCAAAAACTACCAGCTTGAAACCCAGCACTTGCATTCATCTGCATAAGGGAATTGTCGTAAAAACTAGCTTTAAGCGGCACAAACCCTGCTCCGCCAGCAGTATAATGGTTCCACTCTCGTTCTAAGCCATGTCCGATCTACTTTATAAGAGCACTTACGGTAGTTAAGCCGATAAGAAATCGCTGCCTCTTCCCTTTCGATTACAATGTTTTCTTTCCTCTTGTCTGCTGCGTTGCCGTCACGTGCGCCAAACCCACGCGAGGCCCGGATGGTCACTAATTTCCTTCCAGACTGGACATCAATTTGGTTGCAGGACTTCCACCCCTCTTACCACATATTCTGGTTCTTCGATTCCCATGCGTTTTAACCTAGCAATGAATAAGCTTCACTCCATTATCATGAAAAGAGGATTTTTGGTATTAACCGATTCCATAAACACATTCGTACGCTTTCAGTGAGATGTTATAGGTGAGTGACTCATCGCACCAAACTCAAACACCATCATGGAAGTAGTTCCCTGGCTTACAGGGGCGCCGCGAAGTGTTCCAATATTTTCACTGAAATGATATGATTGTTCCAAATATGTGCTTATTTAGTAGGCTACATTTTTACATGTAAAATGTTTCTGAATTTGAAATACGAGGGGAGGCTTATAAGTATTGAGCCTTACCCAGACAAAAATAGCTGGGAGGCTGAAATTTGCAGGGTGTACTGGTCAATTCTTCTATATGTAATGGTGCAAAAATAGACTTTCTATAATTTTAACATCCCTTTGTTTTTCAGGTCAAAAAGTAACCACTCATTTGCAGCATTAGTTGCCTAATGAACACTCAAAATCCTTGTCCCTTTAGGTGTTATTTTCAGATGGGGGAACAGATGATAGTAAGATGGAACCAGGTCAGGCAAGTAGGGTGGATGTTGTAACACTTGAAAGCCTAAGGAAGTCAGTGTCGCCATTGTTTCACTAGCGGTGTGTGGCGAGGCATTGTCATGCAACAGGACAGCTTTTCTGGAGGTGCTGCAATTTTCACTTTGAACCTGAAAAACAAAGGGAAGTTAAAATCATAGAAAGTCTATTTTTACAGCATCACATATAGAAGAATTGACCAGTACACCCTGCAAATGTGCCTACATTCGGACTTAGGCGCCGCGGGAAAAATTTTGTAACAATAAAAGCGCCGTGAAATGAAGAAGTTTGGGTACCCCTGCTCTAGAATGCAGCTGCAACCGAAGGTGAAGAGTAAAGGGGCTTTCATACCGAAGCGACACACAGCCTTCAGAAACAAATGCTACGTTTCATACCGAAGTTACACGACAAGCAGCTTGCGTCACTCATTATATTTTAGTCATTTTTCAACATCGTACATCGTATCGCCTCGTTGTGTTGATAGCGCATCGTTTGACAATTCTCACATAGGTGTCAACGTCTCTTCCAGTTTCGCCCAGTACCGAATAACTTGTTTTATTGACCCAAGTGATAACACGCGCCAGAACGGAAGTACCGTTTCGCCCAGAGGGAATTTTTAAAAGATGGTTTGAATGTGAAGGGAAATGTGAAAGTAAAAATCCAAATATTCAGGTGTGGCTTCCATAGGGGAGCCTTGTCGCATTGTTTAATGCATTAATAACAGAAATACAGATACATGTACATAAGAATACACAGTACAAACACAATATCAACAATAGAATTAGCCAGTGAGGTTAGGTTAGGTTATATTATGTATCCACGTGGCTCTACACGATTGGGAATTTTTACTTTCAAAATTCCCTCTGGGCGAAACGGTACTTCCGTTCTGGCGCGGGTTACAACTTGGGCGAATAAAACAAGATCTTCGGTACTGGGCGAAACGGGCATGAATCAGGTGTGAAACCCTTTATTACTTGTTGCTTGGATACCAACCCTAACCAATCAATTCGAACTTTCGAACCGGAGAGAAAACAAAAGCTGCATGTGCCGCTTGTCGCTCGGACTGGGTAGTTCTCAATACTGTGCATCGTGTCGCCTTGGTTTGTTGTTCGCGGACGTGCGGTTAATCTTTTCCTTTAGACTGAAGGAGCTCCTGCAAATTTCAACAATTTGAACGAAGGCTTGTCCGGTCTGTCACGCCACTACGGTGAGAAACGTTGCTGTTGATTGGCTCGTTCCCAAGCGGCATGTGTCTCTTCGGTCTGAAAGCTTTCTAAGAGACGATCTCGTGCTAAGATCACCGCTGCAAGAAGTCACTTTGTAAACAAGTTGAGCAAGGTTCAAGTTTGCATTTGTAGCTCTTTTTTTTCCATCCTCCATTTCTACCGGCAACCATGCATTATAAAGGAGTAACAACACGATAGAAGGGCTTTCACTGTTCTACATCTTCCAGAGCAGGAATTTGTAAGCAGCTGGAATTCACTGAAGGACGCCTTCGATTCTAGAGGAGACAGATCCAGGGCTTTTGTCCATTGGTTTCAATCAATCAAAAACGTTTGGTTGGATTGCACCATACACGAAAATGCACGGTAGTCCTCATTTGTTTTAACTGCTTCTGGTGAGCGATAATTTCTCTTCAACATTAACATATTCATGGGCGCTAGTAGAGTCAGATTATTTTCATAACTCCTCCAGCTGACAGCGCGAGTCCAGTTAGTGAGCCTATCAAGAGTCCAGAGCGCGAGCAACAGGGATAGCGATAGGTGCTGGGTAGAGATGAAGCCAGCAGCTCGTTTGTTGATTGGCTGCTCCGGGACTTATGACTCGCTCCAAAGCTGCCAATGCAAAACAGCCAGAGATGTTACGAAAGTAATCTCACTCGTTCCTTTGAATTCCGTACAGCATTTTATTCACCCATTTAATTAAATACGTTGGCGATCAACGGAAATCCACGTTTAAAAAAAGGTAAAGGGTTCCCCTGTGCTTAGCACCACGCCATGAAGGCGTATAGGGGGTGTGGGGGTAACGCCCCACACTTTCTTGATCCGGTCGAGAATGGAAGTGATGTGATCAGCATCACGCCCCTGACCGCCTTTACCCCCCACTGTTTCCCCCAGGAAACCATGTCATTCGACGCTGGGTGGGCGCCAGACCCGCTTCCAAAGTTAGAAAAGTTCCCGGATTTGAACCGGCCGGGGATCAAACCCGGGACCTTTAGCATGGTAGTCAGACGCGTTACCGACTGAGCCACGGCGGCCAATACGGAAATCCACGTTTCCCTAACAAACCTTTGTCTATTGCGAAAATCATTACTGATCTTGTACTTACCGATGCGACATCCTATGTGCTATATTAACACACTTGGGGGCTGAGCAGAAAATACTTTCATCTGTAAGTGTGCAGGAGGTCCACCGGAATACTCAACTCTGAAACTAAACTGCTTTCAACGCCGCAGCGTGCTCGTGTAGTTCTTGCTCGACAAGATAACTCCAACAAGGCTATTCCATTCAAGTTACGTCACACCGTGAAACAACAAATGCTGCTACCCTCAATTAGGTACAGCTACGGCGAAAAGGGAATCTCAAATCGAGTGTGGAAATTCTTTGTTTTACACAACTTTTCTGTCAGTTTTGGTTAATTGCGAAGAATTGTGATAAGATTAAATCGATGACACGACACACACACATGGACAGTACACAACAAAAGCTCTACAGGATTATACTGGCTGTCAGTTCAGGCGCCATACCCTCGTTAGTCTTCAAAAGTATGCAGCCAAGCGATGATTCATTCAATTAGGTTACTTTACGTCGCTTTTCCGTCACTTTTGGCCAATCGCGACGATGGGTTTGAATGGTGATATGAGAAAAGTAGACCATCGTAATACATTAATGAAAGTCAGCCCAGCGTCGTTTATGTAGGAGCATAAATGGGAAACTTATTTAAATCTTCCACCCAGGAATCGAAGCAAAGTTCTCTTTGTGGGAGGTAGTCGCCCTTCGGACTGCTACTTGTACTTCTTTAAGATAATGGCAACGAAGAAAAATGCTCGACCATTACAAAGGCAACGTTTGAGACTGGGTCTCGTGCCCTCGCTGTTCAAACACAGATTTCGCTAGCGTATACCCCCAGACGGATTGTCAAACGGTCGGCTATATTGCACTGAATCTGCCGAAACTTCGAACAACAATCCTTTAACACAGTGGTTCTCAAACTGTGGTACGCGTACCGACAGGGGTGCATGAACTACTTGAAGGGAGTACGCATGGTTTTCATCCAAGGTGTACCTAAAAAAACAAATACCGAAATATATTAAATTTGGAGCCGAATCTCCGCTTGAAAGTTTCAAGTGCACAACCAGACATCGAGAAACTGTCAGGCTATACAGGCATAACTTTCTCACTAGAAACTCGGAGGATTTAGAATAAAAACTCCAAAATTGTGCTTGGGAATTTATTTGCAAACTCATTCTTGTTCTTTACTCTTTTTCAATAACTCTGGAAAAACATGTGAAAATTAAAGTTTTCTTATACACTTCTTAGCATACATGTGTTTAACATTTTTATTTTTGTAACTATATCATAAAGATTGCAAACGTAAGAACACCCAATAAAATAATAAACGTAGGATTGTAATGTGTGTTGACCATCTTCCCACATACAGCCCGAATGTCATTTTGCTATATTGCAGATACACGCCTCCAACATATCAAAGACCAATCAGGCAGCCAAAAAAATTTCCCCAAACCCCACTATTCGGAGAAACCTTATGGTAGGGGTACATTAGACGCTTTGTTACGACTGAAGGCAACAATGAGAAAAAAGTTTGAGAACACTACTCGAACATACTAAAACTGACCAATCACCATAACTGCACGACATTTCGGAATGAAACCTAACCACCATAATTGCATGACATTTTGGACTGAAACCTATCAAATAGTACCTCATGGCCTGTCTGGCTGTACGAGACAACAATCAATCTAATGTGATCTATCGATACCTCAAGCATGAACATCCAACCCATTCCATAATTAGAGATATTGCAAATACTAGTTTAACGCCACATAAATAACTTTAGTGCCTCATCCGCCTGTCTACAAAAATAAATAATTTAAAATGCCGGACTTAGCACCATCTGTCGGTGCGTTTGGCAATCTTCGTTGTACACTTTCAACGAAATTTTTCGAATGGGAAAATGCATTTAAATTTAATGAAATGCGTCATGGAAAAGGTCATAAATTTTCCAGTGTGGGTACACTTGGACATTTCTGATTATGTAGTCTGAATACGGAAGTACATCGTATCATCAGTAAAAATACCCAACGTGAAATCCACATTGATATACACGAGCAGTATTAACGTTTGAGAAAAATCTTTAAAATAATAGCTTCAGGTTCAAGCAAGCAAGTCCTACACATAATTTTCACCAAGGAAAAAAACAAATCATGTGACATGTATGGGAAAACTTCCCAAAAGAAAATTCCTGCTCCTAAACTCCAGGTTTCATTTTTTCCAGTTCGTACACACAAGGCAAGTCTTTTCCGAAAGCGAGTGGCAACATTGTTTATTTGCCTCCAGAATGTAGACTGGTCACTGGCCACGAGCAAGAATGCAGTGCCTGATGGGGAAAAAAATGAAGTAGCGGTATCTTCTCCCCCTCCCTCTTTCGGGTTCTTTGGAATGGTGGCCATTTGATACAGCGTTGCCACTCTTAACCTTCCAATCTAACAACACATCAGATGGGGTTCAACCAGGGATTACTATGTATTTACATAGCATTTCCCACCTCTTCAGGTTAGGGTTTGAACTTGGAACCTCTGGGTCGCAGCCAAAGGTGACTGCAGGGTTTTTCTCGAAGGGGATGGGGGGACAGAGTAAGATGTCATATTATCCATCAGTCATAGAAACTTTATTATATTATTATTAGTATTGCTATTATTAGTATTACTTTACAAAGCACACAATTCGAAATACTTTGGTGTTGCATAAAAGTTCAGACTAGGGTCTACTATTGCCGGCCGATCGCGCTACGATACCAGGGGTTCCAGGTTCGAATCCCGGCCTGGGCATGGATGTTTGCGAGTGTCCATCAATTTCATATCATCACTCATTCCAATCGTCGCAAATTAGCGAAAAGTGGCACAAAAAGCGAAGCAAAATAAAGAAAATCAATCAATATAATTTACTATTTAGATAGAAACTGGATTTACATTGCTTCCTTTCCGTAAATATCTATTAGTTTGTTGATGAACAGTTCTCTCTATCAAACAGGCAGTTAATCTATTCTCCAGCGTAAAAATAAAAGTAATAATTCAAAATGAGAGGAGCCAATTATCATGAGATCCCCACTTTTCGTAATCCCGAACAGCCAAGAAATTCCAAAGGACTGAGGTTAATTCTTGATATTTTTTGCACTAAAAGTGTCTGAAATTTCTTTAACAGTTTTTTTTTAATTATTATTATTCCAGAGTACAAAAATGTAGATTCGAAAATTTGGACATGGGCAGGAAGTTTGAGATTTTTTTCACTCCTGGACGTCAGCATTATTAATGTCTTTCTCGATCCCCCAAAATGTTCCGTCCCGCACATCTCTAGTTACGGCAGTCAACATGATCCTGTCTTTTGTAAAAACATTCGTTATTTTGTTGGAAAAGGCAGTTAAATGGTGTAACTGAAGCCTGTAAATCGCAGAAAACAATATAATTTGTAATAAAATATCGCTACAATCTCACCATTCGAATTACATTAACATTTTCCAGATACCTCAGGGGGCAAGTGGCCCCTCCCCCCAGGGCCTGCGCATTACGCCCCCTATTCCACCATGGAGTTCGGCCGAGATAGAATGAGAGAAAAACAAAAAGCACAAAGGGAGACAAAGAGACATACAAAAAGTGACCAACAGAGAAACAGACTAAAGAAAGAAAAAATCAATTTGAGAAAATACCAAAACCATAAAGTTGTATCGTCATGCTTTTTGACTTGCACGAAAGCGTTTACAATGGAGTTTCACGGTGCTATATTGCATGTAAGATTATCTGACCTTTTAGAAAAGTTTGGCCAAAATGGAGGTAGAACCATCCCGTACCTCCCACCCCCTTCTTACAACGCCAATGAGAGTTCATTGTATCAAATTCCGAGATCATTCCCGAACCTTGTATCGAACAGTAAAATTTCGTTCCAACGGCTTGGCAACGCTGGATATTCGTTTTTCCAACTCTCAACGTAGGCGGAAACGGCGGCAAACGAGATGAGTATCAAGACAAGAATGCAATTCCGCTGTGTGTACCGAATAACAAAACTAACAAAATGGAGAAGCTCCTTTTTCGATTCTCTCGAACAGATGGAGCAGACTACCTCAAATGTTAATGGATAAACAATGCAAGCTTTTCTCATACAAAGCAACAGCGAACTCTATACGAAAGTTGTGGTCTAATACACGTTCAACCAGGGTGATATTTGAAGGGAATTGTTCCTCTGATTACTAATTTATGTCATTCGGGGGAGAAAGACCACATATAAATAATGTCCAGATACTTTTAAGAGTAGTTCGGGAAGCGTTTAACGACAGAAGTGTTGGCAATCCACATTCCCAATGGCAGGTCAGTCAATTAAAAAATCATACTTAGAGCCTGGATTTTAAAAAAAATGTATTAACTTAGGTTATATGTGCACAAATAAATATAATATAATGAAATACGTAACATATTTTTGCTCTTGTTAAACTAAATGTGTTTGCAAACATTGAAAACTATTTTTAAAGTGGCATTGTATTGCTATTTTTTTGTACAGACGAGAAAAAAATAATTTTACCCAGCATTTGTGACGAAGTGTGTGCATAACACATGACAGGTCATCGGTGTACTTTATATTTTTGGTCCTTTAAGATCGCGCTGTGAATTGTAACGAACATTTACAGAGAATTGAACTTTTAAAAAAGTAAACAAAATATAATGCCAAAACAAAAAAAAATACTCCGAAACAAAGCCAAAATATGCCCAGAATAAAATTAAAGAATGTCAAAAATAAAAAAAAAATATGCCAAGAATGAAAAATGATAACTATTAAAACAAAAGAAAAGCAAAAATGCGAAAAACGAACAAGAATGGACGAAACAAATGGGGGAAAAAGTATGGAGATATAGGAACAAAAAGCGGAGAAAAAAATCAGACAAAGAGAAAGCTATGAACACAATCTGTTATTCAACGCCTTGTACGTGCTATATGCCACATCAATAATTTCCAGTCATTGTCCCCTCGCAAGAACACCTCAGTGTTGACGTCATATGCAATTTGCATTGTTTAAAGACGACCTCGTAATAATTAACCCACTCCTTGCTCTTATTTTGCAGAACCAAAGAGACTAGTGAAGTCAACGCACTTTAAATTACCCCTGCCCTACCTCGTCCACCCCACAAGCAGTGTTGCCACAATGTGAACAAAATTTCCCTTTTCTGCGCAATCAACCTACAGTAATATTATGTACGATTGCCTGAGAAGGGAAATAACAGAAAATGAAGTTTATCGATTCAAATTGTACGTTTCGCGAAAAACATTCAAAATATCGAGATATTTATGAGAGTTGTTACCTCCTTAGGTTTGTATTAAAATGCTTTTACAATAATAATAATTAAATAATAGGAAGGTATTATTGTTCCCAGTTCCAATATAAATTGTTTTTGTGGTGGGAATAAATTACACGACAACCGAGACAATGTAATATGCGAGCCTAATATCTTCAGTCTCCCCTGAAATTTTGATATTTTTCATAAAACTCACCTTTCCCATTTAAATATAAAATTCTACTCAAATTTCTCTTCAATGAGAGAAATTTCCCTGGATGTGGCAACACTGCCCGCAAGAAAGCCTCGCCTAGCTAAACATCCGACAAGTGAATGGGCAGCAGGCACTGCGTTCGCTCTTTAGACATCACGTAACGGTGTCTGTGGCATCTGGCTTTTTGTCAACTGAAAGGAATCTGTGACACGACAAAATGTTATGAACTGCAACAGGAAGAGTCACGTGCCCATACCACACAGCATGGCAGTTGTAAAGTAAAGGATACTTCAGAAAAACAAGCACGCATTCTACAGGCTTGGCTGTCGTAAACACAAGCAAAATTATTGCAGAAAGGCCCAGAACTGAAGGACAGGTTGTAATTGCTTGTTTGGACGGCCTGCGAACTCAAGAAGACTACACGTAACTGCACTTCTGCTTTTGTGTAATAGCAAAAGAACTGTAGGCTCTAACAACATAGTTAACCTGGATAAGTCTGCCTATACCAAATAATATCAAGCAACACAAATGCACCAAATCGTGGTTGGTGCACTTTGACACAGGTAAGACCAGAGATGGATACAAATTATCCGACACGTTTCGGATGCAACGGATAATTCGGATATCCAAACAATTTGGAGATATCCGGATATCCAAACAATTGGGATATCCTGATAGTACAGATATCCGGATATCCAAACAATTGGGATATCCTGATAGTACAGATATCCGGATATCCAAACAATTGGGATATCCTGATAGTACAGATATCCGGATATCCAAACAATTGGGATATCCTGATAGTACAGATATCCGGATATCCAAACAATTGGGATATCCTGATAGTACAGATATCCGGATATCCAAACAATTGGGATATCTGGATAGTACAGATATCCGGATATCCAAACAATTGGGATATCTGGATAGTACAGATATCCGGATATCCAAACAATTGGGATATCTGGATAGTACAGATATCCGGATATCCAAACAATTGGGATATCTGGATAGTACAGATATCCGGATATCCAAACAATTGGGATATCTACATAGTACAGGTATCCGAATAATCCAAGAACCTAACTTTGGAGGGGGCAGAATCGAAATTTGGGCTTAACTTAGGGGAGGGGTGGCAGAATCAAAAAATTCTACCCTATAAAAATAGCGTCAACGTTACATTTTGCGAAATAAAAAAAAACATTACTTCTTATGGCTCAGGAAGTTAATGAAAATGTAATTTTAATAAAATTGAAAATTTGGGGGGTGGGGTCAAGCCAGGTTAAGCCTTTGTTTAAGCAAGTAATTTTGGTAGATTTGAAATGATATCATATCATATTTAGTTATTTAGCGTCGCTTTTCTGTCTGATTAATTGGAATATTCCGGAGTCTGAAATGGAACATGCCAATGAAGATAAGCACTTAACGAAATTAACTTAATGATATTAACCAGAGAGAACTTAACTAAAAGATTCCATTACATCCAGTAGTTGGCATCTAAATTTAAACCAAATTTTATATTTGTCACCAAGCCTAGACATAACCGAACTAGTGCTGTCTATGGTTATGTTAAAAAATTTATACACTAATATTAAATTTCAAGGTTACATATTAATGTACACATGAAGTTTAAACAAATAGAAAGCTATTTACAGTAAAATAACCGGTATCGACAATTTGGCAACGTGTAGAATCGCGATCTCACAGATTCCCGTTACAATGATGGACAATTTGCAATGGCTTATTTCGAAAACGTTGGGAATTTTGAAGCAGCCGAATACGACATTCTTTGAATGTTTTCGAGGTTTTCTGATAATGCCATGACACGACGATGCAGAGAAGATTCTTGAATCTGCGTGCTTGCAACCTTGGCCGACCACGAAGCGCTAACGTTGAGTAATGATTGCCTGGCAATGTTTTAAGACACGAACCAATTCGAAACAGTCCATTAACTGTGTCGGGCAGAATTGTAAATACACTTAGCCCCGTTACAGGGAATGAATATACTTAATTTATCTTTCGTAGGCTGAAGTGTGCATATCAGAAAGAGAATGTTCTTTGGTAAGGTGCATGTCTGTTAGTGACGAGTGTAAAGGAGGGAAAACATTCACTGTGTATTATTTTTTAACAAAATGTTATTTCCGCAAAAGTTTCTGTTATATATTTGGATTTCACTGAGAAGCCTTCTTTTCCTCTTCAAAATGCAACAACAAAAATATCAAATTGGAGTCATAATAATAATAATAAAAACTTTAATGACGCTTTATAAAAAATGAAAAATTACACAAGATGAAAAACTGATTTTACTAATCATTTTCCACCCCTGCCTGTCTCTTGAGAACTACACTCTTTACATAATTTCGTCAAAACTGAATACAAAATCATCTCTTCTGACGTAATCGAGTGACAGCCGGAAACATATTCATTATGATCATGGCGTTGCTATGCAGTAGTACTGTTGCACAAGATGTATTTCCCACCAAATAAACTATTGGTTGTTTGAAAAAACCTATATACCCTGTACCAGCTAACTGTAGGACAGGCGAACAAGAATAAGTCTCTGCGCAAGTAGTGACGCGAGACGGCTCCATCAATGAACGGTGAGAGAAACGGGATTGCGTAATGGACGACTGGAGTTACCCGATTTCCATGCTTCGCTCTGTCAGCGTTGCAAACTTTTGAAAACGATAATACGGTACGCACATCAAATGGCAAATGGACCGTATTTTTGTCTCCACGTCCGTACGCTTGATTTTAGAATTTTAGGGATTTATTAGGGATAAAACAGCAAGAGCAAATTTTGACCGTACGGTTGGCAACGCTGCGCTTTTACCACTCGACTTCCCTCTTCCTCCTCTGCCGCTATGCGCGACTCTGCTCTACAGTTAGGTGGGACAGGGTATAGTTTTTACGTCATAGAACAGTTTACATGTAAATACGAAATTAGAAGAAAACTAGGAATTCGATACAATTAATTGCATTGATCCCCAAAAGAGTTACCATTCCGAAACGTTTATTCATGTTGAATACACAGGATATTAATATATCAATTTAAACTTAATCAATTTTGCTTAATATTTTTACAAGTGTGGGCTATACGTAACAGCTATGGCGAAAATACTCCGAAACACAACCCATACCTCTACTCTGTTCATGGGCTATACGAATATTCAAGCACACGCTATGTTTAATCCGACCGTAAACAATTAATTTCGACTTCCTTTCTCGTCATAACGAGGCAATTTCTGCAACGTCACGATACGAGGTAAGGGAACTTCCGTGACAAGGGCCCTTGGGAGATCAAGAGGTCTAACAGAACATGTTATTGCAAGCATTTATAGTTTTTCTTCTCGGCAACATGGCGGCCAAGGACTGCTGAACATTCTTCAAGTTATTTTCCATCTGTTACCCAACATGTCGACGTAACTTTATCTTTCCACATTGGATGGGAGGCAAACGGGAAGCGTGACACAGTATTTGTTCCTATTGTCTGCGACTGGGGCGATAAGGTCATGGCCTAGTCTTCGCTGGGGCAAACTAAACAACGCACATGTGAACACCGATGTTAACATAATGGCAAGTACTTGATTTTTGTGTTTAACGTTACAAAAAGTATAATATTGCCGTGTCTTGTGGGAAAAATCTGTTTGTTTTCTTCATTTCTCTAAATAGACTATTGTAACGGTTAGTTCAAATGGGAATTTAGTTGCTGCCTATAAAACATTTGATTGTCGGATGGCGATGTTAATTGGACATTACGCATTGTCTAGTGCTGTAACTATACTTATTCTATCACTACATTTCGAGAGAACAGTACGAAATCACAAAAAATCATACTAACAAACCGCAAACTATAAACCCCCACTAAAGCTACCAAAAACTGAATTCACAACATACTATGTGAATGTGGGCAAGCTTACATACGAGAATCTGGACGCCCCGCCCTCTAGACAAGAAGAGATGAACACAAGCAGCACACACGCAAAGGTGACAGGTCGAAAATAGCCGAACATGAACGAAGAACCGAATTGGAAACTCAGGACAACCAAAGAAGCAGTGTTCATATCAATGGCCCAAAACCCTACCCAGCGTAGAATTCAAGCAATTATGGTCCCCTCTCCTCAAAAATTAGAAATAGTAGCATAAATGAAGCTAAAATTAGTACAGACTTCCGAGGAACGCCGTGGAGTAAGCAGTTGTTTAGAGCACTGGATTTGTATTATCATAAGTCTGTTGCAGGTTCAATTCCCACGACCGGCAAAAATAAATTACTTCACTAAAGACGAGAGAAGAGGTGCACCAGGAAGGATAATATGCAATTAACAATGCATGATCCAACATTTATGATTATTATTTATTTTAAATAAATCTCCATGCGTTACATTCTTGAAACAATAATCCGAGGTTGTCAGAATCCAATGCTTTTGGGATGTCATAATTATAGGTTTAAAACCTGCACAAAAACTTTGTTTACTAAACCGGAAAAAACAGGATCCGAACTATCTATCTCGTATATACATATTCTATGAGTGAGACGTTGGCTAGAGCCATCTATAGAATCGTTCCAAACTACTCGTGCTCCATTGGGAACTCTAGTATTCGTATCAATTCCATTCCAAATCGTTACTGAATATTAGTATTAAGAGATTACCAAAATTCGTGTAATAGACTGACCTGCCATTCGGTTCGTAATGAACTTTGAAATATTTTACATTGCAAGCTATGGATAGTTTCTTGTAAAACAATGTGAAAACACTGATAATTACTGTTGCAATACCTTCGAAACAAGCTACAAACATGAAATGTAGTTAATTAATGTTAATTTCAACTTGATGCTGCTATATACATATTCTCCACCGAACAGTCTATTTTTTCACTTCTAGACAACAATCTACGTGTATTTATCAAAACCTAAATGGCTCCGAAATAATCAAAGGTAGAGTGAATTTTTGCACAGATAGACTAGGCAGGACCTACAGTTTAAAGTGGGATTCGAACTACTGTGCAATTGGTAGGGACATTGAACTTTCGCGATGCGCGAAATCGCGAAATGTGAAGGTAAAAAAAAAAAAAAGATGCAATTTTGAACATTCTGCACGTAACTACACCCCCAAATGATGAAATATGCATGAGTTTTATTCGCGAAGTAATGCGAAATGTGTGCTTTTCCACGAAATGAACGCTTTTTCGCGAAATAACCGTGAAATATCATCAAATTAAGTAGAAGACACGTAAAAACCGGCAATCGAGGTTGTGCGCGCAAACTGTCGATTTGTAACGAAACATTTGCCTAAAGTTTCCTACCACTTGCAGCTGAAGAACGTTTTATCTTCGATCACATCAGGAAGACGCTACAAATTTGGATTTCCCATGCACATAATGTCAGTTCGAAAACTTCGCCCCTGTCAAGCTGCATTCCTTTCTTCCCCCGAATGTCTACTCAACTTCCAGTTTCATTGAACTTGCTAGCTGTAGCAGCGATAAGATTAGTCTGTTCCCGCACATCAAGGGAAACAATGGTGTCATTTGTGTCCAGTCATGCATGAATTTTGTTTATCATCATGTGATTTTCAACATGTGTTTGTGTATGTGCAGTAGTGATTATTTTATTTGTTGGGTAGCAAGGATATCCTTTAAATACATACAATGAATAAATCACTTGAGATATGCAATTTAGAAATGAAGTGATTTTGTGTTAATGTTTTCATTTTGGTTGGGCAGCTAAGTACTTGTGTATGTGTACAGTATATAAAAATGAAGTAGTTTATAAATTTATAGCTCTTTCGTATGTTGTTTCCTCCCATACTGAAAAAGTGTGTGCCATTTTTTCTTCCACCGCTGGTATATACCGCTGATCTAACATTTTATTTACCGCTCTCCTCAGATTTTATTTACCATAAATTTGTCTCCTTAGCAATTGGCCTTCACCGGGTATCAAACTAAACGTAGAAATATGAATTTTGAGAAATCAAAAACACCTGTAAATTACATATTTACAAATTATTAATAATCTTGACTGACGCATGCATTCGTGTGTTCGAATCCATGATAAACGTATTTATATATTTAGTACCCAATACAAAGAAATAACCAGTATACCGATACAACTGTTACATTTTACTGTTTTTTTCAATTCATACTACTTTGTTATATAATAGGAAAGGAACTGAATTATCGATTTGATGGTTTGATTAGTACAGTATACCAAGCAAATTGTCCATTACCAGGTTTGTTCTCTTTATGTAAGGAGAGCTTCACAAACAAACAAAACACCAAACAAGCTACTGGCAACCCGTGCACTAGCATGTGTAAAAATCCAGTTCTTAAAAACAAGAGAAAAATTGATGAAATTAGTCATGGGCAAATTGCCGTACAATGCTTTCGCATCCCACTGCACAGGTGGATATTTTGCGTTTGCTCTCTAAATGCAATTCCAACTACTTGTTCAAATGAGGCTAAAACACGCAAAGTTTATAGCCTATGCGCTAGTTGAAGTTGAATTTTCTTGATATTAGTTTGTGAAGTGCCGTTTCCTTGACTTCTATGTCCATTGTTCCCCATTTTCTTTGATTTTTATGCGATCTTACTTTGTTTCCCTCTGCATCTGTCGCTCGAGGGATCTATCGTCTTTTTTGGTTTATTTTCAGTTCACTCTGGCCGTGGGGTGAGGTGAGTGTTGTGCCTGATGATTTCAGTGCCAATCTGGTTCACTGCTGGGTTGTTGTGTCCTCTGAGTTCTGTCCAGAACTTTGTTGTTAGTCTCTTAACTACATCATCTATCTTATCAATTTCTAGATCTTCTTGGATTTGCTGATTGGTTGTGTATCTATCGTGGCCGCTTATTATCCTTGCAGCTTTGTTCTGGATTATCTGGATGCGCTATCATTAGTTCTCGCTATTAATTACGCCCAGAGAGGTGATGTGAGTATGAAAGTCATACACTCAGGGCCATTTTTCATAGGTACTAATGCTTGAAACTGATCTGTCCTGGAATTTTATATTGTACTTAATTATACTATACACGTTGACGGTGAAAAAAAACTACATTCTATTTCATAAATAATTTACCACATGGTTTGATGATCCGATAATAACATGTCGCGCCATCTATGAGGCATTATCCGAACTAGGACCTACACATGCGTATTATGTTCATTCCCAGAACGAACGTTGTGCCGGTTGAAGCATGAACTAAAACCATACCAGAATATAATAAAACGTTGAAATGTGCACAACGGGAGTTCAATTGTGAAATTATGCAGACGTCAAAATGCCTCTCTCATGTGTCACCGAGAACGGTGAGAAACTTGCTTTTAAAAAAATCAGGAAGTTACTGGAAACAACCTTGGTGCTAAATCGCTTATGATGAAGGAAAATTTCTGGTTTGTGGAATTCTACTGGCTACCATTGTTTTTTCCCCCTTGACAAAAAATCAAAGCTTGCTTCCTTGTGATTATTACCTCGAAGCAACTTTTGGCATGGTAGAGCCAATCACGTTTGAGCATTAAATTTTTCAATTTGTGATTTCCTGTTAGCGTTTGACTCGTGTTAACATTGATCAGGTTTTTATTGTATCTCGTGCGGCCCACGTAACCACTGCAAGTCGGTGGTATATCAAAGTGAAAATTTGATCTGCTTTACCGGAACAATTCTTATTTACGCCACTTCAAGTGAGGTTTCACTTTTGGAAACAAAAAATAATCAGCACATGCTAGGTCTGGAAACTACGGAGGGTGGTCAAGCACAGTCACACTTTGTCTGACCAAAGCACCTTGACGATTGTCGCGTTGTAGTGCAAAAGAAACCAGTCACCAGATTCACACATGCCCGGTCCATCACGTCGAATTCTTTTTAGGAGCCTTTCACGTTGGTGAAACTGAATGCAATGTAAAGAATTCGGAAAGAGAAAAAGCAGGATAAATTAGTATTTTCGAAACCTTGTAAGCGTCGAAACAAGATGAAAATTTTGTTAAGATAATTTGTTTGCCTTAATGACCGCTGTACAGTGGCATCCACGAGTATTGCTGTGCAAATTATCCATGACTATTTTCATTAATTTTTCTCTTACATCCTGTGTTTTTATGCGATGGATTTTTATGTATGCTGGTGCAGAAGTTGTCAACAGCTTATTTTGAGTTTTCTATTAATTCTTGAAGCTCTTATTGGGTCAAGCAAAATGCAGGAGCATGGTAATGGACTATTTGCACGGTAATACTCATGAATCCCACTGTACCATGTGAAAATTTGTACGTTTTGTCTTGATATCCTCCATACTGTCCATTGGATTGATATGATTCTTATTTAGAGTCGCTTTTCTGCCACTCTTGGCTAATCACGACAATGAGGATGAGTGATATGATGAAACCGATGAAGGGACACTCACAAAGAACACACATGACCAAGCCGGGATTCGAACCCGGACCTCTGGCGTCCTAGCGCGCTGTGCTAACCACTCCGCCACGGAGGTAAGCTAACATTCACTGCAGATCTCTTGGATGTCCAAAGCAGATAAAATAAGAATATATTTTGAATATACATTGTATTACAGGGTGTCTATACCAAAGTAAATCCAAAATTCTTGACTTTTCACGACTTTTTAACCTTATTTTTTTTAGTTTTTCTTAACCTTTATTTATTCGACCCTTACTTAGGTAAAGTTGGAAATTAGCATTTAAGAAAATATATATTTATTTAATGAAAAACTCCTACAAAAAGGCCAGTTAAAGTTAAAACTGGAGATGTAAGTAAACAAGAGATTTAGACTTGCCTTTTCTATTAATGTATCCTGGACTATGGGAAGACTAGCGGGGTTATACCAGTATAATCTTATGTGGGGCTCGTGTTGACCCGGAATGTTTGTGATTGTCCCTTCATCCTCATCTTCACAAATAGCCAAAGTGGTAGAAAAGTGAAGCAAAATAAACTAAATGAATCAGTCTTTGTGATGGCAAAAATTCTTGATCACAAGCAGTGGCGAAGCGTCCTATGAGGCCCGGAGGCCGGGCCTACCCTAATATATTTGTCTATAACGGATTATTTTATTACTCATAAATTTCATTAAACGACGCTTAATAAAAGAAAACTGAAATTCTTGGTCTTCCGATAATTACTGCAAGTTTGCAACACTGCCTGGAACCGTATCTGAGCATTCAGCGAGGCCCGCCTGAGAGTGCCTCAGCTGGTCCCATAACAACCTATGTGATTCGTGCGGGAAAGCATAATTTTAGGGGTGCGTTCGCCTGTAATGTAACCTGAGAGGCCGGCCTCTTTTAAAACTCTCTCTCACCCCCTCTTCCTGACTTCCGAAGAGTGGCGATCGTGTACGAGCGCGTGACGAAGCAGGCAGTGGACGTACAGAGCTTGTTGAAGCAGTGTTTCCATGGAAGATTCAGAGCTGTGCCGGGAGCGGAGCACACCCAGCTGCTAACATGTAGCGAAAATGTGTTGCTAACACCTCTAAACCTGGCCTCCTAACCTATCAAAGTAGGCATTATTAGAATTCTAACTGCAAATAATGCATGCAAGTTGGTTACCAGTGTTAAGTTTGTTGCTTTCAGCTCTTTTGAGGAACCGCTTTTCGCGAAGTGTTAGCTGCTGGATGTGCCCCACACCAATCTCGATTCAGAGAGGGAAAGTATTTTATTTCTTTGAGGAAAGGGATATTGAGACGAAATTTCCTTTCATGATTAGTGACATAACTGAAAACGCGCTACTTTTAAAATGGGGCAAAGTACAATGCAAACGTATAGAGAAAATCCAAGTTACTGAAATTTTCTGGTCGGTGTGTTACACAGTCCGTGTTCTCATTTAGCATTTCATCATTTTCTAAATCATATTATATTTTTTTAAAAAAAGTCACCTGTTGAAGAAGAATTATATGCATAAAAAAGTTAAAAAGAAATAATTGATTGATAGATTTAGTTTATTTTACTTTGCTTTCTGCCATTTTTGGCTAATTGGGAAGATGAGATTGAGCGATAATATTTAGACGAAGGGACACTCACAAATAACACCTATACCCAGGTGAGGATTCGAACCTGAGGCCCTTGTCGTAGCACGCTGTTATAACCAATCTGCCGCGGAGGTCAGCATTAAAAAGAAATAAACGCTAAGTGACGATCAAGTGAACCAACCATTTCTGTAATGCGAGAAACATTTACAATACTGTTATTGAAGTAGCAAATAATTTTTACGAGCAGCTTTAATCTAACAAATGTAAGATGGCTAGGGCCTGACAGAACGGCTTTTTCATTGGGTGACGCGTGGTCAGAACATCGAGTCTCATTGTCACTTTTTCCTGACCTTCGAGACAGAAGCGCCTTTATTCTCAGATATCTAATCGAGACTAGATTAAAGTAGAATCTGAACCAATGCCTCCAGGAGGAATCGAACCTTCTACTTCTTGATTATAAGGCGAGAGCGTTAATCACTAGATTATCCTTTACAATCACTATCCCGACTTAAGTAGACGAGATTCAGGCAATATGTTATCTTTTATTTTCTAGGGGCTATATTTTAACATACTACTGTTAAAAAAATCACATCTTCCCCTCCCCCCAAACCCTGCTCCGTCCTGTGCCTACCCTTCCAGAGACAGCACGCTTCGCCACTGATCACAAGTATATCTTGACTTTTTATTGACTTCCATGAATGGTACACTCTCTGTATTATGCACACCTTATCAGGAAAACCACCTTCAGTTTCATATCCACGAAATGTTTCAATCACCATTAATTACTTCTACATCTGAGGTGCCAAGAAACCGATACAAACAAGTTTCGAAAGGTGATATTTCCACATACCGTTTCCAAGGTGGGAAGTTTGTAAACGAATTTCTCTCGTCGGAGTGAAAAGCAGGCACCCTTTCACTCGGGTTGACATTGGGACATCTTCGTTGATTTCTCTGGTAAATTGCGTGGGGGGAAAAAACTGGTTCGAACACACCCAGAACACAGCGCCTTGGAATTTGAGAAAGTGTGGAAACGTTTATCACATGACAAGACTCCTGCGCGCGAGACTTGTTGCCTGACAGCTGCACCGATCTAACAACAGAGGGGAGTTATGTCACTCGCGCAAGATAATGCAAACCCGCGTTGCTAATCTTCAATGAGCAAACTTTGTAAAGGTCGCACGGTAATCCAAGAGTCTGCTGTCTGTAAAGAGAAAGCCTCGAGCTTAAGGGGGGAGGTGTAAGTTTTAATGTATGCATGCCAGAAGTAAAACTCTCAGAACGTTTATATTGTAACAGGTTTACTTAAGAACCTTTCATATTGCTACAGTTTAGTTTCAAAACAACTTTCACGCTCATTTACTTTCTTGCCCCAAGTAGATTTCCTTGCTGCATACATGGATTCGTTTTAACACCCAGCAATTCTGAGGTGTCCTCACGAATACAATTTCCACATTTTTTTGACTGGAAGAGACGAGAAAAGTCGCCAATTTTGTGCCCTGGCAATGGAATTACTGTCAAATAGATGAATAATTGAATACTTATCGAATAACAAAAATGATGTTATATGTAGTTGGAGAAAAGTAAGTTTCTGATTAAAATTTTATGCATATTATTTTGAGTAGTAGTGTGCATAAATCTACTTTGTAATGTCCTTCAAAGTCGTATGATCCCAATATAATCCTTGCCTTCTAAAAAGTTCACAGGAAATTAATAACCATCGATTATGCAACGAATGCTAATATTTTCATTACTTAATTTTAGTACTTGGTAAGTCTTTCGGGGGTTCCGGACCCCTGGACCCCCCTAAATACGTCTTTGTGCTCAGGCCACTGATAAAACTTGAATAGTGCAAATTACAATAATAGTAATTATAATTTAAGATAATTATCACAAATAAAAAAAAACAATTTTATTCTGAATTATTATTATATCCTTGGCATATTTTATTATTATTATTTTGCATTTCATGCAGTTAGTGTACTGAAATACATAGTTTTCCCATTTCTGTGAACACTACATTTTCCAAGCTTGAGTTTTTATACATTATACAATCAGCCTTTTGATTGTATAATGGCTGGCCTGTGTAGAGGATCATATAATTGCATGAAAAGTCAAATATCAAGAAGCATTACACAACACTTTCATGTCAGGTTAGGTTAGAATGTAGAAATAAGATTATTATTATTATGAAAGGCAAAAACAGTTGACACAACCTGGCAACACCGCCATGGATTTTGTGCGCTCGTGGTATATATTTTTAACCACGAGCGCACGCAGCCTTTTGTTTGTGCGCTCGCGGCCTACGGCCGATTTGGCAATAAAAACAAACATAGTGAGTGGGTTAGGAGGGGCGAGAAAACCAAAGGTGTCCAAATTTGTAACAATGGTAACTGCTGTCATACAATTTGAGCTGACATTAAAATAGGGGAATGATCTGGTACTGAGTTTGAGTAAAATCGAATGAAAAGTATCGATATGGTGGACTTTGGGTGCACGGTGTAGGTGGAAGTGACGTCATATTTTGCAGTAGTTGATTCATGCCAGATGCTTGGTTCTGCAGCATCACTCAGGACTAACAAACCGGCAGGTCTGTAAATTTTCATTTTGTATTGTGACCTGTATATTATCTAAAATATAAAAAGCTGGAAATCTCTAAATTCATGACCGAATGTTGGTCATCCCAGTTGCATCCGATGCCCGAAACAAAATTTCATTTTCAGGTCTGAACTAATCGCTACCCGGTCATAAATTACACCTCTTTTACTCCTGAGCGAAGAATGGCAACATTGAATCAGTTCAGAAACCCGTCTCGCCCACTAAGTGGATGAAGTTGACACTAAAGTCGTGATTGGGAAGACTGCTGCAGGTTCAATCGCCGCTTGGGCCAATCCCACTGAAGTGGCCAATCCGGACGAACGCCAATATGCGTTTCACGGTAATCCACGGAGGCACGATTCATGGATCTCTCCCGCGCAAAGGCAGCAGGTCATTTCCGGTCATTGAATGTAAGCACACACTACGTTGCACTCCTCTACTTACAGGGTGTTTCAAAAGATTCTGGCCAGGTGTTCATTTTAAATCAACTTCCCTCACCCTCACGACTCTTCCAAGCCCTCGCCTTCCCCCACAAGTCTTCTGAGGGGTGAGGGGAGTTCTGCCCTTATGGTCGCCCTTCGGATGGTGAACACCTATGCTTCTGACCAGTTCGCGTATAGTCGAAAAAATCGAACGAAAACTTAGTTTATTTTCTCAAAAAGAGATGGCACTAGAGTAACATAACAATTTAAAAATAAAATATTTTGTACAATACACACTGTTTGCGAAAGATGTTATGTTAATATATTTGATATACGTATATTCTTGTATTAAGTATGACAAATCTGAACAAGACTAATGTAATTTACTCTCCACGTCAGTAATGTTCTTAGTAGTTCACTATTTTACTTATTTTTGTTCATAAGCTAACACCAAATAAAAATTAGCGATAATGCAATTTATGTCAATACTTCGACTAGCCCATAGTGCACCAATAAAGATAAGATTTTGCATTTTCAGTTGATCATAGGGAACCTGCGTCACATTGCAGAAAACAAAAAACTATTAAATATTCAAAATATGGTTGAAGATAAAATGAGTTGCAGAAATCGACAAATAGACAAAAACCGAAGTTAAAACTAGTAAATCGTGAAGTGGATAATACTAATATGGCAGGGTATTTTCAGTATCTTAGTTACATTTCCAAATATTTAATAAAATTTGTTGCTTTCGCGCGCGCACACACCGTACAATCCTTTTCGAAACTTTTATCTTTTGGTTGCACATTAAAAGTAGTTATTTTATAGTGTTGTGTATTTACATTGTCTGCCGATTAACCTCCACCATTTGTGGAAATCTTATTCCTTAAAATTTATGAAAATGATTTCATGTTCATCTGCTATTCATCCAATAACGTTACACTGAATGACAGTAGACGTGAAAATTTCAAACACAATATGACAATCCTCTGCTGTTGCTTTTCGGAAAGTATAAATAATGCAATTAATATGTAAATTACATACCACCACAGCGTGACCAATCGAAAGGAAACTCACCTAAGGAAGAAAGAAGAACAGGATTAGAACGGTGCTTCAGACTTCTTCCTGGATGGGAAATTGACACATTACTTTATTTAATATTTTTACAAAAAACTTCACTCATACAAGAATGTAATTCTTAAGAAACAAAGTGAACAAACCAAAACCATAACTCAATAAAATATTAGATTTGCAAATATTCAATTTTATGAAATGCCAGTACGTACAGTACAATTTAAGTTCACTATACTGTAAAAAATAAAAAATTCTAGACCAAAAGCATAATTTCTTGACATTCTTGACTGGTAGGCATCCTGATAATTGAACCGCAAATAATCTGTCATCATGCAGAAAAATTTGCCATGTGTTCCCCTAAATGCAATAATAAAAAATCAAACTTTTTTTTATCAACACAAAGACTTGTACAGAAAAAAATGTGATAAATTACAGATCAAGATTTTAAAAAACTGACTTTTCATAACCCCTGTGCCACAGATAGCAGCCTTGAACCCCAATGAACTCTTTATTTCGTTTCAGGTGCACAAGTACTGAATTAAGTATTATTCCAGGCAACGAAGCTCTTTCGCTATTGGCCAGGAAAGGACCGGTCTCCCAATGCAACAGGACGTCGAGTTACCAGAAAATTACAAGTCTCCTGGTGGAATTACGTAGGTTATGAATCTGAGTCGTGAGGATCATCAAGGATTTTTACATCTTCCATGTTCCAGACCCCGCCCCTCAGCTCGTGGGAACGTGACGAGAAGAACATGGACACTATTACCCTTTCCGAATTAAATAATCACGAATCAGGAGGGGAAGGGGCGGCAAGGCTCATGGAAATTTAACAATAGTTTCTTTAGTTTCAGAACAACGTTTAATGGAATCAAAAGAACACCCTATTATACAGTGTTACACCTGAGAATTTTAAAAAGTCCTCAATTTCGATGTTATCTTTTAACAGTGCTTTTCTTTCGGAACAGTTGAGAAGCGATTTGTTTTTTGTTTTTTAAATAATTACGTGCTCATCGTTTCCTTCCGACTATGCGTATCGACTCAACTAAACATGCTTCTCTCACGACCAAGAACACTTTAGCAATGCGCCCGCCAGAAGTCTATTGTAGTTTGTAACATTACTTTTTAGAATTTCATTTGGTTGCTTTGCCTAACTATTTCATGGCGGACCGAGTTTCAGTTTGCTTGAATTCGCAGCGCGCTTCGGTTGCTCTATTGCTTCCAACTCGTTAGCATAAGGCAGTTACAAAAAATACATTATATAAGCTGATGTCAAGGAATATTAAAAAAGAAATGTCAGTCAACAATTCGATATCATCCAAAGATGTTATGAAATGAAATTGTGTAAGCATTAATCGTTATTTCAGGTTCCTCCTGTACAATTTGCATTTTGTTTGTGCAGTTCTGCTCTTGCCAACTCTTACGTTAATGGTGAGAGCTTTAATCAAAACAGAACATGAAGCGTGCTTACTGTAGCCCTTGTACGCAGAATAATGAACATGTGAAGAGAGCAGCAATCTTTAGCCACAAAAACAAGAGCAATGTGAAAGCTACAGCATTAAGACACATATCACCTTAAAAAAGGATAAAACAATTGTACTTGATGTGTACACGACTAACATATAAATGTATACATTCTTTAAGTTCATGTCACACACATTGCATAATTGTAACCAGGGAACGGTTTTATATGAAATTAGTTATATTTTGTCTTATCCTTGCGCATCATGGTATGTAGACTGGAAAAATTAAGTTTTTATTTTCCATATATTTACATTTATTAGGTTTTACATTCTATTAAATATTTTAGTTATTTTTATATATTATTTCCATATTTAAGAACATTTCTCAACATATACTCCATATTCGCGCAATAACTACATATTCCAGTGTGACCGAAAGAGTTTGGTGAAATTCTTGCGAATAACTAATAAATTTGACATACACTCACATTACTTCTTGCAATATTCAACGCACTTTTAGTCAATATAAATCCATCTTACAACAAAATGTTATTCATTGTTTTGGAAACAAAAAATAAAAACAAATTGTGTTTTACAATTAATGTCAATGTACTATATTTTATGTAGCTCGTGTAGCGTTTTATATTATTAAAAATATGTTTCTTTACAATTTTAAGTCCATATTTAACTCCGTATTTTGGTAAAAATAAATATATATTTACATATTTGGCACAATTTTACTAGATAAAAATTCGTTTCCTGATTATAAGAAATAAGTTATAATTTCGTTATCTGTGCAAATAAATATGTACAGGTGGGTGAGAAGTAGGCATTCAAAATTTGCTGTAGTTTTTGTAATATTTAAGCAATCTCAATGTATATATACAGAAAATGTCATTATGGAATAAGAATAGGCTATATACATGTGCCAGCTCAGAATTCAATGTAGGCACCGGTGGCATCCACCAGCTTCCTCCAACGAAAGGAGTGGATGCAGTGCGCCGTTTTGCATGAAATCAAGTTCTTCATGTTCCCTCAGCGAGATACGATAGGCCAAACACACCCTTGCAACATTGTCAGGTAGCGTTCGCCATTCATGGTGTCAGGCAGAAAATATGGACCTACGACCCTATCATATCGCGAAATTCGAATGAGTGTATGTAATCCTATTCCATAATGTATATGTACAGAAAGTTTCAGTGAGATTGATTAAATATTATTACAAAAACTACAGCAAACTTTCAATGCCTAGTAACTTTTCACCCATCTTGTAGATTGAAACATTCGTATTGTGCGGATAGACTGATCTGGGGATTAATTTACATCGTAACCTTGCAAGCACGAATACCAGAAACAAATGTGTTTAGCAATGGATTGGGGGAACTTTAGCATCCATATTATCATGCAAAAATGTTGCGACAGCATTGTGCTGTTTGCACTAGCTCATTAAAACCAAGATAGTCGAAAATATTTGTAATTGCGTGACCCTATATCAACGCAGTGAACATTTAAACAAAAACAAGCAACACCAAATAAACAATATTGCAAGTTGCTTGGGATTTTCTCTGTACCAGTTCCCACACTGTCTGTATATGACTATGTCGTATGAATGAAGTACATCCCCTGACTTGGAATTGCAAATTTAACGTCCGCTATGAAACAATACGGGAAAGAACTGTGGAGTTACATGGATATTTTACGACAAATTAAAAACGCTGCAGAAGTTTATGAACTCATGCTTGAGAATGTGCAATACCCATAAGCTCAAATGTGCGGGTCCGAATTCGAGGTGGAAAGCGCTATTAAAACACTAAAAATAAATGTGCGCTCGGTTGTTTCCACACTATTTGCTTGAATTACCACCCATCGTAATCTCTAAAGATTAGCTCATTAGAAAGAAAATACTTTTAAGTCTCGCTATGTTTACATTCATACTCTACTTCCTAGCTCAATTACGACGATCCCAAAACGCCTATGTTAATCACTACACTGTCGGGGCTGGTAGTGTCAGTGAAGTATTCCAATGAATGTTTGTGAATGCACATAATTTACATATTTCACCAAAAAATATCAGCATTTGTAGCGTGCATGCTTCACAGACAAATGAAGTGAAACTTTGATACATTTTTAAAGCGTCACACACGTAACACATTTTCGTTCATGCTTTTCACGCATTCAGGCTACGTTGTGATACTCAAGTTTTTCTCATTAAGACATCACAAAGTACTTCATAATTCTCTCAAATCGGTTCACTATGAATATTTAAATCCAATCGCATGTCTATAGAACCTTACATTTTATATGTGAAATGTCACACGAAACGCTGGAATGCTCCCAGTACAGAAAAAATTATGCAAAACGTTGACATATTTCGGTAGACAGAATGTATAGTGTTTAAACGGAGTAGCAATGATATCAAGGGCACTGTTTAAATACAAATGCAAGAACAAAACTTAATTCTTCTACACTTAAAGCGAGCGAGGATGTAGCATACGCTTATAAACGAATTATACTCGAACTGCCACATACGAAAACAACATTTAACACTAGTTTATTGAAGCCTATAATCCCCAACATCGTAACACTTTCTCGCCCAACAAGCACTTATATTCTCCGTGTCATTCATCACAAAGATAAGAAGAGTTGGTCTAGATTGTAATTTTGCGGGAAAAAAATATGAACTAGTTCATCAGTGACTGTCGATCAATATGTCCACTTTTGTAGATACTAAGATGTCCTTATTAGATAAGTAGTCCTCTGCTGAATACAAAATACCGGATTGTAGGGTGAGAAACTTGTTTGCTGGCGTTGGGTACAGGAAAAACCTATTAGAAAATCCACGTCAGAGGATATGATGTGCATGCGACAGCTCTTAATACTCTCGGAGTAATTTCAACCGATTTCAAAATTCTAAACATCGGTACTATTAGAAAAAAAACTTGCAAGTAAAGACTCAGTACTATGCAGGAGTCTGACATTAGGAAAGGGGGGGGGCGTGGCCCCCGGAAAATGAATGTAAGGTTCGTGGACCGAATTGAAATTAATGATAAAAAGGTTCTTTACGGTCCAGTACCCATTCACCTTTGCTGATTTTCTCTCCAGGATCGGAAAGGGTGCCTGTCATTCATCACAGGATAATTAATTCCCAGTTTTATCCTCACTTCATGGTAAATAATAAAAAAGGTATGTTGGTTTCATTGGAGCAGCTGTCAAGAACTTCCTGTAAACGGCATTGGGATGGGGGGGGGGATCCAAGGTCAATCAAAGCTATATAAATGGGCGACCCTGTAAAGGTACAAAAAACAAAGAAAGGATGTGCCGTGCCCCCCCCCCCAAAAAAACAGTGGACGAGACAGCAAATGGACAAATGTTATTGCAGACGCGATTTAAAAAAATATATGGAAAGGAATGGAACGCAATCATCGTGAGAAATTCGCGATGATCAAGTAGTTAGCCTGTCAAGGCAAAAACTTATCGACGTTTCATTCACGTTCGCGTTATGCACAGATGAGGTAAGCGGCACTGGACCTACAGTTCAGAGTTGGAGCAGAGGTAATGTGCATGCATCGGAAGTCAGGAAATTGGGAATCTCTTTTACAATGAGACAACGTTAACCACTATGCCGAAACCACTGCATCGATTCATTGGTACGGACATAATTCGAGGCAAAAAAATTCCTAGCACACATTTTGTTTTCTAATTCATTTTAATTACTTTTGCAATAGGATGTTCAATAATTGAGAGCACTAAAAATACTACTCACAATTCGTTTGAAGAACGATAATATAATGTTTAGTAATGAAATTCTTAAGGAGAAGCTGTATTCTGCCTATTGACGTTTTTATTTCATCACATGATGATCACATTGTGAAAAACAGAAAGAATGGAAATGTTTGGACAATTCGCCTATTACTTTGTTGTTGGGTGTACAACTTATGTGTACTCGTTATGGCTGGTTTTCCAGGCAATTTCAAGATACTCTCAGAGATCATTCTGTGCTGCTTTAACACGCAAAATAACGAAATTTTAAGTGTTAAGTTCATTTTCTATTCAGAATATTCACGAGAATAAGTTCGTTCAAAAATAATGAACAACGTAGAAAAAAAAATGAGGGATGTATAAGGGGTGATGATTTTTCAGACACACAAATGTCAACTTTACTTCCACATAATACAACCCTGGACAGCATTTTGCAGACTAACGAGGCCCTGACGTCTGGACCCATAGCCAGTATAAACATCTATGGGACCGTGGACCGGGTTTGAATTCTGACCTGGGCATGTGTGTCCCTTCAGCAATTTCATCATATCATTCATACTCACCTTCGCGATTAGCTTGAAGTGGCAGAAAAGATAAGTAAATCAATCAATTCTTATACATAGTCGAATTAATTGTAGATTAGTGTGAAACCATACGGCGATCTTCTACTTTTAGTCTAAAAAGTGATCTCCCAGCTTCCCCTCTACAATTAAGCGATCACCCGCTCTTCCCAACCGAGACATTGAAACCATGAAGTGTTAACTCCCATAAGCGTGGTAGGCGATCGTCCCTTTGGCATCTAAAATTAAATCTTTACTGAGCTTAATAAACAACAGAACAATGTTTACCCGCCACCAGGAGAGGACATTAATCCAAGGAAGACCAAAGCCTATGAGAGTGCATTTCCGTACAGCAAGGCCAACACTGCTGGACACAGATTTGCAATTGCATATACATTTTTTGCTTGGGACGTTTTCTGTAATTATTTTTTGCCAGCTCAGAAGAACGGACTTTTAGTTTTTCCAGTCGTAGTCAGTTTGTTTCGAGATGAAAACTTTTAGCACCATCTTGTAGTAATTTCACAAAATATCTGTGTATGCCAAGGGTAGGCAGGATATGAAAATGAGGCTGCGTGACCTTGAACCATCCAATAACAGGCCACCTTCTATGTACGATATCTTTACTCCCAATCGGCAGACAAGTAGTCGCAGTGCATCAGCAAGGTCTGTTGATGTATGTACCGTAGTGTTGCAAACTGTATGGTTAAATATCTACGTACAGGAATTTATTTGTGCCATATAATGACATTACCAGCGTTGAAGTAGATTAGCTAAACCTTTTTTAAAATTATAATGGAAAGGTTTGTGGCGCAGTAACACACACACAACTATACTTTTTAAAAGAACAACATATTATGCATCAGGGTGATGGGTTGAAAAATAACTTTTGCAAACATTGAAAGCGGAGGAGATTTTTATCAAGAAATGACTAATGAGTTTGCAAAGCCAGGGGAAGACTGACTACCTTCCACCTAATTAAAGGTCGCTTTCAAGGAATAAAGACCTTAAGGACTTTTTACTTTAAATTTTCTGAGCTGCTTCCCCAAGGATAAAAGTCACCACCCGCCACTGTCAAAGTCAAGTCGTAGGATAATAGAAGCTTCCCCAGGTGGGAGAATAGTACAACGTAACGTCATCGCAAGGTATATTCAGGGTGAACCGCTGGTTACGTAACAAGGATCATCCTCGGCAACAAATTCACAGGCTGTTCTCATGTCAGAAGGGCGGATGTCGCCCACGAGGACGTTTCGCAACAGCAATAACGCGTATGAGGCGCTGGAATGCGACGTCGGCGGTGAATTATTCAATGCCCCCCTCCACCCACACTCCTTTGACATTGACACCCAGGCCGCCGTCCTTCATGTAACCTTCCAAGTCTCTGAAGACATTCTCACACAATCAAAAACCAACAAAGTGGAGGAAGGGGGAATTAAGGAAACGTCCTTCAAAACCGAGGAGAAAAACTAGTGGCCTTAACCTGCCTAATTTGATTCTTGTTGTTTAGGGTCGCTTTTCTGCCAACTTTGGCTAATCGCGACGACGAGAATGAGTAATTTTTATAGCATGGGCGCATCAGCACTATTGCATCCGTCATGCAATACGGGGATAAGTTCCTTAATTAAAACAAGATCTCCATACAGTGTAGTCAAATGCTGAGGACAACACGCAACCCTACAGACGATTATACTGGCCGTAGGTTCAGACGCCACAGCCTCGTTCGCCTGCATGAAGCAGTTGCCGGGGTGTACTACGTGGGAGTGACGATAACTTTTGAGTGCCTTACCAGAAGATCGCCCCTTAAACCTGAGGATGAGTGATGATACGACGAAATTGATGAAGGGACACTTTTTGTCTCGGGGGTGGGGCGCAAATATTGTATAAGAATGCCATAAACCTACTAAAATCTACACATTTTGAAATATTATCTTAAAACATTTATTATTGAATATACGATGGGATTAAAAGTAATTAATTATTGCAGCAGAGTGGCCCTCCTGTAGAAGTCTCTACAGATAACAGCATGAATAACTATGAAATACCGTATATGGCCGAGTATCATATTGCTGCATATTTTAATACTCGGCTAGCAACAGTGTAAAAAATTTATAATGGCATGTTCATTATTCTGATATAATGATACACGTGATACAGAAAACACAAAAATTAAAAACTGTACTCATTTTTTTTAAAAAAAAAGTGATGGAAATTTCCATAAGCTCGAAATATTAAAAAATATATATTTTTTAGAACTGAATTTGAAAATTCAAGCAGGAGGTGAAAATTTTCAAGCGCTCTGGATTTTTCTACCTTTGCCAGGCGAGGATTCGAACCTTGGACCACTGTCATTGTAGTGCGCTGTGTTAACCACTTCACAGCCTGGATGAGTTGTGTGTGGATGAAATTGATGAAGCGACACTCTCAAAGAACACCGCTGCAGGGGGAAAAATGTCTAGAAGCTCATAAAATCAATTTTCATGGAGATTACAGGTTCGAACCCAATGACTGACCCTCCTGATAGATCTGACCTTGGCAAATTCTGGGATGAAACGCTCAAGGAAGGGCACGGTCACTTTTCAACTTACATGACGTAATTCCTGCGGAAAAGGGGCCCATAAGACCAGACGAGGAATTGCGCACTTGGCTCATCTTAGGTTACGTGGCAGGCGGAAAGATGATGCTTCAGGGGGGAGATGGAGGGGAGGGGGGGCATGCGTGATGAGGCTTGTAATGGCCAGATGGATGATCTCCCGTCACGTTTTTCCGCCAAACTCTGCATTTAATTGCAGAACGTAACCTTCACCTTCACGCAGCCTCTGTCGCATTACCTTCGACACTAGGCATGCACAATGCAGTCACCTTTATTTCCAAGCTCTACGCCACTGTTTCCTGCCGGTCCCAGTGTTAGTGGAATTTGCTGTGAGTAAATTTGTAGAGTCCAGTTTTTTTTATGTAATTGTATTTAATTTTAAGCATTTTTATGTATGTAATGGCATAGAGAAATAGGAAAAAGAAAAGAGAAATAGGTAAAAACAAATATAAAAGCAATAGAGAAAGAGAAATAGGAAAAGAAAAAGAAAGAGAAATAGAAAAAGAAAGAGAAAGAGGAAAAGAAAGAGAAAGAGAAATAGGAAAAGAAAAAGAAATAGGAAAAGAAAAAGAAAGAAATAGGAAAAGAAAAAGAAAAAGAAAGAGAAATAGGAAAAGAAAAAGAAAAAGAAATAGGAAAAGAAAAAATAGAGAAATAGGAAAAGAAAAAATAGAGAAATAGGAAAAGAAAAAATAGAGCAATAGGAAAAGAAAAAATAGAGAAATAGGAAAAGAAAAATAGAGAAATAGAAAAAGAATAGAGAAATAGAAAAAGAATAGAGAAATAGAAAAAGAATATAGAAATAGAAAAAGAATAGAGAAATATAAAAAGAAATAGAAATAGAAAAAGAAATAGAGAAATAGAAAAAGAAATAGAGAAATAGAAAAAGAAATAGAGAAATAGAAAAAGAAATAGAGAAATAGAAAAGAGAAAGAGAAATACAAAAGAGAAAGAGAAAGAAATAGAAAAAAAGAAATAGAAATAGAATGAAACAGAAATAGAAAAAGAAATAGCGAAATAGAAAAAAGATAAATAGAAAAAGAAAAATTGAAATAGAAAAAGACAAATAGAAAAAAGAAAAAGAGAGGGTAGAAACCGAGAAAGGGGAGAAGGACGTACACAGAGAAATGGAAATGAAAGGAAAACAAAAATAAATAGAAAAGGAACAAGAAAATCTTCTCTTCCACTCGCTGAAATTCGAGTTGAAATGCATGTATTGTTTTCAGAGTTCAAAGCTTGTTACATGTCGCTATATGATTCAACACACACACACCGAGTAGCTAATATTTATTTGCGTAACGGTCGCTCCTGTGGGACTACTTACATTGTGCTTACACACACTGCATGTTCCTCTCAGAAAAACTAGACAGTAAATGCCAAAAGGTGCATCTGCTGTATTACACGATTCCTTGTCGCTCATCTTTTCCCTTCAGAACTGGAAAATGAACGGGCTCTGGTGATCTCACGCTGGTGAACCGGGCCGTGGGTTCGTCGTGACCTGGGACTGCATCTACTGGGATCTCTGCGTTCGGTGCAACGAAACTGGGAGACAAGACTTTCTTGAAAAGGAACTGCAATGCAGCCTCCTAGATAATCACGGGCTAGGAGAGGTAGTGTGGGGTTTTCACAGAAACAGGCACGGGTTTTTACACAATCGAGAAGGACCCTTCGAGGCGAGATCGAGACAATTGATTCAATATTTGATATACACGTACTTAGAAGCCCAACACA
The DNA here is from genome assembly GCF_977018435.1 of Lepisma saccharinum. Taxonomy (NCBI): domain Eukaryota; kingdom Metazoa; phylum Arthropoda; class Insecta; order Zygentoma; family Lepismatidae; genus Lepisma; species Lepisma saccharinum. The sequence continues at coordinate 7,010,540 of NC_139253.1, forward strand.
TATATTTCTGCCGTGCGATGCGTGACACAACTCAAGAAGCAGTGTTGCTAATGGAGCAGATAGAAAAATCGCTGCAGTGCGCCGATGCACAATTGTTACGTACAACAAGAAAATTAGAGAATTCAGGTCTATCTAACGTTGAGTCATAAACGTCATGAATTATACCAGGACTAGGATTAATATGGCTTTGTATGTAGCTACATACACATGGACTAAAAATTCGCAAAATATGGACTAACACATACGTAAAATTACCAAAAATGCTGCAAAGAAGACTTCTTCATAGTGATTCCTTATTTGAGTGATTTCAAACAAAATAAACAATTTTATTATTTTCCATTGCATTAATGCATTGGTGGCGTTCTAACTGTTCACTCCCAAAACCCGTCTACACTGGTACGGAACTGCAACGACAGATAATACACGACCGACACTACCACTGCTTTGAGAACTAATAACATGCGAACTTTTTAAACCGCGACAATTGGACCACAACACTCCTCCTCAGGCAGTATTATTGTCTCTCTGTGATCGGCGACAGTCGGTTGCCTTTGTTGTACATTTACAAACGATGCCGGCTTCCACAACAATAACAAGTACATATACTGCCACTATTAATAAAAATAAATAAATAAAATTTAAAAAAAACCTTGACAAGTTTAAAAACAAGACGCTGCAAATAGCTGTTGCGCAGCTCACACCACGTTTCCCCACTCCATTCTCCGCAGCGACGTTGCTTCGCAGTGTTGCAACCTGGACGGAGCGGAATGGTCCGAGGATTTTCAACGAAATTTGTATTAACTTTTTCCTGGGCTGTGTTCTACCTGTCGGAGTACAGAAATTCAGCTCACCTTTCGCCAACGACTCTTTTCCTCCTTTTAAAACTTGAACTTCCCGATGGCGCAGTGGTAGCGTCGTCGCCTTGTAATCAAGGGATTGGGTTGAATTCCCGGTGGAGGCACACAGTGGTTCGGATCCCACTTTAAACTGTACGTCCAGTCCCGATTAGCCTTACTGTGCATAAAGTGGATTTAAATCAACAAATCAATCCAATCCAATTCTTTTAAAACTTGAGAAACCATCGATTTAGATACTCCCGTGGCGGCGCTTGTGGACTCGACAACATGATACTTAAGATTATGTACCTCTTTCTGATTTCGCAAATATGTTGCAACATTGTAAACAATTTCCTGGCCTGTCCTCTAAGGGGCTTTCCAGAGCAGATTGTGGATTTCGTTGGACCCGGCATGATTTGATTCTTGCATTTCAAAAATATGCAGCCAAGAGTAAAGAGCAAGAACATTTCAATGCTTTAAAAAAAAGAACACAGGCAAACGTGTTATCAGACTGCCTTCTCGTAGTGATTGTTGTACGATAAACAAAATAACCCCCACCCCACTCGGCTTTAAAAAAAAACAGGCCACTGCTCGATGTCGCATTCAGAAAATGAAGTCATTAGCCCAGTAGTTTCTCTTCGTTATAAAGGTAATCGTGCGTGCGTAATACTACAGTTTACGATCCGCGCACCTCACGCATTTTAAAAAAAACAGATTAAAACAAATGAACCACTGATAAATTGATTATGAGCCGGCACCAACAATCTACACAGTAAAAATAGTTTGCCATATTTGTTTTAGCTTAATTTTGCTGAGTTGGCACCACTCGTAGTATCAAGTCCAGACCAGTACGTAGAAGAGTGGTGGGGAGAATGACGTAATAGGAAGTGCTCCGCAGCGATCTGCGCATATCGGGACTTAACTTGTCAGGCTATAGACGATAAGCTGCGCGGCTTTTTTTTTTTTTTTTTTTTTTTTGAACTTGTCACCCATGAAAGCATGGCAATTTAAACACAGAAAACAAAATGCATTGCATTAAGCAGCAAAAATGACAGCCTCCTCTATACAATTTCTACAAGAACACGTGCCGGAGCCAAGAGTTGAAAGGCTCATGGAGCCACACAATTATTTCTTTTGAACAATTCTAAAATTATGAAATATGAACAATTTGTGAATTTCTCGAGCTTGGCTATGCAAGGTTTTTTATTTCAACTTTGTCAGAACTGGAGGCATTATGGAATTTAACGTTCATTAACAAACACACACTTTCACATACACACGCAATACACGCACACAACGCCAAACCGGTCAAATACTTAGTATACAATAAAAATATGGTGCTGCCAATCCAACAAAACTCACCGTCACTTTAACTGCCTTTCTCCTTCCGTAACAGAAATAGTGCTTCATTATTGCAGTTGGCAACACTAGTTACTAGGTAGCCAATGAACATGCTCTGCATAAAAGAAGCAACCACTTCGTCATGCTATATTGCCACATTACCGTCCCTGCCGAACGGTGTGAACCGCGAGCTGGAGCGCTATTCAATTGTTTTCAATGATGTTTGTGCGAGTGTGTCCAGGAATTGAATGACAATATGGCAACAATGACAAAGGTTGGCGAGCAGCGTAGAACAAGTGATGCTAAGAGAGAGGGAGACGAAACGAAAATTGGTAGGTGCGCAACGGCAAAGATATGTGTGTTGCACTATACTTCACTACGCTTCATACATAGCGCGTATCTTCTGAATGTATATTTTGCTTTTGATTACTTACAAAGTTAATTCGCGAGTGGCAATTCTCAGCTAGTAGTTCAGTAGTTGTAGTAGTACTTCAGTTACTTATTAATAATAATAATAATAATAATAATAATAATAATAATAATAATAATATTAGAAACAGGCTTCTAACGATGGAAGCGGCCCCGGCGCCCACCCAGCGTCGAATAACATGGGTACCTGGGGGAAACCCTGGGGGGTAAAGGCGGTCAGGGGCGTGATGCTGATCACATCACCCCCACTCACGACCGGATCAAGAAAGTGTGGGACGTTACCCCCACACCCCCAATACGCCTTCATGGCGTGGTGCTAAACACAGGGGAGCACTTTACTTTTTTACAGGTTTTCGAGGGTTGGTTGCGTCGAAACGAAGCGTCAAACAAAAATCTTATCTTAAAAATTTGGTTGCGTGTCATATGTCACGCTATATTTCTTGTTTATAATCCATATTTCAAGCCTCGAGACCGGGATCAAAACCAGACAACTTGAGACGAGACAGGGATTGTATCGAGACGAGATTTCGCACTAACGGGTAGGGACGAAAGAGGCTGAACGGGTGGGAAAGATAAAATGGAGAGGAAAGAGCGGGGGGGAATAGGAAAGAGCGGGGGGGAAATATAGGAAAGAGCGGGGGGAAATATAGGAAAGAGCGGGGGGAAAAGGGGAAAGAAGGAGAAGGGGGATAGAGAATAAAGGAAGTGAAAAATGGTATAGAGCAGAGGAAATTGACCTAGAAACGGAGAAAATGAAAGAGGGTGAGCGAAATGTCTAGAGGAAGGAGATTGAGTTTCCTGGATTCTCTCGTTTCCCTCTAGTCTTATTCTCTTTCGTGAAATTAGGCGACCACTCTCTGCAGACGTCAAAAACTGACAAGGTTTGAATGAACAGCGGACGACAACGAAAAGATCATTAACCTGCAACTGTGTGTAAGACTCAATTTCGAGGCTAATTTTGGAGATGGGAGAAGATGAGCTTAATAAAGCTCTAAACAATGCTCAGAATTCAACACTTACAACCTCTAAGGTCGCTCCAGCAACGGTACATTATACATAACAGTAACAATATCTGTTTAATATTTATGTGGAATATGGTTAATATGCATACATCTAGGTTACTACACTTGTACGCAAATGGGTGTACAGAAACATCTGACCTGTAGGAGAACTTTTGTGGCTTGTATGAACGTGGGCTGTTGTAAAATGAGTGAAATTTTCACACGCTGGTATGTAAAGTGTCCATCAGTAGCAATGAACACTGGGAAGAGGAAGTTTAATGAATGAAGGAATTTGAACACGTACACTGCCCCAGGAGCCTGTGGAGCAAGCGAACGAAAACAAGTTCTATTCGGAAGTTGCGACTGGAGAGGGCTCGACCAATGAATGCATGGGAGGGAAATTGAGTGCTAGAAGCAGTTTGCAGCAGCGTGTACTACTCTGATCCGTCCACTCGCATTCTCCCGTTTCTCTGCCTTGCTTCACAAATTCCCGAAACAGTGTTGATTGCTATATTTACCTGTTTACGCGTGTATAAGTCGTTTTTATACTCAGAAATTGAACGGCAAAAATGATATGTCCTGGTTTGTCTTTTTTCCCGGGCAATTTTAAGTTCAATTCCCACACACTTTGGTGTTTCTTTAAAACGCTAATAACAAAATTTTAAAAGCGTTAAACTGCATTTGATGTTTACAATATGCAAGAGAATAATTTTACTGAACATTGTTCATAATAATTTAACGGAAGTACAAAAGCACTGATAGAACAACTCCCATGATGAATCTAGTTCAATACCGTGTAGACTTGACAGCAATGCGCTGTACTTGCCTTTGGAAACCCAAGCATAGCTGTAGTTTTAGTTATCTTCGAAAATTAATGAAAGATAAAGCAGGGAATTTAGTAGTCTGAGGGGTGTAACACTTTCATCACTCCAGACAAATTTCCGTGAGCAACCGCGCCAACGGAATGTCACTTGTAATAGGCATCAGCAGCCGATTACCGAAGATAATTGGGTGCTTGCGTCACGTGCGCGTTAATACGACAAAGTTTTGGCGGGAAGCTAATCAAATTAAACCTAACATGGAGTGACAACTGATGTGACATATGATAGGTGAATTTAAAAGCACATCGCAATGGAAGTTTGAAGCGTTGATTCAAGGATGATACGACATTCGATTCTTGTTATTTAGCGTCGCTTTTCTGCCACACTTTGGCTCATCGTGACGATAAGTATGAGTGATATGATGAAAGGATACTCACGAACACCACCTATGCCCAAGCCGGGATTCGAATCAGGGTCCCCTGGCGTCGGAGGAGTGTGCTGACCACTGAGCCCTGGAGATCGGCCATACGATATTTGAGAATTCACACAATCAGGAACATTGTTGAGAACGTCCATATTTTTTTAAAAAAATTGCAGTGCTTACTGCTATATCACCACCAACTTTAGCATTTCTCATGAATTTTTCACGTGTAATGGACTCCAATTACAATATACAATAAAATACACGTCAATTCGTGGAAACGCCCATGCCTTCAAAACGCAGAACTAACATTCCAATTGTCACTCTACTTCTGAACCATACTGTACTGGTAATATCGCACCTCCTTGACCACGCAGTTTAAGGGCGATTCAATATACTCCCCCACATCGATTTATGGATTTGGTATTTACGCAACACACCCAGAGCCAAGCCTGACCTTGGCAAGTGACTTTCAACCACTCACGTCCAAGTGAAACCAGATCCATTCTTCATCTGACAAGTTCCTAAAGAGTATTAGTACAGGCTTGCTACTGTTTGCTTATGTGAATAACCGCTTGCCATCAACTTCAGGAAGTGCTTATGAGTACGGAATACAAGGGCGTTATGTCTGTGTTATTTAGCGCCGCTATAAAGCTGTCTTTACAAGACTTGAGTGCAGAAGATGTTTCTGTAGAGAATTGCGCTGGACACCTGCATGTAAGGGCATGTGCCTGGACACTACAGGACTAAGTTCTGACACGTGGGTTTCCATTCGTCGAGTCTCGGAAGGGGCCCATCCCGACCCGTCGAGTCTCGGAAGGGGCCCATCCCGACCCGTCGAGTCTCGGAAGGGTCCAGTCTGTCCCTCGTCTCGATTTGTATAAGCTACGCGAGTCTCGAAACCATCCCTGCATAACGCGAAAAAAAATAGCACAATAACAGACGCACTAGTATTAGTAAAGGAGTGGTTTGAGCTTCATATAAGCAAGCTTTTCAACTCGTGCATACGTCAAGAGTTTCTCACGGATCCAATACCTAATCACACAGACAAGCAAATTTCTGCCTTTAACCGTTAAGTTTTCGACGAAATGCATGAAAAGGGGTTATGTTGCAAATTACATACCGACGTCTTGAGCACGGCGCATGAAAAATCAAAATTACAAGCCCGAAAGAATTTTCTCGAGACCTCCAACGGATAATTGAACTTTCAGTTACACATCGACGAACGAGTGGAAGGAACTGGTTGAGGCAAGCTTTAAAAGGTTTCTTAAAAGTGCAACGAAAATTTACTTTTAAGCACTAAAATCAAATTTCAAAAACTGAATATAGAGGACGACCCTTTCAAAGGTATCCAAAGGTAGTTTAATATGTCAATATTGAAAAGCTACTGTCCCCAAGATAAAAACAAATCACAAAATGAATCACTTCTCAGAAAACAAATCTGACTTGTGTTCCTTAGGTGACACGGACAATGTCATCCTTAACATTTAGGGATGAAAGGCACAGATGTCCTTTTCAAAATCGGAACTTTGCCAAGACGCTGCAGGCAATTATCAGTTTGTCAGTTTCGAGGTGGGGCAGTATCCCAGTGTTAAACTAAGGAGTCTTAAGTTGGACACCCTGTATACGCTGTTACTTTTTTTTAACAAGTAATAACTTATGCAAATTTCATGAACCTTATTGTGTACCGCAACTATATTTTAAGTTGAAAAAAAAACTTAATGAAGGAAAAACTTAAATATTTCGTTTTTAATGTGTTATGTAGTGCGTGGACGATCCAGTAAGGAAAAGCCGCAACCCCCCCCCCCCCCCCCGAGTTACGCCTATGGATGGAACCTAGTTTAAGACACGCAAAGTTTCAGTTTATAATTAATCAAGTTGAGTAAGTATTACGTCAACACAAAAGTCTTATGCCATTGTTATGCAACAGAGTTATGTCTGGAATTAATTGAAAGATTAGGTAATGCAATAATAAAAATGACGCCAGATGGCAGCATGGTAGTCAACAGATGCCACAGAATTTAATTTAAGCTTGTGAATTCATCTGCAGGTTAATTCAAGTGTTGAGAAATTAGATTTTCTAGCATCTGCCATTGTTCGTTGTTGTAAGCTGCTTTACGGTGTAGGAGATAAAAATGTGTTCAAAAAGTAGCGTAAATCTTACGGAGGTTTAAGTTTTTGTTGTAAATTACTAATTGGGATGATCTACAGTAAAATGTGTATCGAGACCGGGACCCTTTCATTACAAGGCAACGTAATCTTGTAAAGCTCATCAGGAGGCTCGTAATCTTGAGTACAAATAGTAACGAGAGGAGACAGAACGAGATCGACCTCTAAAATACAGACAAGAGACTTACTGTCTGAAACACTGTCTCGTTCGAGACATTGGTAAGATTCCTGAAAAAATTACCCAAACCAATTTATTTTATATGTGGCTTCTTTACATATACCAAGCGGATTATTTAGATAAATCATTTTAATTGTAGTAATTAGAAAGTCAGTTTATGGATGGCAATTTCTTCTGTTGCTACGTTGCATATATTCAGGATAAAATCAAGTTTCCGAGGATTCGTAGCGTCGAAACTAAGCGTCAAACACAAAACGCCAAGAAACGCTGTTTGCCTTAATTGCCTCTAAACTAAATGTTTGTGCGGTGACTCGCTGTACATGTTTACATTTTGGAAACCTCAAGGTAAGGCTCGTGTAATTCAGGGAACTACATAATGCGGAAACGTAAAATCGGGGTTACACTGTATATTTCGAGATTCGAATCGGTTGCTTTATAAATCGGGACGAAACCGAGAACTTGCAACGTCTCGATACAATCATTATCATGGAGAAGTGATAAATGTGATTTCCTTCTAAGAAAAGTTTTCACGGATAATTCGAAAACATTTGTGGCCAATACAATCCCCAGATTTCTTCCTTTTGGGACATCATCCTACCACAATTGACAAAACATTCAAACGCTGCGCAAACAAAATATCGACTGAAACATTCCAGAAGTTGATTGAAAACATGCTTCGTCGTAGACATTTGTGCGAAATGGACAATGGTACATATTTTCAACACCTATGTAAACATTCCGGAAAAAATCAGTTATTATTTTTAATATAATGCTATTTCAGGCTCGATACAGTAATACCACAGTATTTCTGATTGGTTTAAATGTTTACAAATAGGACAGTGCATGTGGCTCCCTCTATCTCGCTACTTGCGTTAACTAACCCTAGCTTACCCGAGAGGCTGAGGGGGGGGGGGCTCTATTTTTATGATTTTTCAACTGTGGCATTTTTTACACAAAATTGAAAAGAAATTACACTGTTCGCTAAGGTGTTCCCAATATTTCTGTGTTACTTCTGTTCATAAAAACATAAATGAAACATAACTAGTAGGCAATATTGGCTAATAATAATTGTAATTGTTGTAATTATTATAATTAATAAAAAATTGCACCTCTTTAACAGAAAAGCATTAATGAAAAATCATTGTTTTTTGTGAGTTTTAGTGAATGGCAAAATGTGCGACACTCTTGCCACTCTTACAATAATTTGTTATTTTTTATTAATGATGGTAATTGATATTATTATTAACAAATAAATGCACACATATAATCAACAAATGCAGCATTGGTTCAATAACAAAATGGTTTTGAATTTTAGTGATAAAAAAAGTGTGGGACTACGAGCCCCCTTAAATCCTAGATGGCAGCTCTTTCGAAATCTGCCTAAAGTCTTTCACACCTTTCAAGAAAGGCAGGTGCTATGTTTAAGCTCGCACAGTTCATAAGTTTTATTATTTTGTTTATGTTAATCTACAAAACCAGCGCAGTTGAAGTTTGATAACGTGTATTTGAGCACTGAGAAGAGGTTTTTGTTGAGAGCAATAGATTGACATTTTTATTTACTTCCAGGAAAAGTGGGCGCCTTGGAATAGTTTTAATCTATGATTATTGGCTTCTCAGTATTATAAAAATATACACTGAACAAAATGAAATAGTCCAAAGACATTATTCCAATTAATGTGTATGATTCAAGTCAAACCTTTTGAAATTAAAATTGATTAGGTTTATTTTACTTCACTTTTCTGCCATTTTGGCTAATCGCGGAGATGAGGACGAGTGATGGTTGGTTGATTTAGTTTATTTAACGTCGCATTTCTTCGACTTTTGGCTAATCGCGACGATGGGATATGAATGATGAGATGAAATGGGTGAATGGACAATCACAAGCATATATGGATAATTCAACACGAGCTTTAGGGGGAATTATACCGACCAGGGCTCCAGACGCCAAAGCCTTGATAGTCTGCAAAATGCAGTCCAATATGTACTATGTGGAACTGAGGTTGACATTTGAGTGTCACCACTTACCACCCCAGTACTAGTGACGTTATGATTAAATTAATAAAGGGACACCCACAATGACCACCCCGGGATTCGAACTTGGGTTCCCTCGCGTCTTAGTGCGCTGGGTTAACCACACCGGCACAGAGGTCTGCTACAAGCATTATTATTAAGAGACGTAGGTTACGGAAAGTTAAAACCTCATTCTATATCCATGTAAGACTGGACTTCCGTGGATGAAATGTTGCCAGGTCCTTCGGTTGAGGAAACTGACGAAAGCGGCATTTTGTACCTCTCAGAAGAACAAAGCGACGGGGAACGGTGCGTGAAACGGACGCAGCACCAAGCGGCCAGGGCGAAGAGCACAATTAACAAACAGCGGAAGTGTAATGTAAGTTGAATTGCAGGAAGAGTACCTGGGCACCTTTTATTTTCGTTCCGTGCTTTCGCTTTCACCATCACGTACCGTGCCATGGAAAATTTCCTTCGGGGTGACCGAAGAGAGAAAACTGCTAAGTGCTCCATCTGGTGATCAGCCGGGTCATTTTGTGTAATCTGCTGCTAATCGCGATGGTCGTTGGCTACTCTGCAGGATCTAAAAGCTTTGCTGCAAGGTAAAAGGTAAAAAAAAGGTAAAGTGTTCCCCTGTGCATAGCACCACGCCATGAAGGCGTATAGGGGGTGTGGGGGTAACGCAAGGCGATTCAAAACTATTGTCGATCTTTCCTGGGCCGTAATTTTTTAAGACCGGAAACTAAATTAAAATGCCCACAGAATGTGAAAGTACAAAAAGTTTATTGCCTGCAGAACGAGCGCTACTCCTTTGCGGCATATACTATGGTCAACCAATATCAGTTTTCTTCAATGTGTTGACTGTTGACTGAAACAATTCTGGTGTGGGTAGGCCACGTGGCACGAATGGGAGAGGGAAGAAGAGTTTATAGGGTTCTTGTTGGGAAACCTGATGGTAAGAGACCTGTAGGAAGGCCAAGACGAAGATTAGGAATAACGTTGAGATGGAACTAAAGGAAATCGGCAAGGATGGAAAAGATTGGATTGATCTTGCACAGGACGGGGACAAACTGAAGGCTTGTGTTGCTCCAGCCATAAACCTTCGGGTTTCAGAAGGATAGACAGTTAGTTAGTGCACAAGGAGAGGCTACTGCTTGGAAAATTGAATTTGGAACAAGACATCGTGTAGTGGTGGGTTTCATCACTCGACACGTTCTTTTAGTCAAAAGAACATGATAATTTAACTAAAAGAGCAAATAGTAAGTTCACATGAAGGCTCAAAAGCATTCGCGTAATGCCTCTCAGGCTATTGGGTAATCTCTCTTAGATCGTCAATAAAAATCAAAGTTAAGTTTTCACTATGAAAAGAAAGTATAATTTACTTTCTTTGCAAAATAAAAATACTTATGTGCGAAATTCCATCGAAATTTCAAAGAAAGAACAGCATTTTACAATTCAGCTTTATCACTCTTAAAACTCAGAATTATTATTCTTCTTCTTCATGACCCTGTCAACAAAAACCTGTCGACTTTGGACATCGTATCTGCTATTGGATTAGTTTTAAGTTTTCCTTCTGAAATTAGTTCACCAGTATCATGTGCGATTATATGAATAAATCACTTATGTGCTCTTGCTGTTTTTTTTAAATATACTGCTGGACAATGAAAACCGGACACTTTAATATTTGACATCTGAATTGCAATAACAGCTTGCAGGTATATTACAGAATGTTCGGCAGATCATGTAGTACCATATGCACCATTCATAGGCTCGGACTTTGTTTATGCATTCGTACTTAATTCAGTTTCTGCAACATTTAGTTAGCCCTTGTACCAGAGCTTTTATCGACCCATTGCGTTATCACAAAAAATGCAAGTGTCCGTTTTTTTTGTCCAGCAGTATATATATGTCATAATTCAAGTTTACATTCTCGAGCATGCATAGAGAAGCCATATTAATGGAGGAGATAAGTCTGATAGAAGGGAAGAGTGTGATATAGGAAATGACATTTTTAAACGTTGAATACCTTTATAGAGTGCGATTTGTTGATTTGAGAAAATTGGACATTCTAGGAATATATGTTGCGCATCAGGATTTTCATTACCACATTTGCAATTTTCTTGGGTTTTGATACGTATCTCTGCTAGATGGGCTGGTGTACGGACGACCTGCCGTGGGAGTGTGTATAAAAAGAACCATGCGTCTTTAGTAGTAAAGTCTGCTATCCATCTATATGTATTACCCACAACCTTAAATTGATCCTTGCACCATTTGTTCCATTGATCCACGAGTTTGATTTTAACTCGTGGTAATAAATCCGTATACATTAATCTATTGAAACGTATGTGTTGTAAATCTCTGGCTTGTTTAGCATATAAGTCCACTCGATCATTTCCTACGTTAATATTATGTGCTTTAACATAACTGAATTGTATGTCAATGTTAAAAGTCAGAAGCCCGAACTCAAAGTCCAGACAAAACACAATCGTAATTTCCATGGTAACAGCTCTTAACAAGGTAAGTATATACAGGTCAGTCACTATCCTGACATTATCAGTGATAGGTAAATAACAGAAATTAAGATTAAAGAACAATAAACATTTGTACAAGAGAAAAGGTAATTAATAACAATAAATATTAGTGCAATGGGAAAGGATGTGTCACACTTATAGCACAAGCGACAACCAACATCGTGTTCTGACGTCAGCGCGGTTAGGTTTGTAAGTTTTAAAGCTCTTAGCATAAATAATAAATTTTTGGTCAAGCCCAAATACAATGTCAGTGTATGATAAGATAAATAACCCTAACAACGAAGGCATTCCTCGCTGACGTCAGAACACGATGTTGGTTGTCGATTGTGTTATGACTAGACCTGTGATTCGAGGTTTTTAACCTATTTTTTTCCTTTGAAGGTAAATGAGAAATAAAGTTACCTCAGGGTTTCATTAAAAAACTCAACTGATGAAGTTTTATAGTGCCTTAAATAACCTATTTTGCTTGTTAGAACCTATTTTAGGTCTTATATTATTTTTACATCCCACAGAGGTATTTGTTATGTCTGGTAATGAAAAAATTCAATGACTAACATGTTTGAAACATATTCTCTGCTGATTTCTCCCCCTCCAAGTTCATAATGGGTTTTTGAAGCTCTAAACAAAACAAAATTTCTGGCGCCACTGTTGCCTGCACAGTCCAAAGTGCAAACTTCTGATTCGCTTACTTTTGGTGCTTCCTAGCATTCAAATTTGCACAATTGAAGATGATCCTCACAGATAAAAATGGCGGGGTTTTGTCGGAGAATAATGTGAAAAAATATTGATATGTATTGTGCAGGAAATTATCCATAATTAATTTATGATATCTATAAGTGACTTTTGCTAACAGTACAAGTATTAGTATTACTAGTGGATCATTTTGAAAATGATGCGTAGAAATGAAAATTTAGTTTTTGATGGTTATATATCTATTAAAATTTCTAACGGTTCCTTTGAAATTTAGTTTTTAACAATTGTACCTAATTATTATTTTTCAGGATCCTTGAACCATTTTAAGGAACCTACTTCAGGATTTTTTTCTCTAATTCAATATTTTAGAACCTATTTTAGGATTTTTAGAACCTACTCTACGATTTTTAGAACCTATTTTAAGAACCTAAACATCCTAGGACTATGACAGACTCTTGTACTGGTAGGGCACCCTATTGATATCGTTATGCCAAGGTGCTGCCGCGCACTAGCCTGACATTTCCGAGAAAAGGCGCTTTGAAGTTTTGAATTTATCCAAACGCGCCTCATGAGACGAACATCTTGTCCGACTGCTAAGTGGCCCTGTGGTAGCGTATAAGTTTCACGCACCGAAGGTTCTGGGTTCGATTCCCGTTCGATTGGCCCTACTCTTTTTTTTCTATTTTATTAACTCTAGCAACTATTGCATTTTATTCAATAATTCATTGAAATACAGATGAAATATTTCTTTTTTGGGAGGGGTTAAATTTTCCAGCAGTGACTCATCCGTGAAACATTAAAAAAGAGCATTTTCGTACACTTAGTCATAACTTAAATCTTGTCTGTGCCAAGACTTTCTGCGACATTGTGAACAGTACAACAAATTACGAGGGATGTCCACAAAATACGCTCCGTTTGCAAATCCTGCCGCTGCAGCGTTGCGGTCACTGTGGTGCGCATGCGTACCGAGGCACCGACGCCATTTCCAGACATTCGAACTGCGTTTACTCATTATGCTGTGTGTTTATAATATTTAAGGAAATTGAAAGCGCGTGTGAAATGGTGTGTGTAATACATTTCTTGAATGGGAGAAACTTGAAGCCATATGAAATTTACCATCATCTTTGAAAGATATAGCCTAATATGGAGAATATACCGTGAGTGCTTCAATGATACGGACATGGTGCTATCCACTTCGAATAGTTTGCTGTAGATAAGAGAAAGATTAGGCAAAATACCCAAAATGCAATTTCTTAATTGCGTTCTTCTGGATTTCACTCATGCAGAAATTATTAGCAACATAATTGTGGGCGATGTTTTCAACTTCCTGTATTGCAACATCCATGCGACTCCCTTTCTTCCTACTTTGGACGACATCGACCATCCCTCAGCCTACTCAAGGCCTCTGGCTGTAATTGCCAAGCATCATCTCAAGCAAACAATGGGCCAAACCATTCGATTCATCTGCGCTTCTGTAACTGTAGAAGGCAATAAACCCCTGCCTGCGCAGTACCAGCAGGAAATGGCAGCTATTTCACGAAATGCTAGAAGAAAAAGATTGATCTTGATAAGCAGTTGATGTATTGGACCCCATTACAGTAAGAGGAGGTGTCCGCCCAGTTTCACTTCCCTGCCCCTGGAGGCGCGTCCGATTGCTGAAATATGCCCGTCTTCAATTGGTTGGCAGTGATTACTATACCTCTGATTTTAGGTTTTTAACCTATTTTTTCCTTTACAGGTATGTAAGAAATAATAAGTTATGTCAGCGTTTTGTTAAATAAAAACCCAACAACTGATGAAGTTTTATAGAGCCAAAAAAAAACTATTTTGCTTGTTAGAACCTATTTTAGGTTTATGCGCCTAAATCAAGCCTTTTTTTAGGTTTTTATATATTTCTAAAGGTTTTACAGGATTTTTATGTCACACAGAGGCATTTGCTTTGTTTGGTCACGAAAAAATTCAATGACGAAAGTGTTTGAAACGTACTCTCTAGCGATTTCACTTCCTCCAAGTCCATGGTGATTTTTCAAAGCTCTAAACAAAGCGAAATGTCTGGTGCCACTGTTACCTGTACAATCCAAAGTGGTCTGATCTGTGTGGTCTTGCTCACTTTCGCGTCACTTCGGTGCTTTGTGGCATTCACGCCTTGCAAACTAACATTTCAGCATTGAAGTTTGCACCACTGACTATGTTTTTGTTGTAAGATTATTTTCAGCATATAAGATGATCCTCACAGAGAAAATTGCGGAGTTTGACTGTGGATAAAATGAAAAAAGATTGTTGCCTTACTATACGGCGAAGAGTGGATTTTAATAGCAAATTGTCAATGGTAAGTTCTGCCATCGCCGTAGGGTTAGGCAACACACATAACGTTATGCAAGATAGTGCGTATTTCAGGATATAGGTGTCCCATTTTCATTGCCGGTGAATATACCGAATCATTATTTTTCAGGAATTTTTGAACAATTTTTTTAAACCTACTTCAGGATTTTTCGAGCCTAACTTAAGATATTTAGGACCTATTTTAGGATTTTAGATCCTATTTTAGGAACCGAAAAGAACACTTTTTAGAACCAAAATATCCGAGGTTACAGAGGATAGAAAACTCAAAGGTGTGCGTTAGTGAACATTTAGGTACACCGTCCCCCAAACCATTAGCCCCGTCTAATTCGCTGCACTTCTTGACTCTCTCTGCATTCGCGCGCCTAGTAAGTTACACGGTGCAACACCGACTCGTCTACTTCGTTAATTTGGTGACTGCACAGTTTGCACTGAGTTCGGGGGCGGTGTAATGTGTGGTCACGTGCTAATTGTAATCAAATGAACGTTTGGGGTGCACGGCTTTGCGCCAATCACTCTGGAAAATGGTTTGGTTTTGCGCCAATAATTACCGGATCCTTATCTTTCCGTACATGGTTTTGCGCCACTACAGAAAATCGTAATTCAATGACTTAGGTTGGCAACCATGATTTTTCGTCCCACTTAAACAGGCTGCGGACTGTCACCGAGATGGCGTGGTTAAAAATTATGCACCACCATGGACGTCCGCAGGATTTTTTCCAGGGAGGGGCAAGCAAGGTATTTTTTCCAGGGGGGGGGGGGGCAAACGAAGACAATTTTTTCCCAAAAATAGTGTTGTTCCCTAAAAAACATTGCTTAAATTTGAATTTATGGTGTTCATGCAATAATTAACACATATTATTGTGGCTAAAATGAAATTATATGTGTGAAATACATATTTTTTGGTTGACTTTCATCTTCCAGGGGGGGGGGGCACGGCCCCCCCTTGCCCCCCCTTCCGGACGCACATGTGCACCACCAACCATAAGTATACAAAATTGCACTTGTCAAACTGCAGTCTCTTACAATGGAATCTTTGTGGCATGTGAGATCAATTTCACGTAATGCATGCGTCAAATTGCTTTGCGATTATATTGATCAATGTAAGATTCAATTTTGAGGTATTTTTCTCTTAAAACGCTCCTCTTACGAGGAATACTATTATGTTCTTTACGCTGTCATTAATTAGTACGAAATTCTCACCACGAATAGTCCTTATGGTCTGGTTTTCGACTGCTTCATGAACATCGCTCACGGATTTCGGCAATGGAGGGAGCATATTTCGCCGTGTTCTATACACAGCCTCTCGCAAAAGTTTCTTATCTGTGAAATGTAGCCGATTGATACTTGTAAGCCTTTCTTCGTTCAGCGCCGCGTACACAATGCTTGAGGGTTGTTCATGTAATACACTTGACGCCTTCCGTTTACGTGAACCACGAATTTGTTGAAGTATTAAACTGCGTTCATTGCTATCGTGATTATGAATTATCTTCTCACTTACAACTATCATGTCACTGTTCGTAATTATTATTGCCGTACACGACTTGTTTGTGCAACGCCACCGAACACTTAAACCTGAATATGCGTAAGCTTTCATGAATTTATAATTGTCCTTACTTATTAGATCCTTACCTCTATTCGATGCCTCTGCGAGCAGTTCCATGGTCGACCGGACCCCGGTGTAATAAAACGTGTAACGTTGAAGTGAAACACAGGGAGGTAGACGAAAGCCACGATCAGTCGTTGCCCTTGAGAGACAGGATTGCCAAACTTTACAATTCTTAGCTCGGCTAGACATTCAAGAGTGGCGGAAAACATTCTTGGCGCAAAAGATACTGTGGCACTAATATTTACAATTTGTTCATTGGCGCAAAACACGCGATTTTGGCGCAAATGCATTGCACCCGAACGTTTAAAGCAGCAGACAAGGCATTTGTTGAATCTTCTGAACTTGAACACCGACCCCTATTCGCCTACTTGGTTGAACTTCATTTCTTTGCACCAGCCTGACACCGGGATACGCATGCACTGCACTAATTATTACACGTTCGGTGCGTATGCGAGATTGTTAGTCATTCGCATACGCATCGAACGTGTAATAATTAAGCAGGGCATTTTTAGGTGAAAAAAAGATATGTCGTAAAAACAGTGGGAAAATGTGGCTAAATGTCATTTCAAATTCTGTTATATACTCAACAGTGGCATTAGGACGTTACTTGCTTATTCCATTCTGTTAATTACGATGAAGTACAATGCACAGTTACAAATTGTTCATTGAATATGTACGCCGATTATCTCCGAACAAGGTATTATATTGCGAAAACTACCTTTCCACATCACACGTAGTCAGACGTGCACATTTACATTGAGGGATGTAACTCACATTTACATCATCAATATCACCATCATCAATATCTCCACAACATGAGCAGGAGGAGGGTAGAAAAATACCAGGTCTTGGTTGTAAAAAGTAGCCCAGCTGGCAACACTGTGTGAACACTAAGTTTTCGGCACCTCTTTTAACGTTAGAAGGGTTCAATTTCAACTGCGCTAACGTCCATCAGTGTTTTGCAAAACAGTTAAGTGGAACATTCTAGTTTTTCCTTCATGCACAAGAAAAGCTTAGATTTGCAGATTGGAATCCCAAATAGTTTTGTAAACTTCCATTTTCCAATAAATATTGAAATATCGCAAAGTATTTCGACAATGTTTTTACAAAAAGAATTCGGAAACTTTATTTTGTCTGGAATATCTCAAATAGGCTATGTATATTTTGTTATTTCGGTAGAAATTTGTGTTATACGTGCTAAAGATAATATTATGCATTTTAATGTGAAATAAGACTTCGAAGATTACATTGCAGTCATGTGGTCGGCACTCCTACGGAGTATGGCCGACTTCTGAAGCAAGGGAAAAAAGTTTTTGCGTAAAAATCAGCTCTTTAGTAATGAACAGTGACTGCAGCTGTGCGAAACAGGGTGAGATAAATTTATTCTCATGATAAAGAGAGATTTATTGCAGGTGTCATTATCTGCTTGTAGGTTAACAGTTTCAGAAATGATTTTTTCTGCAGTGACCAGGCTTCATTTAAATAAAGTTGGGTGTGTAATGTTAGCCTAAATGGTGTCTACACTAAAACAACTATGTGTGTGGTACATATGGTTTTGTGGAATTAGAAACTTATTGGGGGAATTTCAGGAGGAGGGTAGAAAAATACCAGGTCTTGGTTGTAAAAAGTAGCCCAGCTGGCAACACTGTGTGAACAGTACGTGGGCCTCGAGGCAATGAAATCTTGCTTAGGATTAACTGATATATGGCTGGAGTTTAGTTCATGTAAGAATAGCACGTGCTCCAACAGCTGCGTACAGATAACAGTGTTGCAGCGCAGAACATGTAGAACAAAAAAGCAGTTATCCAAGTGCTTTCTGAATGTGAAGAAACTTGCCTACCTTTACCTATTAGATCAGAAGCAGTCTGAAAATAGACTTATGTAATTCCTAACAGATCTAAATATTTACCAAATCTTCGACTGTCTAAGAAGTACTACCACGTCCTCAGTTCAGGGAATTTTTACCGCTATTTACCCCAATTGCTTTGACGACCACTAATTCTACTGCAATTAGAAGACACGGCCCATACCCTCCCTGATCCGGAAGAAAAACGTGAACTTTTAATGTACAGGATGTGCAAACAAACTTACACATGATTGATATGTTTCTTGGCTGATTTGGTGTTCTAAGTCCACTTTATGCACAGTAAGCCTAATCGGGACTGGACCTACATTTTAAGGTGGGATCGGAACCACTATGTGCCTCCACCGGGTATCGAACCCGGGACCTCTTTGATTACAAGGCGACGACGATGATCGATATGTAATTGTTACAGCTGCACTCCATGATCAATATGCGCATCATCTGCTTGAACGCATGCTTCACAAAGAATCTGATAGTGTGTGGTCCAGGCACACAATTGTCTCAGTATACACGATGACCTTTACGCGTTCCCACAATTTAAAATCCAGGGTGTTAGGTCTGGCGACTGTGGTGGCCATTCACCTATGTAACCTGACCTTTGTCTCACCGTGTAGAACTATTGGCCGGCAAAATCTAAAAAAAAAGCTGATAAAGTATTAAAAATCCAAGCTTGTAATAGAGTTAAATTTTCAGTTATGCATAACTGATGAAAATATGGGACTGAAGCTCCTCACCTCGAAAGATCTGGGAAGTCAGATTAATAAAATAACTACACACGTAGAATCATTTATAATTAAGGAGGCGATGTGATCAGCATCGGTCGCCTATACCCACAGATATCCATGTATTTGAGGCTGGGTGAACCCCAGGGTCGTTTTATGCAGGGATAAGGCCGGGAAAATGACGACCTTAGATCATGCAGCCCGGGATTCTAACCAGGGTCTCCAGCGTGGCAGTCAGACGCCATTCCGACTTTCTTTTCCATGAAGGTCCCTAAGCGGTAGTTTTCCCGGCCATTATATATCTCTCCTTTACATACTACTATCAGTTTTCATGTTTTTATACAATTCTCTAATTTCTCATTGAGGACAAATACAAACATCATGTCATACCCGGGTTTCGAACCTGGAACCTTTGGCACTGTAACGCGTTGCGCTAACCACTCCACCACGGAGGTCGATACCGACATACTCCGTCCCAGCTAACTATAGAGCAGGCAAATGAAAGCAAGTCTCTGCGCAAGTAATGACGCGAGACATCTCCACCAATGAACACGTGAGAGGAACGGAATTGCGTGGAGTGGGGGGAACTACTGCTTCTCTCTGGCCAATAGATTTCCTTCCCTTCTCTGACACTATGCGCGGCCTGCTCCACAGTTAGCTGGGACAGGGTATACACCACGGCGGTTCCTATTGTAGAAAGTAAATAGCCAAATTTTCTGGCTCATTTCGCTTCCGACAGAGGTTTGAATGGGAAAAAAAGGTGTGTGTGACAAGATTCTAGAACAACTTCCCAGCCCATGGAAGAGTGGCAGTTAAGACCTAGTTTTGAAGACCTACATGCAGGCCTTTCAGACATGGTAAAAATACCGCTGCGTCGAAATCCCAACTTCTCTTTCATGTTTTCTCCATTCATTCCATGCAGATGGGGAGGCAAGAACCGGAAGAAAGACCTTCCAGCGAAGCATCGCATGTCGCCAGCAGCGCCACGCGTGGCGAGGAATGCATTTACGACAACCACAAAACCACGTGCTGCGTATCATCATCTCCCTTTCACACACTCGGAGATACACACATGCACGCACGCTGGCAGAGCACCACCTTTTCGGCACGACACACATGGATTCGGGCGGTCTAATGTGGGTTTCTGTGCCTCGCCGGCCATCAATTTCGTCGAAAGCCCTTTCCCCCGTTCAACTCTTCCGTGCACCGTCAGGATATTTCCATCTTCTTCCGTTTACTTTTCACAATCGTGACTGGATCTGTATTCAGATTAATAGTAAAAAAAAAAGGCTTTTACCCCTTCAAGCTGTAGGTTACAAGACACTGGTATTTACACAATCTAACAGCAGCATGACAGTAAACGCACCATTCCTTTTTTTCACAAAGTCAAAAGGTTCAATTAAATGCATGTCTGCAGGATATTTAAATACTTCCGTGGAGACTTTCTGATAGAAATTCCCCAAGCATAATGCAAATTTCTCTTCATCCACCTCATACCATGCAAATATAGCTATAAAGTATGTACGGGATAGTTTTAGTTATGTCAAACTGAAAACTGACACAAGCCCTGATTTTACAAAAGGTAAAAAAAAACTGTCCTGTAGGTTTCCAGCAAGAGTTAGATTCTGTTTCAACACCTAACTCTGTAGCCTTCTTAAACCCAACGGTTCATGGATGCAGCAACACAGGCCTTCCATCTGTCCCTATCTTGAGCAAAATCTATCCACTCTTTTCATCCCTACCGATTTCCTTTAGGTCTATCTCAACGTTGTCCCTCCATCTTCGTCTTGGCCTTCCTACAGGTCTCTTACCATCAGGTTTCCCAACAAGAATCATGTAAACTCCTCTTTCCTCTCCAATTCGTGCCACAAGGCCTGCCCACCTAAGTCTTCTTGATTTAATCATTCTAATAATATCTGGACATGAATACAAATTATGTAGTTATAAATTATGCAACCTTCTCCACTCACCTGTCTCCTCATCCCTTTTAGGTCCAAATATTTTCCTAAGGATCTTATTTTCAAATACTCTCAATTTATGTTCCTCTTTCAATGTAAGGGACCAAGTTTCACACCCATATAATACTACAGGCAAAATTACTGTTTTGTATATTTTAACTTTTAGTTTCTTTGATATTAAACGAGAAGACAAAAGTTTATGAAGAGAAAAGTAACATGCATTTCCTGAATTAAGCCTACTTTTTATTTCCTTTTTCATATAATTGTCATTTGTTAATATTACTCGTAAGTATTTGAATTTGGAAACTGGTTCAAACGAGTGGTTATCAATAATTAGATTTTGATTATTACCTAACACTTGGTTTCGGCCTGTAAGCATATATTTAGTTTTCTCTTTGTTAACTTCCAAACCTCTCTCTCTAACAGTCTCAACACCAGTTCATGATATTGTATTGTATCCAGGATGGGAATCGCTGAAGTCTGGTGTACAGTGATAAATTCAGTGGGTGGCCCAGGGGGAAAAAATCACCTCCAGAAAACAAAAAGCTCCCCCCACAAAAAAAAAATCTAACCTGGAAGAGCATTCGGACAATAGCCAAGAAATTTGGCAACTCCCTAAAACTGATAAATGTGCCCATTTCATGACAATAAGGAAAATATAAACGTTTTTGGGGCAAGTGGTTATTAAATATAGACTAAAATTAGGAGTAGCGTTGTCCAGTTGGTAGGGTGTCTGGCTGTAACGCGGAAAAAACGTGGTAGGATTCCAGGGGTGAGAAATTTCTTGGCAATGTCCCTGCAGAAAGGAGCTATGGGGCTCAACCAGGACCACATTAATGGGTATCTGAGTGTTAAGATTCCATTTTTGCAACTATATAATTATGCGCTGAAGCAACGTACGGAAAAACAGTAATTTTCCACGTTGCTACATAAATAATTAGCATGCTGTTTGTCGGACTGTTAAATGTAAGAATTTCGTTATCATAAAGCGTAACTCGCACCACATGCCAACATTTTCAGAAATGTAGAGTTCGCTGTTTTGGTAAGTATACCTTCACATCCTCAAGCTTTCACCGTATACGGTTTCTTCAGGAAGATGAACAAGAGTTAGGTTAAAACATCATCTTATTTACCCCTCATGAAAAAGCCACATCATGTGGTGAATAAGATTTACAGCAAGTTAAAACATTATGCTTCAACCAAAATCTTGCCCACCCTCCTGCAGAAACCACATGATGTGGTGCCAAAACCTTGCCCACCCTCCTGCAGAAGCCACATGATGTGGTGCCAAAACCTTGCCCACCCTCCTGCAGAAGCCACATGATGTGGTGCCAAAACCTTGGCCACCCTCCTGCAGAAGCCACATGATGTGGTGCCAAAACCTTGGCCACCCTCCTGCAGAAGCCACATGATGTGGTGCCAAAATCTTGGCCACCCTCCTGCAGAAGCCACATGATGTGGTGCCAAAATCTTGGCCACCCTCCTGCAGAAGCCACATGATGTGGTGCCAAAATCTTGGCCACCCTCCTGCAGAAGCCACATGATGTGGTGCCAAAATCTTGGCCACCCTCCTGCAGAAGCCACATGATGTGGTGCCAAAATCTTGGCCACCCTCCTGCAGAAGCCACATGATGTGGTGCCAAAATCTTGGTCACCCTCCTGCAGAAGCCACATGGTGTGGTGCCAAAATCTTGGCCACCCTCCTGCAGAAGCCACATGGTGTGGTGCCAAAATCGTGGCCACCCTCCTGCAGGAGCCACATGGTGTGGTGCCAAAATCGTGGCCACCCTCTGCAGGAGCCACATGGTGTGGTGCCAAAATCTTGGCCACCCTCTGCAGGAGCCACATGGTGTGGTGCCAAAATCTTGGCCACCCTCTGCAGGAGCCACATGGTGTGGTGCCAAAATCTTGGCCACCCTCTGCAGGAGCCACATGGTGTGGTGCCAAAATCTTGGCCACCCTCTGCAGGAGCCACATGGTGTGGTGCCAAAATCTTGGCCACCCTCTGCAGGAGCCACATGGTGTGGTGCCAAAATCTTGGCCACCCTCTGCAGGAGCCACATGGTGTGGTGCCAAAATCTTGGCCACCCTCTGCAGGAGCCACATGGTGTGGTGCCAAAATCTTGGCCACCCTCTGCAGGAGCCACATGGTGTGGTGCCAAAATCTTGGCCACCCTCTGCAGGAGCCACATGGTGTGGTGCCAAAATCTTGGCCACCCTATGCAGGAGCCACATGATGTGGTGCCAAAATCTTGGCCACCCTCTGCAGGAGCCACATGATGTGGTGCCAAAATCTTGGCCAACCTCTGCAGGAGCCACATGATGTGGTGCCAAAATCTTGGCCAACCTCTGCAGGAGCCACATGATGTGGTGTCAAAATCTTGGCCAACCTCTGCAGGAGCCACATGATGTGGTGTCAAAATCTTGGCCACCCTCTGCAGAAGCCACATGTGGTGCAAAGCTTGAGAACGTCAAGGCAGTTGCCACGTCCAAGTTACTTTTGTGATTTCGTTATCAAACTAAGAGATGGTGAGGTTTAACGTGGCCCACTATGAAGTCAGGGATCCTAGGTTAGAATTTTGAGTAAGGTACGACTATTTAATTAAGATAGTTGTCATACATGGGAAATAAGAATTTCTGGAACATCTTGCAGACCAATTAAATCCTTCTGAAGCTTGTCGCGTTTAATGGCGCCATCTGTACTCCCTCAGGCGCAAAAACTTCGGAGATGGCTGAGACAGCAAGCGTGTGGTTACGAAAGAGAGAGTGTGTTCATACATGTTTCCTCCATGTTTTCTTGCACGCCGGCGCTAAACGAATATACGGCATTTAATGAAAGCCGAGGGAGAAAGCGCTGCGATCAATCTCCTCGTCTTTTGTACACGAGAAACTGCTGTCGACGAAAGCTGCCATCTTCAAGAGAGAGGGGGGGGGGAAGAAAACGCAATCAGCGAGTCAGCAAAATCACTGCTCAGTGTCACAGCGTGAACCCTGCAGCTGAAAGAAATGCAGTGTGAGGAGAGAGAGGTGTACGTGCAATAGCGTACATCTTATCTAAACAACCATGTATGTCCTGGGCGACGAAAAGAAAATGTGAAATATAAAAAGCTGAATTTGTCAGGTTTAACTAAGATGGTTCCTCTTTCTGCACAGAAGTTAGTTTTAAATGTTCGCCTGAGCCTTAGAAAATCTGAAAAAATTACACCTGTTTAGAATTCCTTCTGTAGCATGAAAATATCGAATTTCTCGTGCTGTACCAGGAACCATGGTAACTTATAATCTGAAGATGTATGTTAAATATATTTAGCAAACATTCTTTGCCGAAACTCAAATCGAATCAAAAAGGGATAACCATGAGCGCTGAAAGTTAAGTGGTAATTTATTGAGTGCATCATTTGTGTATGTGTAGCCAATTATTAGTTAAATTAGTAATGCAAATTTACTCTAGAAAGATTAAAATGTTATTTAAGTTGTGAAATTTGTTGAAATCCACTTTATGCTTATTTAAGGTAAGAGAAAATACACCCTAATGTAAATTTGATAAGAATTGTGTGTCAACTGGGTATAGCAAGTTTAGTTTAATATTAGCCAATTAAAGTGCTTCACGAGACAAGTTTTAATTGGTTTAACAGAGTCGAGAGCCGAATGGTCCAGTCGGTATGGCATCTGACTGCAACGCGAGAGACCCGGGTTCGATTCCCGGTGCGGATGATCTCAGGTGGGAATATTTATCAGTAACGTCCCTGCTTGGGAGGCTCTGGGGTTCAACCAGCCTGTAATACATGGATATCTTAAGGGTATGGCAGAGGGAGCGTCGTGCTGGTCACATCACTTCCACAACGGACCGAGACCTCATACTCCCATACGCATGATGCAAGAGGTAGCTCTACCCTTTAACAGGGCGAGTATCCATCTACACATGAACAGTGAGAAGCTAAAGGAATTTTCCTTGTTTTACTTCGTTTTGCTTCCTCTAAGTTAATCGCAACGATGAAATTGTGTGATGGTTAGATGGAGGAATACAACAAACCAGACCCGAACAGCGAACTTTCAGTAGCAAGAAAGTGTGACCAAGGAACTTCAGTGGACGCGAAACCAAGCATTTTCTTACAAAGTCAATTGAGGCACAAATATAAATTGAACATACGTTTGAAATTGACCACAAACCTCTCAATCTCCATCGGAAATCTAAGTCTGAAACTCTTTACAAAATGACGACATGAACAAGAACATTTGCGAGGGGGGGGGGGGCATCATGCAGCCTTAAAAAATTACATCAGCAGCTTTGCTATTCCTGAGTTCCGTCAGCATTGGGAAATACTACGGTTCTGAGTCAAAGCATTATGAATACGCGTGTCCTAGACCTCCTTTCATAATTTGTAGACATGCATTGCATGCTTAAGCATAGCAACCAATTCATCAGAGGATTTAATGAATAAAACATGAACATAGCGTCAAATATCAATGAATTTATTCAATTTTCCCCAACACTGGCTCCTTTGTATTATTATATATGAGTATCCTTGATAAAACACAAGCGTGTAAATACATTTGTTAGCCTGAGAGAGAGAGTTTAAGTAAACTAAGGTATTCGGGACGTTTATAAAGCAAATATTTTAGTTTGTTTTGAATAATTTTCTCCTTGCACTTTCTTTTGTATTCCAACATGCGAGAAAGCATCAGAAAGGCATTATTTATGCGGGTTCCGTAACAGCCACCCCCTCTGTCGACACCTCGGCCAAACCAACAGCCGTCCGTGGCAAAGCTTCGACGCAAGTGTCATCCTAACAATCTCCACAGCATATATTGCCTTCTTATTTCTTCTCACTAATACTTTACGCATTTAGATTTTAAAAAAAATAATAATAAAAAAAGTGGTTTTCATCAGATTCACTATTTCAACTTTCTGCCGAGAGATGTCCTCACAACTTAATTAGTATATTTCTAGATTATAATGCTAGTGTTTCTGGTTCTAGCCTTATTAATACATATTTCATTCACAGTTTACATGAATTTATATATTCATTTCCAATACCAAGTATAATTCAAGATATGGCTTGTCATAGAGTGAAAGTGCTGACTCCTTCGTTACTTCAAGGGAAAAGAGAAAATTACATAAATCAGGATACTTGACAAAAATAAGGCAAATAGTAACTGAGTAACTTTGTAACATTATGTTATCGGCTTTTCGTCCACATTTCGGGAAACTACAACCATTTTTGGATCTTCTTTTAGTGCTCATCGCATTAAAGCATTTTGCGGCCCCATATTTGTGCGGGGGAGGCTAGACCTAATTTTGGACCTGAATATGAAAATTGTGCCCAAGTCGCAGAGTGTGCTACAATTGTTTACCTTACATTCTACAGATTCAGGTCACAGCGCAAGATCTTTGGGTTCAATTACACATTTGACACGATTAGAGGAAAATCCCCCACAGAAGCAGCAGCCTGTGTTCCAGGGGCGGCGCAAACTCTTTTCCTATTAGTGGACTGTGTGAAAGGATCTCACAGTTGGCTTCTGTTCCCGCAGTTAAATATTGGCTAACGAAATACATTTTCCTCGGCATATTAAGTTGAATTGCTCTAATTGCAGAGAACAATGCCTGATTTCCATACGGAGTTCGCTTCTGAACGTGTTAAAAGAGTGCAATTAAAAAAACTTTGCAAGCATTTCCATCGGTTAAAAAAAAAGGAATGTTCCTTTATTAATGGATATGTAAAAAGTGAACAAGCAAATTCTGCCTCTCTGTGAAGTTGTAACCTTAATTCGATTTATTTGACGGTTTTCTACATTAGATTTGATTGATTGATTTGTTGTTTTAAGTCCACTTTATGCACAGTAAGGCTAATCGGGACTGGACCTACATGGGATCCGAACCACTTGTGCCTCCACCGGGTATCGAACCCGGGACCTACATTAGATTTCTGAGGCCTCATCAATATTTCTCTATGGAAATATGACCTACGATGTAATCGATATAGTATACAGACTAGACATCCTTGTAAAAATCGAGCTAACCAGAGTATTCGAGACCTCGATCGAGACAAATATCTATGAACAGATACTGTCTCGTTCGAGATTTTAATATGATATTTCAAACTTAGCCAAACCAAATTTACGTTACTATGAGACTTTTTCACACACACCAAACTGTTATCTGACTTCTTATTAATAAGAAGATATACTGGGTGGGCGATAAGTCAGTTGTCACTAGCAATCGTTAGAATTTGCTTTGCCTAGCGTAGTGGAAGTCAGTTGTGATACCCAGCATTCTTATATTGGGTAATACGCACTAGTCAAGTTCACAACTGACTTCCACAACGCTAGGCAAAACAAAGTTAACGATTGCCAGTGATAACTGACTTATGGTCCACCCGGTATTTATATTCAGCAGGTTCACCCAAACTGCGGTCCGCGGGACACATCCGGTTTCACAACGATAATCCTCAACTAAAATAAAATTGAAGACAGGACCTTACTACAGGAAAAAATGTCTTTAAAAGTTTCAAAATCAATTGCTAAAGCTGTGAGAATACTAACAAGAACTAAGCCGAGGCTGTAAATGGATGCTCGACACGCAGGACAAAGTCAGGGCAACACGATACCACAGAGGATTGTACTGGTCATGGGTTCGAACACCAGAGGCTCGTTGGGCTACACGAAGCAGTTACAGGGCACTGAAAATGAGGTTGGCATTTATGTACCGGTAACGGTTCAGATTGTTTTATGATTGTTTTCAAAATTTCCTGGAAGAAAGACAAATTATCATAGAATGTTGGCAGTGATTGTCGCACGAAATTTGAACCGTCCTTAAGGTAATAAGCAATGTTTGAATTCCAAAAAAGTAGCTATTAATGGTGAAAAAAACTTTAAAAATACCTTACGCACGCATGTTTTCTTCCGATGGGCAAGTTATTTTCTGTTTATAAAAGCGTCAGTAAATACCGGAAAGTACTGGGAACGAATGTGAATGGAATTTGGAACCATACTGGAAGTAATTATCACAGTTTTCATTTCGATAAAGTCCGAAGTATAGGTGAAATGAGATGTTGGAATTACCTTGCGCAAAAATCCCAGTTTCGTAAACTTGATGCAGAACACAGACTACAACCGGTAGCAGTTTTCCTCTTCTTGAGTGTTCACGGGAGGCTCGAAGGGATTTCGTGCTTGATAACAGCAGTAGCGACATCTGAGGTAATACAACCGAACGTATCAAGTGAATAGTAATTTTGCAAATAGGATTATGAAGGAAATGCTATGGATACCAAACCTAACCACGAAAGGAGCTTTCCCACGTGGGTAATCCTCGTCTGAACGCAAAGTTGCCGTAGTGTTGTGCGATAAGAGAAAACCCAAATGGCTAGCATTCGTGAACAGATACTGGAAACCCCTTCGTACCTCACATGTGAAGAACAGAGAAGCAGTTCGTAACCAAGACGATAGTAAGCAAATGGCGGTTGCCAAGTATAGCAGTATATGGGAGTGGGAAACACGCAGTAAGTAATCGCTAAAACTCTGCAGTATGTGTTAAATCGAAATAGAACCATGTAAAAATTGCGAACGTAGCATGATGAAATCTCAAGAAAACAAAAGGAACTTGGGCCGAAAAGATATCTGCCGAATGACCTTTATATGCCGTGTATGTTTGGGCTATGTGGACCTATTCTGTTTACACTAAATATTTCGAGACTCAGATAAGACCTACAACGAAATAGGCTCGATTCATTGACCGATTTATTTCAATTCGCTTTTGTGCCACTTTTGGCTAATCGTGAAGACGAGGATGAGTGATGAAGGGACACTTACAAAGAACGCCCAAGCCGGATTCGAACCAGGCACCTGTGGCGTCGTAGCGTGCCGTGCCACGGACACGAGACAGGCATTTACAGTTCCAGACGACACCGAAACTCTTCCAACTGCATACGCATCCCGTCTCGATACCAACACACACACAATGTGATCAGCCAAACAAGAAACTCTGTTACACCTTACGACCTATAATATGGGGCAAGGAGAAAATTTAGCAGGAAATGCTTACGATAACCAGAAGTTGCTGGTAGCACAGCTTTTCCTTTCATTGCCAAGGTCGACGTGACAATTAGTCG
Source organism: Lepisma saccharinum (assembly GCF_977018435.1). Lineage (NCBI taxonomy): Eukaryota > Metazoa > Arthropoda > Insecta > Zygentoma > Lepismatidae > Lepisma > Lepisma saccharinum. Next base: position 7,039,568 of record NC_139253.1, read on the forward strand.
GAGGACGACAGATAAAGTTGCCAGTGTAGAGAGCGTTGAACACGACACAGTACTTTGCCAGCACGACACACAGTGTTGTTGCACGACAGAAATTAAGCTCAATTAACAACATTCAGCACGAGACATCTTGGTTCAGTGGGAGTCGGACCTCATCTCAAGCAGGGAGGCAGAGGGAGTTGAACAGATCTGTTGACTCTCTCGAAATATACATCAAAGTAGGTTGATAATCTTTGAAATGGTCACTGAAACACCTATAAAAGTTAATAGAACTATTGTAGAGCTATATGTAAGATAGACAATGAAGAGATTTTGGTCAATTAGTTTTCCAACAGAATAACCAGGGTGTAAGAAATCCAACTGTCAAACTCTCCTCCCCGCAGTGCACCCTGGACTGCATTCTGGCAGACTGACGAGGGTCTGCAGCCTGGAATAACTGCCAGTATAATCCTTTGTGGGGTGGGAGTCGCCCACATGTGTTTGTGGTTGTTTCTTCATTCACATCGTCGCAATTAGCAAAGTGACAGAAAAGCGACGTAAAATTACCAAACAAATCAATAAATGAAACAGAATAACCAAAGGAGAAAATAATTCATCTAATGGAGAGTGTACGATGAAGTCAAGACCGAATCATTTCTTACGAAGTCTAACGAGTTATTTGAAGAAAAAATGCTTCCAAAAGGGAAGAAACTGGGAAGGAAGAGAGAGAGAGAGATAGAGAAAGAGGAAGGAAGAGTAGGAAGGGGAGAAAGAAAAAGAGAATAGGGAAGTGGGAGGAAAAGCTGTGCCAGGTATTGGCTCATCTAGTGTGTCATGTGGAGAAGCCTCCCAAGGCTACGCTATGTAGACAAATGGCTATGGACTCCTCTGAATTCTGACAAAGGTCTTCCTAATTCCGGCTAAGAAGCGGTTTTCTCCTCCTAAATTAGGAGCCCAGTTATCGTTACGATTATCGTCATTGTCAATGCAATAAAGTAATTTTCAGAAAAAGTAACTTTCAAGTTCCTCCCAAACATCAACAACAACGTCACGTTCCTCCAAAAAAAAACCAACAACAACGTCACGTTCCTCCAAAAAAAAACCAACAACAACGTCACGTTCCTCCAAAAAAAAACCAACAACAACGTCACGTTCCTCCAAAAAAAAAACCAACAACAACGTCACGTTCCTCCAAAAAAAAACCAACAACAACGTCACGTTCCTCCAAAAAAAAACAACGTCACGTTACTCCAAAAAACCAACAACAACGTCACGTTACTCCAAAAAACCAACAACAACGTCACGTTAATCCAAAAAAAACCAACAACAACGTCACGTTACTCAAAAAAACCAACAACAACGTCACGTTACTCCAAAAAAAACCAACAACAACGTCACGTTACTAAAAAAAACCAACAACAACGTCACGTTACTCCAAAAACCAACAACAACGTCACGTTACTCCAAAAACCAACAACAACGTCACGTTACTAAAAAACCAACAACGTCACGTTACTCCAAAAAAACCAACAACAACGTCACGTTACTCCAAAAAAACCAACAACAACGTCACGTTACTCCAAAAAAAACCAACAACAACGTCACGTTACTCCAAAAAACCAACAACAACGTCACGTTACTCCAAAAAACCAACAACAACGTCACGTTACTCCAAAAAAAACCAACAACAACGTCACGTTACTCAAAAAAAACAACAACGTCACGTTACTCCAAAAAAAAAAACCAACAACAACGTCACGTTACTCCAAAAAAAACCAACAACAACGTCACGTTACTCCAAAAAAAACCAACAACAACGTCACGTTACTCCAAAAAAAAACCAACAACAACGTCACGTTACTCCAAAAAAAAACCAACAACAACGTCACGTTACTCCAAAAAAAAACCAACAACAACGTCACGTTACTCCAAAAAAAACAACGTCACGTTACTCCAAAAAAAACAACGTCACGTTACTCCAAAAAAACAACGTCACGTTACTCCAAAAAAACAACGTCACGTTACTCCAAAAAAAAACAACGTCACGTTACTCCAAAAAACAACAACGTCACGTTACTCCAAAAAACAACAACGTCACGTTACTCCAAAAAACAACAACGTCACGTTACTCCAAAAAACAACAACGTCACGTTACTCCAAAAAACAACAACGTCACGTTACTCCAAAAAACAACAACGTCACGTTACTCCAAAAAACAACAACGTCACGTTACTCCAAAAAACAACAACGTCACGTTACTCCAAAAAAACAACAACGTCACGTTACTAAAAAACGTCACGTTGCTAAAAAAAACCAACAGCAACGTCACGTTACTAAAAAAAAACAACGTCACGTTACTCCCAACTCTGCAAACACCTTCTAGAATCGCAGAGAAGACAGCAAACAGAGCCCGAAGACCACTTGTCCCGTGGAACGTGCCTCAGCCTCCAAAGGTCACCCGATCTGCAGGTGAGGCCAGGCAAGCGCTCTTCCTGATCCAGACAGGTTTCCATTAGCTGGCTGGGAGGGAGAGTGGCCAAGCTCCTCCCGGGGGCATCCGCACCTCACAGCAGTTACGTGGCTGCCTACGACTCCTCACTGGAATTTACGGCGCAGGTGTTGTATGCCTTCATCCACAGAAATGTTGGCTGTGTCGGCGAACATCACTGCACCTTCTGTTGCGCACATCGCACATGAATTACTGCCACGTACACGGTGTTCTAGGAGAGCCTATATCTTGCCAATGTTTTTTAGTCGGATGGGAACAAATGTAATGATCAATAGCAAGTGTTCATAGTATACTTATCAGATAAATAATCTAAAGCTGACGTTGAACCTTAGACTTGTCTCGGCAAAATAAACCACTAGTTTCTGCTTTTGATACGAGATCGAAACCGCCATGCAAGTTGTGCCTAAAGCAAAATTGATCCACTGAACGACTTATTCGGACATGCATGATAGTAGATACATTGTATATGTTTCACATGTCATAAACATTGTCGTTGTTCTGTTTTAATATTTTTCTTACATTTATTTCAAGACTTCAGGCGACAGACCAAGGAAGAGCCAAAGAATTGGAACTCGAAGTGAAACCCTGTCAAGTCTTGTTTCGCCACCATCCCTAACCTGGACATCTGGTGTGTAGTAAACACGTCACGTTATTCCCCAACAACAACAACGCCACGTTACGTTACTCCCCAACAACAACAACGCCACGTTACGTTACTCGCCAACAACAACAACGCCACGTTACGTTACTCCCCAACAACAACAACGCCACGTTACGTTACTCCCCAACAACAACAACGTCACGTTACGTTACTCCCCAACAACAACAACGTCACGTTACGTTACTCCCCAACAATAACGTTACGTAAACACACATAGAAAGCGTGCTTTTTATTATTTTTCACTCAAGTTCGGTGCCAACGGAACTAAAAACACTCCATACGAAGTTTGTGAGCCGGGCAATTGATTTTATTTACTTCGTTCTTTGTTAATCGCGAAGATGAGGATGAATGGCGATACTTTGAAATTGATGAAACGATAATCACCAACACGTGAAACAGGACAACAGAAGTCTTACTGACTGTATAGGCCCAGACACCAGAATCTTGTTAGTCGGGTGTCCTCGGAAAGGGTTATCCCTTACACCCCTGGGCAGTGGCGGCGATTAGGGTTTGGCAGCCCCCACTTTTTGCCACATTTCCCCCCGTACTATAAACTTTATGTACCAAGGGAAAGTAAACTGTCCTTGCCCCCTAGATTTGGAACCCAATGGCCGCCACTGCCCCTGGGGTACCCGGGCGACATTTTCCGACCGTGCCCCACCTATTTTTATTTTTTTCCCCACCCAGGGCAATCACCGCCGAGCGTGTAACTAATAACAGACAAGAGCAACATTAGGCAAGTACTTAACATCATACTCAAAGGGAGTATTCTAGAACAAGAATTATCCACGAGAGATAATGAATGAAGGAAATTTCTTCTCAATGTTAGACCACAGTTTCTCAACCTATGGGACGCGACCCACTGCTGGGTCCCGAGGGGGCGTTTGGTTAGCCGCTCGTTAGAGAACAATTTTGCACAATGACCGCCTGAAACCACCGACAACAAAGGAGAAGAAGTCAACACCTGTACTTTTTGCGTCACTTTTCTGTCACTGTCACAGCGGCGGATTAGACTTTGGACAATTTGAAGCAGAACATTGTACACGAGATCAATGGTATTGACAACAGCGTTCTCCAACGAGCGGTCAGTAACATGGAACGACGTGTTGCGTTGTGCTCGGAGCAGCAGGGAGGACATTTTCAGCATTTGCTGTAGAGGGTAGTAATCTCCCAAAGTTACTCTACATTTGTGGCATAACAAATTGTGTTTAGCAACAGTCTTGTTGAAATAAATTAGGAAAGAAATGTGTTAGTTCACTGTGAATCAGCCTGTATAACCGGCATTTAGTTAGATGTTAGACTAGAGTAAGTCAATCTTTTAAATTGCATATTTGCTTCTCTAGAATGAAGTATTGTAATTTGTTTAAGCAAGCGTAGAAGAAGGTTTCTTAAAGTATTCTATGTTAGCAAGAACATGCTTATGGGTACCATGAAGTGTAATATCTTTCAAGGCGGGTGGGTCCCGGACTGAAAAATGTTGCTCACTCGGCACCATCAATTTAAGAAGAGAGAGGCGGGGGAGGGGGGAGTGAGGGTCATACAGCACTTTCGGCGGAGAAAAATAAAAGCACGTGAAGCACGGCGGGAAAAGGTTGCCCGAGTCCCAAACTTCGTGTGGGGTGTTTTTACCTCGATTCTCACCCATCTATGGGGGCTGACTTGAATTAGCAGATACAGATCTCCAGAAGATATAGATACATCTTCAGCGTATACAAACAAATAAATCTATGCTACAGGAAATTAACGTAAGGTAGTTTCAAACTTCTAATACATTATTGTATTGCTCAAGTCCACCCTTGTTTAACTACAACCAATCCAAGTACCTTCCAGATAACTGGAAAATGTCCATGTCTGCTCCTATTCCGATTTGGTAAGATTTTACAATAAAAAAAAAAAAACAATAATGGGGGAACCCCCGAATGTATCCTAACCTCCACCCGCATACATTCGAGGGTATGCGCATGTCCCAGTGCCTCTGATATAAACTGGGACGGCAGTTGCTCGTATTACGGTTCACCCATTATTGTTGCACACACTACCTTTATTTAAATTATCCTTTACTACAGTACACACACATATATATATATATATATATATATATATATATAAAACAAATATAAGAAGAGAAAAAAAATAACAGAAAAGAAAATATATAAGACACATACATATACATGGTTCCCAATACAGTGATTTGATTATTATATGTAAATTACAAGTCACAAATTACACATTACAGTATTGTTAGTGGTCTTCACAGATACCAGCACATAGTTATATTTTAGTATAATTGGGTCATTTTTATTTAGTTATGTTTATTTTATTTCTTTTCACATTCTTTTTCTTGTTTTATGTATGCACTGTGATCCGGATTCCGGACTCCCAGAATCTATAGTATGCCGCAAGACGAACCGCCAAGGACAGATCGCAATAGGTTGAGGACCTTTAGTTATTTGAATTTATTGTTTGGGAGATTGCTCACCCCAGAGGCTAGGTGTTCTTATCCCTGTCGGTTCGTCCTACTCCTCCTATTTCAGTCCATGACTTATGTAGCTTGAGTTGCGTTTGAAATATTTTAAAGTTAATATTAATTGTACAAAAGAGTAAATAAGGTATGACAACAATAAAATAAAATAAAAAATAAAATAAAACAATATTGAAATGCTAAGTTGTCGATCAAAATGGGTACACTCTAATCTTCATTATATGACATACAGTGAATTAAGTTTTTTTTTTTTTTTGAGTGTTAGAATTTGAATAAAAATAATTTAAATGAATAATAATAATAATATAGTGCTTGTTTAATTTGATGTTAATTAGTTTGGGGTTTAGATTAGACATTGCAATGCCAATGTCACCGGGTGCTGGAATACCAGCATACCATATTTTTTTTTTTTTAATTTTTAATTTTTATTTTATTTAATTACTATATATTTTAACCTGGCTTCTGCCACTCTCAACAAATAATATTTGTGCTTTTCCCCCAGCATCCGAACAGGACGAATTCTTCTTCTTTCTCCGGCTTCCCGTCTTCCAGTTGATACCACGTAGTGCCTTCTTCTTGATACAGTTGGTGGTGCCTCATTGTTCTTCATCATTCTCTTCCTCCTGCTCGAGGGCCGGGGTGATCCTTTGCCTTTGTATTCTCGTACTTCTCCTAGGTTCTTCCGGTGTTTGTTGGCTGTTTGTGGAGGCCGTGTTACGGTGTCGTGGGTTGAATTTCTTCTTTTCTTCTTTTGAGACTTCGTCAGCCAAGATCTTCAGATTTTGAATTTGCTGCTCGCATAGAAGTGTTCTAATATCAAACGTAGGAAGTTCTCTTCGCAAAGTTTTGATCCTGTCAGTTGTTTCCGGACAGAAGAAGACTCTATGCTCGGGAGAATCCTCCGTAGCTCCGCAGTAGGTACATTTCGGTTCCAGAGCACTGCCAATTCGGTGAAGATATTTGCCATACGGTCCATGTCCTGTTAGAAGATGCAACAGGTCCCGTGTATAAAATATTTTTGTCTGTGTGCTGCTTCGGACATCCGGGATAAAGGTATATGTCCGTCTCCCATTTTCGGCATTGTTCCATTCCTCTTGCCATCTGTCCAACAGGGATTTTCTCATTTCATGCAGGGTTGGGGTGAAGTTTCCTATACAGGAGATCATTTTGTCTTCATTTCCTTTCTTAAAAAAGTATCTACCCGCCCTCCATTTTACTTCTAAATCTAAAGGGAGATGTCCAGTCAGGGTTAGCAATGCTTCTGTGGAAGTTGTTCCAAACGCGCCTGTTGTTCTTAACAATATTCTTCGTTGAGAAGCCCTGAGAACTCTGACGTTCTTTTTCAAAGCTAGACTCTCAAACCAGGTAGAGGCTGCGTAAGTCACAATGGAGTAGTATATTGCTCGGATATATGCTTCGATTGTGCTTGGTTTCAGGCCAAACTGTTGGGATGCCCCTCTGGTGAGTTTACCCATCGCCATTTCCGCCTTTGCTGTAATGTTTTTGATATGTTCTCCGAATTCTATACCCTCTCCCATGGTCACGCCGAGGTATTTAAAGTTGACCGATCTCTGTATAGCTGATCCCAGTATCCTAATGGATGGATTCCTGCTGGTGCTAAGATGGCCTTTAGCGATAAGATATTTAGTCTTCTCTGCCGACAGTTCTAGTTTAGCGTCTCTGCACCAGTCTCCCAAGGTTTTTAAAGCATTGTTTGCCTTGCGTTCCACCTTAGCTCTAGAGTCGTCAGCGCAGACCAGGACGATATCATCCGCGTAGGCTATAACTCTGATCACGTCCGGATTCTCACCCAGGGTACGAAGACAAGGTTCTAAGTTAATATTTTACAATACCGGACGATTCTCATATTTCGTTCATATTTCGCATACTCAATAATTTAGGGCTCCTAATCACGAATCTGCAGTTAATATTTGGCGCTCACGTGTGGAATTTCCAAAAAAAGGGAGGTCCGTGATCGCAACCGACAATGCAAGATTGCTCATTATGTACCGGAAGATTGTGTTTCTACGAAACTTGCATTTTCTTGCGGTGCCCCACACACCATTCACGCATAGCCCCACAAACCATTCACGGTTAGGTTAGGCAAACAGTTAAAATTTGGGGTCGTACATTTTTCGTATTAGAAAAACAAAATCTTGCGGTACATAATGAGCATTGCATTATGCTCATAATCGTGCATTGTCGGTTGCGATCACGAACCCCCTTTTCTTGGAAATTCCACAGTGAGCGCGAATATTAACTGCAGATTCGTGATTAGGAGCCCTAAATTATTGAGTATGCGAAATATGAACGACATCGGGGAATCGTCCGGTATTGTAAAATCGCTCCTCAGATTTCCACATTGCCATACTACTGTATATTTTCTCGCAAAAGTATTGTTCTAAAGCATGTTACGAACTTTGTCTACACACCGACATTAGTATAAAAGTAGGTCTCCATAAACACACACATTCACTTACACGTAAAATTATGGAAGTGAGGCTAAAGAGACGTAAAACAAATCCGGTAGATATCCGCGATATATCCTACTTCCACTTCCTCTTCCCAGGAATTAGCACTCGCCACACTTACTGATCGTAAACTTTAATAACCAGGCGTACATTTCTTGGAAAAATGACCGAAGTGGAAATGCACAGTCACCTGAGCATTACGTTTTAGATTCAAACGCAGCGACTTTTAACTACGAGAAAGTGTCATGATACAGGAAACAATTAACTTGCTGCACACGGTTTGGTGAGAATGGTCTTATACTATCACGGAATACTGGTTTAACATTGAATCATTATAGATATGTTGAAGTATGGTTTCCACTCGTTAAACGCGTATTTTCATGTTTTGTTATGGTAGATTTCAACTTGGACGTGCGTTGGCCGATTTCGCCCAAAAGCATTTACCTTCATTACCTGTCTGAAATTTCACTTTAAAATCTGAGTTTACAGAGGATTACCGTGGGCCTCAAGGTTGGAGATTTGTCGTAGAGTGAGTGATTTTACTTCGCTTTTCTACCACTTTTGGCCAGTGGCGGATCAAATGGCATTTGGGAGGGGCAATTTTCCTGCGGAAGTCCATTCTATTTACTTAGCTTTTATGTAACAGTGGGATTCATGAGTATTACCTTGCAAATTGTACATCACCATGTTCGTGCATTTCATTTGACGCAATAACAGCTTCAAGAATTAAAAGAAAACTCAAAACAAGCTGTCGACAACTTCTGCACCAGCATACATAAAAATACAACGCTTAAAAACACACAGATTGTAAGAGAAAAATTAATGAAAATAGTCATGGACAATTTGCACGGTAATACTCATGGATCCCACTACAGCACTTCTAAGTGATCAAGACCTAAGTCCGAATAAATAAAGAATGTTTATCATTTTCTTTCATCGTTATTATATCTTTCTGTTGTCATGAAAAACTTAACGACGTAGGTAGGACGAATAGTTGGGAAAGTAAGGAAAAAAGACCTTCTCTCTACAGGGTGGTACAAAGTGGGCGTAGCCCCCCCCCCTTTATTTTTGATACTACGATGGTAATAGTTGGATTACTTGATATGAACACATACCTGTGTCATTGATTAACCACCTCTGGGACTTCTTGGAGACCCTTCAGAACGATATTGAGGGGAACGTCACAGCCCGAAAAAAGGTCTTATTCAAACTTGCATCGCGAAGTGTGCCACAATATGGCGCAGAGTTCGGCCGTGCTACGAAAAAGACTGTCTCCTTACGGATGTTCCGAACACTTAACCTCTTGGTGCTCAAGTATCTCGATCGAGATACCTTATGCTATTAGTTTTTACGTTATAATGTCGCTATTTTTGGCTGGAATTGCGATTTTCTTCTTTCGTATTATTGTTAACACATATATTAAACAATAATGACTCTTGCACGTTTTGTTCTTCCATTAAAAAGGGGGGGAATGGCGGGAAAATGGCGGCTTCCTTTGAAACTGAGTCAGTGGCGCATAGACATGTCTTTTAGGATGTACAAGTCGTGTTGTAGGTATTGTTCATGATAATAGTGCAATTATTTTCTTGTTCCAGACATGCCAGCGATCATCTCCATGTGTATTTTCACATATGTACTTTGTTGTCCAGGGGCGGAGGGGGGAAAGGGGAATTTTTCTTCAGAAATTTTCGAATTTTCCGGTTCCTCCCCTCCCCCCACATCCATATATACACTCAATGTGCATAAATTTTATATAGTCCGATTTTATGGTTTATTCCGCGTATAACTGTACTTGATTCGTCCGTCTAGGGCAATTACCTTCGGACCTACAGTCGTTGCAAGGTAACTGCGCATTTTGCTGAATGGCTCAGTGGCGTACAGACATGTCGTTTTGGGGGTACAAGTCGTGTTGTATTGTTCATATAATAGTGCAATTATTTTCTTGTTCCTAACACTCCAGCGATTATTTCCATGTGTATTATGACAATGTCCTGTACTTTTTTGTCGGGTTGGGGGAGCGAAACCCCCATTTTTTCAAAAAAAAATATTGAATTTTCAGGTTCCTCCCCTCCCTCCATATATACGCCGAATGTGCATAAATCTTATATAGTCCGAATCTATGGTTCATTCCGCGTATAACGATATATTATTCGTGTCTACGGCAATTAGGCTCCGATCTACAGTCATTTTTATAAAACTCTGCATTTTGCTCAAAATTGGCCCGAGCACCCGGGTCTTACCTGGCGAAAGAAGGTCGTGTACCAAAAGGTTAAACCATCAGGGATGTGTTCATGTCAAGCATTCAACCATAACCGTCGTAGTTTTGAAAATACAGGGGGATACGCCCACTTTGTGACCACTTTGTATACACAAAGCATTAGGGTCGTTATTTAGATTTTGATTTGAAATATCGATTATTATCGCAAGACCTTAATACAGAATTAGGAACTCTGTACTACAATATTTACAAAATATCCACAATAATATACGAATGAAATACAGGATAGCGCGCCTGATTTTGCCTAATCCTGAAGATGATGATGACTGTAGTAAGATTGTGTCATCATGAAAGGACAAACACGAGCTTCACAGAAAATGTACTGATTGCGAGTCCGGACGCCAGAGACTGGTTAGTCTCCAAAATGTAGTCCAGAACGCACTACCTGGAGAAAGATTGTCCTCCGAAAGGATCACAACGGCAAGCACGCCCCTCCTCAACCACAACCAAAAGGACGGTGGAAAAGTAGATACATTGACACCTGAACGGACACAACACAACCGTAATGATTCTTGACTGGCGCATGGATATTTATGAAGTCAAAACATGCGAAGTGTTTGTAAATATGTACAGGGTGAGGCAGTCAAACGGGAAGATTTAAAAAATTCACAAAAAAAAGAGACAGCAAATATTTATTTTAACATGAATGTACTGTACATGAGTGGAAATTATCAACCAATATTTTTCAAAGGTTGGTGCCCCTGACGTTATAAGGAGTCTAGGACCATAACGCAATGAAAATTGTTAATTGGTGCTTTACACTGGACAGTCCTTGATTCCACATAGACATGTTCACTTTATGAATTACCTTCTACATCCAAGGTTTTCATAGTTACACACTGCACGCAGCAAATGCATCGCAAGTGTTTGTATGCTGAATCCCCCCCAAACTCACGTTCATGCCCATCTACAATAGCGATGACGTATGGGAAATTCAAGGTCTGCATACCTTGTAGTAACTTTACGTGACTTCCACGTTCATGACAATTTGTCAGGGTTTTCCTGACCGTGTAATTTTTCAAGGTTACAAACGGCAAATGCTATATATGGGGACATGATAAATTTCCCCGTGGGAACACGAAATATCGTGAAAGAAATAATAATTTTAAAAAAAATCGCAACTAAGATTTCCGCATACCATCAACAAAATTATGCTTGAAATGTTCTCTGGTGTGAACGAGAAAGCTTGCTTGCCTCGTTCTCGGTCTCGGGTTGCAAATGGCTGTCTCGCTCTCGTGTCGATCTCAAGGCAAACTTTTTGAAATCGCGAGTCTCGAAAGAACACAGACAGAAAACGTATGGTATTGCACATTAGACAACTTACCTATGAATAAAAGTACAGCCTGACCAAGATAAGAATACCCCTGGGGCGCTGTACTCGAATTTTCAACCGTGTGCAAGAGAACTTAGCGTAGGCAATGTAATCAGCTGTTTGCATTGTTCCGTCTTCCTGCGTTGACAAATTGTGCAGCACTGTCGAAACTCGCGAGAGAGGGGGAAGCGAGAGAAAAACAAATGACTGTGCACTTAGTTCGTTAGCTTGATGGGGGACTCGGATGGGGGATGGAATTGTAAAGGTGAATATTACAACTTACAAGCTGCGTTCTGGGAGATGTACAATAAAATAATTCGTAATTACCATTTGCAAGTTTTTCATACATAAAAATGGTAATATGGTGTTATTTTATAGGGGGTGCACTTGCATTATATTTTCCTGAGTTCTGTATTTCGCTCATTTGATTCTTTCTTCTCAAACTTTCCGAAAGGGTTATAGCCCCATCAGCTCCCCCCTGCACATTGTAACGTGCTGTGAAAGCACGTGGAGAGCGAGTCACATTCACAGTCTCGCCCAATGTAAAGATGATGCGATCAACACAATGCTCCGGCCCACATGTACCAATTTATTACGAGGCTGGGCCAAATCAAGGACAATATTTGAAACGTCCCCAAGCACCTGAAAACACCCATCCCTGAGATCGAACCCGGGTATCCTGCGTGGGAGTCAGACACTCTACCGACAGAACCAGCAGGGTCCAATAGGTGATAATATATTAAAGAAATGTTAGTAATCCTGATCTTTATATTTGTCCATGTATGAATCCCGGCGTGACCATGGGTGTACTTCATGAATTTCAACATAGTTGCGATTAGCCAAGTGACAGAAAGGCGACATACAATAACCTAATTCAATCAATCAATCGAGAAGGACAGTTATATTTTGTAAATAAACTAACTCTATAGCCTTCTTAAACCCGAAGGTTCATGTCTGCAGCAACACAAGCCTTCCATCTGTCCCTATCCTGAGCAAGATCTATCCACTTTTTTCCATCCCTACCGATTTCCTTTAGGTCCATCTCAACGTTGTCCCTCCATCTTCGTCTTGGCCTTACTACAGGTCTCTTACCATCAGGTTTCCCAACAATAATCTTGTAAACTCTTCTTTCCTCCATTCGTGCGGCATGGCCTGCCCACCCAAGTCTTGTTGATTTAAATTTTGCAGTCAACAGCAAAGATAATGACAGGCAAATTGTCCACCACTACTTTTTTATTCTACATCCTGTGCTGTTTTAAGGAATGAAACTATATTGGTTCGAAGCAGACATTGTTCTCTGCTTATTGACGTTATTTCAATTCATTTTCATCACATTGTGTAATTCAGAACGAATGAAAATGGTGGTGGACAATTCGCCTACTGTTTCTTTCGCAGTTATTGCGAGCCAGGGAAGGAATTTCATGAACATTACTGAACCTTCAAAGGCATCTGGACAGTAGTAATCTTCCTCAAGAGCCTACAAACATTTAAAACCGCAACATCACGCCAACGTGTATCTCACTCGATTAACGTTCGAATCATCACGGAACCAATGGCTGTCGCTTCTGGAACCAGTCAACCATGCATGAAAGTGGAACTAATCTGAAATCCCTTTCAGCAGAGACACTGGGCATCTATCAAGGCATCGGCTTCATAGACAGGGTATCTTTTTTTGTCTTGCTGACAGATTGCTATGGTTGCTTTTACTACTTTTACAAACTGCGATGCAATTATTCATTTTCTCCCTCCCCTTGTGAGCGTGCGAAGTCGGCAGGCAAGCACTAATGTAACAGAATGACCTACTTTCTACGGCGAACTGCGATAAACGCACACCGCCTTTCTCAACGGCCTTGAGAACATGTCAAACCACCTTGGGTACAACAGTACAGAGAATGAAGCACGGTATAAAACGCTTTAGCAAAGTCTTGAGTAGGGCATTTCACACAAACATTTCTGATTTGTGACGGTCTTGTGCTTCACAAATGTGACACCATAGCAAGACAATACTACCAAACGTTACGAGTTGAGCATTCCTAGCTTGTCGAACTACGCAATTCTCAAAACAACTTCTTGTCGTTAAAGAAACTACAGTCTTCGTCACCAACTTCCAGACATTACATACACAGCCAAAAAAAAATTACAACATGGTGTTACTTGAGTTTCTTTAGGAATATACCCTTCTCTCCACATGTCGTTAGCAAAAAACTCTCGTAATCGCCAGTTGTGGTAAACAAAATCATGATGCTTTACCTTAATAAAATAAAAAGTTTTAATCTTTGTGAATGCACTCAACAAGGATTTAGAAACTTAAATATACACATCGGTATTGTTTTAGATATTTTAATATTACACTTATTTTGTTCTTTGCTATTTATTTCTTGTTCATAAATCTCTCAGTTTCTCCAGTTTGCCAGTTCAACATATTTAAGTTAGCTTATTTGTCCATCTAATACTAGTTACCTGTGACATCTTAAAAGGACAAAATAAGTTTACATTGAATTATCTCATAGTTTGAGGAGAAGGGGGCCTTTGGGTGCAGGCCTGCGGCGAACACGTTTGGCAACAACCACTGGCGTACGCAGGGGGGGGGGCTGAAGGGGCTACAGCCCCTCCGAAAATGAGAAAATCAACATTTTCAAACAAAAGCAGTGTAGAACGTGGTAAAAACTCGCCTTAAAATGACTCCAGATTGTCATTTTTGAGAGTGGAAAGTTACAAATATATGAAATATCTTGTCGTGTATGCCGCCCATTAGGGAGCAGCTGTGCACCATCCACCTTTACAATCCCAGCCTCTCCTGGAAAAAAAAAATGTTGCGTACGCCAGTGGCAACAACGGTCCACAGAGTACTGAAAGGTGGAACGGAACAGTTTCAGGATAAAGCTGGCCCGTAGCAATTTCCACTTGAAGCGCTGGAAGAAAACATCTTGAAGGGAAAAGACGCAGGCTAGGAGTCGTTCACGTCAAAATAAGTCACCGAAGACTTTCCCCGACGACGCTGCTATTCAACGCTTCACAGAAGAATGCGATGACGCTGCTTCTTTCGGCGCACAGAAGAGCAACGACCTTCCTGCACTTCAGTCGCCGCTTGGTTTCTGGGTCAAACGAGCATCAGCAAATGCAGATAAACCAACTCCGATTTTCACCGTGGATTCTCCGCGTAAAATATTTGAGACTGGCTGGCATCCATATGCAAGATAGATATTTGCTCCTGGCAGGCACGTATTTGGAAAACATATTTCGGGGCGGTGAGGAGGGGTTCAAACCTACTGTCTCAGAAAGATAGAAATGTTTCGATTAATACATTAATATAATTTATGTCCTGCGGTCCGAGGCGCAAGTTCGAGTCTCCTGGGGGAAGCGTAACAACTGGGGGGACAGGTGGCCGGTCACCCACCATCGTGAGGAAATTGGGGAGCTATGCTATGAATGAGTAGCGCAACCCGGCCATGGAAAACCTACAACGTCTGGGAGTTCGTCGTGCTGACCACACGTCAGCCCGTAACTGATTGGATAATGAAGCCGGCAGTCGGTACTAGCACTCACGGGCTGTTACGCCACGGGTTATTATTTCAAATAATGTATAAGTCTATGCATAATACGTAAATATTGTATTATTATTACATTAATAGGCAAAAAAGACTGGTATAAGATTAGAGATATAACTGAACGTAGTCATTATCTAGCTTAGATGTGAACTTTGCCAAATTTGGACGAAAACAACTATCCTGGCCAGTGGCGTATCTCACCGGGACCTTTAGGTACATGACCTCTGTTTGACACTTAGTCCGGAGACCGAAGTCCCCTTCCTAGGTGTCGGGTCCAGCTAACGGTTTTGATTCCAGGGTACGTGTGACCGGATCGGTTTTTACCCCCGACGAATAGCCGACTCGTGCATCAAGTGACGTTGAATAATAATAATAATAATAATAATAATAATCAATAATAATAATAATGACGTAGATAGTAATAATGATTGATGTTAGCCCGCAGAAGTGCTTTGCTGACTTAACGTTGAACTAAAATATAAATACCAACAGTTATGAGGATTAGTATACTATTTGTATGAACACAAATCATAGTCAAACATAGATAACAAAAATGTATATTATATAACACACAAAATAGACACTCTACACAACCCCTCGCTATCACTCAGCATTCACGCACTCAGTCAAACTTCAGGGGACAAATTACATTAATATTAATACATTGGCCCTTTTTTAGACACCATGCAATATTTAGTTTTTCTTATGAATATTAAACTGCACCCGAAGACTTTAATATGCTTAGAATTAAAGATACTAAACTTTCATCTGCGCGTGCTCATTACATTCTGCCAACGGGCATGACACGTAAACCTTTTATTCTTGCAATTTATTTAGACATTTAAATAATTGTTGTAGAATTATTACTAATGCGCCTTGGAACTTCAATAACATTAGGCTTAGATATCAACTGCAAGGCACACATGTTTACAGACTGAAAAATGAAGACACGGATGTATGAATATATTAAAAATAGCACGAAGTTAACTTACTTCCTCTCTTAGCAAACTTGAGAGGTGATCTCTGCAAGAGATACACGATTTATGCCGTTTTAATCAAATATTTACCGAGTAAAGCATATAAGGTAACATAAATAAACATTATTACTCAACAGCTCGGCGCAGAGCGTGGAAAACAACAGTATGCTGTGAATATATCTTCCGAATTAGCAATTGTCGTGGAATTTAGATGGTGTTGGCGAGAAATAATTATAATCAATACCTTTGCGACCTTTAACTTTAAATACAGGTATCTTTTCGTCCGACGGCCGATCTTTGGAGTCTTGGGTAGATGATCACTCACACATATAGAAAATTAACAGTAGTATACTATACCATCTCGACGTTCTAGACGTTCCAGCGACGTTTACCGTAGTCCTCTAAACGGCGGCGTGACGTTAACCCGCGGTCCTCTTTGCGACACTAACACTTCCCCACGCTACTTCTTCGTAGCGGCACTTCGCAATCTTCTTGGACACACCTTCATTCTACGCTTCTACATCACGGCGATCATCTTGTCGGCCTCGTAATGGAGCGATTAATTGATTCGCATCGTCTCTCTCTCTACTCCGGGGACGGCGAAAAACGGGCGAAGTTTCTTTACCGGGGGTACTCGTGGATTCTCGCTGCTAATCTCACGCGGGACGTCGGCGTCGTCTCAAGACGCAGTAGGTGTCGCTTCATTATCTCAACCTTCTCTTCTAGACGGTAGATCTAAGTGTGGGCTGGTGTCGCTTCATCTTCCAATTTCTCTCTCTCTCTCCGTAGAATTCTCGTCGGGCGTCGGTGTCGGCGTCGAAGTACTCTAGGAATGCTGTTTCGACTGGCGGCTTTCGGCGGTATCATTTCATGGCTTCTAATCGGGCTGTGGGCGTCATTTGTGGCGATGCGGCGTTTTAGTGGTGTGACGTCGCGACGCTGAGCGATGATCTGCTGCGTTGTCGGCTTCATGCAGGCTAGGAAGACCCATAGCCCTCCTTCTCTTGATTTTAGCCCGCCATACTTGTATTAATGTTCCTCGTCACAAAACGAATAACGCGAATCCAGTGCACAGGTCACTAATTAACACTGCGTATTCGTATAACTAGTCACTGTCACTCACTCACGCAGGATAGAATACACGGCGCGGTAGAAAAAAAGACAAAGTCCCGAATCTTTACTCCGACTGTCGCAGAGGTGTTGTCGGTTCAAAAACTGGCGGTAGACTGTACTTGTTTGTTCGTTCTGCCACTATATAAAGACAGCTTGAAACTTCGAATACAACGGACTGACTTTTAGGCGCGGAAATCTGAAGTTACGACGTTGGTGGTCAAGCGTCCATTTTTTGCCTGGTCCAGCTTCTTCAAGCACACGTGTTGCGTTAGAATGGGGTGAAAAGAATAGTTCTACCCTCATCCGGTACGTAACATGTTCCTTCAGTAATTGGCCTCCCAAGTTGACTTTCCGTCGCCAAATGCACAAAAGTCGCTCAAAAACAGTGAAAGATTTATCACAGCACATTGTTGGTTCCGAGCTCCTACGACCGAAAGGGGGAAAAGTTGACAAAAGCAGAAAAACACAAAAGGTTCAGAAACGTGGTGTTTTTCTACCGAAGCTTCAAGCGGATACGAAGTTACAGAAAAATATAAAATAACGAAAACCTAGGATAAAAAAAAGTAGGTGACAAAAACTGATTGTCATACGTATACTGAGTCCAATATCTGGGCTGTCTCACTATGCCACGTAGTCCTAGGTTATGAATAGAAATAAATTTACGGGTTGCCAACTCATAGGAAATCAGGTTGCCAACTCATAGGAAATCAGGTTGCCAACTCATAGGAAATCAGGTTGCCAACTCCAGAATAAGCATCATCTCACTGATGTGAATAATAATATTTACAATTTGTGATCGATTTTTCTCCTGTATTTTATTCTATAGACTTCAGGCTTCGCAGATAGCCTAACTAGCCCAGAATATACGCTCCTGACCCTGGCAAGGAAATTAATGTCAAAAAGATAATTGAATATTTATTGAATAACAGAAAAATGTATATTAAATCAAAAAAGCGGTGTAAAAAGCCCCTTGGAAAAAGTTAAGAGTGCAAGGTGTTGTAAAGGGACCTGCACAAACATTACAAAGGCAAGAATACACTCAAACTTTCTTGCAGACAGCGGAAGAGACCAGCTCATCTCAAAAAGCTGAAAACATTTGTTAAGACAGTATAGTCATCTCTCAACAGCTGGAAAGATTATAAGTCTGCCTGAGGAAAACAAAAACCGCACATTCAAGAAGAATATGTCACACACTTAAAATTACATGAATCTGACGATTTTGTTATGCATTTCGACATTTTCTACTATTTGGTGAACAAACACAATACAACGTAGCGAAATTGCATGCGGATGGCTAGTAGATTAATAAAATTAAATAAACCCCCCTGTATTGTATAGACCACACGATTCCGTTCGCACAATATGATTGGTTTTTAAGTCCATTTATGCACAGAAGGCTAATCGGGACCTCCACCGGATATCGAACCCGGGACATCTTTATTTCAAGGCGACGACGTTACCACTACGCCATCGCGGAGAACAAACCTTCACGGCTCCTCATTCCCTTTACTACCAAATGCCTGCAATAAAAGAAATAATTGACTCTGCTGTCGACTTTCTTAGAAACCAATGCCGCACACATTCGTGAAACTGTCTGACACCGAAACAGCGGGTCGCAATTTCTATATCCCATTTCCCGGTACTTGCCTCAGGGGTGAAAAACAGGCCCGTCGCCACTTGGAGAAATCTCCCGCTCCCCCCCGCGGTGCAAATGAACCACACGAAGTCCCATTCCGACTGTGGTTTCACCCGTCACGCTCGTATCCACGGGTGACTCAGAACTTCAAAGTATCTCGTAGTAGGACCTATAAAACCCACGCACAACTTTCGTGTCCCCGTAGAGGAAAAGCCAACAAGTATTGGTCAATGGTTTCTGGCTCCTTTCGATGGAATGGGAAGTGTTTTCACAGACGGGACAAAGTAGGATATTACGTGAGTTACACAGTCACGAAACGCCCAATTAAGTGCACTTTCTGAATCCCACTTCGTATAGCACCTTAATGAGGTGATTAAGAAGTGGTTCGGCTACAAATCCAAGGGGTTTCAACGGCGCAGACGAAGCAACAGTTACTAGAGCTAAGGCTATAGTTAAATTCGATCCGCTTGTGTCGCCCTAGTCGACTGCGAGTTTTTCAAACGTTAATTGAGTCATCTGTGTCATAATAATCTGTGGTCAACTAAGTTTCTTTAAAAAATGTTTGTAAAGGTTTTGCCAACAGATTTATTTTGGTATTTTGTAAAAATACAAGAAAATTGTCCTCCTCCGTAGCCGTGCAGTGGACTCCGACTGCGGGACGGCTATTGTTCGAGTCCGCCTGGGTTTAGTCTCTGGGTTCTCGGCCTGTGTATAGGGCCGGTGGCAACCCACCATCGTGAGGAAATTGGGGAGAAAGTAACAACCCATTACTGGTTGAAGATCTCCACACTTCTAGGTAGGATTGTGGAAGGAAGACTGGTCGTCGGGAGATAAGCTAAGGCCCTTCCAGGGCTGCAGAGCCACGGGTTTACAAGAAAATCGTAAATCATTGTAAAAAGTTCTGCAACTATGAGGATGTATAAACAACTATGGTGTCGTCTTGGGAAAATGTTAACAAACTCACTGTATAAAAGGGGAAAGCTCCAAACTCGAGTGACACTCTCCTGGTTGCCGAAAGGTTGGTTGATTGACGAAATCTCTGGGAGGTTTTGGTGAATACCAAGGCGGGTATTTCAAACCCACATTCCGAAAGGTGTGATTCTCTGCATCACCAACTAATAGGTTTCGGCCTACAAGTTATATCGTGGGAAGCTTGAATAATGTTCTAAAGAAGAGATATTACAAGATTCCAAGTAACTAAGTGAAAACAAACAAATCCTACACCACAGACCACGCAGGGACTTGGTCCTACAAACCAATTGAGAAGTCCGATAAGATGTGTGCGGACTAACCTAAGGCCCCAAAGGCAGGTGTGCGTCACGGTTTCAGACGAACTTTTACAATTCCGTGTCAGAAAACGCCAGAACAAACACCATGTAAGTGTGGACGATCACATTGGCGTAGAGCTACTCTGATGTTTCACCGACCACCAAATGCTTTTGAAGACAGTAATTTGCTTGAACATACCTCATTGTCTTGCTGCAATTAAGTTCGAAGCTTACTGTGGAGATGTGTGTAAAAACGACGGAAATCACCCCACACAAGTCCGTGCAGGGCAATATAGCCTTCAACATATTGCACGTATACACAGGATAGTATTGAAATCGCTCCACCAGAGGTCTCGGGGCCGAATCCAGGTCTCGTGGGTGTTTTGTGAGTGACAAAAACCAATCAAATTGCTCCAACTAAGTGGTGGCTCACAAGGATAATGGTTAGTGTTAATACACAATAAATCCGGATTCTTCCGTTTTACTATCCGGATTCCAATTCATTGCAGTCTTTGCTTTCTCGAGGAGGGGGCATGCGGCCTACAGACAGACCGCAGCCTACGCCTATTGTTCCAAATACGGTAAGTTATAATAAAAACCCAAGGCTGTCGTTCTGCGTCCCAACCCATGCTGTATACACGATGGCAAGGATTAGTGATCAATTTGGTTCAACAATTACCTTTAAAATATCGTACAAGAAAACACAGAAGAATTAACTCCAAAAATGCGGTGTAAGGTTGAGTCACGTATCTCCAATTCACTGGCTCTTTAGACTCAGACATATTCCTAAAAATACATTGTTTCCTCTCTCCCGTAAATTAGAGTTACGTCTCTGGTTCTCACACGACTATATGTAAACGTGTAACATGAAATTCATGTTTATAGTTCCTAACATTTCGCAATTTGCGGACATTTGACATTTCAACTTGGCTACATATAAAGGAAAAAGTATGTGATGTCTACTCGGGGTTCGAACCTGAGACCTCTGGTGTCGCAGCGCGTTACTCTAAAACTCCGCCACAGAGGCAGTTTGCTGACGCTGAATTCCACACATGTTCTTGCACATATGTGCGTCAATCTGTCCCGAAAACCCCTGCCAGCCCGCATAAAACGCCGTTATGTTTGAAAGCCTAAATTGCATTCAGAGTCAACCTGCTTATATGGTCCCGTGTGTGGCCTTGACCAGCCTCTTCCAAAGGCGAGAACTAGGACAGCCCACAGGTAGACTGTCGTCAGAAAGAAGCAAGGAGTTGCAACACGCTGTGTCCTGCCACCCTAAGGAGGTCAACATCTTCGTCCTTCACGGGATGCTCCTCACGTAATGTTCATCTGGGAGAGATGAAACTAGCCAAGTGCCCTTGAAGCACGGCGAACTATGTAGAAGTGGAAATGAGTCTGTGAACTCGATGGGACAACTTTTGCAAGGATTGCCTTTGTCGAACATTGCGCTCCTGCATCTCCTTGGGTTATATCCAGAAATGTTCCCACGGTAAATCACAGGAATTGATTTAACCTTCAGTTTTGTTCCCAAAAAATACATTAGCTCTTTTTTCAAGATGTGTCACAATCCTCGCCATTAAATGTATGATAATCCTTCAAAAGTAGTTAAATCGCCACTATTGTGTGTTTCAAAAATTCTTCAACAGCACAGGAGTGGTTACGAACAAGGCGCTACGACGGCGGGAGTCGAATCTCGGCATGAGTGTTCTTTGTGTATCCATCTATTTCATCCTATCATCACCCATTATCAGCGTCGCCGTAAAATAACCAAATTCAAACAAGCAACAATAATTGAAGAATTAATATAGAAAAGTAGTGGTCACTTTTTAAAGAAAGCACGAATTAAAACTTTCAACAAGGTTTTCAGACTACGAAATGACAATTTGGAAACTGTTTCAAATCATTATCAGGACATGTGCCGTGATAATGTCAGGGGAGAATCTGCGGTAAGAATACAGTCCGGTATAATTTGAAATTACTGGCAAAGTAGTGGCAAGAAAGATGGGTTCCTTCCAATTCGCGATTCAAGCTATCTAATGTGACATCTGTCGGGAGATTTTGGAACTACTCTACCGGAGGTGCTTGCTTCGGTCATGTGGACGTAAATGAAGAAAACTTAGAAAAAGTACATTGGTTATTGAGCCAGTATTTTATTCTAAAGAGGCTTAAAACCAATGACAACCATGCAAAACCTCCTCCGTCACACTTTGACATTCATATGTACAGGGTGATTCCAAAGTCCTTTTACACCATCTATAAAATGTACAGGAGGTTTGACCTAGGAGGAATCATATTGGTATGTTCCAAGCGGACGTCCGCCATATTGTATTCAACTCAAAATATTTAAATGGGAAGGGGTGATGTGATATGTGAAATAAGGCTAGAATTTCACGAGAAATGCAATAGTGAAAGTTTTTTCAACCTACCTTTAATCAGGAAAATGTTATGACTACATGACTAACAAATGAATCATTTACACTTCGCTGATACAAAGCCCTTGACCATTCATAACGCTGTACCTCAGATCCAGGCGGCGACACTAGCGCTACAATAGTAATTTCAATTGCTAATCCTAGAATATCTCGTGGGCTTTTCTAGCATCCAATCGATAAGGATAATTAGCGACATCTCTAGGTCTGTTTATAACAAAGCCGATTTGATGGAAGAGCGCGGGAATATCGCCTTCAGTTGCAAATTTTCCACCAATTTGCTTTCTTGTTCTTGGAACCAATCTTGGTCCAAGCCACTGGCGTACGCAGAGAGGGCTGATGGGGCTACAGCCTCCTCTGAAATGTTGAGGAAATCGACATTTTCAAATAAAAGCAGGAAAGAACGCAGAGAAAAACCAGCTTAAAATGCACCCCGATTGTTATTTTTGAGAGTGGCAAGTTCATATACGAAATATCTTATTATGCATGCCACCTCTCTAGAAAGCAGATACGTATTATCCACCTTTACAATTCCAGCTCACCCGAAAAAAAAATCCTGCGTACGCCAGTGGGCCAAGCTACCAGTAACTATAGGCTTAGTCCTGAAAGCAACGAGGCAGCCCCATGAATAAAAGTAAAAACAAATTAGGTCAGGATAACTGAAAACAGCTATAGTTCACAATAAAGCAAACAGGTTTAGACAGTTAAACTGCAGGTACAAAATGCATCGTTTTAAAATTAACAGGTCTGCAACTCGCAAAACAAGTATGCTCGCCACAGTAGCAAAGAGTGACTTTCTAAAGCAATTCTCTGTTCGAAAGGACACATTTCTCTCTCCGCTTGTATTGGCGAGGTGTGGACCTTTCTGAAAACTTGCATGTACTTGGGGCTACGTAGCCAACCAGCGGAAAGCACGGCCGTTGGCTGATTGAGTATTCTTGACGTGTCTCTTCAGACAGGGATCGAAACCATAATTAGTTTGATGTTGCGAGGTAGTAAACAGCTGTGGAATGGGAGGAGTTGAACGTGAAATGCAAGTTCCGTTCTCTCCTAAAAGATGCCTCTATGTCTTGAAAGTACGTTAGTCACAATTCAAAAGAACTAATTGTTTCGAAAGTGGCGAGAGGGAATCGCGCTGGCTACTGAAAGCGAGGCAAAAGAAGCACTGAGAGGAGCAGAAGCGTCGCCACAGGGTGGGCTCAAGCCCACGTAAAATGGTCGGAGAAATTCTCAAAAACGAAGACTGCCACTTTAGTGGAGTTGGGAAAAACGCACAAAGAAAAAATTGCAGGAGAAAGAAAGATCGGTCCCACTCATTTTAGTAAAACAAAGTACCCGACTTTTCCAGGCAATTTTGGAATTAATTTCCAGATTATTCCATAGTGCTTGAACATGCTAATAACCAGGATTTTACGCTTTATACTAGGGATAGCCAAACCGAATAAAATTTATTCGGATTTCTAATATCGGAATATATACTGCTGGACAAAAAAAACCGGACACTTGCATTTTTTGTGATAACGCAATGGGTCGATAAAAGCTCTGGTACAAGGGCTAACTAAATGTTGCAGAAACTGAATTAAGTACGAATGCATAAACAAAGTCCGAGCCTATGAATGGTGCATATGGTACTACATGATCTGCCGAACATTCTGTAATATACCTGCGAGCTGTT
Organism: Lepisma saccharinum; assembly: GCF_977018435.1. NCBI lineage: Eukaryota > Metazoa > Arthropoda > Insecta > Zygentoma > Lepismatidae > Lepisma > Lepisma saccharinum. The sequence continues at coordinate 7,063,903 of NC_139253.1, forward strand.
ATTGCAATTCAGATGTCAAATATTAAAGTGTCCGGTTTTCATTGTCCAGCAGTATATATTTATTTATTCCAAGTTTCAGATACAGCACTTGTAATGGCCATTTTACACTAATATAAGAATTATCCGGATATCCGATATACTGATTATATGGATATTAGTTATCAGAATTATCAGAATGTCCGAATATCCGCATATGTGCATTATCCGGACAGTTTTATCGTTTATCAGTTTTATGATCTATCCACATATTATTTTGTTCTCATCAGTGGCGTATAGTGAGCCCAAGATCTGGGCTATGTCACGTAGTCCTAGGCTATGAATAGAAATGAGGTTGCCAACTCATAGGAAATCAGGTTGCCAACTCATAGGAAATCAGGTTGCCAACTCATAGGAAATCAGGTTGCCAACTTCAGAATCACCATCGTCATCTCTCTGATATGGATAATTTTATTTACAATTTCTGATCGATTTTTCTTTTGTATTTTATTCTCTAGGCTTCAGGCTTCGCAGATAGCCTAGCTAGCCTAGAATATACGCTCCTGGTTCTTATTCACTGTACGGATTTTCTGCAACTCATTAATCAAATCTGTACTATCCGGATATCACATTTGAAACCAGGATATCCGTTATCCAGATTTTGTGGCCGTGGTTATCTTGACCTTTCTAGTTTTTCTAATATTTCTAGATCAGTAGGAAAGAAAGGTGGAGGTGGGGGAAGAGATGGATGAACACACCCAGTGAGACGGAGAGAGGAAGGGAAGGAAGGAGCATAAGACACCGGCTCAGCGTAAAAGTAAATCACTGCAAAACGTCGACGAAAGCATGATTTTACAATTCTGCCCAGCCAAGGTTGCCAAGTCATGAACCGCCAAGTGAAAGGTCGAGACTCTGGAACGAAACGAGAGTAACATTGTTTTCCAGGGTACGTGAGGGCCTCTCCCCGCCCGATCGTGCCAATGACGAGAGTTATTGAGCAAAAGGTCACTCTAGTACATCGTTCCCTGTTCCCTTGAACTTCCAAAAGGCCTTGCTCGTGAACTTGGGACTTTTAAAACGATCAGGCTAACCACCAGGGGAAGGGGTGTCACTCAGAGCAGAAGCTTTCATTACCAGAGGCCGCATGGTCATTGCCTCAAGAGCTAACGGAGAACACAACGTGATACAAGACAAACGAATGTCGGCCAATGCGAACAAGGGGGCAAGGAGGGTTAAAACAACGCATGCAGTCAGTCGAAGTGAAATGGATTGAAATTTGACCTGCACTCAAACTGAGTGACTAATTGTCAATTACATTACAGCCCACAAATGCCCGTGGCCGTACAATGCAAAAAGTTCGATAATAAAAATTCAAGTTAACTTATAAAGAAGGTTGGTGCAAAAGTTACAAATAACTAAGTAACTTACAGATTGCTGGTAGCAGTGGAAATACTGAACTCAATGACTTACCTGAAAAAAGAAGAAAAACTAATTAGATATGCAAAAAAAATCCACACTTCAAATATCATGTTCATAGTAATATTTATATAACCTCATTACGCATATCCAGAGCACAAAAACAGACTAAAGGGCTTCATCATTTGAGGACGCTACTCAAAGTGAAGTTTCAATGGAATTGTGTACGTGGAGTTAACAATTAGCGCCATCTGTGGAAATATTTATGCAACGGATAGACATTTGGCAAACAAATATGCAGAGGTATCTTACCACTCAGGCTTAACGCATTTCTTCGAATCCAAAACGGCATCGAACGTAAGGAGCACCTTATAATATTGCATCAGCTTTTGAGAGGTTAAAAACTATTAATTTAAGACGCAGGCGCACAGATGTACTGTCGTAGAAAAAAAATACTTCCCCCATAAGACTACTGGTATTAATGCTGCGTGAGGGAAGTTTTTTTCATGACTGTACATACCAGTAATTTATTAGAACAATGCCGTACACTATCACATTTACATTGTTGTCACACTTATCGTTAACAACAGTACCATAAAAAAATTCGTTAACATTATTTTTATCAATGCCGATATTTCGGTAAAACATCGAGGAAGAAACTATTTTTTAAATTGACAAATACTCCATTGTACGAGGGTTGTGGCATAAGTGTGACCATACGTCTCATTTTGACTGGGACAGTCCCATCCATGTTATTAAAAAGTCGCTATAAGTCTTATAACTTCTTTACGGAATTGCAACAAGAGTTTAAATTTCCGGAGTTTTGACACAAACTCAAGAGAGTTGTGTGTCTGATATGTAGGGTAACGTTTTCGGGGAGGTTAATGAAGAATAAAGTTGATCTCAAGAAGATTAGTTGTTCTGCTAAATACTTCTGGCATTACTCAACTTCAGCATAAAGGTTGATCAGAAAGGACGATAAACGCTATGGAAGTCATACCGCGATTATAATAATTAATACCTTTTGACAATGGGAGATCATATTTCATTTATTGTTTATGATGTATAATTTATGTGATCCATACTTTAATAATAATACTTTATTAATAACAATAATTTTAGTAAACTGATGCCCTTGGGATGTCCCGTTTTTGGGACATTCCAATGCAACTATATTTTTTTATTCGCGGGAATGCAAGACCGGCACAAAAATTCTAAATTCACAAATCGAAAAGGACATGTACCAAGGGTTGGTAGAGAAGTGCCAAAAAAAAGTTTCGTTCTACATGCGAGTATTAGTCACAAAGTTCCATTGTCTACACAAAAACAAAGGAGGCACAGAGCTTCCACAACAGGCTGCCAACGATGGGAGAGACTGTTTCGGACAGAGGAAATTGCCATAGCTGTGCAACGTGAGATGTCCAGACTCTCACCTGACAAGGTGGATGGTGTTCGACGTCTCCCCCACATGACTTATGCCCAAACCCTCGTATATACCACAGTATATTTATACATATATATTCGAATTCAAGACGCCATCTATTCCAAGGTAAACCTAAAACTAAACTCCGAGATCGAGAATTTGTGGAGCCCTACCCTCACATACCCTAAATGTGCCTTCATGTCACGGTGCTATATGCACGGGGAACTTAGCTATTACCATTACTTTCTGTGTGTCTATCCCCCCACTCTCTCTCTCTTTCTTTCTTTCTTTGAGAAACAGAGAGAAAGAGATTTATATCTTTCTTTCTCCCTCAAAGAGGCACTCAATATTGCCGCGACACCCAGAACAAAACCTATGGTCCAGTGGTCTACGATGAGGTCTGACCAACAACTAATGGACACTTCCATGGCCAATCAGAGCAAGACTACCAGAATCCTTCCAGAAAAGACTGAAGATCCCAGATATAACTTCTGTAGTTCCTGAAGCGTGTGATGCCACTTGGCACCTCGTGCAACACTTTCTCCAGCACCACTTCCGAAAACCCAGAGCGAAAACTACAAAGGATGCTATTATTATTGGCGATAGGAAACCGCAACTGCTTTCTACACTTGCGTAACTATCCCCGGAGAGAGAGCTAGTGCTTACGATCTGCTAAGAGGCAGGAGTCCAAGAAAGGTTTCTAACTTTCCTCCGCATTTCCTTGAAAGTTCAAATTTTCTCTGGTGATCTAACATTCAGTGATTTATGGCGGGACACCAACACCATAATCTGCCAGCCAGAAATTTAGCATCGGCTTACAAAACAAACAACAGATGGAATTATTTAATACGTTATCGCTTCCTGCTATAAAATGTCTGCTTATTTTGAGTATTTCCTCTCAAACACAAAACTTTAGATAGAATATCATTGGATGGATACGTCAAAATAGTGAAAAAGATTGTCAGAGAATAGGAGTATACATACATAAATAGGAAAGCTTGATTTATCCCAAAGTTCTAATAAATTATTACAATTTCTCAAAATTACCAACGTTAACTGACTGTATTTATAATGTCCATCCACATGATTTTTTCCCCCACAATCAGTATTATTTATCAAAATCGGCAAATATATATGTATTGTATGATGAAATTCTGAATAAATTTTTAGTTTAACTGAAGAAATCACTTTTTTCTAAAATTTTGAATTAGGGTAGAGAAAATGGCAAACAAAATACATTAAATATGAACTATAATTAGAAGATATTAGGCTATTTGTAACTAAATATGCTAAAATGTACATTACATTTTCGTACACTGTAAAAAAAAAAATACACTTTCTGCACATTTTTGGAACACTTCCTAGAAACTACTTTTGATCACTTCTTGTACACATTAAATGTGCACAAGAAGTGTACAGGAAGTGCTTCAATAGTGTACAGGAAGTGCTTCAAAAGTGTACAGGAAGTGTACAAAAAGTGTACAGGAAGTGTACAAAAAGTGCAGCAAAAGAAGTGTACAGGAAGTGTGCAAGAAGTGCTTCCAATGTAAATGTGTCCCAAAAGTGTGTAAGAAGTGTGCTGCAGAAACTACTTTTGATCACTTCTGGTACACTTTACACATTTGGAACACTTGTGAAAATACTTGAGCGACACTTTCAGAACACATTGAAAGCACTTCTTGCACACATGAGATATATCGCAATTCAGAACTCATACTTAATTTCTAGAATAAAAATACAGTTGAGTCACATTTAACTTGACAATTGAAGGAGGAAAAAGCAACAACTTTCACACAGAACTCAAAGTGTGTCAATTGACACACAAAAGTGCGTAATTTTTTTGACTCCAATGACACATTAAAAATGCATCAAACTGAAAGATGCACCTAAATGCATCGAAATAAATGTGTCAAATGACACATTAAAGTGGATATTTCGGTTGATGCACTTAAACGTGTCGTTGGAGTCAAAAAATTTGATGCATCTTTAGTGTGTAGAGTGACACATTGAAATGCATCAATTTTTTTCTTTTCTTGCATACCTGCAAGGGAAAAGTTCCAATACATTTCTCCACTGTAAAAAAAATTTCACTTTTCAAACACTCTCTTGAAGCACTTCACATTTAATGTGCTTCAGAAGTGTTGTATATGCTGAAAAAGTGATGGAAAGGAATATTGTCAATATTATATATTCTGCAAGTGTGTTAAGTGCATTCTAGAAATTATTTTATCATTTATAGTACACTTCCCACATTTAGAACATGCTGAAAACACTTCTTAGTACACAACGAAATAATTTATCAGTACTGTAATATTTTAGGCGGAGGGAGCTTAGTGTAAATTTCTCTAGTGCAGGGTAATGGGGGTGCTAAGCTACATTTAATTAAAAAATTGAGCTTGTTCACATTTGTGCATATATAAACACACCTTTCTGCTTCAAAGTGGCATGGCCTTATGAGTTCATGGTTGGTTATATGTGCAAATTTTGAATTGAATATTGAAACTGAAATGACACTTTCAGGAGATATTGAAAATAACTTTTGCACAAAATGAGAGATCATAGCTGAAAAAAGAAAGTAAATAAATTTTTCTTCTCATTTAATCTACATGTTTATGCCTTATCGTGTATACATGCAGATTAACAATCACAAGAATAAACCAAATAGGAAAAAAAAATCAATTATGAACAAAAAATAAATGATGCAGGAGTAAAGAAGCATTGTCATTAAACAGAAAAAATCAACAACCTGTAACCTAAAATGAATATAAAACACAGAAACACTATGAATACCATTTTCAATCACCACACCATTGTTGCTAATGAACAATAAGAGAAACTTAGGTGCAATTCATAGTAACAAATGATACAGAAGATCCTGAGACAGAACATTTATTGTTTGTCACAGATACACTGGTACTTAATGCATAGTCTGCTTTCAATCCTTGAACTTCTCACATAAGATAGATGACTTGAGGTGACAGTCTGTCTTTATGGCCTAATAGTATACATATACTGGACTAATACCATACATGTAGCACAACTTTTGGGGTAGTCTAATTCAAAACTCTAGTATATGTCAACAAGTGCATAGATAAATGTTCGTAAAGTGGCACACTGCACTTTCTAGCATCTGCAGCTACCGGGACAACATTCCTTCCACTAATAGTGCCAGATAGGGTGCTTCTTTCTCAAAATCTTTTGTTACCAAACGGTGATAATTCCTGAAATTAAATGAAGCATGCATAAATATCATATTTTTTTCTTGAATTTAATTACAAAACATCACATTTATTCCTGATCAAGTATTATCCAATTAAAACAATCTCTCTCTCGCAATGAGACTTAACTATGCATCAACCCACAAAAAAAGAAAATAATACATGGTAGAACAATGCCCTCAAATGGCTGTTGTACACTGACATTAAATTTGACTTATTTAATATCTGCCATGACCCAAGAACACAATGCTTTGACATTCAAGCAGATCCCTGTACCAATTTGCTTCCCTTTTACCTACACTAAATTCCATGACTCCACATCCCTTTGAGGGGTCAAGGCCTGCCAGACAGACAGCTTTTCATTGGATAATATGTGCTTAACGCATTGTGTACCATCAGCACTGTTACTGGTGTTCAAGCTCACAGTATTTTATTTATTGCATGTAGCTCCCCAACTGTTATGATGTTGGGTTAATACAGAACTTTGGAACTCCAAAGAGTTCAAACCAAGAACCACTCATATTAAAGACAACAACAGTAACCAAGAATTCAGCTCTTCTATTTTACTAATGACTACAAAATATTTAGAATCCAACTTGTCAACTTCTAAACCTTTAGTATATTACTTTCACTGTTCCTCCCCTCAACTACAGCAATTAAAGTTTGTATGCGCTTACCTTTGATGCATGAAGATGGGTACACAAAAATACTCCTATACAGGCCAGACTTGAACCCGAAACTCATCACAAGAGCACTTTCTCCTTTATGTTGCATGTCTTTGCACAGGGCCAAGAAAATATTGATGTGAAGTTACTGTAAAACAAAACAAATATCATATTTACTGGTATGAAACAGAGAACATTCAAGGTTTATTTAAATTAGCACTGGGAAAATATTACCATACCCAGGTGGTGTAAATATAATAGCAATAATATTCTTTGTAAAACTATAGAGGAGACAGATTCTGAAATATACTTATAAGCCAAAACAAAGTGATTAAAGATATAGCATACTCAATTTAGTTCATTTATATTACTTTTCTGTTCATAAACGTTTATCCTATACATAAAAAATTGATTTAAAAAATACAAGACTAATTTTTCCTGTTTATATCATATAATATGAATGTGAAACAGTCAACACTTTATCACAGAGGAACATTACTTGGAGCTTTGAAAATATAATAATTAGGAACTTATGTGAGACTAAAACAGATGAAGAGAATGCATGGTTTTAAATTATGTAATTTGTATATGAATTACAATTGGAAACTCTTCATAACTTATGCCCGACCCTGTGGCCGAGTGGTTAGCACATCGCACTGCTACGCCAAGGGTCCCAGGTTCGAATCCCGGTCGGGCTTGGTTGTTTGTGAATGTCCATTCATCAATTTCATCATTTCATCACTCATCCCCATCTTCGCAAATTAGCCAAGAGGCACAAAACGCGAAGTAAAATAAACTAAATCAATCAATCTTCATAACTTATCTCTCTTTTCTCCTCTTCCCTCCCCCTCTCACTCTTTTCTCCTTCCCATCCCACCACCTCTCTTTCCCTCACAAAAGGATAGAAAATTTGAGAGGGAGAGAGAAAGGCAGACTGAGGGCTCACTCTATCACTCTCCTCTTCTCTCTCACTCTTTTCTTCCTTCTCTCTTTCCTTTTTCTGTTCCTTCAGAGAAAGGATGACTGTCTCACACACATATTTCTCTGTCTGTCTCCCTCTAGGAGAGAAGAAAAATGGAAGAAATGCAGTGAGAGAGAAAGGGAAGATGACACACACACACACACATATTTCTCTCTCTCTAAATGAGACACACACTCTCATACATATGTGTGTGTGTTGGAGAGAAGAAAAATGATAAATCCAGTGAGAGACACAGAGAGCGAGAGAGAGATAAAGGAGAAGAGGGAATAAAAGACATGAGTGAGGGAAGGAGTCTATTTCGCTCTGACAAAGAGAGAGGCTGAATAGAGAAAGCAAGTGGAAAGAAAAGAGAAAAGAAAGGATGAAACAAAAAGAAAAACAAATAAGAGGAGAAAGAGTTATCTCTGCTCCTCTACCACTTTCCATGACTAAATGTCATTGTAATAATTAAATTTCCAAGTCTTTAATGTGCATAAAAGTTTGTATGTTAACAGAAAAAAAATACCATTCCATATCTCAAGCAATTAAGAAAGTGAAAGAGAATATACATGACTGTTTCTCGTGTTGGCCATTATTTTTGTATAGTTAAGTTACTTAAAATAATTTATCACTTGCACAAAAAAATATTTAGAGTGGTGTATTCTGGATTTTCCATCTGTGGATGACAGTTTGTATTTAAAGGTGGTAGGAAAAATTTAGAGCCAAAATTACTTTTAAAAATGCATATTCCACATGTCATTAGGATAATAGGCATTGCTACAGACACTTTTGAAAGGAAGCATAAAAAGAGGTAATATGCACAAATAGATAAAATAAAATAAAAGAGACAAGATATAGTTATTGCACATTAAGCAGTATAAAAGCAAAATTAAACAGCAAAATTGACATGATATCCTTATCTATAACATCTATGAGTATAAAAATAATTTTCCACAAGAGAATTCCACTACTGAAAGAGAGAGAGACAGACAGACAGACTACAAACCTTAACAGTTAAGCATATTGAATTAACCTAAGTCTCATTTATAAAGCTGGTATCAAAGGTATGAGGGGGTTAAGATCTGATCATTATGTCATCCAATAAGAAGCTATTCAGATTGTGAGTGATGTTATGAGTTATCAGGATTTTCGAAAGGAGGAGGGGTACATATGCTTATTTTTATTAATGAGCCCTCAATTTGCCATTTTTTCTGCCTTTGATGTTTTTTTTTCAACATTTTTTAAGGAATACTGAGCAAAAGAGGTGGTTATAAGTTGTGACCCCCACCAATCCCCTTTTGATATGCCACATTGATGTTGCGTCAAGCAGTTTAATAAATCTGAGCCTTAAATGTACCTAATGTTGAAGCGAAGGAAATATATTCTGAAGACAGTTTAAATTAATTCAACTTTGACTTCTTCTATTTATATTTGTTAACTCGCAAGTCCAAATTTCAAACACGAGGAATACTTTTATCATGGTAAATTGTCTACGGAAAGTGAGATTTCTTATCACTGATTGATTTGGAAATGCAAATATTCATGTTCCAGATAACAATATGTAACACACACTTACCTTTTGCATCCTTGGTGGGTAGATATCCACAATAAGCACAGAATAATCCTTCTTCAGTCGAATCATATGCCTCACAATTCTCTGCACGACAATAGCTTCTGAATATTTCTCTCTTGTCTTCATGACAGGAACAATAGGTGCCTTAAGAATAATAATAAAAGAAACTTTTGCATGAGAACTAGTGATATCAAAACAAAATACTAGTTGAGTATATCAATTTAATGGCACAGTTAAGAATAATGAACAACAGACAAGTAGCATTTAAAAATATTTTTTTTATAAAGTCCTAGGATGATCATTTCATTCTTATTACTAAGATGAGTGATATATATTTTTTTATTGTTTAAAGTGATGTTAGTATGGAATGTTAATTCGATATTATCCATTGTCTAGTTCTTGAAACTACACTGGATATGGAAAATATCCAATTAATATTGCGTGCTAATGTGGCGCGCCCAAGGAGAGTTATTGGTGGGGGTTATAACCCCCTTTCGCCTGCACTTAAAAAAAAAAGAAGAACGCCAGACGTACGAAAAGATGGCAAAATGAGGACGGACCACAAAAGAAAGTGCGCACGCCACTGATAGAACCATTGTCTCTAGCATTCATGGATTTTTTAATATAATATTTCTTATCTTTCACATATATAAGGTTAAGATATTCTAGATTTTTATTACGCCTACTCCTCTTTTCTAAAAGAAAAAAAAATAACATCCAGAATGTGTAAATGCCTCTCGTTCGTTTCCATATTTCTTTCCCCCTCTCTCGCTTCCCTATTTCTCTCTCTCTCCCATGTACTCGTATTTTTTCCCTTTACCCTCTCCCTCAATTCTTGTATTCCGCTCCCCCCTCCTCTTCGGTGTATGTCTATGTATCTCTTCTCTTTCCTTCACTCTCTGTCCGGTTCTTCAATTCTCTTCCTTTCTCATATTCTCTGCCGCTTCTTTCATCTATTTTTTCTCTCTTTTAAAGCACTTCTTTCTTATGATGACATGCGAACATGATGTAAATATTTCCAACATCTCCACATAAGAAAAAGTGTTTTAAAAGAAATAAAAGAAAGGGAGATGGAAGAAGCGGCAGAGAATGTGAGAAAGGAATAGAATTAAAGAGTCAGACAGAGAATGAAGGAAAGAGGAAAGAGACAGATAAAGATAAAGGAGCGAGTCGGGCACACACACACACGGTGAAGAGAGAGAGGAGGAGAAGAGAATTGTTTGAATTGTTGGTTTTAACTACATTTTATGTACAAATAGGTTGGTCGGAACGGACCTATAGTTTAAAGCGTGATCCCAATCACTGCGCAATGTGTCTGCAGCAGGTATCGAACCCGAGATCCTTTGATTACAAGCCAATGACGTAATCAGCCATCGGGAGGGAGACCGAGGACAAGAGAGGAAAGAGGCAGAGTCAGAGACAGGCGGGCCAGAGAGAAATAGAGAAACACAAGAGAGATAAAGCAATAGAAAAACGAGCGAAATAGAGAAGCAAGAATTGGAGAGAATGATATATATCTCTGTGGAGATAGTAAAGAGAGAGAGAAAGAGGAACAAGTAGAAAAGAACAAACAGAAATAGAAAAATACAGAGAAAGAAATATAAAAATGGAGAAAGAAATAGATGAGAGAGAGAGAGAGAGAGAAATATAGAAGCAAAGCAAGCGAAAAGAGGCAGGCAAGGAAGAGGAATAATAACAGAGAGACAGAGAGAATAAAGAAGAAACAGGCCGAAAATGTGAGGGTAAACATAGGGAAATGAATGCTCGAAAACAGAGGAAATAAACAGGAAGGAAGAGATACTAAAATGAGAAATGAAGATGGGAAGCTTTAACGGAAAAGAAATTGACAAAAACGTTACAAACAAAAGGGAGAGAGGAATGAGAAGGCAGTTTTTTTTATTCCAAAAAGAGAATGAGGGGTCAAGTCACCGCGAGAGAGAAAAAGTGTGCTTTCTGCCATTTTCAAATTTTATATGCCTGTATATTTGCTTCACGGCACTGGAATTGTCCGCAATGACAAAAATAAATGAAATAGGCAGAGAACAAAAGCAAGGAAGCATTGAACTCTCACCTAACACATAACTTAGTTCTTGCAACTATTTAGATAACAACGAAGCTTAATGTGAAACTATTATGACAGTAGCGTACGCAGGATTTCATCAAGGGGGGTGTTCTTTCGAAAACTTTCTACAAATTCACATTACCATTGTTTTATTATACTTTAATAATAATAATAATAAATTAATTAATAATTCTTATAATTAATTAATTAGTTAAATTACTACTAATAATTACTACTAATGCAGCTGCTATTTATGAAAGAAATAGAACAAAATTTCACATCACCTGCAAAAATAGTTCGAGATCGAGAATCTTTGGGGCCCGCCACACCACTACGTGTGCCTTCATGGCACGGTGCTATATGTACAGGGGAATTTACATTACCTTTACCTATGGAACTCGCCCAGGATGATGATGAAGCGCGAGAATACATGTTGCTAAATTCCATTGAGTCTATGTTTTCGTTGAAAAGTAAGTTTATAGACATTCCAACACATTTATCACTTCTAGGTGATTCACAAAGAACTTCTTCAACATTATTTAATGATGTGGATGTAGACTCAGCATCACTTGAGGAGTTCACAAGGGGATGTGAAATCAGTACCGGGAAGAATGTTTGCAATAAGGTCGGCAGACTCGGCACAAAGCAAGGAATTTTCACAATTCTCGCACGTCACTGCGCGACTTTTTGCAAAAAAAAAATAATTGCAAAATTGAACTTTGCGTCCGCTTAGATTGTGTTTGGAATGTTGTGTTTTTCTTCATGCTGCATGGGAATAATAATTCAAATTATTATTATTATTATTATTATTACTGTCGCAGATCTTTGACTGGGATAAATTAGCCATTTTTAATTTTTTTCTACAACAATTTCCATAATATTTCAAAAGCTCAAGGGGGGGGGGTTAAACCCGGTAACCCCCCTTGCGTACGCCACTGTATTATGGTATGGTAAATAATGGGCCCTGAAGCTAATCTCCCATTTTGGTGTAATCGTTGGGTCTGACCAGGTTCTTTCCTTTATTCGCGCGTTTATAATTAGGCAGTTAAATCAGAATTTCAGCGAACAAAGAAACATATAAAATGAAATTGTAGAAAACATGCATAAATACTTACTTTTCTTACTCCGAAAATCTGTGGTGGTAGTTCGTTCTCTCCTGAATCTGCACAGAACTACAATACACAGTACACAATGCGAAATGAAGCACTACTGAAACACGTGTCGCGAGAAGACGCCAACCAAGCGAAATGCTTCCGGCGATTGCGAAAGTTGTCTTCAACCCCTCACGCCTCTCAAGATGTACCGTTACGGTGGTGAGTCATGACAAAGTAAGTATATAATATAGTTGAGAAAGTAGCGCAGTCTTCCCTCCCGAAGCTGAAAAAAGAGGGTCGTGGGCGTTCCCAACCCTGACGTCACTCACGGGACAGAACTGACGCTGTTACAGACCTTTCCGCTTGTTATAGGATCTGCATTTGTGTGAAAGTGACTTGTGTTTTCTTTTTCTGTAGCTCTTGTGTGATAGTGGAGAATTTTTTTTCAACAATAACATTTCAGGAAAATGCCGCGCAATTGTGCCGTTGCTTTGTGCCCGAACAACGCAAGAAATACAGTAGGACAGGCACATATCTAAGCAAAAGTTTTCGGTTTAAACTAGATAAAATGAGAATTTTGGTTTCTTGTTGTGTGAAATAACATAATGTGACGATAATTTAAGAAGAGAAATAATTATCAAGGCAAGACGGAGAATGTTCTGTAACCCTGTTATTGATAATAGCACGCATCCAAAGTGGGGTTTAGGGGGCTTGACCCCCCTCTCTCCAGGATTTTTTTCAGTTTACATTAGATAAAATTAGGCTTTCGGCTTCGTCAATAATATGACTGAGAATGTTCTATAATCCTGTTATTGTTACTAGCGCGTACCCAAGATGGGGATCAGGTGGCTCGAGACCCCTCAGGTAATTTTTCAGTTTACACTACATAAAATTAGGTTTTTATCTTCTTGAATAATGTGACGATAATTTAAGGAGATAAATACTTATGAAAGCAAGACGGAGAATTACCCTGTTGTTGATAATATTGCACGTAAACTTTACTTGAGGTTTCAGTGTCGTCGCAGTGAACTTGAGCACTATATAGAGACTTGTCAGTATTTGGAAGCTATAAACAAAGGTAGCTCCACACGTAGGGCGATTCGTTGTAATTTCTAATCTCAGGAAGACGTGAGAGGGAATGTTCTTGAATAAGAGGAGTCGAACTACTGGCAATATCTATGAATTGTTTATCTGCGGAACATTCTAGAATATAATGAGGATAAATATGCGTTAATTAGAACCATTCCTAAATAGATATACTTTGACCGGACCTTAGATCCAATGAGAAAAATTTCGTTGTTTCTGACTTCATTGCCTTTTAAGTGTTCAATTCAAGGACTTGTTCATGATTTATTTGATCGTGTACAAGGCGCTTTACTTCAGTCTCCAATATGAAATCATAAAAACTTCTGGTGACTTGATTTCAAAAAATGTGTCCGAGATAACGAGTGGCGTTCCCAGAATTTTCGGAAGGGAAAGTGGTTATACGTATACTATTTTTGGTGGTCAGTTCTCATTTAGCCATCTTTTCCTGTCTTTGACGTTCAAATGGGGCTATGACCCCACCAACCCTCCCTTGGGCACATCACTGGAGATAAATAAGTAAGCATTTAACCATATTGGGAGACGAAACATTAGATGTGTTGGGAACGGAAGGGTTTTCACTGTGCATTAATTGTTTCGCGATCCAACTGTATTCTAGAAGACGATTTAGGGGATAGTTGCTCCCCATTTTCTTGCCTTGTCCTCCTAATGCTAAGCCTTGTCTATCAAGAGAAAGTAAACTTTCCTTGCAAACCCCCCAGTTTTAGAACCAAATTGCCACCACTGGCCTTAAACATACAATACCCCTTAAAAAATGGTGTTCACCCACCTCGCCGAAAGGAATTCCTGGATACGTGGATACGTGCCTAGGTGTAAGCTATTTTTCGTTCCTAAAGGATCCGATTACGTGCAAGATGTGGGTTTCAAAGTGAAGAGATTAGATCCTGTTAACACCAAAACAGCGACAGTGTGCTCATCGCATTTTCTGTATGCCGATTACGAACGGAACGTAAAAGCAGAACTGCTGATTATTATTATCTGTAGACCTCAGCTTAATAGAAACGCTGTATCATGTTTAAATTTGCGTGGTTGTGTGGTGAATTGTAGTAGTGTTCAATAGCCAAATGGCATAATTGATCGGAGTTTACGTGCCAATAAACGTCAGATTTGAAAGCGAGCAGTGGACACACTTGAAGAGTTGTCTCCTCGTAAAAGAATTTGCGTGGCACAAAATTCAGAGACTTTGAGTACTGGAAATATACCCAATATACCCAATCTCCAACAAGATTGTGTGTTGGAGACTCTGAAAAAGAAATTAAAATGTGCTGAAGAACAAATAAAGAAACTGCAAACACTGCAGGATGAAAGTGCTAAAAAAGTAACTTTTGGATTATAAACATGGAACTTGTAATATCTCGGCCCCAGTGATTTATTCAACAACTTCCAAACACCCCACACAATGTTTTAAAAAGGACAACTTTGTGGTCATTTTGGCTCTAAGTATAACTTTTCACCCCCACAAACACGAATTTACACCACTCAAATAGAAAATTCTGAACAATCCTCTCTGCTCCACCTCCGAGCCGGCTTTCCCGCTTTTCATTACATGTAATTCTATTGATAGTTTCAGCGACACAGTTTACTAGATATAGTCTGCTCTATACATATACATTTACTTATACACACACGCTAGAACATTCATTCGATTTTATAACAAATTTATTTCCGAAAACACGGAAGAAGTGTGAATTCCTATGCCGTTGCTGGTGCTCGTCTTTGACATGTCCCGTGGCTGACGTCATCCGTGGAGGTTTACGAATGGTTCCGAACTTTTCCGAACGCCAGACTGCACCTCCCTGAGTCATGAGGGGTTGTTTGTCCAGAATTTTTCAGTAGCGAGCAGGTGGAAGAGTAAGAATAAACTTAGAACCAAAATAACCATAAGTTGGGACTCTGGGAAAAATTTCCTGTTTTGATTTTATTTTTTTTATTTAGCTTCGTATCACTTCCACTTTTGGCTAATCGCGACGATGAGGATGAGTGATGAAATTGATGAAGAGACACGCACCCATCTCCAGTCCGGGATTCGATCTCGGGACCACTTTCGTCGTAGCTCGTTGTGGTCTTTCATATCTGTGCATCGTTAAAAATAATAAAAAGACAAATAACTATTCGGAACAAATGACAATTGAAATTTGGTTAAAATGTGCGGCTTATATTCGGGCCAATACGGTATACCTATAAAAAGAAGCGAGGCGAATCCAGTTTCTATCTAATGAACGTACGGTAGTCTATACTTGTTAACATTATTCAATTCAATGTCAATTTTATTGTTTGTAAGGTAATGATAATAACCAGCGCTCTTTTCCTGGTATATTTTAAAATTTATAAACATGCCGCAATATTTTCAATAGTTCTTACGATGAACACAAGAACAAACAGATGTGAAGTGTACCGAAACCTTTCTTCCCAATAATAGAACATTGATAACAACGCTAATAACACGGAAATTTTAACTTTCTATGGCTGAAGGGCAATAGGTCAAATCTTACTCTTAAAATCCTGTGCTTAAAATAATAATTTGATAATCGGGTCGTACATCTCTGCTACACTTAACGTTCCCTAACATTTTTATCGAAGAGAGTTCACCAAAAATGACAAAACGGGTATTATTTTTACAGTGTACAAACAATGTACCAATAATAAAATATTAGTGGCTTGTACGTACATGCATGGGTGGCACCAATTGTGATGTGACATTTTATATGTGTTACTGCTTTATATAATGAAATTGATTTATGTTCATAAGATATTAATTTGTCAAAAAAGTATAAAATGACAATCGATATGACCAACAACACAAAATGAAATCATGTGCTACAAAGTGTACAAGAAGTGTACAGACTTACTTTAAACAAAAGTGTACAGAAAGCGTTGAAGAAGTGCACACAACTTTGAATGTGTCCCCAAAGTGTGCAACAAGTGTACAAAATTTCGTCATTTCGGGTCGCACACATCTAGAACACTTTAAGTACACTTTTGCAACACCTTCAGTACACATCTTGTGCATATTATATGCAAGAAAGTGTACCAAAAGTGTACAAGAAGTGTATTTTTTTTTACAGTGTAGATATTCCAAATATTCTACAGTTGTCCATTTTCGGATCTTACCGAGTAAAAAAAAAGTCAAAATGTTTACTAAAGCAATACTTCATACTTACAAACTTACAATTTGTGTACATAAGAAATTACAAGAAAATTTAGGCTTACAAACATGTTAAGATTTCACTTCCTATAAACGCACAATTAATGAGAAACTGCTGGAACAACATTAATTAGTTACATTACAAAAACTTTTATTAATTCTGCTATAATTGTGTAAGTTCCCTGCTTGAAACTTTCGACCTGTGCGTACAA
This sequence comes from Lepisma saccharinum, assembly GCF_977018435.1. Lineage (NCBI taxonomy): Eukaryota > Metazoa > Arthropoda > Insecta > Zygentoma > Lepismatidae > Lepisma > Lepisma saccharinum. The sequence continues at coordinate 7,080,752 of NC_139253.1, forward strand.
TAAACACTTTCTCTTGTGCTAACTTTGCAGCAGCCAAGACCTACTCGACGAGTTAATGATCAAATAATTGCTCCGCGAAATTTAAATGCTACAAGGTGGAGAAAAAAAAAAGGTTACCTCACTTGTTCCAGCTTCCTGGTAACACATGATTTGCTAATACAGTAAAGCAACTTTACTGGGAACAGGATATTCGTTGGATTTTTACTTTACTACATGAAAAACACATGTCAAGCACAGTAATGCAAACAATGATGAATAAGAGGAACTTCCAATATTATTTTCGCAATATCTACAGTACCTGTGAGGAATTCCAACCAATGGCGTAACCAGACATATGGGTTTTCTGGCCCATCCCAAAAAAATTCAAAATTAAACAATTTTTAAGCTAACTCCAATCTAACCCAAGAACACCTGTTCGTATTATTATGCTGTTTCTGGGATGATTCGAAAATGACAACTTTTATTGATTGACTCTGCTTGTTTCCATGCTATGCACGTGAACTGAATCTCCCTCAATTTTGTACAGTATGCATTATATTTTAGGACTTTCTATTCCGCATTCGCAATAACGCCAAGAAAGTTAATCGTTGCCCGAAACTGTTTAGAAGTGAATAAAATTATATACTCAACAGTTTTTGTTATTCATACCAGGCGGTGAAATAACGCCAGTGTAACAATATGTCAAAAATGCAATGAATTTAACGGCGAAAGCTTGAGCATGCATTCTTTACTGTTGACAAGAAAGTAAGAATAACATATGAATTGCTATTGTCAAGATTTCGAATAAACAGAATACAGACGAATGGAAAATCTTTGGTATTTAACACAAGGGAAAATGTAGTTGGTGTTTTAAGTCCACTTTATGCACAGTAAGGCTAATTGGGACTGGACCTACAGTTTTAAAGTGAGATCCGAACCACTGTGTGCCTCCAATGGGTATCGAACCCAGAACCCGGGATTACAAGGCGACGACGCTACAACTGCGCCATCGGGGAGACCAAGGGAAAATGTAATAACATGAATGTGGAATATATGGGTATAGGTGTAGTATGTCTCCACATTTACGGCAGTATGTATCCACATTCTCAACATACGAAAATACAAGGACTGATCCTTCGTTCGGAAAGTATTCAACAATTATGTAATGTTCATTGTTTTAATGAAGGTTGGTTGTTAAGAATTGAAAGTTAATGTGTTTGTTGCTTGAAACGTGGATTGCGTTACCCGAATGTTCCACAAGTTATCACCAGTGAACACTGCAAATCAGAAAACTAACTCAATCAGGGCTTCTAGAAGGATCCAATATGGAGACACTACACCCATACCGATTTGTCTCAAAACGTTATGTGAATTATATGTAAAAATATGGAGATTAAAAATAGGATTTTCGAGTTTACATGCCACAATTCGCAAATAATACAAAACAATGATTTTAATACCATATGAAGATATGCATTTGCATACAAATTCTATCCCTGATCATTAGTCTCCCTAAGATACACACAGTCGCTGCACACAAAGCCTGAGAGTGAAAACACCGCACGGAAGAATATTCCCCTGCACCGTGGCATCGGATTGTCACAACATGTGCGGAAAGAAACAAACAAAGGCTCATTGGATACCGAAGCAACTTTCAAGTATTGAAAGTCGTTCGTGCATCGTAAATTGTCCCACTGAGGATTCTCGGAAGACATTCCACAACAATCGTGCCCTCTCTCGGAAGATGAATACACAGAAGACCTCTCTGCAGCGGACAAGCCATATGCCAAATCTTAAGGCAGTGTTTCCACATCAATGAAAATTTCCCTAGGCGCAGAGAAATTCGGGTAAAAGTTTAGGCAAAATGGTAATTAGAAATCAAATGTCCATCGATTTGATTTATTTTACTTCGCTTTGCTGCCACTTTTATCTAATCGCGAACATGATTATGATATGGATGAAAGGACAATCACAAACATATTAAAGGGACGATGTAACAGGATCCACATACAGGACTATACTGGCTGTGACTCCAGACGCCAGTCTCTCACTAGTTTGTAAAAAACCGTCCAGAGTGTACTAGTGGAAGAAAGGTTGACATTTGGGTTTCCTGAATGAACGTAACCAGTTACACCCTTCGTGTAATCTATTCCCCCAAAACGAAGTACAGTAAAATCTCGGTAATCCGGACGCCGATAAGCCGGAGAGACAAATATATATATATATATATATATATATATATAGAGAGAGAGAGAGAGAGAGAGAGAGAGAGCGGAATGCAAGGTTTTTAATGTGGCTAGAAGTCAACAAGAGAACTTCCCCCAAAAAAGGCAGTAAACCACTGATGAAATTCTGTTTCCCGCAGACTTTGTACTGTACTGTATAGTGTATTTAATCCTATGCTCTTTAAATTCACCATAATAAACGTGTTTTGTTGCTATAAACTGAGATTTAATGCACTTTCTACTGTTCTTTTAGGTTATTTCAGTTAATCCAGTCTTTCGTTAAACTGTCAACTTACCCCCCCATTATCCCGGATTAACGAGGTTTTACTGTATATATAAAATTTAAAGCGCGGCTTGGGGAACAATACCTTTCAATAATTATACTTAAAATCATTGAAATATGAACATTCTTGTAAAAAATATCATATTTTATTCCTTCAATTTATCTTTGCTCACTTCTATACATTCAATAAATCCCAATAATCCTAAGACACAATGCTCTCTGAGAGTCAGTAGTAAATAATAGATAATGAAGATTTATAATCCAGATTTCATTTTTTTTCCACATGAACGAAATATTGAACGAGAAAAAATATACCTTTAATAGGGAAATTGTGTTTCCTGGTTTGGCAACACTGGCTTGAAGATGTTTGGGATAGTGCAAATTACAGCGGCTAAACATTCACATCTAGGAATCGTGAAGGAGAAACTACAGGAAAGTGACTGACTTGACCAGTAACTTCGCTTTATGACCCTCACTTCCTCATATGACGTTTCTCCTCACCCTTCACTCAGGAGCAAGCATTTATCTTCCACATCAAATTGAAATCCTGGGGTGTCCTTTATACGGACACCCAAAAGTCAATCTTTCTTCCGCTAGTACACCCTGGACTGCTGTTGGCAAACTAGCGAGGCTCTGGCGTCTGGACTCGCAAACCGCATAATCCTCCGTGCAGTGTTGCCACATGAAGGGAAATTTCCCTTTTGCAGGGAAATTCCGACAGAAATATTAGCCAAAAGGTAAAAGGGAAGTTCCTTGAAAAATACCACAATTGCAGGGAAATTTTAAGACATCTGATTACATTATTACAGTATATGTTAAGTTCCAGTTTGATATTCTCATTTTCATTTTTATTACTCCCTTGAATATAGCCTGTATCTATTTATATTCTGTTAAGTACATCGCTTTTCTGCACCTTCAGATAATAGTAACGATGAGGATTAACATGAAATGGATTCCTTACCAGGATCCAAACCTGGGACATCTGGTCAGGAGCGATGAAAGTGACATGTGTGTGAAAAATTTAACATTTTTTATTCACGCGGACATGGACCAAGGGAAATACTACTTATACTTATTATCATTGTAGGATATGCTTAGGTGAAGGGAAAAATTGGTCCAAAGAGGGAAATTTTGCCCCTTGGAAAGGGAAATTGTGCCCTCGTATTGTGGCAACACTGCCTCCTTGGTGCTCATTGTGTGATGTCATGTAAGTTTGTGATTGTCCCTTCATCCATTTTATCTTATCACAATTCATCCTTTCTCTCGGGATTAACCAAAGTGGCAGAAAGATAACCCACTTCTTGCAACTTTTGCTCCTGCACTATGCTAAACCTTATATACCAACGGAATGCACACTGTCCTTACCCCCCCCCCCCCCGCCCTAGTATTGGCACTTCACCTCCCTAGTTTTGGAACCCAATCGCCGCCACTGGTCCCGGATAATATGGAACATCTGGTCCTTATACAAGGATCAAGTAATTACAAGAATTATATGCACAGTCTCCATTTTGTATGATATAACCATGTCATCAAAAACCTTAATCTTCCGCTGCGGCACGCAAAAGGAAGTACCTCTTCGGAAAAATATCCCAGGGAGGAAAAAGAAGACACCCATCCTTCAGGCTACGGAGGGTCACTCAACCCGCATGATGCCACCAAGAACCCGACGCATCATTTAGGCCCCGGAACTGACGTCATTACGCCGTGAAGTCCCAGTCACGAATATGCACGCACATACGCATCTTAATACACATAGTGATGAAGAACACGCGTCCCACAATGAAAAGGAAAGGTATTTTTTTCCTAGAGGTTCCTTTAAAGTGTTATTTCAACTGTAGCAAATCTACAGTGTGTTGGTATTTCTGTATTTCACAATGACACGTTAATCAGAAACCCTGGTTCGAGTCCTGGTCGAATCTGCATTTTCACTTAAAGCTCTACATAATATTAAGTGTCATCCTTTGCATAAAAAAACAGCATTGAGTAAGGTAGATGAAACATTATTTGTTCCTTTGAAAAATGTATTATTCAGATTATATTTTAAGTATGATAATAATATGTCTTAATCTTCCTGACGCACTAAAATACACATGTCAAGAGTGGAACTTCATAAATTGATATAGTTTAACTATTAATAAGATGGATTTACATCTTAACACAAAGAAAGATATAAACAAAGTTTAACGTAGTTGTTATGCACAGACTATTACAATTGGCCATACCTGTCAGTTCACCATACATAAAAGTAACAACATATTTGAAATGTCATGTTATGATATATAACACATACAGAGCATTCCCTGACATTCGCTACGAGACTCGGCGGCAAGCTGCCCGGCATCAGCGCTTGTCTTTCCCGGTGAACGGGTCAGCGACAGTCGCTAGAGTCGGCTATTAACATTACACTTTTCATATTTTGTACTAACCTTGACTACAGAAGGTGTTGAAAATGATGTCCCTCTGCTGCAACACATTCCTGGCATCTCCGAAGGAAATTGACATTTACACGTGCAAGTTCGTCTACTGTAATTCTCCCGATTTTTCGTACAATACTCTCTTTTTAACTCACGGATGGTGTGCGGATTGTCTTTGTATACTTTATTTCCCCATTTTTCTTTCCACTTTTATTCAGAACTGACCCTGTTACTCTAAACTTTTTTACGAGGTTTAATATAAGCGACTGTCGCGGACCAGTTCACCGGGAAAGACAAGCGCTGATGCCGGGCCGCTTGCCGCAGTCTCGTAGCGAATGTCAGGGAATGCTCTGTACTTATTTAAAATTTCTTACGGTTTTTAGCTTTGAATTTGTTACTAGTACCTGAGAAATAAAACAGTGCATATTGCGTCAAAAGCAAAGGCATGTTTTTTTTAGAAAACAGTGCTCTTTCTGGATCTTTCCTAATAACCTTAGTGTTCGAGACCAGGAGTGTAAGGAGTGATCCTTTCTGAAGACAGAAAGGCCAACCTATCCTGGACTGAATTTTGCAGACTAGCAAGACTCGGGCGTTACAGCTATAATTCTCTGTTGTGGAAGTGTACAGTGGGATCCATTAGTATTACCGTGCAAATTGTCCATCACCATGCTCGGGCACTTTGTTTGGTCCAATAAGAACTTCAAGAATTAAAAGACAACTGAAAACAAACTGTTGACAACTTCTGCAGCACTGTACATAAAAATCCATGGCTTGAAAACACACAGAATGTAAGAGAAAAATTAATGAAAATAGTCATGGACAATTTGCACAGTAATACTCATGGATCCCACTGTACGTACAGTAGCCTATGTGGAGAAGTACGGAAACTTCACTTCCTCGCATACTCTGGCAGATGAAGGACAGTGTACTGACAAGTGAGGCGAATTACATCCAGCGAGCTTTTTGAAATTCCTTGGCACATATTCTGCTTGTACAGTTCAAGGGAGACATGAAAATTCCTTGCTTGAAATAAGGACCATCAATCAACTTCAGAAGAAAACATTAAAACAATAACAAAGTCCACAGGATATTGTTGACAGGGTCATGTAATAAAAGAAGAATTGAAATAAGGAACGCGAGATTTCATAACCTTACGGGCTAGAAAATTGAGTGCTAAATTTAAGAAGTGAGGCAAGATATGGAAAAAATAGGTTGATATTCTGTGACGTGGTTGTTGGTGTGAGAGCTAATATGATGATCACGATGGATTGTGTGTATAATGTTTTATGAAAAGTGTCCAAGAAAATCTTGTATAGACTACATTGGAATTATTACAGATAATATGTCTAGTGAGTGCTTTCTTTCTGTCACAATATTTTGTAGTTTTTCACATTATATCGTTCTTTTATTTATCTCTCTCTCTTGCTGTTCTTAAAAACCTATACTCATTACAAGAGAACTAATTTCTGTGTTCCAAATAAAAAAGTGTTACATAAATATTATATTTCTATTAATCAAAATATGGAATTAAATATACTTATAATTGTAAAATAAAGTATTAAACAAGCGGCTCACTAGATAAATAAGTAGTATTAGGCTCGCTTGACCTTAATTGTAATGCAAAATTCAAACAAAATGTGATATAGGCTATATTTTTTCTTACCAAAACAATGGACCGAAACTTTCTTTTAATGCCGAAACGTGAATAATCTCCTGTTGTCCCTAAAGACAGATCTACACTGACAAACTGCGTTCAATATCGAATGGAGAATAGGAGTATATTTAAAATATGCAATGGATTTCCCCGCGGAAGCTTTTGAACTTGCAATCTCTATTGTTGACAATGTTAGAACATTCTTAAAAATGAGTAGTAAAAAATTAACAGAAAACTCATGAACTAAAAACCTTTGGTATTTAACAGAAGGGAATAAATTGCAACAGCATGAATATGGAATGTGTGTCGGAAAATGAAAGTATGGAAATTGTATGTAAAAATAACTATGTAAAACGTCCTAAAAGTTAATATGTAAATATTCGGAAAATGAAAAAAAAGGATTGTCGAGCTTACACACTACAATTCAAAGATAATACAAAATAACATTCATTTGAGCATCACATGAAGATCAGTTTCCCCAATCTTATACATGACGTCACACACAATTTTCAACATATATTCTACATATACAATTAAATAAACGATGCCCATTTACAGAGACCTACTATCCTATTGGACCCCTCTTTCGCGACACCAATGCACTATACTGCTTGCTTCTTTGAGAAGGTGCTTGATTGAATATATGTGGCATTTGCATAAAGAGGGACAATGTCGATTGCTGTGGCTTGCATGCCATAAAGAGATCGCGGAACAGTGTTCAGTTTAGAACGTCTACCTTAGTACTAACTACAACACGTATGTCAGCTATACAAAACCAGCGCCAAACAATTTTCCGAGGTGTGGACCGCTAGAGAGAAGCATTCTTCGGTTCGCTGCGGTCAATGTCTCCATTGTTGCAAAAGGGTTAACAAAAGGGTGGGGCGACCTTGTTGCCTCAAGTCAGTGACGTCACACAAGGATGAGTGAGAGGACTGCAGTCAGAGGAATGTAACCTACGGAAATATTCATGTCACCACCTGTCCGTTACATTTGTATCTTTGAATGCGTCGAACCAGGAGGGGACTGTCCACAAAGCCGGCAGACAATCTTCCACAAAGGGTTATTCACACTGCCACGGTTCGCGCTTCAATGCCTCCCATTTACCACTGACTCGGTCATCAAATTCCGGTAAGAACGAAGCTTGGCACAAGGAATAGTGTTCGAATAATTTAAGTACATACATGACTTCAGGATCCGAGTCATTTTGTAGGCGACTGCACATTATATTAACGGCACCATAAATACGGCATAGGCAAGGAGAACAAAACATGATACATATGAAAGGATAAAATAAGGTAAAATAACGTACATTTTTATCGTGCTCGCAATACAGAATATATTAATATTGTCTGTTAATATTAGAAATGTTTTACCCAGAACCTTAAGTCACCTGACACAGTTAAGGTGGGAAAATGCATTGAAGTTACCAGCTGCCATCCCAGTATATGGTCAACAATCAAGATTATGAGACTCGATGATGCGCAGTACTTACGTGTACTTCGCTGGACAGGTCAATGGCGACCAGTGGCGTACACCAAATCCACACTGTCTCGCTATGGCACGTGGCTATAATCTTTGGAGGAAAGCTCGCGTAAACGCCGTGTAGAAATAGTTACACACGCCCATTTTGCTCGTTCTCAGCGTCTTCACGAAAACTGCTAAGAATCCGGTTGATAACTCCAGAATCATCATCTCATTGAAATGAACAAATTTGTTCATGATTCATTTTCCTTCTGTACTTTAGTCTGTGTATCAAACTCTCCGGATGACAATGCAATGATATACTTAACCAAATGCAGGGTTGTCGTTACAGGAGAAAGTCTGTCAAGAAGACCAAAGTAAGATATCCCAGGTGGAGAGTGAAGCTACTGAGCAGATGGCACATTTGACAACGGCGTCAGCACCACTCGAATGATGAGCACATTAACATGGAACTCTGTACAGACAGACATATTGGAGAGGTAATAACAGGCGGTGCGTTCTCGCATTAAACAATTAACAACGTTGACGATGAGAATGTCCCAGATTTGGAAGACATTTCCAGTGCACAACACAACGAAGCGTTTTTGAGCACCGACTTCCCAAGTCTGAACTCGTCTGCTACATTTAGGATACCCAGTCACAATCAAGGGATTCCGTGTTCGATACTCGGTGGAGGCACATAGTGGTTCGGATCCCACTTCAAACCGTAGGCCAAATCCCGATTAGCTTATCTGTTCAAAGTGGACTTATAACAAAATTTCAAAACTCCAATCATTTACGGATTTCGCCAGAACCAAAGGTTAAAAATCAAAATGGTAAAATATTTGTAAAGAGAACAATTAGGACAAAGTTCTGACTGAATTAAAGATAAATGAGACGTACTCAATTCACTTACAAAGTGAATAAAAGCAGTGGACATAGCCAGAAAAGATGTCAGTGGCGCCGCCAACTTCGCTCAGAGGAAACAACTCTAAGGAATTGGAAAGATAGACCACGACCAGCTAACCCTGTAGGCAATTTTCTGTGCGTGAACGACAATGTTGAATTTAATCGACTTGCATACAAGCAAGTGTTGTAGATAAAATATATTACTTTCAATCAGTGAACTGAACTGTTCATTTACATTTTTCTTTTTCAGAATTTAGTCGCACACATTATGCAATACACATGTCTTCTCATCTCTCAGTTTTATTTAATTTTCACTTCATTACAAGCACATAAACAAGATTCGTGCAACAGCAATTGCACGCGAAGTTGAACAGTAGACATTAAAGTTACAATCTCACAGTATTCAGGAATGTGACAGAGCTCTGAGTACCATACTGCATTTCTGTTTACGCAACAAGGTCAATCCCTTGTCGCACGGTTCAAGACTTTAGTTTTCCTTATTTTGAGCTAGTTAGGCATGCAATTCATGTGAGAAACGACAATGCATTTCTAACAGTTACTCAATGATGGTTATCTACTGTGAACTGTCTGGAACGACATCAGATCAAACTAGTTGCATAACAAAAAACAAAATTGCAACAATTGAGACTGGCCGATTGCATCTGCGAATGTGACTTTTTTTGTTGCGAGATTAATGTAGCTCCCCTGTCAAAGAGCTAAAATTAAAATTAATTATACTAGGCTGAATTTATATCTGACATCACTAATGTCAAGCGGGTCAATAGTTTTAAAATATGAAAAATAGAGACCGGATTTTAAAGGGAAAAATCTTCCTCTAAAAAGGACAAAAAAGGTAAAATTATTGTCAAAAAAGGGGGGGAAATAACTATAGTTTTTTGCACTCCACTAAAAATACTATTTTAAATGAAAGAAATACTGTCGCCACTGTCACACAGTTAAGTTAAAACTATTCTAAAAACTTCACAATAAAATTCTAAATCTAGCAGATAAGTACACTTTCAACTCAACAGGCGTGCCACGTACAGTGGGATCCATGAGTATTACCGTGCGTTCGTGCACTTTATTTGACGAAATAAGAGCTTCAAGAATTCAAAGAAAACTCAAAACAAGCTGCAGACAACTTCTGCACCAGTATACATAAAAATTCATCGCTTAAAAACAACAAAAATTAATGAAAATAGTCATGGACAATTTGCACGGTAATACTCATGGATCCCACTGTACGGTGCATTTGTTACTGCATTGTTGCAACAATCGTTGCAATGTACTCCCAACACTCATTGAGGGAAGGTAAGATAGAAGGCGCTTTTTCTTTCTCTCCTCTAAACTGCACCAAATAGACAATTGTTGAATGTTTCGTTCAGGGAAAAACAGTCTCACAAAATATTGATATCTTGTCAAGAAAGTGACCAAGGAAGATTTTATAAAAAAAAGGGAGGGGAAAATGAATGTAGGCTGAAAAACTAGTCAATAAAGGGGCCAGAAAGGAAAATGTTTTAAAAAGGGAATGTGGGCTAAAAAGGCGGATGTCAAAACATGTAATATTTTTGGTGGAAGATAATTATCAACACTGTTGTTATTTATACCTAGATCCATCTGGAAAAATAAAAAGGACTTCCCTTTAAAATCCGGTCTGTAATGATCAACATTCCTACGGCCATTACGTTAAAAATTGTCCTTACTAGCAATCTGTGAAGGTTGTGTCTTGGGTTAAGTGAGATCATTAAAATTGAAAAATGTACTATCTTTGTGCGATGAATTTACTGGACATAATGTGACAGTCACAAAGATTCCTGTTACAAGTTACCGTACTCTACCTGTTAATCTACAAAATAGGTCAGTTCTCCAGTCAACCCTTTATAGAGCCTTCAAGCACTTGCATACCGAAATATAGCGCACCACATTTTCCAATACAATAAGATACAGAAACGTTTATAATCAACTACACAATTTCGGAATCAACCTACAGCTTAAAGTGGGATCCGAACTACTATGTCCCTCCACCGAGTATTGAACCCCTGGCAGTTTGATTGCAAAGCGGCCAGCGTTTAAAAGTAAAATCCAACACCTAATTAGGCGAGTCCCTTCGGCGTCTTATCTGCCTGAATAAAACGAAAGCAGTGGTGATCGGAAGAAAGCAGTGGTGATCGGAAGAAAGTAGAGGAAGGCAAATATGAGTGTCAGAAGTAAGAGAATCGATCAAGTAGACCAGGGCATGAAATTTCAAGTTTGAAGTCAGTCGCCGGACTAAAATCTTTGGTCGCCACTATTTTATATTGATAAATAATAAAAATATGAGCAATTATTAACAAGTTAGGAATTAATGTTTGTGTAGCGCTGTCGTTCTGCACTGAAGTACCACTTTTCAATCGCAGCTGCTGGGTCAAACTCTGACAGTGAGGATGGGGGGAGGGGGGGTCAGTTTACGAAAACTCTGAGCAAATCATCCAGTGTCTCAGTCTTCAGAGAGTTCCTGTAAGTAGTCTTGAGTCTGTTGTGACAGTTGAAACCTCCCTCACATGAAGCTGTGCTCACTGGTAGAACAGCACAAAATGTCAAAATCTGGAGCAAATTGCGGAATCTTGCTGAACACTCCGCACTGTGGATCTTCTCCAGCGTCCGATTCAAAGTTGGAGAAGGAAACAAAAGTTCGTATTCTGTCCACTCTGCTGACAGAACATCCATTTTCTCATTATAAAGGCTCGGGTTCAAGTATATGTAGAGCTTCTTTATTTCTTCTATCTCAAACTGAAGAATATTTTCTTTGGGAGGCCAACCCAAGGTGTCGAAACATGCAGAGATGCAATCGCATCTGTTGACATAGACGGCAATGTTTCTGTAATGTACACCTTCGCATTGTTAATTAAGTTTCCTCTAACAGTCTGAAACTCTTGCACATCCCTGATCTTCCCTGAAATGGATACATGGTCCAAGAAATCTTGTTCGCTTGGTCCAACATTAGATTCCAGGTCAGCCAAAACTGAAATACAGTGTTCAATTCTTATTTTCAGAGATGAAATCAAAAGATTCTTATTTTGTAGTGCCACGCTTAAAGGGTTCAATTGCCCGTAGAAATCCAAAAGGAAGTACAGACGCTTAACAAATTTAAATTGCTTCAAACTTTTCAGCAAATCCTTAGCTTTAGCGCCATCATTGTCTCTTCTATGGGCCACCTGTTCAAGATGGTCACAACAGCTTTCCATGATTGCAAGAGAGCTCTTATTGCACGTTCTTTCCTGGCTAACCACATAATAGTGTGGATATCACTCAGTTTTAGAATTTCTTCTATAACTTCTGTCGTTTCTCTCAACAGGTGAAGTCTTGAAGCGTGTTTGACACACATTTGAAACAACGAAATTTTAGTCGCCAGCCCAAAACTTTTGGTCGCCAATGGCGACCTGGCGACCGGAAATTTCGCACCCTGAAGTAGACAGCTTTAAATATCTTGGATGCATCATAAGCAGTGATATGAAATGCAGTCAAGAAATAAAAGTATGAATAGCAATGGCGAAGGAAGCCTTCAATAGAAAGAAAAATATTTTCTGTGAATGAATGAACAAAGAACTGAGGAAAAGACTAATGAAATGCTTTGTATGGAGTGTAGCTGTAGGCTATATGGTGCGGAAACAGACATTGAGAACAACGGAGAAAGAGCGAATGGAAGCTCTGGAAATGTGGCTATGGAGACGAATGGAACAGGTGAAATGGACAGAAAAAGTGAGAAATGAAACACTGATAGAAAGAGTTTGGAAAAAGAGATCAATGGTGGACAATCATGAAGAGGAAAAGAAACTGTATCCTAAGGGATGTTATTGAAGGAATGGTCAAGGGAAAGAAGATTCCAAGTGATTGACGAAGTCAAAATAAAAGGGTCCTACGCTGCTACAAAGGGAAGAGCTGAAGATCGAACAGCATGGAGGTTGCAAGGAAAGACGTTCCCCTGGGCAGAAAACAAATTAATGAATAGTCTGCTACTATTCCGCTTATAAAGTAGCTCGACAATTGTTTTTTAAAGATCTTGAAGAACCGTAACCCTTCCTCCTGCTTTGAAACTCACACTACGAGGGGGAAAGGGGGCTAAATGTCGTGAGAATTTTTTTCACTTGTAAACATCGACATTCGTTCAATACAAAGTGCCTTTCACTCCGTAGTACGGAACACACCAACTCATGCCTTCATTTTCTTTCACGCACCTGCATAACTCTTGAACACTTGCGCGGGAACGCATGCCACGAAGAGAACACGCAAAGAATTCGGCATCTCCTCCCCCGCTCACGTTTCGTGTTCGGACAGCGTCGTGACATGGCAGAGCACGAGATCTTAGAAAGTAATCCCTGTCCAAAAAAATAAAAAAGAAGAAAACAGCTAAGCGAGAATGTCCATCTCGCTCGAGAATTGCGTGATCCCAATCTTACGGTACTTCTACCCCTAGGGCGAGGCTAACGCACTTTGCAGCTGACGCTGACCAATGACGAACACAACACTCGCAGTAATGGCTGAAGCGAATGCTACAGCATCAGGCATATATCTAGAAATATATTTCCAGGTGAAGGTAGGGGGAGTGATTTATCCACACACCTGCAAGACCCCCTAAAATTTTTCACAAGGGTCCAATTTGTGGTCAGTTTGGCTCGAAATTTACCCTTACACCCCCTAAATTTGGGCATACACCCCACTCCTCAATGGGTAAACCTCTTGGGGGACTCCGAACAGAGTATCTCAGAAATAATAATATAAATGTTTAAATTAATGAGTTAATATAGGCCTATTCATAATATGTAAATTAACTAATATTATTACAGGTAAAGAGACGCTAAAGAATATAGATATAACAGCACGTATTCATTATCTAAATTATGTGTAGTTAACATCGCCAAAATTTGTATAAAAACAACTGTCCAGGCAAGGAAATTAATGTCAAATAGATAAAGAAATGAATATTTATTGAATAACAGAAAAGGGTGACTTTTTCATAATCTAGTTGACACAAAAGTTATTAATATTTTATGCATATTATTAGTAGTATTGTGCATAAATCTTCGGTGCTTTAATTCAAAACCGTATAGCTAATCAGGCACGTATCTAGAAATGTATTTCGGGGAGGGGGGTCCGAACTAACTCTCGGAAATAATACATAATATAAATGAGTAAATTAAAATAATCACATTAAATTAATACCATTAATGAAATATGTAAATTAATAATCATTATTGTTATTATTTTACAAAAGTAAAAAGGAGGTACAGTAAACGGCAAAGATAATTGTAGGCAAATTGTCCATCGCTATATTAATTACTTTCTTCTTCTACGTCTTGTGTCGTTTTATGGAATGAAAATATGTTTGTTCGAAGCACGCATTCTCTGCTTATTGACGTCATTATTTCAATTCAGTGCCATCACATTGTGTAATACAGATCGGATGAAAATTGTGATGGACAATTCGCCTACTGTTTCTTTGCCGTTGGGTGTATAGCAATGGAGATATAACAGCGTCTATTCATTATCTAGCTTAGGTGTAGTTAATATCGCAAAAGTTTGCATAAAAACAACTTCCCTGGTTGGGAAATTAATGTCAAATAGATAAACAGTTACATTTTTATTGAATAACAAAAAGGATGTTAGATCCAGTAGACAAAAAGTAAAGTTCCTGATTAATATGTTATGCACATTATTATACGTAGCAGTGTGCTTAAATATTCTATGAAACTGCCCTTCGCAACCGTATGTTCACAATATAAGCCTTTCCTTCCAGTACGTTCGGCGGAAATGAATAATATTCGATTACACAACAAATACAGTACTAAAAAAGTATGTTTTCATTATTTAATTTCATTACTTGGTAAGTCTTTCGGGGAGTCCGGACCCCAGGAAACACCCTAAATACGTCCTTGTACAGAATGAAATCTTGTTGCATTAAGAAAGTGTAACAATTTTATATTTGTTATTTCAAATTTAGGTCAAAATGCAATGTTCTACATTATTTTTCATTTATCTTTCTCCACTCATTAGAAACTTTTCTTTTGTATTTCTAGTTCGAAGTTTCTGAAAATAGTACATAACATCTGAATTAAACACGTCCTATTTCTTTCTTTAAAAAATTGGTGCAAGATCTCAAACTTTAGTTTTACTGATTCGTACACTGAATAGCTTAAATCAACTATTCCCCTTATCTTATTGGACATCAGTTCGAATTGCTTTCGTTAAAAAGGCGTCATACGGTTTCATATCTAGACAGCTCCAATCAAGCAAATACTCGACCAGTGAGGTTATCTTAGGAATAAACCTTTCACACGTATTATCAATATCAGAAATCAAACTATGACAGGAAACGCAGAAATGAAACACGGCATGGAGTCGCTAATCCTTATCACGCTGCGTTTAACTGATGTTCAATATCCACCTTATCTTTTGAAAACGCGGTAACTGAACCAACAGGATGTTTCCAAAGTAGTGCGCACACACACAGCCTACATTTCTGAATATGAAAATAGGGAAAATTCAGTGAGTGCAAAGAATGAAATCAATCAAGCCACTGAATAATGCAAATTGTGATCTAGTACATACTTCTTTATGAAATTAATATACATGTCAACTATGTTTTTCGAATAATCGCAAGGCAGATTATTACATCAACATTTAACGTAATCAAAATCGCTGCAAGTAAATAAACTGATGAAACCGATTGGAGATTTTCTAAAACTTATTAATTAAAATTTTCTCTAGGTCGCGGACAATTTTGGGTCAGCCGTGTCCTCAACGATGTACCTGCACTAAGTATTATCATCATTATTATTAATAATTTGCAGTGGGGTTACAGCTAAGCTTACAGTTTACTTTGCACTGATTCTCTAACTACAAACAACTACTTACTGCGCTACTTATATTAATGTGTTATGCTATTTGTACATAAATATACAGAATATGGATAAATTTACGGATGTGTATAACTGAAAAACAAAGAAAAAGTGTATACAAACAGCATGTGGAAAGAAGGCAATGAAGTGAAAAACTTATACCGTCCGTATTACATATTTCGAGACTATACGAATGTTTATAAATCGAGACGAAACTAAAGTTGAGTTTGTCTCGACACTTTCCCTACCACATAGCTCAAACTTTTGCAGAACTTTTATTTAGCTTGATTATTCGTTGCCACGGAAGATTGAAGTTTTAAAAAAATGGCGCATGTGCAGGAACATTATAGAAAGCAGAAATCTAACACAATGGCACGATCGACTAGCGCCATAATACAAATTCGTCCCATGTTCCATTCTGAAATCTCTCACGCGAAAATCCAAGGAAGAAGTTCACTGAACGATCGCACGCCAATTCTCACAGAAGCCAGCCACCACGACAAAAATTGAAACGGAAATTCCTGGTGCAACCGCCGGAAACCCACAAAAATTGCACCCAAGGCCGTGGATACTGTAAAACACACTAATTACTAAAAATTACAGCCCCCCGAATTCTCTCAACTCGGCACATAGCATCATCGCAACACGAGAAGTATCCGCTGGAGGCGTCGAATTTCCAGCCGAGCTCTTTCCTCATGCCGAAGGTATTTCCGAAACCTCCAGGCTACACTGAACATCCTTCGTTCTTCAGGCACGGCAGAAATTCTAAAAACCGGTTCTTTTGAGCAATTCGCCGCCGTCGAAATTGCTGAGATGTATGGATATGACACGCTCAAGGTTGCATTACTCTTAAAGGTCATCCAGAATTGTAGTCGGATTCGAAACACCTGTGCTGACATGGGGAATATCTTTCCAACATGGCTGAACATCCTCGACTGAAAGGAATTTTCATTTGTGACAGCTTCCCTGAAATATTACTAAAGGATTTGAATACCAATGCTGCTTCAATGTCGACTGAGAATACAAGATACGTGGAATTGGAAAACAAAAAACCAGCCAGAGAGTAGCAGAAATGTGTGTTTGGGTTTGCAATCTAGGTCATCATTTACGTAAAAGAAAGGTGTTATCGCAACTAAAAAAATGCAGCGGTGATCCAGTCGGTAGGGTTTGGCTCTGGGGTTCATCCAGCCAGCCTCTGGAAGAGTAAAGGTGAACGGAGCGAGGTGCTAATCACATCACCTTCACAAATTGCCGAGCTTGTGAATGTGTGGCTCCTACGTAGCTCTATCTCCCATCACGCCATGTAATGTACAGAGGTACCGGGGGTTCAAATCCCAGCTTGGACATGGAAGTTCTTTGTGACACTTCATCAATTTCATCACATCTTTCATCCTGTTTCGATTAGCCAAAATATACAGAAAAGCGATGTAAAATAACCCAATTCAAGGAATCAATCATTGAAACTTTTACATGTGATCGTTCACCATTATTTGACATGTAACTAACTTACTTGTTGATTTAAGAATAGCCAACAAACCCAATATTCACTAACCAGTAAACAGAGGCAACATCAAAATATATCGCGTGGTTTAAGTGGCACTAAAGAAATCACAGCGATTTTATATGAATCATTCTAATATATTGTGGAATGATAGAAGGGAGCCTTCATAAAAACTCAATTACCAAGCCATCCATCGAAACTCGATCAGTCGTAACAAACAACATTCCTCTCCAAAATCAGCAGTGACGTAGCCTGGTTTTGTTACTTGTCTTAAGTTTTCGTCTTTGGGGTCATTCTCATTAAATTCTCTACATCAAATCTCCAGTGTGAAACCTAATTTATTCAGTACAATAGTTGACTTCAATTTTACTGTATTCACCACTAATCCTATAGCGTTCATACATCATGTTAGGCAACTTTTTGTTAACAGTTTATTTAACTGTCTTTAGACATGGGGTGTTCATAAATTCACATTGGAAAGTCATCAGTTAAAATTCAACATTATAATATATTTGCTCGTCACAGGTGATATGGCAAGGATTAAAACTAATATTTAGATAACATTTCATTGCATATTATTAGGTTCAAGAATGTACCATGTTATCTGAACAGAAGTGTATAATCTCTAAGTATGAGGAAAGGTTTTCACATGATAATGAAATTGCAAAATCGGAATATCCATATTGAGAAATCTTACTGGCAAAATATCATGGCGGTATGATAAAGACCGCTTCTCCACAGGGGATATTCCCGATATCGTACTAGTTTGTGATATAGACTTGCAAACAAGGAGTGCGAATTCAAGTCCCGAATACAGGTAGTATATAAGTAGGAATGATATGGAAACTAGACTAGATTTAACAGCCTTTGTCTAGTTTCGAAATATTTAGTATAAAGAGGCCGTAAAGCAAACAACTTTCGTTAATAAAAGTTTATCCGATAGACGCCTCGTTTCGACGCTATGAACCCTTGAACAATATATCTAGAATGCACATGCAACCACGCTGTAAATTTTCTCAACTGCTACTAATGATTTAACTTTAATATTTATAACCGACAAATCAGACAATCGCTTGGTATTGGTTGTGGTTAAGGTTTACAAATATATCAAAGTTTCGAAAGAAGTTTGGAACAATAAATACCTTCCCATTTTTATCTAACTTAAAATTATTGTAATAGTACAACTGGATAACCCTAATGTTTAAAAAGCGTTTTGTCTACCTTACTCCAAATATATACAGTTTGTTTAGAACATAAGAACGTTTCATAATGTAAATACAAACAATTTATACCGAAATTAAGGTATAGCTCGCGTAAGGTCTAATCTTTTGCCAAGAGAGCGACAAAATGTCACTTCAACCTCGGAACAAATATTCACACTTCCATTAACAAATGGATGAGCAGCAGTTGCGTAGGCAACAATTTAGAAAGGACAAATTACTCCGAAGGTTCTTTACCACCCACAGCAGACTCAAAAGCAACGATACAATTGCAGACATAACATTCACCTCACGTCATATGTTATGGTAGATGAATGTTACTAAAGCCTTTCCAATTACATTGCTAACTCACTTTCGGTATCGCTGGTGTAATTTTAACACCAACAATTTAAAAATTGGCATACAGGATGTAGAAGGTACGTTAATTGATTACCACAGCAATATACTCAAGTATTGGGCTGAAGAGGCTAAGACAAAACTAAATCAACACTCAATACATGATAAACTATCAGTGTGGGGAAAGTCAACATTTGTTGAACAGTACATAAAATAATAAGTACAGATCTGCCATTATTTTTGTAACTCTGTCCTGGCAGCGGTGGCGCTAGTGTCGAACGTTCAGCTTGTATTTTGCATATTTCCCAAGGGCATAGATATCTTTGATGTAGTATAACGGTCATTCGAGATTTTTTAAAAAATAAAATAATACAAATATCCGCAGAGGAGAAACTGTCACAAACTGAATGAAGATGCATGTCAATGGATTCAGCTTGAAACAAAGTTTTAGCATTCCTATTATAATTTGTGCCAATACAGTGTTTTCCAGTAAAAGCATGTCTGGTCCAAAGAACAGAAACGTCGCCAGTAAAAAAGATTGGGGGCACAGCCAGGACCATCATTTACCACGAGCACAAGAACACAACCAGCCTTGGTTTAGTCTGATATTTCGCTGTTGATGTTTCACATATGTGGAATTGTCTGTCAAATATAAGTAATGCAACAAAATAATATTTCCTTGCAGTCAGCCTTCGTGATGGAGAAATTAACACAACTGTGGCTCTATGGATGTGCAGTGGGATGCATAAATATTCAAAGCAATTTTTCCATCACCATGCTTATTCTCTTAGTTTTATGCAATGAGAGCTTCAAGAATTAAAACAAAACGAGATACAATATGTTGACCTCTGCACCAGCACATGTGAAGATCTATTCCTTATATATATATGAAATGAAAAATTCATGAGAATAGTGACCGACAATTTGCTGAGCAATACTTGTCCACCTCATTGTACATTTCATTACGTTTGTCGATTGACTTATGTTTGTTCCTTCACCCATTTGACCATTTCTGTATACACTCTTATCGACGTGATTAGCCCAGAGTTGTGAAAGCGACGTAAATATAAAATACAGATACTTGGTGACAAACTGAAGACATATCTCTCAAGGGCAGAACAATTATTCTTTTCTGTTGTAATGTATGCACAGGATGACCTTGTTGACAAATTACTGGTACCCAGGATTGATAATACAAGGTCGCATGATAAACCAACACAGCAGCCTGAACATTTCCCACAATGATAATCGGCAACTTTGAAAACGGCAAGAATGCAACCTTTTGTTGGTGACTTGAACGAAGCAACATGGCTTCACATTGCCAAAGGGTAAACACAAACAATACTCTCCAACTTCTACAGTAAGATCTCTTCACATTTCTGTTTCTCTGGGATTAATATTCACAATTAGATGAGTCGCAAAGAAACGCCCATATTATCACAGAATTTAAGGCTGTAAGGGACGGATTATTTTGGTCAGAACGGAAAAAAAATCGTAATTTCCCGATAGTGTGAGTCTTGAATTCTACACACTGTTTCTCCCTTCCAGTTTTTGTTTTGGCATTTTGAAGCGCAGAAAACATCGGGAAATAATCACTTTAAAAGCGATCATTTTGCATACACATCGCTCAATTACAGACGTAAAGGTGATATTAATCAGCATACTTTGTCTATCCACTGTTAATTTTTGACACTTCAAGGTGATGATCTCAGCTTCAAGAAGTCAAGGAAAGACTAATATCTGAGTTTTAGCGTCCACAAGAGAAGGGGAGGGGCTAATCACTAACGTTAACTAACGATTTACTATTAGTTTTTGACGTCTCGTGAAAATACCGCGAACTTCGGCTACAGCATTGACGTCTTAGTTCAAACTTTACTTGACATCTGAGTCAAATACATTACGTCTTTCCTCACACTTTACAACTTTTATTAGGAAAGACATTTCGGCCCATATTTTTATTAAATGCAAAAATTAACAGCATATATTTTACATTCACACAATACTAAAGAGAAAATATACAATCTACGAATTCTTACATTTCGATTTATTTTGTAAGAAAAACATTTCAATTCCTTTAACGAGTCCATAAAGTCCCATATAATTATTTCATTAATATCAATTTAAATTATTTTAATTGCTACTCGTATATATTACCACGAATAGAGCAATATTAAGGAAAACGTTACGAAATATTTCCGTGGAAATATAGACAATCGACGAACACAGGAATTGGGCAATTTCTGCGATTTGTCAAGTTGACATTTCATAAATTTCTGTGAAAATGCCGCACAGGCGTATGCATTGTTATTGAATGGATGTTTTAAGCTGTTTCATGTCGCTTAACACTAGGTTAGGTTCGAATCTAATACGTTTTCCGAGCTATATTTCGAATAACGCTTTGTGTACGTTTGGGATACATTTATTGAAAATACGTAGTAGCTCTATTACTTTACACCGTGGCTAGTTCAAATCTCCAGAACAATGCCACTTTCATGAACATCAAATTGGCACATAAATCGTTCTCAGATGTATTAATTATTCGACGGTGCATATTTGCTAGCAGTATGCAAATCTGATTAACAATGGCGGGCGAAACAAAATTTTGGGCCTAGACAACGGAACAATTTAACTGAAGAAGCGAACACCATGATTCATACTACACTGTAGTGTCATTCACTGTACAGCAAGACGTTCAGAATTAAGCCTTTTGTTCAACACAACAAAAGCAAGCTTCAAACATAGACGTACAAATTACAAGAACGCATAGTTTAATAATTCCAAGAATAACGTTAAATTTCTCATTATGAATTCAGGTGATAACGAATTTTTCTACCAGCTTCACCTGTCTCGATTTGAAAACAAAACAGGAAGCATGCGTCTTGCACTTCACTTTCTACAGTTAACTGTCTACAAAGGAAGGAGACACGCTCCGCCAATACTTACCAAAACAATGTCCCTGCGATGTCTTAGAATTCTGCCTTTCCTTGGTCCCTTCTTGCGTTCCAACAAGAAGGACAAGTTGCAGACTTGGCACAGCCAAATTTGAACAATGCACTCACATGTAATTCCCAGCTTTTTTTTTCGAATCTGTTAAAACTCGTAACGAACTCTTTTTATATTTGAATACAACCGCACTGTCACACTACACTGAGAGTTCGTTGTTTAGCAAAAGCACCACAGTATGCAGCCGAAAACTGCCCATTTCTTGTATTACGAAGGGCGGCCACGTTAATTTTTTTGAATAACTTGCACTCCTCTTTGCCGCAGTCAACGGTCAGCACGCTGCTCGACCCAACCAACCAAAACTATCGCGCCAGACACACACACACGCTCTCCCATGCAACAGGTTCCAGCTGTGGCAACCGAACTGCGCGCAGGCGCACTGCGCAACAGTCAACCAGGTGAGACGGTTCGCGCGGTGTTGCCAAGTCTCTGTTTCTCCCTTTTATAAAACTTTCATCGTTATTATCATTCATTCGTTTATTTCAATACGCCACCCATTCAAAAGAAATTTCGGGAACCGGGCTCAAGGGAAACTGAACAAATGTGTTCAACAATGTACTTTCTCAGGTCCAGGTCGAAAAGAAGCGAAATAAAGGGTCATGGGAATTTCTTGTGCAACCGTCCTTGTCTTCTGAAACATGCGATTTCAAGGTAACCACGAATGCTTTAGAAACAACAGCTTTGAGTAGAATTTTTAGTATTTATCCTCAAGGGGGAAGATTTGTAGGCAGGGGTACAAAAATACAGAGCGTCCTGTCTTTTAATATTTCGAGTTCACTTACGGAAATTTTCCTTATTTATCTAAATGTGTTTTTTTATATATATTTGTGCTTCTTCTGTATCACGTGTATCATTAAAACATAAAGCATTTTTGCACTGTTGCTACCCAAAAATTATATTCAGAGGCGATATGGTCGAGTCATCCATTAGAATATATTGCATAGTTATTCAGCCTTATTTAGGAATGCCACTCCCAGAGGCGCAACCACGAATTTTCGTCTGGGGGGCCAAGTACCAGGATAAATGTACCAATCATAATGATAATAATAATAACAATAATGGCATTATTATTATTATTATTATTATTATTATTATTACTACCACTAGTAGTGGTAGTATTAAAGATTTGAAATATTTACATTAGCTAATAATGGAAAACAGGCAAACAAACTGTATTTTTGAATGGCAGAAAATGAATGATAAATTCATTGCGGTGATAATTCTTTTTGTACATATAACATGTATAACTTTCAAGTAGAACATATGTTTTACACATATGCAATATTGAGTGACACAAAATACATATGCAACATGCTAACAGTAAGTTGCGTACGTATTCAATTGTATAACATATATTATTTAAATGCATTACATCACAGAAAAAAAGCACACTGCGAGCGAGATGAGCAAGAAGATTTTTAGATCCAATTTATTCAACTGAAAACAATATTGATTTAATAGAGTGCAAATAAATTTAATTTCACTGGATGCCATGGCAATATCTCTTTTACAACTTTTTAAATTTAGATCGCTCGGCGTCCATGGCCGACTCCCGCGGCTCTGAACTTGACAAGACTGAGAAAAGAAGGCATTGCAAGCGAAGCGAGCAAGAAAATTTTACGAAATGTATTTTTATGTGCATAAAATTTGAAATCGAAGAGGGCAATTGCTCCTCTGTGTCCCTATGCATGTGCCCTTGGCCGCCAATGTTTGCCCCCTTGCCCCTCCATTTGCCCTAATAGGACGCAAATAATATAACGGAGCCCCAACGTTTTTTTTTTTGTTTTTTTCGCCGCCCTTATCTACTGGTCTGAACTTGATGACACTGAGAAAAGAAGGTATTGCGAGCGAAGCCAGCAAGAGAATTTTACGAAATGTATTTTTATTTGCATATAATTTGAAACCAAGGGAGGTAATTGCTCCTCTGTGCCACCTGCAGTTGCCCTTGGTCGTCAATGTTTGCCCCCCCCTAGAATTGACTTCCGTCGAAGGTTGGGTGGGCAATGCCCCCTGCCCCCCTGTGGTTGCGCCACTGGTCACTCCGATTCAAGAATTAATTACTTTTAATCCAATCTTGTATTACTTCATAAATTAAATGTTTTAAGACCAGCTTTTATAGTTTATGTTGGATTTACGGCTTTCTTGGCCCGTATTTGAGGAAAATAGGGACAGAAAATGTCTACTGAGAAAAGTGATGTGCACCTCTTTCTATCTGTTTATTGGCATTGAAAATCTCTAAAGTAGGCATAAATGAGGAACCCCCCCCCCCCCAAATCCCAGTCAAAATTTCCTCAATACCCCCTAAAAGTTTCCACAAAGGCGCAATTTATGGTCACTGGGGCTCAATTTAACCTTTATATCTAGGGTGACTAACTCTCCCGTATTTCCCGGAACTCCCGTGTTTGGACTTTGTTTTTTTATTCTCCCTGACTCGTATTGAGCTATTTCTCCCGTATATTTCATTCGCAATCAAGATCGCGATATTTAAGTTCATTCCTGTATAATTCGAGTTCCAGATAATGCACAAAAAATATGGCTCAATATTTTCAGTGGTTTAAGGAACAAATTGGTGTGCCAAACTTTAGTAAGGAGGCTTCCTTTCTTTTTTTCGCAATAAATGGACTCATCAGAGAAATCAGAGCAGCTTAGAACTAATTAAATCGTTCGTTGGTTGGTGTTTTAAGTCCAATTTGTGCACAGTAAGACTAATCGGGACTGCACCTACAGTTTAAAGTGGGATCCGAGCCACTATGTGCCTCCACCGGGTATCGAACCCTGGACCCCTTGATTACAATGCGACGACGCTATCAGAGTTTTTATATTAATTCAAATTACATGTATGTATTTTCATATTTGTATATACCGTACCTACTAGTATAAATGTAGGCATTAATTAATATTTTAGAAAGGAAAGGTCTTTCTTTTAAACGAGTAGGGGCGTACAACTGAAAGTTGCGGGGGACGCAGAGTATGTTAGTTACGCTACTGAAACACACACAGATATATTAACAATATAAAGTGTCTGTGTGATTGCAATGTATCCAAAAATTGTAATTAAATTCAATTAAACGGTACAAATATTTAAAATATTTAAGGTGTGAAGTTTACAGCTAGCATTTCACATACTCAGACTCGAAAACATCTACAAACACGTCACAAATTTTACGGGATATACTAATGTACGAAAAATTGTTAATCTATATTTATTATATATATAAAAATGGATTGTGTGTGTGAGAGTTTGTTCCGGCATAACTCTCGAATGCCTGGAGCGATTTCAACCAAACTTCGTACACATATGACTTGCAATCTGGAAAGAAATACTGTGGGGGTATGACACACCTGGCACCACTAGGGGTGGGGGTGGGAAGGGGTGACATGTAAAAATAATCGAAAACGACCAATATTAGTCTCGAATCCGTAGTTTTCGGGGTCGCTAAGATGAATAGTGACACTGCGAATGCCGTTCAAACCCCTGGCACCCCTAGGGGTCGGGGTGGGAAGGGGTGGCATGTAAAAATAACCGAAAACGACCGATATTAGTCTCGAATCCATAGTTTTCGGGGTCGCTAAGATGAATAGTCACACTCCGAATGCTCCAACTTCATCACCTATCGGCATGGGGGGGGGGGGGTGAAAAAACAAAATGTCAAAAATGACATACATTAGTGTCGAATCCATAGTTTTGGGAGTCACTAAGCTCATTGGTGACATTCACGATGACATTTTATATATATATATATATATATATATATATATATATATATATATATATATATATATATATAAGATTCGGATAAATAAATACCCGGGCAACGCCGGGCAATCAGCTAGTTGTATAATAATTTCAAACTCAAATTTAACTAATCAACTAAAGATATCTTATCTTGCAATAATCTTTCGTCTGTCAGATTGTAGATTGTTCTGCATAGGATACCAACAAAGTAAACTAAACGGACTGGGATAATTCTGTTTTATTTTTCATGCATATTTCTTTTCTTTCTGGATAAGAATAAAAAATAAACTGTGAAAAACGTGCCTCAGAGAATTTATAAATATGTATAAATTCAATGGGATTTGGATTAATAAAAGTTGCAAGTTTTCACGTCTACAGAGAAAAATTCACGCATAACTCCAGGAATTCAAGGAATTCCTGGTGAGTAAGCACCCTGTAATAGTAGCAATTAATTAAGAGTATAGTTGTAAGGAGATTTTTTTTAATTTGCACAAATGATTTAAAAAATGCATGAGTGCATAAACTGACTAAGACGCCGACTTTGGGGGAGGGGGCAAGACACTTTCTGCCCCCAATATTTATACTGTGGGGGGATCGCCCCCCCCAATATTTACGAAGCAGAGGCCTCGCGTTCCAAATGCACTTGTGGGCAAATTTATACAGTGGAACCTTGATAACTCGAACCTCAACATCTCGAATTCCTCGAATTTTTTGTAATCCCCTTGAATTGCCCATAACACTCAATACTAATTTTACCTCAACAACTCGAATAAAACCTTGATAAGACGAATTTTTGTACAGTTTATTGGGTGCCGTTTGAGCTCAATAACTCGAAGGTAGAGTATGGAAAACCTCTATGAGTCGAAGTTAAATTCTAATCTCATCTATAACTCGAAGTTTTAGTCGCACGGACCTCAATAAGTCGAAGTGTAGGGTGCGTAAACTTTAGACCTCAATAACTCGAAGTCGGAGGATTTGGCCCTCAATAACTCGAACCCTGGTAAGTCGAAATCCTTGATACTGTAATAAATAAAGTTGTCTGAAGACGTGAAGTCCTCATTCTGTGTAGAAAATGATCTCCAACAATGGATACGCATTTAGAATGAAATCCTCACTTTTAGAGAGCAGCTGCTAAAAATTTTATTCCCTTCCTTTCTCATTACATCAGGTAGCGTTGCTGCCTTGTAATCAAGGGGTCCCGGGTTCGATACCCGGTGGAGGCACATGGCACAGTGGTTCGGATCCCACTTTAAACTGTAGATCCAGTCCAGATTAGCCTTACTGTGAATAAAGTGGACTTAAAACAACAAATCAATCCAATCATTACATCAGGCTGTGAGCGCTTGATACAATAATAATCGAAACTGACTTCTGTAATCCAATAACATGACATTTTCAAGTACGAGAAAAAAATTATAAATAAAGTAATCATGTAATTACACGGAAATTGTAAATGTTTACAATGCATTTCTTAACAAGCATTACAGATTTTATTTCGAGCGGGGGCTTCTCCCTAATGATCCTTATCAGCAGACGCCATCTAAAGGAGAAAATGGTGGGGGGGGGGGCAAAAGACATGAAGATGAATTTCTCAGCACATTACAACTTATTATACAATAGGTTTAATCCTGATAAGAAAGTAAAATTAATTATCACTATACGCTATTTCCAACGAGAAATTTGCATGTTTTCTGGGGGGTTCAGCCCCCAGAGCCCACCCCTTGGCTACGTGCCTGGTCACAGCATACGGATGAAAAGCGGAGACAGACGAAATTTTCTAGGGCGATGAACGTATTGTTACGACTTATTATTTAATAAAATAGAACGATAATTTATTAGAAAATTTCAACAAGGACCAGCTCACCTGTATTCAAACGCCACGAGCTGTAAGATTACAATATTAGTAAAAGTTGATTAATATTCAGGATTCTGCAGCTGTTCCATCGCCAATTGGTGGAGGAGACTTGTCCTCATGAGCAACCTAAAGTTTTGGAGGTTCTACTGCGAATCGAACCCGGGACCGCTCATGAAGGCGAGCGTGATAATAATTCGACCAAGCAGAAACTCGACCTTATCATTGCTATTATTTTCTGAATATATTTCAGGGAGGGGTTGAGCCCGCAAACTCCCCCTCTTGGCAAGCCCTTCCTCAAAACTGGACAAGTGAACCAACTTATAAGGATCCTGGTACCGTTGAGCTCAAAACTGGTACTAGTTAGTTCACTGACGTCACACCTCTACTTGCTAATTATATAAATATGTGTCTTCTTCTTCAAGATTACATGTAGTCTAACTTGTCAAAGGCCTTTGCGAACTCTAACGAACACGCAACACGGAAAAATAATGGAACACACTTCCTGTTAGTCCACGTGTTCTCTTACGTGCAAATAAACTCTCAACGACTTGTCCTGAATTACACTTCACTCTTGGCATTGTTGCTATAACAATTGGTCATAGCGAAGCGCAAGGAAATGACAAAAGTTTTGAAACAAGTCAATCAAGTTTTATACTCAGTTCGGTCGGTCTGTAGTTGAATGCGAACCAATGTGGAATATGCCTTCAAGGTGCATCAAATCTGTCCCCGCTGATAGCAATGCGGCAGCAATGGCGGCGATCGGTTCCAAACTGGGGGGACAGTTTACTTTCCTTCGGTAGATAAGATTTAGCATAGTCGGGGACAAAAGGGGCAAGAACTGGGGGGAGCAATTGCCCCCCACGCCCCCTTGATCGCCGCCACTCTGTGGTTATCATGGGAGAATGCCGGATCCGAAAATCTGAGTCTCGTGCAAAGTATAATGTGCGTGGTCCACCGAGAATTGATTGACTGATCGAATTACGTTATTTTACGTCGCTTTTTCTGCCACTTTTTGGTTAATCGCGATGATGGGGATGAGTGGTGATATGATGAAATAGATGAATGGGCAATCTCAAACACATATAGACAGCACACAACACAGAAGTCCCACTGAGGATTATATGTTCATGGCAAGGTCGTATTTAGGGGGATAGCATTTGTTGCATAATTTACTCTGAACTTATTGGAAGACAAGCATTATATTGGGATCATACGGCTTTGAAGGGCATAAAGGATGCATTTAGGGGGGTCCCCCCCGAAAGACTTACCAAGTACTAAAATTAAGTAATGAAAATATTAGCATGTGTTGCATAATCGATGGTTATTAATTTCCTGTGAACTTTTTAGAAGGCAAGGATTATATTGGGATCATACGGCTTTGAATGACATTACAAGGAAGATTTATGTACACTACTACTCAAAATAATATGCATAAAATATTAATCAGAAACTTACTTTTCTCCAACTACATGTAACACCATTTTTGTTATTCTATAAATATTCAATTATTCATCTATTTGACATTAATTTCATTGAAAGGGCACTTGATTTTATGTAAATTATTACGATCTTAACTACAGGTAAGCTACGTAATGAACATGCGCTGTTATATCTCTATTCTTATAGTATTACCTAATCGTGTAATAATAATATAATATTAATTTATGTATTGTAATTAGTATTAATTTGATTTATTATTATTATTCCTTAGACACTTGGTTCGGACTCCCCCCCCCCCCCCGAAACATATTTCTAGCTAGATACGTGCCTGGTTCATGGGGCCCAACGCCAGAACCTCGCCAGTATGAAAAATGCCGTCCAAGGTGTAGCGGAAGGAAAGTTGTCATTTGGGTGTCTGTAGAAAGGGTGACACCTTAGGTACATGTATAGTTTAGCAAATAACTGAAACTTTACAAAGTTGGCAAGAAATCATTAATTTAGAAATGTCTGAACATTTCGTCGTATTTCGTGAAACTAGAGATTGAGGGTGACATTCGAAGAATTAATACTGTGCCGTAATCTCTATGTCTTCATGTGGCTGCAGCCAGACACTTCGCTAAAAGGATTTAGAGAGCTGGGGCTGGCAAATAGGGCATGGGCCCCTTGTTCACTTGAGAGGCTTCGGCAGCATATGGCTTCGACGAACCACGAAAAGACAACGTGAATGTTACCGAATAAAGGTTTTGATACAAGCCATTCCAAAGTATCAGGAAATGCCAAACTATAAACTTGAATCACTCCAACTGCTGACAGAGGGAAGATTTTGTTCCGAGCTAAAATCTTATGTAAATACACAGCCAACTGTGATTCCTATGTAGAACTTATTGGAGCATGAAGTAGATGCGAAGGTTTTGATATAAATTTGTCTGTTGTCGTTATTTATAACGTTCTTTCTTATCATTTGAAGAGAGGTTGACTAATGGGCTTTCTGTATACAACTCTTGCACAGAATGCCTGGTTCTTGTCTTTGAAAACATAGATAACGTGCTGAATGTTCAATTTATATGCTGTGGGGGAACGATGGAAGTATCAGAACGCTCAACTATTTGACGATCAGTTGACCTTTGACCAGCGGCATGGCCAAAACCTTCTTATAACAAGGCCTGTGCAGAGACATTCAACGTCATTATCGGTAGGTCATAGATTTCAACACGATATCACCATATTGCGATTATTACACTGTATCCATACGCAGTAGTAAGGGGTGAACTGATTGTTTAATTGATTTGGTTCATCTTACTTCGCTTTTCCGTCACTTTGACTAATTGCGAAGGTGAAGATGAGTGATGATATTGATGAAGGGGACTCAATGAGAATAGCCACGCCCAGGCAGGGATTGGAACTCAAGACCCCTACCGTTGCAGCGCGCTGTGCTAACCTCTACGTCACAGAGGTCGGCTATGTTAGTGATGTACTTGCTTTGCACAAAATTGTAGTTATTGCAGATTTTCACCAGTTGAGAGAACACTACGTGTAGTACATAGATTGTTATTTCTTTATCATGGTACTGGGAGTGTTGGAAAATAGGATATTTGTTCACTACAATTGTCATACAATATGGAAATTGAAAAAATATAATATAATTCAGTTCAAATGAAGTAAATTTGTTACTTTTATGTAATTGTACTAGATGTGAAACTTAGTTTTCTTGCCTCATTATCATCATAATCTACCATTGTTTCCATCTATCGGACGGATTGACATCGATATCAAGTTGCTTCATTGTTCACGTCTCTTCGTCATTGTTCTTGTATCCATTTTCCCCTCTAAATGTAATTTCATTTACTTTACACTCCTACCCTCTTCGTTCTACTCCGTTTCTTTATTTTCCCTATTTTCTATCCAATCAAATCTTTTGTTTTATGTTTTTCCCCGTCTCCCTTTTCTTCACTTGTTTCCGTTCTTTCAACTCCTATCATTTTCTCAACTCCTCTCCTAATTTTTTTCAGTTTATTATTTTGCATTTCTTTCTTTCTGGCTCTACTTCCAGCTTGATCTTTCAGCTTCTTCACGCCGACCTCTGTATCGGAATGGTAAGCACAGGGTGCTACGACGCCAGGGGTCCTGGATTCGAATCCCGGTCTCTTCTTTGTGAGTGTCCCTTCATCAATTTCATCATAAATATCCTCATTTTCGCGATTAGCCAAAAGTGGCAGAAAGGTAAAGTAAAATAAACCGAATCAATCATGTATATTACTGCTTGCGAACTTTTTGGTTGGAAGTTTACACAAACCTAACCGTATTCAGGGGTGCCCCTCCCCCCCCCCATGGCCCATGACGCACTTCCCCCAAAATGGTAGAACAGCCCCCCCCCCCCCCGTTTATGCCGAATTAATTACTCAAATTATTTTTGTCACACAAAATTTGCGGAAAAATATAATACCAGAAGTGCAACCACGAATTTTTGTCTGGGGGCGGGGGGGGCAAGTACCAGGATAAACGTACAATAAAAATAATAATATAATTATGGCTAGGATTTTTATGACCTAAAATCACCAAAATATGCAAAATAAAATATGCTCTTACGATCTAAAATTTTACAAAAGATGCACTATAATTTGAAAAATATGCCCTTATAACTAGACTGTTTGAAACATCAATATCTAACTTATGCTGAAATATTTTCATATGCATACTATTTTTAGTTCACTTTATGGGCCCTGATGAGTTGAAATGCACAATGAATACTTTCAAATTTCCAAATAAAAATGAAAAAGATTTTGCTACATTGCAAAAGAAAAAAAACTCTGGTAAAAATGGGAGTAAGAACGAATCCACTTCGAAAATACTGTATATTTCTTGAAAAAAAAAAAACAAAAAAAAACAATATGACCGAAAATCCATCAAAATATGCTCTATCACGTAGAAATGGCAAAATATGCCAAAATATGCCCTTAAAAAGCACCTTAATTTAATTAGTTTCTTCATAATATGAATTTCTACATGTTTAGGGAACATATCACCCTTACCCAAAAAAAATATGCTGTCATGAAAATCTTAGCCCTAATAATAATAATGGCATTATTATTATTATTATTATTATTATTAGTGGTAGTAGTAGTATCAAAGACGTTATTATCCTCATAAATTACGCAAAAATGGGGTAGAAGTCTGTGCTAAAGCATTTGTTTGGAACAAAAGATTTGAAATATTTTTTCAACATCGTCAATTTCATATTAGCTAATAATGGAAATCAAGCACACAAACTGTATTTTTGAATGGCAGAAAATGAATGATAAATGCATTCCAAAGATACATATGTAACTTTTATGTAAAACATATGTTTTACAGATATGTAACATGGAGCAACATAAAATAAGAAAATACATATGCAACAAGCTAACACTAAATTGCGTACGTATTCAAAGCTTATTCAATGCAAATATACAACACATATTATTTAAATACATTACATTACAGAAAACAAGTACATTACGAGCGAAGCGAGCAAGAAAATATTTAGATCCAATTTTTGTAATTGAAAACAATATTGATTTAATAGGGCACAAATAATTTCACTGGACGCCATGGCAATCTCTCTTTTACAACTTATATTTAGATCATTCGGCGCCCATGGCCGACTACTGCCGCCTCTAGCTACAGCTCGAACTTGACGAAAACAAGAAAAGCAGATAATGCGAGAGAAGGAAGCAAGAAAATTTTACAAAATGTATTTTTATTTGCATAAAATTTGAAATCGAAGGGGGTAATCGCTCCTCTGCGACCCCCATGCAGGTACCCTTGGTCGTCAATGTTTGTCCCTCCTTGCCCCCCTACAATTCACTTCCATCAAAGGTTGGGGGAGGCAATGACCCCCCTGCCCCCTGTAGTTGCGTCACTGTATAATACAGACATATTTAAGCAATATATGTTTACTTTAGATACTTTAGGCTCACTGCCATTGTTAGTCAACCTTATTCTGATCAGTTTGTCTGCTCGACTAACCTTGTATTAATGCGAATACCACGCCCCCCTCCATCCAAACAGATTCTAAAGGCATATGAGGTGGTGTTTCATTGCAACCCTATCGCCGCAATCACCCACTTGTAGGTAGAAAAACTATACATAATAACCAAAATTAAAAATCAATAAGTCAATCAAACGATACGATCACCGCCATTTTTGTGTGAAGATATATAGAATTGGTATAAAATTTTGTCCCCCCAAAAAAATCCCATGACGCAATACGTCATGAAACCCCCCTGTGGGCAACCCTGACCGTATTCATTGTAAAAACAAATGGAGATTATGCGTGATTTCTTTTTGCAAGATTGGATCAACTGCTGTAGAAAGATGACGAATATATGAAAACAGTTGGTCCCTGTTGCATTTGTTTTCTTTCGCGG
The DNA here is from genome assembly GCF_977018435.1 of Lepisma saccharinum. Lineage (NCBI taxonomy): Eukaryota > Metazoa > Arthropoda > Insecta > Zygentoma > Lepismatidae > Lepisma > Lepisma saccharinum. Next base: position 7,114,049 of record NC_139253.1, read on the forward strand.
TTCATCGATTCTGAGTCATTCGCTATCAGCTCCTGTTCGGTGAAAGTAGAGCTGTGTATGGCATTGACGAACAACCACTGGTATGACGCCGTGCGGTATTATTGGTTGCTTCTACAAATCAATCAGGTTTCATGTAACATTAAAAATGAGGGCAAGGAGTATTTATTCATTCATTGCACTGGACGCTGGTTTTATTGTTGTTATTCTTATTATGTAACATTACTTGTTATACCTGTACATTATTATGTCATTTTTTTTAATGAAGGTATCCTGTCATATACGAGACATGATATATTATGACATGGCAACTAGTTTGTTTTACGAAAATGGAAAAACACTGAAAAATCTAGTATAGCGTTTGGTCATTGTGCCGCTCGACCGCGGGTCGTGTAGTGACTGAATCGCGCTGCTTGCCGGCGAAATTAGATGTACGTTGCTTCCAACTCAAGCGCATATATTTATTTAAATTAAAATATTTTAAGTAAAATAATCACCTACTTTTATACTCGCGAATAATATGGATATCCGGATATTCAGATAATCTCACAGTGGCGGCGATTGGGTCTCAAAACTGGGGGGGAAGACAGTATATATGCCTCCCCCCCCTAATATACAGATAATGACGAATAAGAGAATTTGCGGAGAGACCGTAAAAGGAATAAAACGATAAAACTTTCCAGATAATGCACACATTTGGATATTTATGATTCGGAAAATATCCTAATAAGAATTTATCCGATATCTGGATAACATTTTATCCAGATTTAGCTATCCCTAGTTTTTACGGTACTGCTCAATGCGATGACAAAAAGCCAGCGTTGAGAAAATAAAGCACTGCACTGAGTGTCTCAATATCTATTTGTGCAATAACTTATCAAAAGGACGATAGATGTCAGCAGTGTAGTAGAGAAATCAAATGAAAGCAAGTTGGCGAACAGCTGCGAGGCAGGAAGGGGGTCACTGAACGCTGAAGCCATCTTTTTGGTGGAGGGGCTCATGTCCACAAATTGATACGCTTTGATGCGATGAAGGTTCCGCGATCTTCCACGCATTATTTATGGTCGGCCTTTGCGGAAGTGTGCTTTTGCGATCGGCTGATAAAGAGGGAAAAGTAATTGTTCAGTCTGGCTCAGTGAGGTTAGAAGTCTCAAGAGTAGCTGAAGCGGTTTCCCAACTCGAAGAAAATTGAATGCGAAGTTGTGCCTAACTATCGACGAGGAAGAAAGTGGCGCGAAGGAATCGCAACTGCAAATGCACACAGAGGACTGACTCTAAATGCATCAAATCAAGGTTGATGAATTTTTAGTGCATCACACGGAATAGCAACTATTAAAAGTGGCATATTAAAGCATTGCCATTTCTTCTTGGTTTAATATGAAATTTATCTTTGAACTTTACTAATTTGAAAGTACAAAGGACACAAACGGCTGTAATTTACCTCAAAACTTCTGTAACTTTGCAACTAAGAAATGCATAAATGCCATGTTTTTCTTTCTCTTACAGAAGAGCGAGCGACAAGCGACAGGGAGACACATGCTATAGAAGCACCAAACCTGACCTGCCTAACCTACTCAAGTATGCATCTAATAGCAGAAATTAACCTTGTAGGTTAGGCTAAGGTTACAAGACGTTCCGTATTAGCCAGGGCAGTCCCTTTCTTTTGGTCTCTGTCCCGATTTTTTTTGGAACGAAAAAGGGGACGCCAGAATGTCCCATGCTCTGTGGACAAGTGACAAGAAAGCTCTTTCAGTAGAAACTTTGAAAACTATATTGATTAATAAGATGAACTTTAATCATGCGTACGTGTGTAAACTTTGTAAAAATGTTATTTTAAAACAAGAATGTACTAAAGAAGATCCATTCATTGGCAAAATATTAATGAATGAGTTAGTTCTAATTCTAAAGGTCTGTTTGGGTGGAGTAAGTGAATATCACCATGTTATTTAAGTTATTTATCCAGTATTTATTTACTTATTTAATGAGTTTCCAAACATAAGTAATTATGACGAACAATTTTTATAATAAAATGTGTACATTTTACTTTCCAGTTTTGTTCCATTTTTCCTTCAGGAAAATGTCCCGTTTTGTTGTTTTTAAAAGCTGCTGCTAACCTCTCGTGCTCTAGTTTGGAATAGTTTACAAAATTGTCAAAAGATGGCACTGCAAAAAAATTAAAATCTCAAACGGAATCTAAGGTATCTTGGTCAACGACAGTGTGTTAAATTTTCTTCACAAAACATATCCTAAAATGAAAAATAATTTATTCACATCAACCAAAAAAGACAGTTTTCCATAAACCAGTGCAAATCTAAGCTGCTCGTCAAGTCAACCTTGCAGCAGGTTTTCGCATATGTAGTTCCAAACGTGCGCGCAAGAACATAGTTCCACTGAGACGGGTTCTATTCCGACACAACTGCATACTTGCAAGAAAACAGTTATTTAATTTGTAATATACAGACAAAATAGTACATCCATTAGCAGGTATGGACTTAATTGGTTGCAATCACTGTGCAGACGAACTTGGAACCGTAGATTCGCCAACTGCAATGTGTAGTGCGTTGAAGAGACACTGAAACTTTAGAGCGAGTCGAGCGAGACTGAATGCGTTGCAGAACGCGTGAAATCGGCGATACCAGTGTTGCACATCCCACTATTTTAACCCTATGTTTATTGTAGAGCGGCGAGAATGGCTGAATCTACTGTTCAGCGCGCGGTTTTACCCGAATGTTATTTTGGACTTCGTCCGAAGGGAAATTTTCTTCAAAGACAAGCAAGTTGTTTTGAATGCATAATCCTCCTTGCGGCAACAAGATCAAAGTAAAACAGGGCGTGAGGTGATTTGCCGTCAATGTGCGCACGAATTGTATCACGGGTGTTGAATGATTTGCTGTTTGAGTTTAGCAAGAGGAAACGATTGTTTGTTTTTTGACGACAAAAGAATCTCCGCGGTATTAAAAGATATCGCAGTGAGAAGAAACATGTTTATTATTTGGACGAGACGTCCTTCAACTCGGTGGGTGGGGGAAGGGGGAATAAAACATGGAAGGATACCAGCATGCAAAACCACGTCAGGGCTGAAGAAACCAACGATGAGGGGAAGGGGGAGGCTTATTGTTTCACCCACTGGCGGCAATGAAAGCTTTGTTGAAGGTGCATATTTACTGTTCCGCGCAAAGAAAGGGAAGGGTGATTATCCGCAAGAAATGGACAGACCAAGATTTGAATCCTGGTTTAGTGAAGTGATTCATAAATTGAAACCAGAGTAATAGCGACAGACAATGCACCTGATTGTATATATCACCAATAACAAATGATGCTTTTTTGGTGGTATAACTTGAATTGCGTGTGTCTTACAGGAACGGATGTATTGCGGACGAAGCAACCACGTTTTTCATAAATGTATTTCTTTCTAAACCAAAAAAAAAAAAAAATTGTCATTAAATTCAAGAGGGCCTATCGTTGTTTACTTTTATCTTTGTTCATTTTTATTTTTGCGTGCTCGAAATATACACACACGCTCTCATGTTTCGAAGATATTTCGCATTTATATTAAGTAATGACACATTTATTAAATAATCTATGCGCAGAAAGTACTTTTAAAATTTTATGTTTCAGGAGACAAAGAGAAGCAAAAATACATTCCACTTGACATGCATGCGGGTTTTGATGTGTTGTGCGGTTGGCAATACTGTGGATTTTCTCAGTGTCTGCGATGTAAGCAGTTCGGCGGTTGAGGAAAGACTGGCACGGAAGATTCTGAGCTCAGTTCTCGCGCGGATTGATACATAAAACCTGCTGCAAGGTTGACTTGACGAGCAGCTTACAAACGCAGCACATCTTTACCCAGGTGCGTGAACAAATAATTGTTATACATCATGAAGGTTCAAGGACTGTTGTGAAAGGCAGAGTCGAATTACTTTCGGAACGTCTCCGGCGGACACGAGTCTGTCTAGCGAGCCTAGTGGGCGTGTAGAACCTGAGCAAGGGGTTTAGCGATAGGTTCTGGGTGGAGATGACGTCAGTGGCTCGCTTGGTTAATTGGCTGCTTCGAGATATGTGACTCATTCCGAATCTTCAAATGCATAACAGCCAAAGATGTTATGAAAATAATCTCCCTCTACCAGCCGAAGTGCAATCGTTATTTTATACAGACTCTACGCGGAATGTAATTAGAGCAAGAGGGAGGTTTCGTAACGTTTTTTACAGAAGATTGGAAGGAGCAGCGGCGGAAAGTAAAACACAGGAAGTAGGATCCGAAGAGTTCCGTTCAGAGGCACAAGAAGGCTACAGACGTCAGTATTGAGTAGCATGCAAGGCCACGGGTGAATTCTTGACGATCACCAGGAAACTGGCATGTCGGGGTAGGAAGTCCGGTTGCCACAGTGATGGATGAAAATGGATTCACGGATCTCGTGCCTAACTCAAACAATGGATATGCTAAAAGGTTTTGAAAGTCTTCTGCAATTGGATCTCCGCCTATTTAAGTGAAAGGGGGAGTCTGGCCAACAATTAAGATGTACTTGAACGTTCAGTCTTCTTGAACGGCTGCTGGTAATCATTCATTGTCTGAATCGATAGTGAGGGGTTTTGAAATTTTCGATTTGCCTTTCCTTGTTTTAATAACCGATCAGACACGGTACCAGATTATGCATGTTCTCATTCAAGACCAACCCTAGGGAGGGGCAACCGAGGAGACTGGTGCTCCCAGCTAATTTGATTTTCTTGACTTCATTGCTTCTTTTGATGTACTTAAAAATATCCAAATTTACTGAAATCATATTCATACATTATGTCATATTATTTGATTGCAACATTAATACAAAACATTCCAATGAAGACATAGAAACTGTTCTGGACATCCAGAATAGCTACAAGAAAAGCCGATATAAATTAATTTTTACCCAGCAACAACTACGAAGTATGATAATCTTAACTACAAACAAAAATTATAAAGAAATTATTAACGTTATTAAATTACATACTAATCACTAATTGTGCATTATGTATTAAATTAACTAATCACGCAGCACTTAATACCGTTCTGGTATCCAGAATGGGGGCCTCCCGATGGCGCAGTGGTAGCGTCGTCGTCTTGTAATCAAGGGATCCCGGGTTCGATACCCGGTGGAGGCACAAGTGGTTCGGATCCCACTTTAAACTGTAGGTCCAGTCCCGATTAGCCTTACTGTGCATAAAGTGGACTTAAAACAACAAATCAACCAAATCAACGTATCCAGAATGGGTAAATTAAACACTAAACAATATACTCATAAGTAGCTCTAGGATTTTCATGACTTAGCATATTATTTTTTTTTTTGGGTGAGGGTGATGAGTTGCCTAAACATTTAGATATTCATGGCGTAGTGGTAACGTCGTCCCCTTGTAATCAAGGGGTTCAATCCCGATTAGCCTCTCTGTGCATAAAGTCCACTTAAAACAGTAAACCAATCGGTCGATCCTAAGTCCACTCTATGCACAGTAAGGCTGATCGGGACTGGACCTACAGCTTAAAGTTGGATCCGAACCACTACGTGTCTCCACCGGGTATCGAACCTGGGACCCGTTGATTACAAGGCGACGACGCTACCACTTTTTTTTTAGGAATACCCCTAAGCGATAGTATTCTCCGTTTTTCACCTTTTCTAAATTTTTACATTTCTCAGATTTTCTCAATTTTCAGTTTTTCTCATCAAGGACAAGAACAAATATCCATGTCTTACCCGGGATTGTAACCCGGAACCCCTGGCATCGCAGCGCGCTGTGCTAACCACTCTGCTACGGAGGCCCAAGCCACTGAGCCATCGGGGAGGCCCTTTCTTACAAGGCGGCTACATTACCACTACACCATAGGGGACACTTTACTTCGAAACATCATGATCAGTGGCGTGCCGAAAGGGAAGGGGGTTATAAGACATTGACGTTCCTAAGAAAAGGAACGTCAATGGTAGAAAAATATGACAAAATGAGGGCTGACTACCAAGAAAAAGTACACATAACCCGTCCCTTTCGAAAATCCTGGGCACCCCACGGATCATGATGCTTGTTTCGGTATACAACTGCCTGGCACAAATTCCACGACGGATGCTTCTGAAATTATGTGCAATCTGTCATTTCTTCTAAAGTAGGGAAAATAATATGCAGGTCTTCAATACGAGAAAAAAAGTAAATGTTTGGAATGTACATCAAGGTCAGGGCTAACGACCAGTTACCCATTTTATGAAATTCAGGTTTTTAAAAAAATACTTAAACCAACCTGCAATCTACGTAGGCCCTATAATTTCGATTCATTTGTTACTTTCCTGGGACCAGGTCAAATGTGACGACGAAAGCGCAGAATAAAATGAGGTAAAATATTTCCTTAACCTACACCGAAAAATGATAAGAGTGTGCGAAAGGGTTCATTGGTGTAGGGGATGAGCGGGGGGGGGGGGGGGGGGCGGGGGTCATCTCATCATAGCTCCTCATTACCGCTTTCGCTAAGGCTTATTAGAAGACATGCGGCTTTCTTGATGCTAGTTGCTTACTGCTTTCTCTACACTGTTTCTCAATTCTTCTTAGTATCTTGACAGTTGCCATTTGTTTAAAGAAATCGTGAAAGTGTGTACTAAATTTCGCCTCAGACAAGTAGAAAATCTGGAAACACTACTCTATGGTATAAAAATAATAGAAATAACTAGAACCGTGATAATTATGTACTTACATTTTTCTACTAACATTATCAGATCGTGTTTCTTGCTAATTAGTTCCTAAAATCGTACATTTTGAAGTACAGTAAAACCTCGTTAATCCGTACCCCGATAAGCCAGACTTCGCTTAATCCGGACAGAAAAAACAAAACAAAAAACACAATGCAGGGTTTTAAATGTGGATAGAAGTTGACAATCGCATTCATCATATTCCTTTGTAACGGCTAAGAATACGCACATCCAACGTCCATGGAGAACTTCCCAAAGAAAAGGCCTGTGTCGTTTAAATACACCATAATAAACGTGTTTGTTGCTATGAACGGAGTTTTGATGCACTTCTACTGTTCTTTTAGGTTATTTCAGTTAATCCGGACTTTCGTTAAACCGGTCAACTTATCCCCCCCATTAGTCCGGATTAACGAGGTTTTACTGTACATAAATTCACATACTTTACTCATAAGTACAAACGAGTATATTCACATTTTTACTTCATATTTATGCATTTCCTATTTCAACGGCCATGTCATTGTATAAGTGCTCAGTTAAGTGTGTGTGTGAACGGAAACGATGCAACGTCCTGAAACAGATGACACTTGACCATTCTTTATACAGTGCAAGTTCAATATTGTTCAACAATATTTTCCTAACATCAGAACTGAGCAATGTAAGTACAATATTCGTAACAATACTTTGTTATTAAATGCATTAGGTCAACGCACACAAAACGTACTATGTAGGCATAGAAAATTTCCCTCATTTCAAATATTTCCCTTTGAACTTGATTAGGTGAAATGGCGGGCAGGTGTCAAATTAGACGAAACGAGATGTAATCGATAGGACAACCGTTTTCCCCTGCCAATATAAAGATTAGACAGTGTTCACTATTACTGGCTCACTAGATATTCAGGAACGAGTGACTTCCATGTAGTTTACACAGAGTCTTATGTCTTGAAAATCAGTACACGACAGGTTTAATAGGAGAGAAGCCTAGCTAATGAGTTCTGTTCAGCTGATTGATTGTGTTTGAGATAACATCGATTCCAGCGGCTTCCAGAGTGGTTTTAACAGCGCTGAATCACGTTAAGTCAGCAGGAAAACGGCTGGGAACTTCCATCCGGTAGTTGTTAGTATTCAAAGAGGTTGTAGGAAGCGTTTTCTCGGTTCTTTCCCGTCTGCTTGCACGAGAGGGACCGGATTTTTTTCTCTTTTTGCTGCCCATACAATTTCACTAACACTTGAAGCAGGCGTGATTGCCCATCTCAATTTGAGACATACATACATACATATATATATATATATATATATATATATATATATATATATATATATATATATATATATATATAGTATCAGTGGCGTATACTGGGTTAAAAATCTGGGCTATCACACAATATCATAGTGTTCGCATTGACAAAAATTTGCTGATGGGGATGTTTTTTTTTAGCTCATTTGTGGTGTCAGGTTGAAGTGATGTGACATTGTGATTAAAAATATATACCTCATAAATAAAATGTGGAAATGTACACTTCGGAAATTAAGAATTTTATTCTCATTAGCACATATAAGAGGACCATATTGTGAAATATTTATGTATGCCTATATACGAGAATAAATATAAAACTTCTACCTACGTCGATTTGAAGTTCGGGGTATCCTTGATGCAGCAGTGGTAACGTCGTTGCCTTGAAACTAAGGGGTCCCGGGTGCGATACATGGTGGTTCGAATCCCACTATAAACTGTAGGTCCAGTCCCGATTAGCCTTACTGTTCATAAAGTGAACTTAAAACACCAAATCAATCAATCAAAAATCCTAAGAAATCAGGTTCATTTTCTTACTGAAATGAACAATTTTATGCACATTTTCTGATAGATATTTTTTTCTGTATTTTAATCACTAAGTCTGGGCTCCGCAGATAGCCTAGATAGCCCTGAATATACGCCCCTGATATATATGGGGCATTCCATGTGACAATGCTCCTGAATTTCAATTTTTAAAATTAAATGTAATCCTGTATCTTTATCCTATCTTGTGAGTGTCAATTTTCTAGGGCAATTGCGATGGCGGACAATTGCGATGAAGCCAAAATCACGGACAATTGCGATGATTTTGACGGTGAAGGTAATTTTATAATTAATGGCAGGACGATTGCGACGATCAGGATGACTAACCCACAGGTGCACCTAACCTAACCTAAAAGTGGTTGCAATGCAAGTACGTTTATAAGCTACCTTGCCAGTCTCAAGCCTGGAGAAAGTGTGAGAGGAATCAGTGTTTTTTCGAAAATATCAATATTTCACATTCTCTTGTGAGATGTATTTTACGGGACGTTAAGTCAACCTTCAAGTCATCGTAATTGTCCACCCGCCCTTTCACTTCTAAAGGCCGAATCACACGGAATTGGACATCCAGTTAGTTGGCGCTGAACTGGCTAACTGCCCAGATGTGATGGCTGCCTGGCTGGCCGCTTGACTGGTTTGGAGGAATAGGACATGTTCTAATTGCTACTGGCTTTACTCGACTGGATTCTGTGGAACAGCCAATCAGAGCAAAGTTTGTCCATGAGAAGATAATCTGTGAGTTTGCAAAGTGGAGCTTTCTGTCTGTGTTTTCAGAGTGTTGGCTATTTTTGTTAGTTTCTCGATAAAAAAAAGGAAAGAGATGACGTGCAGTGCATTCGTGTTCAGTTCATTAATATTTAGGTATTTATACAAAGCGATGAGATGTGTATGTGACAAATGTGATTAGCCGAAAATTAAAATCCTTAATTACAAGTGTATTAAATTAAATGTTTTATTTTTTATTTTTTAAAAAAAATGAATCCTTCGAATCTCATGTATGAATATGCATACCCGAGTTAATTAAAAAGCTTGTTCGGTACGCATTGATTACTATATTTTTTTTAGAGCCAATCTCGAATCCATACTTTTCTTTTTTAATTTTTAATAAAAGCACAAAGCAGTAATTCTCCTACAACATTCTTCAAATTGCTCGTCCATCTTTACAGAGATTGTCTGCTCTGCGCAATGTCTTATGGGAACAAAAGTTGATCGACAAGTGTGCGGTAAAAAGTATCGTGTGAGGCGAAAACAAGCAAATCGGTAGCCAGTTCAATGCCAACTAGGGCATTCCTACTGGAAATCCAGTTCCGTGTGATTCATCGCAATTGCCCGTCATCGTAATTGCCCGTCGTCGCAATTGTCCGGCTACTAACCTAAATTTGTCTTTTGGATAAAAATTCAAGTATTATACATAATTAAGTTAGAAGGTTAAAGGTAGTTCACATATTGTTCAGGTATCAGTTCGTTATATCGGAGACACATTAAAATCGGATATTTTGTGTTTCGCATGGTTCGTACTTAACAATTGTGTATTGCGGAACATAGTTCAAGCTGCCATTATGCTCTTTACACGAAAACAAACACAATTTTTCACACAGAGAGTAGTTTTTGTTATTCCTTTTTTCGCTTCTGTAACACACAATATGGCGGACACAGGTTGACTACTGTTGTAGGTATGCAGTGTTTCCAACCTTCTTCACCGAAAAATACCTACTATCGTGTTCGTCACGTGTGCAAATTGTACGTTATGCACGGGTAGCTGACGGATAGCCCCACGAACCATTTCCGATAAGATTAGGTTAGGTTTGGTTAGGTTAGGCAAGCATAGTTAAAAGAAAGGGATTGGAAAAACTGACAGGGGATTACGTCATTAAACATTTGCAGCATCCGGTTCACGTAGCGAAAGCAATGGCACTTGTGCGTCGGTGAGATATTTCTCTTGAAAAATACATGATTTTGCGGTCAAATAGATTCCACGATGAAAGAAAATACCTCGACGAACGTTGGAAATCTTAGAGAAACTCATTTCCGTAAGTAGTTTCTTCTGTAAAAATGAAGAAATGTGTCTCCGATATAACTAACTGTTACCATTGTTCATTGATTTTCCTTTGATTTCTATTTTCTGTCTCTCCTTTTCTTAAATAATTTATTCCATCATTGTACAATACACAGAAATTAAAATAAATGTCTTATTATCTGAAGAGGTAGTGTTTCGTCTGTCCCACCCATGACAGAAAATTGTTCACTTAAAGCTACAAATCTGGGAAAGTTATGTTTAATGAACAATGTTAAGTTTCATATTTCATTGCACAGAAAAATGTTCCGTAACCATCAGTAGAACAGTTACTTTAATAATGAAAATGAGTGATGATATGATGAAATTGATGAAGGTACATTCACAAAGAATACCCTTGCCCAGGCCGGATTCCAACACGGGACCCCTGGCGTCTTAGCACATGTGCGAACCACTTCGCCACGGAGTTGAACCTGTTTGCATTCCGTAACAATCTATATGTATTATGGGTATTTGGTATTGTGTTTTTTAGGGATGTGCCGAAGCCGATTACAGATGTATGAAAATCGGCAGAAATTGACACATCGGCATCGGTATCGGAATCGGCAAAAATCCGATATTTAAACCGGTACAGATTATACTAGAGTTTTTAGCTTCTAATAAGTTTTATATTCTAGTTTTGTAAGATTTATTGAAAATTTGGTTATGATTCGTCATTATTGTAGAGTTTTTGTAATAAAACTATTGCAAACTCTCATTCAGAGGATCAACCTAACTATAAATCGGAAATAAAACAGTACATTGCTGAAGCAGGATCTGCTGTTGTATTGGAAATTCAAAAATGAATCTTCAAACCTGAAGCAAGTCCTGGGAAAATACTTGGGCATACCTGTTGCATCAGTATTCAGTGATTGAGTGTTCAGTGTTGCTGAACAGATTTGAGATAAGAGAAGGAGTAGGTTACTTCCTGAAGTGCTTCCAAATCTCGTATTTCTGAAGTTGAATCTGGCAGAAGAGGAATCCATTTTGCATTTCAAAGAACTGCTTGTGTACTAATGTTAAATCTCTAGGTTCACATAACCTTTTGTAGATGCAAATGTACATTCGCATCTCTTGAGAATATATATGTATATACATATAATATGCAATAGAAATGTACATAGCAAATTTATTTTTGTCATGCAGAAAATAACATCCCATTTCTGTTTAATAATCTTATGTATCGGAATCGGTTAAATATCGGCATCGGTATTGGTTCCAAAAATTATCGGTGAGTACATCGGCATCGGTAAATTTTGAGCTTCGTCACATCCCTAGTGTTTTTGTAATAAAAGCTACCCCTATAAGATTGGATGACATATAAGACGAATTCAAGAGAATTATTTTCCGGAGAGGGGGATCGTAACAATCTATAAAATCATTGGAAATGTTTAAGTACAAAGAACTCCAAATGCCAGACATATAGCCATCACTTTTCCAGACAGGAAATATCTAGAAACATCCGAGGAATGCCTCGTCAGACATTGCCGAGCTTCCTTGATAGCCATCTTTGTAAACAGTGTCGCGAAAGTTGCGCTCAGCGAAATATCCGCTCACACTTCCAAAAAACATTAATGACCCTCCCCCAACCCCCAACTAACTAACTCTCTAGCCTTCTTAAACCCAAATGTTCATGGCTGCAGCAACACAGGCCTTCCATCTGTCCCTATCCTGGGCTGAATCAATCCAATCTTTTCCATCCTTAGCGATTTCCTATAGGCCCATCTCAAAGTTATCCCTCCATCTTCGTCTTGGCCTTCCTACTGGTCTCTTACCATCAGGTTTTCCAACAAGAATCATGTAAACTCCTCTTTCCTCTCCCATTCGTGCCACATGGCCTGCCCACCTAAGTCTTCTTGATTTAATCATTCTAATAATATCTGGACATGAACACAAATTATGTAGTTCTAAATTATGTAACCTTCTCCACTCACCTGTCTTCTCATCCCTTTTAGGTCCAAATATTTTCCTAAGGATCTTACTATCAAATACTCTCAATTTATGTTCCTCTTTCAATGTAAGGGACCAAGTTTCACATCCATATAATACTACAGGCAAAATTACTGTTTTGTATATTTTAACTTTTAGTTTCTTAGATATTAAACGAGAAGACAAAAGTTTATGAAGAGAGAAGTAACATGCATTTCCTGAATTAAGCCTACTTTTTATTTCCTCTTTAATATAATTTTCACTTGTTAATATTACTCCTAAGTATTTGAATTTGGAAACTGGTTTACCCCCAACTCCCAAAAAATCAAATATTCATATATTATATTTATTTAATATTTGATTCCCATCACCATCTTTCAACTATTTACGCGTGTTTAAAATCTGTTTATAAAAACTTCGTAATTGTTTCCTTGCTAGAAAGCTTTGTCATATCATCGGTTTATCGAGTTTACTGCAGCTTTTGTAAGAATGATATCGCTCTGAGGCACGATCTAATGTTGCCTGTTTCTTTGTACATCTTTACTGTGTTGTCGATTCTTGCATCCAGCTTTTGGTATGCAGTTTTCCTCCTCTTTCCCTCAAAATTTAACTGTGATCTCATGTACACGAAGCCTGAATTTTCCGCTTCTTCATTCAAGCAAAGAACCACGTCTCTGATCCTGGGATTTGGTAGGTAGGTTGTTTAGGCGATTATGCCATCCTTCAACAGCATTCGTAGTTCGTTGCCGTCTCTTGTAGCAGGCCCAAACTTAAATTTGGCAGAACTGTTTGCTTGAGCTTTTAAACGTTCCGTCCATGAAAAAGTTGTCATAAATCTGTAAGCTATCTGTTTCTTTTTCTGCGTTCAGAATAGTAATTCTTTCACCTGAAGTATTGCCCTTAGTAGTTCTAAGAATCTCCATAGTGCACACCACACAAAAGTCACACCAGAAATGAAATGAAATAAATAGTTGGTGGCGAAGGGGTGCATTGCTCTCGGCGGTGAGTCATTCGCTTCTTTCCTCCAATAAGCTGAGTGCAAATTTCGGAACATTCCATTTGAGCGAAATTTTCACTGAGCGCATTTTCCATACAATCGTTGTAAACAGGTGTAAACAACTGCAACCAAGGAAGAGACTACAGGTAACTGATTCGGCATTATTAGTAAATTCGATCGGGATAAATGTCTGGGAGAACGGGGGGGAGTGGTTGCAGGGAGAGAGACAGGAGTACGATTTGGGCAAGGACGTGTTGGAGCGAGTCGCGAGTCAGACTCTTTGTACAGTCACGTCCATAACCATTCATCGCAGAACTTCAGCTACTATACAGAGACAGGCAAGGGCGCCGAATTGTCAAAATCATTCGGAGGCTCTGATCACTGAAATAAATTAATGAATGACTCACTGTCTTCCTTTTTTAAGTTTTGGCCTCAGTGTTCGGAATCTCATAAAAGCCCATGAATTCCTAAAAAATATCAAAATTTTTATTCACAGTTCGAATGCAGAATATTAATTGTCAACGGATGGATATGTCACAAGTTTCGTCAACCATAATAGCAAAATATTCCCGACTTTTAATATCTGCTACCACGGAGCGCAAAACAGATCTCCCTAATATATCAATGATCTCGTCTGAATGTCATGTGAGAGCCATTTGTAGCCCGAACGTCTCGTCCACTACCCTAGTTCATGCACATCGTCTTTTGAAACTCTTTTAGTAAAAATTTTAACAATACTCATAATTACATACTTAGTATATAGTGTTAAGTTATGTGTTTTGCTGTCTCTGGTCATAGCCCCCCACAAGTTGACAGTTTAGCGGTCTCAGCTCCCCAAAGTTGATGGTCTAGAACATTTCAAATGTGTATTTAAAGTTAAGTTCATGTGGCACAATTCAGAGTAAACTTTACAAGAGAAGCAAAATAATACATTAGATCCTCTTAAGCAAAATTATTTGGGGGGCTCTGTCCCCACATCGTTAACATTGGGGAGGGGGTGGACTCGAGCCCCCCCCCCCCAAGCCCAATGGAGTCGGCGCCTATGGAAACAGGTATACCGTTTACCATTAGTCATGCTGATCCAGTCTTTAGGGGTTTAAAACTCAAGTGTTGTGTTTTTCCATTCATCTCTGTGTTAGTCACCTCTTGCATGTCAAGCCAAGCTCTACATTAACGACAAGTGCTCCAACATACGGGACGAGTGATGTACTAAGCTACACCCACTAGTTTCGATCCCACATACCGAATGGTATGTTGCGATTCGTTTAGATTCATGGCTTCGCAGTATGTCACCCTAACTACTACACCATTGAAGATTGCCTTCTAAAATATCTCCAAAATCATGTTCTAGACCAGAGGTCTCCGAATTCACCGAACCACTGAGCTACTTCCTACAATTCAAAATGCATGACGAATTACCAAGTGGGAATTGACTTTTATACGAATATTTGTTGGTTTATATATATAAAAAAGTTAAGATATATAATCACCTTTTTACAGCACTAAGACGCCAGGGTCGTCGGGTTCGAATCCTGGCACGAGTGCCCCTTCATCAATTTCATCATATCATCACTCATGCTCATCGTCGCTATTAGAAAAGTGGCAGAAAGGCGACGCTAAATAGCAAAAATCACATCAAATTATTATTTTTAATTTTCTGCAACATACAGAGGTTGTCATTTCTTAAAGAGAATTCAAATCATGTAAATGCTTTTCTTACCAACACAGTACAATTTAAAAACTTGCCTCTAATGGACAGTCATTTTCATCCACAATATTTGTTAGGCTGGGTGAAAAGGATGTTACAGATATTGGAACGAGTATGCCAGATGCCCATTTGTCGGCAAAAGCAGACCTGTCACTCAAATATTTCCGCTCTTATCTACGAGGGGACAGTGAAAAGTTTTGAGCCTCACATGGAAGGAGTGGTGCTAGGTAGTTAAAATTTTGGAGGATGTAAGATTTGAGTTTTAGGACACTCTGTGCGAACTTTTATGAAATTCACATGTTTTCTTCTATTCTTTTGTCAGGTTGAAAATGAATGAAGTGTCAGAGAAAAGAGTGGCCGTCAGGGCCGTGATTCGGTACCTCTGTCGGCAAGGCATCACTGCACAGGCTGCTTTTGTCGAGTATGGCTTCACCGCACTTCCCCATCCACCTTATTACCCCGACCTGCCCCGTCAGATTTTTATCTTTTCCCTGCTATGAAGAATTCACTTCGAGGACGTCAGTTCCACACGGACAAAGGCGCTCATCCAGTGGTGTGAGACTTAGGACAAATCATTCTACCAGATGACTGTAAACAAATTCCAGCACAGAATGCATAAGTGCATTGATCTGGGGGGTGATTATAGAGATTATGTGATTATGTAGAGAAATCATAATGAAAAACTGTAGCTCAAACACCCCTTCCCTGTGAGGCTCAAAACGTTTCACTCCCCTCTCGTACAGTACATTCTAGCCAAACCCCTCACGAGCTTCTGGAAATGACTTCGCGAGCTACCGATAGCTCACGCTCGACGGTTTGGCCATCCCTGTTCTAGACATTCACTTTATATTGTCTGTGAAAGTCTTATTTTTATATATTTTTTAATATACAAACAGCATACGAGTATATCACTACCATAAGGTGAAGGGTGTACTGGGAACTCCCCACGTCTGCAGTTGGATTGCCTAGATTTCTCTTCCGCTTCAAAAATCTGTTCTTTCCCCGTGGCTTAACCTCTGAAGAGCAATGTGGTTTATGGGATATCATAGTTGCCAATTCATCCATGGCCGAGAGCAAGAAAAATTGCATGTTGGTCAACCGCAAAAGCACAGTGAACTGAAAAGAAACTCAGCCTGGCTTCCTCTTTTTTTCTCCTCTCTTTCATTTTTTTTTCGGGCTTAACACACCAGGAATTAACATCATTCCGAAATAAAGGTGTTCTCAAGTAGATTCGTGTTTGCAACCTGTTTGTGTCACCGCGCACAATTACACGTGTAACACAAACAACTGAAAAAAAGAGAGGGAAGGATGGGGGGGACACTTGACTCCAGAGCAGTGTTGGTAACCTCATTTCGCGAAAGTTAAAAAGAATCCCTTACAGAAAGCTAAAATATCCCTCTCAATTGGAAGAATATTTTGTAAACAAAGATGTTACATCCAGAACTCGAAATGCATTAAGTTAGATGCATCATTGTACATAGTTAAACGTGTATTTTTGGTTGCTTTGAAATTATAGGGTCTGATCTTTTCAAATGATGCATCGTTAGGGTGTCACATGCAGAGATGCAAGGCTACGGCCGTCCGGAGGCCGACGTGAGCTCCGAGGCTGAGAACGTGTGAGGCTGTTTGTCAAGAAAGCAGAATTCAATCACACAGAGCACGAAAGCTACACCTCGTTTTCAATAGATTGTACTATGAGAATTATTGAGGAATTCTGATTATGTGAAACTGTCTTTGTCTTTCAGAAAGGAAGCCTGGCTTCTAACAGTGGTTGTTAAGAGACATGCCAGAGTTGATTTGGGCCTCGGGGCTTATGAGCTTTCCTTTATTTGGCATCTCGTTTGGCTCCCTGTCGGGGTGCGGTCTTTCCCCCGCAACTTCTGAACTTTGTAGCAACCGCGTCCACTGGCGAACGCAGGATTTTTGTAGGAGGGGTGGAGCCTGGACTTGTAAATGTGCGTAGTACTGTGAATGCTGATGAATTTTTTATAGGGGGGTCAGGCCATTGATAACAGTAACAGTTGGGCTGAAAAGTTCATAGGCTGACTCATAAGGTAAAGGTAAAGTGCTCCCCTGTGCATAGCACCACGCCATGAAGGCGTATAGGGGGTGTGTAGTTATGGAGCCATGTTTCATCCATTGTAATATATCGACGGAAAAATTCGTGTTTATTACGGTTGAATATCGCTAAACATTGCTCCGACTGACTCATAGATGGCGTTACTAGAATTAAATCCATGTGATTTTTACTTAGTACTAACCTTCAAAAGATACGTGTATAAATTTCACAGCTGCCGGATAATTAGTTCGTGAGATATAGCATTCTGAGTGAAGCAGCTTTTGTTATTGTGAAAAAATGGATAAAAAAGAATTTCGTGTGTTAATAAAGCATTGCTTTTTGGCGAAAAAAAATACTGTTGAAGCCAAGGCTTGGCTTGATAAACATTATTCGGACTCTGCACCAGGAAAATCAACCGTTGAGAAGTGGTTTGCTAAATTTAAACGAGGCGAAATGAGCATCGAAGACGATGCACGCAGTGGACGCCCCAAAGAGGCTGTTACCGACGAAAACATCAAAAAAGTCCACAAAATAATTTTAAATGATAGTAAAGTGAAGTTAATCGAGTTAGCTGAGACTTTAAAAAATATCAAAGGAACGTGTTGGACATATTGTGCATGAATATTTGAACATGCGAAAGCTGTGTGCAAAATGGGTGCCGCGCGTGCTCACAATAGATCAAAAGCAACAACGTTTTGATGATTCGGAGCAATGTTTAGCGATATTCAACCGTAATAAACACGAATTTTTCCGTCGATATATTACAATGGATGAAACATGGCTCCATAACTACACTCCAGAGTCCAATCGACAGTCAGCCGAGTGGACTGCACGTGATGAACCGAATCCAAAGCGTGGAAAGACGCAACAGTCGGCTGGCAAGGTTATGACATCAGTATTCTGGGATGCGCATGGTATTGTATTCATCGATTACCTCAAAAAGGGGCAGACCATCAACAGCGATTATTACATAGCGTTGTTGGAGCGTTTAAAGGATGAAATCACGAAAAAACGGCCCCATTTGAAGAAGAAAAAAGTGCTGTTTCATCAAGACAATGCAACGTGTCACAAATCAATGAAAACGATGGCAAAATTATATGAATTAGACTACGAATTGCTTCCCCATCCACCATATTCTCCAGATCTGGGCCCCAGTGACTTTTTCCTGTTTGCAGACCTTAAAAGAATGCTCGCTGGAAAGAAATTTAGCACTGATGAAGAGGTAATCGCCGAAACTGAGGCCTATTTTGAGGTTAAAGGGAAATCGTACTATAAAAATGGCATCGAAAAATTGTATGACCGCTATAATCGTTGTATCGCCCTCAAAGGCAACTATATTGAATAATAAAATCGAATTTTGTCAAAAAAATATTTTTTACTATGTTAGCCTACGAACTTTTCAGCCCAACTGTTACAAATAGTAACAATTATTATTATTATGCTGATGGTTAAGATGCGGATTTATAGGCACTAAAAATTTCTCAAATAGGCAGGCATATAGGCACCAAAATTGATGGAAATGGACATTTAAAAATGCACTATACGAGTAAAATCAATGGTACTAAACTAGGCACTTAAAAATTCACCTTAAAATAAAAATGAACAATAAAATAAGCATTGAACATGAAAATTATTTCAATTTTCTTCTTCCAATGCACCATTACACTGTATTAGCATTGCAATTTAGAATTTAGAATTACAGTTTATTCATAAAAGTGCGTTGAAGCTTCACAAACTATTAATACTATTTTGAACGAAATTCACCTTTGTGGGAAAAGGTGAAAAATTCTGGCATAAAGAATTGTTCGCCAATTTGAACAAATGCCTCAATTGCGCGCACCATTGTTCACAATAAATAAAAAAACAATTTGCACTCTTTTAACAAAAAAAGTTTTAAACCCAAAAAGCCTAACCTAACAAGGATGGTGTTTAAGTTGTGTCCGATAAGTAAGACCTCACAAAGCTACCAGCCAATGGCAATGCTTAAAACAGTTGAAGCAGCAATTACTACCTTTTGGTAAATAAATGTTACATTGCGAAATCATAAAGTTTACTCATTGTTGCTCCTCAGGTCCAAGGAGGTTAACACCTTTAACACATTGACTGCCATGTGTATAATATGTCATACACATGGCTTCTTGCTTCTGGGCCACGTGTATGCTACTCCATACACAAACAAGAACCTGATTCTTGGCCGCGTGTATGGAAATGTATACACAGTTCAAGCAAAACTATATGACTGTTAAATAGCCGTGGCGTACAGCTAAGATGGGGCAGTAATAATTTTAATTTCTGTAATGTCTTACAAGAGTAAAAAAATCTTCAAAACTTTATTTACTCTTACGTATTCTTTTCACTAGTACAAATGTATTGACAACTAAAGAAGAAGGGTAAATGTGTAAATACATTTTTTTATGGTTGGAATTCACAGCAAACGATTATACATTATGGAATACATTGCTAGTACATCATAATTCTTACAAAACGATTCGTTATATAATATTTTTTTTGTAAACTTATGTTCCTTGTAGATATATAGATAGATATAAGGATGACATATTTTATACCGAACACTTTGGAAGTTCAATTTTTGTTGAAACACTCCCGGCACATAAAAGGATTTTTGGGACATACTGTCTTCACCCAGCTGGCAAACTTCCTCCCTGTCGAGTCAGAATTTCCACTTCTGCCATAGATTTTGTAGCAATGTTCACAGCGTCCTGGCTTCTTTCTTCCATTATCCCCTACTTTGTTTATCAAGTGATGAGTTTGAGTTTTTCTGCCTTGTTGCACAGGTAAAGTGAGTTTGCTGTCCAGGAGGTAATTGTTCAGAAAGAATATTTAGGTTTACAAGTTTCCTGAATTCATTCATGTGTATGTTACTGGACTGGATGCAGTCACTGTAGAGAATGTAAGCATTCACGGGAGCCGTTCCCCATATAAATTCAATAATATCTTTCTTGTACCATTTTGTAGTCTTTCGCAGAGCATTCCCATATGAAGCGAATTGATCACTTCCGTCAATGAAGGACTTGCTAGTAGTGTAATCAATAATTGCGGTAGGCTTTCTAATTTCTGAACCACGTCTTTCTGTTACAGTTACCTCTTCAGCAGAGTGAGCTGTAGATAGGACTAACACATCTCTCTTATCTTTCCACTTCAGAATAGTCACACCTTCCTGAGTTTCCATTCCTACAATATCACCTTTCCTCAATTTATCTTGAACAACATCTGCTGGCAAATATTTACGGTTAGACCTAATTGTACCGATCAGATGGGTATTATTGTCAATGGCAAGGTAAGCAAGAGGAACGCTGGTGTAATAATTATCTGTGTAAAGACGCCGGCCTTCACCGAGAAGATCTCTTACAAGCTGTAACACAACAGTTTCAGGAACTGACATGTTACCGGCCGTTTATATTTCCAACATAAAGAATAATGTTCCATGTATAGCCCCTGCTGGTACACAACTTGAAAACGTTCACTCCGTATTTATTCTTTTTGGAAGGGATGTACTGCCGAAATGAAAGTCTTCCCCGCCATGGTATCATACTTTCGTCGACACCATTTTTTCCCCTTGGTGTGTATATTTCTTGGAATTGTGAAATGAGTTTGTTGGCGATCTTCGTAATTTTATGTAATCTTATCATTAGGGATAGCACGTGAATTGTCTGCAAAATGCCACATTCGTAGAAGCAGTACTTCGGGGAAGAGGAAAATCAAACAAAGCACTAGTGCTCCAGTAGTCTGATAATTTTGGTACTTTGATCACCACAAAATTTTAAAACAGCTTGATATTCGGAAAGAACAAGACAAAATGTGGTATCACAAAGCGAATAATTACGTGTATGAAATCATATACACGTGGCATACAACGTCAAATTGAAAACCTACGCCGCGTGTATAGAAAGGCATACACACCACAAAAACCTCAACAATGGGCTTAATTTCAATTGTATTGAGATATTTTGCATACACATTTCATTCACAGTCGGTCAGTAACAAGAAAATCGGATTGGCCTAGAAGAGATACATTTTCAGTTACACGGTGGCAGTCAATGTGTTAAATTTTAGTAAACCAGAAATTTGGGGGGGGGGGGGCAAGTGCCCCTTGTCCCCGATAAGTTATGCCTATGGACGTTTCCATCGACCTGCTCGAAAGTAAAGACTTCCGGTATGACAATTTTATGACCGTGTGATTTCATGGTGCTGCTTTCAGTCCATCGGCTTCTGATAGTCGCCAAGACCTTGAGGAAGCTAACGGGTCAGCATTGGACATAAACACAATCTTATGACTCGCCATGTCCTATATTAAATAACCGTACATTACCAACGTTCTTTCATTACTGTTTTTTCTTCCTCTACTCTAAATGTACCTTACCTTAAAAAAAAAACAAAAAAAACAACAAAAAACAGCAAAGCAAATCACGAAACGAGATTCTACTTTTGCTGAAGAAACACCACTATCTGGACTCCGAACTCAAATTACCCACGAGAAACCCTAATCATATTTGGTAGCAAAAAAAAGTAGGAGGTGAGATCACGTACCATCGCATGCGAAGATGTGTTTGCTCGTTATGGTGAAACTAGGACACACCTCAATGTAGTTTTTTACATTCCGGTAATAATTGCTATTATCACTGCCTAACAACAACATTTCATTCACAGCAAAAAGAGACTTTGTTAAGAAGGAAGAGGAAGAAGAAAATGACCACAAATCCACGTCCATTTTTGACCATTGTTGTATCGTAACCTCTTATACGTATAACAGGCTTTCGAGTCTGACAAACCTTGTTTCTGTCGGTTTTAATGTCTTGGTGCATTTTGGAGGAATTGTGCGTTTACAATTGTTGAAATAGACACAAAGATTATCGTCCACACCTTGAAAGTAACGCACCATATTGAATTTTTCGCATCGATGTCTTTCAAGTCAGTTTTCTCAATAACCGATAAGCCAAATCGAACCCTATTAAAAAAAAATCGCTCACGAAGGTTGATTTTACAGCCATATTTGAAAAAAATGTACACAAATAATAGTAAATATTTAAAAAAAAAATTAAAGAAAAAGATTTTCTTTAAATAGATGTTGAACAAAAATTAGCAAGTTAGTCCGGGTCTGAGCATGAATGTTAATTTGTTGGCATATCTTTATCAATCCCATCTTTCATCATTAGCGAAAAAGTAACAGAAAAGCAGTGAAAATATTTGCTTATTATAAACAAGAACGAAATTCAACTAAGTGTTTAAGTCGTACCAATTCAACTATCTATTGTGACTCTTGTACGAATTATCGGTTTCCGCGGTGGCTCAGTCGGTAACGCGTCTGACTACCATGCTAAAGGTCCCGGGCTCGATCCCCGGCCGGTTCAAATCCGGGAACTTTTCTAAGGATGGAAGCGGCCCCGGCGCCCACCCAGCGTCGAATAACATGGGTACCTGGGGGAAACCCTGGGGGGTAAAGGCGGTCAGGGGCGTGATGCTGATCACATCACCCCCACTCACGACCGGATCAAGAAAGTGTGGGGCGTTACCCCCACACCCCCTATACGCCTTCATGGCGTGGTGCTATGCACAGGGGAGCACTTTCACTTTTATAACATAATTGTTATGATCGCCTCATTTCTCTGAGGAAACATCTAAGTTTGATTAGTTGTGCAAACTCACTTTTAATTTCCATATGAAGTATATTAAGTTCTTCTGTGCATGAAGTAAGTTTACAGATTAAACTGTTGCTTCAATCGAAGCAAATTAGAAGATATATTAGGCAAATTAATAGGAACGTAATTCAAACGCACACAAAGTTATTTTCTATTGTACTGATATAATGTGTAAAATTCAGTAGCCCACTCAGTGATACGTAAAAAATGAGTTTAAAAACAGGGGATGAATATTTGAATCGTGTCCACAACCAATCTGGCTATATTCTCTCAACCGTTTCAAAAACAGGCTCTCTAGAACAATAATCGTTTCTTCTTTTTCTTCTACAGGGTGGCGAAAAAGTCAGTTTACCCAAAAAGCACATTGATAATAATATTATGATAGTGTATGTGCTTCTTGTGCTAAGTAATATTTTTTAGGTATACGGTTGGTAACATTGTCGTGTGACACTGGCAACAGTGCACTCGTTATTCTTTTGTCGACAGTTGAGTCTCTGGCTTGTTGTAGCGTGGTTGTTTGTTATTAGATGACACATTTGAAGAGTGGATAGGACGCCGTGGTACGGTTGATTGGCCTGCGCGTTCTTGTCATTTGACGCCATGCGATTTCGCTTTCTGAGGAATTGTTAAGGATATGGTATACTCGTCATCACCGGCAGATTTGGATAGACTGATAGACTCAATTATCAATGAGTTTCATGTCATCAACAATGATACAAGTTTACTGCATCGTATTTGCAATTCTGTTGTTGATCGTTGCACACAATGTATTGCAAACAATGGAGGACACTTTGAGCAAAACCACTGAAACTGGAATTTTGTGTATCTACTTCTATTTTGTATGTATACTTGAATTTTGTGTATAAACTTGAATTTGTGTATGGGTAAACTGACTCTTGCGCCACCCTGTATATATGACAGATCGATCCTAGTGAAATTTATAGGAAGGAAGAGTAGTTGATAGACCACTCAAAGAAAGTTACCGCACAAGAGAACCTAAACAACACTTGCTTAAATACTTCCTCATTGTCTGTCTCTTTCACTTTCATAATCTGAAGCACTCAGTGGCTCACCCGCTCCTTGCAGCCCGAGAATGGCTGAACTCACGTCGTAAGTGTCTGGGGAGAAGCCGACCACCTGATACTTCAAACGCGAAACGACCCACTTCCGCGTGTTAACTTCCTTCCTTGCTATCGTGAACGAGTTATTAAATGTCCCTAATGATGGCTTCCTCGAGTAATGCTACGATATCGAGGTCTATAATTGCTCGTTGCGCGAGCGCGGACTCTTGTACCTGCTTCAACATGTTGACTTATCAGTCTGAAATGCCACGATAGATCTTGGTTCGTTGGTTCATGATGATTCACTGATGATCCTTGTGTACACATGGCCGCAGTGGGGAGCTGAAGGGGCTAGTGTTCCTTCAGAAATTTTGATAAAAATAAAAAAAAATTGAAATGAAAGCAGTAAACATTGATTGGATCTGGTTATTTACGTCGCTTTTATGCCACTTTTGTCTAATCGCGTAGATGAAGATGAGTGATGATATGATGAAACTGATGAAGGGACACTCACAAAGAACATCCATGACCAGGGCGGGATTATAAACCGGGACTCCTGACGTCGTAGCGCTCTGTGCTAACCACTTCAACACGGAGGTCGGTCTCAATCTTGCGCCAGTAGCAAGAAGACATTACAAAACGCCAGACAACAAAAGTGACATTACCAAAACTTAAGTGACTAGACGTCGCCCACCTTTTTTGAGTCTCAGTGACGATATTTTAAACGTAAAACGATTGATTGATTGATTTGGTGTTTTAAGTCCATTTTATGCACAGTAAGGCTAATCGGAACTGGACCTACAGTTTAAAGTGGGATCCGAACCACTGTTTCTCCACCGGGTACAGAACCCGGGATCCCTTGATTACAAGGCGACGACGCTACCACTGCGCCATCAGGGAGAATGACTTATCGGTTTAGAATTACTGCAACAATCCACCTTATTTACTGTTACTATGAACTATGTCATTGTTAGGTAGAAATTATTTCGCATTCAATGCCAACAATGTGCCATATTCCAATTTTCTTAAAATACGTGAGTTTCCTCTCACTTTACCTGGAACTAATGCCCCCACTGAACGAGTGTTTTCGTACATGAATGGTTTGTGGACAAGTGACAAGAACTCTCAAACTTTGAAAGCTCTGTTGATTAATAAGGTGAACTTTAATCACACGTGTGTAAACGTTTCCATAAGTACTGTACTGAAGAAGAACCAGTCATCGGCAAAATGTCAACGAATGGCTTCTAATTCTCAACGAGAGAGCAGTGCATATCACCATATTACATAAGTTACTTACACAGTATTTATGTAATTGGTTTTCAAAAGTATTTACAAAGAAATACATTTTATATTAAAATGAATACATTTTGTCGTCCCGTTTTTACTTCAGGAAAATATGAAAAATGTCTGGTCGCCTTAACCAAAACCCACAATTTATATATTGGGTCAAAGTCAAAAGACAAACTTAACATAGACTAACAGATACTGCTATGCATAGGCGCCGACTCCATGGGGCTTGGGGGGGGGGGCTCGAGCCCCCCCCAATGTTAACGATATGGGGGCAGAGCACCAAAATATTACTTAAGGTTTTGCTTCTCTTCAAAAGTTTACTCTGAATTGTGCCACATGAACTTAACTTTAAATACACATTTGAAACGTTCTAGACCAACTTTGGAGGGCCGAGACCGCTAAACCATCAACTTTGGGGGGAGGGCCTATGACCAGAGACAGCAAAACACATGACTTATTACTATATACTCAGTATATAATTATGAGTATTGTTAACACTTACTAAAGAGAGTTTCAAAAGAAGATGTGCATGAACTAAGAGTGGATGGGACGTTCGGGCTACAAATGGCTCTCATGATATTCAGAACGAGATCGTTGATATTAGGGAGATCTATTTTGCGCTCCGTGGTAGCAGATATTAAAAGTCGGGAATATTTTGCTATTATGGTTGACGAAACTTGTGACATATCCATCCGTGAACAATTGACATTCTGCATTCGTACTGTAAATGAAAATTTTAATATTTTTGAGGAATTCATGGGCTTTTGCGAGATTCCGAACACTGAGGCCAAAACAAAGGGAGGGAGTGAGTCATTCATTAATTTATTTCAGTGATCAGAGCCCTCCAATAATTTTGGGAAGTCTGCGCCCCTGCTGCTATGGTATGGAAACATGCTTTCCCTGCAGTGAAAAAGGAAAGCATGTATAAGTTCGGTTAGCAGTGCAGAACATGAGTTAAGCCTCGTCTTCGCTATCTACTTGTGTAACGTTTATGTGGCCACGGTTCTTATAATAGGAACGAACGAAGCAAGACAAAAGCGCAACTCCGTGCAAGTATATGAGCTTGAGGAAAGTGATGCAATGGAAGAAAAAAGATCCATCAATGCCCATGGAAGTTCAGCTCTCTTTCCACATTGCTGGGTTTTGTACGCATACGTGTTCACAAGAAAGTTGGTGCTTTGTCGAACTAATCGGAAAAAAAGCTTGTTTGCTGCCATGGATGAGATCAGGTATTGTTGTATGGCCTTGAACAAAGAAAATCAGCTTTGGTGTTGCTCGAGGTTACCAGTGTAGATTTGCCATACAAACCTTTTATAACATGGTTAGCAGACTCAAACGTAGGCTGAAGAATGTTTTTCATAGCACAATAATGTAAAAACAATGAGAAGACAGAAATCTTTCCTGATAAAATGGGGAAGCATTAGCAACTACGTAAATTAAACTACATTTTTGTGTTAAATTACTATCAACATTAACAACAATCTGTGTAAAACCATCAATGTTTTTGTTGTGCACGTGAAAAATTTGATTCAAGCGTGTTCATCGAGTTTTGTGCAATGAAGTACTATTAAAATCAAGCATCTTTATTTATCACACAGATCAATCTAATACTAATGGTTATATAATTTATAACTTCTGTACACTTTATGTTTTATTCATCGTGAAAACTTGCATGCCTAGATATAATATCAAAATTACATATAATACTGTATATATATATTTGCACAAACCTGTGAAATATATGAGGGGTTAGCACAAGTGGTTGAATTCCATTCCAGAAATCTTATTGATCATTATTAATAGAAAGCAAGAATTATGTAACATCTAATACTTAAAAAATATATTTAAACTATTTTGCAATCTCTCTTTGTACTCACACACACACACATAAATATATATATAATGTGTTATATATAGTACAGGGTGAACAGAAACTATAAGAACAAACTTCATGAGGTGATTGCTGACAGGTAAAGGAACAAAAAAGTTCATATCAACATCCGGAAATGGACGGTGAGTCTGCAATAAACCAATTAGTACCGGTACACATAGCATGGCATAACTTTCATCCATGTTACAACAGGTGTTCAAAGTGGCCTCCATGGGATGCAATGCAAGCGTCCACACGTCGAATCATGGATTGCCTCACTCGTTCGAATGTTCCAGCCTGTACCCGAATAGCGTCACAGGTTACACGGACACGCTCTTCAAGGGTCTGCACATCAGGAACTGGCTCAGCATACACAACACTTTTCAGATGCTCCCACAAGTAAAAATCAAGGGATTTTAGTCCGGTGATCGAGCAGGGCATGCCACAGGGCCAACTCGTCTGATCCATCTACTGGGAAAGATGTTGTTGAGGTGCTTACAAACAATAATGCGAAAGTGGGCTGTCGCTCCACCATGCATCAGCCACATTACCTGTCGTATTGCCAAAGGCACATTCTGAAGCAAAAGAGGCAGTGTGTTCTGCAGGAATTCCAGATACGTCTGTTCATTAAGGCGATGACTGAATACAGAAATCCCAAAATGGTGGTGGCCTGTTGCAAAAACATGGCTGCAAAGGTTTTGTGGTTCGGGTGGTACTGTCTATACGGTACTATCCGATAAATCCGTGTGGCCTCTCGACCGTTTCCATCTGCTTGACTGTATACGAGGACCATCTCGGCTTGTTCCTGGTATGAATAACGGACCATGGTGCTTCGACGTAGCTCCAATCACACAATCTGCAACACAAAAAAGCACACTGCGAGTGTTATGAGAGGATGATGTCGTTCTTCAGTGCCATCTACCTTGACAAATATGCGTTTCCGGACAAATGTTGATATGAACTTTTTTGTTCCTTTACCTGTCAGGAATCACCTGAAGTTTGTCCCTATAGTTTCTGTTCACCCTGTATATAATGTGTGTCTGTGTATGTATGTATATAATATATAAAAGCTGTATATAAACACATTTTCGGATCTGGCCCTACATCAAATAAATCCTGTGTACGGGCATGGTTACACCACTTGTGCTCTGAACCCTCTCATATCACTGAATAACAGTACAAAACTAGCAGATTTTGAGGGGGAAAATAGGTGTACCAACCTAACCTAAACTTATAGAATTTATTCCGTTACATTACTTTGAAGCAAAGTGGATTGATAAATCAAGATCCAAATCACTGATCTAAATCACTGATCCAAATCACTGATCCAAATCACTGATTTAAATCACTTCACAGAAATAATTTATACAATAATGTTTTTTTAAGATATCAGAATCACTTTTGCGGAAAGTACATTAATCTCTAAATCATTTAATGGTGTTTATTGGGCTCTGAGAAAGAAAACAAAAATATATGTACTGATGGTGTGAAGCTCAAACAAAATGAAATGTAATATGAAAATTGTAAACACACTTAAATTTCTCTTCATTTAGAATTCAATAACTTTATAGGCAAAAATTTCGTGTAGAATAATATACAAGATAATAATCATGTTAAACCGTAAGTAGTGTCATTATCTCATTATCATTAAACTGTAAATAAACATGGCAGCTGATATTTCGCAAACTATCATTTATTTATTTATTTACTCAGAGTTTCAGATACAGTCTCATTTGGCCATTTTACACTGAAACAACATAAAGTAGAAACAAAAAATAACAATAGATAAAAACAATAACAAGATGGGATAGATTTACATGTTCTTGGTCAGTAATATACAAAAATTTCGTTCTGGAAGGAAAATATCTACATTCAGGGGAAGTTTGTTGTAGATTTCTGGGAGCCTCTAAAACAAGGAGCGTTGTAGAAGGGATAGCCTAGTGGTTGGGTTGTGGAAGAGTTGTAGGTTGCGCGTTTGCTTTTGGGGTACCCTAAGTGTGAATTTACTGATTAGGAGATCTAATTCAGTTTCAAAGACTATAAGAAATATTTTTAGTTACAATTACATACATAGTACATTCAGACTGTACACTGTACGAAAAGTTACTGAAATTTTTATAGTTTCATTAACACACTCAACAAAAATTTCCATAGTAGCTTCATATATGCAGTATAAGAAACAGAAAAATGTATATTTACATATAATCTTTTATTTGCTTGAATCAAACTATTCAAATATTTCACAGAAAAAAAGCCTTTCTACAAAAAGGAAAAACATGTATCTTTATGCATGGTGCTAAAAACCATACAAGTAATTTTAAGCATGTTTTTAAAAAAAATCCCAAAAATGGATTTAATTATTTTAAAATCCGATTTAAGTAAAAAAAAACATCATTATTTTTTTAAAATAAAAATCATAATTTTTATCCACCCTGCTTTGAAGCCAATCTACTAGTCAATTATTTCCTCCTGGGTAATATTCAAATATCTCCGGATGACCAATTAACCCACAACCAGGAAACGACCCGAAGGACATGGAAGAAGCAGCGAGAGAAATAGGGGTAACGGTGCAGAAAAATTTCGGCTTTTGTTCCCGTTCGATATGGAAGCTGCTTACATACCAGGGAATACCGAAGGAATTAATTGGATCCAGATACCGTGACGGCAAAGACTTCTGCCGCAGAGACGAAGATCCGTTTCCCCAATCTCCTGCATCTGGAGGAACTATGGTACTTCAAGGAGCGCCGAGGCCACCTGCCTTCTCTTCTTTTTTTGTTATTAAACTCTTTCTCTTCTATCTTCTTCCCTGACGTGAAAAGCGGAGAGCCGGGGTGAAGCTTCAGCGATTCCTGATATCTAATTGCAAACCTCCTCTTCAGTGTATGCTCCCGTGAACACAGCAAGAAGGAGAGATTCACACAGCAGAGGCCAAGATGTTTCCACGGTCCTCATTCTACCAGTGTTTACCGTTTTACAAAATGAAGAACTGTGGTTTTATCACGGATCGGACATGGAAAAGAAGGCCTGATTGATACCTGATGCAACAGCCACAATTGTTTCGGCATGTATGTCAGAACTGAATTCGAACTGTGTCATTCTTGATGACTGGGGCTGTTTAACTTTTCTTGCGGGATGTTTCATTTTCCATTTATTGAAATCTGGACGCTACAAAGAAGTGAGAAGAAGATTTCGAAATGTGGTTATGGCAAAGCAGTGGCGTGCCCAGGATTTTCAAAAGGGAGGGGTTACGTACACTTTTTCTGGTAGTCAGTTCTCATTTTGCCATCTTTTTATATTTGATGTTCTTTTTTTTTTTTAGGAATACTGGGCCAAAGGGGGTTATAACTTCCACCAACCCCCCTTGGGCACGCCACTGTGGCAAAGAAGGAAGCGTTGGAAATGGACAGACAAAGTAAGAAATAAAAGCTGTGTGATGGAAAGACTTGGTTAAAGAAGAGTCATCAAAACATTGATGAAATCAAGGGGTGGCTTGGGGAGGATCCGAAAATTTCCGCAACCTGGCAGAGCATTCGGACAAAAACTTAGTTGGCAACCATGTTCACTTTGGCTCTCTTTCATTTACTTTAACATAAATGAACGTCCTTTTTCTAGCTTCTCCGTAATAATAAGTACTGAATCAGCCCTATCTATAATTAGAAATCAAAATAATGAACGAATTTAAATATCGTGTGTTTTGATAATAAAATTCCATTTCACTGAAACGCAACAACAGGCACGTGTAGAGTAGCAGGGCTGGTGTAATGTAGCTTCTATTGTTGCAACGAATTTCAACTTCTTGCAGCTTGCAGCTATTTTACCCGACATTACTGATAATTTTGAGCGGCGTGGCTTCTAAAATCAGACTTAGCGCCCGATATATTTCAAATACTAAATATTTTACGTATTTATTCAAATAGTAGCATTTTACTAGAATTTAGTGAAACAGGATCTTCTTTATCGCCAACAAAATTAAGCTTTTCCATCTATTTTCCTCACTTCTATATTCATTTATTTATGTATTTATTACATTATTTTGTGTAAGCCCCATGAGGCTTGAGGCCCCTTCGGGCGCGAGCTCCAGGTACGCCTATGCCTAAGATATCTTCCCCCCTCCCCTCGGAGGTACTATTCCTAATTCCGGTGGAAGTGCATACCTTAAATTGCAGGCCCAATGAAATGTTTTGATATTTCGTTTTATATATCGCAAACCTCGAACAAAAACAACTCCCCATTCTTTCTTGTAAGAACAATTTCTTTCCTGCTTGCTTTTAATTTCTTTTGTTCACTCGTTAATTGTAGCCAGTGCGTGATTTTGTTTCCTGGACTCATATTGTTTCCACTACAACATAATGGTTGGCTGGGGGGAACAGGTCTCCAACAGGTCTCCAAGTACACCTACAGCCTTGCCAGAGGGCAATATGGAGTCGTGACGTCATCACTGGAAGGCTGGCGGGTCAGTGACTCTCCCAGGAAGATGATCCAAGTAGCTGAAGTCGTGGAACGCAAGATGACGATTAGTCGAAACTTCTAAACAGGGTTGCAAGTGACTTCAACATTTTCATAAATTCTATTTATAAAGTTTCATTTCAATGTACCAATGTGTGTACCAATGATTCTTAACCTTTCACGTTTTTAAGTCCAATTTCTTTTTCTATATTTCAAGTCCTAATGCGAATCAAATATCTATTTAAATATACTGACGAAAGATTTGTTGTTACAATTATACAACACAATTTATCACCATACGTACTCATGTTTTTATAGTGAATGATGGCCTAATATTACTTTTCATGATAAGGTTGGTGATAAATAATCTGTAATATTGTTTAATTAATATGTTGTCTAGATTAATTTGTTTAATTAATTACTAATGAAAGGATAAAAACATTGCTACGTTTTCATCTCTAGAAGAAGTAAAGCATATGTGACTTTTAAATTGGTGTATTAATTCACAGACTACTTTCCTAGAGCATTCATAAATAGCCTATGTGAATGTTCGTAACATTTTTTCAAACATTCTCAGACCTTCACAAGTCAAGTACGGCTGGTGTATGCTGTTTCTTATTATTGTTTTGTTAATATTCAGTTCACATTCACTCAGATATAACTCCATTATGTTCTATCACACTTATATAAGTAGGCTAATAAATTATATTCCATAGCCGCTGAATAGATAGTCCTTTAATCTATTTACGAGGCGTATTTTTAAAGTAATTACCGTTTTGACATGTACAAAAAACAAGTAAACTTTTTGTAACAATTTTATTGTTACATGAAAGACCACACTTTTGTCAACTTTTCCACATAATTGCCACCAATATTAAGGAACTTATCATATCGAACAACAAGCTTTTGTATTCCGTCGTCATAGAAGTTTGCCGCCTGAGTTGACAGCCACTGGAACACGGCTGTTTTGAGGCTATCGTCGTCATCGTGGCGCTGACCTCCGAGATGCTTCTTCAGTTGCAGAAACACGTGGTAGTCACTGGGCGC
Organism: Lepisma saccharinum; assembly: GCF_977018435.1. Taxonomy (NCBI): domain Eukaryota; kingdom Metazoa; phylum Arthropoda; class Insecta; order Zygentoma; family Lepismatidae; genus Lepisma; species Lepisma saccharinum. Next base: position 7,146,692 of record NC_139253.1, read on the forward strand.
TAGATCGGGGCTGTATGGAGGATGATCAAATTGTTCCCAGCCAAATGATGCGATGAGATCTTGACAAGAAAAGTCAGGCGCTACCTAAACGTTTGCTTTTGTGCGCGTCAGTTAACATTTTTGGTACCCATCGTGAGCACAATTTTCGATAGTTTAAGCGTTCGGTAATAATTTCGTAGATAACACTTCTTGAAACTTCAGGAAACTCCTCTGATAACGAAGAAATCTTGAAGCGTCTGTTCTTTTTCACTTTTTCGTCGACTTTCTGCACCAAATCGACAGTGATCACTGAGGGTCGCCCACTTCGTTCCTCGTCATGAAGATTCTTTCGGCCATCTTTGAAAGCTCTTACCCATTTGCGTACCATTCCATCACTCATAATGTTTTGTCCGTACACTTCTCAAATCTGATGGTGAATTTCAACTGCTTTCACGCCTTTAACACTAAGAAAACGAATAACAACGCGTATTTCACTGTCGGCGGAATTCTCAATCGGCGGAGGCATTTTAAATAAGCAAAAGCAAATGTATACACGATCGATTGTTGCCGCAATGGCGTCTGTGGCTTGCCAACAGATGTAGGTACACAGTGCGCATACACGGGACACCGACCGCAGCGCTGCAGCGGCGGAATTTAAAAACGGTACTTACTTTAAAAATACGCCTCGTATAATTCGCCATATGCCTTTTAGTGAAATGTTTAAAGTTCAAAATGGCCGAATTTTACGTTAAAATTAATATGCGCAATACATCTTACAAGAAAGTTTTAGCAACACTTTTATTTCTGTTCTTCTAGGCTAATTTGTACAGTACCAATGTATCTTCCAGGCTGGAAGCTCTCAAGTGTGGAGGCAGTGGTAGACACAAGAATTCACTTCTTGTGTGCGGATTGAGCAGTAAGGTGATATTGCCGTTCAAATGCGTCTCAGGTTACCTTTTTCAGCTGATGTGTCTTCAAGATAGCAACGGTGTTGATAACTTGAGAGGCTATCTGTTACTTGTCGGGGCATTGGTCCTCATCTTCCGAAGAAGTTTATGAATTAGCACTTTTCAACTTGCAATGTACACGCGCGGACACTATCGGGTTATCATCTCTTCTATGTTCACAAGGCATCAAAGAAATCATAGAGGTTGGCTTTGAGCCAACGCGTTATCACTTCTCAGCTTCGTCAAAATCATCATGTAAGATTCTGCAGTGCCAGTACGAGAAAACTTATACAACTCGTTTTCCCTGTTGCTTTCTTTTTAAAGTTAAAATAAATTGAATTCGCAATTAGAAACCTAACCGCCTAGGCAACGAATTTAGTGTACCAGCTGGTACCAATATCGGCCATTATATTCAAACAAGTCTTCGAATATATGCAACTATCAATCAAGTCATATCTATGCCTGTTTCTCCATACGTACTGTCGAATGCTTAGTACGGTATCAACGTCTGGCTATACTTGCCTCTTCATCTATTTCGTCAATTCCTCATTCATCCTCATCGCCGCCATTGGCCTCAATAGGTGGGAAAGCGACGAGAATACAAATTCTGCTAAGTAATAGAAATATTTCAGTATGACACTCTTCACATACTTTACAGAAGCATTAGAGTCCCTGGATGTATGGTTGTGACCAGGGCAAGTCCTAGGTGGTGCGGGATCTGGGGCATACAATATACGCCGGATCTCTAACAAAGTTATTCAGAAGCATATAAAAAAATACAAATATTTCTTCCTTAGTCTGAAGAACACAATATCAAACTATTTAACCTATCATAATTGGCAATTTTTAATCATATCCAATAACATTCTCCTTCATAATTTTCTTTTCTTTACTTTTCACTAAAATTTGTTTTATTATTTAGCGTCGCTTTTCTGCCACTTTTGGCTAATTGCGACGATGAGGATGAGCGATGATATGGTGAAACTGATGAAGGGACATTCACAAAGAACACCCATGCACAGGCCGAGATTCGAACCCGGGACCCCTGGCGTCGTAGCGGGCTGTAATATTGTAATAAACCATACAGAAACAATTATTATTATCTAGGGCGGGGTATTGGGAAAATATAGAAAACAGAAACTTAAATTGTCACTAAATTGACCACTCGCACTGAAATGTTATCACAATAGCATATTACAATGTATGATAATGAAAATTCAGCATTCATATTTCCGAGTTGCATAAAATTGTCCCACTGCTTGAAGATTGATATTTGCAAACCATCCGCTTGGCGGCGTTAGTAACTTCTACAAAACACTTTCAGGAATAAGCGGAAGTGGCATATTCTATAACAGGGGTGCCCACAGGGGGGTTTTATGGCGCAGGTTGCGCCATCGAGATTTTTTGGGGGGGATTTTTTCCCTTCAAATAATATAATATTCAACATTTATATCTTTTTCAAAATATATGTAAAAATTTTACACCTTTAATCCATTAGATGAGAAATGAAAGTGTTTAGGGCATTATCGAAAGGGGGGGGGGGGATATCGAACTCGTACATATTAGGCCTTAATTGACACGTGGGTCCTGAGGGGGATTCTGAATTAAACTTTGGGGGGGGGACAGTATCCAACTCTAGGTCTTATATTTTAGTATTTTTAGGTATATTACTTAGAGGGGATTGAGCATTAAATTGATGGAATATCCAATTCTTGTGTATTGCTATTATCTTAGACTGTTGCGGAAATTCTGATGTGGAGACTGAGAATTAATTTTTTGGAGGAGGCAATATCTACTCTTCAATATCAACAGTAAGTCTAATGACATGGAAATTTTGGTGGTAGGATTGAGTATGAAATTTAAAGGTGGAGATAGAAAGCTCTTGATAAAGTGTTAAATCTTAGATTGTCAAGGGATTTCTGTAGTGAAGAGAGAGTTCGAACATTACATTTTAGAGACTGTATTTAGCGATAAGGCATCCACACGTTTTCGACACCGAATGTGTCAAAGGAAAAGCTGGAAAGGGAAAGGACTAAATATCTCGGGATCTTAAGAAAGTATTGACACCCCATTAAATTAATATTCTTCAAAGGCTGCAAAGAAATGGATGTAAAAATGTTCTTGCTCGCTTCGCTCGCAATGATTTGTTGCTACGATGTGTGTTTGGCGCTTTATTGAGATTAATATGAAGTTTTTATACTAAAGCTGCATTACAAGACAAGCGATATTCTCGATTGATTGATTGATTTGGTGTTTTAAGTTCACTTTATGCACTCTAAGGCTAATCGGGACTGAACCTAAGTTTAAAGTGGAATCCACGCAATGTTCTCGATTATGGTGAACGATTTTAGGGGTGGTCTTGAGTGATGGCACCCCTGTTTAGGGAAGAGAGGCAGATCAATTATAATGTTCAGTAAAGCTAAGAAAAAGTTACTTTCGGTAGACACTCTGTCGTAATTAAATACTTTGTGGGGATTACGATATGGTTTAAGGGCGCGAATGATATGATTTGGGGGGACGCATGACATGATTTGGGGGGGGGGTGCGCCATTGGCTTTGGGGGGGGATGGACACCCCTGTTCTATAGAATGAACATGAAAAGTTCCAGAAGCGCTCCACTCACTCCGTGCAGAGTCTAAAACAAGGAATTGAATTTTATCTCGGCGGAATTAAGTAATCAAATTGTAAATAGAGATCGCCTGCCGATTTTTTGATAAGCGTGTTATTACAAACCGGTCCTGGAGCATTTATGGTGATGTGCATTATCTGATACAGTACGGTGAGACTGCTGGTAAAGGAGCTCGAATTATATCGTGTTCAAAAAATAATTATACTTATATCTGTCTCCTCGTGCGTAAATATAGGAAACCCTGCATATTTTTAAAATGCCCTTTCAAGCAAAGAAACACAGTCAACCAGCCGCCTTGCAAATTTGCAGGTCATGAAACTGATTTACATAACAGGGATACATTTTCAGATGTATATATGATACATACAGTGATCAGAACCGCTACATTTTTAAAAGTAGTGAAAGTATTTTTGCTCTGCAGCCACTCTTCCAAAGTACAGTCACCGGCAAAAAAAATGGGACACCTAGGGCCTGAAATGCTCGCTTTTCTGCAAAGGCGTTATGTGTGTTGCCTAACTCTATTGCGACAAGTGGATTTTAATAGCAAATTTTCAATGGCAACTTCTACCACCGCCGTAGAGTTATGCAACACACATAACGCCTTGCAGGGAAGCGAGCATTTCAGGGTTCAGGTGTCCCATTTTTATTGGTGGTGACTGTACGTACATCTACTCCTGTGCGCAACCCTCCTCTTCGCTACTTTTGCATAAAAAGATAAAGAACAATATAGGTATTCAAGATTGATTGATTTGCTTCATTTTACTTCGCTTTTTGTGCCACTTTTGGCTAATTTGCCAAGATGGAGATGAGTGATGATATGATAAAATTGATGAATGGACACTCACAAACATCCATGCCAGCGCAGGGATTCGAACCCGGGACCCCTGCCGTCGTAGCGCAATGTGCTAACCACTCCGCCATAGGTATTCAAGTGAACGCATTAGCGATTGTACTCACTAGGCAAAAGACACCGTTATTTAGTATCGTGACACCCGTCATTCGATATTGGAGTACTGCATTGGACCACTTTCGCTCTATATAATATATAGAACATCAAATATGATTTCAATGTGACAATAATCCTACAAATATATGTGTAAAATTCGCTGGTAGTTTCAGCCCATATCATCTATTCATTTTCATATATTGCTATGCATTGGTAAGATAGGCTAAACTACATTTTACCATGGAGAAGATGACTATATTCACTTTAGTTTTAATTTAACTGCGTCTTTCACTTCACAATCCATATTTGAGGGTTAACTACCACAGACAAATTACGGTTGTACGCGAACTACTGGGCTTCGAGCATTATTCGCTCGAGCGAAGAAACAGTCGATTCCGTAAGCCATCTAGCGTCATCCGTGCAAACTATTAGACGATCAAGCAAAAAAGCCTGGATGCAGCACTCTATTCGATATATTTTGACAGCAGTGTTACCATCTATGACTTATTTTTAATAGTGGTCTATGAATTCACATTTGATATCTGATACAATTGGGATGCTAGCCATTTTAATGTTACACCCAAGGGAGGAATTAGTGTGGGTTATAGTCAGTGATGTGCCGTAGGCTATAAGTTTACGTCTACATGCGTTGTCTATACTAATCTACGCGTAGATTACATTGGGTTGTAGTTTACATAAAGTACGTAGACAATCTAAAGTGCATTTTCATGGGTTTCATGAAAGGAAAGTGACATTTTCAACTATATTGGTTCCTAACGAAATGAAAAGAATCCTATTTACAACAAAGTTTCTCTTCTCTTCTATCATCAACTATGGAAAAAGATAAATAATATGCAAAAAATAACAACAGATGTCAGTCGTGAGGCAAGAGTGGTCTTTTCCCCATAAAACACTAGAATATTTCCTATATTAGGTTTCTTCCTAGGTGAGAAATTGTTCGAATTTGGAAGAAAGAGCATGGAAAGTTCTCCTCACACATCAACAACTGATATGCAGTATAATTTTCTTCTAATTCCACGGCGCCCTTTGCTAAGTTATCACTTTTCGCCATGTTGTTTACATAGATTACGTAATCTACGTGTATAAAATAGTATACGTGTAGAATGTAGACTATCGTTGTTTACGCGTAGACGCACATCACTGTTTATAACCCCTTTGGACCAACGTTCCTAAAAAGAGAATGTCGGGTACCTGAAAATTTTGTAAAATTAGCACAAATAATAAAAATTACACCCCCCCTTTAAATAGAGATCGCCTGCTTGTCCCGCACCTATACGACAACGGTTGCACGTGCTCTGCAAATATGCCCCCCCCAGCCCCCCCCCCCCCTGCCTCATTCTTGACTGCAGTGACCCTGATTTATGTCTATGTGAAAGGGTCATTCAGGTCAGCCATTAATGTCTATAATGAAAAAAAAAGCACGAAAGTAAATCCAGAATGAAAAACGGCCATTAATAATAATGCTTCATTTTTTTAAAAAGCAGAGCTAGAATATTGATACAAAAAAACGCATAACAGTTTAGATGCAGTGGAATGTTGGTATGCACGGTATCGAAAGAGGGGCCGAGATAACAGTGACGTCACATAGCCTGGGACCAGTTTGTCCGGGTCGACAAATGTGGAGGTAGAGCTGCAGGTCGAGAGGCGGCGTTGCAAGCTCCTCGGCGCCGTTGGCAGTTTTGTTTTGCACCGATGTTATTACGCTTAATTAGGTAACGATGTATTAAGTTTCGTGCGTCTTTAAGTAGATAATTAACAGGTTATCTGTAACTGGACTAATTTTAGCGGGATATCATGCATCAACTTCCGCAAAGAAGATACATTCTTGTTCTAAGCCAGCATGTCCGTATACAAAAGGGGGAGGGGATTAACGGGTCCAAATCCGTCCCATTGGTTCAGTAAACATTTTGGACTAGTTGTGTGATCAAATGAACATCATCTCAAAATTGATAAAAATACTGCATTTGATTGAAAAGATTTTGACAGTTTTACAGTGACGTGCCCAGGATTTTCGACAGGTCAGCCCTCAGGCACGCCACTGGACAGTTATATGAACATCACAAACACAATAGTAGGCTTTTGAAAATAAGAGCCGAACTAGTAAAGTTAATCTAAAAACGATATTGTAATTATTAATATAATGAATGTAATCCTACATGAAGCTAATATTTGTATTCAAATTTTAAGAGAGCAAATTTTATTGGTTATAATATGAAATCGTTTATTTATAATAAATATTTAACAATTAAATTATAACTATTAAAACTGAACCATCCTTGGGTCTCAATATGTTTAACCTCACGTATTATTTGGTATATAGGTATATAAGGTCATGTAAGCCAGTCTTTCTCTCTCTTTTTTTAAATACATGCAAATTAAAGTTGCATTTTCCCAGGGACACAATTAGGCTGATGTGCTTGCTGGGGGGAGGATAAATTTGTGTGTGTGTAGTTATATAAGTTATGAAATATGTTTTCTATCTAAATAATATATCCACATAATTTGGGTATTATTACTTTGTTATGGACTTCTGCAAGGAGGCCAAGGAGAGGCCATGCCACACCCCTGGAGAATGAATGTCAACCTAAGTTTATTTATTTCACATAGATATATAATTTCATTTCAGTCACAGTAATTTATGTTAATTAAAATGGTATTGCAGAAAGGTGATAACTTCAAACCGAACGAGAGGGCAACATTATTATCATAGAAAATGTGCTCAATTCACAACCCCTGGAAAAATTATTTTGTTTGCCCCTCCCTCGAAAAGATCCTGTGGACTTCCATTAGTGTGTGTGTGTATGTATGTATGTATATTTATATATATATATATATATATATATATATATATATATATACAAACACACACAAACGTATAATTTCTGTGCTTTTCAAAAGGATTTGATGCGCCATAGAATACAATCATCGCCTCTTCCCTTCTTCTATTTTTCATTTTTTACGTCGCTTTCCTGCCTCTTTTGGTTAATTGCGGCGATGAGGATGAATAGTGATAGATGATATTGATGAAGGAACATCCACAAGGAAGACTCATGCCCAGCCGGTACTCGAACCCTCATCCTCTGAAGCGAGATCGATACCTCTCCAGATAAGATACAGTCAGTTTTCGGTTCAAGAAATCCAACACAAACGTAATTCGAGCAGCTTTAAAACATAAAATGATTCGTATTTTCTTGTCCTTACTGCTTAGGTGTGCGTAGCATATTCACGGTACTGAACCCCTTGATAAGTTCCTAAATCAAGTGGAAAATACTAAAATGCAAGTCAAATAAACGGAGGAACTTTCTTCGAAGCAATTCCACGTCAAAACAAATCCTCCTACCTCTCAGTTAACCATCATCCGTATTAGATTTCTAAAAATTGATGGTTCCGTTTCCAAATTGCGCCCCCAATATTCGACCTCACGTGCATACAACATTTCTTTAGCGAACTGATATTCGGCCCTTTTGACGATCGAAACACCGCCTGTGCAAAGAGAGGCGATCGCTTGCATGCATTCCCCTTCGAAGAACTTATTTATTGCTCGTAAATCTAGCACGTCCCAGTCACTTTCCATCCCAAGACCGTCTGGCAAAACAAGGACGTATTATCCTTCGTAAACATTCGACCTGCTGCATTCCCGGCAAACAGGCTCGCATTTGCATACAATGCACATGCAGTTCCCCTTGCACAAATTTGCTGTTTTCCTTCTCAAGTGTCCGTTTCACACACCTGCCCACATTTCCTCCACCCTACGAGAAATTAGGCGCTTCCTGGTTGGAATTTTACACATTCCATTGTTTCCGAAGTTTTTAATGTATTTTCCAAGGGGAAAATACTATTCTCGAGATCATCTTGTACCATCTGAACCCAACGCCATGAGAGTTATGCACCGATATAGAACAAACGAGCACGTGGACGAACGAAAAAAACCTTTGAATTGAGTGATTGGGTAACTTTCTGTTCCTTTTCTTGCAGAGATACTTTTTGAAATATTTATAAGACTTGATTATGGAAAACTTATATTCATCATAGTAGCACTGCATTTTTTATTTGTAAATGTTTTTCGGGCTGCGTTGTAGAGCACGATTCAAGAATTTCTAATCCTAATCCTAACAGAGGTTTGTATCCGATTTCGATTCCATTGGGGTTTATTGTTGTACTTCTGCACTTGGCTTTCCACATAAACTATAGATCCCGTCCCGATTATCTGATGTTGATTTTCTCTATTTTACGTCACTTTATTTTCGATTAGCTTATCGCTCGTGGAATGTTTAAAACAACACAATAAAACAATATAACTAGACACCTACACAATGACCACTGTAACTGACCATTTTTATCTAAATAATTTATTACCGAAAATAGCTACTTGTAAAAGCGAAAATCGAACAACACCTACATAACTTACTCTGTGTTAGTCAAATGTTTAAAATACGTACCGATGTCGGTGCAAAAACAGTCAACTCTGTTAAAGAAATGTTTGCCTTGAACCTCTGATTGCTTAAAACAAAGTGCACCATGAGGTTGGATAATTTACCTGGTAAAACTGGACATCACCAGATTTCTCTTCGCTACAATTCATTCGTTCTTTCCTTTATTTTGGACTTAACAGCTTTTATGCCGTTTTATGTCCATTACAATATACATATAAAACATACATAATTGTTTTACATTAAAATTATCAGTCTTTCCAGCACCCCTATTTTACAGATATTAGATTAAAAAAAGAACACGTTTCCCTTTACAATTGTGTTACACTTCCTTAAAAATGTTAACAAACTATAACCTGTGAAAGTTCGCCCCCCCCCTATCACTCGTTTCTATCCGGCCCTCTGGATTTCTTCCTACTTCTATCCCTCAATCTTTACTTTCACCTCACCCTGGGTGCCAAGCGAGCAGATTATTTTTGCACCGGAATTACAAAAGGGGGGTTTCACATAAGAATTTATATTTTATATTTTTAGTCCCTGGTTCGTTTACACATGTACAGCAAGTGAATAAACAACAGGTTTTAAATGGACAGTACCGTAGTTCTTTGAAGCATAACATTCTAGTAGGATATATTGGTTTATTATACGTAGTTATATATATACATATTTACATTACGTTTCCATGTGTGTCTTGCATAGACCAAATTAACAAATCTCTAAATCAATATAATTGCGCACCGATGACTCCATCGGCACTTCCTTTACCGCAGAGTTAGCATAACTATCTCTGCGGGCCTAGCCTCAGCTTAAATGATATTCCGTTCCTTACAAATGTGTTTCCTTACGCCTTCAATCTTTCTTTTCGGCATCAATTATTCAATATGGAAATATCCACATAATCAAAGCTTTTTCTAAAAGGGGACTTGGGACAGCAACAGGGGTTGGCTTAACCAAATGCTACATTATTATAACCAGTCTAGCCACCATAAGTGGACTAAACTTTCGTCGATCAATGGGGAAACACTGTTTTTTCTAAAGCCCACTGGCCTTTTTTATAGCCGGGGTAAACGTCCGTGGACGTGGACCCCGTAGCGTTGGAAAATTTCACTGCAACGGTCTTTTGAAAGACACCTAGCTCCCCCAACCGGGGAGATAAAAAACAGGGGAATCTAATATCCAGCAAAGCACAATCCAATAACCATATACACTTACATGCAATAATAACATAAAAGTACACTCATGGAAACATATTACTTAACCCTACACCCTGTAGCTGGCCAACAATTAATTAATACAATATACCAAAACCAGTAATGGTCAATCCGACCATTGCAAACCCATCCATACATCTGAATTGACAACCAAACTTGACAAATTTATTGGAAACTGAACCTTTAAACTATATAAAGTGTTATACAAGATATTTCTGTCTCCATTGTATTTTTGAGCATTCCAGTATTATATCTTGTGCGTCTGCACTTTCCCAGCCACATTCACATTTCTTATCGTTCGTTATTCAAATTCTGGATAAATGTTGCTTAGTATACAAATGACCCGATCTCAGTCTATTAATTAAAACAATTACATTTCGACACCATTTCGCTACAAAACAGAAAAGATGGTGGAATTCAAGATAAAAGAGTTTCATTTTGACTTCCTTTTAGTGGCGCCGCCACCGTCTGAGAGAAGAAATAAAAACTCCAAGAAATTCGCAAGGTAGATCACTACCAGTTAATGCTATGATGACCAAGAGAGGATTTATATAGGTGGATCTGTCTCGTACTTTTAAGGAACACAATTACGTGACGTCACTTGGATGTTCTTGATTTTCTGGAAAGTAATAGTATAATTTTAACAGTTTAATGTATTTAATTTCAGTTACATAAGTTGAATTATCGTTAGTAAGTAGTTTAAAATTTAAATTTTTTGTGCAAATTTGTGATCACATCCAATCTTCACTTCACCAAATTTCCACCTTGGAAATGTCGATAGTGGTCACTGAAACTAAATTAATCCATTTGAGTACAGACCTTTAACTATAATCGTGGATAAAGTGTTTTCTTTTACATTAGAGAATAATACACTACGACTCCCCACAAATATTATAGTTACTTTTAGAAAGTAAATTTAAGAACTGAATCGCGATTGTGGCAAAGGAGACGTGAGAAAATAACGCTATCTTCTCATTTTTTGCGGCGAACAAATTGAGTAGAAAGTATAGCAATTGAGATGCAAGAAAATCACATCATGGTTGAATTGTCTGAAGGATTTGTTTTTAGAAGAAGAAAAACGCTACCATTTTTACACAAGATATGGGTCAAGGGCACTCAATCATCGAGAAAGTTTGATTCAATTGATACAATGCCTCAATGAATATACTTCTCTTTTGTGGAAATACCTTTCCCACAATTTGCTCTGACCTCCAAGATATTTCGCACAGGAACCATGGAGTGATCGTGAACTATACAGCAGTGCAGTGTTGCCATATAGCCTCTGTAAAATTAGGGATTTCTATATAAAAAAAATCAACACATTGTTTGATACGTGCACGGCACGACAATTTGACATAGGAGTGTTAACATTTTATTATTATTTTGCATAAGAACGCTCACTTCAACTGGACTAGTATCTAATCATCTGTCGGGCAACTCGGCTTGGACGGAAAATTTTGACAGGATTACAGGAAGAATCATGTTTGGATCGGCAACAGATTTTTAGTCACCTGAACCGTAACGAAAGTCGTCCATTGTGTTTGCAGAAACAGTGGTGATTGGTTCAAACAAAGCGAGATGTGATAAGGAAAAAACACCGTCCTCAAGAAACGTGTTTCACACGCCAAGCCGGATCTGAAATGAGAAGATGACGAAATCTACTACAAGAAAAAACGCAACAGTGACATTGTTTTCAGCTTAAAAATCGATACAGCACTTTGTCGTTTTGTAGGAAGACCATGTCGAAAATGCTACCTGTCCTCGTCCACAAGAGTGAATTCAAGCACTTTCTTTTCTTTTTTCCTGCGAGCAGTGTTCAGAATGTATTTGATGAAACTTGATGTTCACCCGCTGCTCCGTACCGATTACGTCAATACACCCTTGGGAACATTTCAGACCGATGCGACAAGCGACACCTGTCTCACGGACTGGGCCGTTTTCTCAATATCGTGTTACCTCGGTTCGCGCATGCGCGGTGAATGTTTCACTTTAGACAAGGGGCTCGTGTCGCTTCGAAGTGAATTCTCCGTGTACCTTGTCGGTACAGAAGCAACAAGCAACTCTTGTCGCTTGAGGATTTCACCAATCGAACGCAGGCTTCCGCGGTCTGTCATGCCGCTACGGTGTGAAACGTTCATCGACTCGTTCCCAAGCAACACGTGTCGCGTGTTGTTTCGGCCTGAAAGCTGCTTTATGGAGATTTCATACCGAAGCAACAGGCGACACGTGACACGAGGCCCTTCAGGCTAAAGCAAAACATTTACCGAGCATGTGCGAACAACAGACCGAGGCGACACGGCGCATGGTATTGAGAAAACGGCCCAGTCCGAGCGATACGAGTCGCTTCGGTTCGAAAGGTTTTATTCACTACTGAAGGTTCATTTCCAATCGACACATGTCTTCTGTCGCTTCGGTCTGAAAACTGCCTTACGCCTTCTTCACGACATAACCTCCCCAAGCATGATCATCGCAAGTACTTCGGTCGATTCCAAGTTGCAGATTATGGAAAACACTACATCATGAACACGTTGTTCTGCAGATAGATTTCCCGTGTGGAACAACATACAATAACACCTGTTTCTTTACTAATATCACAAACATAGCTAATAATATTCAACCCTAAAGCGGTGTGCATTCCATTTATGTATTTCAAAGATGAACACATCGAACATGTTACAAGACTTGAAAATAATTTTCTTCCTTTTAATTATGTGTGAGAATAAACAAGACATTTCTGAATCATCAATAAAGAACTTAAAATGTGCCTTGAGAACTGTAAATTATTTAATAATATTTTGGAATTACTAAACTGAAAACGCTAATATATATATTTATAAACATGGAACTGCCATCTTTTGACAAAAGATGGCAGAAAAGAAAATGGGCACGAGCGCTGCTCTGTAAAGAGTTTGTTATTTTACATTTGGGTTATTTGGCAAGAGTGACATGTCTAATATTAATTTTCGATACATTTTAAAGTGTGTAAGTAGGAACTATCCGAATAGATGGTGCTACTGGCAGACTGAATAGGAGATAAGAAGTAAAGAAAATTGATTGATTTGGCCTATTTTACTTCGCTTTTCGGCCACTTTTGGACAATCGCGAAAACGAGGATGAGTGATGATGTGAGGAAATTGATAAAGGGCAACTCACACAGGACACCCACACCCATGGCGGGATTCCAATCCGGGGCCCCTGGGGTCGTAGGGGGCTGTATGAACCACTAAAGAGTAGTATTTGGGAGAGAGAGAAAGAAACAGAAAATGGCTGACAGAGAATGAGAAAGAAAGGCAGAAACAAAAAACAAAGGGGGGGAGAGACGGAGAGAAGAAGATAGATAGATAGAGAGAGAGAGAGAGAGAGAGAGAGAGAGAGAGGAAAAGGGATAATATTATACCGCGTTTGGTAGAACCTGTCCCGCTTCCCGCGCTAGGGAGCGCTCAACAGTTTCGGTGTCAATGAGAAACGAGGAAAAAATCGTCTGCTGGGCAGCGAGGAGCGAATGAAAGCCAGAAGAGAGGCGTTTACGTAGACGCTGTTGCGACGTTGCGTATTTTAATTGGCTGCCTGGCTTTGACTTTCCCCAGCACGGAAACTGTTGAGCGCTCCCTAGCGCGGGAAGCGGGACAGGTTCTACCAAACGCGGTATAGTAGCCACGATCAGCCAAGGAAGCAGAACTCACCTAAAATATTTATTCCACCCAACCGAACGAAATTATCTGGTCATGCCAGCAACTTCATCCACATAACTCGGCAAAATCTTCACCATTCACCTAGACTCGTAGAGGAGATTATTTCCGCAACAGCTTTAGCTGTTATGCATTTGAAGCTTCGGAACGAGTCACAACTCTTGAAGCAGCCAATCAACCATGCGAGACGTTGACGTCATCTCAACCCAGAACCTATAGCTAAGCCCGTTGCTCAGGTTCTACACGCCCACTAGGCTCGCTAGACAGATTCGCGCAGTTCGCTGGAGATGTTCAGAACGTAATTCGACTCTACATTGCTCACATTCGCCCCATATAATCAGAGAGCTTAAATACCACAAGAGCGATGCAATGATATGAAAAAATATACATGCAATTTCTTGGTTTCTGCACGGTTTTTCATCCCCCTTCTTGCAAATCATTTGGACATGACTGCACCCTCGAATGCACACTGCTAAGCAAAAGAAAGAACTTGCTGTGGTCAGAACTGAAATCCGTCACGCTTTGATGAGGCACATGCTCTAGACATGACAAGCGAAAAGATACATCCCTTCAAAGTGCATTTTCAGGATTTCTAGATGGAAGGACCAGTGGCGTAGCGCAAGTATCGGTATTTGTCGATTCGTCCATAGATAACATCCGTGGAGTCAAGGTGAAACCGTAAGTTGTGACAAAGTTAGAGAGGATAGACGCAACCAAATTCATCAGAAACGAGGAGGCTGTACGCAAAATATGCAATTCTAAAGTCATCTGACTTTTCGTTTACTTGACCAAGGGTATCTACAGGGATTACTGAGGATAATATCTAAATCAGGGTGTGAAGTGAAGTCATTCAAGACTGGTGGGGGAGGAGGTTCTTAATTTACACACAAACATATGAATTATTATATAATATGTATATGTATTATGTTATTATATACGAAAGTAAATTACTAATGTATGTATTACTACATATATATATATATATATATATATATATATATATATATATATATATGAATTAATTTGTTCATGTATATCAGATATTTATAAAGTAGCAAACTAATTATTTTACCAACTGGTTAAAAATGTCAATAAATGACAAAGAAGTTGAAATGTTTTTTTTTGTTTAGTTTTTTGCTTTCTATTAAAACAAATCAATAAAATTTCATTCTTATATTTGTCCTACATTCTTGTTTTACTTTTATTGAGCATATATTGAGAGAGAGAGAGAAAGAAAGAGAGAGAGAGAGAGACAGAGAGATATATATATATATATATAGAGAGAGAGATAGTGGGACAGATAGAGAGAGAGAGAGAGAGAGAGAGAGACAGAGACAGAGAGAAAGAGAGAGTCGGACAGAGAGAGACAGAGAGAGAGACAGAGAGATAGAGAGTGAGATTGGGACAGAGAGATAGACAGAGAGAGAGAGAGAAGAGAGAGAGAAGGACAGAGAGTGAGAGATAGAGAGAGATAGAGAGTAAGAGACAGACAGAGAGAGAGCAGCAACACTGATGAACACAAGAGACAAACTCTTTATCCTTCGTCCGATATGTGTGTGTTTTTGATATTATCCTTAGTAAGGTACAGTCACCGGCAATAAAAATGGGACACCTAGTCTCTGATATACTCGCTTCTTCTGCAATGTGTGTTGCCTAACTCTACGGCGTCGAGCCGATTTCAAAAGCAACTTTTCAATCGGAAGTTCCTCTATTGTTAGGCAACACAACGCATTGCAGGGTAGCCATTATTTCAGAAACTTGCCGTCCCATTTTTATTGGCGGTGAGTGTACATTTGAAGTCGAAACCAATTGCTGGGCTCCTCCATATCGGGACCGTGTCACCATGCTTTTCAGCCAGTGACGCGACTTCGAATTTTTGTCTGGGGCAGCAAGTAGGCTAACAGGATAAGCGTGCCAACAACATAACATTATTATTATTATTATTATTATTATTATTATTATTAGTAGTAGTAGTAGTAGTAGTAGTATCATAGACATTATTATCCTCGTTAATCACGCAAATAGGGATTACAAGTCGCTGCTAAAGCATTTGTGTTGGAACAAAGGATTTGAAATATACAAACTGTATTTTTGAAAGACATGCCAACACTAAATTGTGTACGTATTCAAAGTTTATTTAATACATACAATGTGTGTGTGTATTGGATGGGATTGATTTGTTGTTTTAAGTCCACTTGATGCACAGTAAGGCTAATTGGGACTGGACCTACAGTTTAAAGTAGGATCCGAACCACTATGAGCCTCCACCAGGAATCGAACCCGGGACCCCTTGATTACAAGGCGACGACGCTACCACTGCGCCATCGGGGAGGCCAATGTGTGTGTGTATACATACATATATTTAAATGCATCACATAATCAATTCATCCATCTCGTAATAAACGAACAGCAAAAAATTACATAAATTGTCTCTAACATGTGCGCGCTCCTATTCCTCAAAACAATTGTTCATGCATTTAAGGCAAAACTGTTGTAGCACCAACAGTCTGAATTCTCGGTCAGAATATTTGGTCTTACTTCTCTCTCTATCTGGTAATTTACAATGCATTACAGAAAACCAAAAAAAGACGAGCGAAGAAAAAAAAAATAGATCCAATTTTTTTTTTCAAATTGAAAACAATATCGATTTAGTAGGGCGCAAATAATTTCACGACAAGTCGTCCGTTTTTAGAACTTTTTTCATTTAGATCGCTCGGCGCCCAGTGTTGACTCCCGACGCTCCCTAGCTACGGTTCTGAACTCGATGAGATTGCTAAAGAAGCTGGCATTGCGAGTGAAGCGAGCAAGAAAATTTTAGGAAATCTATTTTTAATTGCATAAAATTCGAAATCGAGGGGCAATTGCACCCCACCCTCCCCTGCAGGTGCCCTTGGCCGTCTGGAAGAAAAATGCAACAAATAGATGAAATCTAATTGTGTATTGAGTATCCTTTTGTTCTGCTACTCTTAGATTCTGCTTGCCTTGTTTCTCTTCAATGTTTGGGCAAACCCCCGCTAGAATTGCTTTCCGTCCAAGGTTGTGGGGGGGGGGGCAATGCCCCCTCCCTCCTGTGGTTGCGTCACTGTTTTCAGCTATGGTAGATCTGCATGATTTCCACTTGTTATTGCAGGTGGTGTATTCATAAAGGACTTCAATAAAGGAATTTAAACCTCCCGTACAGCTCATGCGCGTTTCCAAGAAAAAATCCACCGACATTATCATTCGAACATTCTTTTTCTAAATGCCATTTGGCTATCGATCATGATTTTCACATTAACCAGTGACAAGAAGGAGCCAATTAACAATCAGCAAGTTGTTCTTCCAACCACTTGAAGAGCTCTCGACATGAATCAGCTCAATTATCCCCATCTTCGAGTGTTTACAGAAAGGACGATCCTCTCAAAGCTCGACTCTCCGTGGTGGAAGCATTCTTCGCTTCCTCGCCCAGCCAGGAAGGCAGGAAATGAATCTTAAAGAAGAAGCCTATTGTGGAGTCGTGAACCTCTTTTGATTCACTTCTGAGGAATGCGATCGTTTTCATTCAGACTCACAGCACGTACTGCTAGCTTCTTTCGTGATTGTTTTCAGTTCAAAACGACGAAAGATGCGTCAAGGTGTGGGGCACACGCCATAACTAAATGCTGAGAGCTCTACACCTGGGCCTCCTAACCACAGGCGCCGATTTCTTCCGATACTTTGGGGGTACCCGAAGCTAAGCAAAGCATAAATGCCGACTTTTAGTTTTCGGGGAAGAGTTTTTTTCAGTAGTAGGGACACACTTGAGAAAACCTTTCAAAACTTGTGATTACCATTAACTACCTCTGAAAACACAAAGGCATATGCCAGAGTGTATTAAACTTTATTAACTGGACAAAAATTTAACATTATTTTGATTATATAATTAGGCCTATGCAAACCAATACTTTATATACTACTTGCTGATTTCCCGGCGTTGCCCGGGTATTTATTTATCCCAATCTTCTATTAGACAGGAAAATAATGAATTATAACTATAGTGTAAAATGTAACTAATTTCATTTACAGGTATTGAAAAATATAAGTACAGTATACAAATTATAAAGTAATCAAACGTCTCGAACGCCTAGAACAATTTCAACCAAACTTGGTACACATGCGAAAATTGCAATCGTAAATGCCACCAATTAGCTTAGCGACACCGAAAACTATGGATTCGACACTAATGTAGGTCATTTTATTTTTCACCCTCCCCCTCACCCCCCATGCCGATAGATGATAAACTTGGAGTTGAACGGCATTGGGAGTGTCACTATTCATCTTAGCGACCCCGAAAACTATGGATTCCACACTAATATCGGTCGTTTTAGATTATTTTTACATGTCACGTCTTCCCACCCCCACCCCTAGGGGTGCCAGGGGTGTCTCACCCCGCAGTATTTCTTTTCAGATTGTAAGTCATATGTGTACAGTGGGATCCATGAGTATTACCGTGCAAATTGTCCATGACTATTTTCATTAATATTTCTCTTACACCCGATGTGTTTTTAAGCGATGGATTTTTATGTATGCTGGTGAAAAAGTTGTCAACAGCTTGTTTTGAGTTTTCTTTTAATTCTTGAAGCTGTTATTGGGTCAAATAAAGTGCTCGAACATGGTGACGGACAATTTGCACTGTAATACTCATGGATCCCACTGTACCAAGTTTGGTAAAAATTGCTCCAGGCGTTCGAGAGTTATGCCGGAACAAACATACACACATACATCCATTTATATATATACATAACATTTATATATATATATAACCAACATCAATAGCAATTCGTAGGCTAAGAACAGCGTTTCCCTTTGTGAAACATTTAAATAGTCCAGAAGCCGTTGTTGGTCTCTTTCTTCATAAGTTCAAGAGCATAGAGAACAAATCCATATTACTGTTAGACGAGCAAGGCATCCTGTTTATTCTGAATTCACTGTGTTCGAAATATGACACTCAGCAATGCTGGACACTAAATACTCAACTGGGTGATAGATAAGACTCCCCATTGTTGATATGCCCATTCACTTCAGAAAAGAATCCTGCGTGATTTACCGCCTCTTTGTATGCAAAGTTCCTGTGTGCAAAAGTTTTATTATCGTAAATAGATTAAATAATTCGAATTAGAAATCTGAGGAAATATGAACTTAATCCTCAACTTTGAAATTTTCACCACACAAATAATATCTTTTCCCAAAATAGATAATGTTGAAACTCATACATTGGACCCTTTATAATGTGGGCCCAAGCGAGGGAAGGAACAGTTGAATTCTCATGATGAAGTCCAGCAGAGAAAAAAGAAGAAACCAATTCTACATACGAAAAAGCCCTTGAAAAACATTGGTGGACTCAAACACTTGAGACATAAGTTCACAAGAAACTCACAAGGACAAACCCATGTATTATGATATCATGCACACCAACTATGTATCCACTTATTTTCTTTAAAAAATAATAATGATTTCCTGATTTCAATAAGCACTCCACCACGAATCACAATAACAAATAATAATAATAATAACAACAACAACACGACAAATTATTGGATGGGCTCGAGCTCCACGGGCCCACATGAGTTGGCGCCACTGTACGAAAGTGCATTATGACTAGTAAAATTATACGAACAGTTACCGTCTACCTTTATACTAAATCGATAGGTATATATTTGGGGCTACAGGTATGCGTAATCATTAGAATAAGCAGAAATCGCTTAACATAATTTCAACATTAGTTGTTTATCATTTTCCTGCATCCGCGAAGCGAATAGGGACCGAGACCTAAAAGAAGGCTCTGAATGTTAAAATATTATAACAGAAAAATGAAATAACATTACCTAAAATGAATAAAAATCACTTAACTGTTCACTTGTATATGAAACTCCACACTGGATTTTTAGGTGGGGGTTCATTGCTACTTACAAAATGCATGCTGCACACATAATGATGTTTGGTATAAATCTTCCACACGCATTTAACCACTTTTCACGGTTGCTGTAAAGATTCGAGAAAGATAAAAAGTAGACATTCTTCGTATGATCACAATAATCATACCTTGAATCGCTTCGATAAAAACTATACGCACAATTCTTACCCGGCATGTTTTCAACACAGGGTCTGATCTGTTTGCTGAAAATCTGGCGATGGGAGTGATTTCGCGCAATGAATTGTGGGGAAAGTTGTTTGCTGAATATCATCAATTAAATTTCTTTTGAAGAGGGGGGCGAGGACCCAATAAAAACACTATGATGATCTTAAGAAGAACATTAATACACGCTGTTTGTTTGTTTTCCCTTTTAGACGGTGGTGGCGCTACTGAACGACCTCTTTGATTAATATTTCAAAGTTGCAACGTTCTGGAATAATAGTATCCAGGTGTAGGAAGCATACTTGATTTACTTTACTTCTATTCCAGATGATGAAATATAATATTGGGAAGTTGTGCAAAAAGAGTTCGTTCAGTGGCGCCGCCATCGGATACGAGAAGAAACAACTCCTAAAAGTACACACGATAGGCCATGCCATGACCAATTTATATTTACAGGTTTCCTTTCCATTTCGTGTATAAAACGAATTTATCTTTGAAGTACAAGCAAATTGCATTTATACAAGTTGAAATCGGTGTCAGAAACATTCGTGCCTGTGCACATGCAATACATCGTTCCAGCTACGGTGCCTCTTTCACCATTGTGCCCTGTGCACCGAAATGCGAGCCATGCCATACTTACTCATTTGATATGTAGTCAAGGCTCTCCGGTGAAAAAGACGCCCACTTGTTGGCAACACTGAAAGGAAAGTCAAATGATAAACATCACTGGAAGTGTACATCAATGACATGTCTCGGATATATTGAATATGCCTCTCTCTGGGAAGCAACGAAACAAAAGACTGAGAATAGTGTATTGTTTTGTGATATAAATAGGAATGTTTTGTGATCCTTGAAATAAGCTTCCATGTGTTTTTCCACGGTGCCACCGATCATATGCCAGAGCCGGAGAAAGTAATACTTCACTTTTCTGTACTTGGATCATCAGTCAAGTCTTATCCAAATTACATAATTGTAACCGTACTTCGTTATTGTACTTGCGAATAGTTGATAAATACAGAACTGGATGACTTATTTTCCAGGACGAAACATAGTTCGTTGCATATAAAGTTATACTTACTGGGAAAACATGGACCATATAAGCCCAGAACAGATGTGATACTAGTGTAAACAGCAAATTGTACAAATTATTTGATGAAGTAAGAGTACAGCGTTACTTGGAAGCAAAGAGCAACGGTAACACGTTACTGTTATTTTTTTGAGTAACTTATTCAATGCTGCGCAAAAATAATTAGAGGGGATGAACTTTCAGCAGCACAAGGATAGTAAAATTTTAATAGGTAGAGACCGTTAATAATAATAGTAATAACTATTACTTGATGTTAATGATTATGTTTGTAAAGGGTTACTAATTGTTATTATTATTGTTAAACATTTTACTGTTAATCAATTGTAAGCAATCTCATTGTATATAACTGACTCGCGTACTTTCGACGTGGCCAAGGCCACGTCTTGTACGCTCGCATGCGTGACCTTCGGCCAATTTGTGGGCGTAATGATATTATAGATGGGATAAAATGTCTGCATGTTTTATTGGATGTAGGGGTTCACTAATTTTAAAAGTTTAAAAAGTAACTTTGTGTGTGTATGGGCTCTAATAAGGCACAAATATTCAAAGCATTATTGTCTATTTTCTTAATAATAAACTGAGTAAGTAATAACCGTTTCAAGATTATTAGCTGATGTCTTGCATAAACGAATTCAATAGCGACACTAAATTGGAAATGCAATATTTACGTCTTTTGTCATTTTCACATTTTTAAACGTAATTGGAAAATTATTGTCTTCCTTTATTTCCCTCAAATTCCTGCCTTGCCTCTCTAATAAATTCTGACGCTTGAATTTTGAAATACGAAAAGTCTAGCATATTTCACTTACAGTAGTTTTCGGGGTGATAATAAACTTTCTTTAAGTTCCTTAACAACGTCCGTTTCCATGGTGAACAACAAGTACCGGAAACTCTCTAAATATTTGTTTGTTATTATATCTCTAAACATTTAATTAAAACAACCACGATGTAAATATATTCGCATTGAGTTTACTAATATAAGTACCTATACGTAATTGTACCTGGGCTGAAACTGCTTATGTAGTAGATGTCACCCTTGTTTGAAGCACCTTTTCTAACCAAAAGTTGATTCATCTTTTGTTGATCTGTGAGAAATATAATGTATCTCGACAATAAAGAATTGAAGGAAACAATGTGTGCAAAAGAAATGCCCGTGGCAACGGTTGCTAAGGACGTGAAAAAAGGGCATTTTCACCCTTAAGGAAGGGCAAAGTGAGCGATTTCTTAATTTTCTCGGCCTTTCGGGACGATTTCATGGGGGGTCGTAATCGGGCATTTTTCGCCTCCGGGGCTTCGTTCATGGAGAACATTTATGTCAGTGAGTCAGTGAGTGAGTAGTGGGATTGGGGCTTTATATATATTGGATATCAATATGCTCATATGAACAACATTATTAATATTCATTATATTTAGTGTAGGACTATATTCATACTTGTATTTCCTAATTTTGAAAAAAATCATGTGTGAATTTTCACTTTTTGAGACTATATACAATTAATTATTGCCAACTATAGTAAATTTTGTCCGTAACAAATGGTTAGGTTATAAAAAGAAAAACATTATTGTAATTGAAAAATATGTGCCCAACCATTACAAATAACCCATACATAAACATTTTCAAAACTCTACCAGGTAACATAATGTAATGATTAATTGTTGATTTTATTATGATGACGCAGTGGTAGCGTCGTCGCCTTGTAATCAAGGGGGTCCCGTGTTCGATACCCCGTGGAGGCACATAGTGGTTCGGATCCCACTTTAAACTGTAGGCCCAGTCCCAATTAGCCTTACGGTGCATAAAGTGGACTTAAAACAGCAACTCAATCAATCAATCAATCTATTATTAAGTTAATGCAAAAATGTATACTAAACCAATGAAAGGGGCATTAAACCGTACCCTCGAATACAGCCATGACGTTGTTATATACTGACATGAATTTTGCGAAATAGAGAAGAGTGTCTTTCCGAACCGGATGTAGCTATCAAATGTTACAGCAGTTACTAGCTGAGAGAGGGAGTGGGGATGCGGTAGGAGGTTGTGATCACCGATACAAACCTTGCTAATGTGATCACGAGTTGCAAAATGACTAACACATCCCAAAGACCCTCCTTGTTCGAGAAATGACAGCTAAGCAAAGGTAATTTGGTGCTAACAGGCGGGCGTGCGATAGGCAATCCCCTTTTCAGTTTCCTCGAATGCGACCCAACTACAAACCAGAACGTAGGATGGGCGAAGAGAAATTGAAAAAAACTTCTCAAAGACGTTTTCAATTTAAAACCTAACACGGGGAGGCGTCCCAAATAGCGCTGGCCTAGAACTTAACATTCCTTCGTCACACCCACGACATCCAAAGTCACTTAGGGAGAAGGATTATCCATCTGACGTCATCCTCGGGCAGCTCATTTGGGGAATGTAAGTACCTGGGTACGCTCAACGCGGGTGCTGCCTAAAAGCATGTCTGACGCAATCCCATTTTCTGCGGCGACAGTGAATCACTTGGTTTGGAGGGCAGGCGGAAGGAGAGACATACCTTTACACGGGTCTTCCTGTCGCTTCTTCCGTGACAGTTCTTTTGGACTTTCCTTCTTGACTTTCTTGCATGTTCAAAAACGAGATCAGGCCACAAACATCGATGGAATACATTAAAACTACAACGGCGACCGAATTTTTTTCCCCGTGTTCTTCTGCCTCTTTACGTCCAATTGGGAGGATGAGCCTTGGGGAGATTTCAGACAGCAGCGGATGGCGACAAGCGTCAAGGGACCCTTCAGTCTAATGCAGGGTTGTTATAGGTCCAGAAATTTTAAACAAATTCAATTGCGGTCCAGGAGAGAAAATCAGCAAGCGTAAATGGGTTCTGGACGGTGAAGAACCTTTATATCTATAAAGTAATTTCAATTCGGTCCAGGAACTTTTCTTCCGGATCAATTTAAATAGGGTCCAAGTTCCGTATTGACATGATTGATTGATTGATTTGGTGTTTTAAGTCCACTTTATGCACAGTAAGGCTAATTGGGACTGGACCTACAGTTTAAAGTGGGATCCGAACCAACCGGGTATCGAACCCGGGACCCCTTGATTACAAGGCGACGACGCTACCACTGCGCCATCGGGGAGGCCACCGTATTGACATGAAACAATACGCAACTTGGACCTAATCTAAATTGTGCAAGAAAAATGTTCCTTTCCTGTTACGGAACCCAATAGACTCCGTTAACAATCCCAGGGTTGGGTTTAAGGTCCAGGAATTTAAAAATCACTTTTCCGTCCGGGAGAGAAAATCTAGAACGTAAAAACCTTTTTGTATTTCAATTCGGTCCAGGAACCCTTTTTTTTTTCGGATCAATTTAAATACGGTTCCGGAACCTAAATTGTGCGAGAAATAAGGTCCTTGTTTTGTTGAGGAATCCAAAAGAACCCATTACATTTTATGGGATCCTGGAACTTTAACAACCCTGGTCTAAAGCAAAACAACCACCGCGCATGCACGAACAGCATACCGAGACGACACGATGCACGCCATTGAGAAAACGACGCAGAGATTGTCGTTTCGCTTCGGTTTGAAAATATGCATTTATTACTGAGGCTGAGGGTTCGCTTCCAAGCGACACGTATCGCTTCGGTCTGCAGTTCCATTAAATTAGACCAACTTCGTCAGGAGTCGAACCCGGAACCTGCAGACTTCTCCCGATATTGGAAGTTTGCTACCGGATAATTAATTGGAATAACTATGATAGTTGTTTGTCCAAAGGTCTACAAAACACGCTTCTTCTATTAAAAGCTCCTTTTGCCATTGGTATTCTCACATTGACTTCCTGAATTCAGTTTCCAAATCTCTTTGAAAGTAACGTACACCACTAACAATAATACACTTACAATACGAATACGAAAGAAACTAAATTTTCCTGAAAGTAATTTCAACTGAGTTACTTTCTAAAATAAATGACTGTAACTCAAAGTTAAGTTTGGAACCAAGTAATTGGAACTTAATTACTTTTAAAGATTATCTCCTGAACTAACTAACTAACTAACTCTCTAGCCTTCTTAAACCCGAAGGTTCATGGCTACAGCAACACAGGCCTTCCATTTGTCCCTATCTTGAGCAAGATCTCTATATACTCTTTTTCATTCCTACCGATTTCCTTTAGGTCCATCTCAACGTTGTACCTCCATCATCGTCTTGGCCTTCCTACAGGTCTCTTACCATCAGGTATCCCAACAAGAATCCATTCGTGCCACATGGCCTGCCCACCTAAGTCTTCTTGATTTAATCATTCTAATAATATCTGGACATGAATACAAATTATGTAGTTCTATGTAACCTTCTCCACTCACCTGTCTCCTCATCCCTTTTAGGTCCAAATATTTTCCTAAGGATCTTATTTTCAAATACTCTCAATTTATGTTCGTCTTTCAATGTAAGGGACCAAGTTTCACACCCATATAATACTACAGGCAAAATTACAGTTTTGTATATTTTAACTTTTAGTTTCTTAGATATTAAACGAGAAGACTGAACACTGTGAAATATATAATTTAAACTATCAATCATTTTAACGGTGGTCTAAGTTCCCCTTGCACATTTTCCGTACGTCTATGCTTATATTAAACGTTTTCATGTTATCGAAACAAATTACGTCCAGTTCATAATTCAAAGAATAGCTTTCCTTATAGGTGCAACCCAACGTAAAACTCGAAATAAAATATACCAACCACGTTAGTCAAACTTGACTGAATGTACTTTCACTGTTGACAACACGTTTAAATTGTAATAAAAAAGACAACACGGAATAATAAACAGGAGGAAGACAAAAAGCGCATGTCGTATCTAACTGCCGTGCAATTCGAGACGATTTCATGCTCGGAACAGGAAACGTGCATGGAAGAAAATCAAAATATTTCCGAGGTCGCAATCGAGAGACTCTCACGGTAAGTAAGTTAACGGCTTAACTGCATCATGCATTTCCGCTTAAGAGGGCATTAAAATCAGCGGCAGCGTTTTGAGAGGCAAAAATTTTAGCAAGGAGGTAAAACAATTGTCTCTTTTCGTAAGAAGGGTTCAAAATCTAATTTTGTAATCATTGCTAAATCGTTGCACATAATTATATGTAAAGAAAATAACCAATATTGTCCTAAAATTAACACTCGATACTTTCAAGAGATCCAGTAGATTGTATGGATTCTAAACTCGCTTTCGAACACTGCGTATAAGAGACAGTGTTGCCACATCGAGGGGGAGACAGTGTTGCCTCATGGAGGGAAATATCCCTATGCGAAGGGAAATTTGAAGATATCAATCTTATAACGGTCAAATATTGAGTGACAAGTAATTAATCTAATTGCCCGTTAGTAGGAATTAATTGCAATTGGTAATATTAATATCCGTCGCGAATACAGGTGTCTAGCGAACTGTCTTAGCCAGCACTAGCTTGCTCAAACACCGTTTTTCGCCCGAATTCGGATTTACATGCATTCTTATGGGAATAGCGAGAAAAATGCAACTTCTAAACCAATGGACCGAATTAGATGAGATTTCAACCAGCGGAAGAACACATCATCAAAGTACTGATTCCAAGATTTGAGCCTAATCAGAACAGAACTACGGGAGTTATGAATTATTAAAGATTCATCGCTATATTGAAAGGGAGACGCTACCCTACTGAGTTGTCCTTGCTTTTCGTGACGGAATACAATAGCGGAAGATTTAACCTAATCTCTGCGCGAGGGGCTGCTACCAGAGGTTAAGGACCGGAGTGAGCATAGACCAGGATAGGAGGACAACGGTCAAAGCACCAGAAACAATAAACAAGCACCTGATCATAGAGGGTTGAGCGTCACTACGTTCAAATCTGGAATAAAAGGGATGATTTGGAATAGCGAGACACAGTTTTGCCTACAATCGCCACCGGAGTGTGAGCTACGCGCGACCGAGCTGTGGGTTGCAAGCGGACCCGAGGTCTGGATTTGTTTTTCCTCGAGTGAGTGTTTCAGAGCCATGGAGTAGAGCAGAATAGAACCAGGGGGTCGTTCTCCCCCTCGCCGTCAACGCATCCGTGCACATACGTGTGGTTATGTGAGAATAACGCCAGACACGTCCACCCGTGTCAATCGTCCGAAACATCGTCCAAAGTAGTGAAAGTTAATAACATTTGATATCCATGTGAAACCGCGAATGGCTAATCGCGTATGTTCGTCTCATCGCCCAAGTCACGTATCTGTACTTACGAGTGACCGCGAAGAACTGACCTATTATTGCGCAAGTTGTCGTATGGAGTCGACAGTGGGCGTGTACTGTCCTGGACGTCCCTGCGAAGTGAACGAGTGAAGCCAGGATCCGATGATGCCAGATGGAGCTGCCGACTGACCCACTTTCGCCAACCAGGATAACCGCGAGGTGCAACAATGGAGCGTGGAGGCCTTCCAAAACTGTAGGACCACTTTCACCCAACCCAGGTCAGAGGGAATGCAGCGAAGGTAAGATCCAACCATGTGCGTGTGTGAGAAAGATGACGACTATCTACCGCGAATCTGCGTAAATTAAATCATTGCATAACTTAAATCAGTGCTATGGCATCCCTAGGCATCGGTATTCCGACGGAGTAATCAATTTAAAGATGAGAGTTTATGTTAACAGCAAACAATAGTTCATTGAATATATTTATACCTTCAGAAAAGATAGAAGGGGTTCGCACAAGGAACAATTATTCACTTTATGCTTAAAATCCTAAACGATAAATTGTAAAAGGCAATGTAGCCAAGACATAGCAAGAGTATGGTCAAAGTAGTAAATAATCTAACCTTTGTATTTGTCATATTGTCGCAATATGCCATAGAATGAGAGAATGAATGTGAGATCGAGTGAAAGAGGGCAATATGTAATGTCTATTTATCTGTGCTTTAATATATGTGTATATTCAGAAACACCGTAGTATTATGTAACGTCATTTCAGGTATTTAAAATCATATCCTCCTAGGTTTATTCTCGGTAACTCCGACTGTTAGGCACTTATCCTGACCGTATTATAATTCATGTGATGCTTAATTCGCCCAGCAGGTGAGGCGAAAGATTCTTCGTTGTTGTGTTGCTAAGCTCAGTTGAGTAAGTCCAGTTGAGTTAATTAGTTAGTTATTAAATTAGCAGCCCGTAACAATCTCGTATATTAGATTCAAGTGTTGTTGAAGTCTACAATACATTTCTTTCTCTTTTTTTCGTGTAATTTATTATACTACAAAACGAAGTATTGTTAAATTTTTACATTTGACTCAATGCTAAATATTTTAGTCCTCCGACATTACAGTTGTGTTATTAGTAGACCTCGGATTTTTAGGTTCTAAAAAGTGTGCTTTTAGGTTCCTAAAATAGGCTCTAAAAATCCTAAAATAGGCTCTAGAAATCCTAAAATAGGCTCTAAAAATCCTAAAATAGGCTCTAGAAATCCTAAAATAGGCTCTAGAAATCCCAAAATAAGCTCTAGAAATCCTAAAATAGGCTCTAGAAATCCTAAAATAGGCTCTAGAAATCCTAAAATAGGCTCTAAAAATCCTAAAATAGGCTAAAAATCCTGAAATAGGCTCTAGAAATCCTAAAATAGGCTCTAAAAATCCTAAAATAGGCTCTAAAATCCTAAAATAGGCTCTAGAAATCCTAAAATAGGCTCTAAAATCCTAAAATAGGCTCTAGAAATCCTAAAATAGGCTCTAGAAATCCTAAAATAGGTTCTAAAAATTTTAAATTAGGCTCGAAAAACCCTGAAGTAGGTTGCAAAAAAAACTTAAGTTGGTACAATCCTGAAAAAGACTGATTAGATACAATCGTTAAAAACAAAATTGTACAAGAACCGTAATATCCTAATATTAATTTTCTAAACAAATTTTCATTTCTTTATATCATTTTCAAAATTATCTACAAATTATTATAATACTACACTTGTGCTGTTAGCAAGAGTTACTTGTTGATATGAAAAATGAATCATGTATGTATAATTTGCTGCACAATATCAGGGTGGCTACTCACTTGGAATTCCTTGAATTCCGGGAAATATGCGTGAATTATTGGCTCTGGAAATTACTCATGAATTTTGGCAAGACATGAAATAAGGTACAAGCGGATGTTTTCTCTATTAATTTTTTTCTCCGTAGACGTGAAAAATTGCAACTTTTATTAATCCAAATCCCATTAAATGTATACATGTTTGTAAATGCCCTTAGGCAAGTTTCTCTCAATTAATTTTATTTTTTATTTTTTTAGGACGAAAAAGAAAACTACATGGTAAATACAACAAAATTTTCTCAATCCTTTATTTTTGTGTGTGTGTGGGAGGTGGAGGGGGTGAGAGTCGGTAATACGTAAGGCTGGGATAGAGAAAACATCTGCTTGTATCCATGAATATTTGGAAAGTTCGCCTTGAAATCCAGGAATTATACTTGAATTTTATCATGGTCCTCGTGACCACCATGAATCTTCTTGCATGTTGTCCACACTCAAACTCCGCCTTTTGTCTGTGAGGATCATTTCATGTGCTGAAAATTATCTTTCAACAGAAACATAGTCATTGGTGCAAATTTCAATGCTGAAACGTTTCTTCGCAGATCAGAAGTTTGCTCTTTGGACTATGCTGGCAGTAAAGATGCAGGGGTAAGAAGAAGGGGGAACTGCCCCGTTTAATGGCTGCCACTGTGTGCAACTGACAGTGGCGTCAGACATTTTGTTTTGTTTAGAGCTTTGTTAAACATCATATACTTGGAGGGAGAGAACTCGACAGAAATCATGTTTCAAACACGCCAGTCATTGAATTATTTCACCATCAAACCTAGTAAATACCTCTGTGAAATATAAAAATCCTTTAAAACCTAAAAAATATATAAAAACCTAAAAAAATGGTTTAATTTAGGCACATAAACCTAAAATAGGTTCTAACAAGCAAAATTGGTTATTTTAGGCACTATAAAACTTCGTCAGTTGGTACGTTTTTTATTGAAATGCTGATATAACTTATTTCTTATTAACCTTCAAAGGATAAAATAGGTTAAAAACCTAATATAGTTATTAGTTATATTTCAGATAAGGTAAGGGGCTCGACAACGTATAATGTGACGGGTGCAAAATAGCCTAGGTGCTGACGAACCCAAAATTTTATATTCAATCAATCAAAGTGTACAAATTGATATCATAAATCTTCAAATAAAAGAAAACAATTAAAAATTATTGCACTCTCTCCTAACAACTTGTTCGCTCCTCTTTTGCCATGTCTTCTTCTCATCCTAGCCTCAAAACAAAGAAGCGACGACATGAATGTGCATGCGTTAATGATAAAAACGGATGGCGTATTTACAAACCCGATAGTGCTGCAGAACCAGAGATATATAAAGCTTTCTTATTGGCTGTGTGCACCGGAAGTGTTTATGTTCCGTGTCCCTTGTTCCTTGTTTCTTCGTATGGAAAAATAAGACTCGTGATTATATAGTAATAAAGTTTGTAATCAGATTGTCGAAATTATGTTAAGAAATATACGTTTATAGAATAAATATAATGTTTAAAATGATATACGTTGAACATGCATAATTTTCTCAATTGTCATTGGTAGTTACAATATTCCCACTGATGTGACTTTAAAAAGAAAAATCATTCACTTCAAGATGAGTTCTGATTTCTGTCTTCTAAAACATTGATTTAAATAATTGTGCTAAAATATCAACCTTTATATAGTATAAATGTGTTTCTTATCTTGTTGGGATGGATATCTGAAATCTACACTGTTAATTTGAACCCTGCCATCTAGCGTTACCTTGAAGGAACGCTGCATTAACTTCCGGAATGGCAGCCAATCAGAAGCCAAATATCGCTGGAGGTTCTGCAGTACTATAGGGTTTGTAAATA
Organism: Lepisma saccharinum; assembly: GCF_977018435.1. Lineage (NCBI taxonomy): Eukaryota > Metazoa > Arthropoda > Insecta > Zygentoma > Lepismatidae > Lepisma > Lepisma saccharinum. The sequence goes on from NC_139253.1 coordinate 7,177,603, forward strand.
CGCAAACGGATGTGTCTTTTTTAAAAAAAGAGACAAGACAGTTATATTTTATCGTTGGAATACTCAAAATTTTACGATTACTTCTAACAGCGGTATTCGGGAGATCCAGTAACTAAAGTATTCGCCGCCAGTGAACAATTTAGCAATTTCGTAACTCCTTCTTCTTACCTCTACAGCGAAGCACACACAGCAGAAAAATCAGAGTAAATACTCACCTACAAAGAAGAAAAATAAATTATTAATGTCTCAATCAGTTTAACCTAAGTAACGAACAATATGCAAATGTTCACAAATGTAACTATCCATGCAGAAAATGCTTGTTTTTATCTTTTTGCATGACTACCATGTATTTTTCATGAAGGTCTGGTTGTGAAAAAAGGTTATTTTGCGTACGTCAGCAATCTTGTCATTTACACCGTGAAAAGACAAGAGGACACACTTCCTTCAAGGAATTAAGCGATCGTATAGTCAGTGAGTGGAGTAGTTAGATAGCATTTTCAGTAAAAATCACAGATCTGTCGTAGGTTCGATTCCCACCACCGCCAAAATGAAAGTGTTCCCCTGAACACTTGTTTGAACAAGTGTAAGCAAAAGAAAGGAAAACACTAGTCAATGGATAACGTGTCCTCCTGTTTCGCCTTATTGCGTTTTCACCTCCCCCAATAGAATTTCAAATGATTTATGTGACACTAACTTTCTAAGTCGAAACGGGACATCCCATTTCACCTTATCCTGTTTTGCCTTACACACAAAAAAATTCCCACCTGGGAATATTATCAACTTGAAGGGTAATTCATAATGGGAGCGCAGAGCTTGTGATGTTGCCTACCTTGACTCCCATTGTCCTGTCGGTTAGGTTAGGTTAAGTTAGGTTAGGTTAGGTTAATAATACATTAATAATAATGACCTTTCATGTCGATAATATTCCCTGGTGGGAAATGTTTTGTGTGTAAGGCGAAACAGAATAAGTCGAAATGGGATGTCCCGTCTCGCCTTAGAAAGTTAGTGACACATAAATCACGCGATATTGTATTGGGGGAGATGAAAACGCAATAAGGCGAAACGGGCCGTAATCATGGATAATATCCGATGAACAATGCATGTACCGGGTGGCCAGAATAAAAGTTACCCAACTCAGAGCCCTCTGTAGCCTGTTTGAGGCATCGTAGAACTCGGAAATTTGGTGAATCCACTATTCAGACCATAGGGAAGAAGATGGCGATATAAAATAGTTCAATTTTCCTCCACCAGGTTGAAATGTGGCGCTGTACTTCCATGACGGGATGTAATAATGACGTAAACTGCTCCAATTGGTTATGGATTTGCCTTTACTTTGCAATCTTCCAATAAACGAGAGATTATTTTCTCGCAACTTCCAGCCACTAACAAATGTATTTCTAATTAATAACTCAGCTAAATCACTTAACGTGAGTGCTGAACAAAAGTTCGTAAGTGATCACCATGCCATTAGATAAGAAAGAACGTACATTGCTGGTGAAGTTGTTTTATCAGAACGGTAGTAATAGTGCAGCTGCACTGCGAGGTTATCGTCATGCGAAAGGACTTCGAAAGGGGCCCATGACGACGCATTATTACAGCGCCACATTTCAACCTAGTGGTGGAAAATTGAACTATTTTCTTTTTTTATCGCCATCCTCTTCCCCATGGTCTGCATAGTGGATTCAAAACCAAATTTCAGGATTCTACGATGCCTCAAACAGGCTACAGAGGGCTCTGAGTTGGGTAACTTTAATTCTGGCCACCCGGTATGTGGTGAAGAACAGGTTTTCCCAGAGAAAACTGATGCACAATGACCGTACATAAATTGCCACTGTATACCAAGTGCTATTTGTTTTTCTTATTGGCCCCAGGGTCTCTAAGGGTATCTCTGATAGAGTAGTGGCTAACGCTGTCGCCTTGTAATCACATGGGTCCCGGTTTCGGTCAGCGGTGGAAAGGCATTTTGCACAGTGTTTCGGATGTCACTTTAAACTATACTCTGTCTCGGTTATGTGTAGAGCAAAGAAACGAAAGCAAGCCTGTGCAACAAGTGACGCGAGACGGCTCCACCAATGAACACATGGGAGTGAATGGGATTGCGTGGAAGGGGGGAGAGCGAATGTTTGTCACCAGCTTTTGGAGCAGCGTGCTTCGCTCTGCCCACTCGATTTCCTCCCCTTCTCTGCCGCTATGTGCGGCCTTGCTCCAGAGATAACCTATCTGAGCACAATATGAACTTTAGTTAAAAAAGAACAAAACAGGATCGCAAAGATAATGAGGTAATATCCGAATCACTTGGATGTGTGAAACGAACCCGCGACCACTTTGATTACAAGGTCTTGATGCTATTTGGGCAGACACCTTCTTGCTTGACATTTATCTTACTCATATAATTTCTCACTTACTTCCTCCTTCACGGATTCCTTCCTTCTTCAGAAATCATTAATACTCTTTCTACTAACTTCTGATTGCTAAGAATGAAACCCAATACTTTGCATTACATTAGAGAAAGCAGCAGCTGTCCATTAGCAGGAGCGCCATGTCCTCTTTCGGTAGAAGTTGGACGATCTCCCTTCACGATGGACCTCAAGGTCGTTTCCAAAGAAACGATGGGATTTCCCGATCGTTCACGATTTTGCAAAACTCTTCCCACATGATTAAGACATGCGGGAAAACAAACAACCAAGGTTAAAGATACTTTCCTTGCCACATACTTGTGCCAGAAAACGAAATGGGGCTGTTTAGTGGCAAATTTTGCCGACGGAGGCGCTACGGTAGCATAGTGATTCGAGGTAGCTTTGTGAACGGCAATCGCTTGTATCATTGCAACAAGCAGTTTTCGAAACTGAAACTTGACACAAAGGCCGGTCGAACACGGTACTTAACTCAGTCTCCCAGAATCGTTGCTTGACTAGGCACCAAAGAGAGTGAAACGCAAATAAAAACAATAGAAACCCGACGGACAGAGATAAAAGAAGCGAGATATGCTGTGATGTGCGTCTACGCGTAAGCAACGATAATCTACATTCTACACGTACATTATATACGTACATGACGAAATCCATGTAAACAACATGGTGAAAGGTAGCAAAGAGCGCTGTGGAAGTAAAACAAAATTATACTGCGTATCAGTTGGTAATGTGTGAGAAGAAACTTTCATAGTCTTCCTTGCAAATTCGAACAATTTCTCACCTAGGAAAAAACATAACATAGGAAATATTCTAGTGTTTTATAAGAAAAAGACTACTTTTTCCCTCACGACTGCCATCTGTTGCTTTCTTTTGCATACTATCTTCTTCCATAGTTGATGATAGAAAATAAAAGAGAAATTTTATTGTAAATAGGATTCTTGTCAGTTCGTTAGGAACCAATATAGTTGAAAATGTCACTTTGCTTTCATGAAAGCCTTGAAAACTAATTTTAATGTACTTTACATTGTCTACGTAGTCTATGTAAACTACAACCCAATGTAATCTACGCGTAGATTACGTGTAGACAACGCATGTAGACGTAAACTTATATTCTACGGCATATCACTGGAGATATGTAGAGAAGGAAGGAAATAAAAGAAAGTAAAGAGAGAGAAATAAAAGATATATGAGATGTAGAGAGGGAGAATACAACAAGCGAGAGAGGAATTAAATAGAAAGAGAGAGAGAGAGATAAATGATACGACAGAGTTACAGAGGGGGAAAACGAGAGAGAGAAATGAAATAGAGGGAGATAGAAAAATCTGTGATATTTTTATTTTTGTTATTTAGCTTTGCATTTATGCCACTTTTGGCTAACCGCGACGATGAGAATGAGAGATGATTATATGAAATTTATGAAAGGACACACACGTCCAGGCCGGAATTGGAAGTAGATCATTTAACGCCCTCGGTCACCAAGCCGCGAAGAAATATAAGAAACGAATGACAAAGAGAAGAACAGTTTGAGGCAGTTAAAGAGGGAAGAAGAAATACAATCACGGGGGAAAAAAAATAAAAATAAGGAAAACTTTTTTCCATATTTCAGGGGACCCTCCCTTAACCTTCCTAGTGCGTGCCCATGCACTGCAGCGTTACATATAACCAAAGTCGAAGAATGTGTTCACATACACGTTGGGGGTGAGGGGTGGAGCTGCCTTTCTTCCTGCTCCCCTCTGCCTCCCTTGTTTCGGAGCTTCGGAGCCATTTGGCAATGTCGAAGAGACCTCAGCTTCAAGTTGTGATAACCTTACTTTCCGATCAACTCTCCCACCTATATTTCTCAAAACGAACTAATTGTAATTCCGACAGTTTTCGCAACATGCAATCTGAAGCACGATTCTCACACCAAAAGGTCCCTTCACCTGCCCAGGAACAGCAGAATGCATATTTCACCCGTCTCAAGGAAGTGGCGTGTATCTCTCTTATCTTCAGAAGGCATACGGTGGCTGTGAACAACGAACACTGAATTCACACACAGCGAATTCACTTCCGGTGTGTTAATAGGAGTCCCTTTTGTAAACGTGTACGAGAAATTATGGCACACAAGACAGATTTTTCCTGTGGTGCATGAAAAATACACACAACGAAAGCAACGTTTTAAAAAGAGACAAACGTTTCTTGGAAACAAAAATTTTTATGATTTACATGTCCCATGAAATGCGTTAAATAGGGCTTCTGCTAATGCTGTAGCCTTGTAATCAAGGGGTACCTGATTCCAGTGGCGTAGAAAGGAGTGAGCGAAGTGGGCGACCGGCCGGGGCCTCGCGCCTGACAGAGCCTGACGTCCAATACAAAAAAATGTGATCAATAGAAGTGAGAAAAAATATGGAAAATGCTAATTTTTGTGGGCAATAAAAGTCTGTTTTTATCTGACTTTAAATTCTAGTTAAACGTTATATACGTCAAATAAGGGGCTTAACATACAGCTTAAAGGGCCCTGAAAACAGTAAAAATTATTGTCGTATTTCTCATGTGAAATATGAGATATTTGTAGTAATTTATTATTTTCTTGAATAAAAAGCACTTCGTATTTTCCTTTCTTCTTTCTCTTCACCTTGCATTCCCGATTTTAATATTTTAACAATAAAGCACCTCCAACTGCCAGGAAGCAAGTGTGAGATGCTTGCGTTGTTTTCAACTCAAGGCGGACATGTGTAATATTAGCAGTTCTTTTTTCATTCCTAAAGCTTCAGATTTCAGCTTCTGGAAAACAGAGAAATACATTTTCAGGGTGAATGAAATTATAAAATATCATTTTCGTCAGTAATGTATTACTATTATATAAATATTATACTTTGCTGACGTAAGTCTGAAGATTTCGTATCGATTCAAATTGAGATTTCCAATTTAAATAACGGGGGGGCCTCGCAATATGTTGCTACGCCACTGCCTGATTCGATTCCCGATGGAGGCACATCGACGTCCCGATCCCACTTCAAACTGTAGGTCCAGTTCCCTTACCACAAGCTTTGAAGAACCTTTAGAAATCCAGTATAAAAATCTTGTAAATTTAAAAAGTAGACTTATATTAAAGGCAAAGAAAAACCTTGAATTGATGTTTTATGTCCACTTTATGCACAGATAGGCTAATCAGGACTGGACCTACAGTTTAAAGTGAGATCCGAACCACTGTGCTTCCACCAGGTATCGAACCCGGGACACCTTGATTACAAGGCGACGACGTTACCACTACCCATCAGGGAGGCCTAAACACAAAGAGAACAAGAAAAAATAGCCAATAGGTGTCACTACTGCGTGTACTTTTGTCTTCTCGTGCTATTGGTAACATCCAGATTAAATTCATTTACATTTGCACTTTTTTTTTCTCGTCTTATTTTTAGTATTTATAATAACAACTTTGTATATGGTTTATTACTATACTGACTATTTTTATTTCTTTGAGTATTCTATGTCGTTAAGAATGAAGTTCTTAATGTTAAATTATCATGGTCGCATATCTTTATAGTGCAATAAAACTTACCTTAGTGTTCAGAAGCGAGACGTTTTCAAAAGATTTGATTTGGTTTATTTTACTTCGTCTTTCTGCAACTCTTAACTAATCGCGACTCAAGGATGAGTTATGACATGCTGAAATTGATGGGACACTAATAAAGAACATGCACAGACAGGGATTCGAACCCGAGACCTCTGGCGTCATAGCGCGCTGTGACAACCACTACGCCACGGAAACAGTAATATAGACACTCGAGAACAGATAAAGAAGCATACAGATAGGGATAAGAAATTGTTAAGAAGTGGAAAGAAAGTAATTTCAATTTAAAATTTTGGGTGCGTCAGCACTAAGGCTATTTTGCACCCGTCACATTATACGGGGTCCAGCCCCTTACTCTTACAAAGAACAACTCTAACGTTGCATAAGTAAAATCTTAAAATAATCTGACTTTCGTTAAAAGCTGAGGCTGAGGACAAATAAGGACAAGACACAGGACAACACAAACATAATTATACTGGCCATGGGGCCAGTCGCCAGAGCCTCGTTAGTCTGCAATCCAGGGTGTACTGCGTGGAAGTGAGGTTGACTATTGGGTGCAATACGTGGAAGGAGCACCCCTTACACCCCTGGAAAGAAAGTAAGAATAACAGATAGAGAATAAGAGAAGAAGGAAATAAAGAAGAGAAAACAGTTCCAGGAAATGATCAGGAGAAGAAAAGAGGTAGAAACAGGAAGAAACTGAGAGAAACAAAGGAAGAAAGAGAATATAAAATGATAGAAACAGAGAAAAAAATGAAAGACAAAGAAGAAGATAAATTGGAACAGAGAAAAAGAAGTAGAAAAAGAAGAAAGAAAGAGATACGAAATGAAAGAGAGAGAAACAAAGAAAAAGAGAATATGACAAAGTGTAACAGAAATAATGATACAGAAGAGAAACAAAATAAAAGAGAGACACAGAGAAGAGGGCAAATTGAGGCAGACAAAAATGAGGAATACAAAAGAAGATGGAGAGATGGAGAGAGAGAAAAGGAAGAAAAAAGAGACAAAATAAATGATAGAGAGAGAAAGAAAATGTAAGACAAAGTGGGACAGAGAATAAGTGTGTGTGTCTGTGTGTATGCAGAGAGAGAGAGAGAGAGAGAGAGAGAGAGAATGCAAGGAAAAGAGAGGTATAGTAAACGAAAGGGAGAGAAGAAAACAGAAAGACAAGGAGAGTGAGAGATAATTTTAATAACCATAATCACTTAAGATAGCCCACCTGAAAATACTTCGCCCACCGAATAAATTCTCTGGCGAAACCACCGGGTAAGGGAGGGGAGGGGGGCACAGCTGCTCTACATGATATTCCCAGAAAACAAAGATGGAAACCGTAACAAAAGCAGTGAGAATGGGACGGAGAAGAATCCTTCCAATGCGGCACATTGCCAATCTACTCACAGGTAAGGGGTAAAGGGGGGGCAGAGAGGACGTGTGAAGGTGTGGAATAAAAACTTCCACAGAGCAAAGCCGTCACACGCAGAGCTATCGCAGCCTAAGATTTCACATTGAAACGGATCCAACTTTTCGAAACCTGATCATAAAAAGAGAAAAAAGGGTGGCTGCAGAAGCCGCAAGGAAAGATTTTGGATTCAGAATCACGTTTGAACATGCTTTTTCTTCTTCTTTTTTTTACATGTTAGTTACGTAACGGAGAACACGTATTGAATACCCGATTGAGCAAACTTTTGTACAGACACGAGATGTGGGAAAGTTACTCCAAAAAGCAACACAATTTTCACAAAAGTAACAAGTTACTTTACATTACTAACATGTCACTTTATTGTACTCCTTAATGATCCTAATTTGTCGTAACAAACCATGTATCTCTACACTGATGGGGGTATCCGTAATTGATTTCAAAGAAGACAATAAACATTTTGTAATGTTAAATATAACTATCACGTCATATGTAACTGTTTCATCAGATCTAATTTTGACCAGTGAAAAATTATGTTCTATGATATGAATATAAAATTAATACAGTCACAGAGCTGTAAAAATAGTAACATACTGCTTGCATATTGGCAGGTTCTTTTAGAGCAAATACGTACATGTGAACTGTACTTTATCTTGATAGTGTAAGATCTGATGCTGACTTTTTGATGTTGCAATGACAAGTTTGGGTTGAATTCTGTTGATATTGACCGGACACTCGGGAAATATTCTTGACAGAGGCGTTTCGTGAACACATGCGGTGCATGCTGCGCATGCGTTCACGAGACGCCTCTGATTCTTGGTACTACACTGAGTAGGCTATAACTTACTATTCAGTACTTACACAAATCTTATTGCTAGAACAACAAAAAGGAAGGTTTTGTTAATTTGAATTGAACTGTTGAAGAACTTCTATTAATCTTCAATCTGTTAAATATGTACATTATTAACTTTGGTATGAACGACAAAGCTCTTTTAATCATGTATTCTTTTCCAGGAAAATTAATCTTATTAAGAATGTTACTAAGTGTATATAAGAATAATGAGAATTGAGTTTGCAAAGTCACAGAAGGCTAATCAAGATTAATTATTGGGTTCTATCCTAAAAATACAAGAATATACAGAGTTCTGTTGAAATATTCTTCAAATTTCGCAACTCTTAGATGTCTCTAGTAGTCTTCTTGTTTGATAAAATAGAGGAAGCAGATAGGTTCTGCTGAGTATGCAATAGGATGTAGGGAAAGTCTAAGTTAGTGTGGGGTGGAACACGTTCTTAATATAACTTGAAATAAAATGTTAATGGTAATAACATAAATAATTGAAGAGGTGACAGACTTTGGGAAGCCATATTTCACAGTTCGAACACCAAAAAGATGTTGAGAAACATTTTATAAAATATAACAGATTAAATGGAATTTTGGAAATAGATCTTGGGAAACAAATGAGAAAAAAATTGAACATAAATTCAAAACCGGCTCTTCTATATGGTAGCGACACTCTTTGTGAACATGATAAAACTAGAAAAAATTGTTCACAAATGAGATTTATGCGGTCTTTACGTGGAGTAACTTTACGAGACATAATTAGAAGTGAAGAAGTTTGAAATACATGTACGGTCGAAGCAAATGGTGGAAGAACTTCAAGAGTATCATCAGTAGGCTTCGGATAGTTATGCATTTTGCATATAGCATATGCAAATGCATATTTTCAGTGTCTTCAGGATATATTGCATATTTTACCGATTTTTTCTTACAAATGCATATTCTGCTGTTTTTGTCTGAAAATTTGTAGTTTCCTTTCCTTTTGAGCAATTCAGAAACATGATTCAGTATGTGTTCGCGAAGGATTCTGGCTACAAGCTCCTAAAGGACATTTGCTCTATTCATGAAGGGAAACAAAAAGTGGACGGTATTCCAAATGAACTGCACGTTTCCGATTTGTTGAAATTACAACATGCGCCTCTTGTTTCTTGTGATGTGGAGTTTTCAGAGTAAAAAGTATTCTCGTGGATAACAGGCATAAGTTTACTTTTGAGTATCTGAAACAATTCGTAGTTATTAAGTTCAATAGTAACCTATCATGAATGAGACAGCTGGTGAAATTCCACCTTCTGCTAATCGTGGCGTTCAGTGAAGTCAGAAACAGTTAGTGGATTTATTATAGAGATACATATACAAAAACCAAATGTAAAATATGGTCAATTGTCAATAAGGTAAGCCAAACCATATTTTTTTATTTATGTAAACAGTGGAAATAATAAATAGTTACAAGCTATGGTTAAATTTTCTGAGCTTGGTGTAAATTTTTAAAATTTTAAATTCATATTTGGATCATTTAAAGAGCATTTTAAGAGCATATTTGCATGCATATTTAAAGGTTTTTTTAGTGCATAATTATCCGAAGCCTAAACATTAGTTAAGGTGAAATCAACAGAAATACATTTTGGAAGACCATATCACCCGTTACCCAGACATGGAAGAGGAAGAAGAAGAAGAAGAAGGTGTTTGATATTTGGAATGCTATTGGGTTCGAGACAACCACTGTGAATTACCGTCGTACGGTTTAGGAATACCAGGTCTCAGCTATTAGCTGGCATAGTTTCCGAGATGCAGATTTGGCACGCACAAAGGACGGGAGCGTACTTTTCCCAGTTCTATCAGATCAGTACCTTCAAATGCTGGTCCCTCGTCTGCACTTCCTCAACGGTGTCGAAGGAAGGTGCCACTCCCTTGAGATGGCCATCTGACCTGGTAAACCCGCCTGCAAGCACCCACTGCACCATCCTGGCAAGGACGATCTCTTCGGAATCCCACCTACGTGAGGTGCACCCAGATTGCGATCTGCCATCGCCAGAGGGACAGGCTCTTCCCACAGCCGACGCCCGTCGCTGTTAAACAGGATTTTGCGTAAGATCAGAATGACAAGTGACCACATTGCAAATTTCATTATGCGTAACGCGTAAAAGGAGCAAGAACATTTCTAGGTTGACCCCTAGCTTAGAGAGGGGGAGCTGTGAACATTTTTATAAAGAAGTTGAGAATAAATTACTCCCCTAGGGTGTTACCAATGTTTCAGTATTACTTTTGTTCATAAAATCATAAAGGTAATGTACAGTCACCGGCAATGAAAATGGGAGAAATACTCGCTTGCCTGAAGGTGTTTCGTGTGTTGCATAACCCTACGGCTCTGATAGTAGATGCCAATGAAAATTTCCTATTAAAATCCACTTATCAGGATTTAAGTTTCACATTTTTACTGCCGGTGACTGTACACAGTATGCAAATTCATGTGGTGAGCCTATGAGTTCCCGCCCTTCCCATTGGGGTGCGTATTCCGACATGACATTCATGTCAGTTGGTCATGGTAGTAATTTTTGTAATTATTATAATTACTATATAACTACACGTACACCAACAAACAAAAAAAGCATTGATTCAACATATTTTTTTAGGTTTAATAATAATATATGACTGCACCCATGTAAACAATAATGAAAGCAGTGATTCCGAATCACTATGTGCCTCCACCGGGTAACGAACCCAGGTCCCCTTGACGATGGCGTTACCAGTACGCTATCGGGAAAGCCATCAAAATGCTATTAGAGTTTTTCGTTTTGCGCCTATCTAAATGATTCAAGTCGCCACTTTTGACGACACTCCGAAACATTGGCGACTACACCGTAACAAGTTTAACTTGTCTATCAACAAAAAGTAAAGTGTCCTCCCCCCCCCCCCAGTTTTGGTACACAATCGCCAAAGTTCAGAATGTTTTTATCAGGTTACTATGTGCGAAGTGTAGAAAGAATTCCTATGAACAGCATTATTCTCAATGGCCAACGGTATTAAATATGTCTACCTTAGAAGAAAGATGAAAAATTATGTGCAGAAGATTTTTATCTTTCCAAGTATATAGTGAATACTTTTGGAATATATATCTTATAAAATTCCCAGATGGAATGCAAGGAATATCTCAATTTTAATATCTCTCAAAAAGGTCAGAGGTTTAATAGTTGACCTTGTGGAAACCCACAATATGCACTTATGGTTATGCATAATTTTGTACGATCTATTGTATTATTTTATACTTAAGTATTCGTTTTGTAATCGTGTACCACCTATTTTCACACACTGGTGTACTTAGTTGTCATGCCGTGCTCATCACTTAAATAATAATAATAATAAAGAGTTGGGAAACTTATTATTATTAATAATAATAATTATTATTTACAAGGGTCGAGTTATCGAACTCCTGACCCAGCAATTGAGAGCAGTTAGTCCGCCCCTGCCTTCGCGGTGGTCCATTGTTCAGAAGGATCTTTTCTTCTGCGCCGCTGGCTTTCTCAGTGGAGATATCACTTTCCCTCGCTTCGGAAGAGACGGACTCAGATCTCACGCAGCTTCGTGCGCTGATGTTCTCCGTGGGAAGATGATAAAAACATAAGCGCATCGAGGGGGGGATGGAGGTGGTTGAACGGACTGCCACCCATTTGATACGCGGAATTCGAACCGGAGAGAAAAGGAGTTGTATCAATGGAGCTTGCTTTCTCGTCAAAAAACGATGCAGACGCACTCTGCTGTTTTTCAATTGAGTTATTGCTCTTTTTCTCTTGGAGAAAACCTGCAATAAAAAGTGTGCTGCAAAGTAACACAAAAGCTTTGTCTTGCAAAGTGTAGCTGGTGGTTGGCTGGAAGGAGGAAAAGAAGACATGGCGATAAAATGACAGAAGGAAACAGATTCTAAAGGAAGCATAATACCAGAGAGGGGATAGAGAAGGTATAAAAGCCAGAGATAAAAGGAAAATAATGATAAATAAAAGCGAGAAGAAAAGATGGCAAACTAGAGAAATAAAGAAGCACGGGATAGACTTAAAGAAAGGAGACGGTGAAAGAAAAAGGAGGAAGCTGATATTGAAGCGAGACAGAGAGAGTAAAGAAGAAATTTTGACAAAATCATTCCGGTATCCCGAAGAAGTAGAAAGAAAAGCGACGTGAAGTAACGGAAGAAGAAAAAAATAAAGTTGATGAAGGAACCTACATTCTAGTTTTGTTTTCATAAGCATTGGATTCGGTTGAATGCACAGTAAGGCTAATCGGGACTGGACCTACAGTTTAAAGTGGAATCCGAACCACTATGTGCCTCCACCGGGTTTTGAACCCCGGTTATAAGCAAAAACATTAATCAAAGATGAGATACTTCCTGATGGCGTAGTGCTAACGTCACCACCTTGTAATCAAGGGGTCCCTGGTTTGATACCAGAAGGAGGCACTTAGTGCGTTACTTAAAACTGTAGGTTCACTCCCGTTTAGCATAAAAGAATCGAGATAGAGAGAGGAGAAATAGAAGAGAAATAAGAGATAGACAGGAAAAGAAAAATAGTGGAGAGAAGAGAGCAGAAGTATGGAAGCAGGGAAAAGAAAGAGAAAAAGGATACGGAACAGAGAAAGAGACAAAGAACGGAAGATACATCTAAAAGCAAGACAGAGTAAAGATGAAAACTCGACAAAGAGGAGAAGGAAAACAGAAATGAAACTATCAAGAAGAAAGGAAGTAAGCACAAAGAGATAACAAGACTGAGAAAAGAAGGAAGAATGCTAGAAAGATACGAGAAAAACAAATATAGATAGAACTGAGAATATGCAAATCTTATATCGTCTCAATACTTCCAACCTTCATAAAATTCTACGTCCTGCGGAGAATCGTCCATATTTCATGCGCATCATCACCAACACGATATCACTGATGTGGATACGTACGAAGTAAAAGCGCTCACATTTCAGCTGACTCCCAAGCCGCAACCGATCTTACCAAAAAAGGTAATTTGCAATGGCTTGGCATATTTAAATTTCGTAGTTCCATCGTTACGAACAATGAACATTTTAGTAAAAGCTCCCCCTTTATTCCTCCACATAAATCAGAATACTTTCACCATCGGCCATTATCTTTAGTTTCCCACTGCTTGTTTCACGTTGGTCCTCTCATATTTAATTGTCGATTGTGCATAACAAAGCGACTCAAATGAAATGTCGAAATAACATACGAGGGCGTTCTTTCCCATCAACCCGTTCGCCATTATCCATTGTCTCCGTCTGCGGCCACAGCCTCGCAGTTCGTTCCTCGGAGATTTATCTGGTTCTCCAGAAGCACGCATCTAGTACTGTTCTGGTTCCTAATGACAGGCTCTTCTCTGAGTGCAAGATAAGAATACGTTTCAGATGTCCCAGGGAAGCTGCTTAAGTGTTTTTTTTCGTCTCTGCAGATTCTGGGAAGACGAGCTTTCACTTTTCCATAGGTTTGTCCGTGCAATGGTCGTCAGCATTGGACGATTTAAGCCCGAACCACACGGAACTGGATTTCCAGTAGGTATGCCCTAGTTGGCGCTGGACTGGCTACCAATTTGCTAGTTTTCGCCTCACACGATACTTATCAGCGTACTTGTCGATAGACTTTTGTTCCCATACGAGGGAAGTTGTAATGGCTGCCGCGTGAGATGTAAACAATGAATCACTTCACATTTTTAAAGCCGATAACTATTCAACAGAGAGGAATAACGTTTCGTATAATACGTTATTAGGTACAAAACAATGGCGCTGCTTAAATACATACTTTACAACGTTTACTGTACACGTATGGAAGAATATTTTAGTTGTTTCAAATGTAAACACCGTGCACTCAGCATAGATGGTGTAACTCAACGCGCCTTTCATGCTGTATACGTTATACATTGCTGGAGTAACACTCGGAAACCACAGACAAAAGCGCTCCTTTGCACACTCACAGATTATTTTCACATGGCGAAACTTTGCTCTGATTGGCTGTTCCACAGAATCCAGTCGAGGAAAGCAAGTACCAATTACAACATGTCCTATTCCTCCAAACCAGTCAGCCAGGCGGCCATGATTGCTACCTAGAAAGTTAGTTCAGCGCCAAATAGGGCATTCCAACTAGAAATCCAGTTTCGTGTGATAGAGACTTTATTTCCGATTCAGACTTCCCAACTCAGGAACTCAATGGAAACAGTGCCATCTCAGGAACTGGCATTTACCAGTTGGATATTTAAGTGAAATGTTTTCCCAGCTCAGGAAGTCCTACTAATTGCCTCGGGGGAGGATGAATTGCCCTTTCAAATAGTTGACATTGTACACATCTGTGCAACTGCTAACCTAACCCACAAACAAAAGATCTGCAATATACTCACAATACATTACAGCAGTGGTTCTCAAACTGTGGTACGCGTACCTCCAGGGGTCCGTGAACGACTTGAAGGGGGTACGCGATGAGCTCGGAAGATAAATGTTGAGAATATCCACAAGACAACATCTTTGCTGCAGGTGTGTAGAGTACATTTCATAGCTTGAACACTCAACAGGAAAATAAAGTTGATTTTGTCACTGACACTCTTATCTTTGTTTCATATTTTTTTGAAACAAAATACTCGTTCGAAATCTATAATCGACTAAATTGGGAGCCAAATCTCCGCTTGAAAGTATCGGTAGCAGTTTCATAGATCGGAGACACATTAAAATCGGATATTTTGTGTTTCGCATGGTTCGTACTTACCAATTATGTATTGCGGAACATAGTTGAAGGTGCCATTATGCTCTTTACACGAAAACAAACGCAATTTTTCATATTCTGAGTGCTTTTTTTTTATTCCCTTCTTCGCTTCCGGAACACACAATATGGCGAGCACATCTTGACTCACGTTGTGGGTATGCAGTGTTTCAACCTTCTCCACCGAAAAATACCTACTATCGTGTTCGTCACTGGTGGAAATTATACCTTATGCGCTGGTAGCTGACGTATAACCCCACGAACCATACACGGATAGCCCCACGAACCATTTCCGATAAGGTTAGGTTAGGTTTGGTTACGTTAGGCAAGCATAGTACAAAAGACGGGGGGGGGGGGTTTGAAACACTGACAGGAGCTTACGTCATCAAACGTACGCAGCATCCGCTGGTTGTAGGGCAAGCAAATGGAAGCAATGGCAATTGTGCGTCAGTGAGATATTTCCCTTGAAAAATACATGATTTCCCGGTCAAATATATTCCACGGTGAAAGAAAATACCTCGACGAACGTTGTAAACTTTGGAGAAACTCATTTCCGTAAGTAGTTTCTTGTGTAAAATTGAAGAAATGTGTGTCCGATGTATGAAACTGTTACCAAAGTTTCAAGTGCACAACCAGACATCAAGACACTGTGTCAGGCTATGCAGGCACATCCTTCTCACTAGAAACTCTGAGGATTTACAATCAAAACTCCAAAATTGTGCTTGGGAGTTTGTTTGCAAAGTTATTCGTGTTCTTTACTTTTTCTCAATAACTCTGGAAAAATATATGAAAATTAAAAGTGCCTTATATACTTCTTAGCACACATGTGTTTCACATTTTTATAATAAACATAGGATTCTAGTGTTTATTTGCTTACCATCTTCCCACATGCAGCCCGAATGCCATTTTGCAATGAGAAAATAAATTTGAGAACCATTGCATTACAGGAAAGAAGAAACTCCCCATAAAGCATAGTACTTTATCTGTAAATGGATATACAGGGTGTACCAAAAGTCCCATTACCCCCCTTTGAATTGTAGACAAACCTGCAAAATGTTATTTTAACAGCATGCGTATGATGAGAGGATGGTATACCATTAAGTCAGACAAATGACCACCATTTACTCCAGAGGATCTGTGTGCACACCACCATTTTCATGGCACATGTATTCTCTTACACGTATTGCGAAGTGCACTTTCGTCCCATCCTGTTGGAATCAGATTCGACCAAGAAGACCCAAACGTTGAAATTCCGGCATGTACCTCAATGATGTGTTCAGGGACAAATGGATTGGACGAGGATCGCCAAATTTGCCAGCACCTCTGAAATGGCCACCCCGAAGTCCAGATCTGACATCTTGTGATAATGCTCTATGGGGACACATCAAACAGAAAGTCGCCCATAATCGTTATCAGACAACTGGGGAACTTCAAGAAGATGTTTCCCTCACGCCAGTCATGTTACGGAGGATTTCACATCGCACCTGGAGGCGAATAATACTGTGCCATGAAAATGGCCATGTGCACACAGATCTTCTGGAGTAAATAGTGGTCATTGGTCTGATTTAATGGTATACCATCCTCTCATCATACGCATGCTGTTAAAATAACATTTTGCAGGTTTGTCTACAATTCAAAGGGGGGAAATGGGACTTTTGGTACACCCTGTATATGTACACAGTATTTTCAGGCTAACGTGCAGCAACGATAAGACCTCTGAAAAACCGGTCCTTACGTCTTCCTCTTCACTACCGAGGCAGCGGTTACTGACTTACTTCAAACATTCTACGCGAAAATATCGGTTTCTAATTGGGAACTTTTCTTATAGTTCCTGAAGGGGGACGTCCTGAGTTGGGACATCAATAAGGGGGGGGGGGATTTCATTTTCAGAGAGCCTTGAGTAGAGTCGAATTACTTTCGGAACATCTCCAGCGGACTGCGCGAGTCTGTCTAGCGAGCCTAGTGGGCGTGTAGAACCTGAGTAAGAGGCTTAGCGATAGGTTCTGGGTTGAGATGACGTCAGCGGCTCGCTTGGTTAATTGGCTGCTTGGAGAGTTGTGACTCGTTCCGAAGCTTCAAATGCATAACTGCCAAAGATGTTACGGAAATAATCTGCCTCTACAATGTTCCGCCTCCATCTGAAAAGTTGAATTGGATTGATTCATTTGGTTTATTGTACTTTGCTTCCCTGCCACTTTTGGCTAATCGCGAAGATGAGGATGAGTAATGATATGATTAAATTGATGAAGGGGCAACCAGAAAGAACACCAATGCCCAGACCGGGATTCGAACCCGAGACACCGTGGCGTCGTAGCGCCACGGGAGTAGGCTTGTTGTTTTGGAGTAGATTCATATACACGTTCCAATAACTTTGTTACTTAAAAACAGGGCCACCTCATGGAAACATGCTATGACGGCATAAGGTGGTGTGGAGGTAAGGTACCACACATTCAAAATCACGGAAATTTGTAAGGGTGATGAGGTCAACACCATACTCCGACCACCTCCGCCCCCTTCCCCCAACCATGTACCAATTAAATTATGGACATGGGTGACGACCTAAAAAAAAAAAAATTCACACACAGTTAGTTGTATCAATTGATATCTTTGTAGTGCATAAATTGAATTTGATAAATTTTCTTTCCTGTGTGTAAAGTTATTTTTTTAGAGAATTAATAAGTAAAGTCTTATCTTCTTACGTCCTAGCATATCTCAAATATAAATAGGGATAAAAAAACAAAAGACGTGCTATATTTGATCAGTACATGGAGCATTAAAACATTGCGTCATTTCAGATCATAAAAATATAGTAAGCCCCAGTAATGCCATGGCATTTGCATGTGGATACGGGGCTTATCGGTCTTTTAAACTTTGATGTAAGAGAAATGGAATTGTTATTTAATCTTCAGATTAAGCGGTTAAGCGCTTAGGTATGCGTGAAAATTTAGTACCATTCGTTTACCACGTGAATACATTGCTCGTCCCTGATGGCGCAGAGGTAACGTCTTCACATTGTAATCAGGTTCTTGATTTGCTTCATTTTACTTCGCTTTTTGTGCCACTTTTGGCTAATTTGCGAAGATGGGGATGAAATTGATGAATAGACACTCACAAACATCCATGCACAGGTCAGGATTCGAACCCGGGACCCTTGGTGATGTAGCACGATGTTCCTATGTAAGACAAATCCATTGTAGGCCGACTGCACTAATATTAAAATTCGAATACAAAAAAACTAAACAGCCGAAGTCGTGGCGAAATTGTTAGCACAGTACGCTACGACGCCAGGGGTCCCAGGTTCGAATCCCACCCTGGGTATTGGTGTTCCTTGTAAGCATTTCTTAATAAATTTCATATTATCCTCATCGTCGCGATTAGCCAAAAGTGGCATAATGGCGACGCTAAATAACAAAAATCAAATCGTTAGGGGTGCCACGAACAAAATTTTGTAACGCAATTTAAATATATATTTTTGACCATTGAGGATCTATCGAATGTGCAAGGATCCTACTTTTAAACTGTAGGTCCAGTCCCTGATTAGCCTATCTGTGCATGAATTGGACTTTGAAACAACAATTCAAACATACAACCTATTGAATGTGTGCTTCAATAAGCGAACACAGGAAATAATTTTATTATTTTGGGCAACTGAAACGTTTCTGGACCCGCCACTCGACTTGGGAACGTCGTTCGATTCAAAGAAGCAGGAAGTTGAAAATATACGAGGAACTCTGCCTTGAAAAAGCACTGTAACTGATCCAGTTGTTACGTACTCGAAACAAAAATTTGAAATTCAAATCAGAACGGGTTCGAACTACATGGTAACGCACGTCGATTACGAACTCTTCGTTTGTTTTTCGCTGCATCCATCGAAAGAGAAAACATTCCGATGCACGGCTGGAATAATGTGTTACTTTAGCATTTCGATTCGAGTCACGCAAGGACCACTCGAGTTCTTGCCGGTTACACAACCGTACACTTAGAAATGTCAACGACACATATTTGCACAGATTCAGATGGCATCTTGCACGAGAGAGAGACTGTGTGGCATGGAGATCAGCGACCTCTATTGCACTTTAAAAACTCTTTAAAAAAAAGAAAAGAAAGAGCGATGATTTCTGTTCATCCATCTGTGACATTCAATCATGTGACTAGAATAAGGCTGTACAGAGAGACGAATGTATTCGTGTTTAACTTTCAGCAGAAGCCCAAGTATACTAAAATTTTAATACTTATACATCGTTAATAACAATAGTAATAACTACTGCTTGATGTTTGTAAGTATATTGTAAAACGGTTAGTAATTATTTTTGTTATTTCCACTAAACAGTTTAAAATATATATCTCCGTTTAAATAATCTTATTGTGTACCTATTATCAACAAAATTATTCCTCATTATGTTTATTGTAGGAATGCCATCTATACTGAACTTTTGAAAGACCTATCAAAATGTATGACCATTTTTGAGAATACATTCGATTAAGTATTGCCAATTATAGTAAATGTTCTCCATAACAAATTCTGAAACATGCTTACGAAAACATAGTTTAATTGAAGAATAAGTGACCATCCATTATAATTATAGCAATAAAATGTTCGAAATTGTTTCATATACGAGGGGAGGCCAAAAATTTCTTGCCCTGACTATGATCTGAATGTGCTAGGGGGCTGATTTTTTGTTCACAGACTCCTCTTTATTCACATACCCACTTCCTATTACCACACATTTCTCACGCCGGACCCTGTGGCCGAGTGGTTAGCACATCGCGCTGCGACGCCAAGGGGGACCCGGGTTCGAATCCCGCTCGGGCTTGGTTGTTTGTGAATGTCCATTCATCAATTTCATCACTCATCCCCATCTTCGCAAATTAGCCAAGAGGCACAAAACGCGAAGTAAAATAAACTAAATCAATCACACATTTCTCACATCTACATCGTAGTCTGCAGTATTGGCGGCAAACCAGTTCTCCTCAATTGGGTTACAATTTCAAATCCTCATGGTTAAGTGTGGGTCCATTTAATGGTGACGAGCAGATATCTGAAATGCTTCTGCCACCAGGCGCACATTTTCCGGTGTTCGTATAGTTCAAGGGCGACAAGGAGGCCTCTTGCTGACAGTGGATGCAGTAGTCCTGAATTGTGTAACCCAATTCAATTTTGTTTGGATGTCGGAAACGTTCCATTCCTTCCGATGTCAAAATGTCGTAAAACACGCTGTGATACAGTAGCGGAGTTATTGTCTCTCAAGAACGTTCCACAGCAAACGCTCGATGCTCTTCTGATCAACGCTGCATGACGACTGAAATCCAGGTTCTTGAATGTATTTGTATTGATTTTGAAAAAAGTTTCCTGGACCGAATTTAAATTATTCCGGAAAAAGGTTCCTGGACCGAATTCAAATTGATCCAGGGAAAGAGGTTCCTCAACCGAATTGAAATACTTTACAGATAAAAAGGTTCTTTACGGTCCAGAACCCATTTACGGTTGCTGACTTTATCTCCTGGACCGGAATTGAATTGATTTAAAATTCCTGCACCTTTAACAACCCTGCTGAAGGCTTTAAACCGGTCTACTCAGGGATGTGTGTTTCACCTCGCCACCTACAACGATGTCGGAATGGCGACAAATTTAAAACGTCTAATTGTTTCTGCCCCACCTTTTAGAATGAAATGTTTAATTGTTGGTCTGATTATGTAATTAATGCAAAATGTTTACTGAACCAATAGCAGGTGTTTAGTTAAACCCTCCCCTTACACACAGCCATGGACTAGAAGGCTTCTATTGACTTATTTACAGCTCCCAAAGGGGATGGGCAAAGGCTTATGTTAGAAAAAAAACCCTCCCAAATGTCCTAGACTCAAATACAGTAGAGCGTCGATTATCCGAACGTCGGTCAACCGAACGACCGCTTAAACCAACTGTGTACTCGCTCACTTTCAGATATCTGTAATGAAAAAAGTACCTGACTTAGCTGCTCGTAAGCGTGTAGGCTTGCTTAGACAGACCAAAATAAAGGATTTTTTTTAAACGTTAATTTTGTGTACTGTGTGTATTGTTCATGCAAAATGCGTATGTAATAGGTACATATTTTTGTTTAATAAACTGTACCACATACTATATATTCCTATTTTTAAAAAAAATGAACAAATGGAATATTACAAAGACCAAAGATACTCATGGAGACGACATGTTACTAAGTTTAGTACTGGGATATCAATGTTTCCATTAAAAGTTTTACATCACTTAACAAATTTAAATAACTCTTAAGACATAGAATTACACACAAAATGGAATACAGTGCCCAGAAATAGTTACGCTCTTTGCGAAATCTACAGATATCCCTACAAATATGTAAAACAGTTAGTATTCACATTTTCTCTGTTCTTTAAATAATTTAATTAAATTATCATATTTTTTCTGTAAGTACTAAACGTCACTCCGGATTCTATTTATCTTGCATTAAATTGTATTATTTCTTGTGTTGTTTTAACTCACTTTTACTGTATTCCTTAGTTTTGTCAATTAATATAAAAGTAGTACTAGTTGGAGACATCTGTTTTTCAGCACTCGTACTACTATCAAATAAATCTGAACTAACGTTGATGCCCTGTGAATCAGCCTAGGGTGGAGGCCATGGGCGTTTCTAAGTGGAGGGTTCGAATCCACCCCCCTTTTTTGGTTCAGTAAAATTATTAGATTACCTGTTCTGTCCGCTTGTTCATAAAAATGTCTTCGGACTTATTTTATTCTAAATAAAATATGTCATCCTAATTCGAGATGTATAGGACGTGATACGGATGGAAAGGAAATTACGTAATTCCACACACCACATGGAACTGCAGACCAAATGTCTGCAATTTCCTGATAGTTTCGGAATTTCTGCGATAAGAAACTACTTTTGGGCTGTCAAATTAGTTATAATTTTTCCCCCTCGAGTCAATTAAAGGAATTTGGTTTTCAAAAATGCAGTGCAAGAAAACCAGGGAAACACCGTAACGTTCTCAAGTTCTTTGACACAAAATGAACAGAAAAGTATCAGTACTAAGTAGCGTGATCTGAGGAATTGTGTTAGTAGATGTTGACCCCGCAGTGGCTGTCGCTATTTAATATTCGCAATTCATTTGCACGGGTGTTAATTAATTTGCACGTACTTAGAACTAATTTGCACGTACTTAGAATTTATTTGCAAGTACTTAGAATACTTTACATTTATGTATTTGCATGTTTATAACTTTTTATGAATATATATTTATTTATTTTATGCAAAAATATGTATATAAAAGGTAATTAGAGGTACTAAACGCTATGCATATGTTTTTATATTCATTACTGCAAAGTATGTAATGTATAAATCGATAATATTAATGTTTATAATATTGAAAATAAGAGTTTATGGTTTATGAACCGCTATGAACGCTGGTAATGGTACGAAAGAAGACGGTCCCGGTACTCGAACCCGAGATATGTAAAAAAAGGTAAAAAGGTAAAGTGTTCCCCTGTGCATAGCACCACGCCATGAAGGCGTATAGGGGGTGTGGGGGTAACGCCCCACACTTTCTTGATCCGGTCGTGAGTGGGGGTGATGTGATCAGCATCACGCCCCTGACCGCCTTTACCCCCCAGGGTTTCCCCCAGGTACCCATGTTATTCGACGCTGGGTAGGCGCCGGGGCCGCTTCCACCGTTAGAAAAGTTCCCGGATTTGAACCGGCCGGGGATCGAACCCGGGACCTTGAGCATGGTAGTCAGACGCGTTACCGACTGAGCCACCGCGGCCACCCGAGATATGTAATGTTATTAATTAGTACTATGTAATAATGTATGTTATTGTAATAATGTATGTTATTGAAGACGATGGTCTCAGACGCCAGACAGAATACTGTCTCCGAATCTCGACTCGGCTGTGAAGGTAGACAGAGAGAATGAATTAATATTCC
Organism: Lepisma saccharinum; assembly: GCF_977018435.1. Classification (NCBI taxonomy): domain Eukaryota; kingdom Metazoa; phylum Arthropoda; class Insecta; order Zygentoma; family Lepismatidae; genus Lepisma; species Lepisma saccharinum. The sequence continues at coordinate 7,200,489 of NC_139253.1, forward strand.
GCGCAGGTAGACGAGAAAGGAATTCGGGGAGTGTGCGTTCAAGGTCAAATGACGTCAGAACGTCAGAACAAAGAAGGAACCTGAATCACCAATCAGAGAACGCGTCGGTAGATTTTCAGAACAGGTTCTTCCAAGGTTAACCTGTACGCAATAACAGGGGAAAGCTATGCAATACTGTAGGGCAGGGGAGGGATTCAACCAGACAACAAAGGATGTCTGGAAATGCGCAGCAAGGGTCAAATCTCTGAAGCTATGCGTCACTTGTAGAACCGGTTTCCGCCGCCAATTAATATTCCGCTCAGGGTTTCCCCAAGGCACAGGACGCTTTAGCGCAGGTTTTTTTTATCTGTACTAAGAAGAAGGGAGAGCTATCAAGGACAGGGCCTACAGTTTTCACCATTTGCTTTTATCACGGGGTAATGAACCTAGGACCCTTTGATTATTGATTTAGGTAGTAAATGTATGTTACTGTGTGCTATTTAACTTAATTTTGAGTTTATTTTTTACCAAACTTTGACTTTATGTCAAACATTTTCACAGATTATCTTTATTTTTACAAAAATAACACTATTTGTACTATTCAGGCAACATTTTTTATTAAATTTTGGACTCGCAAAGACATTTTTCAACTTTTAATTTATTATTTTACAATTTTATGTTAATTTTTTTACCAAAATAACACTATTTATACTATTCAGGCAACATTTTTTATTAAATTTTGGACTCACAAAGATATTTTTACAACTTTTTAACTTATCATTTTACAATTTTATACCTATTTTTAACCTAAATAACACTATTTGTACTATTCAGGCAACATTTTTTATTAAATTTTGGACTCACAAAGATATTTTTACAACTTTTTAACTTATCATTTTACAATTTTATACCTATTTTTAACCTAAATAACACTATTTGTACTATTCAGGCAACATTTTTTATTAAATTTTGGACTCACAAAGACATTTTTTCAACTTTTAACTTATTATTTTACAATTTGATATTAATTTTTTACAAAAATAACACTATTTGTACTATTCAGGAAAGATTTTAGTAACATTTTCGACACACTAAGTGTGTTTTCTCAACTTTTATCTGTTTATTTCACAAGTTCAGGCTTATTTTTATCAAAATAACACAATTCAATCTGTTCAGGAAAGACTTTTAGTTACATTTTCGACACACTAAGTGTGTGTTCTCAACTTCTATCTGTTTATTAGGCTTATTATTACTCAAATAACACAATTTCAGCAGTTCAGGCAACATTTTTTATTAAATTTTGGACTCACAAAAAGACATTTTTACAACTTTTTTAACTTATTATTTTACAATTTTATACCTATTTTTAACCTAAATAACACTATTTATACTATTAAGGAAAGATTTTTAGTTATATTTTCAACACACAAAGTGTGTGTTCTCAACTTTTATCTGTTTATTTCACAAGTTTAGGCTTATTTTTATCAAAATAACACAATTCAATCTGTTCAGGAAAGACTTTTAGTTACATTTTCGACACACTAAGTGTGTGTTCTCAACTTCTATCTGTTTATTAGGCTTATTATTACTCAAATAACACAATTTCAGCTGTTCAGGCAACATTTTTTATTAAATTTTGGAATCACAAAGTGTGTGTTCTCAACTTTTATCTGTTTATTTCACAAGTTTATTCTAATATTTACTCAAATAACACGATTTGAACGTGTTTTTATTACATTTTGGACACACACACACACACTTACACACACACACACACACACACAGAGAGAGAGAGGGAGAGACAGAGAGAGAGAGAGAGATTTTTTTCCAAGTTTACAGGATTATTCTCCACGTTTACTCAAATAACACAATTCAAATGTGTTTTGAATTAAATTTTGTACACACGAAGTGTGTTTCGTCAAGTTTTACCCTTTATTTTTCAATTTTATGCTTATTTTACCAAAGTAAGACCTCTTAGTCTATTCAAGAAAGAGTTTTCAATTATATTTTGGATGCAAAAGTATGTTTTGGCAAGTTCTACCCTTTTATTTTACAAGTTTAGGCTTATTATTACTCAAATAACAACGAAAGTTTGTTTATTTTAGAGTTTTCTGAGTATTTTGTTACTGTTGTACTAGGTAAAAGTTTTCTAAATATATCAGATAGGGCTCTGCATATTTTTGTTTTTGCTATTTTGGAGATGATGCGATGAGATCAGCACCACTCTTCCTTCATCTGCTTTTTTATTTTATGTACCCTAATATTATTTTGAGGCTTAGTGAATTCTAGAGCCTATTTATGCAGGAGAGAGGGCTTGAAAATTTTGATCTCAGATAACCCACAACTATTTGTCAGAGTATTTTAAAGGATATTTTATACTTATTATGGGCCACTAGAATATCTAAGCTTGCTTAATTTTAATGCCTGTAACGCTGTTATTGTATTTCTAGCTAAGGCTTACTGGATAAAGTACACGAAATGTTTAACATTTCGACTATTTGCCAAATTTTTAGTGTAACAAAAATTATTGTGTGTCTATAAAGACTGAAATCCTTTTACCGAGGGGTCCACAACTGGACGCTTACCAACATTGTTTATTTTCTTTTTTAAATATAACCATTTATCAATATATTGACAATTCACAGGACAAGACGAAGTTCACAGACGACTGACTATATGAACCATAGGTCCACTTGCTAAACTTTTTTTCTATGCTAGAAGAATAATTTAGCCTTATAGCCTTTTTCAAGGTATTTTTGAAGTATTACTGGTGTTTTGGGTGCATCATCACTTGGGTTATTTCCATTTGGTTTATTATACGAGGCTACAATCACTATCTGAACACTGAAATCCTCAGATTGAAACTTAAAGCTTAGGCTGTAACTAGAGACTTAGTATGTATATCGACAATTTATAGGACAACACGAACCTTACAAAGGATTGTAGGTGACGTAGGACCAGACGCCAGAGCTTTGTTAATCTGCAAGAAGCATTTACAGCTAATATTACGAGGAAATGAGGTTGATTTTTACTGTTTCACAAGAATGCTATCTTTTATACACCCAATATTTGCTTTTTCAAGTAACTACATGTGCCAGAAGCACTTACAGGCCAACTCTAACTAGACTTCGACTTATTCTATATCAGGTGCTAAATTTATAAAGAACTATGATTGTGTATATTTCTGAGGAAATACGCAAAAGCAGATTACCCGATTAAAGTATCTGAAAAACAGATTTTTCTATGTAAGTATATTTTTATTGACTGGATTATTTAACAGATCAAACAGGAAGACTGCAAAATTCATTAAATGTAGTTCTATAGTATAGGTGGTTTCAGAGATATAAAAAGAACAAATATAAGATTTCGCTTTTTTTTGCTTCTGAGGCTAATCGCGACGCTAAGGGTAAATGGCGAGGAAATGTAACGGAGGAGAAACAGTCCCAAAAGTTATGGGCTGCATGTAAGTTAATACCACAGAGATATTACAGTAGGTGTAGGTTCTACCACCAGAACTTTTCTATCATAATAATAATGGTTATGCTGTACTGTTAGCTAAAGATGCTGATATTTGAGAAACTTAAAAGCTTATTTGCAAAATTTTAAGATAAATAATAATCTGTTAGACTGTAAAGATATTTTATATCCATTCTGCGCAAGATCCGATGACAAAATTTAAGAATTGTAATCGCCCAGACAGGGACTCGAACCCTGGACAGATAGGTTAAAAGCCTAACGCTATACCAACTAAGCTATCTGGGCACAAGGTATTCTTTTTTGAAAAGTTAGTTATGTTAAGAAATATATTGAAACATTTGAGAACACTCTTGGTCTGGTTCGACAGAGAAGGAGACAACATTTCCAAATTTTTACAGACTGGGTGTATTTTTCCACTATAGAGGCCTCACTATATGTAATTCGAAACGCTAAAGTTCAGCTGGCTTCCAAAATTGAGGCAAAGATTGTGTTTGACGAGATTAACAAGTTACAATTATATCCAGTTACGGACAAATAAAGCTAAAACTCTCAGATTTACTGTACTAGCCAAGTTTTAGTAACATTTTCTTCACTTTAGTACAAATACCAAAGAAATAGGTATATTTTATTTATAATTTGACAAAATGTACTAGTATTTAATTCACAAAGTTAGGTAAAAAACAGTATTTTTAAAAAAATATTGTTACTGCCTTCAAATTTTATGTTATTTAGCCACTAACAAACTGATTTACACTGTTTGGCATCCTTTAAATAGGAAAAGAAGGAATTATTTGTTTAGTATTTTTACTACTTTATATTTATTTAAGAAAACAATTCTACAGTTTAACTTAATTTTTAACAAATTGTTACTAATTTATATATCAAAGTTATATTATTTAGAGTGTATGAAGGCGTATAAAGTTAATATTTGCACTTATCAGCGCAACTAACAATTATATTTTACACACAAAAGATAATGTTTACAGTTAAATTACTTGAATCAGAGAATAATATTTTACAGTAATTGATTCATTCAGCACTAGTCAGTACTTTTATGCATCAGAAAGTTTTCTTAATTTTCTATTACGCATGCTATTTTGGGCTATTCTTAAAATGTATTTCTAAGGCAAATTGGTTTAATTTTCTGCTTATAATGCAAAGTTGACATAGTTTTCGCACAATGCATTGTACATTTGTTATATTCTCTACTTACAATCCAAATATTATGCTTATTTAATGTATAACTAACTAACTCTCTAGCCTTTTTAAACCCGAATGTTCATGGCTGCAGCAACACATGCCTTTTATCTGTCCCTGTCCTGAGCAAGATCTATATACTCCTTTCCTTCTCTACCAATTTCCTTTAGGTCCATCTCTACGTTATCACTCCATCTTTGTTTTGGTCTTCCTATTGGTTTTTTTCCATCAGGTTTCTCAACAAGAATCCTGTATACTCTTCTTTCCTCTCCCATTCGTACCACATGATCTACACACCTAAGTCTTCTTGATTTAATCATTCTAAAAATATCTGGACATGAATACAAATTACGTACTTCTAAATTATGTAACCTTCTCCACTCATCTGTCTCCTCATCTGTTTTAGGCCCAAATATTTTCCTAAGGATTTTATTTTCAAATACTTTCAATTTATGTTCCTTTTTCAATGTAAGGGACCAAGTTTATTTACTGTATTTAACTTTCATTTTTTGTAATTAACAAAAATTAAAAGCGTATATTGTAGTTATTATATCTTTTTCTATCAGCTTATTTTGAAATTAATATTATTAGGTATAGTCTTTGATTTATAACTGTATTGCTTTTCTATCAATTTATCTAAGAGTACACGCAGACAAACACATGTGTACACACTTTTATGTACATAGATATGCCTTTTTTCAAAATTTAGTATGAAGATTGCACTTTAGCTATTCAAGCAAGGGTAGGAAAGGTAGGATTTCTGAGAATTTGTTGCAGGATTTTGTTGTCCAAGTATAGATGAGAACTGAGCTGGGAGACTGTTTTGAACTTTTTCATGAGAATTTGCATGTGAACTGTATGCAAACTGAGCACTGAGCACTATTTGAAGGCAGTAACAATATTTTTTAAAAAATACTGTTTTTTACCTAACTTTGTGAATTAAATACTAGTACATTTTGTCAAATTATAAATAAAATATACCTATTTCTTTGGTATTTGTACTAAAGTGAAGAAAATGTTACTAAAACTTGGCTAGTACAGTAAATCTGAGAGTTTTAGCTTTATTTGTCCGTAACTGGATATAATTGTAACTTGTTAATCTCGTCAAACACAATCTTTGCCTCAATTTTGGAAGCCAGCTGAACTTTAGCGTTTCGAATTACATATAGTGAGGCCTCTATAGTGGAAAAATACACCCAGTCTGTAAAAATTTGGAAATGTTGTCTCCTTCTCTGTCGAACCAGACCAAGAGTGTTCTCAAATGTTTCAATATATTTCTTAACATAACTAACTTTTCAAAAAAGAATACCTTGTGCCCAGATAGCTTAGTTGGTATAGCGTTAGGCTTTTAACCTATCTGTCCAGGGTTCGAGTCCCTGTCTGGGCGATTACAATTCTTAAATTTTGTCATCGGATCTTGCGCAGAATGGATATAAAATATCTTTACAGTCTAACAGATTATTATTTATCTTAAAATTTTGCAAATAAGCTTTTAAGTTTCTCAAATATCAGCATCTTTAGCTAACAGTACAGCATAACCATTATTATTATGATAGAAAAGTTCTGGTGGTAGAACCTACACCTACTGTAATATCTCTGTGGTATTAACTTACATGCAGCCCATAACTTTTGGGACTGTTTCTCCTCCGTTACATTTCCTCGCCATTTACCCTTAGCGTCGCGATTAGCCTCAGAAGCAAAAAAAAGCGAAATCTTATATTTGTTCTTTTTATATCTCTGAAACCACCTATACTATAGAACTACATTTAATGAATTTTGCAGTCTTCCTGTTTGATCTGTTAAATAATCCAGTCAATAAAAATATACTTACATAGAAAAATCTGTTTTTCAGATACTTTAATCGGGTAATCTGCTTTTGCGTATTTCCTCAGAAATATACACAATCATAGTTCTTTATAAATTTAGCACCTGATATAGAATAAGTCGAAGTCTAGTTAGAGTTGGCCTGTAAGTGCTTCTGGCACATGTAGTTACTTGAAAAAGCAAATATTGGGTGTATAAAAGATAGCATTCTTGTGAAACAGTAAAAATCAACCTCATTTCCTCGTAATATTAGCTGTAAATGCTTCTTGCAGATTAACAAAGCTCTGGCGTCTGGTCCTACGTCACCTACAATCCTTTGTAAGGTTCGTGTTGTCCTATAAATTGTCGATATACATACTAAGTCTCTAGTTACAGCCTAAGCTTTAAGTTTCAATCTGAGGATTTCAGTGTTCAGATAGTGATTGTAGCCTCGTATAATAAACCAAATGGAAATAACCCAAGTGATGATGCACCCAAAACACCAGTAATACTTCAAAAATACCTTGAAAAAGGCTATAAGGCTAAATTATTCTTCTAGCATAGAAAAAAAGTTTAGCAAGTGGACCTATGGTTCATATAGTCAGTCGTCTGTGAACTTCGTCTTGTCCTGTGAATTGTCAATATATTGATAAATGGTTATATTTAAAAAAGAAAATAAACAATGTTGGTAAGCGTCCAGTTGTGGACCCCTCGGTAAAAGGATTTCAGTCTTTATAGACACACAATAATTTTTGTTACACTAAAAATTTGGCAAATAGTCGAAATGTTAAACATTTCGTGTACTTTATCCAGTAAGCCTTAGCTAGAAATACAATAACAGCGTTACAGGCATTAAAATTAAGCAAGCTTAGATATTCTAGTGGCCCATAATAAGTATAAAATATCCTTTAAAATACTCTGACAAATAGTTGTGGGTTATCTGAGATCAAAATTTTCAAGCCCTCTCTCCTGCATAAATAGGCTCTAGAATTCACTAAGCCTCAAAATAATATTAGGGTACATAAAATAAAAAAGCAGATGAAGGAAGAGTGGTGCTGATCTCATCGCATCATCTCCAAAATAGCAAAAACAAAAATATGCAGAGCCCTATCTGATATATTTAGAAAACTTTTACCTAGTACAACAGTAACAAAATACTCAGAAAACTCTAAAATAAACAAACTTTCGTTGTTATTTGAGTAATAATAAGCCTAAACTTGTAAAATAAAAGGGTAGAACTTGCCAAAACATACTTTTGCATCCAAAATATAATTGAAAACTCTTTCTTGAATAGACTAAGAGGTCTTACTTTGGTAAAATAAGCATAAAATTGAAAAATAAAGGGTAAAACTTGACGAAACACACTTCGTGTGTACAAAATTTAATTCAAAACACATTTGAATTGTGTTATTTGAGTAAACGTGGAGAATAATCCTGTAAACTTGGAAAAAAATCTCTCTCTCTCTCTCTGTCTCTCCCTCTCTCTCTCTGTGTGTGTGTGTGTGTGTGTGTATGTGTATGTGTGTGTGTGTGTCTGTGTAAGTATGTGTGTGTATGTGTGTGCGTGTAAGTGTGTGTGTGTGTGTCCAAAATGTAATAAAAACACGTTCAAATCGTGTTATTTGAGTAAATATTAGAATAAACTTGTGAAATAAACAGATAAAAGTTGAGAACACACACTTTGTGAGTCCAAAATTTAATAAAAAATGTTGCCTGAACAGCTGAAATTGTGTTATTTGAGTAATAATAAGCCTAATAAACAGATAGAAGTTGAGAACACACACTTAGTGTGTCGAAAATGTAACTAAAAGTCTTTCCTGAACAGATTGAATTGTGTTATTTTGATAAAAATAAGCCTAAACTTGTGAAATAAACAGATAAAAGTTGAGAACACACACTTTGTGTGTCGAAAATATAACTAAAAATCTTTCCTTAATAGTATAAATAGTGTTATTTAGGTTAAAAATAGGTATAAAATTGTAAAATAATAAGTTAAAAAAGTTGTAAAAATGTCTTTTTGTGAGTCCAAAATTTAATAAAAAAAATGTTGCCTGAACAGCTGAAATTCTGTTATTTGAGTAATAATAAGCCTAATAAACAGATAGAAGTTGAGAAAACACACTTAGTGTGTCGAAAATGTAACTAAAAGTCTTTCCTGAATAGTACAAATAGTGTTATTTTTGTAAAAAATTAATATCAAATTGTAAAATAATAAGTTAAAAGTTGAAAAAATGTCTTTGTGAATCCAAAATTTAATAAAAATGTTGCCTGAATAGTTCAAATAGTGTTATTTAGGTTAAAAATAGGTATAAAATTGTAAAATGATAAGTTAAAAAGTTGTAAAAATATCTTTGTGAGTCCAAAATTTAATAAAAAATGTTGCCTGAATAGTACAAATAGTGTTATTTAGGTTAAAAATAGGTATAAAATTGTAAAATGATAAGTTAAAAAGTTGTAAAAATATCTTTGTGAGTCCAAAATTTAATAAAAAATGTTGCCTGAATAGTATAAATAGTGTTATTTTGGTAAAAAATTAACATAAAATTGTAAAATAATAAATTAAAAGTTGAAAAAATGTCTTTGCGAGTCCAAAATTTAATAAAAAATGTTGCCTGAATAGTACAAATAGTGTTATTTTTGTAAAAATAAAGATAATCTGTGAAAATGTTTGACATAAAGTCAAAGTTTGGTAAAAAATAAACTCAAAATTAAGTTAAATAGCACACAGTAACATACATTTACTACCTAAATCAATAATCAAAGGGTCCTAGGTTCATTACCCCGTGATAAAAGCAAATGGTGAAAACTGTAGGCCCTGTCCTTGATAGCTCTCCCTTCTTCTTAGTACAGATAAAAAAAACCTGCGCTAAAGCGTCCTGTGCCTTGGGGAAACCCTGAGCGGAATATTAATTGGCGGCGGAAACCGGTTCTACAAGTGACGCATAGCTTCAGAGATTTGACCCTTGCTGCGCATTTCCAGACATCCTTTGTTGTCTGGTTGAATCCCTCCCCTGCCCTACAGTATTGCATAGCTTTCCCCTGTTATTGCGTACAGGTTAACCTTGGAAAAACCGGTTCTGAAAATCTACCGACGCGTTCTCTGATTGGTGATTCAGGTTCCTTCTTTGTTCTGACGTTCTGACGTCATTTGACCTTGAACGCACACTCCCCGAATTCCTTTCTCGTCTACCTGCGCGGAATATTAATTCATTCTCTCTGTCTACCTTCACAGCCGAGTCGAGATTCGGAGACAGTATTCTGTCTGGCGTCTGAGACCATCGTCTTCAATAACATACATTATTACAATAACATACATTATTACATAGTACTAATTAATAACATTACATATCTCGGGTTCGAGTACCGGGACCGTCTTCTTTCGTACCATTACCAGCGTTCATAGCGATTCATAAACCATAAACTCTTATTTTCAATATTATAAACATTAATATTATCGATTTATACATTACATACTTTGCAGTAATGAATATAAAAACATATGCATAGCGTTTAGTACCTCTAATTACCTTTTATATACATATTTTTCATAAAATAAATAAATATATATTCATAAAAAGTTATAAACATGCAAATACATAAATGTAAAGTATTCTAAGTACTTGCAAATAAATTCTAAGTACGTGCAAATTAGTTCTAAGTACGTGCAAATTAATTAACACCCGTGCAAATGAATTGCGAATATTAAATAGCAACAGCCACTGGCGGGGTCAACATCTACTTGTGTTCACTAATTGTAGAACCTTTACAGACTTAACAATTTATTAGTAGAAGAGAAAATTTCAGCAATTTAGTTTCTTCACTGTGTAATCTGTGGGGAGTTTGAAACAATTTCACTTGTTCTAACCAAATTGTTTTCATGCAGTGCAATATTTTCTTGGGCACCTCAAAAGGTGGACTGTTCAGTACTGCGAACATATCAGTATTCTAATAGATATATTTATTAAGAAAAATACTAATAATAAGAGAGAGTTCTGAGAACATTAATGAACTTTAATCCAAACCAGAGAAACTACTTAGAGAATATATGGAAGAAATGAAGAGACCTAGAACACCCAACCGTCAAATCTGAGGGCACAAGAGCACGAAAGAATATTACATTTTTGGACCATTTTGTAGTAGAATCGAACTCACGTTTCTCTGAACACAGTCAACATTGAAAAACTGCAACAACTTGTTCCAAAAATGTGAAATGGCTATCCCTCATTCATTGGAACAGTGTGCCAAAATGTTGGATGACCTGGTTGATAGATTGGATTTTGATAGCCTGATCATACTTAGGCCCGCTATACGTCCCGGAATGATATAATTTGTCCTGGTGTCCCGAATAGTTTCTTCGGGATGCACAAATGTCCTGGAATCGGGTGGGAAAGAAGAAATAATTGCACCCAGGTTCAGATCCTACTTTCAACTGTAAGGTCAAGTCCCGATAAAGTGCACGAGCAGTAAGTAATGTGAAAACAAGCTTTTATTGCAGAATAAAGCTAATTTCTATTGCTACAAATGTTGCATTTTCCTCGTTGTACATCGCGTTTCTGTCACTTCCGACTATGAGACGATGAGAATGGGTGATGAAGTTGTTGGAAGGTCTGTCGGAAAGACGCTTACGTTTTCAAGTTCGACTACAGCGCCACAGGAACATTTCAATCTTAGCCAATGAAAATACGACCGATATAGAGATCGTGTTATAGTATTATCTTCAAGCACAGATAAACCAAACAGAACTGGACCTACAGTTTATATCATGCGCGTGCATTTCAGTACAGCAAGGCCAGCAATGCTGGTCTACAGCATTTCAGTTGTGAAGTACTTTATTTTTAATTAATTATTTTCTATAATTGTTTTCCACCATTTCAAAGGAGTGAACTTGTAATCCTCTCACTTAGTTCGTTTTCGAGATGGCAGGCAACCTTTAGCACCATCTAGGGCCGATTTTATAAAGTATCTGTGTATATCGCTCAGCAAGGCTTGTACTGGGATAACGTTTTTGAAGAATAGTACCAAACAACAAAGATTTATGCTCATTGCTATTTATGATAGAGAATTGAATATTTATTGAATAACAAATAATCCAGTTGACTAAAAAAAGTTCGTGATTAATATTTTATGCATATAATGCATATCTATTTGACATAAATTTCGTTGCCAGGCCACTTTTATACAAATTTTGCCTATTTTAGCTACACTTAAGCTAGATAATGAATACGCGCAGTCACATCTCTATTCTTATACTGTATTTTTACAATGACAATACAATATTAATTAGATATTTGGATTAATATATATTTTTTAAATTTAGCATTGTGATAATATAATTATTTTACTGATTGATTGATTTGGTTTATTTTACTTCGCTTTTCCGCCACTTTTGGCTAATCGTGAAGATGAGGATGGGTGATGATACGATGAAAGGACACTCACAGAACATCTATGCCTAGGCCGGGATTCGAACCCGCGATCCCTGCGTCGTAGCTTTTAATTATTTTAATTTTTACATTTTTATTATTTTTTCTGGTTCACTTGGTTCGGACCCCCTCCCCCCCAGCAAATACATTTCTAGATACGTGCAAGATTCCTTTTCCGTTGAATTTTCTCCTCCAATCTGTGAGCCGAACTCTTGCACAACGGAACCCACAGTTTATAAAGTCGTCTTTCGGCTCCAGTGAATTGAGAAACACAGACACAATGCCTCCCTCTTTCCTCCTGTTGTTCTGTCTTCTAAATCCCTTGACTTGATGGAACTAATTCTTCCGAGAACAGGCTGAAAGACGTTTCCCGGCTCTGGAACGCGGATGAATCCCAAGCACGCCTCCTCACGACTTTCAATCGTCGAAAACGCAGCGTGAAGCTTTGGTTTATTCGCTGAAGGTGGCAGCAGCGAAGTGTGGTTTGCAGATGCCATATTTGCGGTCAGGAAAACAGCTTCGGCATTGTTATCGCAATAATAGCAAGCACTACTGGTTGCTTTTGTATCAAATTCCAAGAAAATTACGTATGGGAGACAGGCAGGAACGTATTTAGAACCAACTGCCTCAGAAATAATAATAATAATATAAATGTTTAAATTAAAATTAAATTATAATTAAACTAAATATTAATTCAAATATGTAAAATAATTAGTATTGTATTTTCATTATTACATGAATAGGTAAAAAGACGGTAACAGCTTTTATCCATAATCTAGCTTGCGTGTACTTAAAATCGCCAAATTTTGTATAGAAACAAGTGTCCTGCAAAGAAAAATAATGTCAAATAGATAAGAATTGAATATTTATTGGATAATGAAAAAGGATGTTAGACCAGTTGACGAAAAGTAAAGTTCATGATTGTTGCGTTTCTTAGTTAAACAGTGGACTGATTATATACACTATTTAATGTACACTGACACTGGAGTACATTGGAATGGAGTCGACCACCGTGTAGCAACTCTCGCTGTTCTCTCGTTCAGTGCGGGTATTTCCCGATATGTACCACGCCCTGCACAGTCTGCACAGTCTCCGAAGCAGAGTCTTCACTGTCCTGCCACCTAGTGGCGAGAAGTATAATGAATACTTAAGATATACAAATTTTCACACATTGATAACACAAATAATAATACATACACTAATCTATCCCAAACATAGTCCCCCCTCTTGATCGAGTCGATCAACAAAAGTACAACTAATGATCTATTGGAAGAGGCACTAGTTTGTTAACTGGACGTTTATAGGTTGAAGATGAAGTGTGAACAGTTGCAACACGCACTAGTCCATCCGCACCAGGATGCACTTGTACAACTATAGCAAGTTTCCATGTAAGTGGAGGTAGGTGATCTTCCTTCACTAAGACCACTGTTCCTGGTTCCAAATTCTTCTTTTGGGTGTTCCACTTGGTCCTCTGTTGCAGGGAATGCAAGTAGTCCTTTGACCAACGGTTCCATAGTTGTTGGTACATCTGCTGTAATTTCTGCCATCTGGATAAACTGGATTTTTTGATGTTAGTTAGAATAGGCTCAGGAAAACTAGTTAGGGGTGCACCAATAAGGAAATGGTAAAAAAAAGGTAAAGTGTTCCCCTGTGCTTAGCACCACGCCATGAAGGCGTATAGGGGGTGTGGGGGTAACGCCCCACACTTTCTTGATCCGGTCGTGAGTGGGGGTGATGTGATCAGCATCACGCCCCTGACCGCCTTTACCCCCCAGGGTTTCCCCCAGGTACCCATGTTATTCGACGCTGGGTAGGCGCCGGGGCCGCTTCCACCGTTAGAAAAGTTCCCGGATTTGAACCGGCCGGGGATCGAACCCGGGACCTTTAGCATGGTAGTCAGACGCGTTACCGACTGAGCCACCGCGGAAATGGTCAGGGGGTTATAAAACTGGGATCTGTAGGGTCATGTGACAATACTGTGAGGGGCCTGGAGTTAAGACAGGCTTCGATTTGAACTAAGAGTGTTTCAAGTTCTTCGAAAGTGAGAGCAGAGTTCCCTACGATTCACCTCAGGTGATGCTTCATGGACTTCACTCCTGCTTCACAAAGTCCTGCCATATTTGGGCTATTGGGCGGCAGGCCCGTAGCTAGAATTTATCTCTAGGGGGGGCTGACGGGTTATCAGGGGGGGCTTTGTAAACCGACGGGTTATCAGGGGGGGCTTTGTAAACCAAGTCAATTTTTCAAAAGGTTAAAAGTATTAAATGAAGATGTGTGTGTGTGTGTCTGTGGTGGGGGGTGTCATTAACTTATATAAAATTTATAAATATCATACAGATACTACATTTTTCAACATCTTCTAAACCATCTCTTGGAGTGTTAATTGATTGAAACTGATATCATCCCTTACAATAGAGGTTCCCAAACGTTTTCGTTTCACGGCGCCCCTAGTGTTTCAAGATTTTTCCGCGGCGCCCTGGTCAGAATGTAAGCGTATCTAGCACTTGCAACGCCCAATTAGTGTGGTTAGGTTGCTTGCCTTAGTTAAAAGAAAAAATTATACACAGTTTTCAAATTCAGAAACATTTTACATGTAAAATGTACTAAATGAGCAAATATTTGGAACAATATAATCATTTCAGTGAAAATAATGCAACATTTCGCGGCAACCCTAAAACCCAGCCACGTCACACCAGGGTGCCGCGGTGCACACTTTGGGGACCACTGCACACTCAATACTACAGATGATACAGACATGTATATCACACACAAAAGAACGCACAATATTCAATCACATTGTCTACAGTACATTTCACGCCCGGCCGAAGCAATGACACTCCCCTTCGTTCCCAAATCTTGAGAGGTGTTGACCTTTGATGCAGATGCGGAGGGAACTTGCATGATGACATCAAAGTCACAGATTTCTGTCTAAACGGGAGGTCGCAACAGAGACAGTGAAGGTACAGATAAAGAAGACCCCTTATGAAAGAACTTCCAAAGTCTAGATAATCTTCAAAATATTTGCAGCTACTTAAACTTCAGGTCATAAACAAGATGAGCGAATGTAATATCTGCTCTTCATGTTCTGTGGATTTATCCTTAAAGTTTTGACCTGTCTACATTCTCACTCTTCACTGGAAACAAATTACATAAAATAGTTTTACCCAATGTCAATGTGGGCTGATGGCAGTGCCGGGGGGGCTGAGCCCCCCCTGGCCCCTGCCTGGCTACGGGCCTGTTGGGCGGTAGAAAATGCCATTTGAATCCTTCCTGAGCTGCATGGTCGTCTAAAGACTTTCTGAAGTCTGATGATTGGAATAAATTCTTCAAGTCTTGTAATTCACGATTGGCACCGACGAAATTTCTTCCGTTATCGCTGAACAAGTTCAAACATTTTCCTCTGCGTGCCGTAAATCTTCGCAAAGCAGCAATGAATGACTTCGTGCTGAGATCTCCGACCAATTCTAGGTGTATAGCCTTGGTGGCAAAGCATACATATACTGCTACATATGCTTTGAGCCTTGATTTGCTTCTAGTGATTGACGGCTTGATGATAATTGGTCCAGCGTAATCAACTCCAGTGTTTAGAAATGGTCTAGTGGACTGTATTCTGGATGGTGGTAATTGTCCCATGAGTTGGTTGGAAATAGATGCTCTTAATTTGAAACAAATGAGGCACTTGTGCAGAATAGCTCTGACCACTTGTCTGGCTCTCGGTATCCAGTACTCCTGTCGTAATGAAGATATAAGGAGTTGCGGTCCTGCATGTAATAGCCTGTGGTGTTCTGAAAGAATGATCAATTCAGTTAAATGATGCTTCGGTGGCAATATGATTTGATGTTTGCTATCATATGGTAGCTGTGAGTGCCTAAGTCTTCCTCCAACTCTGAGTACTTGCTTGTCATCGAGGAAAGGATGTAAGTCTGAAAGTTGACTATCCTTTGACACCTGACTGTTAGAAGACAATTCTCGTATTTCCTTGCCATAAACTTCGTGTTGCATGCTTCTAATGCAAGTATGCAACGCTGATCTTAAGTCACTTGCTGACAATGATCCTGTGTGTTTCTCTTGTTTGTTCCTCGCATTGTGTAAAAATCTCAAACAATATGCAATCACTCTTTGAAGTTTCAATAACGACGAAAATCTGCTGATAAATTCTATTGTTGGCGCATTTGTGACTAGACTTACTGTAGTTGTTCTTTGTTCTTCAAGTTCGAAGTCATCATCCCTTGACGATGTTGGACTCGAAGGCCATGCTGTTGTTGGAAGTGATAGCCAATCAGGGCCATGAAACCACATTTGAGAAGTGTGTAGTGAGTCTACATTTGTCCCTCTACTGATTAAATGTGCGGGGTTCTGTTCTGACACTACATGTTTCCAGTACTGAGGCTTAGTACATTCTTGAATTTGTGAAACTCTATTCGCTACAAAGGTTTTCCATCGTCTTGCAGGTGATGCAAGCCACGCCAGTACGATCTTCGAATCGGTCCATAGATTGACTCTACTGACTTCCAATTGTAGTAGTTGTAACACCTTGTGTGTTAGTTTCGCCAGCAACAAAGCAGCGCACAATTCAAGACGAGGAAGAGTGATTCTTCTTATAGGTGCCACACGCGAACGTGAACAAAGTAAATGTACAGTGGTTTCACCATTTTCATTTGTTGATCTAAGATACAAACAACAGCCATATGCAACTTGCGATGCATCTGAAAATCCGTGGAGTTGAATGTCAACCACTTTTCCTTGAACTAGCACAAATCTGTTAACTTTTATCTGATTAATGTTTGCTAACTGTTGAAACAAACGTTTCCACTCCATGTTGAGTTGATCTGGTAACTTATCGTCCCATTCCACGTTATGGAACCATAATTGTTGCAGAAATATCTTGTAAGAAATTACTATTGGACTCACTAGTCCCAAAGGATCAAAGATTGATGCGACAATAGAAGCTACTTGTCGTTTAGTGATGTTGTCTTCATAACATGACACTATCTCCTTGTTATTTGCTTGCAATTTATCTGTGACTGGATCCCATGTGAGGCCTAAAGCTGTAACGTTTGCTCGCTTGTCAAACTGAAATGGTAGTTGCATTTCTCTATGAGTAGCTGGTACTGCTTCAAGAAGTGCTGGATGATTAGAACACCATTTCTTTAAAGTGAATCCTGCTGAATTCAGTACATCGATTAGTTCTCCTTGCAATTGTCTAGCTTCTTCAATACTGTTGGCTCCAGTGAGGCGGTCATCAACGTAAACATCTCGTTGTAAAACTTTGGATGCATTCGGAAACTTGGTTGCTTCCTCTTCAGCTAACTGCTGCAATGTTTTGGTCGCCAAAAATGGTGATGATGCCAAACCAAATGTGACTCTTGTGAGCTCGAACGTTTGTACTGGCATATCTGTAGATTTTCTCCAAAGTATGCGTTGAAACTTAGTGTCATCTGGATGAATCAGAATTTGTCTGAACATCTTCTCGGTGTCTGCCGTAAATACAACCTTGTGCGTTCTGAAGCGAAGAGCTATAGACTGAAGATCGTCATGTGTGGTTGGACCGACCATCAGTATATCGCTTAATGAGACTCCATTTGTTGTTTTTGCTGATGCATCAAAAACAATTCTGGTCTTCGTGCTGCTGCTGCTAGGTTTAAATACTGGATGATGTGGTAAATAGTATGACAAGTCATCAGCTTCATTTAGATCTGGTTGTACTGGCTTCATGTGTCCCAACATTTCATACTCCTCGAGTATTCTGCCGTACTCCTCTTTCAACTCTGGTTGTTGTTGAAACCTCTTCTTTAACTGATGTAATCTGAATAATGCCTGGTTGTATGAATGTCCTAGCTCTGTATGATCTGATCGAAATGGGAGACGAACAATGAAACGCCCTGTTTCATATCTGGTGGTGTGTTGATTGAAGTGGTTTTCACAAGCTACTTCTTCAGCTGTTTTTGGTTTCGAGTACATTTCCTCCAACTCGAAAAAACGCCGTAATTGAGAATACAAATTATCCTCCATGCGTACAAAACATGCTACTGTGGGTGTACTAGGTTGTACAGGCTGTTCCATCCGACCAGCTAAAATCCAACCTAATTCAGTATTTTGAAGAACTGGATAGTTTTCATCTCTCGTTTGTCTTTCAGGAAGAAATAAGTGGAAGTAAAGTTCCGATCCACTTAGTAGATCTATCCCTTCTGGTTTGTAGAAATCTGGATCTGCTAACTCAATGTCGGTTGGTAGGTTCCAATGTTCATGATGAATAACTTGAGAAGGTACGTTCCCTGTGATGCGTGGGAGTATCAGACAAGTAAGTGAAGTCTGGAAGTCTGACACTCTTGAGCGCAGCTGAATGTCTACACTGTGCTTGGCTTCCGATGAAACATTATTGATTCCTCTGATTGGAATATGATTTTTCTGCTTTCGTAACTGTAGTCTCTGAACAAGATCTTCCTTGATGAAATGTGACTGAGACCCACTGTCCAGGAGAGCTCTACATGTATGTGGCTGTCCTCTAGAATCGATGACTTGTATTAAAGCTGTTGATAGCAGAACGTGTGATCTTGGTTTACTCTTAAATGTGCAGTATGAAGATTGTACTGAAGTTGTCCTTGCAGCTTCATCCCTCGTGTCTGGTGAGTCATTCCTTGGCTGGTCTTGCCTTAGAGGACCTCCTCGTTTACTGCCTTCTTCTGGATGCAACAATGAATTGTGTTTCAATCCACAGCGTCTACAATTCCCTGAAGTACAGTTCCTAAAACTATGATTCGATATGAGACAATTATAACAAAGTTTGTTGTTGCGCACACACTCTTGTTTCTGCTTCAGACTTGCGCCTGCAAAAGACTTGCATGAATATAAGGAATGTGCTAATTTACAGAAATAGCATTGTGTATTTGTAGTTGTCTAATGATGAACCATTGTTTACAACATCCGATCCATCTGTAGGTGCAGCTTGAGCTTGTTTGTTTCTCTATAATGGATTCCATTTTACCCCGTACCTTGTAGTAAACTTCTTCAAAATCCCCCCTGTGAGGTTCGTGATTCTCGTTTATATCTTCTACTTCTAAACGTGTTTGAACTTCATCATATTTCTCCCACAAAGGTGTTAAATTCTGTAAACGGACCCTTACTTCTTGAACTTCCCCCGTATCTTCAAAGGCATTGACAAATGCTTGTGTTTGTGTTAACTGGCCCCTAAATCCAGCTCTCCTACGTATCAACACTCTTTTCTCTTCTTCATCCTTCGCGAAGGAAAGAGGGCAAGATGTGTAGGAAATAGTACGCGAGGAAAGAGTAAACAAAATATGGTGCCAGCCTAGCTAACTACTGACCTTGACCTGAAGCTTCCTTGGGTGTTGGCGATGACGTCACTTCAGCCGACAGCAGGATACTGTAGTGGATGCTCGAAACTGTCCAAATTTATGATACTCAGTCCCGTGATGAGTTATCGTAACAGATAACTTATTGTCCACTGAATACCACCGTGTATAACTCAGTCTTGTAACAAAACATTCGACGTACGCACGATAACGATACGGAATGTCTGTTCAAACCACACGCGTATCGGTTGTGATTGAAAATTAGACGTAATACGTAATAAGTACTGTGACACACAAAGTACTACGATTGAGCACATAACATGCAACCGTATATTGACGTAAGTACGAATGTCAGTACACATCTGTAACTGGAACACTGCATACAAAGTCACTTCGACACCGGGCGAAAACACTCGTTCTTTCCATGGCGGGCGAGTTGAGACGTTTGTTCTCATGCGTAACACGTCATATCTCACAGAGATTGTTCACTTGGTAAACTAATCCTGCCCGGAGATGAGACCATAAAATGTTGCGTTTCTTAGTTAAACACTGGACTGATTATATACACTATTTAATGTACACTGACACTGGACTACATTGGAATGGAGTCGACCACCGTGTAGCAACGTCTATCGCTGTTCTCTCGTTCAGTGCGGGTATTTCCCGATATGTACCACGCCCTGCACAGTCTGCACAGTCTGCACAGTCTCCGAAGCAGAGTCTTCACTGTCCTGCCACCTAGTGGCGACAAGTATAATGAATACTTAAGATATACAAATTTTCACACATTGATAACACAAATAATAATACATACACTAATCTATCGCAAACAATGATTAATGTTTTATGCATAGTATAATAAATAGTAGTGTGCATAAATATTCTTTGGTACTGTCATTCAAAACCTTATAATTCCAAGATAATCATTACTTTCCAATAAGTTTAGAGGAATAAATAACCATCAATTATGCAACAAATGTTAAAGAAGTACGTTCTCATTATTCAATTTTAGTTCTTGGTAAGTCTTTCGGGGGGTGGGGGATCCGGACCCCCTGGACCCCTCCCTCAAAAATACGTCCTTGAAGACAGGAACAGTTCGATTATAAGAGCTTTGAAGATCCAACAAGCCACCCTGAAAGCATGGGCGTATTTAAGGGGGGTTCAACGGGTCCCTTTTAGTTCAGTAAATTTACCAGATTATCTGCTCTATCCACTTGTTCATAAAAAATTCTTCGGACTTATTTTATTCTCCTAAATTCGAGACGTATAGGACGGGATATGGATGGGAAGGAAATTACGAAATTCCACACACCAGATGGGACTGCAGACCAAATGCCTGCAATTTCCTGATGGTTTCGGAATTTGCATGTTATATGGAACACAGACACAGCAAAGTACAGTGAAGCAATTGAACGAGTCCAATCAAGATTTCTTAGATTTTTAAAATACAAATTTTAGAAAGTTTACCCCACATTTAAACACTACGACAACCTAATATATGAATGTCGGTTTACAAAGCTGTGTCATAGAAGAACGTTACAGGAAATAGTATTCTTGTGGAAGTTGCTAAATCACGAAAACGCCAAAGCCAATAAGAGGGGTTGGGTGGGCAGCGGCCCCAAACTTTCAATGAAAAAAAATCATAAAAATGGGGAGTTTGTTTCACATATTCGATAATGTAATGCACCCAGGAACATGAAATGACTTTTATTCGGTTGAGAAAGGATCATTATTTGAAAATAAGGTTAAATTTGCGTCCCCTTTTCCAAAATATCGGGGGAAGAGAGGGCATACTCCCCATTTATTTTATTTTTCCATTGAAAATTGGGAGCCGCGGCCCACCAAACCCCTCTTATTAGCTTTGCCGTTTTGATTTCTGCACGGTTGCATGCCCTGATGTTCTAGCTGCAAAGCAAAAGTTACCCGAAGTAGATTGGTCAAATAGTCTACGAGTTATAACATTTTTTTGTCAAATAAGTGTACGCGCGCTGTGACGCCAAGGGTCGCGGGTTCCAATCCCGCTCAGGCTTGGTTGTTTGTGAATGTCCATTCACCAATTTCATCATTTCATCACTCATCCCCATCTTCGCAAATTATAAGCCAAGAGGCACAAAACGCGAAGTAAAATAAACTAAATCAATCAATCAATCTTCCATACGTAAATTTGGAGTCGGGGGGGGGGGGAGTATGCATCCACATGACGTGCCAAAGCTTCGTTTAACCCACTGTAATTGTTTTCGACATGACAGAAAAGTATCAAGATAATAAAAAAACAGGAATTTTGTAATCAGCTTCATGGTCCAAAAATCGAGCATCACCACTCAACCTCGTCTTCACGATTAGCCAAAACTGGCAGAAAAGCGAAGTAAAATATACCAAATCAATTTGGGATACTTTGATGTATCATTAATATGTTTTAACCAGGTAGTGTTTTTTTTCCTGACAGTTCGCAAAGCCTACTACCGGCACCTTTTGTCATGGATCGGATAACAATTAAAAACAGTTTGTGTTAACGAACGAAATATAAATAATCAAGTACAACCGTGCAATTATCAAGATGAATTTAACTGTGAATATATCATTTTTATCGTCAAACTTACCGGAAGTATCAGCACATTTCTACCTTGCAAGTGCGATTAAACACACCAGTTCGATCCATTTGTACTAAAAGTCACTGAGAAAGGTGATATATGAACGTACCCGAGAGGAAATGTTCACTCCACACGCTGTAATGTTTGCTTTGTTCATTAATTTTGGCACGCTTTAATCTTGCCAAATTTCTGATCAACAATTATCGAGTCCCGTGCCCTGAAGCGCACTTTCTGTTCCTTCTCGGAAAATTCGAGAAACGTGAGTTTCTGTTAGACAACCGAATGCTGCACAATGTATACCATCGCGAATAAGGTTCAAATCTCCCGTCAGCTTGCTCGAATTCCGTATATTTACAAGAACCTGCCTCAATCATGGCTGCTTGATCCCACAATGCAATAGTTTGTGTGTAAAGCTGTGGCGTTAACCACTAGGCTGGTGCCGTGGTCGAAGAGCTCGTGGGCGAAGCGCACAGTGGTTGAACCGCACCTGTCTTCGTGGCCTTGACTGCAGCTTACTTCCGGTTCGCGGAACTTGTCGTATGACTAAGATAGTAGAGTGGAGGGTTGTACGAGATGTCAGTCGTAGGAGTGCTATTAGTAGTATTATTATTATAATTATAGTATAGAAACAATATTGTTATTGACTGATTAATGAATTTGGTGACTTAATTTCACTTCATGCACAGTGAGGCTAACCCGAACTGAACCTGAGCCCGTGAATATTATTGTTAGGTTAGGTTAGGTTGACCAACGAATACGAAGCGTTCTGAATATGTACTTGGAAGGAGATTTGCTGAAATGCTTACGTACACTGGCGTATATAACGAAGCTAGAATAAGGGTTATCTCTGTAAATGATGTCATTTTGTAATTACTTATGACACATTGTGCAACACGACACGAAAAACGCCATATTGTATATACATTTTTAAATATGGTGTCATAATTTTAAGTCTATAGCATGCCAATTGACAAGGCCACCAGGCCGCTTGTACAAGTTGGTTGTACTATTCTACAGAAAAGTAAAAGTTATCTCTGTAGATGGGGATGTTATTTTGTAAATATTTGTATATTTGCTGACCGTATTTGTGGATTAGGCTTAGTTCTAGTAATATACAAGTAGCTGCTTCTACAGAAGAGTAGCTAACCCACGACCTGACCCACCGAATTCGCTTTGTGCTCTTCGCCCACCGAACTTCCCTTGTGCGTTTCGCCCACGTGCGTCTCGCCTCGTTCACGGAATCATCGAAGAGGCTTGGTTTTGACAGCTTCCTTTTTTTTCATAACAAACACGCTTGCCTTGGGATATTCTTGTCTTGGGCAAACCTGTCTTATTTCCTGTTATAAGTTCTCATCATCATCGTTAAATAAATAGCACAGGCTGTCAGCAATTCATTTGACAAGTTTCTACGCAGTTAGGCTTAAATCGATTCGAATTTAAAATGTTCTCACGTAATTTGTGCTTCTCCCAGTGCATGTCAATCGAAGCTGTTCTATTGTTTAGCGTCTCTACGTGACATAATTGACGAAGCATCACAGAGAAAAATCCTGACAACAGGACCTTGTGGTGATTTATGAAACCGTGATTCAGTTCCAGTTCCAGATCAATCACCGTGATTTCAATCACTTGACTACTTATTGCCATTTTGTGGAAAGGACAGCTACGGGGTACTGATCTTTGTAGAATGAAAAGATTATAACTGTACACGATGGCTACTCGAGCGAAAAGACAAATTTAAAGTTTTCCAGAAAAAAATCGCAAACTTCAGCTAAATTTTGTAAGGTTTACCACAGTCAATGGCGTGCCCAAGGGGGGGGGGTTGATAGGGGTTATAACCCCCCCCTTTCGCCCAGTATTCCTAAAAAAAGAACGTCAAAGGTAGGAAAATAGGACAAAATGAGGGCTGACTACCAAGAAAATGTATACATAATCCTGGGCACGCCACTGACAACAGTCATTACTAGGACAGGCCTTCCAATGACGTAAAAATTGCCAAAATTAAGAAAATGAATTTATGATATAAAAATAGTAAAAAAATAGCATTAATGTTTAAAGAACATTTCCCTATTATCAGTTCCTTAACAGGCTAAGAACTAATTTTACAGTGATCTCATGGATAACAGTGAATTGTTTATTGATTATCACAAATTACAGTGGCTTTTCACAATTAATATGACTAAGTCAAAATTCAGTGAAAAGTTAACAAAAGAAAATTATTCGTAAACTTTGGCACTTGGATACTAACTAACTGACTCTCTAGCATTCTTAAACCCGAAGGTTTATGGCTGCAGCAACACAAGCCTTCCATCTGTCCCTATCCTGGGCTGAATCAATCCAATCTTTTCCAGCCTTAGCGATTTCCTCTCAACGTTATCCCTCCATCTTCATTTTGGACTTCCTGCAGGTCTCTTACCATCAGGTTTCCCAACAAGAATCCTGTAAATTCCTCTTTCCTCTCCCATTCGTGCCACATGGCCTACCCACTTAACTCTTCTTGATTTAATCATTCTAATCATATCTGGGCATGAATACAAACTATGCAGTTCTAAATTCTGAAACCTTTTCCAATCACCTGTCTCCGTCTTAGGTGCAAGGATTAACTATATCATACGTAAGATAATATTTTTGTATTGAACACACCCAATTTCATAAATAAATACAACGTCACACCAGTTGCACATTGAAAATGAAAATAAACAGTAATTTAAAAACTTAAATTAGCCTCCCATAATTCTTAGGTAAAATCTTTAACATGATCTGCTTACTGATCTTAGGTGATAATACAAATCTATAAATTAATTATTTATTAATTGTAATAATTATTATATTGTGATTATGTGCGACACCTATACTTCAGATTAAGAAACTAAAAATCTCTGATTTTTTCAAACATCTGATGGTTTATTGTATGCTCCTAGGATGGGCCCTGATATCGAAGCATTATAAACGTGTCCATTGTTGCCTTTCAATTGTTTAATCCACATAAACAGCTCATAATTTATGTCGCATTAAGCTAACACTACTGGGACTTCATTGGTACAAAATATTAGATCTTCACATTTGCTACTTTCGATACATGGAGAAGTCACTTTCGATACATCGAGAAGTCACTTTCGATCGATTGTTGCGTTTTGCTATTATTTGATATGTCTTATCAATAGACCACGTTTTATTTTTAAAGTTCTTGTAGTTTCTGAATTATCGACAGTTGACGCGGGCGAACGGACAGACAGATGGTCATGAGACGACCTTCGTGTAAGGTACTTTTCAACATTTTCAAAATTAGTACCCTGTAGTTCCGAAATTTTCACAGAGTATATGCTAAGTCTCGTGAAACTTTAGGTACGAAACATGTTTCCATTACATACAGGGTGGCTCGAAAAAGGTAACCGAAATGTAGAACAGTTGTATTATGTATTAGGTTACCTTTTCTGGTCCACCCTGTATATGGCTGGAGACCATTTAATTTCTAGAAAACTTATCGATTGATCTGGTTTACTTTGCTTCGCCTTTTCTGCCACTTTTGGCGAAGATGAGGATGAGTGATGATATGATGAAATTGACGAAGGGACATTTACAGAGAACAGCCATGCGTAGGCCGGGATTCGAACCTGGGACTCTCCTGGCGTCGTAGCGTAATATGCTAACCACTCCGCCACTGAGGCTGACTGGAAAACATGTCATCGATAGTAGTAGAATATTGATGATTATGATATATTCATACTTGGCATAAAAGAGGTTTAGCGAAGGTATTCTTAATGATTCTGAATGATTTTGTAATGCCCTGGACATTACACTGTGATTCTTTGTTATTTAGTTGAAATGTTGTGTTTGTTCACTTTTTAATTTGACAAATATTTATGACGTCATAGACAACTAGTATCAGATAGAAAATAAACTAACATAAACTAACCTTCATGTGCCAGGACATTTAAGAAACTGATAGATTTATCAACAAGCTAAAATCACGATAGCAACGAGTTAATAGTGGCAGATGGTTAATTAGATGGCATAATTAGAGAATGGTTTCATAATGCAGGATTAACCCTTAGTGAAAATAAATCCAAAATCATTTGCTTTAATAACAAACGCACAGATAGTTATCCCAATAATATTTTACAAATTTCTGACATCCCAGTGACAGATTCTCACAAATATTTAGGTGTACATTTTGATAGACGTTTTACATGGAATACACACATTTTATATTTATTAAACAAAGGTCAAAAGTTTTTAAACATAATTCGTAGCATGACAACAACAAAATGGGGAGGCCACCCAAAAATTTTACTTCTCTTTTATAGAAATTGCTTTCGTTCATTTTTCGACTATGCAGCTTTCAGCTACGGGGGAGCAAAATCCAATCTACTCGACAAAATAGATATATTACAAAGAAAAGCATTGAGAATTTGTCTAGGTCTTATGCAATCAAGCCCCAATGTAAGTGTTTATATGGAGAGTAAAGAGACTTCTTTGAGTCACAGGCGGATTCAATTAACAATAAAATTCCTCCTTAAATCATGGGAAAATCATCCTCATCCATTTAATAAATTGTTTGAAATACAAAAACAATGGGCTGAAGCCGATGTAATAAATCCTCATACCACCTCATATTTCCTTGTATACTGTCATTACTTATTTCCAGAACTTCGATCTAATACTTTCACTCTCTTACATCCTTTGATCTATCAACTAGATATTCCATTATATACTCAATGTTCAATCCACTTCAGAGATCTAGGTTTACATGCATTGTACAGAGAAAAATGGCCAATGCATGTAATGATTTACACCGATGGTTCTAAGAATAACAATAGTGTAGGATGTGCCTATTACATCCCAGAGAAAAACATTTATCAACAATTTAGATTACCTATAGATTCATCTATTTTTACTGCGGAAAGTTACGCCCTATACAAAGCCTTACAATATGGAATAGCGGAAGACTTTTAAAAAATTCTTCTCCTTACAGACTCGCTGAGTGTTCTTCAAGCATTATCTACATCCTATCCCAAATTATGTCACCAATCATATCTTATTATTTTAATTATTCAACAAATTCAACTTGCTTGCAAAAGAAACATTGACATACAATTCAGTTATGTCAAAGCACATGATATTAATGTAGGAAATGATAGAGTGGACATATACGCTAAACAGGCCAGAGATTTACAACTCATAAGTTTCAATAGGTTAATGTATACTGATTACCACGAGTAAAAATCAAACTTATGGAACAATGGAATAAATGGTGCAAAGATCAATTTAAGTTTGTGGGCAACACATATAGATGGATTGCAGAATTTAAATCTAAAGTCCCTTGGTTCAATTCATACACACTCCCACGGCAAGTCATAGTTTTTATTAATAGATTAAGAACAGGACACGTACGTACACCAGCACATTTAGCAAAAATAAAAATTAAAACTCAAGAAAATTGTAAATGTGGCAATAATAATCCTGATGCTCAACATTTAATTCTAGAATGTCCAATCTATTCAGATCAACAAATCATACTCTACAAAGGTTTTCAACGTTTAAAAATTCCATTTCCAATATCACTATCATCCATTTTAACAGATTTATCCCCTTCATTAATATGGATGCTGTATGCATATTCTCGAAAATGTAGACTTGAAATATAAAATGATTTTTAAGAAACAGCAAAATGGACAAAAAAAAGTGAATTATTTATAATAATTGTTATATATTTGTGATTCCGATTAATTTGTGAGACTAACTGCCAACTTTAGAAGAAAACATTAAAAGAAATAAAAAAAAAAACAATAACGATGTCCAAAGTCGACAAGATAATGCTGACAGGGACAAAAAAAGAAGAAGAAGAAGAAGATAATAGTGGCAGAAAAATGTCGATAATAATGATAATATGTAGTTTAAAGTTTATTGATTGCTATTAAGTGTGTTTTTTCAAAAATATATCTTACATTAAGGTGAAATAGTGAGTTTTGATTTCCACGCCTTGTGATCACTGGAGTCCTTTGACACGACAGGAGGAGCGAAGAGGAAAAAATCCACGTTGGACTGAAAGGTAAGTAACAATTTTATTTAAACCTAATTGATACAGTAATTGAAACTAGAAGGTATATGCATTGAAGCAGGAGGTATATGCCATTGAGTAAGGTTAACCAGAGGGCCTAAAAATCATTATTACCAACGAAAACCAATGTAAAAAAAAAATGTACATGCAAAATTAAAGGATATAAATTTAATGCCCAAGAAAATCCTGTTACGTAAGGAACATTGATACTTCAAACTTATAAGAAAAGTACTTTACAGTTAAAATTACAATAAATATGTGTGACTGTCTTGCAAGACTAATTATTTTTGTTAACATGTTCATGCTAAAGATATTACTGGAAAATTCATTCAACAACTATTGTACGATATCTAACTATAAAACTGCAATATCAACTTTTTATTGCATCAAGAGTTCGTTTGAGAAATGAGAATTAATGTAAGTGCTTCCACCTGTTGGATGTTACCTGAAACACGTGTAGAGCTTTACCGTTCGCAGAGCAGAACGAGCCAGCCACCTAGCGGACGAGTATTGAACTCGAAGGAGTTAAAACCTTTATGCGTAAACCGACTGGTGATGGAATAAGGCAGGATAAAAAATAATTATGTTTTTCTTAACCACAGAAACTCCTATTTTTTGCATGGAATTTTTACTTCTTTCTTAAAAAGAATCAAAATATTTTACTTGTTACAAATTAGAAATACGACTATTTTAGTAGATAGTACGTTGAATATTGAACAGATGCCACCCTCATCGTCAGTGTCCAAATTAACGGGGGAATGCTGGGGATTTAACCCCCACACAAAATATTCAAATCCCCTTGAAGGATGTTTTTATCTTGCCAAAGAAAATAGAATTGAGGCATATAGTACACCATTTCTTAACTATGGAAAAACACAACTGCACTGTCTTCAGCGCTTGTGTGCTAAAAGGTGGTACTTTTGTGGTCATGTGGCCGAGGTTTGATCTTTATCGTTCCATTTTTCTTTCTTTTGTTACAGATTAAACATGGCCGGTCCACTGGCAGTGTGCACCAAGGAAGAACAGCGATCAGTGACCCGATTTCTCTGGTCTGAAGATGTGTCAGGGGTTGAAATTCATCACAGCCTTTCAGTACAGTACAGGGACAGCGCTTTACCACGTAGAATTGTGTATACATTGCTCGATAGGTTTAAAAATGGCTGGACAAGCGTGAAACACGAAGCGGGAGCATTCCCATCAACGGGAAGATTCAACAAGCTTGAGATATGATTCTGATGAACCGATGGTCACCCATAATCCAAACAGATTATTCTGACATCATCAGATGTACTGAAAGCCTGCGATGAATTTCAGTCCCTGACACACCTTTACTTAAGTTTTTACAATACTTATAAATGTACTCACATTTTTCACAGTGTACGAAACAAAACTATTAAAATATATGTTTGTGCTGCCATCTATGGACAAGAGATGCAAGTTTGAGAATTTTAAGAGTACATTCACAAAATTCTAGAGTGAGTTTAGAGTAGCAAGGGCCATACTCCAAGAGGTGTATAAAAACCATGAAAGCGTAGTATGATTGATTGATTGATTTGTTGTTTTAAGTCCACTTTATGCACAGAAAGGCTAATCGGGACTGAACCTACAGTTTAAAGTGAGATCCAAAGCTTAGTATGAATATGATGTTGGTGTATTATTCATTATAGGCTATCTCTTAAATAATTTGAAACTTCAGTTTTCATAAATGAAGACGACCTGATACAGTGGCGTCCCCGGGGGGGGGGGGGGTTGGAAGTCATAATCCTAACCTTTAATACGGTATTCGTAAAAAAAAATAGGAACGTCAAAATCAGAGAAAGATGGACCAATGTGGACAGACTACTTAAAAAACGCCCCTCATCTCGAAAATCCACTAACTGACTCTAGTTATATTTTGGAGATGGATTTGTAAGCACTACACGACCACTATAAATGATAAAATGACGCTATAAAATAGAAATGTATTGTAATTCAGTATTTCCTTGCCAACATCACGCTAATGGCTTTGTATTACAATTAAGATGCTATAAATGTTGTCGTAGAGTCTGTCAAAATGTTCTTATACTGTAAAAAGGTTCTATTTTATACGGGGTTAATGGTAGTAAGTTAATGCGGTACATTATTTCCTTCCTTTAGCGTTGAATTACTTCCTACTTCTAAATACATTAAATATTGAAGAACGTGTTTTATTGCAAAATAATAATAATAATAAATAAAAAGAAGTATGTTTTGTAATTCGTTTAATAAGTGGTTTTCTACTTAAACATCTTAAAATTGCTTCTAATAATACTTTTAAAAAAATGGGAATTGTCGAAAAATTTAGCGTGAACTGATGTACCAAGAACCCTATAAAATAATTATGATTGATGAAGTAATGAAGTATAGCTATTATATACAGTGCGTTCGTTTTGGCTCTGGGCCGAGATAGCGCGTGAACAACTTTGAACAACTCTTATTATATAATATAATTGTCTACATGCTAAACATATGTGCGTAAATAAGCGAGACGATACGGGGCGAAAATGCCGGCATCTGCGTCATGCCACGCGCTATCTCGGCCTGGAGTCAAAACGAACGTACCCTATTTTTAGCCTGTCACGTTCGTATGAGGGTTCTGCAACTTGCCCCCTTGTGGCTGTGACTCAATAATAGCTGATAACGGAATCTGGTGATGAAATTTATCTTTTCTAGGCAAATAAATTTTTAAAAAAAGGAAACAACTTACAAATCCTTGTAGGAAATAATGAATTCTGAAGACTTACCTGAAAAAAAAGAAAACTATATAAGGAAAGGTAATTTACATTAAAATTACAATATAAAAAATCTATATGTAGCTATGGTACCCATGTGGGAATCATACCAAAACCGTGCAAGTGGTCAGTGCCTCAGTCGGATTTTGTCACAAATAAATACATGCACACACACACACACACACACACACACACACACACATTAGAGCTAAACCGATACCGATTCAGTAGTACCGGCATCGGAAAGTATCGGTTTGAATATATTTGCCGATACTTTTTCATCATTTTGGTCTTTCACGGAGTTCCCCAAAAATTCGCAGAATCTAATTATGCTGGCTGGAAATAATGCAAAATTTTATGTCTCTTTTAATTCTTCACAAGTATTGTGTAAGAAAACTAAATTTTTTGATAACATAACATGTAATTTAATATTCTGCAAAAATATTCGTAAATTAATGCAAATAATTAGAATAGGAATACTTAATACAGCAAAACCTCGTTAATACGGACTTCGCTTAATCCGAAAAGTCAAAAGGAAAAAATAGCAAAATGCAAGGTTTTAAATATGGCTAGAAGTCAAATGGGTATCGCGTATGTACGTACTGCATTGCATGCACAGTATTGCTTTACATTTTACTGTACTGTAGAGTGTATTTAGGCCTATGCCCTTTAAATACACCATAATAAATGTGTTTTGTTGCTATAAACGGAGTTTTAATTCATTTGCTACTGTTCTTTTAGGTTATTTCAGTTAATCCAGACTTTCGTTAAACCGGTCAACTTATCCCCCCATTAGTCCGGATTAACGAGGTTTTACTGTACTTAAACACTAATATTAATCTATATACGTATTATTATTATCTATTACAATTTTCAAGCATCGGTATCGACTCAGCCCTGATCTACTCTACATATGAATGGCTTATTGCAGAAAGGGACCTGAGTCACATTTTTGAGGTATCGGAGTTAATGGTATTTTTGATTTTCCTAGTTACAGACACATCTTTTTGTGCAGAAAGGACGTCAGTCACACGAGGCTATAGCTAAGAAAATGCAGAGTGAAAAGTGTATTTTAATGCAGAAAGGTACTGACTCGGGTCCTTTTCTGCAATAAACTTAGCCGTATTTATACGTTGTACGAAATGTGTACGCTAATCTGTAATCAGCTCGGAGTGGTAAAATACTGTCAAACTTATTGACACCAGTAACATTATTGGTTTCGCAACGTGGTGGCCTCATGCCTACAAAAAAAAATGTGGCATCTGTGGAAACTACCATGTGTTCCTACAAGAATAGGCAGTATTTTCAGATTTCCAAGTATCATTACTTTGAATACTGTGTTGAACATAAGGGTAGCTACTCTCAAGGTTTCCGAATTCATCAAAGGTTTGACATCTGACACCTTCTATCTGTCCAAAGGTGCAAGGATTGTAATTCCTACACCACGTACGTTCCCAGTTGCACGTATGACGATCAAGCTTCCTAAATTGAAGGACATACGAACTGCCTTGTCGTATGTACCAGACGACGTCAAAGGATTTTATGAAGATATTCTTCAGTGGCCCACTACACGCGGCAATGAAACAGACTCAGATGTAGAGTAACACATTCATGTATGAGCTCGTACATTATTGTACGTCAAACACTGACAATAAAGTCCAGAAAGTGCAGTACACTGTCATTTATTGATGAGACTATAATTTTCTGTAGCATATAAAACATAACCTAACCTAACCTAGCATATGTGACAACGACAAATGGGCGTTTGTAGGATATTTCTCGTCTTATTTCTCACAGTTTCCACTTTTATTGCAGAAAGGTACCGGAGTCACAACCTTTTCATCTCCACTGTCTCTAGCAGCATACTGCAGGAGGACGCATTGAGGGTTGCAAAATTAACTTTTCTTTATACTGAAGATTTGAGCCAACAGCGGTACATTTCTTTCTTACACTATCAATATTATACCATTTTTCTTGTTTTTCTCAGAATTGTGCAAAAGTGACTCAGGTCCCTTTCTGCAATAAGCTATTCATATTCTATATGTGGGGGGGGGGGGATGCGCGTGTATGTGTATACATACATACACACACACACCCGACATACGCTAGGGGGTCCCAGGTTTGAATTCAGGCTTGTGTACAGGTGTTCCTTTTTATTTCATTTCATCATATCACCACTCATCCTCATCGTTGCGATTAGCCAAAAGTTGCAGAAAAGCGAAGTAAAATAAACCAAATCAATCAACCAATCAACGAAATATAATAATAAATAATAATAATAATAAATTCTTTATTTCCGTAGACCCATATCCAAGGGTGTGGAAAACGTCATACAATACTAAATATTACAAATGGAGTAGGATTACAATGAAAAGAACAAATGTAAACACAAAAATACAAATAAATCATATGGGTTAAACAGTTATAAGTGTCACATACTAAACTTGTAAAGGAGAAAATCCAAATATAAGAGACATACAATATCAAAGTAATTTAGACGCTGCAATTTACTAATTCAGTTTAACCATTTAAATTCATTGAGATTATATAGAGGTATATCTGTTAAATACTGTTTAATTGCTTTCAGTTTCTTGTGAGTTTCTGTAATTTGCTTGATGTGTGTGGGAAGTTTGTTATGGTATTTTATTCCTGCAACATGAGGTGATTTGCCTGAAAGAGCAAGTCTGTGTACTTGCATGTGGAAGTTATCTTTTTGACGTGTGTTGTGCTGATGGACGGTCGAATTTTTATATATTTTACGGTGTTTTAGTACATATTCAATTACTTTGTAAATA
Organism: Lepisma saccharinum; assembly: GCF_977018435.1. Classification (NCBI taxonomy): domain Eukaryota; kingdom Metazoa; phylum Arthropoda; class Insecta; order Zygentoma; family Lepismatidae; genus Lepisma; species Lepisma saccharinum. The sequence goes on from NC_139253.1 coordinate 7,233,875, forward strand.
CATAGGGAATATATGGTCATAATTTTATTTTCTCTGAATAATTCTCTACATGAGTTTCTAATTGGTATTTTGAACATATACCGTATTGCTCTTTTCTGTAGAGTAAGCAGTCTTTGGGTGTATTCCTGTGCAGCTCCTCCCCATGCTATTATGCAATATTCTAGGTATGGATATACAAGTCCATATATACAAAATATGTCGTGAAATCTACACGTCGTAAACTGTGAATGTGTCAATGCCAATGTTCTGGTTTTCACGAACGGTGCATATCGCGGTTACGCAGTAAACGCAGCTCCAACACCTGCTAACAAGCCAAGTGCATTCTGGGTGCTAATTATGGCGGAGAGTGAATCTTGTCCGGCGTGACTCGGGCGGTATTTTGACGAGAGCTTTTCGAAGGAAAATAACGGATCTGCGAATGGCCTCAGACTGTGCTGACCCCTGTGAGCGTGACTGAGTTATTGATGGTGCAGAGGAAAAAGGGACGAAAGAATGAAACAGGAGAGAGATGAAAACAAAAGAAAAATCCAACCCAGAAGGCAAAGCGAGGAAGGAATTTTCAAGGTCTTCGCTAGGTCACATATCAAATTGACAGGCAACGGTAGTCAGACTAGACAATAGGCAGGTTTGGATACGACGATGAAAAAAAAATCTGTAGGCACGTTTGTTTAAAGGGACAGGTGAAAAAAAAAAAGACAAGGTAGGATTTCTAATAAGGGTACGAAAATATGTGCAGTGGCGTATTCGTAAAGAAAGAAGGGGACATGACTGTTATTTTTTAGCCTACACGGGGGTTGGGGGGTTAACCATCATCACATCCACGAGAACGGCACTTTCGCGGTTGTTCTGGCAACACTTGGCCGCATTTAGCTGACGCAGTGATGATATCATAGTGATTACTTACAACTAATATAGCAATCCTCAAAAAGTAACATCCAGGACTCGATCATAGTCACCCTGGTCACCAAGACGATAAATATTGCGGGAGACATAAAAAATAGCAACAAGGAACAAATTGCATATTACGATACCTACAAGCAACTGTATATTACTTGCCCAAGACAGAAGGATATGAAAAGCTTGTGCAGGGAGATAATTAGTGAAAAAATGTTTAAAATATTTAACAAAGGCGCAGGCTTTCACAAGACTCGCCATGTGCGTGATATTCTGGAGACTTTCCTCCGTTGGGAATTTCACCTCGGATTATCTTTTGGGAAAAATCACGGAAGTTCATGTCAGCACGTGAAATCTGAGAAATCCTGTGTTGTCTCAGGAGTCTTCTATTCGGAACTGGAAAATATGAAGCAGAAGAGCGTTAACGACATAATGTCCGCTACGCTATGCCATAAATCATAAATTAGTCACCAAGATCAGTGACCTTGAAGACAGGCCTTACTTAATATCAGGGAGCGTATACTAAAGTAGTGTCAGATATGTAAATTTAAATGTATTTAGTTATTTTTAATCAAACTATGGAATTAAATAAGGACTATAATTATGAAAAATGGCAAATTTCATTATGCAAACGGCTCACCTAGATGTTGTAGGCTTACATTACATTAATTTAATGCACAATTCAGACACAAATGTGTACTTTAATTTGTTACCAAAACGATGGATTACCAAATTTTCTTTCACAGGGTGTAACCAATACAAATCGAAAATTTGACTTTCTTATGACTTTTCTTGACATTTTCCCCATTTTCTTAACATTTATTTAATCGTCCCCTACTTACATAGCTATAGTTGCAAAATTAAGAAAATAGATATCTTTATTCAATGAAGAACGCCTACCAAAAGGTAGATTAAGATGAAAAACTGAAGCAGTATTTTAATAAGGGATTTAGATTAATGCATGTAAAAATTAACACTTCAGACTTCATCCTGGATGGGAATGGCCACATTACTTTATAACATTTTTACAAAACTTGACGAATACAAGAATGTAATAGTATTTCTTAAGAAACAAAGCAAACAAATCTAAACCACAACTCCATACAATTTTAGATTTCCAAAAATTAAATTTTATGAAATCCAATTACAGGTATATAACAATGCAAGTTCAATACACTGTAAAATAGTAGCAAAAATTCTTGACCAAAAGCATAATTTCTTGACTTTTTCTTCACTTTTTTGACCTTCCTGTTGATTTCCTGTCTGGTAGATACCCTGTTTTAAGTGCCGAAACGTGTGCATTTCCTGTTGTTCTTTGACAGATTTCTATTGACTGAAACTGCATTAAGTATCGAATGAAACAATGGGAGTATATTTAAAATATACAATGGATTTCTTCGCAAAGGCTTCAGCTTGCATTTTCTATTATTGACAAAAATTGATTTAGAATAACATATGCGTTGTCAAGATTAAAATCAAACAGAGGACATTAATACCAAAAGGAATGAAAATGTGCTAATAGCAAGGCCTCATCTCCAGGAAAGTATCAACTCGGGACAAGCCCCGGCACCTACTAAGCTGTTGGGTGAGATGAGTCAAGGCAAATGGATAATAAAGCTTTTCCTGTTCCCACAAAAATAGGCAATAGTTAGGCTGGAGAGTTCAATGAACAAACCGATCTCTAACTACGCACTTGGAAGTCATACTAATATCATTAGAGCCCGGAAGTTCAGGCATTTATTTTCGTTAAAATAGGCAGGCAAAAAGGCATTTATAATGTGGAAAATAGGCACTAAAATGAAAAAAAGGCAAAATAAACCGAAAAAATGGCACATTTGGAAGTCGCTTACTTTTATATATAATTTCTGGCAACATGTTAAAATCTACATTGGGAAGAGCATTTCAATTTTCTCCGTCTTGATTGCACAAAACTACAAGGTGTTTTTTTAAGTTCTCAAAATTCATTGATAGTCATCTGTCAGAGAGAATGTTTTTCATAATATAAAATGATCTTTCTACTTCGACAGAAGTTATTGGAGCATACATAGAACAAGCTAATGTAGCTGGACTCATTTTGGTAACAGCATTTTCATATTTTAGAATATCACAAATTGTTTTCAATTGTTTCAAGTCCTTATTTGCACTAACTACCCGTTTGCACTTTTCCGCAACAGCTGACCCCTTTTCTCCTGGCACTTCCATCATCTGCTGCATAGATTCCTCGAAGATTTTCATGGATGCTACAAGAGTCTCACCTCTTTTTTCTAGCTTTGTAATTGTCTCTGGCAATGCACCATAATGTGCAAAAATAAACGACAATTAATTCTTCAGTTCTGAAAAGCACAGGAGTTTTTTCACTTCACGAATTGAAGCCGCTTCATTTTCTGGAAGAGCATCGATCACCTCACTGATTTTTTCAAGGTTGTTAGCATAATATATAGCTGCTGATATCCAGGTTCCCCATCTCGTCAAGACTGTTTGCGGAGGTAAACTAAGCTCAGGCGCAACTTCCTGAAATTTTCGGGTTCGAGAGGGAGATTTCAGAAATATCTTCTTTGTGTTCGAAATCAACCTCTCCACTTCAGCAGTCAATCATGCACAAGGAAATGTTAACCGAAAGGCAATATCCTAACTCAGCATGAAATACTTTTTTCTCACACTTTTCTCCTTCAGCAATGTTGAAACATGCGTCAGTTCAATATTACTTAAATAAGGCGAAAATTATTCACGTAATAAACGGAAGAAAAATAAATGCCAACATTTTTTTTTAAAAAAATGGTCAAATTTCATTGAAAAAGGCAGAAAAAGGCATTATAATTAAAAATAGGCAGTGGGGTCCCAAATAGGCAAAATAGGCAAAATAAAAAGGCTTCTAAAACATTCGAAACAACATAAAAAACGTATATCCGGAAAAAATTTATCAATATATACAGTAAATAAAAAGAGGCATTTTACCAAACTTCCGGGCTCTAAATATCATTAATAAACCTTTTCTTATTTTAATATGGAATAGTTGTCTGGAAATGTTTGATAATATGGACATTATATGCGTAAAATGGAACACAAGAAATAACTGTAAGAATGAAGCACAACGTTCTGTCTATTCTTATTATTATTATTACTTTTCCTTCAAAAGTAATAATGTGCTTGAGATTTACTACAACTATAACTTCTATTTCAAAATTCAGCACAACAATCAACAAATAATAAAAAAACGGTGACACCTAGCGAGAAATTTAGTAACTAAGCCTGAAAATTGAAGTTTGGGCCTGACTTCCTCTATATCGTTACACAGATATCCGAAATTGATTATGATGCATGAAAGCGTTAAGGCAATGTAGAATAGCATAGTAAACAATTTATACAGAATGTATGGGAAAAAGAATGATATAGTATGTTTATTTTTGAACTCAAATGACGTTGAAAGATACTTCATTTATTTATTTACCTAAAGTTTCAGATACAGTACAGATTGACCATTTTATACTGAAGCACTAACAACAGGAACACGAGAAAAAACAATAAAAAAACAATACAAGATGGCAGGAGCAATCATTATGATAAACTTATTTCAATACACATGAAAGTTCGAACATGCAACGCAAAGTATCCTATTATTAAAATCATTAAGAACTCTTACGTGTAGGGAGGGGCAAGCATGGCATTTTTCTCTAGGGGGGAGGAAATTAGGATCATTTCGCCCCACAATTGTGTGACGAGACGTTGGCTAAGAACAAATTAAAGAAAAAGAATGTGAATTTCGACATTCGCCATCACTGAATTCTTTTAAAATCAGGAGAAATGTTTAATTACGCACGTTCGGGAAGCGACATTCGTGCTTATTTACTTACAAAAAAGGAACAATGGATTCAGAACCAAGGAAAACTTAGTTTCTTATGTGAAACCTCCTTTTAGTAAAATTCGAAAGCAGAACAGTATGGAATAGAGAGACATCCGGAAGGCGCAAGGAAGGGGAAACGGGAGATGCTTGACAATCGTGTGACGTGGACGGATCATCTCGCTGTATGGTTGCAGCACGCGGAAAAAGTGGAGGAGATCTTAAAGATGATGCACGTATGCAGGATGTTCGACTTCGAAGCTGTCAGAGACCTCTAACACCCGTGCTTGCAACTATTGCTCTCTTGTTTTCTCCCTCTTTCTTTTTCCTAGTTTTCCTCTCTACATTCAATCCTTGCTTTTCTTTCATTCTCTTTCTCCACGCTTTTATTCCTTTCCCTTTCTCTTTAACCTCCCTTTTTTCTATTTCTTTCTCTTCCGTACTTATCTTTTCTCTTTCTCCATCACATTATTCTCTTTCACCCTCGATTCCCTTCCTTTCTCTACCGCATTTTCCTTTCGTTCTTCCTGCTTCCCCTCGCTTGTGTATCGTGGTTTCTCTTTCCGCTCGCTTTCTTTCTTTTTTCACTCACTTTTCCTTCGTTCTTTCTCTTTTTCTGTCGCTTTTCTTTCATTCTTTCTCTTTTCCCTCGCTTCTCTTTAGTTCTTTCTCTCTCATCCCTAACTTTTCTTTCCTTTTTCCTCAAATATCTCGCTTTTCTAACTTCCTTTTTCCTTTTTCCCCTTCGTTTCTTTTGTTTTTCTCTCTTCTTCCTTTTCTTTCAAGGTACGTACATTTCTTGCGTGTTTTGTTCCATCTAGGGATTTTGTTGTCAATGCTTTGAATGCAGTCGGAGGTTAGAGGCGTCAGACGAGGTAAGAGGAAACCGTGTTGAAGAATAGGCGGAGCTGAACGTCCACGGTACAGCCGCAACTCACAAAATACACCCGAACAGGGCCGTATCAAGGCTTGTGGAGGCCCCTGGGCAAAATGTTTTTTGGGGGCCCCCCATTTTTTTATTATTTTTTACTAGGAGCTTTATTAGCTCAATATGTTAACCACCAATTTTCAGCAGTTGAAATGGTAGCCCTGATTTTAGAATCCGTAGTCATTCACAATCGAGCATATCGCAGATAGGTTTGCAGGGAGAATAGAGCAGTAAAATAAAATTACAGGACAAAAATTGTAGCGCTATATCAGCAGTAAAATTCTGCGTCTAAATGTCTACAGTATATTATGAAGGGTGAACACCGTAACTACAATATATAGTAAATACTAAGAGTGTTCAGACGGAAACAGAGAACTGAGCACTAGACTGTACTTTCGTACATAATTTATCGTAAGTGATATTATTTACAATTAAGAGTAAATATGTCACGACATATGCACGATCCATCTACTGGACAATTACCGACAGGTTCATTGTGGAAATTCTAGTAACTACACTTTCTTCAAGAAAATTCCCAAAGCCTTAACACTTATAATAGAGAGACACACTTTTCTTGCCTTTCTCGCCGAAAATTCATCTACTGTATCATCGAAGTCCAAGAAGTTCATGTTCAATGCTTAATAAACGAAGATTGGATCCTGTCCCATGGCAGCACGAAGCTGTTTTTTACTAATTTCATTTTTGAGAAAGATCTTTCTCCGTGCCATATTTCTACATCACAGCCACAGCCAAATCAATCCATGGTATAAAGTATATTGAGCCTCATATATCTACAAAGAGATCGACTGAGAGCTATGCTACAAGGCATAGTAGAGTGTAGACATACGACAATATTCATTTTTTTAAAAATTTTAAAATACAACTTCTTATGTAATTTTTCACAAGCAGTTATTTATTTATGCTTTGCACTTCTACACAGGATTGAACCTCCAATTACAGAAGGTGTTCACTGTGTTTGATTAATACAATAGAAATTACATGGAAATATACAAACACATATTCATTCATTTACGTACAATACATATAACATACGTAACACATGAGATATATATACACTTATCTACATACATTTAGGCAAGAGGTATATACGTAATTCACAAGTATTGCACACTGGAAATGGTAACATTTATATTAAACGATCTATATTCTACCAGAGTTTCGTTTTCTATAGCACTGAATCTATTATTCTTTTATATCTGTCAAATGGAAGTGAAAAATCTACACATTGGTTGTTTGCAACAAGGGTATTGTAACTGTGACACATTCTATTTATTGGTGAGTTTCTATATTTCTGAGTTTTTGAAATTTTAGAAGTTGAAGTTAGTTATAGCCAGATGGTTAAAATATTTTTTTGGTGGAGGCCATTCACAGCTTACTTTTGGTGGGGGCCCCGGGGCAATTGCCCCAGTTGCCCATAGGTTAATTCGCCCCCGCACCCGAACACTGAAAGTGCCTAAAATGAACAATCATAGTGTGAATTCCACCCTCATCGCCCTTCAAACACCACCTTGAATAACCCCGTTAGAACCGAAAAGAATGAAGGATGATTCTTCTTCTTAAAATCTTAAGTTCATGTGAAACGAAAGTTTCTAAACTTCCAATTCTTGATTCACACAAAGACGAACAATTTTAGCACGGTAAAGAATTTGAATTATTCTATTGTTTGCCGCCAGTCAGAGTGTGAACCGATCTTCGTGAAACACGTCTACAGTCAAGTTCGTGCAACCGCAGAAGGTGCCATAACGAGACCAATTACACAAGTAAATCAATTGTTTATAATCAATTGTTTATAACTATTGAATCGTGTAATGAAGAGGCTATAAAAGAAATTGCTATTAAGTATCACTTCATTGTTCACGGGATAATATCATGCTATCTTGGGTTAGTCGGCGTGACGAAGATAATGCATACAATCACAGAACGCTACTCAGCGGTGCATTACCAGTGTATGCACCTGAGATGTAGTTCGGCTACCGACAAACGGTGCCATACGTTGCAGTGCTTAAGCCAGCCTCACACGGTACTTATATCCGCTTCCACATAGAAAACTAAATGCACCATATGTATTGATGCGATCCAGGGTTCGATACCCAGTGGGCACATATAGTGGTTCGGGTCCCACTTTAAACTGTAGGTCCAGTCCCGATTAGTTTTGCTGTGTATAAAGTGGACTTAGAAAACAAACAAAGCATCATAAACGCATCGATTGATGCAGTAAAGTGTGTTTTATGGGTTCTTCGATTTTTCTGTCGAGATGCATTTTAATGCATCCGATGATGCATTTCTATGTGCATGCACTTAAAACATTTGGTCCGAGCTACATACTTTATACATTTTTGCTTTGTTTCAGATGATGCATTTATTTTCCTGCGTGCATTTGAGAATCGACCGCCAGCTTCCTTACTTAATGACCGTGTTGGAAGTTTCATGTCTTCAGTTCCCGACAGAATTAGAAACCGGCTTAAAATCTATCCTTGAGATCATAGAACTACCAACAGTGATGTGCCGTAGACTATAAGTTGACATCTACGCGTTGTCTACACGTAATCTACGCGTAGATTACATTGGGTTGTAGTTTACATTGACTACGTAGACAATCTAAAGTGCATTAAAATTAATTTTCAAGACTTTCATGAAAGAAAAGTGACATTTTCAACTATATTGGTTCCTAACGAAATGAAAAGAACCCTATTTACAACAAAATGTCTCTTCTATTATCAACTATTGAAGAAGATAAATAGTATGCAAAAAACAACAACAGATGGCAGTCATGAGGCAAGAGTAGTCTTTTCCCCATAAAACACTAGAATATATCCTACATTAGGTTTCTTCCTAGGTGAGAAATTGTTCGAATTTGAAAGAAAGAGTATTAAAAGTTCTCTTTACACATCAGCAATTGATACGCAGTATAATTTTCTTTAATTTCACGGCTCCCTTTGTTAAGTTATCACCTTTCGCCATGTTGTTTACATATATTACGTAATCTGCGTGTATAAAATAGTCTACGTGTAGAATGTAGACTATCATTGTTTACGCGTAGACGCACATCACTGACTACACTGTAAAAAAAAATACACTTCTTGTACACTTTTGGTACACTTTCTTGCATATAATATGCACAAGATGTGTACTGAAGGTGTTGCAAAAGTGTACTTAAAGTGTTCTAGATGTGTGCGACCCGAAATGACGAAATTTTGTACACTTGTTGCACACTTTGGGGACACATTCAAAGTTGTGTGCACTTCTTCAACGCTTTCTGTACACTTTTGTTTAAAGTAAGTCTTTACACTTCTTGTACACTTTTGTAGCACATGATTTCATTTTGTGTTGTTGGTCATATCGATTGTTATTTTATACTTTTTTGAAAAATGAATATCTTATGAACATAAATCAATTTCATTATATAAAGCAGTAACACACTTGAAAGCAAGCAACATTAAACAATAACAAAATATAACTATTTTTTTCCTGGAACACATGGAAATCGCATTGCATCATGAAACTATCAATACTTTTTTGTTTAATGTACCAATTTGATAATTGGATAAATCTCATTAAAATTGAAGAAGGAGCAAGTTGAATGTTCCGAGGAAATTAATAGATTTTCTTAAATCGAACTATTCATCTTTAAAGCACACCAAAACAGATCGTTAACTTCGGGGGGCTGGTTGTTCCTACACCGGCCGCTAGATGGTTCAGTCAAAATGTTTACAAGAAACATAAGTTTTTGTACAACAAATAATGATACGTTTGATTGTAATCATAGTGAAAAATTGTGCTTTAACACTCTTCGAAAAATATGTGAACATCTAAGATACAAATTAAAGAAGAAAATGTACTGCAGTGAATAAAAGTGAATCTCCCATGAGCAACCTTTTTGATTCTGGACTATATAAGTAGAAGGTACGTGTGTCGCAGAAAAACAAACACGCATCTCACAAAATTTAAGGTTCACAGTTGAAAGTTGTTGCTTTTTCCTCATTCAATTGTCAAGTTAAATGTGAGGTAACTGTATTTTTATTCTAGAAACTAAGTATGACTACTTGCGATATATCTCATGTGTGCAAGAAGTGTCGCTCAAGTATTTTCACAAGTGTTCCAAATGTGTAAAGTGTACCAGAAGTGATCAAAAGTAGTTTCTGCAGCACACTTCTTACACACTTTTGGGATACCTTTATATTGGAAGTACTTCTTGCACACTTCCTGTTCCTGTACACTTCTTTTGCTGCACTTTTTGTACACTTCCTGTACACTTTTTAGCACTTCGTGTACACTATTGAAGCACTTCTTGTGCACATTTAATGTGTACAAGAAGTGATCAAAAGTAGTTTCTAGGAAGTGTTCCAAAAGTGTGCAGAAAGTGTATTTTTTTTTACAGTGTACCAATCAGAATTGAGGAGCACATTGGCCAAGTAAGTAGGAAAAAGATCAACAGATGTTCGACTGTTTCCTTCACGGCAGCTTCTTTCTTTACATACACCAATTACAACCATATAAATGACTGGGGGAGCATTTTATTAACTGAATGAAGAGTCTGCTAATCATTATTATTTTGCATAAATAGTCCCCAGTGGCGGCGATTGGGTTCCAAAACCGGTGGGGCAAAGACAGTATATTTCCATTTGTATTATAAGGATTAGCATAGTGCAGGGGCCAAATTGGCGAAAAATAGGGGGCAGTTGCCCCCCTCACCCCCCTAATCGCTGCCACTGATAGTCCCCATGTCTATAAATTTACTACAGTTTGTTGCACGGTTTATAATCCAGCCTCTACGTCCCCTGATGTTACACTTTTGCGAAAGAGGGGGGGGGGGTAATGTCAAAGGCAAAGCGTGCCAAAGACCTGTCATTAATCTTGACAATTTATAGACCAGAATAACCAATGTTATTTTCACTGTTGGCGGGGACATGTTACGGCAAGTATACGCAGAGTTGGAACTCCGTTTAGATGTACAGTGCGGGACACATCTGGCTTGTAATAAACCCATTTACTTTCAATAAGTTTATTACAATCCAGCAGTGTTCGTGACTGTACGAGCACCCAGAGCTGCAGATGCTTAAGTCTTAAGTGAACTGAACACCAAAACAACTTTTTAAGTTGGTGCATCACATGAACCGCGGCATTCTACCGGATCCAATTTTTTTATTGAAGTGTTAAATTGTCTACAAAGAAACCACTCGATATCTACTGGCATCTGTTTTCTTTCATTACGTTCGTTAATGGTATTAAAAAATTCTAATAACTTATTGGAACAGAATTATATTTGTAAAGTATTAGCGACAGGTAAATTAAATTATGTTTTGTACTAGTCTTTTTTGGAAGAGCTATCATATATCGATTTGGCTATTAAAGTAACAACTATTTCTGTGAAGTTAACATTTTTCGTCACTAACTCTGCTTTTATTGTGTAAAATTTTATCTCTGTGACAGCCTATAATTTTACTTTTATGTTGCTCACGTGTCGATTCAATCGAATGGAGAGCATTACCGCCATCTTTTGACAAGTGATTACTTAGAAGATGCTTGACAACTATTTAAAATGAATCTAAGAAATATTAGCGTGGGTAGTTTAAACTATAAAGTAATCACATCCTAAATACACTTAAGACTGAAGAACGAAAGTACCTTCATTATTACGCAGGCACTTGTCTAGAAAATAAAAATCCGCGGGTAGGGAGATGTGTGAGTGTATATAAATATTAAATTCTACACACCTTCTCTCCCTGAAGTGAGTGTTTCCAGCATTTCTGGAATAAAGAACAACTATTTCCAAGCATTTTAAATATAATTCGAGATTTCTCGACCGTTCATGATTTCCCGGAACCAGAATAGTCTTAGAAAAAGATTTCCTTCTTGATCCCAGTACCAAAATATTGGGATCCCGAAAGCCCGTAGTAATTTGTAAAAAAAAACCTTGGAAATGTGTGATGCAGTTTCGACGTCACTTGCGGTACAAAATGGCATTACTATTTTACTCACTTTTGCATGACAGCTAGTGTAATTATTAAGTTGTATTCTAATTATCTATAACGGGGCTTAAAATTGTAGACTTTTTCATCGTAGCATAGTTGAGTCAGCTGTTTTGCACAACAATTTACTCCATCTGTTGGAAATAAAATTAGAGATCTGCAATTTATTTATAAATATTGTGAATATAAAATAAGTGGACAGAGGAAGTTATTTCGAAGGGGGATTGAACTCCAGAAGCTCCCCTCTCGGTACGCCCTTGCTCATACGCATATTTATGTCATGACCTTGACGTCTTGTAAATCCATTCTTCTTGAAATTAGTGCGTCGACAATGTAGGAATAATTCTTTTAATCCCAGCTACTAATTCTGAAGACCAGGAAGGAGGCAGTAAAAAGAGAAACGGGGGACAATTCCCACCTGAACCCTCGAAGGGAAGTCCTTGGTCCAATCATCTGATAGCATCTCTTCCTACGACTCTCTCCATCACAGCAGGGAAATTCCTTTAAAAAAACTCTTCAAGAATTCCGAACACGTTACTCTTTTGTTAAATGCATCCGCCACGAGGCATTTTATTCCATCCGCCATGCTTCGAGTGTTCGGAGTTCTTATTTGTGTATTCAGTCGTCAAATGATTAATATTCAGCAACTGTCTCTGCTTCCGCTCGCCCGAAGACAATGAGTCAGAGTCCTCAACATCTCCCCTCGCGAGTCAGCTTCCGTAGAGATTAACTAGGCAGCTGAAACTTCTTGGGTTCTGTGTTCGAATCTCCAGCAGGGCATGGTATGAGCTAGTTTACTACAGCATCGTTGAACCTTATAAGGACAATCGCAGAATTCGCAGAATACTTTCCAAGGAGTACAAAAGTAACAAACAGGAATTTTGGTACACGTATAGTAAAAGTCCAGCGGTCATCATATTATGGAAATGGTTTAGGAGAGAGAGGAATATAAACAAAGTGAGAAAGTGTGAGTAAGAGAGACTCATATAAATCAGACAGAAAAAGAGAGAGAGAGAAAGAAAGAAACAAGAAGAGAGTGATAGAGAGAAAGAAAGAAACAAGAAGAGAGTTATAGAGAGAGAAAAAGAAACAAGAAGAGAGTGATAGAGAGAAAGAATGAGATAGAGAGAGAAAAGAGTGAAAGAATAATGAGATAGAGAGAAATATAAAGAGAGAGAGAGAGAGAGAGAGAGTGAAAGAGAAATGAGATAGAGAGAAATATAAAGAGTGAGAGAGAGAGAGAGAGAGAGAAATATAAAGAGTGAGAGAGAGAGAGAGAGAGAAATATAAAGAGTGAGAGAGAGAGAGAGAAAGAAAAAGATAGAGAGAGAAAAGAGTGAGAGAGAGAAAAACAAAGACAGAGAGAGAAAAAGAGAGTGACAGAGAGAAAGAGATAGAAAAAGAGAGAGAAGGAGAGATAAATAAAAGAAGCTAGGGAAAGATGAGAAGAAAGGAAGACAGAAAAAGAAAGGAAAAGTTTGTAAAAGAAATAATCAAAATTAGAAAGGCAGACGGGGCGGGGGAGGGAGAAAGAGAGAGATTACTATTATCACTTGTATTATGTTTATTGATATGTATCCCCCTATCAGTCAATTTAATATGCTGAATGCCTGTTGTCAGTTTTCTATTATCAAAATATTGTCACTGCCTTGCGTACTGCTGGCGCAAAGTGAGGTAAAACAGAAATTGTTACATGTATCACGATCAGCTTTGCATTGACGAAGTTACTAGTGGTAAGGATGGAATCTTTGGATGAATACAGCATGTGGAGCAGCAAAGTATTCAAGAAGGGTCACTAGTACTCGACAACGAGCAACAAGACATAAAAATAACAACAATGGCAACCGGTAGCCGCTTCTGCCTATTCGCATGTGCACACCCAAATAAATCTGTAATGCAAATCATTATTATTATACTTTTTTATTGAACTCTATCTCCTTCGAAACATCAAGTGTTCCCACGCCGCTCCACCAAGAGAGATGGTGTAGAAGTCTGCGATCCGTGATATCAACCCGCGTAGACCAGGCCACGATGGGGGCTGGAACACAATGGTAGTATCGCTCGCTATGACGCTGTTGCAGCAGTCACGCAGAGGACGCTGATTGGGTGTTTTGGCTTGAGCGCCGTGTGAGGGGAGAATGCATCATTTAGGAAGGCTGTGAACGCAGCGATCTGTGTGCGAGCAAATGTAGTGTTGCAAACCCATTCCATCGTGTGACGGAGTCGATGCAACCCATACATCATCGCAAATTGAGGGATTTTTTCTATGAAAGGGAAATAATTTCGATATGAATAGGGAAACTACATAGCGAATGCAGACTTAACGTTATTGAATTTTTGGGGGGGAGTTAGCTACAAAGCCTGTAGCAACTGCAGTAATATATGGATACGGCGGAAGAGAAGGAAAATTCTGAAGTACGATTACGAAGCAGGACAGTGTGAACTTAGTGAGTACTGTTATTTGCTTTAACATTTATTATTCTCTTCATTTCGCTTGATTTGCTTGGTTTGATCAGTCTGTCATTAGAAGTAAACAACAGCTAGATAGATTACAACTGATTTCCTCCATGTGGTAGTTGGATCGGCATCTTTGGTGTACGCCAATGTTATTATTCTCCTTGTTCATTAATATCAACAGAGCGGGGAGGAAGTTTTCACGAAATATTTTGCAAATCGACAATAGTATTGATATTGTAGATCGGTATTTCTATGTTTTGAGTGATTTTGTCAGGTTATCAAATGCTGAATTACATACTGCACAATAGCATCGCTCTTCTCGTGATTGGCTGGATAATTTCCGAAAAAAATTGTAAAAAAATCCGTGTTAAAATGATCATGAAATACGTATAACTCTGTCATAGCCCCATTTTCAGTGAAAGGTGATCAAAACTTGGGTTGCCAATATATTAAGCTTCATTATGTACGCACAAACGGGTGTGAGTATTTCACAGGGGTGGTATAACACTTCTGGAGTGCACACCCATAGAGTCAGACCACGAGCCGCCACTGATGACAACACAACATCGGCACTCAGATAACGGTATGCTTTGACAGCAGTGGTGCTTGACACTGCTAAGAATGTATTCAGTTCAAGCAACAAGTTCAGACTGTGCCAAACAAGGGGTTTAGGTCAGGACTTCAGCTCGAGAGAACAGTTCCCATGGCACCAAACTTCCAAATGCATTGCAAGCACATGTAGAAGGCAGTGTTGCCAGACCGGATCCGCCTAAAGAGCTAAAAATGACTTTCAAGGAGCTAGATTTTCAAAGGCGGGATAAACTCGCTCCTAAGGTAATTTTAGCTATCAAGGGAGGAAGCGTGTGCTATTAGCAATAAGGTGATGACAATTATTCTTAGTTTTAGTATATCGGTCGTATGAAATCGAAAATAAAGTGTGTGTTCTCAGGGATCAATTGATTCAATTAGGTTATTTTACGTCGCTTTTTTTGCCACTTTTGGCTAATCGCGAAGATGAGAATGAGTGATGATGTGAAGAAATTAATGAAGGGACACTAAAACACCCGTTCCGGGATTCGAACCCGGGACCCGTGGCGCGCTGTGCTAATCATAAAAGCGCTAAATTTGGAACTAAATTTACCCAAAGTAGAGATGGCCAAATCCGGATAAAATTTCATCCGTATATCGGATAATTTTCTATCCGATTTCAAATATTCGGATATCGGATATTCTGATATTCATATATCCAAATTGTCCGGATTATCCGTATATCCGTTATCCGGATTTTGTGGTCATCCCTACTACAAAGCTATTTGAAGCATTTCGAAATGCGGTGTGGAAAAAAGCCAGATCTGGTTACAAAAGAGTTGAATTGGCAACACTGGTAGAAGGACAACTCGCTGAAAATCTTCAGGAACGAACATGATCTTGATGCGAATTGAACTGCTGGCTCAGCTATTAAGCCATTGTTGGCGACAAGGAGAGGTGGTACATGAAAGAAACAAAAAGAACATCGCTTCCGCAATGCTCAGAACGTGTGACAATTCGCTTCAGAGGGAACCATAAAACACATCGAGTGTCACCTTCGGATTATGTAACAGGCGAACGCGCCAGTTCAGCGGAAAACAGCCGTTTCCGGAGTCCCGGTCGCTCCAAGAAGGGCAAAACCTTGAACTGTCTGAATGGGATTGCCAAGTGGAGGCAGAAATTGCGTTTAAGCTCCAAGGATACTGGAACTCTTCTGGAAACGACACATTCATGGTTGCATAACGTTTGTGTATCCAAGTGAAACACTTCCAGTTTATATAAAGGTGGTAGAATAGGAAGTGACTTACAGGGGATGCTGTAGATTCTCCCTAAGGCCTCTAATAGTCAAGGTATACCTGGCAATTACGGTCATTTTTGATTGGTTGATTGATTTTGATATGGGCGTAGCTTGGGACCTAACTTTAGGGGAGGAGAATGGAAAAGTTTTCAACCTCATATAAATAGTGTCCAGTACAATCATGCTGAATAGCTGTTACATTTACGATATCATATAATTTATTACTCTTTATTACTTTGTTCCTCATGTTCCAAATTAACAAAAGTACCATGAACTTGTATATTTTAATACACCCGAAACATTTTAGGGGGCAAGTCCCCATATTTCCCGCTAAGTTACGCCTATCAGCACATCAGAACATGAGCTAGTTTTGCCCGTTACGCAATCCGGGGGACAAGCCCCTTAACTAAAACTAAATTGAGTACAGGGACCCTAACAATAAAATATTATAATTCTCTTAAAAACTTCCTTACTCCATTTTTAAGCTAATTCATTCATTAATTAAGAACTAGAACTGTCTCCGAGAGCGAAAATCTCCTTACCCAGGTTAAGAGCTGAGGCTGTAGTAGAGGAGAAGGTCTAAATATGGGCGAAGGTTTAAATATGGGTTTTGGAGTTATCAGCGATACCGGGTGCTGCAGCCTGGCGGAGGCTATGGGAACTGGTTAGCTGTGAACGACAAAGGTTGCGGCACCAATTCGCAAGAGTAAGTGGTGGTTAGTTTCGGCCTTGGACGCTGTTATAGAATTGCGACCTCCGAAAACTTTTTGCAGGTATGTTTTAATTCAGCGTTTTCTGAATTCTCATCTGCTTTGTATAAGTTATGATATTAGCGGTACATAAAACAAATGTGGGCTTTCATAATGCCATGATTTGTTTGTGTAATATGTACCATAGAGAGCGAAAATAAATTGAAGAAGAAATATTGCGTGATGGTCTAAATATGGGCTATGCCATGAGGTCTAATTTTGAGATCACATTTTCAACAAATATTTGGATGTTTTTCTTAATTTCGATTTTTCCCATTCCGCGTGATTTTCAAAACAACAGATTATTCATAAATATGAATTTTATAATGTTTTAGCGATAAATGACTCTTTTCTTTAATTTTAATGGTTTTTTGTGATATTGCCACTAGTAGCCCATATTTAGACCTCAATTTTGAAATACATAATTTTACCATTTTTTGGAAATTGCTTTTTTCTTATTTTTTTCCCTCCGAAAATGACAACATAAGAAGGGGGGCCCATATTTAGACCTTTTCCTCTATAGTAGGTGTAGACTTAATTGTAAATCAGGATGAGTAGTGATATGATGAAATTGATGAAGAAACACTCAACTCACAAAGAACACCCACGCCCAGGACGGGATTCAAACTCTGGACCCCTGGCGTCATAGAGCTCGGCCGGAAGCGCGTTGATTATTTAACGCTGCACTTATACTTCATTAAGTTACTCGAGACGATGATGAACATATGAATGGCATTTCTGAAGGAAGAATAACAAACTTTCTAGGATTTAAACAAAAAACCACCTCACTTCGCAGTGCATGATGCTCACCACAGAAGCTGGCAGAGAAGAGCAAGGTACGAAACGTAAAATTGTAATTACTGATTCAAATATGACGTCATGAAACCAACATCCCAGTCTTCGGAGTCCTTTTTATTCCATGTACGAAAGACTGCCATCCGGTGTCACTCAGGCGAGAAGTTGCTTTCAAAGGAATTAGCCTAATATCGTTTGACCTTCTGCGCGATTTCATGTACGAAGGTCTTCCCGATTGTGGCCAAAAAGGCAAATCGTACCAGACTCGGTGGACCCTGGAGGAGGTTGTGTAATTTCCGTTTGCAATTCCCCACCTCTTGCGATGGAAGACGGTTTTCTTTCCTTTTAGGATTTTCAAGGTTGCAAGCACCTGGAAGGTGGAAAAGTTTAAGCAAAGATTTAGAGTGTTAACGCTTTTCATTTCCATTATCCAATCTCTTTTTCACACGTGAAAGAGATAGAGGCGAGAGGAGAGAAATATAGAGATAGAGAAAAGGAGAGAAAGAAGAGGTGTGATGAGAAAGAGAGAGAGCGAGAGAGAGAGAAAAGTGAGCGAAGAGGGAGGAAGGGGAGAGAGAGAAGAAAAAGAAAGAAAAAATGAGTGAAGAGAGAGAACGGTAGAGCAAGAGAGAGAAAAGGATAGAGGGAGGAGAGAGAATAAGTGAGCGAGGAGGGAGGAAGGGGGAGAGAGAGATTAAGAAAGAGAGGGAAAGGATTAGAGAGAGGAGAGAGGAAGAAAAGGTGAGTGGGGAGAGAAAGGTAGAGCAAGATAGAGAAAAGAGAGAAAGGGAAATAAAAATTGACCGGGAGATAGGGTGAGAGAGAGAGAGAAAGACACACACACACACACACACTAGGGTAGGATTGCAACACGGGTATAAATACAGGTTAACCGAAGAAGGTAACCAATATACTATAGAGGAACCACAAGGAAAGAAACCTGCGCAGAGCCTCATCGCGCTGGCGGGTGGGGGAAAGGACAGGGGGAAGAAGCTTTTCAGCGTGGCCACGTCAGAGTTGCCAGACCTATTGAATTTTCGGGAGAATTCCTTAAACTATTGCTATGGAACCTCCAATAGCCTGCTCAAAAACAAGTTTCCTGCTCATCTTACTTGAACATGGAGGGGAGAGATATAGAGTGGATTAGGGGGAGGGGCAGAAGCTTTGATAAATGTTCAGTCGGTAAAGAAAAACCTCATTCCATCTCATTGTTTTATTGTATTTGTGGGTACAAAAACAAAACAGGGGAGTAAATGGCATCAGGAACCATCGAAAATTCCCTTAGTGTAATTTTAGGCGTGTGTGTATATATGTGTGTGTGTGTATGTGTAATGTGTATATATAATGTGTATATATTAAATGCAGTAACATAGAGGCAGCATAACTGACGAATAAAACATGTGAGTGTTAATAACAAGAAATTTGCTAGAGAACGAAGCGGCATAGTTCAATTACAAAGGGAATAATGCACCCCCTCCCCCGTAGTTGCTTGAATCTTTAATGGGGTTCAAAATACTTAGTTTTCTATCCTTAATATACTATTCTATAACTAAATATTTAATATTCTACAAAATAATATAGCGGCATGGACGTCCAGAAGGAAGTGCAAGGATGGTCGCCACCCCCCCCCCCTTGCATTCTGGAAAATGAATGTTGAGATAAAAGTACCTATTATTTCAGACTTATTAGTTGATTTCAGTCACAGTAATTTACATCCATTTTTATAGTAGGGATGCAGGAACGTGATAATTTGAAACTCAAGTGGTGTTTTCTGAGAGGGCAACATTATTACGGGGTAATATCCCTCGTTTACCCGCCTGATAAAAATACACTGTTTCCCCCTTGCTGGAAGAAATCTGCGGACAACCCCTTGCCCCCCAGTGTGCACGCCTATGCCGCACCTCCGCCCCCGAGAAAGTCGTTCATCCGCTACTATTAGATCATCGGATTTTGTAGCAGATCTTCTGGTTTCCCAAGGAACAATCTCACGATTTTTTCAAGTCTGACCTGGCAACACTGCCCCGAGCACCGATAACTCCAGGGAAGGTGCGCGAACGCTTTTGATGGAAGGTTTTTTTTCCGGTTACCTTTTTCTAGACCACCCTGTACACATGAAAATGTATCATATCCTTGGCTGTAAGTCTTTTCACGTTCTGTCACATGATTAGTAGTTGCTCAAATTCCATATCCTCATTCTTTCATATTGCAGCCATTTTCCAAGTCTTCTTTCTTTCCAGTGGTACTACGATTACAACTTCCATGAAATCAAGTACAGAAGGTTCCCTGAAAGCTTTTACAGAGAGTAAATTAGCAATGACCCAAATATGGCAGTGTTTCACATGCACTCATTAGCATCCAGGGTGTTTCCCATAGATCTTCAAGGATTTTACAATCGAGCTACGTAGATGTTGGAAAAGGAGCAAAGAAGGTGCCTGTTGCTTCTGTCTTAATTAATCTCATTAGTATTCTCACACGAGAAAAGCTGTACGGAACAGAAGAGACAGTCACTTATGTGAAGAGAAAATAAGTAATGGAAATATATATTTCGAAACAAACTTTGGCTTCAAGTCTGCTTGAATCAATACACAAATCCGACTGATTGCGTAGCAATGCAATGAAATTTTCTTGCAGAACAAGGAATGACAAATTTCTATCAAATTACTTAAGAAGAAGTTAGGAAAGTGATAATGCTTTTTGGTTAAATGTACGATATGAAATAGAACGTATTCATAAAGTACTTTCCTTCCCTAGTAAGGAATATTTATAGCGTGTAAACTGTAAGAGCTAGGAATATACAGTTTGGAAGAAAACGCAACGTAATGATGCAAGCTTTTGTTCCTGGACAGTGCTGCCATCTTTGAACCGAATCTGTAGATCCTTAGTAAGTAGCGTACAAATGGTGTCTGTGCAACGATTGTTTCAGACTGAATGTGAAGACACCTGACGTAATGATTAAAGTTGTAACTTGGAATGAACGATGCCAATGGACCATATTAGTAGACCTCGGATGTTCCTAAAATAGGCTCCTAAAATCCTAAAATAGGTTCGAAAAACCCTAAAATAGGTTTTAAAAATCCTAAAATAGGCCTAAAAAATCTTAAGTTAGGCTCGAAAAATCCTGAAGTAGGTTCAAAAAAACTTAAAATAGTTCAAAATTCCTGAAAAATGCTGATTTGGTATAGTCACCGGAAATGAAAATGGGACACCTATATCCTGAAATATGCACTATCTTGCATAACGTTATGTGTGTTGCCTAACCCTACGGCGATGGCAGAACTTACCATTGGAAATTTGTTATTAAAATTCACTCTTCGCTCTATAGTTAGGCAACAATGGTTTTTCAATGTTATCCACAGTCAAACTCCGCAATTTTGTCTGTGAGAATCACCTTATATGCTGAAAATAATCTTTCAACGAAAACATAGTCAGTGGTGCAAACTTCAATGCTGAAATGTTAGTTTGCAAGGCGTGAATGCCACAAAGCACCGAAGTGACGCGAAAGTGACCAAGAACACACGGATCAGAAGTTTGCACTTTGGACTGTGCAGGTAACAGTGGCTCCAGAGATTTTTGCCTTGTTTAGAGGTTTCAAAAATCACCATGGACTTGGAGGAAGGGAAATCGACAGAGAGAATGTTTCAAACACGTTCGTCATCGAATTTTTTCGTGACCAAACAAAGCAAATGCCTCTGTGTGACATAAAAATCCTGTAAAACCTTTAAGAATATATAAAAACCTTAAAAAAGGCTCGATTTAGGCGCATAAACCTAAAATTAACAAGCAAAATAGTTTTTTTAGGCACTATAAAACCTCATGAGTTGTTGCGTTTTTAAACGAAACGCTGACATAACTTACTATTTCTTACATACCTGTAAAGGAAAAAATAGGTTAAAATCCTAAAATCCGAGGTCTACATATTAGTGGTGACGTCGCAGCAGACAACCGAGCACGATTTGAGTCCAAACAAAGTTGTCACGTGGTTTTGTCATCTATTTTAACATTGGAATTTCCATCGCTAGGGGAGCTTTAATATTGTGACAGCAGTTATGAAACAAAATTGTGATGTGTACCGTACATCATAGGCGTCGACTTGGGGGGCGGGATGCACTTTCAGCCCCCTCCCCCCAAATTCACGTAGAAGGACACATTTTATGTATATTTACATATATGAAGTATTGTTTATGCCGATGTTGCCCCCCCAAAATTATCTTGCCCCCAATTTTTTTTAAGTTGGCACCTCTGTCGTACATCCATGTAAAGATGAGATTTCGGAGAATTTGTCGATATATTATACACACCTTACAGATACATACGAAAGCATGTATTTTATAAGAAAATCGAACTATTCCGTTTCCGAACACAGCCGAAGCTCACTTTCAGTGGCGCAGCCGATATGAATTCTGGGTGTTTAGTATCCTCACGTGACTGCAGCGGCACCGACTATTGGCTGCGATTCAGGATCGGACGGCGCTAGGAGCATTTGCTTTATTCGTTTTCCTACTCCATTTATTCTTTACTTTATCCTCTGCAAGCGTATATCGACATATATGTACAATACGCATTACGATTTTATCTAATAACTGCTGCCAGAATGTTTAAAGTTACTCCTTGAAACGGAAAACGCAATGCTATTTCACAGGTTAAAGAAATACGAGAGATGTTTAATCAAGAAGACTTATGTGAGCAGGCCATGTGGTACAAATGGGAGAGGAAAGAAGAGTTTACAGGATCCTTGTTGGGAAACCTAATGGTAAGTGACCTGTAGGAAGGCCAAGACGAAGATGGAAGGATAACGTTGAGATCGACCTAAAGGATATAACGATAAAATCTTGCTAATTATCAGGTAAATCAATTAATCATCGTAATAAGCAATAATATGCATTGGATTGTTGCTGTTCACCGGGACTTGGACGGCAGAGAGCGAAGGACTAGCCTGTTTCCCGAGAGAAGAGGCCGAGCCTCGGGTAAAGAAATATAAAAATACAACTTTGTTGCCAATGGTCAGATTCAACTGAAATTAAAGACAGCCCAGCAGCAGATTATCACCGACGAAATCCCCAAAGCAGAATTTGATAGGAGATAAATTAAGCCCGATATTAAAGGTTAAACAGCTAGACTGGATAACAATAGCTACAGACTCCCTGGCACTGTCTTCGGAACGAACGTGCAGGTTACAATAGGCCCGATCTTTGGCTAACCTCTACTCGAGGTGCTGCTCGAGAAGGGTCAAAGAACTACAAATATACGGGCGAAGATAGCAGGACAAGAGACTACGACTTGATGACAATTTAGCAACGCTTGGACAGAGAGGGTACCGTAACAGACCTTTTGAATAGCAAATAAATAGACGCGCAGAGAAGGGAAACCACCAGTTTTTACTCAGATTTTCTTCGGCGTGTTATCCTACACAATCTTCCGCGAACCACCCGCTTAAAGTATCCGCTTTGTGTGTCGCACCGTTCCGTGTTGTGTTATTTCGCACGTGTCTGTGTAATATCAATATGGAGTAGAGACAGAGAAAGGCCCTGCTGGGGGGCGTCCGACCCAGTTGCCAATCCTTGAAGATGCGGAGATCCTATCTTATCGCCCGGAAGCCATCTATTGACCACGCCGCAAATATCCACGACTTCACCACGAGGACTTCAGTCAGAGCCGACAAAGGTAAGCCGGAATGGACGTGAAAATGGATAAGCTTCGTTCGCCCCGTCGTGACATCCAATGAACTCGCTTAATTACATTAAAAATCTCGAACAGACATTGCTTATTACGGTGATAAAATTGCATCAAATATCATTTTAACATGTAAAACCGTACAGCGTTCAATTATCCATTCATCCAAAGTATTTAACATTCAGATTGTACGACGCTATAAATTGTCAATATAATTATATATCAGTGATCCTTGTTAACCTCAAAATTAACAATATATAGATTAACATTCATTCAACAACAACAACTTAAAAGGAGTAGTGTTTTGTCGTACAGGTAAAGCTCCGACCGGAACTGGTTTTTCCGTAAATGCAAAAGTAAAATGTCAAATTAAGTACAGTTTAAATTAATGTAGCTAACTTTAAACATGCCGCCGAACTATTATTGTATTAATTACTCATGTCTATTGGATTCCCGAGAAATGAATGCGAGTGTGACTGTGAGAATGAAAGGGGCAATGATGTAATGTTTATGCATGTGCTCTTTTATAGAAATTACAGTGTATATATATAGAACTAACCCTGTGGTGTGATTTGTTCTACCCTATGTAATCTCTTGGGCTCCAACTGATGGCACTTACCCTGGGACAAAAGGTAAATAGGTTCTTAATGATTGCCTTTTGTTTATTTGTTTAATTGTTTTTGTGGGTTTGACATTACCATTGTAATGTAGAACCAGAATGACGTCAGGCACGTTAAATAAATTTTCGACGTCGAGCTAATTAAAAGGAAATCGGTAAGGATGGAAAAGATTGATTTGATCTTGCCCAGGACATGTGCTGCTGCAACTATAAACCTTCGGGTTTAAGAAGGCTATGGAGTTAGTTAGTTAGAGATGCTTGTTTGGACTCAAATCTTGCAGCCTGACGTCACACTAATATGCTCCATTTTCAATAGGGCTCGACAGACCCCTCCCCCGTTTTCGATGCTCATGGTCGATAGCGGTAGAGCACTCACTCGCCTGTTCTTGAACTAAAGTCTTACTGAAGAGGAAGGAAGTCCCATAACACCCACCTAACCTTGCGAAGGATTTAATTACGAAGCTGGAATCTGAGATCTTTTCCCAGCCATATGAACATAGCGATTACATACCGCAAGAAAGCTCAATGGCTGCTGGAGGAAGCAACAAAGGCTGGTTTTCTCACCAGGAAGTCTTCGGGAAGAAGAGCAACAATGCGTCCCCCCTAACGACCGCTCTTGCCTTGGCAATTCAACACGTCTTTGAGGTCTGTAACGATGCGTCAATTTGGAACGGAAAATATCCACGTCTTCATTCACCACGATGGGAATTCTGTTATCCTCTTTGTGCAAGACTATTGGAAAGACTTAAATTCACATTGTTGTACCATCGAAGGACAATAGAAACAAATCCATGTGGGAGTGGAAAGGGGGGTGCTTACCTGATGGCATAGTGGTAGCGACGGTACAAGGATAAATCATCTAAGAGTGCTGAGGGGACGCGGAATGAAATTTTGGGGATGCGATGTTGAAAATACAGAAAACATGAAACATGGTACATAACTACGTGAAGCGCCAATGAATGTCTAGATGCTTCTTTTAAAATATGCCAAAAAAAAATTATACTTGTGACTTGCTGCATTTTTGCTTGGATTGACGCCAACAACCAACCACATGCACAGTAAATCGACTTTTCATTCAGATTAGAATGAATGGCTTGTCTGTTGTGTATAATTATGGCCCTCTCACTTCAGTACCTATCATTCTACGATCAATCTGATGTCTTTTTAATAAGTCATAACTAGAGCTCGGATTTTTATGTAATATCAAAGTACAAAATTTGTACATAAATATGTAACAATAATTGATAAAATATGTAAATATGTATCATCAAAAGGACATGTAGCTAAATATGTAGTATCATAAAATATATAATATTAATAATAATCAAATATCCAAGCAATTTCAAGAATTCTGCGAGATATTTTTTTTGAACATAGTCAACGTAATTTTAAAGACATAAGTTGTTAAAATTTGTATCAAATTTATAAACTCAAAAAAGCACAGCAACGTGCACATATTTAAGAAACCAATTTTGTCAACTAATTATTACTTTTCACATCGCAAATTATTGTAGAATATGTAAATATGTACGAGAGTTCTTCGTAACTTTGAAACAAAGTAAAAAAGCGTCTACAGAAAGAACAATCGAATGAAAATAAAAATTCACAGGGTACTTTTGTACTTTTTTGTACGTACAAGGGAACATATTGTGTAACTCGCTACGTACAGGAAAGTAGCTTTCTTGTTCGCCGACGCCAAGTTTCTAGGTGTTTTGCCTGAACATAAAAGCGAAACGAAAATATGTAACCAGAAAAGGGGGGGAGGAGAAACTCCAGCATCTTTCGATAAATAACAGTTCCAGTAGTTTTTTTTGTCTTCAGCCTGTCTTGACAGTCCATTTTAGGTGACCGTAAACACAATGCATGTCATTGATTAGAAAATATAGTGTTGCCCACGAGACGAGACTTTGGCCTGTCTCGCGTGGAAATGCTGTGAAATGCTGTCTCGTCTCGAAAATATTCGTTTGTCAAAGGGACACATGATCAATCTCGTCCCGTCTCGAATTTTTAAAAGCCTGTCCCGTGTCGTCCCGTGGGCAACACTAAATATGACATCACATGAGATACAAATTTCCATCATGTTTTAGAGATATCGAAAATATAGGAAAAAGGAACAAGATAGGAAAAAATTGCCGAAATATGTTGTTTCATGTAAAGTAAATTAGCAAATATGTAAAATATATAATATCCTGGCAAATATGTAAAAATATGTAACTTAAAACTTATGCAAAATGATGTCAGTTCCATAATTCGTTGACCTTTTCCTGTTGAAGGCATGTGTCTAGAAAGGAATAGAATATGTAATTACATACAAATCGTAGCTCTAGTCATAACGTAAGATAACACTGCGAGAGATAATTGTGCTTTCGGTTGGAGCCCGAATGAAAATTAATGGGTGTGCGTGCAAGCACCCAATCGCACCCACCTAAGTTAGCACTGCTCCTAAGTAGTGGTAACATCGTTGCCTTCGTTTCATACTAGGTGGAGGTACATAGAGGTTCGGATCCCAGTCCCGATCTTTCTGTACATAAAGTGGACTTAAAAAGTCTCAAAGAGAGAAGCTGAGGCTCAGGTTATGGCGTGCTTTCGTGCTACAACGGTTTCTGGGCCTCGAACGAAGTCCTCAGTGTCACCCAATATGCTCAGCAGTAATCAACACGCCAATATGAATTATTAGAGTAATGTGGGGTAAATATCTGCACTTTGTGTTCAATTGTTTTTATTCAGCTATAAATATACATGAACATATGAAACATTTAGGACATGGTGCATTATCGTTTGTAAACATAAAGTAAATTTCTGATACCCTAGCTAACAATATTTGAGCAGAAAACAAATAAAAATCATGGCCATGCAAATGCGCATGGGGTAAGAATGCGCATTATATAAATGTCATATCATCATCTTTGTAAACACACAAATATTCATATTACGTTACTTGAAAGAGCCAATACAAATGACAAATGGAAGTTGTTTATCTTTCATGTGAAGTGCACACAATCTTCACAGTAGCGGAAATTCGCAAATATTCATCCATTGTGTCGGCATTTGACGGTACACAAATATGTAACTTATTTTCTCAAATGTAAATCGTAAAATGACATGCATTACTTATCTGCAGCAGCAGTAGGACAAGACTGAACATAGTCCGCAGTCTTAACCCACACTGCATACCAAAATAAGGCATGTAATATTGTTGACTATTTACACAATGCCATGGAAACAAATTCACAGGTTGACTCAGCATTAAAACAGCTGGCCGCGTAAATAAACATCGCAATGTTCTCTTCACAGTGAAGAAATATTTTAAGCAACCTTAACGCCATAATAAATAAAGAATACCTTCATATTTTTTTTCACTGACCTCTCTCAACACAATGTGTTTTCACTAACATACAGGGAGCCTCTACCTTGAACGAAGTGACGATGGAGCAGTGGTGCCAACTGTGAATGATAATCACCATAAAAATGCCGTGCGCAGTCTTACCCCCACACCACTCTAATCTTGTCAGTTTGAATGGCTTTTCAAGATTCAAACAAATTCATCACCTGAAGCAGAACTTGGATATTTTCCCTTTTAAATTGATGCATCGTTGGAAACTTCAGTCGATTCAATGACATTAAATTTCGAATGTGATTTATTTATAGGTAATTAGATATTGTAAATAGTATAATTATGTACAGTCTCCGGCAATGAAAATGGGAAATCTAGATCGCTATTCTGCAAGGCGTCATGTGTGTTGCCTCCCTCTAAGGCGAAAAGTGGATTTTAATAGCAAATTTTCAACTTCTATCGGCCCCGTAGAGTTAGGCAACACACACAACACCTTACAGGGAAAGGTCTAGCTGTTCCATTTATATTGCTGGTGACTGTACAAACTCTAAGGCCTGTTGTAGAACATACATATTATAGGAAAGTACCGAGTGAATGGATGGATTACTCTCGGTGGTTGAAAATAAAAGAATACTTTCAATTTCTCTTTCTATTTCGCTACGCCTTGGGTTAATCAATATGATGAACATGAAACAGACTCGTATATGACTCTACTGAAGAGTGTATTAACTCCTTAAAGGCGTGAAACCCATTTAACGAGACGAACGAACACAAAGCACAATGATCTTATAACGTTGCTTTTGGTGTGAGACACGGGATTATCACGTCACGGTAGTTGCCCAATCACCGTGCTCAGTAGGGTTATGAAAGTCTCCTATACATTTTTGTAACACCATAAATGTTAAAAATAAACAAGGATTTAAAATAGACATTTTAAAATCTCCATATTGTGACTGTGGTAATTTAAGGGTTGATGCTCATCACATTATTTTGGAATGTCCAATTCGCTCAAGGAAACGAAAGACTTTATACAAAACGTTGTCAAAAAATAATGTTACTTTTCCCATTAATTTGACTTCAGTGTTGTATGTATCTTATTGGATATATTATAGGCCTACTTGCTTTTTTTGAGACAAGCTGACTTAAAATTGTAATTTATTTTTGTTAATGAATGAGTGAATGTAGATATTTAGAAAAGGTGGTAAATTTCTCGTATCGGACAAACGGCTGAAATTTGCTAGTTCATTTAATTTGAATATTCGTACTTACGTATTCTGCATTGAGAAACTTTGCTGAAGGTGGCATTTCGCTTATTTCACGGAAATAAGCTCTATTTGCGACATATCGAGTAAGTTTTCTTCGTTTCTTTTTGCCTTCGGTAACACGCAAAATGGCGGTCACAGTTTCACTACCGTACTCGGCATGCAGTGTTTCCACCCCACTGCACCCAAAAATACCTACGTAGCCCCACAAACCATTGACGCATAGCCCCACGAACCATTCATACATAGTCCCACGAACCATTTCTGGTAAGGTTAGGTTAGGTAGGGTCACGTATAGGTTACAATAGTTAAAAATTGGTTTCGAAAAAAATATGCGTAGCCCCACACACCATTCTCGCATAGCCCCACGAACCATTGACGCATAGCCCCACGAACCATTTGCGGAAACGTACCTTCTTCAGTTACAAAAACACGTGTTTGGAAACACTTACCGGGATTAAGTCATCCCACACAGGCTACATCCACCTGGAAGTAAATGGATGCAAGAGCTTTCGTGCATCGGTCACACATTTATATCGAAAAATAGATGATTTACCGGCAAAATTCAATGAACGATGTGAGAAAACACTTCCCCGAACTTCCACAAGTATAAAGAAACTGCATTCGGTAAGTAATTTCTCCTGTAAATTTGAAGAAATCCGTTTGTCCGATACGAGAAATTTACCGAAAAGGTATTTAAGAGCACATTTGGACTTTGTGTGTAAAATGTATGTTATGTATTTAAAATGTATGCTGGGCGTCAACAGCCACATGTAAAGCTGTAAGTCCAATAAACTTCTGTAGAGTTGTGTAGCAATTTGCACTACTGTACTCCATCGTTAGTTCTAGCGTGAAAACCTGTATTACATCTTCCAACAACTTGTAACTCATGTTAATCGAAGCGTAATGAGAAAAATGCTTCGTACAAAGAAAAAAAACATAACGCATTTTCACCAATCATCACAGAATATATTTGCTTTCTTCACGTCGACGTTTTGGCAGTAAGTGTACTGTTATTGTTATTTTAAAGTAAATATTGAAACGTGGATAGACCCAGAGTTGATGACCTGGACAAATAACCAACCCACCTGCTCAATTTTCAAAACTGCGTGACGTTGTTTGGTTAAAACATTAAAATTGGGAATCGCTGTTCCAGAACATGACTTCGCGTAAGAAGTGGATGGGATGGATGGAACGATTGCTTACTTTCTTAAGGGTGGTAGATATTTATACTGAATGGGACTGGATCTTTATTTACCATTCTCGTTTCTATTCCGACGCTACTTGCGGAGTGCTGAGCTCTGAGGCGGAGTCGTTAGCACAGCTCGGCACGACAGCAGAGGTCCCGTGTGTGAATCCCGGCCTGGGCATGGCTGCCCATTGCGAGTGTCCACAATTTCATCATATCACACATCATTTTCATCGTTGCGATTAGCCAAAAAGTGGCATGAAAGCGGCGCTAAATAACAAAAATCAGATAAGGAATCTATGACAGTATTATAGTTTTAAAAATTGAGTGAGGAAGTTTAAAACATATTTTATTTTAAATAATCCTTTCCTGGCGGCGCATACTGAAGTTTTTTTTTTCGGGCAATCAGCTAGGTGATATCCGGATAGGCTTCCGAGCTTTCGAGAGCTAACGTGATTTACTTGTAAAATCATTTCTGATGTTTTAAAATTTAAATTACAGTTTGTGATTTAAAAAAACAAAAAAACGCATGAAACTGCTGGTATATTTTTCGGCATATTATATATAGATATATGTGTTTTTGTATGTGAAACCTTTCCTGTCGATTTTGTAAATGAATGTTTGCAAACTATTATCAGCTCCCATGTACATTTAGAGCTTAATGATGACACTAATTACGGTTAAATATGATTAGTATTTTGTATATTATTCTACGCAAAATATTTGCTAATTTTGCCCATAGCAAAGCAAATGTTTACAGTTTACACTTTTGTCTTATATGAGCTTCACTTCATCAGTACATATATTTTCTTACCATGCTTTATCTTTAAAAATGCTGTAGGGGCATTCCTTGTCAAGTGCCCCTGAATCTCACTTTTTGAAATTAAATGCAATGCTGTAACTTTATCCTATCTTGTGAGTGAACAATCTTGACTTGTCAGTTGGATAAAAATTCAAGTATTATACATAATTAAGTTAGATGAACCCTTTCATGGGCCAATTTTTTCTGAAAGTAGGACGAAATTGATTTCTGCGGATTATTTGGTGTATGTGTATAGTATTTAAGACTCTCTTGTTACTTTATGTCTTTTCCATGGTTTCCCATAATTTTATGGTGTGGGAGGTATTCACGTCACAGGTACTCAGGAAAGTTTTCATTTCCATATGCAACATTATGTGATATTGTGCGTCCAATATGAAAAATAAGATTAAATTTCAAATAAAATTACATTTCCTGCAAAATATTCAAAATAAATAACATCGTAAATGAAGAATAACAATGTGGTAACCATGACAATGATACCCTTTGAATGGTTTATTGATAATGGTTTTGTACATGTGTTGCTGCTTTTAGAATGGGAACACACTTCACTTTTGTAGTTTTGTTACATTTGTTTGAATATTCATTTTTATCTGACAACATTTAATTATTAGAATATACTCTGAGTTTTCACAGAAGGAAACAAGCCATGGAACTGTCTGAAAAATAGTTTCGTGCATAGTGGAACATCACATTCACTACATATGTTCTTCTTTCAACACCCCTGGAGCTACATCTAGGGCATCTTCTGTAGGTAGTTTGTTTTGCTGGCACTAAAAGTTGCGAATAGAACTTGTCCAAGAACTCCACTAGAATATGTTACTGAATAGAAGTTTAAATTACATTGCACATAATAAAATAATACAAATTATGACTCCCTATGCATTGAAAATCGTTTGTGACATTTTCCGTTTGTTTAGAAGAACAACAAAACAAGTTTAGTTGTGGCAGAACAAAGGAAAAAGAAGCAAATTTGTGATTGTTGCTTCGCAGGAAAGAATGTAAAAAAAAATATAAAAATGTGATACAATATTTGCTCGATAGATGGCAGCAGAGCCACGAAGGGCATTAATCAAATTAATCAAATGTTAAAATATATACTACATTGTCTAATTTAAAAATCAAAACATGTTAGTAGTGGGAATAATGCTTCCCAGTGGACCAAACACCATCCAATTGATGAAAGTATTTTTGGGAAGTATTCTTCCCATTTCCCACGATTAATTGACAAAAACAATTAATTTCCCTAGCTGTTGCATTTTCCCTTCAACTCCACTAGAATATTCAAAAATCAATTTCCTTCTCTTTTTTGTCTTAAATGATTTATTATTCATCATTTGACAATTCACAGAAATTAAAATAAATTTCTTATTAAGTGTAGAGGCAGTATTTCGTCTGTCCTACCCGTGACACAAAATTGTTCACTAACAACTACAAATCTGGGAAAGTATTTTAAGGGTAGTCATGTTTAATCAATAGTGTTTAGTTTCATATTTCATTGCACAGAAACTGTGAGAAAAATGTTGCTTACCTATCAGTAGAATAGTTACTTTAATAAATACGCGTAATATCAAATATGTAGTTCGCGTGCCCCACTCATGGCAATAGAATAGCTCTTATAGTATATAAGAGGTAAATAAACATTATTCAATGATTACAAGATTAATGTACTTTCTTCAAAAGTGATTCTGATATCCACAAATTATTTATGTACATTATTCTATCAATTATTTCTTAATTTATAAGTAAGTTAAATTTGTGGTTATTTGAAATCACAAGAGTCAAATCTTGATTTAAATCAAAGAACCTGTACAGAAATAGTTTGTTTTAGGCATGCCAATCTTGTTGGTCAGTCAAATTCTTCAGACCAGTGTCTGCCATGACTGCATGCTAAGCACTTGAGGTAGCCATGGCCTGCTTTTTGGAGCACTGGGCAAACTTAGTTCTTACAGCGTACAAACACTGTCAACACGAGGAAGTAGAACGCATTCCAAGATGTCAACACTAGGGTTGATCGCTCGAAGGATCTTACAGAGAGAACAAACTCCCTTTGAGGAAACGAAGAACTGCCCCATCTTTTTTGTTCATGCGCGTGTACTTGCAACTGAAAGTGCTCTCAGTGATCGGCTGCTTGACATGTGTGGTCGGTCACATATCATGCGGTACTTGGAGGAGTGAATGACATGAACTGGATGGATTGATGTGAGTGGCGCCACTTCAGTGATGACAAGAAGAAGCCAGAGGATGGTTTGGTTATTATTATTACTCTTAGAATGCAACGTTTACTGTTACGTTACGAGCTGAGTTGTACTAAGTGACGTAAGAGATTACTCTTTATGATAGTTACTAGCAGCCCGTGTAGTTGGCTGCACTTTTTGACTCTATTTGCACCGAGGCGTCTAGTTCGTTGATTTGGAGTCAAGTAGTGTATTTGGTGTCTGCACCACCTTCCGGACCAGTGTATGTTTGGTGTATGGTCACGTGGTGCGTGCTAACTAATCAAATGACCGTTTAAGTCAGGAGACAGGCATTTGTTGAATCTTTTGAACTTGAACACCGCTTTCTGTCTAGTTGTTTGAACGTCATTTCCTTGCACCACCCTGACACTGGATACACCTGCACTGCACCGAGTGTCAAAAAGTGCAGCCAACTAGACGGGGATAGCATGCAAATCTATTTTTTCCACCATGGTTCACCTTGTCAGACTGAAGCTACATGTGTCGCTTGGAAGCGAATCCTCAGTAATCAATTGAACTTCCGAATCGACACGATAAGCTGCACGTGTCGCTTCCCGCCTGCGTGTCGCTCGGATTGCGCAGTTTTCTCAATGCCATGCATCGTGTCACCTCGGCCCGTTGCTTGCGCATGTATGGTGAATGCTTGTTTATAGACTGAAGTAACCCTTGTCGCGTGTCACTTCGATCTGAAATCTCCCTAAGGGACGTGTTTCTCAGCACAAAACCACACACAGATAAACGACCCACATGCTTGTAACAAAATGCAGGTTGTACAGCCAGCGGCAAATTGTGCATCGGTATTTTCATTACTTTTTATTCCACATCATGTGTTGTTTTAAGGAATAAAATTATGTTGGGGCGAAGCAGGCATTGCCCTCTGCTTATTGATGTCTTTATTTCAATTCATTATTATCGTATTGTGCAATACAGACAGAATCAAAATGGCGATGAACAATTCGCCTACTGTTTCCTTTGCCGTTGGGTGTACAAACGACTGTGCTGAGTCTGGTGTCGATCCGCTCTTCGTACCGCTTGTATCCACAGATTTCTTCTCTCTGTATCTTCGGAAACCTACGTAATGAGACCTGGTTCAATTTGTTCCAAATCGAATTGTGAAACCGTAGGCTGCACGGTTGGCACCATTTTTCCTTGTAAAAAAGAATCTTCACTTTGCTGCTTCATGTTTTCAGTGTAACCGATGCTCCGTAGTGGCTCCACCTTTAACACACGTCCCCCGGTTAGATAGTTTGATCGCTCACGGCCACTGTCGCGAAACCATTTCCTGTTATCGCAGTCGAACTCAAACTCTGTAAGATCCCACCGTTAAAATTCAAATTTGGAGGCTGCTCGGGTGACAGTCCACTCCCATCGGCTTTAATTTCTCACGAGCACTGGTGAGAAAGAATTTCCTCTTATCACTGTTGAACCCCCAGGTGGTTGCCAGCTTGGGCTGCCTGCAAGCAGTGTTGCCACATGAAGGGAAATTTCCCTTTTGCAGGGAAATTCGAATCGAAATTTTAGCCAAAAGGGAAAGGGGAATTTCGATTAAGAATACCGCAATGTCAGGGAAATTTTAAGACATCTGGCTACATTATTACAGTTTATGTTGAGTTCCAATTTCATATTCATTTCTTTCTGTTCTTTTTCCTGCTCCCTTGAATATAGCCTGTATATATTTATATTTCTATTAAGTACATAGATTTTCTGCACCTTCGGATAATAGTAACGATGAGGATTAACGATTAAATTGATTCCTGATCAGGATCCAAACCGGGACATCTGGTCAGGAAGCGATGAAAGTGACAACATGTATGTGAAAAATTTAACATTTTTTTATTCACACGGACATGGACCAACGGAAATACTACTTACTACTACTGCTTCCACCACCAGCGCCACCACTAGTAATAATTACAGCTACTGCTACTACCACTACTAGTACTTATTATTATTACTGTGTGATTCGCTTAGGTGAAGGGAAAAATTGGCCCGAAAGGGGAAATTTTGCCCCTTGGAAAGGGAAATTGTGTTTTCATATTGTGGCAACACTGCCTGCAAGTCGCAAAGTTCAGGAGAACCGTTCGCGACCGGGTATGATTGACGCTATGGTGGTCCGGTACAGGACGACGGCCTTGAATTTGAAGAGCACTGCTCTATACCTCTTCCAAAATGTTTCATTTCACCTAGAAAAAATCCTAGATAAGTGGCTGTTTTCAGTTCATAATGCCAGATGGTAAGCTAGTTAATGAACACTGTTAGCACAACCAGCTTTAAGTCCCCCAAAACTTATCAAACGGCATTGAATTTTCCGTGACAGAAGAATAGAATCCTTGTTCACTTTTGGATGTGCCGCTCGTAAATGCTTCGCATTCTTTGAGCTCCAAGGTTGGTTAAGTATTGTCTCGTTCATGCATTCCTACCTTCGTGCGTACGCTCGAGTAAAGGCCTACTTCTTTAAGCAGATGATTCATGATTAAATGCAGATTTGGGGGGGAGGAGGGGTGAGCATGCATGGAAAAGTATCGGGTAAGTGTTCACAATCGCATGCGAATGTGGACTCTGATTGCGCAATAGATGTTTCGAAGATTTAGGATTCTTATAATGAATTCAGCCATCTGGAAGATATCACGGTAGAACGTTTACGAGATGTAGCGAGATACCAGACTGAAATCAAAACCGGAGCTTAAAAATTGAGATAAGAACGAGACAGACCCTTCGAAACTTGCCTAGACGAGAAAGACCGTTCGAAAATTGTGTAACAGACACTTCCAACTTGTCTAGACGAAACAGAACCTTTGAAACTTGTCTAGACAAAACAGCCCCTTCGAAAGTTGTCTCGATGAAATGAAACATTCTTCGAAAGTTCTCTAGACGAAACAGAGATGGCGAAAGTTTCACACGGCACGAGAAACTTATTTTTCCTATTTTCAGTTGAATCTCAAGAATTTACATCATAGCACAATCTAAGAAGTATTTTTCTATGGAAAATGACCGCCTCTGATCATTCTGTTACAGTGTTTCCAAGTAAGGAAGTAATTATAACTTGTTACTTTTAGAAAAGTAAGTTATGGAACACCCTGATCTGGTTCTCTCCGATTAAATCTTTGCATAACACAGACTAGTGTTACAATAACAGGACAAATCTCTACTACGGGAAAGATAAAACATGATATATTCAAACTTCCACAGAGATATTGTCGGTGAAGGAACCACCAGATAGTCTGCACGCAACTTTGTCCGCTCCAAATCTTCCGTCTCTAAGGATAATAATGTGGTCAAGGATCTCATGCTCCAATGCATACACTTTATGAAAATCAGGCGTACATTAAAAACATTAAAACACAGAACGAGGCGAAAAAAGTTAAAGCCTATTGTTATTCCTTTCAAAGACCCCCAACTGCTTGACCTCTTCCGCGGAACCATGAGCGTATCCAGTGGGGAACAAGGGGGGATACTTGCCTTCTTGGAAACGAGTGAAAATTTTTCGGGGTACATTGTACTTTATACGTGGAAAGTAAATCTTACATCTTTGTCGAATAATTCAAAGTAAAACATTGGCACAATTGCAAACATTACAAAGACCCGGTTTATGGTTGCAGCAACACAAGCCTTCCATCTGTCCCTATCCTGGGCAAGATCAATCCAATGTTTTCCATCCCTAGCGATTTTCCGTAGGTCCATCTCAACGTTATCCCTCCATCTTCGACTTGGCCTTCCTACAGGTCTCTTACCATCAGGTTTCCCAACAAGAATCCTGTACACTCTTCTTTCCTCTACCATTCGTACCACATGACCTGCCCACCCAAGTCTTCTTGAAATCCTTTCCTCCTCATCCTGTACGTTCAGAACTTTCCAAAATTATCTTGTATAGTCTTTGCTCTCCATGGGAAAGTGTTATTTAGCCCCCCCCCCCTTCGGCTTGAAAAAAGTCTGGGTATGTCTGTGGCTAGTGCACATATGATTTAAAGATGCCTCGTTATGCGTACTGATAGTGACAATATTTGTCTACGGGTAAACGACATTGGGTTGTAGTTTACACAGTCATGGACGTATTTATAGGGGGAGTCCCAAACCCCGCTGAA
The DNA here is from genome assembly GCF_977018435.1 of Lepisma saccharinum. Classification (NCBI taxonomy): domain Eukaryota; kingdom Metazoa; phylum Arthropoda; class Insecta; order Zygentoma; family Lepismatidae; genus Lepisma; species Lepisma saccharinum. The sequence continues at coordinate 7,270,564 of NC_139253.1, forward strand.
AGACCTACCAAATTCAATATTAAATAAACAAAATAATTGTTCACTGTTGTATAATATGACGTTCATGTATTTCATAAAGAACTTATATAAATATAAGACAAATATCTTTATTATTATCAGTCGTGGTAGCCACAATTCTTCTCAGGTACTGCAACTGAAAGCTGTATAAGTAGAATGTAATGCTTACCTTCATGTACAGTCGTGGGAAGAAATACTTCCCCTATAAGACTACTGTTATTAAGGCTCTATGGCGGAAGTACTTTTCCCATTACTGTACGTTCCGAAGAAGTGAAGTAACTATCAATTATACAACAGTAAACAAGTATTTTATGTATTTAATTTAAATACATAAAATACATACAACTCCGTGGCGGAGTGGTTAGCACAGCGCAGCACGACGGTAGGGACCTCCCAGATGGCGCAGTGGTAGGGTCGTCGCCTTGTAATCAAATGGTCCCGGTTCGATACCCGGTGGAGGCACAGTGGTTCGGATCCCACATTAAACTGTAGGTCCAGTCCCGATTAGCTTTACTGTGCACAAAGTGGACTTGAAACACCAACTCAATCAATCAACGACAGCAGGGGTCTCGTGTTGGAATCCCGGCCTGGGCATTAGTGTTCCTCGTGAGTGTCCCTTCACCAATTTCACCATACCATCACTCATCCTCATCTTCGCGATCAGGCAGAAAAGCGAAGTAAAATAAACCAAATCAATAAACAATAAATCATCACTTATTTCCATCGTCGCGATTAGCCAAAAGTGGAAGAAAAGCGGCGTATAATAACAAAAAAATATTGGTAGTTAGGTAACTTGAAAGTACGGAGCTTAAAGCAGTAAATAACCTCTTGGCTTGGGATTGTTCTCTTGAACCATACTATCTATAAGGATTAAACTTAGCGAGAGCCGCCGACAGTAGGCTAACAACCGCAGATATAGCAAAGCACTTCTTCCGCCAAGGTATCAACGAGAGGTGTCCGTTACGAAAGCAGCGTGTGGAAAACATATTTCACTCATGTGAAAAAAACATCTCCACCATTCTAACTCATATGAAAATTAAATTTTTGAACAATAGAGATCGCCACGAGGAGACCATGGTGTGAGCGTTGGGGAGTGAACGAACACATTCATCAAAAACCTTCAGCCGCCTTCTTTCTTTTGGAAAGAGATGGTAGATAAAATGCACGCCAGGAAAACGGAAGAAGGTATTCGGAAACGACTACAATGTCCAACGGTACGGAAGAAACTCAAGGCAGAACACGCGACAATTAGCTTGTAAAGAAACGAGACACTTAAGAAATAATTAATGTCATATTCATGACTCTCTCCGTCAAGTGCTGTGCAGGTATTAATTGAATAATGCTACCATTCAATGCCAATTTATATCCATACAAATAAAAGTTAATAACGCAAAAATGCTTTAAAGTTGTACTCTCAAGAAAATGTCTCAATGCATCAGATGTTGAAGATGTACTAAAATGCATCCAGTTCGTATGTAAATCATTTTATTTACATTACTCCACTAGCTCAAATGACTACAAAATATTTTACAAACTTTAATATATACTTTACATAAAAGCACGTATGGTTACTCCATCTGAAGGTTAAAATAATGTTTTCTTGGATTGCAGGAAAAAATGTTATAGATTGCATAGCGTATTAAATGTTGGTAATTTTCAACGTGCTGTTCAGATCTTTATTTAAAAATTAACAAGAAAAGCACTAATAATTTGAACAAGAATAACAAAAAAATGCATGGAAACTGCACCAGTCATATGAAATAATGAAATGCATTATATTTTTATGTACATAGCAATAAACATTCCAGTGTCTTGTCCGTCTTGATGCATTTTAACATTTAATTTTTCTCTTGATGCTTTAAAAATGCATCGGTACAGAAGACGAACCAACAAACCAACAACGAGACGCACGGTTGTATCAATTTATGCATGTGAAGTGCATACAGGTGAAGAGCGGCGTAGACACTGGGTGGGCAAGGGGGGCTCTGCCCCCCTCCCCTCCTCTGAAATTGCCTTAGATCGATTTTATATCCAATCAAATAGCCTGCATGCGAAAATTTTAAGAATCATTTTTAGTTGTGCACATAGGCGTGTGCACACCCTATGATTAGGGGTTGAGGGGGGGCAAAAGCCTAGATGAAAGTTGAGAGAGAGAGAGAAGGACATGGAGAAACAGGGAAATAAATGAGGCGCGAGTAAGAACACTGAACTTGGATAACCTTAAGTAATGGTATGAGGTTGCAAAGCAACACACATATTACCTTCAGGAAGTACAACGCACGCAGCTGACGTGCTCGCAGACAAATATGCAAGTCCATCACTTCAGCTGTCGTCGGTGGTGGGACTGATGGAGTGGAGAGCGACAGGTACCTCATTGAAAAAGGTGTTGGGAATAGTATTTCCTCTGTAATTAATCCTTTGACAGTCAATTTATCATAACGTGAATAGCTTTAAAAACGCAAATAAAAAGATAGAAACAAATGTATACAAAACAAATGATGATCACAGACACACACGTTGACCGAGCGCGTTGTCGATCTCCGTGCTTGAGTTGTACGCTCAGCGCAACGCTAGGGGAACCGGTTTCGAATCCCGGGTAAGACATGTTAGTGTTTGTCCCGAATGAGGAAATGGAGAATTGAGTAAAACAAGGAAACAATTAAAGAGAACGACGGCGAAAACTACCGGTTAGGGGTTTTTCCTTGAAAAGATTTCGCGTCAAGTGGTCGATTTTCAAAGTTCCCGGGTTTGAGTTCTGACCTGGACACAGGAAAGTAAATGCATTAATTTACGCAAGCTGCAGCTTCAAGCAAACATCTAAATGCTTCAAAGATATTCTAAAATGCATCTAATTTCTTTGTAAATCACTTCATTGTATAAAACTCCACTCGCTATGTCAAATATTTTATAAATTTTTGTCGAAACAAATCTAAGTTATTTTAAATTCGTCAAACATAACACAATGTTTAATTTTTTGGATTGCAGGAAATAATGTTATAAATTGCACAACGTACTACCCATTTTCAACCTGCTGTTCAGATCTTTAATAACAAGAATAACATTAATGAATATTAAAGAGAAAAACAGAAAATTAGTGCAAGCTAAATAAGTTATATGAAATAGTGATGCATTAAAGTGTAATTAAAATACGCAAATAAATATTGAGCTGGCTCTCTTGATACATAGTTTTTCTCTCGATGCATCGGAACAGAAGTTTCGGTCGAATACGAACCTCGAAAATAGCAATTACACGCATGGTTGCATGTGAAGTGCATATAATAAATTTGATGCAATTACTTTTCTGTGCGTGTGTCTTCCTTGCGAGTCTTATTTTATCAATATCATCTAATCATTCTCGTGGTCGCGATTACCAAAACTGGAAGAAATCCGACGCTAAATAACAAAAATAAATACACACACACTCTTCCGTAACCTACTAAAGGGTATTTTATCACATCATATTTAGGTTTATTTTTTGTTATTCAGCGTCGCTCTTCTGCCACTTTCGGCTAATCACGAAGCTACGTCAAAAGGTAATAATCTAACAAAGATGTCACTGTTTTCAGAAGGATTGTTCCAATGTAGTCAATAAAAGTAAGGAAAGCATTGAACGGTGGAGCGCTCTGGTGGTAGAGTTGAGTTTTTATTGTTTATGATTGTAACTCGAAATTGTAACTCTCACAATAATAAGTTGTTTGATGTTCTTAACTTTTCAATTCAGTCCCGATATTACAAATTAATTATATATGATATCAGCACAACAGTGGCAAATCAGTAGAATATTGGTGTCTTTGGAACGTATATTCCTAATGGCTCAATATTGCATCATACTCGAATAAATATAATGCATATGACATTTCAACTGACCTTAAATTTATTGTAAAGATATGTTTTAAGGTTTCATCTAATAAGAAAAGTTCTAAGGAATACACGTACCATATTTATGGCGAGAAACTTAAACAAGTAAATTGTAATAAAGACATTGGTGTGTTAATTAATTGTAATTTGTTGTTTCGTAACCATTTATCAGGTGTAGTATAAAGTGCCTATTGGTATTCTTAGCATAGTTATATGCATAGTGATGTATAAGGACCTGCTCAGTGCAGTCGAAAGATAATTCTTGCCTCTATCAATTCTGATTCTTTGACAGAAATATCAAATGCCAAACGTGCCCGACAGGAACCAAGTTGCACACGTCATGTTCCCACTGCGGACATTAAGTGAAGAAAAACGCCGTTACATGCCTCATAAAGTACTTCATACAATGCTGGCCTTCAGTTGGTAGCATGTGCGGGAAATTTGATGAGGGAGGGAGGAAGATATAACTGTAAAAATGATTATGGCTTGCTTTTTAGTAATTAGTAGGGATGATGCAGAAACAACAAGGCCAGACCTCGCTTTAAACTTTTGATTCAGTCACGACTGGCCTATCCAAGCATAGAATTGATTTAGACTAAACTTTCAAACGAGAGCAGACATCTCAACAGCGAGTTTAGGTCTGAATCCGGTTTTTGCAGAAGTCTACCTTCCTTTCGGTCCCTTCTCAACAAGTCCTTAGTAGTCAGAGGCAAGGATTGATTGATTTAAAACAAGATTTAAATCAGGTGATTTTCTTAAAGAAAAAAAAAATCACTGATTTAAATCGCTTTGAAGAAATAATTTATGGAATAATGTACATAATGTTGTAGATATCAGAATCAATTTTGTGGAAGTCCATTAATCTCGTAATAATTTAATGGTGTTTATTAGGCTCTAACAAAGGAAAATGAAGGAAACAAAATATATGTACTGCTGGGGTGAAGCTCATACGAAAGCAAATGTAATATGTACACTGTAAACACACTTAAATTTCTCTTGATTTAATGTTCAGTATTTTTTACAGAAAAAAGTAGCAAACATTTTGTGTAGAATAACATGCAAAACTAATCACATTAAATGTTAAATAGTGTCATTATCAAAACTGTAAGTAAACATGACAGCTGATATTATGCAAACCATCATTAAAAAGATTGCCAAAATTCAGCTACAGACTATAAAAAATATTTTAAATTACAATTATGTAGTACATACATTTCATTCAGTACATTTACTGGATGATAAGGCACTGAAATTATTATAATTTCATTAACACACTAAACAAACATTTCCATAATACAAAGAGGGCTGATAAGTTCTCGGCCTGAGCCCCTTCCGCACATGTCATCCTGAAATCATTCATTGCATTTGAAACATTGATCGTTTGGAAGTTTAAGTGCCAGCTGGGATGATCGTATCACTAACGGTTTTTTTCTTTACAGGCCATTGATTGAAGCGTGATGCAGCCAAATGTGGAATTTACCAAGGAGGAGTTGCGAGGTGTCATGAAGTTCTTCTTCCTGCAACAGAAGTCGCCGAAGGAAATCCATGGTTGCATGCTAGACACATTGGGTGTACATTGCCCTTCATACTCCACTGTGAAGAAATGGTGCTCAAACTTTAAGCGTGGTGATTTATCCACAGAAGATGGCGAAAGGTGTGGGAGGCCAGTGTCAGTGTCAACTCTGGAAAAAGTGGATCAGTTCATGACCTGATTTTGAGTTACAGACGAATTTAACTTCAAGCGATAGCTGAGACCTTGCACATATCCAAAGAACGTGTCTGGTCAATAATCCATGATCAGTTGGACATGCACAAGCTTTCCGCGAAATGGGTGCCCAAACGTTTGAACCGATGAGAAACGCAAACGTGTGACATCTTCTCAGGCGATTTTGCGGTATTTTGCGAACTCTAAGCAAGATTTTTGAATCGGCTTGTTACCCAGGATGAAAGCTGATTCCACTAACGTGATCCTGAGACCAAACAGCAGTCATGCGAGTGGCGCCAATCAGGATCTCCCAGACCAAATAATTTCAAAGTACAGAGGTCCGCAAGCAAGGTTCTTGCCTCAATTTTCTGGGATAAGGATGCTGTTTTGTTATCAGACTATCTTCCAAAGAGACAAACCATAACATCAGAGTATTACTGCAGTCTTCTGGCTAAGTTAAAGGACGCTATTAAAGAAAAGCGCCGGGGAAAGTTGAGAAGAGGTGTGTGTTGTTTCTGCAGGACAATGCTCCCGTTCACAAGGCTGGAAGAACAATGGATTTTCTGAAGGACCTAGGGTTTCAGTGCATTGACCACCCACCTTACTCACCGGACCTTGCACCCTCTGATTATTATCTCTTCCCTAGACTGAAAAAAGTTCTGAAAGGACAGAAATTTCGAAGTGATAACGAGGTTATAGCAGCTGCCGAACAGTTTTTTGCTACCAGGTTAGAGAGGGGTTAGAGAAGTTGGTGCAACGAAGTGCCAAGTATGTTGACCTTCGGGGAGAATACGTTGAATAGCCTGAAACTTTCGTGCCTGGCCGGATTAAGACGAAATTGGGTCTGATGCTTGAAATCTTTGGTGAACAATAAACACAACGACGTTATAGTTACGTCACAGCGCAAAGAATAATAGTAACTGTATAATAAGTAACGCTGGGTCTAGGCGTCCGAAATAGGGGCTCAAAATTTCATTCTAACATTTATTTTCACGTTAATATAGCAAGAGAAAACTGTTCAGCTTTCAGAAAATTCTCGTCTGTTTTCATCTGGGCCTAATGCTGCAGCATCAATAGCACCCACCTTAATCCGGCCCTGCCTGTAGTTAACGTCCTTCTGGGTCGGGCCGAGAACTTATCAGCCCCCCCCCCCTCGTATGTTCGAACATACAGCATTAGAAACAGAAAAGGCACATTTACATATACATTTTTATTTGCTTTATTCAAACTGTTCAAATATTTTACAGTGCCGTGTATTAGAAAAATATTTTCTAGAAAAAAATATATCTACAGGGTGGCTCAATAAGTCACTTAACACCCCCGGTACAAGGCCACTGCAGCGCGCAACATGGAAATGGTGACGACCAATCGTTATCAGGGTAAGGGGAAACCACATTGACGACACCCGCAGGGTCGGCGGCCATCTTGATGTACGCCATCTTGAATTAAACTTCAGAATTTTAAATGGGAAGGAGGTCGTATGACATATCAAAATGGGCTAGAATTTCACGAGAAATGCAATGGTGAAGGTTTTTTCTACGTATCTTTAACCAGTAAAAAGTTATGACTGAATTCTTGTACCAATTTGCTCCTTTTCGAGGTGTTAGAAAAATGCCTTAAAATTTGTTTAGCGCATCGGTAATGCATCGAGATCAAAGTGACGTCTAGGGAGAGACGTTCGCATGCCATTGCACATTATTTTAATCGGATACATCCATGAAGAGCTGCTCATTATGAATGGTTGTCGCGAACAATTTACAGTGTGACGCTTCTATTGAATTAAAAGTCCTTCACAGTGACAAGGCTAATGTTTATGTTCAGAAGGAAGTTTATAAACAGAATATTCGATGCTTTTTATCTGATAACCCATTTTTGACAGATCAAAGCTGAATGGTTAGTGTTGGTAAGTTAATGGTGTGACGTGCTGTGTGGAACACGATTGGTTAGTCAATTTTCCATCAACGGAACCTTAAATGCATAGGGCTACTTGGATTTGTTAAATAAACAGTTTTTTTCATCCTTGCTTATGGAAGAAGGTACTTTTTACTGAGTTTTTTCAATAGGGAAGAACACCAGAACACTTATGGGAACGTTAAGAACCAGTTTTTGTCCAAAGTTAGTTATCAGATGACAAGGGTCGCATATTCTGTTTATAAACTTCCTTCTGAACATAAACATTAGCCTTGTCACTGTGAAGGACTTTTAATTCAATAGAAGCGTCACACTGTAAATTGTTCGCGACAACCATTCATAATGAGCAGCTCTTCATGGATGTATCCAATTAAAATAATGTGCAATGGCATGCGAACGTCTCTCCTTAGACGTCACTTTGATCTCGATGCATTACCGATGCGCTAAACAAATTTTAAGGCATTTTTCTAACACCTCGAAAAGGAGCAAATTGGTACAAGAATTCAGTCATAACTTTTTACTGGTTAAAGATACGTAGAAAAAACCTTCACCATTGCATTTCTCGTGAAATTCTAGCCCATTTTGATATGTCGCACGACCCCCTTCCCATTTAAAATTCTGAAGTTTAATTCAAGATGACGGACATCAAGATGGCCGCCGACCGTGTGGGTGGCGTCAATGTGGTTCCCCCTTGGTCAGGCAATGATTGGTCATCGCCAATTTCAAATTCCATGCCGCAGTGGCCTTGTACCGAGGGTGTTAAGTGACTTATTGAGCCACCTTGTGTATGTATGGTGCCAAAATCCATGCAAACAATTTTAAGCGTGTTTTTTTTTAAACTAAAAAATCAATTTAAATATAAAAAAACTGATTTAAATTTAAAAAAAAAAACATCAAGGATGATATTTTAAATAAAAATCATGATATTTATCCAACCTGGTCAGAGGTATATGTCAAAGTTGAAGTCCTACCATGCTCAGGTACTATAATCGGAACTGGACCTACAGTTTAAAGTGGGATCAGAGCCACTTTTCTACTGGGACTCAGAGGTATATGTCATTATTTAAAGTACAAGCTGCTATTGTTCAGGTACCTTCACTCACAGCGGGTATTACCCCCACCGTACCATAGCCCCCCCCCCTATGCATGGCACACTCCTTTTGTATCCTAGAGATATACTACTACAGTTGGTATACATATCTAACAACAGAAAAGCGACGAATAATAAAGAAACATACATAAAGTGATAGTTTGATTAACTTTTCCTGACTTTACAATGCAGCATTTAAAGAACGATCTTGGTACGGTCGCCGGCAAAAAAAACGGGTCACCAAGTCCCTGATTATTATTATTATGCAAACAAATTAACAGCAAATGTTCAATGGCAATTCTGCCACCGTCGGAGAGTTATGAAACACACATAGCACCATATCTAAATGTTCCAATTATTAATGCCAGTGAGTGTACATGCAAAAAACACATGGGAAGAAAGTACTTCAATTCAATTTAAGTGTACATTAAATGGATATATTCTGTGGTAGAAATTATTTCCCGTCTTTATTCTTACCTCCAGCTAACGGGAACCTCCAAAATGTCCTGGTGGGGAGCCACCTAGGAAGCGCTCGGTGAGTGCAATAGGTTGCAACGGCCTTCATTACTTACACCGTGAAGAACTTACTGGAGTCAAATTACCTATTAATGACGCAATGGACGAACAAAGAAGCTCATTAACTTCTTAATGAGTAATTTGGTGTTGGCCAAGGACAAGAGGAGAATCTTCTAATTTTCACTGCTTCTGGTTCGATGTTTCTTGCTACAACACCTCGCTGGTGGTCATGAAAATAACCCCGTGGAAAGCGCAGGTGGAATCACAGATACGGCCAGGTTGTCGACAGAATGGTAATAATAATAATAGTTTTGTTATTATTATTATCATCATGGAGTGCCCCCCTGAGATTTCTGGAAAGAGTTAATGTAATTCGACTGGTGAAATTGTAGATTTATTTATTTATTATTATTATTATTAAACACAACAGGCGAATGCCCAATCACAGTGTTCTACATTTCATGCTTTGAGTTTGTAAATTTACAGTTTGATAAGAAATATTATTGTGCAGAAATGTAAATAAACATAAAACATGTCAACGCTAAATTATATGTGTATAGAACAGTTAACAAACCGAGTTATAATAATACATGTTAATTGAAGAGAGTGGAATAAAATATCTAACTATTATCTACAAAAATAGCCTACATGAATACAATATTTCAATTATTAAGTACAATGCACAACGTATTTATCTTTACACTCAGTATTTCAGATCTTTACCACCATGTACAAATATATATATATAAGGAGATACTAATATAATATATTATAAATTACATAAAATAAAACTAACTAACTCTCTAGCCTTCTTAAACCCGAAGGTTCATGGCTGCAGCAACATAGGCCTTCCATCTGTCCCTATCTTGAGCAAGATCTATATACTCTTTTCCATCCCTACCGATTTCCTTTAGGTCCATCTGAACGTTGTCCCTCCATCTTCGTCTTGGCCTTCCTACAGGTCTCTTACCATCAGGTTTCCCAACAAGAATCCTGTAAACTCCTCTTTCCTCTCCCATTCGTGCCACATGGCCTGCCCACCTAAGTCTTCTTGATTTAATTATTCTAATAATATCTGGACATGAGTACAAATTATGTAGTTCTAAATTATGTAACCTTCTCCACTCACCTGTCTCCTCATCCCTTTTAGGTCCAAAGATTTTCCTAAGGATCTTATTTTCAAATACTCTCAATTTATGTTCCTCTTTCAATGTAAGGGACCAAGTTTCACATCCATATAATACTACAGGCAAAATTACTGTTTTGTATATTTTAACTTTTAGTTTCTTAGATATTAAACGAGAAGACAAAAGTTTATGAAGAGAGAAGTAACATGCATTTCCTGAATTAAGCCTACTTTTTATTTCCTCTTTAATATAATTTTCATTTGTTAATATTACTCCTAAGTATTTGAATTTGGAAATTGGTTCAAACGAGTTGTTATCAATAATTAGATTTTTTTTATTACCTAACCCTTGGTTTCGGCCTGTAAGCATATATTTAGTTTTCTCTTTGTTAACTTCCAAACCTATCTCTTTAGCAGTTTTGAAAAATATTTTAGCATTATTCTTAATTGTATTCACATCATCCCCCAGTAAGTCTACATCATCTGCATATGCTAACAACTGAGTCACACCATTTAATTTTAGTCCTTCTTTAGTTTCTTTTACCTTCCTTACAGCATATTCTAAGGCAAAATTAAAGAGCAATGGAGATAATGCATCTCCTTGTTTTAACCCATCATGAATTGTAAATTTGTCAGACATATTATTACCCACACGAATTTTACTTTCTGTTTCACTGGTGCATATTTTTATCATACCTACAAGCTTCTTAGGTATTCCAAACTCTACTAATATATTATATAATTTCTCTCTTTTGACTGAATCATATGCTTTTTTGAAATCAATGAATAGCTGATGGACATTTTGATTATATTCCCACTTTTTTTCAAGTGTCTGTCTGATGTGAAAAATTTGATCTGTAGTTGATCTGTTACGTTTAAATCCACATTGATAATCACCTATAATTTCATTAGCATATGGTATTAGTCTTGTTAAAAGAATGTTAGACAATATTTTGTATGTTGTTGAGAGTAGAGAAATTCCACGGTAATTATTGCAGTTCATTTTATCACCTTTTTTAAACACAGGAACAATTATGGATTCTTTCCACTGTTGAGGGATTTCTTCTTTATTCCATATTAAACAAATTAATTTATGAATTTGACATATTAATGAATTTCCACCATATTTAATTAACTCAGCTGGTATTAAATCAATGCCAGGTGCTTTGTTATTCTTTAGCCTTTTAATAGCATCTTTAACTTCAGTCAAGTTAGGTTCTGGAACTAAAGGTTCTGCTGTGTGTACTTCATTTACTTCTGATTTATCTCCTACATGGACATTTAAAAGGTCATTAAAGTAGTTCTTCCATCTATTTAGAATATCGCTTGGGTCAGCTAGAAAATCACCGTCTTTATCTTTTATCAAGTTTACTTTAGGTTGCCACCCCTTTCTAAATTCATTTACACCTTTATATAAATCTCTGATATTTTTATTTTTGCTGTTTGTTTCAATTTCGTTAATTTTGCTTTTCAAGTAATCTCTTTTTTTACTTCTAAACGTGCGGTTAACTTCTCGCTTTATTCTATTATAATTGTTTAGATTTGTATCATCCAAGTTATTTAACCACCTAAGCCCCGCGACAGGTTAACTTTGCAGCAGATGTTATGTATTAATCCACGCTAGAACGGTGCTCAGCATCTCCTGCGCCAGTCTTGCCTTAACCACCGAGCTGTTCATATCACAGACAGTGAGAAAATCGGCAGTATTGCAGCGGAACAATTTTCTGCGTGTACTTTTGGGTCTATATATGTGAAAAGTTGCTGCAAACTTAACCTGTCGCGGGGCTTAAGTCTAGCCTGATTTCTTATTTCTATTAGATTATGACATTCATTATCAAACCATGGCTTACTTTTTCTTGGTTTATGGTATCCTATACTTTCTTTAGCTGCTGATTCTATTGCATTACGTATGTGCTCCCAATTCTTATTTACGTCTGTTTCATTTATATTTTCATCATCATTTAAATCCTGCAAAACCTCAAATCTATTTGACAGTTTAATTTGGTAATCTTTCTTAATTCTTTCATCAGTAAACTTTCCTGTATCAAATTTTATAACTTTTAGATTTTGTTGCTTATGATTTATCACTGAGAGTCTTTCTCTTAATTTAGCAATTACTAAATAATGGTCACTGGCACAGTCCGCACCTCTATGTGTACGAACGTCAATTATACTAGTATGCCTTCTCTTATCAATGAGAATATGATCTATCTGATTATGAGTTTTACCATCTGGAGAAGACCAGGTATATTTATGGATATCTTTATGTTTAAAAGTGGTACTTTTCACAATTAAATTAATTGAGGTTGCAAAAGTAATCAATCTTATACCATTATCATTACTTAATTCATGAAGACTTTCTTTACCAATCGTGGGTTTAAATGTCTCTTCTTTGCCAATCTGTGCATTACAGTCACCTAACAGAATTTTCATATCATACTGAGAAAATTTATCAAAGACCTGTTCTAACTCTGTATAAAAATCATCTTTAGTATTATCATCTTTATCTTCCGTTGGTGCATGTATGTTTATTAAAATAATTTTACACCACCTACCCTGTAAAACTGCATATGATATCCTATCATTAATAAATTCTACTGTTTTAAGAGCCGAGATAATTCTATTATTTATAAAAAAGCCTGTTCCAAAATTATGATTTTCAGTACCACCATAGAAAAAAGTATAATTTTTAGTTTTACAATTCCCTTCTCCTGGCCACCTAACTTCCTGGACAGCTACTACATCTAATTTATACTTAACTATCTCATTAACTGTACACTGAAATGCCCCAGGCCGGTAAAGGCTCAGAACATTCCAGGTGCCTAATTTAATATCCTTATTCCTAATGAAGATCTTATCCTTAGTCCAGGGACTTCCCAAAGTAGTCCCCACCCGGAGATCCGAACGGGGGACTATTTTACCTCCGGAATATTTTACCTTGGGAACATCCATGGCCTTATATTGCTGTTTCTTGACATGTCTTTTTACAGTGCAGAGTTGTCAGCTCTACGCCTAACCCCCAATATGAATGGAGGAACTACTACACAAGACAAACACAAACATATTAGACAGCAAAATTACATAAAATATGGAAATAAAATAAACACAGTATAAATCAAGGATAGAAGTTATTTACCTTGAAGAAATGCATTAATTATGTGTGTAATAAAGAACCTGTAAATAATGTACACTCTAGAAAGTACGTACATATATGTAATTGAGTATAAACTACGAAAGAAATATATATTTACAAAAATTGCGTTTATGTTTACATTGTTGACATTTATTCTTCCATTCCTTGAATAACATTTTTGAATGTCCCAATAGGCATGTGAAATATGCCTAATTTTGGTTCCCTTTCGGAACATCTGTTGTACAGTTCACACATTCTCCTGAAAGGTGATTTATTTATAATGTTCGATCTTCCGTTACTACAGTAAAAGAGGCCCTCTTTGAATCGTGTCTTGGAGATAGGAACACGTATGTGTATTTGTTCTAGAAGATGTTGCACTTGAATATTATTGTTCATGATTTTGTATAAGAAACAGAGCAATTGCATCTTCCTTGTTTTGCAGAGAGAAGGCAGGTTGTGGTGTTTACAGAGGGAAGTGTATGATTCGTATCGGGGATATATGCCTGTTTCATTATAAGTGGCGTACCTTACGAATTTAGACTGTAGCATTTCTATTTTATGCGTGTACTTTTTGTCCTGAGGAGCCCATATTTCTGCTGCATATTCTACTTTGCTTCGGACTAAAGCGTTAAATATTATTTTCATTATTTCTTTGTTCATAAACTCTTTACTCATTCTAATTGCGTACCCTAGGTTCCTACAAAAAAATATTATTTTCTGTGACTTACAGGCCGTAAGTTACAGCAACTATTATTATTATTATTACTACTATTATTATTATTAATAGGGCTCCCGCATAGCTCCCGCATAGCTCCCAGTATGTGCCCCAAAAATCGCTGCTTTGACCCAACGTCGTGAGGACAATTGGGAAGCTACTTCAAGTACGCGTAGTAGCGGACTCCGTTCACGAAAGACAGAAGAACAGTGGCGATGGAACGCGATGCGCTGACCACGTGTTACCCAATGAAAAGCCGCTCTGGCAGGCCCTGGCCCTGCAAGGGCTGTCGTGCCACGGAGTATAGTTTATTATTATTAATAGGGCAACATTTTAGATTACAGCCTATTTTACACTGATTTATCTAAATATAAAAAGCAGCTTTCTGTCCTCCATGAATTAATGTTAAGTACACAGTTCTGCACATTGTACATATATATATATAAAGAATATGGAAATTACAAATGTATGTAATTAAAAATAACGTAAGAAGAAGTAGTAGTACCAGTAGTAGTAGTAAGGCGCCAACTTTGGGGATAAAAGGCACTTTCTGCCCCTCAAAATTCATATATATATACACATACATATAAAATATTGTTTGAGGTAACCTTGCCCCCTCCAAAAATTTCCTTGCCCCCTAAAATTTATCTAAAGTTGGCGCCTCTGAGTAGTAGTAATAGTAATATAATAATAATAAAAATACGAGGGTAAGTCAAAAATTATTTACACTTTTGCCACAACTTTTCTCAGTTTGGCCACACTGCCTTCAGCACTTGTGTGCTATAAGGTTGTACTTTTGTGGTCATGCGGCCGAGGTTTGACCTTAATGGCTCCATTTTTCTTTCCTTTGTTACAGATTAAATATGGCCGCTCCACTGCAGCAAGGAAGAACAGCGATTAGTGATCCGATTTCTCTGGTCTGAAGGTGTGTCAGGGACTGAAATTCATCGCAGGGTTTCAGTACATCTGATGATGTCAGAATGATCTCTTTGGATGATGGGTGACCATCGGTTCATTAGAATCATCTCTCAAGCTTGTTTAATCTTCCCATCAGTGGTGGAGGTTGATGGGCATACTCCCGCTTCGTGTTTCACGCTTGTCCAGCCATTTCTAAACCTCTCGATCAACTTATACAGAATTCTAGGTGGTAAAGCGCTGTCCCTGTATTGTACTGAAAGGCTGTGATGAATTTCAACCCCTGACACACCTTCAGACCAGAGATATATGATCACTGGTCGTTGATCTTCCCTGGTGCACAGTGCCAGTGGAGCGGCAATGTTTAATCTGTAACAAAAGAAAGAAAAATAGAGACATTAAGATCAAACCTCGGCCACATGACCACTAAAGTACAACCTTACAAGCGGTGAAGGCAGTGTGGCCAACCTGAGAAAAGTTGTGGCAAAAGTGTAGATAATTTTTGACTTACCCCCGTAATAACACGAATAAAATTAATAATAGCAATAATAATAGCAATAATAATAATGATAAGTTTCTGTGACTCTGTGCTGATGTGTGAGGAGAACTGTTCACGCTCTTCCTTCCAAATTCGAACAAAAAATCTCACCTAGGAAAAAAACCTAACGTAAAATATTCTAGTGTTTTATGGCGAAAAGACTAGTTTTGCCTCATGACTGCCATCTGTTGTCTTTCTTGCATACTATTTATCTTCTTCCATAGTTGATGATAGAAGAGAAGAGACATTTTGTTGTAAATAGGATTCTTGTCAGTTCGTTAGGAACTAACCTAATTGAAAATGTCACTTTCCTTTCATGAAAACCTTGAAAATTAATTTAAATGCACTTTAGATTGTCTACGTAGTCTATGTAAACTACAACCCAATGTAATCTACGCGTAGATTACGTGTAGACAACACATGTAGACGTAAACTTATAGTGTACGGCACATCACTGGTTATTAGTTACACTTTAGTTCAGGTAAGGCGCTGGATCCCGTATAAAGTGACACGTCCAAAATAGCCTAAGTGCTAACGCACCCAAAATTTTAAATTCAAATTCAAATATTGTACATTATTCAACAAATAACATTCTGCATTCTGCAGACTATCGAGGTTCTGGTGTCTGGAACTCTGTAGGGTTCGCCGGCCCTCGTGGCGGAGTGGTTAGCACATAGCGCTACGACGCCAGGGGTCCTGGGTTCGAATCCCAGCCTCATCACTCATCCCCATCTTCGCAAATTAGCCAACAGTGGCACAAGAAGCGAAGTAATATAACTCATATCGAGTAAGCAATTAAAAATACTGAGACCCCGTGCTTCCTGTACACTTTTATGGAAAGTGTAAGATTTTATCAAGCACAAGCACATAGATACTCGGGTGATTCTTTGATACTCTTTCGGTTCTAGAGAAACTCATCCTCAACTCTTGTTGTTTTGTTTGAAACGGGTTCGCACGCCGTGCAGCTTCTGCAGACAATGCAACCAGCTTCACGTAGCAATAATAATAGCTATTCTACCTTCCGCCCTGCTTCTTTAACAGCAGCTCGCCTCCATGTACCACTAACGGGCGGAGGAGACAATGACGACTCTAACACGGCACCATCACATTGTTCGCCTATTTCTTTGACTTTGCAAGGCACCACAATGGCACACTTGCTGATGACTTACTTTCAGAGTTCGGCCTGACGCGAAACATGCTTTTCTGGAAATGTTCTTCAAGGCGACATGGAGTTGGATGGTAGAGTGCGAAGTTTTTGGGGTCGCGAGGTTAGAGTTCACAGAGAAACAGCAATGCTTGGTCTTATATTTTCGAAAAACAGCTGGGGCCTTTCCGATGGCGGATTAGTAGCGTCGTCGCCTTGTAATGAAGGGGTCGTGAGTTTGCAGGCCTTTACCCAGGACTTTTTTGAGGGAGGAGCCAGACCCGAAAATGTGTGTGCCGTTTTCGAGATAATCGCGAATGTGTGATTACAAGCCACCACTGACTTCATTGTTTGTAAACGTCGTCCTAGTTGGTAAAATGCTAATAATGTGTGGTTACAAGCCGTCATTGTTTGCATTTTGTAAACACCGAGTGCTTTACTTCTTGAGCGGTCCGAGGTTTGCTCTTTGTTTACAAAACAGAACATTTCCGAGAGGTGGCGTTGTAATCAAACAGGATGAATACAATCAGTGAATTGTACATGCTTGTGACCAATTCCGAAATGATCTGGGGTGTTCGAAAGAATTCGAAACTCAATGCGGAATCGGGTACAGTATTGCATCCAGATGGAAGGACGACACTTTGAACACCTCCTTTAACAGGTACGAGTGTACAGTAATTGTAACGTAGAATATACTAAATTAGTGCTGTATTCCTTGTTAAAGTAAGTAGAATGTTCAATAAAAGCAATGAGATCTCCTGATTTTTCATACTGTATTATTAGCATTTTACAAACTAGGACGACGTTTACAAACAATGAAGTCAGTGGCGGCTTGTAATCACACATTCGCGATTATCTCGAAAACGGCTCGTTTGCAGACCCATGTTTACTGAGATTTGTTGCTTCTCTTATCGTGTACTTTCACCTGTGTCAGCTTGCGCTTTTACTTTGAGACACCCTGTGTGTGTGCGTGTTTATATATATATATATATATATTACAAGATAGTTCAAATAGTTCTGTGTTCCACAATCTTTATGTGTAGAAAATAATATATTTAGAAATTAAATGTTGCGTATTAGCAATTGTTATTACAATAGAGAACATGTCTAAATGTAAGTTAACAAAAAAATAATAAAGAGACATTTTCGCATCAGTTCGAAACAAGTTAGGGCAGGGATTAAAAGTAACGCACTGTCCTCACTAAATCGCTGAATCGGACGTCTGGTAACCTTGCATCAATGATTACAAAACTAAAACTACCCAATAGTGCAGACTACAGGCTTCTACACAACAAACACATTCATTTATGCAAGAAAAAAAATGAAATTTTTACAAATTTGAAAAATCGTCAATGTTATTTTCGTAGCTTTTTGATAGGTTCTCATTTAAATATTTCATTTAGGTTCAGTTTAGATCTGCCTTTCTGTGCATAATGTGGACTTAAAAGAACACCAACTCGAAAGACTGCTATGGTATTCGAAATTCTGCAAAATTATATGTGTTAGAATTTCTTCTAGAGCATTTACGTGAATATTCTTGTGGTTTGTTTGCTTTCGGTTTGTATAGCTAGATATCTGTGATAGTAGACTTCAGGAGCTTTCAGACCTAAGGGACAAGCGACACGTGTCACTTGACAACGAACCTTCCTAAATAAACGCACCCTTTAGAACCAAAGTAACATGACAAGCGACACGTCGCTTGGGTGTGAATTGTCCTTTAGACTAAAGGGGACGTCTCGCTTCTCGCTTACGGAAATTTTAGACCGAAACGACATGCTACAGGCGACAAGAAATACGAGGGTGACATGGGACAAACTGCGACAACCGTTAAATTCGGATGAGGGAAGCATGGCGCTCCCAGTTAGATCACTCACCGCCACTGTTGCGAAAGGATTTCATCTTATCGCTGGTGAAATCGGAACGAAAGTCCATCATTCAAGATGGTTGTCTGGTCGGGCTGAAAGACGCTTTATCCTTCCGGCCCTGACTCGACGGCCGATCCAACCTCCGAATTTGGAGGCGGTAAGCAACGCACCCTCTCAATAACTTGGAACCCCAAGTTATCGAATTTGAGTGTTTTTAATAACTCATAGTTTTGCAATAGTCTTGAACTATTTGTTCCTCAAACTAAAAGTTTTGCACCACTCAAATTTTACGGCCCAGCTGGACCTTTGGCATGCAAATGGGTGAAATTTTTCAAATTTTCCTCTCCATTCGAAAAACTTCTTGGATATTTCAAAATATGAAACATTACATCAGCTTAGCATTCCTTCTAGAGAATTGACGTGAATTTTCGTGTAGTTTTCTTTCACTGTTGTCTAGATATTATCAATAGTTTTGTGATTTCATAAGTCTATTAAACTATTGATAATATCTAGACAACAATGAAAGAAAACTACATGAAAATTCACGTCAATGCTCTAGAAGGAATTCTAAGCTGATGTAATGTTTCATATTTTGAAATATCCAAGAAATTTTTCGAATGGAGAGGAAAATTTGAAAAACAAATCGCCCATTTACTTGCCAAAGGTCTAGCCGAGCCTTAACGGTATTCACTCCGGTTAGATTGTTTCATTGCTTACCGCCACTGTCGCCACTTATCGCTGGGTAAACACGAACGAAAAGCCATCCAACGCGCATGCGCGAACAATGCAATACGATGAAAACGACCCAGTCCGAGCGACGACACGTGCAGCTTGTATTCAGTCTGAAAGCTCCGTGAAACTCCGGCGTTGCTTGTCTCTTCGGTCTGAATGGTCCCTTTAAAGCTTGTACCTGGAACTGTAATGCATTTCTTTGGTTAATAATTAATGGGTTCACATCACGGAAGTTCAAACAGACGGTATCCAATTGCGCGATTCTTCAGACCGAGGAAAAAATGATCCGTGACGACCGGAAAGCCATTTCCTCGCTTCTTATGAAACCTGGAAGAAATATTCGGCCTCGCCCGCGTCGGGGCAGCACCGTTCATTGGGCGAATCACCGCTCCGTCGGGTTTTCACTTTTCGTCCGGCCACGACGAGGCCCCCATTCACGGTTTTTGCTGCCCTGTGACGCCATGCGGAGATCCTGAATTACCTCCTGGATTGCGTGTTGCTATCCCCTCGAGGAAAACGACAGATCACGTTTCACCAACACGTTTCCTTTTCTTTGGCCCGTTGTTGCTTTTCTTCAGGGGGGAGTAGCAGGTATGTGCTGAAATATACCTGTGATCAAGAACCTCGATCGGAAACTCATAATGCTTTCGTTTGTTTACGGAGACTAACTTTGTAACTTCAGCGTCTTACCCCCGAACATTTTTACCTTCTTGGTTAAAAATTTCGTGGGAAGGTTTACAACATGAGGAAGATTACATTAGGGTTGTTAAATAACCAGGAACCCATAAATTCTGTGTTCTATCTGGTTCTACAACAAGACCAGAATCTTTTTTCTCGCAAAATTTAAATTCGGTCCAAATTGCGTATTCTTTCATTGAAAAAAGGTTTCTGGACCGTAATTAAATTGATTCTAGAGAAAAGGTTGATGGGCCGAACTAAAATACTTTACGGATAAAAAGGTTCATTTCGGTCCAGAACCCATTCTCTCCTGTACCGGAATTGAATTTGTTTAAAATTCCCGGAGCTCTAACAACCGTGGATTACATCAATAAATAAAGGGCTCTTCTATACGTTCAAATGTGTTTCCTTATTCTGAACATTCAAAAGCCCCGGTTTGACTTGAACGCCTTCCATATATAATATAATGTGCTTAGAAGAGTGTCTCTCGACCTTCCTGAGACTGCAGCCAGGTAAATTCGTTTATTAACCCGATCACAACAATTGTATTCATAAATAAACACCTCTTCAATTCTTAAAACATTTTACATGAATTAAGTGTCCCGGACCGTGGCCGTCTAAAGCTACGTTTCCATTCTGACAAGTTCCAGACTCATGACGCGCAACATGCGCCGACGCAAGTTGCGCGTCATTTAGTGCACTGTTTCCAATTCAAAACTACTTCTGCAAAATACGCCCGCAACAACACTGGAGTGCAGGACCGCAGTGTAGCGTATGCAGTGCTTTAAGAGTAGTTCAGTGTTTCTTCTCTTGTATTGTAATAATTTGGTGGTGATTTAACTCTTGTAAAGATGAACATTACAGCTATGGCGGGTTTTGTAGTTATGGCAGGCGCGTGCCATGAACTTCTAAAAAAGAGGCGAAAACAACCTAGATGGTGGATTAGAAGTTTTCTAGCGAAAAAAAAAATCGTTCAAATTGGAGAATTGCCATTTCAGAACGTAAACATCCTTTGCACCTGCACCACTTTTTTTTTTCGATTTTTATTTTTTACCTCAAATACTGTGATTTCTTCTCAACTTACTCAACAGTGGTTTCAATGATGTCGGCAATTCGTTGCAAAGCATCGCCCCTGCAGTTTGAGTTTTTATGGTTGGAACTGGTGACATTCCACAACACTGACTCCTGTTCATATTGCTCTATACGTTTTACTACTTTATCTTTCGACCACTCCATATTGTCCACAAAACAAACGTTCACGTACAACTACACAACCAACTACAACAACTACACTCAAATAACAAACAAGACGTTGTGTCGTGACGCAGCTTCAGTCCGAACAGCGAGCACGTGGTCGTCTGTTTCTACTCTAGTTTCTACTCTACTCTACCTGCTACACTCGCTGATCTCAGAGCAAGAATCTAGGTTGCAGTTGAGGAAATTACGCCTGACATGCAGCAGCGGATTTGGCAAGAAATCGACTTCAGATGGGATGTCAGTCAAACTACCAATGGAAGTCACATTGAACCCTACTAACTTATAGGGTAAAAACTTGATATATTTTGCTACAACATGACACCAAAACCAGCTCTGTAAGTCATGTGAATAAATTTATATATAATTACAAAGTTGTAAAGCCCTTTATGAAACACCCTGTATAATGAAATGATAAATTTCAGAACTTCTCGTAAGCCCCAGTACAGCATAGCGGCCCGTCGGTTGAGCAAAACTGCTTTAGAATATAATATACAATATAATGAGAATTATATTGCTGTTTCTAGCGCAGGAATAATTGGTCTATTCTTACTAGTTTCCCATTGATGTTGTTTCAGCAAGTGCCTTTACTATTCCAAATTCCAATACTATAAACAGCAATATAATCATAAAATTAATTTTGTTTATTTGCATTATATTATGTTCTAAACCCGATGTGTTCAAACTTCCACCACACTCGAAGAACTTTCTTAAAACACGAACAGAGTATTGCTTGGATTGTTTGATGATTCCTTCCGTTCTAAAATCTTTCTTCCAGCAGTCAAGTTTCCAGAGGCAGCACTGTCGCACATATAGGCCTTGGTATATTGATTGTGCCAATGTTGTTGTACAATTAGTAATCATAATTGCATTGCATTTGTTTGCAGAACAAAAAAAAACTTGTTTATGTATTTGATAAGTGGAGTATATGTGTGTGTTGCTTGGTGTATTACATTGAGTTCAATGCACTTGAAAAAATGTGTAATGATATACATGGCTAATTTAAGGAGACATAACATTATAATTTCAATACAAGACTCGTTTTATTTCGGGGTGTAAGGGGTGATTTTCCACGTAGTACACCCAAATGTCACCCTCACTTCCACGTTAGTGCACCCTGGACTGAAGACTAACGAGGCTCTGGCGACTGGCCCCATGGCCAGTATAATTTTGTTTGTGTTGTCCTGTGTTTTGTCCTTATTTGTGCTGAGTGTTCATTGCAGCCTCGGCTTTTAACGAAAGTCAGAACATTTTAATATTTTGTGATTTTATTTAAGCAACGTTAGAGTTATGTGTAATGGTAAGGGGCTGGACCCCGTATAGTGTGACGGGTGCAAAGTAGCCTTAGTGCTGACGCACCCAAAATTTTAAAATCAAAATCAAAATCAAATCGTTTTATTTCGAACTCCACGAGAACAAGTAAATAATTCGAAATATCCAAAATTCGAATTAAGAGAGTTCACTGTACATGCTTTTGTTACAGTATTTCAGAATTTTCAAATTATCCAGTTTTGAATTACCGAATAATTCGAATTATCCATGTTCGAATTATCGAAGAATTCGAATTATCCATGTTCGAATTACCGAATTATACGAATTATCTAAGTCCGATTTACTGAATAATTCGAATTATCCAACTTCGAATTAAAAAGAGTCCACTCTATATAAAATAGTATGTCCGGTCCGTACTCACTGATTAACACTCAACCTAACGCCTGAACTTAGAAACATGAAGGTTTAGGGGTGTTTTCCTCTTATGACGTAAGCAACCACTAAGAAGGAATTCAACCCCTACATGGATCTAGAATCATTCAAAATATTTATAAAAGCCCTCAACAGATGGTGCTGTATGCATTACACATCCCGATAGAAGAAACCACGATCAGGAAACAGTTCCTTATAAACATATTGAGCATAAGAAACACAATACAATACAGCAAGTAACACACACACTTCGTGTGTCAAACGCATACACAAATCCTTAGTTACACAAACAAAAGGAATGCATTTATCAGTACTAATTTAATGTACATCATTGATACACTCAACATGACATTGAAATTAAAAACTCGGAACGTAGTCTTCATGGCGCAATGGAAATAAATAAATTTTACATATTTCAATAACGCAATCGATTGCCTCTAAGAAAAATTGAATGTATACGTATTTTGTTTAGATCTTGTGTTCTTTAACTATAACTTTAACATTGGAGTCCTTAATACTACCCTTCAGAGTTTCATATCTTTCTTGTCCTTGATAAACATTTTGTATTTTATTACTATGTTCATTTCGTAATTTCTTCTTTTACATTGTGCCAGTTGACTATGATTGTATGGGTAAAAGTGCTGTACTTTTGAATTTTCTATATACAGCACTATAAATACTGTTGTAAATAAATCAATATCTCACTTGGTTTCGCCTAGAGTTGCAAATACCTTCTTTATTGTTCCTTGTCCTGTCCTTTACTACAAATGTGTATTATTGTTCTCAATATCGTCGTCTGCCTTCACCCACCTCCAGAGGCACCTCGTGAACGCATGCGGTGCATGCTGCGCATGCGTCAATTGTGGGGAAAAGGACAGCTTGCTCTGCCACGACATTCATGAGCGTTTCTACATTCTAATGTCTTCATATAGGAGAAGTATTTATTTTACACGAGAGCACTCAACTAACCTTATATTACATTTCTTGGATCTGAAGTGAAAGAAAGTAATAATTCTTTTCCCACAATTGACGCATGCGTCACTTCAGATCCAAGAAATGTAATATAAGCTTAGTTCAGCGCTCTCGTGTAAAATAAATACTTCTCCTATATGAAGACATTAGAATGTAGAAACGCTCATGAATGTCGTCGCAGAGCAAGCTGTCCTTTTTCCCACAATTGACACATGCGCAGCATGCACCGCATGCTTTCACGAGATGCCTCTGCCCACCTCTCAAGGCCAATGGCGCGCCTCAGTTATCTTATTACTGAAAGTAACCTTTTAGCTTTACTGAACACCTTATGATCTGCACCGTAAATTTCTTCTGTTCTTCATCCACCGGATTAAACATGGTGCACTTAGTAGTAAAAGTAACTTGGAACCAGATAAAGTAATTGAATTACTAAGCACATATAGTTTGATTCTCACCTACCCTCGCCATTGCACATATTGCGGCAAGGTGTATACCTTTCTTTTTACATGAAGTAAAATATATGCATGTTGAATTTTATATTGTTTTAACCCTTAAAATTTTGAGTGTGCGGTCCGCGCCACTACACCCCTTCCCCAGCTGTGAGCACCCCTGTATGACTTCATATTCGGAATTATCATCCATAAGATATATTACAAGATTCAAATGAAAAGCTTATAAGTCCAATAAAAATTGTAGGCAGACTGTACATGAGGCATCGACTGTCTTTTACAAAACTACCTCAAGGCTGCTACACTAATCAAGTGAGCTTCAAAACGCCATTTTCGTTATTTTAAAGATGGCGCCTCCTGTACACACTTGCACCAATGAAGAGGAGTGGTTTGTTGCCCTTAGTCAGCCTGAAACTTGCAGAAATTTCTCGGCAAATGGAAATTCAATATCTCTGTGCATGCTTATCACACCAGCAAGTTTACTAATGGAGGAGAAAGTTCCACAATGGCCTCAGTTCGCAGGCAGATGGGTGGAAAGGCCCTCACAGTGGCTATCAAGTGACTGCACGTGGAACCCGAAGTCTTATTCTTCTTAAGATATACAGGCACCAACTCAAAGTTGAGATCAGCAATAGGTCTGTGCTAAAATGCAACAAACTTGTGAAACCCTACAGACAGAAATCTTCTAGATAAGAAACAAAAACAAATTAAAGTTTTTATTTGGCTCTCACTTGTACATAAAATACAGCAATATTATTCATTTAACCACTCGATGAGTGACGTTTTGAGGTGTTTATTGATGGCACTCATCATATTGCACAATACAACTAAACCTGTTGCAATGAAGTAATTTCAATCGTGACCTTGGAATTCCTGCAGTTATTGCATACATTATACTGTTCTTTCAATTGTTGCTATTACGCAACAATATATTTATTGTTTTCATATTGCAACATCATGCATGTTGTTACAGCAAGAGGACTCTTACATTCCAATTAAAATTGAAGGACGAGGAAGTTACATCGAACCATACATTCGTAGTGTGAAGGATTATGATGTGTGTATATGTGTTGAAAGGAATGCGTTAGACTTGGTCGTTGTAAATGTCATATTGTCACAATATTATTGTGTATCAGACAATCTCAGCAAGGGTTTGATTTGATTTTGTTATTTAGCATCGTTTTTCTGCAACTTTGGGCTAATGGCGACGGTGAGGATGAGTGATGATATGATAAAATTGATGAAGGGACACGCACAAGGAACGCCAATGACCAGGCCAGGATTCGAAGCTCTGAAAAATCACAAGCTTGTAAAATCAAACCCTGACCTATCTTGTGGGCAATGACGTACTGGCAGCAATGTTAATGTATTACTAGAATGCAAAACAATGAAACGACAGTGTTGCAATATGCAGATATTTAACACCTTAACATCAACAATCTCTAGGTGAATATGTTTATCATAGCCCATGGAAAAACCAATGTGGAAGTCACTAGCGCCAACAAACGGTTGAACGGCAACTTCAAGTCACAAAACCATGGACAAGTAATAGTCCGCGGCCGACATGGAACTCACAAAGTGATTTACTAATTTTAATTAAAATACATGAAGTGTTTTACTTATATTGCATTTTGTGATGTAAAATACTGACAAAAAATTTCATGATACTCATTTTAAACATGGAAGTATTTATTTGATGTTATGTATATATAATGAGTACCTATCAGTATTTCCAATTTATCCGAAGCCAGAAACTGTAAAAGAGTTCATTGCTTATGAAGAGAAAACAACTGACATTAGGATATGTGAATTTCAGTACTCCATTCGCGTGTTCAGTTGTTTGACATTTTTCTGTCTGCATAGTGCAACACTAGCGTATATATTTCGTGTTCGTTTCGTGGATAAATTCACCTTCTACGGTACGTACGTCATCGCAACAAAACAATCCATCTACTCACCCTTTATACTTCAAATAACCTTGGTAAAATCATTCAGCCTGATGAAAGCTTTGTAACGTTGCTGCGTATAAGTAAATCATGCTTGTTTTATGCCATTAAAGTAAATGTATTGCAGCCATCCATCTTTCTTATGCCATACGTCACTCCCCACATCACGCCTCGTAGCGACAGGCCTCAAAACAGGAAACGCCACAAACTCTCTCGCCAGCATTAATTAGTTCCGCAAAGTATGACATAAATGCCTATCCCACTCACAGAGGCACGAAAGGAAGAATAATAGTTAATTACGCCACCACTAGGTGGGGTAAAGGAGGAGGGGGCATCGCACGAGCACAACAAATTAATCAGCACGTTTGGTTTAAGCGGCAAACGTAATAAAACAATATTATAAAAAGTAGGTTAATTGATCATAACTGGGGGAGGCAAGTCTCTGGAAAAACTGCAACTTTTCTTTCCATGCGTTGTTTTTATGATACCATGCGGTCATAAAAATTTCACATGTAGATTGCTGGACTCCACAACCGTTGTAGGAATTCTCAAGGTCATTGGCAGCTGCTTCCAATACCACCTCAGTTCAAACGCTCGGGCTTTCACGAATGCAGAGGTAGAGCGGAATGTCCATAACATTACTTGCATTTGCAGCTTTGGAGCGAGTCAGTACTTCCGATACATCCAAACAACAAGCGAGCCGCTGACGTCATCTGAACCCAGCACCTATCGCTAACCCTCTGCACTGTTGGTAGGCTCGCTAGCACACTCGTGCAGTCTGCTGGAGATGTTCGGAAAGTAATATGACTATCAGAAATGATGAACTCACGTAGCGACAAACCTGGAGCGATTTGGGACACTATATTGTGCTCTCTTGAGTTTTTAAGTCCACTTTATGCACAAATAAGCTAATTGGGACTGGACCTACAGTTTAAAGCGGGATCTGAACCAGTGGCGGCTGGTGGTCTGACTTTATGGGTGTGCCCTTCAGCTTCGTGTCCACAAGAAGTGTTTTATCACCCCTCAAATACCCGCTCCCTTTCTTGCGTACATAATGATGCTAAATGTATTGGCAACCCAAGTTATGACCACCTTTCACTGAAAATGAGGCTATGGGAGAGTTTTATTTCATGAAAAATTTTAAAAATATTACTTTATACAAATTTGAAATACCTTGGTGAATTTTCCGTCGATCGCGAGAAGAGTGATGTTATTGGGTATAGATAATTCAACATTCGATAACCTGACAAAATCTCTAAAGACATAGAAATACCGATCTACAATATTCAATATTATTGTCGATTTGCAAAATATTTAGTAAAATCTTTCTCCCTCGCCCCCTTGATAATAGTGAACAAGAATAATAATAATATTACATACATCAAACAAGCAGGGCCGGGCGACTACCACATGCAGAAAATCAGTTGATTCTGAACCACAGTGCAATGTGCCTCCACCTGGCATCGAACACGTTCCATTGCAACTGCACTGGTCGGTGATGTGATGTACACCCAGAAACATCAGAGGATATTGATACAAAAAAGTCCTAAACGGAAACTTTGTAGACCTGTCGTTACTTATGCACATGGACATAAGTTTTCAGAGAAACCACGAAACAAAAATTATTAGTGGTTAGAAAGATCAAGAGGCTTCCACTTAGCCAAATGGTTGCTCTTGCCTTTGGCGAAAGCGTTCCCGGGTTCGATTAAAAAAAAAATTGGCGTTGACCCAGCGTCATGAGGACAATCGGGAAGCTGCTTGAAAAGATGTAGCGGGCTCCAATTTCGAAAGCCAAGCGGAGATGGGACTCGATGGCTAACGACGTGTCAACCAATGAAATATCGCTTGGCAGAAGGAGCGTATATTCTAGGCTAGGCTACCTGCGAAGCCTGAAGTCCAGAGAATAAAGTACAGGAGAAAAATAGATCAGAAATTGTAAATAAAATTATTCATATCGGTAAGATGATGATGGTGATTCTGGAGTTGGCAACCTCATTTCCTATAAGTTGGCAACCTCATTTCCTATAAGTTGGCAACCTCATTTCCTATGAGTTGGCAACTTCATTTGCTATGAGTTGGCAACTTGATTTCTTATGAGTTGGCAACCTGGTTTCTTATGAGTTGGCAACCTGATTTCTTAGAAGTTGGTAAACTTATTTCTATTCATAGCTTAGGACCACGTGACATAGTGACATAGCCCAGATCTTGGATTCAGTATACGCCACTGCCTGGCAGGCCCTCAGATAGTTGGACTTTAGTCTTAGAAAAGTCTAAGGAGAATAATTTACCCAAGTATAGACCCATTCAATTCGTTTTATTTCCGAGCAAGGTTAAGCAAATGCCGATTTACCACCGACACGAATGCAGAAAAACTACTACCATAAATGAGTAAAATACTTGATATGTTAAACAATATCTTGATATGTTAAACAATTTTGTGTTCCCTCAGATAACATATCGACACCAAGACCTGCTTTCCAGCATAATGGAGCACCTCCACACTGGCATTTGGCAGTCCGGAACATATTGAATGAGGAATTCCCATAAAAATGGATTGGAAGAGATGGCCCAATTCCTTGGCCACCCCGGTCTCCTGACATTACTCCCCTGGATTTCTTCCTGTGGGGGTATATTAAGGACATGGTCTATACAACAAAAGTGACAACTGTGGAACAGCTTTGTGAGAGGATTCGCGGTGCTATTGAGACACAGATGCTCAATAGATGCTGCAGGCAACTTGTAGAGAAATTGAGTATCGGCTCGACATTCTCCGTGCTACTCGTGGGGCACACTTAGAAATTTACTGATTGCACAGACAAAACTTCATACCTATGTGTATTTATTGTTGTATAAATCTTTTGAATGCATTAAATACGTGCGGTACTACAGTCGGTTAAAATTAGGGCATTTCAATTCGGACACCCTGTATTATAAGTGGGAGTAGTTTTGAGGAAGAAAGGGGGTTTGAGGAAGTGTTGTTGGGATGGTAATAAGATCAGACCTAGAAGTGCCACGGACTAGTCTTAAGTAAAAGTCTGTCTTGTTTTTGTGTCGAGACTCTCGCCGACCTCTGTGGCGTTGTGGTTAGCCAAAAGTGGCAGAAAAGCTACGTGGAATAATCTAATTCATTCTATCAATCAATCATTCGAAAATCGTTCATTTCAATCATGTGTGCTGTATTCTAAGTTACTGATAAGAACTGTTCTTGCCGATATTAGAACCCTTGTACAAATTTCTTTCGACAATCATTCACTTCGGTATAACTTGCCGCACTGGTAGATCTTTTAATAATGTACACAGTTCAATTAGCATGCTTTGCACTGAATAGTCTCTTGTAGTCGGCCGACTTCTGCCATCAAAGGGTGGAATATACCGTAGGAGGTATTTCTCTGTTTGTACTGTGACTTGTCAGACCGGCGTCAGATCCGGCGAGAGCAATAAGAGTGTACCGAGCTGGTTTTCTAACGAACGACCGACAAAGCGAGATTTTCCATTCGCAAAGGTTAAGTATTTCATCCATTTCCATTAGTGTAGCACACGAGACAAAAGCAAACAGATTTCTATCTTCCTCTTTACATTGTAAGTTTTCACTTCATGATATTCACGTTGGTTCAAGTGTGTAACAGAACGATCATGAACCACCAGGAGTAAATTTCATAATTGGGTTTTCAGAAATGGCAACTCTGATTTCAAAGGACATAATGAAGTGGATTTTCTACATTCACCACGTGGAATTCACAAATTGAACTTACTTCAATATCGATACAAGGATATCTCCATCAAATGTTTCAATGTAGTTTATGTAATTTACGAAGTAGGATTCTTCTTCTTCTTCTTCTTCTTCTTTTGTCCCTGTCAGCATTATCTTGTCGACTTTGGACATCGTTATTGTTTTTTTTATTTCTTTTAATGTTTTCTTCTAAAGTTGGCAGTTAGTCTCACAAATTAATCGGAATCACAAATATATAACAATTATGATAAATAATTCACTTTTTTTTGTCCATTTTGCTGTTTCTTAAAAATCACTTTATATTTCAAGTCTACATTTTCGAGAATATGCATACAGCATCCATATTAATGAAGGGGATAAATCTGTTAAAATGGATGATAGTGATATTGGAAATGGAATTTTTAAACGTTGAAAACCTTTGTAGAGTATGATTTGTTGATCTGAATAGATTGGACATTCTAGAATTAAATGTTGAGCATCAGGATTATTATTGCCACATTTACAATTTTCTTGAGTTTTAATTTTTATTTTTGCTAAATGTGCTGGTGTACGTACGTGTCCTGTTCTTAATCTATTAATAAAAACTATGACTTGCCGTGGGAGTGTGTATGAATTGAACCAAGGGACTTTAGATTTAAATTCTGCAATCCATCTATATGTGTTGCCCACAAACTTAAATTGATCTTTGCACCATTCATTCCATTGTTCCATAAGTTTGATTTTTACTCGTGGTAATAAATCAGTATACATTAACCTATTGAAACTTATGAGTTGTAAATCTCTGGCCTGTTTAGCGTATATGTCCACTCTATCATTTCCTACATTAGTATCATGTGCTTTGACATAACTGAATTGTATGTCAATGTTTCTTTTGCAAGCAAGTTGAATTTGTTGAATAATTAAAATAATAAGATATGATTGGTGACATAATTTGGGATAGGATGTAGATAATGCTTGAAGAACACTCAGCGAATCTGTAAGGAGAAGGATTTTTTTAAAGTCTTCCGCTATTCCATATTGTAAGGCTTTGTATAGGGCGTAACTTTCCGCAGTAAAAATAGATGAATCTATAGGTAATCTAAATTGTTGATAAATGTTTTTTGTAGGAATTGCAAACTAAAAATCATAAAGTTTAATTACAAGATAAGTATATGCAGGTTAGTCACTATCCTGACATTATCAGTGATAGGCAAATTACAGAAATTAAGATTAAAGAACAATAAACATTTGCACAAGAGAAAATATAATTAATAACAATAAATATCAGTGCAATGGGAAAGGACGTGTCAATCTTAACATTGCAGAGTATAAAAGGCAATAAAAGCAATACTTGTCAATGAATAATCTTCACAAATTATCAAATATCTGTGTATATACCTAATTATAAGCCTTTCTGTGTCATAGTCTGTATATAATAATCAGTGGCGTGCGGTGACCTTTTCCATTGGGGAAGCAGGTCCCGAAAAATTAAGAAAACAAGAATTCATTGCTTCTACATGGTTATACTGAAAAAATGAGCACTCTCCCTGATACTGTTTCCTTTAACGTCTCTAAGGGGAAAGATGAATGTTCTGGCGCAGTTGTTCGTTTTTTTCGAATTTCAGTTGGTCTGTTGTCAAACAGACGATCGCGGATGATTGAAAGAATTTTAAAGATTTTTACACATTAATATTCACAAGTCCAGTTTGGCACCACGTAGTTCTTCCCGTAGTAAATAGTAAACAATGCCAACACTAAAGTTTCTGAAGCAAACAACTAGAAATCTACCCGCCCGAAAAACACTAATTTCTCACCTCGCAAAGCGGTTGAAAAAGTGTGACCGCCGCCAGCGAGTTTTACCAACTCTATTTGGCGGATGTGTCCATGGACATGTTAGCTGTCGTAATACACCGAACCCTCGGAAACGTTTATCTTCACATAGAATGTGTCATCCGTATGTCAGCAATCATAGTTTTGTATTTCTTCTGTGTTTTGAAACTTTATAGTTTATTTATGAATATAAATTTTAACTAGCTTGCTATGCTACATCGCTAACAGTATACAGTACACTTGGACACTTAATCGTGCAGTTCGCAACATTGAGGACATCAACAGACTGAACCGATGGTACTCTGGCTTTCTTTCAGCCCTTGCGGGTTGGAAAACAAAATTTCCCTCCACATTACGTATCCTACCATTGGATTCTTCAAGGTCGCCTGTTGATTTTTCGGGCCCTTGCTGGCATCGCAGGCTACAGGCTGGCCAGGGTGATGTTACGCAGATGTTTCGTCAACACGCCACGAGAGGGTGTTGATGGCCCCATATAAAAAAAGGACGAACCTTGGAGGCTTGCAGGTTGATTCTGTTGAGGCAACCGACACTGAAGAAATAATGAAACACCAAAAGTAAAAAAGAAGTAATTTTGTAACAGTTCTGCTGTGTGCCAGCACTGCTGGCCTTGCTGTACCGGAGTGGACGCGCATGATAATATTAATAGACGTGCATACATTTGGTATGTACTACAATTCACATTGAACCAGTGCGTAGTTGGAGATTGGTTTGTTCATTGAACTCTCCAGCCTAACTATTGCCTATTTTTGAGGGAGCAGGAAAAGGTTTATTATCCATTTTGCGTTGACTCATCTCACCCAACAGGATAATAGGGCTTGCCCCGAGTTGATATTTTCCTGGAGATGAGGCCTTGCTCGAAAAAAGGTTTATTATCCATATATTCTTCTTCCGTTGCTGTTACGTTAATATGTTAGTATTTAATAAGCCCTTAATTATAATTTTGATATTTTTCTATCACACTACGTATATAATAATAATAATAATCGCGTGTTTTGTCAGTATCAGAATTATAGTAGATGTTCTTTTACTTGCCATTTATATTCTATTGCCACTGCAATCGGAGATGTTTTCCTCTGTTGATGGCAAATAAATAAATTGCGTTAACAATGTGCAAATAAGCTTAGAAGAAAATTTCTGTGGAGAACTGAATAAAATATGCTATATCTTTAAAAATGTACTAATTTGCAAATAAGTAAATATGCTTGTCGAAAGGACAGTGGAGGTTGATGGCGAATTCACTTTCGTACATAAAGTTTAGATGGAGGCGCATGAAACACAATATGTAGCAACTCTGTAAACTTGGTCCCGAGTCATGTTCCTCTGTCCACCTGTTTGGAGAAGTAAGGAAAGGTACTGTTGGCAGTTGCTTATCTATTTTACCTTCTTTAAGTTTAACCCGGACTTTATCAATTACGTTTGTTGGAAATTTAGCTATTTTCGAAACGGCGCCAAGGAATCAAACTGAAATGGATACTTTCTGATTGAGCATTTTCATATTTAGTAAAATGGGCGGCTTCTACTTATTGAAACGCCCATAGAAAAAAACAAAAAACAACAACAAATTATTCATTTCCAAATGAGGGACGTAAAGAGACTCACGGGGACACCGGGGCTAATACCCCAATTACTGCTATTACAGTGGCTGGATATACGAATACAAAAAAATCCGTAATTTTAGCGTATGAGGTGTAACGAAGTATAATTAACTTTATTAAAGATGTTTGTTTTTTTATAAATGCTAGAGACGAATAGTACAAAATAACTAATAAAGTAGATACTGTGAAATGCATTATTTACTCATTAACAACTTAATATTAATTACAATGCTTACATTATAGATTAAATTTATTATTATTTACGTAAAAAATTGATTACTATGTTAAATTTATTTTATTTTTGACATCGTTAGTTCCAGTAGAAAGCAAAGCAAGACCACTAAGACGTTCCTGACTTATAGTACCTAGTAAAGAGTATTCTTTATTATTTTTTATTTAGAAAACAATCCAGTGTTGCCACTCGAAGGGAAATATCCCTTTTGCAGGGATATTTGAACCAAATTTTGAGCGAATTTGAGGAAATTTGAAGACGTCGGAATCAATTTTAGCACAGATTTAGGTTTAAGTTTAAATTTTTGCTGTTACTTAATTTCCACTCCTTTAAGTATAAGCCTATATTTATTTATATTTCTGTTTTGCCACTTGGAAAGGGAAATTTTGCCCCTTGGAAAGGGAAGTTTTGCTCATTGAAAAGGGAAATTGTGCCCCCTGAAAAGGAAACTTTTATCCCTTGGAGAGGGAAATTTTGCTCCTTGGAAAGGGAAATTTTGCCCTCAGACTGTGGCAACACTGAAACAATCTCCCTGTATTTGCTTCTGTGAGAGGAACAGGAAGGTACACTTACCGGCAATAAAATTGGCACACCTATTTCCTGTTTTATGTGCGTTGCCTAACTCTACGGCTATAGCAGAACTTCCTATTAAAACACATTGCAGTATTTCATAATCTAGGTCTCATTGTTATTGCCGGCGACTACGCATGAAACAAGGATACACATCAGGATAACTGGAAATCACTTAACTATGTTACCGTATATCACTGGAAGATGCGCAAGCTCCTTCAAATTATTCATGTCCTTTATCTTGAGTTTGAAAGAACATCTGATAATATTTGTGACTGAAATACATATTTGGAAATGTTTTTGCACTTTTTTTCAGGTTCTTTGCGAATCTCAGTGTCAAAATCTTGACAAAAAGAAGGTTGTTTCTCTTTCTGTGTCTAGAACTGCTTTCATGCCTTTAAAACGATTATCCAGTTGTGGGCAAATTGGGTCTATCCACGTGTAAAATATTGATACGTTGAACCAGCTCCCTCGGTTGGCAAGTCTTTGGTCCCGAGAGAGTTGACCTAAGAGCTTCTTCATTTTTTTGATTCTTTTGTCAGAGAATTCACTTAAAAACCTCATGCTTGGCACATATTTTCATCATTTAAAGTGATTCAAACGTTCCCCGAAGCTTTGTCATTTCTATTAGAGCATTCCAAGACAACATGTAACCATGTCAAGAGAGTGTTCTTGTAATAACTTAAAAGTGACATTGTTCTGCTTCAACATTACATTTAACAGCCAATAATAAAATGAAACTGAAAGATTTAATTTTCTCCTTAAGGCCGAGGGGACCCACTTCCTTAATTTGAATTCCTGCTTGTTAATATTACATAAGAAAAACTTTCAAAACATCAAAAGCCTCTCTTTAAGAACATACGTTAAAACTTTTTATCTTCCTACTCGTCGTGTTGGATTAAGTGTTTCGAGAGTTGGGTTTGGCATATTTTTTGTTGAAGATTTTTAGTCTTGCCATCGCTTCTGAACTGTTTAATAATAATAATAATAATAAAAAGAGCAGGGCCCTTTCCACGGTTACCTTCTACAACACTAAGAACCAAATTTAAATTATGACTAACGCAATTTTGAGGTGCATTATTATTATTATTATTATTATTATTATTATTATTATTACTTTGGTACGTACACCGATTTCCCGGACAGCGTTCCAAATTCTTACTTAATTGTGTTAACACCTCCATTATTTTATCACGTTAGTATTTTTTGCTTGGCATGGTGAGAAATCGTAGCATAATTACTACAGGCATGGAACTATACAAAAACCACCAGGTTTACTAGAATCAGCCTGCAGTGGCCAGTCTAACAGAAACATAAGTCAAGAAAACCCATTATGGTCTTCCGGACATTCGGGCCCCCGGTGCCCCAGCCTGGTTACACCCCTGTTCGAAATGTCAGTCATTTTGAAACACGACCACCATATTTCCAGTATCAGATATTTGATGTTATCCCTTTCTGAAACTACTTTCCGAATGTAATCCTACATTTGCGCAAAGTAAATAATTTTCTATTAAGAAATGCATTGGAGCAGACTGGAAGAAACATATTCAATATATTGTATTATCTACCGGGAGTATCTACAAAAATTACGTTTATTTACAAATATTAAGTAGAATCGAAAATTTGATTGTTAATCAAGAATTGAGGCATTACACGTGAATATATAACTGTTGCTTCGTGCACTGAAAAAAGCAATATTCTTCACAGAACGGGCAATGCCCTTTTGCAGAATATCCTCGTGTCCTTGTCCTATTGATTTTGAAGAAAGAAAAAACAACAGAAGATAGGAATGCCACTGAACACATTCACACATAGGCACACACGCAAAAACATTTCTGAGATAGCGTCACGTTTGCACAGTGCTGTGGCCACAGGCATTTAAACGACTTAAAAAAAGGAATGTCATTGTGCCTAGTCTGTGAAGCGTAGCTTTTAGCTTCAGGACTACGTGATGTACTAACGTGTAGAAAGTGGTCATGTTCCTTCTTCGCATTTATCTGCTCAATTTATATCGTGTGTGCGTTCGAATCCTAATTCCGAATATCTAGTGAAATTGGAAGTCTGCATCCGTTACCTAAAACTTGAATCCTGCATCATATTGAATCTGGAATCTTGCATCAAATACCTGAATCATGCTGAAAATATCTCTCCCGAGTTATTATGAAAAATAATTTGATATGAATGGTGAAGAATTCTTATCATTATATTTGAAGCAACATATTTTCAATTTTAAAGGAATTCCTACCTAAAATCTGCTGATCTTTTGGAAACATTACAGTGCCAATATATTACAATAAAGGTTATTACATAACCTTATGCAGATACCTAATTGGCAAGTCTGTCTTGTTGCCAGACTCGTAATATCTAGCGACCACTCAGGATGTAACAAATATGTCGACGATAGGATACTTTACAAGCATCAACAACTGTTAATAAACCTCCTATATAAATAAAATATATGCGGAGAATTGCAGTTTGAATATTTCTTCAATTGTGGCCAAGTTAAAAACAGGAAGAAGAAGAAGAAGTTAAAACCAAAACCTTGTACAAGATAACATAAGTCAATGTATTGGTAATAAACTTATAGTGAAGGTGTATAATAGAGACTTTCCCTTGTACTATACGTCCTTGGAGGGTTCATTAGAATCTCTTCGCTCACCATTAAAGAAGCAGACGTCAACCGTCTAGTGACAGAGTGTCACTTGTGGGTATAATGTGGCTGAAATGGCTGAACTGAAACGTTGATACTCAGGGATATGTCTCATGTAGTTTCATAGAGTAGTAGCTCTTAGGGAGAATTCACACCGAAGAGACACGCGACAGGTGACACGAGAGTTACACACCAAAAGACAATCTGCACGCGACACACGACACTTGTTTCTTGCTCAGTTCGCATGATGATACCGATATAATTGCATTAATCAGTTTTTTAGTGACTCGAAAAAAAGTAACAAGAGACATTGTTACATATAAATCGCCAAATCGCATTGTAAAAATTTGTGCAAGTTATTGAAACTTGGGAGAGGCATTTTGTGCATGAGAAACGGAGAAATAATATGCACTCACCTCGAACTGTATACGCTAGACTTTAAAGCCTGGATAAAGCGAAGACCTAAACACTAGAGAAATGATTCTCAACCTTCTTGAAACCAAGGCCCGGGATTTTCTTTTTAAAGTCAATGCCCTTATGCATAAATTAACATGTCCCCATGAAATTAAATATTGAAAAATAAATTCTAGCATAATCATAAAGAGTAATAATAGTTTGATTAAGTGTAGGATTGTTGACAAATATAAAAATAAGGATGACGAAGTGGTAACGTCGTCTCCTTGTAATTAAGTGATCCCTGATTCGGTGGAGACACTGGGCATATCCAGTTCTGATTAGTCTATTTGCGCATAAAATTGACTCAAATATGATATTAGGATTGTGTTATTTGTCAACCACTTTCAGCAGAACCTTTCGCAGCTTAGTATAGCTGATACGAGGGCCGGCGGTTGAGAAACAATGCACTACAGTACTTTACCACCTTGACTAATCTATTTTGGACTAAAGTGCGTCTATGAGCTGGCTTTTTAAAATAAAAGCAATCACGTCCTAAATGGCCAAAATAGGCCTCTTTACACGATTTTGAAAGAAAATTACAGCAGATAACTGCATCAAAAAACTTGATAAAGCGAAAAGAACGTTGCGTTTAAATCTTAAAACACTGTACATATCGATACTTTATTATATCAACAAATTAGAGCTTCAAACATGTTGTAAGGCCTCCAGTTGGGCTTTCTTATAGAGTCTAAATATAGCTCGTTGGAATGAAGCATTCACTGCACATACGCGAACAATTAACTGAGGCGATACGATGCACGGTATTCAGAAAACAGCACAGTCCGAGCGACACGCAAGCGACATGAGACACGTGCAGCTTGTCGTGTCGCCTTGGTTCGAAAGGTTCAATTGATTATTGAGTGTTGTATGTCGCGTGTCTCTTCGGGCGCTTGAGGATTTCAACAATCGAACGTAGTCTTGTGCGGCCTGTCATGCTGCAATGGTGTGGAACGTTGTTGTTGATTGGCTCGTTCCCAAGCGGCATGTGTCGCCTGTCGCTTCGGTCTGAAATCTCCCTCATTGAGCTGTCAGACCGACGCGACATTCGACAAGTGACACGAGGGTTTCACATAGAGGTGACAAGTGACAAACAACAGGGGCCTCAACCGGCCCACATACACTGCGCATGCGCTACCAACAAACCTAACCGGCACAATGCACGATTAGAGAACGGAGCAATACGTGCAGCTTGTCATGTCACCTTGATACGAAAGGTTGCATTTATTTCTGAATGTTCGTTTCCTAGTGTCACTTGTCGTTTCGGTCTGAAAGCTCTCATGGTCTCCCTTAGATGAGGTTACTATGCATATTTTAAGGGGCAATACAGGAGTGAAGGAATTATTGATTAATTGGGTCTATTTTACTTCGCTTCTCTGTCACTTTTAACTATTCGCGAAGATGGGAATGCGTGGTGATATGATGAAATTCATGAAGGCACACTTACAAGGAATGCCTATGCCCAGACCGGGATTCGTTAGAACCCGGGATCCTGGCGTCTTAGCGCAAGAGAGTGTATCCGTCACGGAGGCTAAAGTGAAGGAATAAATATGCCCAGGCTCAGAGGCTTATCTGGAATTTTCCATCCTTGGGGGGGGGGGGGGGGTTAAGTTGGTATTTTGGAAAGTGAAGGGGTAAATTTAGAGCCAAAATGACTATAAATTGGGCCTTTGTGAAAACAATTTGGTGGGGAGGGAGTGTTAAGGGTGTGTGGATTAATCACTGGATCCTGACACGATCCCTCCTTACTTGGTTGGTTCATTTAATGTCGCTTGTATGTAATCATTAGGTTAATCATGAAAATATAATATAAGAAATGTCAAGGTAGTAGAAGAAACCTTCCCTAGCATTCACTGAGCTACCATCCTAACATTTGCCAGAAATGACTGAGGAAAACCACAAAGAAACCTCATCAAGTCAGGGAGAGATTAGAATTCATATTGAGGTTTTGTTTTAAGTCCACTTTATGCACAGGAAGGCTAATCGGGACTGGAACTATAGTGTAAAGTGAGATCCGAACCATTATGTGCCTCCACCGGGTGTCAAACCCGGGACCCCTGGATTACAAGACGACGTTATCACTACGCCATCGGGAGGCCCTAGATTAGAATTTATATCATCCCTAATATGCTTTACTATTCCTTCTGTTTCTTTTTGCATAATATTTTTTGGTTAATCGCGACGATGAGGATTGACGGATTCGAACCTGAGGCGTCTGGCATCGTAGTGCGTTACGATGACGTCACGGAGGTCAGCATTTCGAGTCTACACCTTTGACAACTCTCTTGAAGTTTTCGAATGTGGTATTCTTTACAGCCTTCCTCTGAAAAAAAGCATCCTCCTGCAATCAAACTATTCCGGGGGGGGGGGGGGGTTATGACCAACCCCTCCCTCGAACACTCCACTACCGGTAGGGGCAATATGTCCGTATTTAAGATCACCTGTATGCGCGATACCGATAAATTCAACTGTGTATTAGTTATGCTTAAAACAAACTCGATTAATCCATTTGCCCGTTATTAACACAATCAAAGTATACTTAATCTTCTAGTATGTACAAGGGTGCCAACTGTTGAAAAACATTGTGTTCTTATAAGTTTAAAAAAATCATAAATCCTCTTATAAATCCCATCATGATGATCATGCACACCAACAATGCACGCCTACTTATTTTTTAAATATCTGTTCCATACCGATTTCAATAAGCACTCCACTGCGATTCACAATAACAAATATAATAATAACAATTAACAATACTAATTATTGGGTGGGCTCGGCCCCCCCAGGTCCCATGTACGTTGGCGCCACTGTTCTTGTAAATGTGTAGTAATAAAAAATTAAAAAAATGGTACTTACATGGAAGAGAAGACTCCTTTGAGCCGAGGCGGTCGATGCTGCTCATTTTCCCTTTTTATTTCGGTATGGGCCACCTCCTCATGGTTTGGGCTCCAATACCGTTTCCTCCTGAGGCACAGAATTTTGGCTGCTTTTCCGGAAAACACTTCAATGCCGAAAAACCACGAAACGATAACGAAGAAGCACTCTTCGAACAGAGGACGCACAACACCAAGATTAAGTAACATAAAACAAAAAATCACATCTAGTTCGGCTATTAAAACACTGAAGATTGTATCAAAAGCAGCGGGACTGCACTGGTAAATCACTCGCACATGATCGTATTGTGATATGTATCCGCCACTGTACACATTAATGTAAGCTTCAAAGGATTATCCACAGTTGCTTCTTACACGCTAGCAAATGTTTTTCCTTCTGGTGTCAACACACGTCCAGCACTTGTCAAGGTGTGTTGGCTGTGCTTCGGTGAAAAACACACTGCACGATTCTCAGCTGTTAGCCTTCTGGCATTGCAGACAGCTACTCTCGTACCAAACCGTTCTTGCGATCTGGAAAGAATGAAGAGAAGAATTGACTTGCCGAACAGATATCACCTTACTTAACACTACAACACTTTAACGTAGACCAAGTTCATCTAATTTTTAACTTAAAACGTGCAAGGGCAAAGCTGAGTCAACAAAGTAAGACATTTAAACGTGTGGGGCAAGAGCAGACGACTCAGCGAACGGCCTCCGGTTGGCTCGTCCCAGCCTACGAAAGTGATTCGCTTGAAGTTACGTGTGCAAGGGCAAAGGATGCAATAATCGGGCACCGTTAATCACTCGCGGCTATTGCCAGAACAATTTCTTGCGCTGTTCCTCACTCCTGACTTCTTCGGAACGGGAATTTACACAAATTAGCTGTTTTCAAATGTTTCTTTCTTTAACCGTTACACCAAGTAATGGATTTTTATGTACAAGTATTTTCTTAGGAAATCCTTTTCGACTGCATTGATGATTTTTTAGTTAAACCTTTCGAAACATTTTTAGTAACAGAAACGAATTTATACATATAGTTGTAACTGACAATGTATACGAGGCTGTGAATATAATTTGAAATCACAGACATGACCTTTTAAAATATAAATCGTATTCAGTGTTTAAAGTTCCTTCGAAATGTATAATGTCAAATGTCATACCGTATAGTGTTATGTTTCACATCACTAAAGATTAACTAAAGAAAATACTACTTTATGTACATAAGCATGGTTAGAAATAAAATTTAATGCCTTATTGACAACTATGGAAATCACAAAAGGCAATGAACCAACCTCATCTGACTCATGTCCCTTTCTTGGCCTTAGTGCAAGATCTTATCTAGATTGCATTTCATTTTATTTACCCACATTACTTTAGCTGGGTTACTAATAAAGAAGTTGTGGTGCTCGAGACATATGACGTCATCAAGATGGCCGTCAGGCAATCGCGTTCCTTTGCATTTAAATGGTGATAATATTAATAATGTTAATCAAAAAATTAAAATCAAAGAAAAATATTTACTCAAGAAAATGAATTTCACTTTAAATTTAATTCTTCCCAAAGTTTAAGTCCCGGTTAGCATATTTAAGCAGAAAATGGACTAAAATGTCAAGAAAATACTTAAAATGCTCCAAAATAGCATAGATATCGTCGAGAAGAACGTTGTACTAGAAAATAAGCTTAGGTCTAATATACATAAAATTAGTGACAAAATTCTCCAATCGCACACAGAAAAAAGTTTGTTTGATATAGCGAAATAAGTCAAAATTGCCAAAATTTAGTACAGGCTACCAAATTTGTTGATTGCGGTTACCAAAAAAGCTTAACCAATGCGAACAAATTCGATGTTTCTGTGCAAGAATATATTTATAAACGGCTAGAATTATTGTAGAATTTTATTGTAGGGATATTATTTAATAACTGTACTTTTCGCATAGTCTGATTATTTTCACTGTTTAATTTGGGAGGGACTGCAACCTGCATCATTCATCCCCTTTTTATTGATTGATTGATTTGGTTCAGTTTATTTCGCTTTTCTGCCACTTATGGCTAACAGCGAAGATGAGGATGAGCAATGATATATTGAAATTGATGAAGGGCAGTAACCAAGAACACTCATGCCCAGGTCGAGACCCCTGGCGTCGTAGCGCGCTGTGCTAACCACTCCAACACTGAGGTCGGCTTATCCTCTTGCATATGCCCTTGGGTGGGTGCGTGAATATACCATTAAATTTTATTATAAAAACATCAAAAATATGAACTGGTAAATGCGTTTCTTATGGAGATCGAGCAAGATTATGCAATGTAAGATTACACAAACATCCGGTTGTTTACAATGGATATATAACGGCAAGACACTCGGACAGAATGCATATTCTTGAAGTTTCATGTGTTCAGATACAGTTACCCTACCCTACTCCATTTTCTTCTTTGAACTGGACCATCAATCGCGTGATGCGTAGAGAGAAACACCTCTGGCAGGCAGGAAAGTCGTAAATTGTGTAACAATTAAGATTTTTCCTACTGTATAAAATAATGTTCGCCATTTCCTGTGAGAAATCTCTGGCATTGGGCAAAAAATGATTCCTTCGAGAAATTCTGAAGATGGGTGCACCAAAACAGGACACTACGCAAAAGTTCATAACATTTTTTTGGAGGTGGATAACATTGATTATGAATATATAATACAGGGTGATTCAAAAGTCCAGCAACTACTTTATTAGAGCAGGTAGTGAAAAATGGAAGGAAGGAACGTTGTTGACAATATGAGGATTTCTATGTAATTTGCCTGAATTTTCAACATAGAATGCACAGTTGTTGAGACGAGCCTCAATGATAACAAAAAATGCTTTGTTGCCACATACGTTGTCCTCAAAATAAAAGTTCCCACAACTTTTCACTCCTTCCTTCCTATGCTCGTGTTCTCATTTGAAAAATACAACAAAAATAAATACAATATGGCGCCCTTTATATAAACTATCTTCTTACTGCGATGAATAACTGAACGATATTCTTTGAAGAAAAGGCATACACATTGGTTGTAAGATAATTACGTATTCTGGGAATAATGTTTGCTATAAAGAATGTTTTCAAACTTGCTAATCTGGACTTGTCACTGCATTTCATGCTTCACACATAAAAAGCTGAAAGCGAAAGTCTTAAAATAAAAATTTCTTTATTCCTTATAAGCATGGTGTGACATTTAGTGAATTTTCTAAACAAATTTTTGTTTTAAGTCCACTTTATGCAACCCAGAACTTAAGGGGAGTCATGCATAGCCGCAAGAGAACACACATGAACCGGAATTGCAAGGAGAGCGCCATCAGAGCGATGCGCTCGCAGACGTTGATACTGCAATCCAGTCGAGCGGCAAACGGACAGGGCGGAACATGCGCCGCTCTTGTCTGCGCATGCGCAACGACGGGCTGCGCAAAGCCTTCTAATATCGACACCATCAAGTATTTGGATCAAATTTATGTAAATATATTTTTTAAAGATTTCAATAATTTTTAGTTTTATATACAAACGTTTAAAGTAAAATAGGGCAAGCAGCATCATATTGTGACTCACCGTTATCTTCCAAATTCAATTTTTCGAAATTTAAAATGGTGGATATTATTCAAAATTTATGTATGTTCCACACCTCCGATTTTGGGTGATTTTTCTCTCGAGGTACAGAGGGTCCCAAGGAATGTAATAAAACAGAAATTAGCTTTACATTTTTTCCCCCTTATTTTCCAAAATAAGGCCCAACTTTCCTATATTAAAAATATTTGTTTATCGACGGTAATCTGTCTGTACAGCCACCCGTAATAAAATTGGACGCATCTAGATCCTGAAATTCTCTCTAACACACAAGCCAACACTCAAAAACCACAGTCAAAAACTAAAAACCCGCTTTTCCTTGACCAACTCAAAGACTATCTACACATCAGCGTGCGAAATCATCTAATACTGGTGGAGTGGAAGATCTTAATATACAAACGCCCTCCCCACAAACATACATATAAACTATACGATATATATACCTATAATGTTATTAAAAGTAAAAATAAATTAATAAATTAAAAATAAATTTGTTACTTTTAAATATATCAGATATTATAAAGTAGCAAACTACGTCCTTAAGTTTTTATTAAGTTTTTGTTTGCTTTATATTAACATAAATCAATTAGAATTCATAGTTATTATTGTTTTGCATTTTTGTTTTACTTTTATTGTGCGTATTGGTGTAATTTGTTAATGATCTCCTGAGAGAGAGAAAGCTTTGAACACTCACTAACTAACTAACTAACTCTCTAGCCTTCTTAAACCCGAAGGTTCATGGCTGCAGCA
The DNA here is from genome assembly GCF_977018435.1 of Lepisma saccharinum. Taxonomy (NCBI): domain Eukaryota; kingdom Metazoa; phylum Arthropoda; class Insecta; order Zygentoma; family Lepismatidae; genus Lepisma; species Lepisma saccharinum. Next base: position 7,315,101 of record NC_139253.1, read on the forward strand.
ACACAAGCCTTCCATGTTTCCCTATCTTGAGCAAGATCTATATACTCTTTTCCATCCCTACCGATTTCCCTTAGGTCCATCTCAACGTTGTCCCTCCATCTTCGTCTTGGCCTTCCTACAGGTCTCTTACCATCAGGTTTCCCAACAAGAATCCTGTAAACTCCTCTTTCCTCTCCCATTCGTGCCACATGGCCTGCCCACCTAAGTCTTCTTGAATTAATGATTCTAATAATATCTGGACATGAATACAAATTATGTAGTTCTAAATTATGTAACCTTCTCCACTCACCTGTCTCCTCATCCCTTTTAGGTCCAAAGATTTTCCTAAGGATCTTATTTTCAAATACTCTCAATTTATGTTCCTCTTTCAATGTAAGGGACCAAGTTTCACACCCATATAATACTACAGGCAAAATTACTGTTTTGTATATTTTAACTTTTAGTTTCTTAGATATTAAACGAGAAGTCAAAAGTGTATGAATAGAAAAGTAACATGCATTTCCTGAATTAAGCCTACTTTTTATTTCCTCTTTAATATAATTTTCATTTGTTAATATTACTCCTAAGTATTTGAATTTGGAAACTGGTTCAAACGAGTTGTTATCAATAATTAGATTTTGATTATTACCTAACACTTGGTTTCGGCCTGTAAGCATATATTTAGTTTTCTCTTTGTTAACTTCCAAACCTATCTCTTTAGCAGTTTTGAAAAATATTTTAGCATTATTCTTAATTGTATTCACATCATCCCCCAGTAAGTCTATATCATTTGCATATGCTAACAACTGAGTCACACCATTTAATTTTAGTCCTTCTTTAGTTTCTTTTACCTTCCTAACAGCATATTCAAAGGCAAAATTAAAGAGCAATGGAGATAATGCATCTCCTTGTTTTAACCCGTCATGAATTGTAAATTTGTCAGACATATTAATACCCACACGAATTTTACTTTCTGTTTCACTGGTGCATACTTTTATCATACTAACAAGCTTCTTAGGTATTCCAAACTCTACTAATATATTATATAGTTTATCTCGTTTGACTGAATCATATGCTTTTTTAAAATCAATGAATAGCTGATGGACATTTTGATTATATTCCCACTTTTTTCAAGTGTCTGTCTGATGTGAAAAATTTGATCTGTAGTTGATCTGTTACGTTTAAATCCACATTGATAATCACCTATAATTTCATTAGCATATGGGGTTAGTCTTGTTAAAAGAATGTTAGATAATATTTTATATGTTGTTGAGAGTAGAGAAATTCCACGGTAATTATTGCAGTTCATTTTATCACCTTTTTTAAACACAGGAACAATTATGGATTCTTTCCACTGTTGAGGGATTTCTTCTTTTTTCCATATTAAACAAATCAATTTATGAATTTGACATATTAATGAATTTCCACCATATTTAATTAACTCAGCTGGTATTAAATCAATGCCAGGTGCTTTGTTATTCTTTAGCCTTTTAATAGCATCTTTAACTTCAGTCACGTTAGGTTCTGGAACTAAAGGTTCTGCTGTGTGGACTTCATTTACTTCTGATTTATCTCCTACATGGACATTTAAAAGGTCATTAAAGTAGTTCTTCCATCTATTTAGAATATCACTTGGGTCAGCTAGAAAATTACTGTCTTTATCTTTTATCAAGTTTACTTTAGGTTGCCACCCCTTTCTAAACTCATTTACACCTTTATAGATTTAGATTTATTTTCTTTTTGTGCGAGCCATAGGCTGTACGCACTACATATTTTTGATTTTTCTACAATATTTTGTTACATTTAGTCTTCGTTTAAGCTGTCTCTTACTTTGTTCCATATATACACATTCTTCCCCTCCCTCAACAGTTCTTATTTCAGTCTTTCTCCTGACTTCTCTTTTCCTGCACTCTCACCAAAACACGCATACATGTTGCTTTACACACACTTACACTATAAAGATGGCTCGTCTGGAGCATGATCACTCATTTCGCTACCTTCTCTAATAGCTTTCCCCCGCCGTTCTCTTACCTCTCCCAGGTATTTCCCCACTTGCTGCGCCGCTTCCTTTATCTTTATTCTGTCGTCTACCACTTCTATCATCTCCCTGCCTGTTAAGTTTTTCATCCATTTGTCCCTTAGGTCACGTGTAGAAGGGCAGTGCAGTAGGATATGCTCGTCCGTCTCCTCCCCATCGCACAAAGGACATATCGTTTCCCCTGCTTCGTTTCTCTTTCTTAGTTGTTTCCATCTCCCTAACCTGAACCATGCCAGCGCGCCTCTTTCATTTTTTCCCACGAACTGGATATATTTCGCTTTCCCCCATTCTCTTACTCTTAGTTGTTCCCTGATTGAGGTCTTTGTTTGGCAGTCTGCTATTATTTCTTGCCTGTCTATGTCGAGTAACCTGTCCCTGATTTGATTTTCTGTTGAGATGCCCCCCCTTCCTCCCTCTTCCCATACCCAACCCATTCCGCTATTATATAAGAGATTTTTCACTTCCAGGCCCCAGCTGTAAACGTTATGCTCTCTTGTCTGTATTTCCAAACATTGTCCCCTCAGCGTAGTTTGGTCCTCTTGTGATAATCGCATCCAATATTTAACAACCCTCATCCGTGCTTGTACCGCGTCTCTGTTCAGTCCCAATTCCTTAAGAATCCCACAGTTGGCCGTGCCTCTGCTTACGCCCATTACTCTCTTATAAAATTCTGTTTGTATGCCAATTATTGTGTTGTCCCCCCTTAACCCCCATAGTTCTATTCCATAGTTTAATGTACCTAACACTACTGATGAATAGAGGTTTTGAATGACTTGGAAAGGCATTTGAGGTGCCTTATTTATTGTCCTTATGACTTATTCTATTGCAAATTTTGTTTTAGTTTTTCTTGCCCTTATGTGGTGTGTCCAACTCCCTGTCATGGAGAGCGTTGCCCCCAGGTATGTGAAGTTTTTAACCCGCTCGATTAACTCTCCCCCGTATGTCCATGTCTCTTGTCTGCTAAATATGTAGCCATTTTTGAAAGCAATAATTTTTGTCTTTTTAATGTTTACCTTCATTTTATATTTGATGCACCCCTCATATATGCTATCTATGCCCCTTTGAAGACCCTCTATTGTCTCGGACAAGATGACTATGTCGTCTGCATACATAAGGACTGGTATACTTTGCACTCCTATACATGGGATAGAATCCTGGTCCATGTTAATTTCATGCGCTACCCAATCTATGAACAGTGAAAATAGCACTGGTGAAAGGATGCATCCTTGTTTGAGTCCCCTGAGCGAAGGCTGCAGTGCCGAGACTTGGTTTCCTTCGCATCTTACTCCGAATTCTACCCTCGCATATATTGCTTGCAGTGCTCTGATCATGCGCGCGGACATTCCCTTCTCATACAATTTTCCCCACAAAATATCCCTATGAACTTTGTCGAATGCTTTTTCAAAATCAATGAAACATGCGTATAATTTCCCCCGCTTCTGTTTTATTTTCCTCTGTACGAGAGTTTGTAATATGAATATGTTGTCTAACGTGCTGTACCCTTTCCTGAAGCCCGCTTGTAGTGGTGAAATTTTGTCGAATATTTCTGTCCATTTCTGGATCCTACGGTTTAAGATGTGTGTGTAGATTTTACTCCATATAGGTAATAAAGAAATGCCCCTGAAATTGTTTGCGTCATTTTTGTCTCCTTTCCCTTTATAAATAGGACAGATTATGGAGCTTGCCCAGTCCTTCGGAAAGTACCCCTCTTTAAAAATCTTGTCCATTAATTTGCTTTGTGCTTCCACCATATGCATGTCAGTTTCGTTGGCTTTGAAAAATTCCGCCCCAATGGAGTCAAGTCCTGCCGCTTTCCCCTTTTTCAGTTTCCTTATCGCCATTTTTATCTCGTCGACCCCTATATCTTCGTCGAGAATCGGAACGAAATCCCCTAAAAAGTATATTTCCCGCGTAACTTCTAGGCGTGGTGGCCCCCCTTCCCCCCCGACGACACGACGACAGTGTGCTTCCCAAATGTAAGGTTCAATATGTGCCCAGTTGCTCTTTTGTCCCCGTAATTTCCGTAATATGTCCCACAAAGCGGTGTTATTCTTTTCTGCCACGGCCTTTTTTATATCTTCAAAATTTCCCTGTTCCCATTTCTCCTTTTCTTCCGTTAAGATGTTATTATAAGCCTTTCTGCTCGATATATAATTGTTTCTGGTTTCCATGCTATTTACGTATCTATACCCTTTTAACGCGTGATCTAGTTTCTTTTTCATCGCTTTACACTTCCCGTTGTACCACCCTGTCTTTGCAGGCCTGTCCCCCTTCCCCCCTCCCTTTACCATATTTCTTCCTGCACGTTCAAAGATATGATATCCCAGCTGGACCGATTCGTCTATATTGGATGCGTCTAAGGCTGTGCACATGCGTTCACGCATCATTTTTGTTATGTCATCCCCCATAAAACCCACGTATCGTTCCTCCCCCTCCTTCGTCCATATGTATTTACGTATATTTTTCCCCGGCTCTGTCTTGAGTTTCGTATTACTGTTATTGAAAACTGCCTTCCCGTTTATTTTGTACTGGAGGGAGAATTCGAGAGGCATATGATGCGAATGCGTTTGGGCATGTACATGAAAATCCCTGATTTCTTTCAGCAAATCGAGTGAGCATATGGTATAGTCAATTGTGCTGCTTCCCCCCTCCCCCACGTACGTAAAGTGTCCTGGTTGATCATCGAAAAATTTGCCGTTTAATATCTGCATCCTATGTATCGCACAGAGATCCAACAGCGCCCTCCCCCCCGCGTTTAAAGTTTTGTCCCTGCTTTCTCGCCTATGTCCCAAATACATTCTGTCATCCGTCATTTGGACCCCATCGATCTCTCGGTAAGTATCCCAAGGAACTTCCTCCCCCCCTATGCGAGCATTCAGGTCGCCCGTGACTACGATGCTGATTCCCGGGTGATCCTCCCCCAAACGCAGCAAATAGTTTCCAAGGTTATCGAAAAACTGTTCTGAGTAGAATTTTGACCCCGGTGGTTGCCTGTATACTGCTATTAGCATGAAGTTCAGAGACCCCCCGAAAATTGAATCCCCAGCATCCCCTCATAATTAATATCTAGTGGTTTTATGAACTTTTTCCATTTTTGTTTAAATATGATTGCTATCCCACCCGGATGCCTGCCCCTATTAGCCCTCCTACACGTGACTTTCGAGAACCCCTCCCCCAGTGACTCTGGGACACTATTAGACCTTCCCCAAGTTTCAATATAACACTGAATGTCAAATTGCTGAACAAATTCCATAAAACTCTCATCACGCACCCTCTTCTCCAGACCCTCGATATTCCAGGTTAGGATACGCAATCTGGGGTCGTTGAGCGAGCGTTCCACATTTTGGACAAAAGAGAAAGTTCCCTCACCTGCATCTTGGAAGTGTCCAGAATCATCCTTGTATCCCTCCGGCGGTTGCACTGATTTCGGCTGCAGCTCCGAAGGCCTCTCTTCTCTGTCGCTCTGATCACCCCCTCCTGCCGCCTGCGAGTGCGATTCACGCCCTGGGCGCCGAAATCTCCGTAGCTGCAACTCTGATGTCCCCTGGGCCTCCCCCTCCTTGTCTCCGTGTGGCTCCACGCGTCAATCGGTGTCCCTTCTGGAACGCAGCCTCGGGTCTCTTCTTCCGCGGTCGACTGATTCCTGCCCCAGGGGGGGAAGTTCGAAACACACATTGTCCACCAGCTTAGCTACACTCGCCTTCGGCATGGCGCCGTCCCTGGTCTTCTTTCCAGACGTGAAATCTCCGTTGTTATTTCTTGGTCCAGTGGTGGAATGTGCTGCCGTGTTGCCAAATCTCCCATCTTCCTTCTCGGATCTGCGGGTCTCGCATCCGTCCCGATGTTGTCCCACGCAGACGATGTCCGAGCATTCGTCGTTAGTCATATATACTTTGCCGTCCACTATTAACTTGTTGTAGGCCAGGAAAGCTCGATGCCCCTCCTTCCTGGCATCCCTCATGTGGTCGGTCAATCTGATATTTTTATTTTTGCTGTTTGTTTCAATTTCGTTAATTTTGGTTTTCAAGTAATCTCTTTTTTTACTTCTAAACATGCGGTTAACTTCTCGCTTTATTCTATTATAATTGTTTAGATTTGTATCATCAGAGTTATTTAACCACCTAAGTCTAGCCTGATTTCTTATTTCTATTAGATTATGACATTCATTATCAAACCATGGCTTACTTTTTCTCGGTTTATGGTATCCTATACTTTCTTTAGCTGCTGATTCTATTGCATTACGTATGTGCTCCCAATTCTTATTTACGTCTGTTTCATTTATATTTTCATCATCATTTAAATCCTGCAAAACATCAAATCTATTTGACAGTTTAATTTGGTGATCTTTCTTAATTCTTTCATCAGTAAACCTTCCTGTATCAACTTTGAACACTTTGAACACTCACAACTACACTAATTTGTGTATGTATTTGATATTATTCTTAGTACAGTATATTTGAAATTGTAAGTAATTGTTTATTTTATGTTTGTTGTAAAACAACTCTCCCCCCCGAAAATTTTTGGTGGGGGGATTTTTGAGGCCAAGATTGTTGGTGGGGGAAATCCCCCGCCCCCCAGGATTTCGCACCCTGCTACACGTGACCATTGATTGTTACAGCACCATCGAGCAGAGAAGCAAATTTAAAAAAGAACACTGTCTAGTCACCAAAACCAGTCTGGCAACAAGTCTGACAGCCATAATTTTCTCTGGTAACCAGTCTAGTGCCAACAAGGGCGTTCCAGTAGGATATCTAGCAATGTGATTCGGTCATTACTTCAGATTTGAGAATAATGTTGCATATCTATAGCTATATCATAGACCAGGCTCAAGCATCTCACTTGCTCAAGCCTGTTCTTCTGCAGTCCTGGAGCGCTCTTCCTCGAGTGCAGCGTGTTACCAAACCAGTCATAGACTTTGGACGGAAGCTTTATATCTTAGCATTTGTCTTAACGTTTTTGCCATGACGAAAATACTACCGTGTATAGTGAAAATTGTAATTACATTTCAGATGCCATGGCATATTTCATGGCATTTCTCAAGGATAGGATTCGTCCTATTTCCGTAGCATTTTTCGTAGCATAACCAATCAGAAGCGAGCTCATGTGTGCGGATGTAATGGCGGGCGCGTGAGATGTAAACAATGCATCACTTCACATTTTTAAAAGACGATAACTATTCAACCAAGAGGAATAAAGTTTTGTATAAAAAGTATTTAGGTACAAAGCAATGGCGCTGCTTAAATACATACTTTATAACATATACAGTGCAGTATGGAAGAATGTGTTAGTTGTTTCAATTGTAAACACCGTGCAGTCGCAATAGTGTAACGTGCCTTTCGTGCTGTATACAGAGTATATTATACAGGGTGTTGCAAAATACCTGTTACAACGCTTGGGAGGTGATTCTACAAGTAAAAACAAGGAAAAAATGTCATGTGAAAAAATGTCGAAATCGGCACCGTTTTCGAGTGACAGGCGTGCGAAAATCGCCGCACACCATGTGTAAAGTACAATAACTCAAGAAGGAAGAAATATATCAATGTCGGAATAAAATAATACAAACAAAATCGTACCTGGTGAATACAATGGTGCATCAATTGAGGCCCAGTGTAAATTGCGCAAGGGGACTCTCAAAGAAAGTGGGGAATCCCCTGATGGAAAATACAAGAAATTTACTACTATCTTCTACATAATGTTGAGATCGGAATGTAGGCAGTAAAAAATGGCGACGTATGTCCACATGTCCCACTACTGCTGGGACACCGTCCCACACCCGGGAAATAGGAAAATAACTGCAAATCTCCTGTTGTACACGGTTCACATTGCGGTTCGAAGAAAAGAAACCAATTTGTCGCATGTCTCACTACTGCTGGGACACCATCCCAAATGGAAAAAAATACTGGAAAATCATAAAAAAAAGTTTTCAATCCCTTAATGTTGACACACTACTTTGCAGTACGAAAAACAAAAGTTAAACAATGGCCACATGTCGTTAGGCTGTACATATACTACAAGAGAGCTCCCCAAAGAAAGTGGGTAATCCTCGAAGGAATGAAGACGGAGAATGGCGAGAAAACGCACACAATGGCATGTAACATTTCCAGGCACAGCACATCTGGAAGGGATTCCACTGAGAAGCGCACAACCTCCGCACATGCAGATCGACGGTATGAAGTACAGCGATATCCAGCATCTTCACTCGTACCTTTCACTAAAGGACACTATGTGGTGCTGATAGGGGCTCACACAAACACCGGTATACTCAGAGACGTTGTTGAAAATGTCCGCCATTGACTTCAAGACAAAGATGGCATCGGCGAAGCACTGATTGTCTGGTACGTGCAAATACCTCTGGCATGTCACCAATTGTCCCAGCAGCGGCACTAACACGAGCAACGAGATCCTCAGCACTTTCCACAGGGGTTTCATACACGAGCCTTTTCATTTCTCCCCACACAAAGAAATCCAGTGGTGTGAGGTCGGGGGAACGAGGTGGCCACGGTAAAGGTCCACCCCTGCCAATCCAACGATCGCCGAAAATATCGTTGAGTAAGGCTCTGGCTCCCCGGTCGAAATGTGCGGGGGCGCCGTCGTGTTGAAACCAGATACGTTGTCTACCTGCCAGTGGCACGTTTTCCAAAAGTTCAGGTAATACGTCATGTAGAAACACCCGATAATTCCCACCACACAAAGTAGATGGCAAAATGTACGGGCCTATCAAGTGGTCACCTACTACGCCACACCACACATTCACTGCGAACCTATGTTGATGATGGCGCACAATGATTGCATGCGGATTGTCCATATCCCAGACGTGGCTGTTGTGGCTATTGAACATGCCGTCCCTGGTGAACATTGCCTCATCCGTCCACAAAACTATTGTTGGGAACTCTGGAATGGAAAGAGTTTGTTGCACGTACCATTGGCAGAAATCCATGCGTAGGGGAAAGTCCGTGGGCAGTATGTGGTGCACCTTATGCAATTTGTATGGGTGCAATCCCTCCTCTCGAAGAACGCGGAACACATTGCTATGGTGGGTTTGTTGAGTACGAGCAATGACACGTGTGCTGGTGTCAGGACGGTCTCGTATCGCGTCCAACACGTCCTCTTCAAATTGCACAGTGCGCACAGTGCGGGGTCTTCCACAATCCCACCTACGGGGTAGTAGAGATCCAGTTTCACGCAGTCGAGCATCAAGTCTTTGAAAGAGTGCATGTGCTGGTAATCGCCTATTGGGAAAACGTTCGTGATACAAACGACGTGCTTCACGGCTGTTTCGGTTTGCCTCTCCATAAACGAGATGCATATCAGCAAGCTCGTGGGTAGAGTACTCCACCATTGTCTTGTTCGAGAACTGCCCAGAAACAGGGGCACTTTCCCTCCGAGTGACGGATCACAACTACCGTGATTAGCACCCACGTAATGTCACACAGGTGTCCACGCAGTTGTTGCAAACCGAGAAAGAACACGGGAATACGTACTCTACGTACAGTATTCCTTAGCGCAATTCAACCATACACACACGCCAGACTAAACTCCACGCTGCGAGACGCAGAACAAGACAGGAAAAACAACGGTCGACTATAGTCTCTACGTAGTATCCACCAACACTAATACGTAACAGGTGACCTACACTCACAGCGCCTCTAGTGGAGCTTTCTGTACCAATTAGCTGAAATCAATCTGAGCGTAATTTGACGGCATAGCGTCATTTTCGAGTGAATTTCCTATTTCCCGAGTGTGGGACGGTGTCCCAGCAGTAGTGGGACATGTGGACATACGTCGTCATTTTTTACTGCCTACATTCCGATCTCAACATTATGTAGAAAATAGTAGTAAATTTCCTATATTTTCCATCGGGATTCCCCACTTTCTTTGAGAGTCACCTTGCGCAATTTACACTGGGCCTCAATTGCTGCACCATTGTATTCGTCAGGCACGATTTTGTTTGTATTCTTTTATTCCGACATTGATATCTTTCTTCCTTCTTGAGTTATTGTACTTTACGCATGGTGTGAGGCGATTTTCGCACGCCTGTCACTCGCAAACGGTGCCGATTTCGACATTTTTTCACATGACATTTTTTCCTCGTTTTTACTTGTCGAACCACCTCCCAAGCGTTGTAACAGGTATTTTGCAACACCCTGTATACTGTGTACCCGAAATATTACATGAAATGCTTCCTTGTAAAACTCTATGTTCTATAAGATCTTTTGAAGCATTTACATAGCATTTATGCTATCAAATGTTAAAGGAAATGCTTCCGTCAGGAGTATATATTCTAGGCTAGATAGGCTATGTGCGAAGCCTGAAGTCTAGAGAATAAAATACAGGAGAAAAATCGATCAGAAATTGTAAATAATATTATTCATATCAGTGAGATGATGATGCTGATTCTGGAGTTGGCAACCTGATTTCTTATGAGTTGGCAACCTGATTTCCTATGAGTTGGCAACCTGATTTCTTATGGGTTGGCAACACCATTTTCTATGAGTTGGTAACATGATTTCTTATGAGTTGGCAACCTGATTTCTTGAGTTGGTAACCTGATTTCCTATGAGTTGGCAACCTGATTTCTTATGGGTTGGCAACATCATTTTCTATGAGTTGGTAACATGATTTCTTATGAGTCGGCAACCTGATTTCTTATGAGTTGGCAACCTGATTTCTTATGAGTTGGCAACCTGATTTCTTAGAAGTGGGTAAATGTATTTCTATTCATAGCCTAAGACCACGTGACATAGTGAGATGGCCCAGATCTTGGACTTAGTATACGCCACTGGCTTCCATCTAAAGCGAGCCTATCACAATCAGATTCTGATGGAAGTAGTTCTAAATAACTCTTTGTAAGTATTACGAAACAATTGGCTATTTCTACTCTGCCCTGCATGCATTCCAATGCCCTTAAACGGGAAAGCAGGTTCATAAACTATTAAGTACTTCCTCGGCGGAAACTGTGTGCCCTGTCTGTGGTCGTTTGCGAAGGTCATAAACTTTCATTGCATTTCGTACTTCAGTTTTTAAATAATCTTTACCTGCTTTCCTTTCTGATGATAGTGTTCGTTCTGAAGAGTCAAGGAGTATAGAAGAGATGGAGTAGCGGAAAGGTTTAAATCGATCGTCTTTTGTTGAGGCAAATTGAACGTGAAATTTTGCATGAATGAAACATTATTACTTGCATTTTTTTATATTTAGCGTCGCTTTTCTGCCAATTTGGGGTAATAGCGGAGTGATTTGATGAAATGTATGAAAGATGGCTCGCAAAGAACTCCCAGGACTCGAATCCTGGATGTGATCGCCAGCGAGTCGGCTATTGTTATTATTCTTGTAATATATTATTGGTAGTAGTAACGTTGCTTAGGAAAACATTAACATAATAATTAATTATATAGTAAATCATTCGATTTCACAAACTAATTTACCTTTCTTTGTAGCATTTACTGTTTCACTCTGCTTATTGAGTTTTTGTTGCAAGGGTACATTTTCGACAGATAGAATATCTTCACTAGACCTACGGTTGAAAGGTGAGATCTGAACCACTTTATTTATTTATTTATTTATTTATTTCGTCTTCTTTTACATGGCGAAGTTAAGGCTGTGGAGCCTTTTCTTCCACTTGACCATGTTTACAAAAAAATTGAATATGAAATAATTAAAATTTTGAAAAAAAAGGAAGAAAAAAAATATATAAAAAATTACAGAGAAATAAAAAAATACAAAGAGAAATTACATATAAGAAAGGTAATCTAACCTATAGATACGGACACACACACTCACACACACACATACATATCTTTGCCCTTACACACGTACAAGCAAATACATAACACTACACTTACTTAAGCACAGTCCAATATTACACATACTTAAAACACAGTCCAAAACGGTATACTTCGACGATAATTCATCTTAACTATTACTCTAATTCATTTTAGTGCCTTACGTCCTTCTATCATTCTCTGCACCCGCCATATTATTAGGGAAATCAAACATTTAATTTTCATTGTATAATATATGTAACTTTAACAATTTTTTGAACGTCACAATTGAGGAAGAGACATGAATTTCAGGTGGCAACTTGTTCCAAAGGCCTGCTGAGGTAACAGTAAAAGAATTTGCATAAAAGTTGGATTTGTGGAGTGGAATGGACAGCAGAGACCTTTCGCGCGATCTGGTGTTGTGGTTGTGAAAGTCGGAAAGATGTTGAAATCGGTTATAGAGATATTGCGGGTCTTTTATTTGGAGGATTTTGTACAGTAAAATTAACTTATGAAAATTACGTTTATCGCTTAATTTAAGCCACTCGACCTTCGCAAAGTACGATGTCAAATGGTCTGAATATTTTAGGTCGAAAACGAAACGAATGCAGGCATTTTGAATTCGCTGCAGTCGTTTAGCTTGCTCGTGATTGACATCCAAGAAAGCAATGTCGCAATAGTCAACAATGGGAAATACAAGAGACTGGACCAGTTTAATTTTTATGCGTTCAGGGAGGAAGTTTTTGAGCCGATAGAGTGAATGCAATGCACCGAAAGCTCTTCTAGATACAGAGTTAACTTGCTCTGCCCAGGTGAGATGTTGGTTGAGTATCACACCCAGATTCTTAACAGTAGTGGAGAAGGGCAGATGAATGTCATTTATGTTGAGTCTAGGGAGGCTAGATTTATCTATTTTGCTCAAAATTCTAGGGGAACCTACAAGAATACACTGGGTTTTAGTCGGGTTTAGATGTAAGCCATGGTGTGCAGACCAAGTACTTATTTGTTTAAGGTCATTGTTCACAATTTCTATTGCATGCAGTATTTCTTGCGGGGGGAAAGAGAAATATAACTGAAAATCGTCGGCATAGATATGGTATTTACAGCCGTTAAGCACCGTCGGGAGGTCGTTTATATACAGAGCAAATAAGAGGGGGCCGAGTACGGTGCCTTGAGGGACACCACATGGAATGTTTTTCCACGACGATTTTCCATATAGGTCAACGACACATTGTCGACGTTCTTGTAGATAGGAGCAGAACCAATTAACCGCGGAGTCGGAAAAATTGAAAATCGATGATAATTTAGCGAGTAGAAATTCATGATCAATTGTCTGAAAAGCTTTTGTAAAGTCTAGAAGTACCAGAATCGTAAGTTGTTTATTGTCCATGGCTAGCCTCATGTCATCGGTTACGTTGACAAGAGCCGTGCAAGTGCTGTGGTTACTTCGAAAGCCAGACTGAAGAGGATCTATTAAATTATTTCGCGTTAGAAAGTCCCGGGTTTGATCGCTGACGAGATGCTCTAGGGCTTTAGACAAGGCTGGGAGGATGCTGATTGGTCGGTAATCGTTGACGTTTATTATGTTGTTTGTTTTAGGTATAGGGCGTACCAGGGCGAGTTTCCAAGACGAGGGAAATGCGCCGGTAATTAAAGAAAAATTAAAAATATGAGTGATAGGAGCAAGTACGTGGTAGAGAATTTTTTTAATCATGAGGATAGAAATTTCATCTACTCCTACGGCCGATGACTTTATCTTCTGTAACGATTTTCTGACCTGTTCCGGCGAAAAATAAGAAAAACAAAATTTTGGAGCAGTTGTGGAGCGTGTTTCAATGTTACGAATCGTTTCGTGTTTCACATTATCATCGATGATCGGAAGATCACAACAGTGATCGTTCAATACTTCCGGTGGAAATTTATTAATGGATTCGTGGTTTCTCCGTTTCCCAACTCCCAGTATTTTCAATTTTTTCCAGAGGACGTCAGGTTTGCTTTCGTATGTTAGTAGTTCAGACGCGAATCGACGCTTTGATTTTCGTACTTCCTGGGTGCAACGGTTCCTCAGAATTCTGTAATTTTCAAAGATGGATGTGTTATAATCACCGACCTTGATCGCCTTCCTATATTTGGTGTACGCTTTGTCACGCATCGCCATAAGCCGGTGCAACTCGTCCGTCAACCAGGGAGCAGGGGGACGCGAAACACGCTTCTTCCTGACTGGAGCATGTTTATTGTACAATTGGAGGATAAAGGTATTTAACAATAAGACTTGCTCATCCACTGTAGGTAACGTACTGATTAAATGCCATGGTACAAGGGCAGCGTCTTCATTTAGGCGGGCTTCGTTAATGCTTTTGAGGTCTCTATATGAAACTTGTTTTGCTTTGTATTTAGGAATGCGAAGATAATAGGACACGTAAATTAAATCGTGGTAGGAAATTCCAGGCACTGGTATTTGGCCATGGCGCGTTACAAGATTTTCGTCAGAAACCAAGATGACGTCAAGCCACGAGTCGGAAGTGGCCGTGTGGTGGGTTGGATTTAAATGGCAAATGGAAAGATTTAAAGCAGAGAACGTATCACGGAATTCTATAACCTTTTCTTTTTTGCTACATAGGTCGGTATTCATATCTCCCAGAACGATCGTGTGTGAATATTTTGGTAGAAAGTTTGCAACGTCGTTCTCGAAGTTATCAAGGCGAGTGCAAGGTGGACGATAGACTACCGCCAGGAGGAGTTTTTGTTGACAGATACTGATTTCGAGGATTATATATTCAGATGAACCGTCATAGGCATCGGGCGACTTTGAGAGAATTTTGGCAGGGACGTCCTCGCGCAAATAAATTGCCACTCCCCCTCCCCTCTTTCCGATTCTGTCTTTCCTAAATAAACGAAATCCCGGAAGATGCACCAGATCATCCGAAAGACTCTCCTTCAACCATGTTTCCGAGACCAGTAAGGCATGTACGTCTTTGTTTATTTGAATTATATTTTCTACTTCTAGGAAATGAGCGAGAATACTTTGCGCGTTGATATGAATTGCGTTAAAGCTGCCGGGTGTAAGATTCAGCTGCGGCCCAGAATATGGATAAACCGTTTCCGTTTGTAGCGCTGCAGTTGAGTAGGAAAGGCCATTGTTGCTGTTTGTTGGAGAGGTACAAATGTTGCAAAGTTGGTTGAAAAAGTTTGACGTCGGCGTTGCCGAATTTACAGTACACAAATCGTCACTATCAGCCATAATATTTCTTACGGTTTTTAAAAGTGCTGACAAATGGATGGAAAGCACTCATTTTAAACGAGATTACATATATAATTAGTTTAAAAAAGATTTGACTTACCATAAAAGTAGCGTTGATGAAAGGCAGGTGCAGTGAACACAGAAATAACACACTTCCATTAGATTTAAATTTAAAGACACTCAAATGGACGGAACGTATGCACAAGGAAGAAAAATTGATACGCAAAGAAAAAATAGTTTCACGCGCTTGTACACAATAAAAACACATAACACACAACACCAGTGGCGGAGCGTGACCTTTCCAACAGTGTAAGCCTAGCATGACGAAGGCTATTTCCCGTTGTGCTTATTTTTGGGCTGACATGGTTAGTGATTTATCCACACACATCGACCCCGCCCCCCCTCAAATTTTTCAGAACACTTCCCTGGAATTTTTCACCAAATTAAAAATTCTGGATATCTGATAATTAAGTCAGTGTTATTCCTATCACAATGAGTAACGTAACGATAAAAAATATGCAAAGTTAGATAAAATTAATAATAATAATAATAAACAAACGAAAACAGAAGGAAACAGAAAGGTACTGAATACTTTTTACAACTGCATAACCAAGTATCAGCTCCGTATCATGAACCGCAAAATCGGCGCACTTTATTTTTCGTTTCTGTTACTATGTCTGCTAGAGAAGGAAGGGGTGGGCCTACCTATATCCACAAGTTTCTTCTTGGCAGCAAAATCCTTGCTGGACAACGGCGTCTTCAACAAGTTCTCCACGCCACCGCACAATCACACTCATTTTATTCCATAATGCACTTCACTACTGTATTACACCACAGCACAGGGACGACAGTCCGCTTTTCAATAGATGGAATTCGCAAAAGCAATATCTCGAGACTTTAACAAACACACAGCAAGAAGGGGAAAACAAAAATAAACCAGATCCAAAATCGGTCACTGCTCAAAGCAGTGATCTTTCGGACTGTGAGGGGAATATCCCTTTCGGATATAAATAAATTCCCTCTCTTGCCTTAAAATTCCCTATATTTAGTAAAAAAAAAAATACAATATAAAATATAAAAGAAATGCTCACAAATTGTAGGGATATACCCAGAAATTTCTATCAAAGGACATGTAAGTGCTTTCTTAGGATAGTGTAAAAGCAAATCTAGCACCTAAAAGATCAGAAACAGGCTTTTCGTACGTTGTTCGAAGAGTGTTTGAATCACGGACTATGTAATTAATAATATTTGGTTCACATCTGACATGAAATTTGTAAAATTGGTTCAATCTTCAGTTTTCATTAACATTTATTTATTTATTTACTTATTTATTTCACTTTTTAGCTCAATTATTACCAGCTGAGTTCATACATAAACGGAAAACAGAGTCTTAATATGTCTAATGTTTATGCTCTCCTACAAGCGAAAAACAGAAACAACAAGAATTTAGCACATCAATGTGTATCTAGTTTTTACGTATCCCGCTCATTTCTAGGTTTCTCCTTTTTCCCCTTCCTGTTAGTTTTTTGCTTCAGAATTCCCTGTTCCTGGAAAAAAAAAAAAACCTCCTTAAAGCACCACCGGCTCAAATTTCCTTTGCAGTCAACCATTCATACCCGACAACGCTGGAGCCCCTCCTCTTGCAGGACCTGTGTCTCGCTGCCGCGTATTCAGTGAAGCCAACCCAAGCATAATGGTGCTAAATCTCGCACAAGTTTAAAAAGTCGTTTGTAAGTTGGAGATATAAATAAAACAAAAGGGCCACTTTTCGTTGTGGTTGAATTTTCTCAAACCTTTCCCATAACGTGGAACCCATGTCGTTGGTTGAACCATTCAAATTTATATTTGTTTTTGTTATAAATTAATATTTATAATATGAAAATCCCAGAACAATTTAGTAGTATGTAGCATAATTTCGGAGTTTAAACGACACCATGGATGTCCAGAAGGGGCAAGGGGAGAAGGCACTTCCTGAAAAATGAATGTCAACCATTTTCACACATATAATTTCATTTCAGTCACATCAAATTGTTAATTATTGTAAGGGCGTTGCAGAAAAATGTTAACTTCAAATTGAATTAGTATATTTTGAGAAGGGAAATATACCTAGTTTACCCCAACCCCTGAAAAAATACTTTGCCTGGTGGAAAGAAATACTGCGGACTTCTCCTTCCAGATACGGTGGGCGACGGTAGGCACTGCTCCTTCGCGGTCAGAAATTTGTAAGGCAACATTCAGACGGCTTACAACTTTCCCCAAGCAAAAGGCGGGAGTTCTCATGTGCAATCTGGTGTGAAGTGTTGCAATCTAACAAACAGGATCTCGAAGACTGGTATCAGGCCGAGATGAACTTTGAAGTTTTTAAGAATTTTGCCATATAATTACATACATTTTGCTAGAATTAATAAAGTGTAAGCCCGGCTTACACGGCTTACATGGACGCTCCGCGCCTGCACAACACACACACAATTGCATTATTTAAACATACACTCATGAATCCTTATTGCAAATTTACTTTTCATCCCGCATTTATTTCATGTTGTCAAGTGCCGCTAGTGTTGTGACGGATACTTTTCGGCCAGTCGGTAAGAGGATGATAATTCTTCCATCTTGGGTCCACACGTTCCGTTGGCCGTGGCGGTCTTTTGCCCTCCGCAACACATCTTGTCGCACGGACGTCAGGGATTCGGTAATGAGCAGCTTCGTCCCTTTCAGAGATTTCTTCCGCCTCCAAACTTCGTCCCTGGTGCGGTAGCTGGTCAGACGAAAGATGATAGGCCTCCTTCCTTCACGGACGGCATCGGCGGCGGTTCTTCTTTGAGGGCCAAGGCGGTGAGATCTTTCGATGTGCTCCAGGGTGATGTGTTGTAGGTTTAGATTCCGGTGGAGAACGTCAAGTACCAGGGAGTCTGTATTTTCGTTTGATCTTTCAGGAATTCCATGCAGGAGGAGGCAGTTTCTCCGAGAGTACATTTCGAGGTCGTCGATTCTGATGGCATTTTCTGCCGCTTCCTTCCTTAAAATCTGCAGGTCGGACTTCACAACTTTGAATGTGTCTTCAACCTCCTCCTTGAATTTCTTGAAGGAAGCGCAGAGATCTTGCAACGGTGTAACGGCGCTGCTGTCCACGCTGTTAGGGGCTGGCTGCTGCTCGACGATCTCTTGCAGGCGGCTCTCGAAGTCCCGTAGCATCGACTCCACACCGTCTACCCGAGTTGAAACTGTATTGATAGATGGCTTCGACATTGTAATCTTTGATTATTCAATTCCTGGTATCACAACACTTCACGACGCTTATGCAAATAGTTGCAAGTTGCCGGCGAGTGGAATATATAAAGTTCTAGATATAAATATCTCAATGAGCCAGGCTAAATTCGGGAGAAATTGCGGAGCTCCAACTACGCGTAGACCATACGGGCCGCCATCTTGACCACCGGGGATCGAACCCGGAACTCTTTGATGCCACGGCGACGACGGTACCACTATGCCACCGGGGAGGCCCCACTCTGCTTCAATTGAATTATTTATTATTTTATTTTCCATGGCGTGGTGCTAAGCACAGGGGAGCACTTTACCTTTTTTTTACTATTGTTATTTTTTCATTTAAAAAAAACAACAACTTATTAGTCTACAAATTTCGTTATGTAAGAAAGTGAATTTTTATTTGTTTTAATAAGACAAATATATATGACGATTTAATTAAGCATCAGAAACATAAAGAAAACGCATGTAAGTCTTCACATATTAATTTTTTGCAATAAATTGTGTGTGTAATTTGTTCGTAAGAATATTTCGAGCAGAAAGTAACTTTAAAAGTTACTTACAGTTACTTTTTAAGTATCAGTAACTGTCACTGAGTTACTTTTAAAAATGACTAACTGAGTTACTTCTTGAACCAAGTAACTGCAACTGTAACTCAGTTATTTTTAAAAAGTAACTTTCGTAGCGCAGTGGTAGCGTCGTCGCCTTGTCATCAAGAGGATCCGCGTTCGATATCAGTGTTGGTTCGGACCCCACTTTCAACTGTAGGTCCAGTCCCGATAAGCCTCTCTGTATATAAAGTATCGACGCTGTATTAAAGCAAAGAATAATTGGTCACAACTTCACATTAAGTTTGCTTCACACCAAGACACCGTTGCAGCAACTCTATAACTTCTCACTTGCCGGCAGGAGTCGATGTCCTGCAGAGTAATGAGGGCTTATATTTCTTGAAGCTGCCCGGCAGTCGCCTGGTGTTGAATGGGGCCTCAACTCCCGACCAGACGGCTATCTCTATTAACCGCAATGAAGCGGGCCGTTCTCTCAGACTTATTGCCAATAATTATCGTTGTAAAATATCCCCAGCACAAAACATATCGTCTTGGATCAGGAAGGAACGGCGTTTTCCATTACGTTCCTTGCGCTAGACAGGTTTTGCTATAAAATGAAAGGATCAGTCGAAACTCACAACACTTAATCAGTCTGATTGGCCCACAGGGACAGCGGGCAAAATCCCGTTCTGTTGACTCAGCACCTTCCGAAGATAGACTCATTCAACACCTCTTAATGAATAAATCTTTCTATTTTATGTCTGTTGAAACCATAGTCCGCTACGATCATAGGCGGAGTTTTGGAGGGGCCAGGGGTGGGGGGCTGGCCCCCCAAACTTATAAAGTAACACATGATTAAGTTCACTTACTACATTTTTGTTATGAAGCCATACCGCAAATCTTGACGTTTGACATGTGCGGTAATTGCGTCGCAATCGCGGGTCTTAGACGATTTGATTGATGTGTACAGTTTGAAGAAAGAAAAACGTAAAATTACTTTGTGATGAGTCAACAGTTACTGCTGAGGCATCAAAAGAACTTTTCAATTTAATTTTTCTAAAATTTCTGAAGCTTACTATTGTACCGTAACTTTTTTAAAGTAATACGAGTGTTGTATCAATAAAAAATTGAAGACTAAAATTGGTAAACGCTATAAGTGGTACATGAATTCAAACACCATTTTCCACGTTAAACTGTGAAATGTGCTTTGCTTTATAATGTGGTAAACGTGAAAAATGGCTGGTAGCCCTCTAAGTAGTTCAAAGGGCGTGTAAAAAGGCACTAGTGTGAACGTTCGTACGGGCTGATGCGCTGAACGATGCGATGTCCCAACACTTTCGCTTTTGGCACTTACAACGTTTACCTCTTTTAGTCCTCAATTAATGAAATGCAAAATGCAATAATCGTACTGTTTTGCTTCCTTTAAAACTGACAACCAATATACTAATTAATATTTGTTTACTTAAGCGAGGAAATTTAACATTTTCAAATCTAAAAGGCTTAGAACTCAGTGTTTTTAAGTTGTTGTTTTTTAATTTCTGGTGGAAGGTCTCCGGACCCCTAGGGGAGTAGCTAGGGGATATTCAACAACCCTCAAGTACATCATATGCTTCTCCCAGAGTCTGCCCCCCACCCCCAAAGCAAAAGGTCAAACTCCGCCCATGGCTACGATCGATGATTGAAACAACAAAGCACTACTAAGCGTCTTGGGGCCAGGTCTATGCGATATTTCGATATTGATTCGATTTTTAAAATATTGAAACGTGGATATTTTCGATACTCGATGTACCAATTCGATATCGATGTTCAGTCGATATCGCACAGCCCTGTCTGACGCAACGTAAACAGAAACGAGGATCCTCAAGGCATAATAATAATAATAATAATAGCAGTAGTAGTTTTAGAAGAAGCACAAACGTAGCTCGCATAGCTACTGGACAGCGGATTCTGCAGTAAAATAAGTGATTTTAACCTACCGAAAAACCCTTAACGGGATATTGTCGGAAACATTTAAAGAGCAAGAAGCACACGTTGAGGAATAAGAGAAAGAGAGAGAGAGAGAGAGAGAGAAACATGAAGACAGAGAAAGAAAGGATATACAGGGTGGGCCAAAAGTCACAAAGGGGTTATAACTGTGAATAACTTTTTTATTGATCATCAGTTTCCAATGAGATTTCACAGACTTGAAGACCAAGGATGGGAGATTGTTTACACTTATGTGTGGAATATAATCTCAGGTAGGTGTCCGCCATTATGGGCTTCACAGATACGGGCCCTGTGTAGCACATGATGCATGACAGGGGTCAGCCTGAGATGTGGTTTCAACAAGATGGGGCCACAGCACACACGGCACGTGCCTCAATTGGGCTTCTGAGGACCATTTTCGGCCATCGTATCATCTCAAGAAACACTGACATCAACTGGCCCTCCCGTTCGCCTGACCTCACTCCGCTTGATAATTTTCTTTGGGGCTTTCTGAAGGACAAAGTGTACGTGAACAAACCCCAAACATTACAACAGCTCAAGGACAATAGTGCAGAAATACGGGCACTCGGACCAGAAGTGTTGACCCCTGTCATGCATCATGTGCTACACAGGGCCCGTATCTGTGAGACCCATAATGGCGGACACGTACCTGAGATTATATTCCACACATAAGTGTAAACAATTTCTCATCCTTGGTCTTCAAGTCTGTAAAATCTCATTAGAAACTAATGATCAATAAAAAAGTTAGCAGAAGAAATCTACAGGAGCAGAAGGGGAAAGAAAGAATGAATAACATGATAAAGATGGAAGCAGAGGAAGAAAATAATAAATTGAGAAACTGAGTAAGAATAAAGAGAGAAAAGAGAGTAGCATAAAGAGAAGAAAGTAAAATGGAAGAGAGAAAGATAAAATTCTATAGTTCAAATCACAAACCCTGACACCTTCTGTAAACAAAACCACCTGCATGCAGAAAGCATTGCAAACTCATAGAAGTAAAATAATCCACACGAAAATCCAGCGTTGTTACAGGATTCATTACGTAAGGTAAAACAATGGCAAATTTGTAGTATGGGATACGCTGCCGCAAATGACATCTCACTTTAAACCCAATATTCT
Organism: Lepisma saccharinum; assembly: GCF_977018435.1. Lineage (NCBI taxonomy): Eukaryota > Metazoa > Arthropoda > Insecta > Zygentoma > Lepismatidae > Lepisma > Lepisma saccharinum. The sequence continues at coordinate 7,337,028 of NC_139253.1, forward strand.
TTCTTTTGTACTTATTGCTTCACCTTTATGATTAACTCTTTGCACCAGTAATCAGTTCCCATAAATTTGGCTTCTTTCTTTGCATGCGAATTGAATATATTTTACTTGCATTTCTTTAGACAAAATGATATAACATGGTAATGTATATTTCTAAGGATGATATAGATAGGAGTGTATTTGAAATTTGTTTGTAGATTTTATGTAAATTGTATCTTATGTAAATAAAATATATAATGGGCATAAACAGCCATATGCATTGCTGTAAGTCCAATAAATATATTGATGATGATGACAAAGAAAGTTCGTAAATTTATTGCGGTTGGAAACTTTGACAAGCATCCTAATAACGATTTTTGTTCCGCCAAATACAGTGCACTTCGTAAAATAACTTGGTGACATGGCAAGGCAAGATAAGTGTGAACATTTTGTAGTAATATAACTTTCAATGAGCTTAGAGATTTTTGTACATAATGATATTTTATAACATTGGTTATTTTCTAAAAATAATCATGTGAACAGCAAGGAAGTAGTGCAACTTAGTAATATTGCCTGATTTAGCCTTAGAAAAATAACATGCCGAGTTCTATGCGTGAGGGAAAGTCTCCGTTTACTCCGAGCTTGTTTTCAAAACACCAGCAAGGACAGCCTTTGAAAAGGGGTGAGAAACAGATTCTACTCAATATTTATGTAACGTTCTGTCAGTAGTATCCTGAGAAACCAGTAAATGAAGTGGTTAAGTTGGTATCCCAGTGCAGTGGTGTGTCAGTGTCTGCAGTTTTAAGGGTTATGAAAGAGAGAATGACCGGGAGAGTAACAATGTATGCGGCTGCATATTCGTCTGCTGTTTGAGAGCGGGTTCTCACATTCAGAGGCTCTTATATAAAATGAATAGGTGCGGCGAACTATGAGTGTAACAGCAGATGATTGCGGTCATGGATCAGCTGACGCGGAGTGATACATCGAATCGGTGAGACCGTTTGTTTACAGAAGGTCTCAGGGATGTTGATTTAGACCTTAGCATCAGAGATCACGTGACAATCTTATAGCCCATGATTCATCTATCGAAACCACTGTTAATACTAAATTTCTCTATTTGATTATAACATTGGCATTTTCACGCATAGAAGGTGTAGCCAATCTTTATTCGTGTATCAATCGTTTCGCACAAGGGCTCTGTAATAGTGCTCAGACATGCCACTGGTCCCGATTGTCTGCTTTAATGCTTTCTATGCTCTTTGTACAAACGCTGTACAAAAACCTTATCTATCATTCAGCAATCTGCAATAATGACCATTGTTGACCCATATGCCACGGTTTACCCATGATGTACTTTCACGATTTTGCAACAATATCTTGTACGCTATTTGTAATTCAGTTATTCAAACAATGCCCCGTCAGGTTTCGACATGCGGTGGGAAGTGAGTGGTGAATACATACAATTGTCTCTGAATGTATCTTGTCTCTTCATGGGATTCATGCTTTGTGTCTCAAAAAAGAAGTCAATACGTGTAGTGTACCTTCAATAAGGTGTGTGCTTTATCTCAATTGTCAGTTGAAGAATAAGCTACAGACTCAATGACGATTTTAAACAAGAGAACTACATTTCGTCGTGTGGGAATCAGAGTGACGGAACTCCAATTTATGAAATTTACAGGAGAGAGTTTTTGATTGATTGAATTGTTGTTTTAAGTCCACTTTATGCACAGAAAAGCTAATCGGGACTGGACCTACAGTTTAAAGTGGAATCCGAACCATGTGCCTGCACCGGGGATCGAACTCGGGAACCCTTGATTACAAGGCGACGACGCTACCATTGCGCCATCGGGGAGACCCTACACGAGAGAGGAAATAATGTATTCTTAGGAATATGTCTGACTTAAAAGGAATCAATTGGAGATACGTAACTCCATCTTACTGCTAAGAATTACTACAAATAGAGCTCTTTGTTCAGAGGCGTTTATTTAAACAAACCCGAAAACCTCATTTTTGGAGTTACGTTCTTCTGGTTCTCATAGGACTTGTAGTGCAAATAATCACGTGATAGATCGATTTGGTTAATTATTTAGCTTGTCTGCCACTTGTGGCTAATGGTAGCGGCATACACAGGAAGATATTTCGTATATTTGGAACTTTCTACTCTCAAAAACGACAATCTGGGGTTATTTTAAAGGGAGCTTGATTTTCCAAATATTTCGGAGGGGCCTGTAACCCCATCAGCACCCTCACCCCCATCTGCGTACGCCAGTGTCCACAGAGGATTATACGGGCTGTGAGTAGAAAGTCTGCAAAACGCAGTCCTGGATGAAAGAGAGGTTAAAACATTTGTTTGCCTTCAGAAAATAACAGTGTCAATTTTTAATATCTTTGGAGAGGGTCACAATTATTTTGTTTGCATAATAAATTGGGTAATAAATAAGGAACAAAAGAGAACACAAAATCAATTACAATTCCGACTGATGCGACGAAGGGGCTGCCGGAGATGGAACAGGGCGTGGCAGATGCTCGTACGATTCGGTCTACTTCCATCCTCAAGTTTTGCTGTCTCCAAGCTAATGAACCGTGCGACCGTTAATGACGGAAGCGTGGCGTTGCAAAAGCTTGGCACACACCGTGGATAATTAGGGGCTACTTGAAAGAGGAAAATAGATAAAGAGAATGTAGGGAAAGAAAGAGGCAGAGAAGAGTATGGAGAATGATAGAGTAGGAGATAGAAAGAGAGAGAAATCAAGAGAGAGAGAGAGAGAGGGAAATGGAGGCTCTGTTCGAAAGGTACAAAGTACAAACTTGAAGTATGGTCTTGGCGGAAGTGACGCCACCTAGTACAGTTCGAAAGCGCCAAGAACAGAAGTATGCAAGTGCACAGCTCGCAGTGCAGATGGTTGGTGACTAGGTCACGTGGTTTCCGCAATCGTTGTTCATTTGTTTAAAATCACGGAGGTAGAAATCTCGGCAACACAGGTAGATATACGTTATGGGCCAGCAAGTTATTGGTTATAGTTCTTCTAATGTGTGGAAATGTATGTGTACGAACATTTGAAAATGCTATGTGATTTCTATGGTGAAAAAAAAGTGTTTAAAACGCGAGGAATACAGCGTGTCGTCCAGTTTTATCTACTGATCGTATTTGGCGCTGCAGTCGAAGTGCAATTCGAAAGACAACACTTCCAGTCCACGACTTGAAGACCGCATTCAAGTATGGTCTTGCACCTTTCGGACACGGCCAGAGAACTAGAGAAGAGGAGATTGAAAGAGAGAGGAAGAGGGGAAATAAGGAAAGGGGGAAATGATGAGTAGGAGAGAGTAAATAGAGAGAGAGAGAGAGGGAAATAGAGAAGTAGAGCAAGGGAGAGTAGGAGATAGAAAGAAGGTAGAAATAGGAATAGCGAAAGGGAGATAAGAAGAAAGAAAAACAGAGAAAGAGATAGAAAGGATGAAATAAAGAAAGAGAAAATGGGAGGGTAGGAGATAAAGAGAATAACAGGGAGAGGGAGAGAGAGAGAGAGAGACGAGTGAGAGACAGAATAGAATGGGGGAGATGAGAGAAAGAAGGAAAATACATACGTGTGTAGGAGAGTGCAAAGAACGCTAAGAGAGTAGGATTGAGAGACAAATTGGTGACAGAAAATTGACAGAACACTACAGAGAGACAGGCCAAAGACAGACGGAGAAGAACAGAGACGTTTCTAAAGGGGGCTAGGGGGAGCTAGTTCCCAAAACTTCCCCAACATTTCTCGTGACTCAGAGGAAATTTTACTTTCAAATCTCAAATAAATCTCCAATTCATGTTTGGGGAATAAAATACATGGTTTTATTATAAATGCATGTAAACTAGTTACTAACTTTTCCCGCGAGACTTACTCTTCAAAATGTTACCACGTCGCTCACAATCGGTATTATCTTATTAGTTGTACTTGTTGGAATAAGCTAAAAATAAAATATTTATTTTAAAATAATTATTGCTATGCATTACTGAAAGCTTAAATGGAACAGAAATTGCATGTGTTCGTGGTTAATATATTATGTACTGAACGTTATTATGTAGAAAATTATATGATATATAAGCCATATGAAGTCACATAACTTAATATGTTATTATATATAGATTAAGTTATTTTATAAGTCGGACCCCGTGGCTGAGTGGTTAGCACATCGCGGTGTGACGCCAAGGGTCCCGGGTTCGAATCCCGCTCGGGCATGGTTGTTTGTAAATGTACATTAATTTCATCATTTCATCACTCATCCCCATCTTCGCAAATTAGCCAAGAAGCACAAAAAGCGAAATGAAATAAAACAAATCAATCAATCAATCAAAGTTATTTATAACTACGCGTATATTCGAATTTGGGCCCCGGCCCAACATATCAGACTATTACGTCCCTAGAAAATAGAGAGGGAGAGAAGGGGGAGAGGTGAAAGAGGGAGAGAAAACGAGGAGGAGAGAGAAAGAGAAAGGAAAAGAGATAGAGGAAGGAGACATTGAGAAAGGAGAAATAAAGAGAAAGACAGATAAAAAGAGAGAGGCAGAGATAGATATATGAAGAGAGAGAGAGAGAGAGAGAGAGAGAGATACATGGAAAGATAGATAAAAGGAGGGAGAATGAGAGAGAGAGAGAGGAGAAAGAGATGAAATGAGAAAAGAGGAAGATACGTAAAAAGAGAGGGAGGAAGAGAGAGAGATGAGAAAGAGAAAGATAAAATGAGAAAAAGAGGAAGGTACATAGAGAGGGAGGAAGAGAGAGAGACAGAGATAGAGATAGAGATTTATATAAAGAGAGAGAAAGGGAAACAGGGAGAGACAAAGAGAGAAAGATAGATAAAAGGAAGGAGAGAGAGAGAGAAAAGAAAAAAGGAAAGAGTGACAAAGAAATAACAAAGAATTCCATACCGAACTTTGCGAGAAAAAACGCTCTAACATTCCTATAACATTAATACTTTTACGTTGAAGAATTCACATATTCCTCCAGATTCGAGTGAATGTGTTTTAATTTTTAACAAACACAAATTGATGCATAGCATGGCCGTAGGCGTCGCCAGAAATTTGAATAATAGAAATAATAATATAATAATAATTAGAATATCATAATTATAAACTAATTTTATTCCAAAATAATAATAATAATAATTGTCATTATTATTACTACTATTGCTGTTGTTATATCCTTGAGGAGGCTTACTCAGTCCAGCAGAAGATGAGTGAATATCCAGCACAAGTTCTTTCATTTTTTTTTACGTTTCATACAGTGTACTGAAATGGACAATTATTATACTTTGTTATTAAATTTTAAAAACCTTCATGAAAATGCTTTAAAAGTTAGATGGAAATTTTAGTCATAAAGTTTTTGTTGTTTGACCTTAAAACTTAATTTTTGGAATTTTGAACACTATGTAACAAGTTGTTTTTTTTTTTTTTAAAACAAATTAGCCCTGTGCATGTATTGTAACCGCAATCGCGAATGTAACGAAACTGGAGATCCGAGGTTTGAACTCCTATCAAGGAGGGGATTTTCAACTTTATCGGACAGGGAATTTAAAAGTTGGAAAGGAATTTTGGGACAATCGTAAGGGAATTTTTAGTCTGACCCAGGAATAACACTGGAAAGTGGACAGCAGAAATGAAATTGAAGGGGTCGCGCGGGTGGGCTACAATTCCGAAATAAAATACTGTTTCGCTCAAGTTTCAGAATTCCAAATTTATGAAAATTCTAGATGGATCGTTTCAACATTGTCTCCTTGTTGTATTTCTGTGAAACTTCGAATAAATTTTTGAAAATGAGTTACGGGTTTTGGTTACTGAACTTCCATTAATCCAACATGTGAGATGTTTCGGGGGGGGGGGTTGAACCCTAGAACCCTACCTCTAAATTCGGCCATGATGCATAGTATTGGATATTTGGAACAATTCTTCCTTATCGCAGGTTACTCACGTTTCATTATGTCATCTGTGTTCTTCTGCAAACTGCGCCTAAGCTTTAAGTCTCTCACACGCTACGATGTTCAATTGTTTATACATGCAGCATTCAATGGATCAGTCAAATTAGCGCCATCTCTAGATCTAATGATAATCTACAAGATCTTTGCTTTGAATTCATCTTTACTCCTGAACTACATCTACCGGTGAACGGAGAAACCAATACAACTAAATTAGTTCAGCTTACTACCACTAGATGTCAGGAACTTACAGATACCATGTTTGTGCACTGTCCTGTATTGGAGCTGCGTCAAAGTCGCAGCCGTAATATTCCTTATCGTAAGGCACATTAGGTATGTGCACATTTTATGCACGCAGGCCTATAGTTATCCATGTTTATAGTTATAATGTCAGTTTTCCTCATTTCTCATGAAACGAGATTTGACTTATTATAATGTTAAGCCTTGGTGAGATTTCAATGATTAAACCTCCTCAAAGTAATCGGATACCATCAATAGGGTCTATAACTTTGTGTTACATGTTTTGCTATTCTTATTTAGCATGGAGATACATTCTCGTATATTAGAAAGCTAATAAATTAACTTATGCAAGTAATAATACGAAAATAAAGCATTTCGTTTGTAAGCCTCGACGTAACTGAGAGCGATTTAGAGTATTGTTGTAGCTTGTAGCCACTAGATAGCACACATTAAGTATGTTGTACTTCTAGACAAATTCCACGGCTAAAAGTTATTGTAATTAAATATTTCCTACTGAAATTACATTTGTTTATTGCGTCAAAAATACAATGTTGTTGCAAGTCTGCAGGTTTTAGTTGTTTTTAAAGCTTTCTAAAAGTATTTTTTTTCGATTCTTGCATCTATGTAATGACAAATAACAATTATAGGTAAATACATTTCTTCATTTTTACAGAAGAAACTATAACTCCATTAAGCCTTGTTTCCATGATTATGAAAAACTAAATATGCTGACCAAGGCAGTAATTTATTTTATTAAAAACATAAACTAAAACGTAACGTTTCAACCTTCTAGCAAGGTCTACTTCAGACTCTGTATCAAGTACAAAAGTAACCAGATACAACAAAAAGGGTAATATATATACACAAACATTCCTCCCTCCAGACTATTTAGAAAGTTGATTGGAACTTTCTAGCAGATGACTTTCACTTTCCAACTTTACTTTCACCTAAAAGGCTAAACACAATTACTTCCATATAGAATGTGGTTGGACTTTTTAATCTCACGCTCTTTTCCCTTCATTTTTCTTCCTTCTCCTCTCCTCTTTTTCTCTTGTCCTTTCCACTCTTTAAAGAGGACAAGAAATTGAAACCGCTTGGCATCAGAAGAAGTGTGCAGCAGGGGTATTCTGCCACAAAAGAAGTGATGTAAGTGAGGTGACAAAAATAAATTTTATAAAGAATATGGAGGACAGAATCAAGAAAATATGCATGAAAGAATGTGAAAAAGAAGGCAAAATAAATAGCCTATGGAAACAGCTGGAAAAGAATGGCTATGAGAAGCAGGATAGACTGGACATAAACAGAAGAAGTAAGAAAACGGGCAGGGGAGAATTGGAAGAGAAAGAAAAAGAGGAGAGAAGGTTTGGAATAAGGAGTATGGGGAAGACCACAGAAAAGATATGCAAAGTGCTTAGGAAAGCAGGAATTAAAACTTACAGGAAGGGAGGGAGAAGCATCTTAGGAATAGCGAGGAATGCTAACAAGAAAAAGGAAAACAGAGAAGAGGAAGAAGAAGGGATTATCTACGAAGTAAAATGTAAAGAATGTCAGAGTGTGTACATAGGAGAAACGAAAAAAAGGCTGAAAGACAGGTTGAAACAACATAGGGATGATGTACGACTTAAGAGAGAGAGAAATGCAATATTTAAACACACGAGAGAAACAGGACATGACATAGAGTGGGATGAGGCTAAGCAGATAGGAAGGGAGAAGAGAATGCTAGTGAGAAAATGGAAGGAAGCCAAGGAAATAGAGAAGAAAGGCGAAGAAGACACAATGAACTGGAATGGGGGACTGAAGTTAAACAAAGAATGGAAGAAGATGTTGGAAAGAGTGGAAAGGACAAGAGAAAAAGAGGAGAGGAGAAGGAAGAAAAATGAAGGGAAAAGAGCGTGAGATTAAAAAGTCCAACCACATTCTATATGGAAGTAATTGTGTTTAAAGGGAGGAAGTTTTCGTGAGATAATTCCTAATTATAATCTAATTTAATATAATACATAATATGTAACAATAAAGAACCTCTCTTTATGTTTTAGAATTAGCCTTTTAGGTGAAAGTAAAGTTGGAAAGTGAAAGTCATCTGCTAGAAAGTTCCAATCAACTTTCTAAATAGTCTGGAGGGAGGAATGTTTGTGTATATATATTACCCTTTTTGTTGTATCTGGTTACTTTTGTACTTGATACAGAGTCTGAAGAAGACCTTGCTAGAAGGTTGAAACGTTACGTTAGTTTATGTTTTTAATAAAATAAATTACTGCCTTGGTCAGCATATTTAGAAGAAACTACTTACGGAAATGAGTTTCTGTAGCATTTTGAAAGTCCGTGGAGGTATTTTCTCACCGCGGAATGCTGCACAACAAGAAATAAGCACTTTTGATATAATAAACTTGCATTTTGTGCAAAGCGACAACATTATGCCGTTGTTTCCATTATGTACCTGCAGATGGCGCGAGCGTCGAAAGTCACGCGATCTCGCCAGTGTTTCCAAACGTGCCTCTTTTTTATGAGATTTTTTTAAACTATGCTTACCTAACCTAACCCAACCTAACGTAACCTTGCCGGAAATGGTCCGTGGGGCTATCGTGAATGGTTTTTGGGGCTATCCGTCAATGGTTCGTGGGGCTATCGTGAATGGTTTTTGGGGCTATCGTGAATGAGTTTTGGGGCTATCCGTCAATGGTTTGTGATGACATAATGAACACGACAGTAGGTGTTTTTCGGTTAAGAAGATTGAAACACTGCATTCGCACTCAAAATCGACAAAACACAAGCACAATGACGCCATATTGGAAAGTGACGTAACATTGAAACATGACTCTATACTGGAAAATGACGTCATATTGGAAAATGCCACCATGGAAAATTACGCCATATTGGAAAATGTCACCATACTGGAAAATGCCACTATATTGCGAAATGACGACATATTGTAAAATGTCACCATACTGGGAAATTACGCCATTTTGGAAAATTCAACCATACTGGAAAATAACACCGTGTTGGAAAATGACGCCATATTGGAAAATTTCGCCATATTAAAAAATCAACTACAGTGGTAAATGCGCCACATTGGATATGCCACCATACTGGAATATGACGCCATATTGGAAAATGCCACCATATTAGAAAGGTAGTGATTGCTGCTACAACTGTTTGAAGCATTTCTATTGGCTGGTAGCTTTTTGGGGTGGTAAATAATCTGTGCTGGTTAGGTTAGGCAAGTTGGGTTTGGTTCTCTTAGAAGAAGACGATGGATAATGGTTGTAGCAGCAATACCGACATATTAGAAAATGACGCTAGGTTGGAAAATGCAGCCATATTGGAAAATGACTCGATATTGGAAAATGGTGGTATATGTATGTGTTGATATACCCACAAATATTCATTTCATGAACTTTGCACTCACGTAATAAAATACGTTCTTGCGCTGTTGTGTATCAATTTATCATTGTTGCCAAAAACCAGCCTATTTGTATTGGTGGGAAAAAATCATAACAAGCATCCAGTTTACACGCTTCCCATGCACCAATCCAAATAGTTGTTCAACGTCTCCCACCTCTGATGTCTGCAGAACCAGAAGGGATAACCGAAAGAACAAAGAATCTCAGGGTGCCGAAGGTGCAATTACAAATATACTAATGATACTAATGAGTCGTGGTTCAGATTCGCTGGGAACCGTTCCCATGGATCCGTTCTTCCGCACACAATAACTCCCAATTTACCCGTGTGAAGAGTCAACAAGAAAACGTATCCAGTGTAACGTAGACAATGACCTACTTTTGCCAGACAGACTTCAAGGCTTTCCTGAATGTGAAATACTTGGGCTCCGCACGCTAGCTTACGCAGAATTTTTTTTTTCAGAAGGGGCTGGGATTGTAAAGATGAACATAGCTGCATTCTGAAGGGTGATCGTTATACACCTTAATTTTTTCGTAATTTCCGCTCTTAACCTTGGTTTTTAAAGCTGTTCAAAGACAAAATTTGTACGAGTAAAATGAAAGCATTCATGTCCAGACATTATTAGAATAATTAAATCAAGAAGACTTAGGTGGGCAGGCCATGTGGCACGAATGGGAGAGGAAAGAGGAGTTTTCAGGATTCTTGTTGGGAAACCTGATGGTAAGAGACCAGTAGGAAGGCCAAGACGAAGATGGAGGGACAACGTCGAGATGGACCTAAGGGAAATCGGTAGGGATGGAAAAGAGTATATAGATCTTGCTCAAGATAGGGACAGATGGAAGGCCTGTGTTGCTGCAGCCATGAACCTTCGGGTTTAAGAAGGCTAGAGAGTTAGTTAGTTAGTTAGTTTAAAATGAAAGCATTAAAGTCATATAAAAAATTGTAGGACAGATTGTGTAGAGCTGAAATTTACATGAGGGACAAGGGTTGCTATTTATGTATCCGGAACTGGCAACACTAATGTTGCTAGGTAACATCTAATATATCCATCGTAAAGTTGTACATTTCTGTGGCATATGTACCCAGAACGTTATGCTTACGGATGATATTTTTGTTTGTTACAGGAAAATTTCATCGGAGGCCAACAATGGAATTAACTCGAGAACATTTTGGAGCAATGATTTTCTACGACTTTCGACGTGGATATCTCAACAAGAGTGCATCGATCAACTCACTTCGACTTTTGGCGATGAAGCACCATCTAAAAACACTGTATATCACTGGTTTAGTGAATTCAATCGTGGCCGTCGTTCTCTCACGGACGAATCTAAAGAAGGCCGTCCAAAATCGGTTGTTGTGCCAGAAAACATTGATGCTGTGCGAGAACTGATAATGCAAGATCGTCATGTGACATATCGTGAGATTGAGGCATCCCTGGACATTAGTATGACTAGCATACATAAGATATTGCATGAACATTTAGCCGTGAAGATTTGTTCGCGTTGGATCCCTCATAATTTGACAATCGCTCAAAAAAGGCTCGTGTCGATTGGTGCAAACAAACACTCACAAAATACAGTCGTGGTGCTTCAAGAGCCGTGTATAACATCTATACAGGTGACGAATCTTGGATCTATGCATATGAGTCCGGAAGCAAACAGCAGTCGACGCTGTGGGTGTTCCAAGATGAGCCAAACCCAACAAAAGTTGTTCGTGCAAGAAGCACTTCGAAGCAAATGGTCGCCTGTTTTTTTTTTGTTTTTTTTTTTTGGGAAAAATGGGCATGTGGCTACAGTGTCACTAGAGAATCGTAGAACCGTCAATTCTGAATGGTACACAACCATTTGTTTGCCAGAAGTCTTTGGGGAAATCAGAAAAAACAACCAGCGACGCAGGATCATTCTTCACCATGATAATGCGAGTTCTCACACATCGGTCCAAACAACTCAGTATTTGACCGGTGGAAACATTGAATTGATTGGTATATAGCCCTGATTTACAACCCAATGATTTCTTTTTGTTCCCGTACGTGAAGAATAGGCTACGTGGTCAACGATTTTCGACGCCAGAAGAAGCGATTGATGCGTTCAAAATTCATGTTTTCGAGATACCTCAATCGGAATGGACAAAGTGCTATGAGAATTGGTTGCATCGATCATCATATTTTGAAAAACAATAAAACCATTTCCAATTATACATATTTTTTTTTTGTTTGTTATTCCGGATACATAAATAGCAACCCTCGTATCAACTGTTATGTACAAAATGACTTCAAGGCTGCAACACTGATCAAGTGAGCTTCACAACACCATTTTTGTAATTTTAAAGATGGCGCCTCCTGCATGCACATGCACCAGCGAAGAGCAGTGGTTTCTTGCACTCTGGAAGCCCAAAACTTATAGACGTTCTATGGCAAGTGAAAATTCAATGTCTCTATGCATGCTTACCACACCAGCAAGTTTACAAATAGAGGTGGAAGTTCGACAATGGTCTCTGTCCGGCGGAAATACCTTCGCGGTGACTCGCAAGTGACTGCACATAGATTCCAAATATTCTTCCTATTGCGGTATACAGGCACCAACTCAGACTTGAAAATATATGTGGATCAGCAATGAGTCTATGCTAAATTGCAGCAAATGTACATGCACAAGTCTAATAGCTAAAAAACAAAAAAAAACAAATTTAGGTTTTCATTTGATCGTCCCTCGTATAAACGACGTAGTTTGAATCTGACATTTTCTAACCAGATGAGCAAAGAGAAAAGAAACAAATTGTTCAAGTTAAAAACAAATGAGTAACAATTTCCGAATAATGTATTGCAGTCAGACATTATAATCTACGTTGTCGAGAAAGTAGTTCTTCAATTTAAGAATTATCATCTATTTCATGTATTCGTCTTCTATTGGGGTGTAAGTCTCTGGTGTTTCTTTATGAGTGCCCCTTCATTATTTTCATTAGGGCTAGGATTTTTTGGTCACCAAAATATGCAAAATATGACCTACAATTGTACAAAATATGCACTATAATTTGAAAAATATGGCCGTATAACTGGACTGTTTCAAACATCTAAATGGTGAGATATTTTCACTATTTTTAGCTCACTTTATGGGTCCTGAGTTCCAATGCACAATGAACAACACTTTCTCTAAATTTTCAAATAAAAATGAAAAAAAAAATTGCTGCAGTCCAAAAAAAAAAAGGTCTCTAGTAAACATGGGAGTAAAAACGAATCCACTTCGAAAATGATTGTATATTTCTTGAAAATGCAAAAATATGCTGAATATGACCGAAAATCCATCAAAATATGCTCTGTCACGCAGAAATGGCCAAATATGCCAAAATATGCCCTTAATTTTATTAGCTTCTTCATAATATGAATTTCTACATGTTTAGGGAACACATCGCCAAAAAAATATGTTAAGTCATGAAAATCCTAGGCCAAGTCATCATTAATCCTCGTGATTAGTCAAAAGAGGGATAGCGTAGACGAATAAGAAAATTACAAAATAAACATTCTTCTTTTGGAAAGATTTTGGTGTGAAAAATATAGATGGAACGTGCATGACATTTTGACCAGCTTTATGTATTACTTATCTTGTAATAACAGCGTGAGAGTGAAGTATGCGCACTTCTTACTAAAAGTCATTGTTTTTCCTGTAATAAAACAAATTCAGTCGCACCACGTTCTCCCATCAATTACAATTATGATCGTAAAAGGTTTGCCATTGTATTATCGGAACTGGTAATGGCACGATATTCATTTAAGAGAATTGTAAAAGGAGTTCAAGAAATAATCGAGGTCAATCCTAAGTAAGATACTTACTTTTCATATAGGGTAAAAGAAGGGATGTTCGCCATGCTGGGAATTTTGCCGTACTTGTGTTTTTTGTAATCGTAGATAAAAACTGTAGCTTGGAAACACTTACTGATGCCTATAAAAATCAAGTAACATGTGTGTTTCCACTGACATCTGCAGTGTGGTGAACGAACTAGCAAGTAAGCAGTACAGTTCTTTTTTTAAAATTTATTTTATTTTACTTCGCGTTTTGTGCCTCTTGGCTAATTTGCGAAGATGGGGATGAGTGATGAAATTGATGAATGGACATTCACAACCATACCGAGCGGGATTCGAACCCGGGACCCCTGGCGTCGAAGCGGCAGTACAGTTTGGAATGCGCAGTTGCCTCTACGCAGAAGACAAAGAAACGTGCCGAATTTCAATACGACTTTGTAAATTGTCATTTCGTGGCAGGAAAGAATTATTCATCTTCCTTTTAATTATTGATATCGTAACCTCAAACCATGAGAATGTGGGGAAAAGATTTGCTTTGGAAAGCGTGCATATACAAGTAAACATAAGTTGTTTTGTTTCTACTATGCATTTGCTGGTAAATTCGCCAGAGCAACAGTCAACGTTCCAATTCACAGCCAATAACTAATCCAAGTTCTTCTTCTTTTGGAGAACAATGCCCATTGACAAACTCTCCAAATTAGTTTGTATTGCATCTTTTTAAGCAGTTTTGTATTGTCATTTGTAGGTTTCTTACATTTTGTTGTCTGAGTTATTGGCAACAACTTGGTATTTCATACACTTAAACTGACGATAAAATGATAAATAAGTTAAGATAAGTAAGTATGGCGAATTTCCCAGCATGTGGCGGGAATTTCGCCACTTTTTCTCATTTTAGTATTTTTAATATTACGTCATAAGTATAAGCAACACAGTGTTTATGTTATATTCCTCATAATCCACAATGATTACTGTTTGTATCGTATAAATATTGTCCTTCTCCCCCAATTCGTTTAGAAGGAAAAAATGAAAAGGATTTTGGTGGCGAACTTACCCTATCATCATTGTTCAAAAAGAATTAATCAATGTCTATAATGATTTTCGTTTTTGTAACAACTTCGAGAACAAGCTCAAGAATGTACTGTTAGGTGTTCAAGAATCCTATTTAGTAAATGGTTTTACTTTGGGTCTTTATTCTTGCCCCCCAATAACCCGGTAATTGCTGTGCTAACCACTCCTCCACGGAGGTTGACAAAGTTATATGGCATGTTGTAAATTTTTTATTGGCATTTTTCGTCGCTTTTCTTGAATTTTTTCCTAATCGCGACAATGAGAATAAGTAATGATTAGACAAAATTGATGAAAGGACACTCACAAAGAACACACCGGGATTCGAACGCGGGAACTTCCGTGACGAGATGTATGTGTGTGGGCCTATACAGGGTGGCTCAATAAGTCACTTAACACCCCCAGTACAAGGCCACTGCGGCATGGAACGTGAAAATGGCGATGACGAATCACTGAAAATGTCCGGATATTGACTTACCGGTATGTACATATCTTGCAGTATTGGTTGACATGGGAATTACGATTGTGTTTTGTCTTTACATAAAAGTTTAAAAGAGTGATGATGTGAATTGATCGTGTCAAGAGTAGCATATTTCCTTTTTCACTGATCTAAACGAAAATGCCACTACCACGTGAGGAACGGATTGCCATCATATTGATGTCAGGGGAGAGAAGTACGCGTGACATTGCCGCAGACTTCAATAACCGCAATCCTGCAAGACAACCGGTGTCACATGTGGCCGTCAGCCAGTGGCTGGCAAAGTTTCAAGATACTGGATCTGTGGACGACAAGCCGCAACATGGACGTCCGAAAACAGCCACGGATGAGGGTACTGCTGTAGCGGTGTTGGCATCATTTGAAAAGTCCCCAACCCGTAGCACACGGAGACTGGCGCTGGAAAGCGGTGTCAGCAGGGGTTCAATCAAAGGATTGTACGTGACCACCACTGGCATCCGTACAAGATACAGCTGCAGCAGCACCTTAGTGAGGACGATCCAGACAGGCGTTTGCAGTTTTGTGAGTGAGCTATAGCACAACTGCAACGCGACCCTGCCGTTGGTAGCAAGATTCTGTTCAGTGATGAGGCTAATTTTTATGTGTCGGTGGAGGAGAATAAGCAAAATCTGCGGTACTGGTCAGCCGAAAATCCACATTGGACAGATCCCAGCAAGGTGATGTGAGGCGGGAAGCTAATGGTGTGGCGTGGTACTTGGGGTTCCCGATTGTTGGTCCATTTTTCATTCAGGGCAACTTAAATGCAGAGGGCTACTTGCTTCTGCCACGGGAGCAGATCTTACCATCCTTACTGTCAGAGGATGGGAGCTATCCTGAATGGTTCCAGCAAGATGGTGCTCCACCGCACTATGGGATGATAGTCCGTCAGTACCTGGATCAACAATACCCTCACCACTGGATTGGTCGCCGAGGGACTGTAGAATGGCCTGCACGCTCACCTGACGTGGCACTAGTGGACTTTTACTTCTGAGAACACCTGAAAGCCATGGTGTATGCTACGAAAATCAGGGATCTGGCCCATTTGCGCACACGCATTGTGGATGCCTGTACTGAAATAACTCCAGAAGTTGTTAAGAATGTGGTAAGATCATGGGAGAGACGATTACACGTGTGTGTTGCGCGAGAGGGACGTCATATTGAGCATGTGTTATAACTTTCTGGTATTGTTAACTCTGCAACAATTAAAATTAGGTGAAAACAAATGTCACAGATGTTTTCCTGGTGAAATTCTAGCCCATTTTGATATGTTGCACGACCCCCTTCCCATTTAAATTTCTGAAGTTGAATTCAAGATGGCGGACATCAAGATGGCTACCGACCATGCGGGTTACGTCAATGTGGTTCCCTCTTGGCCAGGCAACGATTGGTCATCGCCATTTTCACGTTCCATGCCGCAGTGGCCTTGTACTGGGGGTGTTAAATTACTTATTGAGCCACCCTGTATATATGCTTATATACTTATATACCATAAACACAAATTTCTTCATTTCTTCATGTATATTTGACACACACACACATATGAAACTTGATCTATTTTTGTACCTCTAAAAATGAAAGCCCTTCCTGATGCACTGAATAGGATTTGGTGGTACAACGTGTCCAAGTGAGGGAGGTTGGTGGGGGTCATAACCTTCCCCCTCGAATGGCATTACTTATAAAATAATGTAAAATGTATGAAAATATGATAAATCATGAAGATCAAGAAAATAGAAGAATTAGCCCTTACTTTACGATAATATTAGTAGCCCCTTGCAAAACTCCTAGGCACGCCACTGTGTATAATGCACCCCTGTACTTTTGCCCTTCCCCTGTTGTCTGGATTCAAGGATAACATCTCGAATCAAGACTTTGGAATTGTGGACTGGAAATTCTGGAAAGATACGAAAATATTAAACATAAAAACGAACTTCTGTCTCACAGATGGTAAAGAACTTCTAAACCCCTGCATTGCCTTTAACACAAGGTTTCCCCCAAAATGGATATTGTAAACTTTCGTATACTCTTCCATGCTTGCCCACAAACCTGGCCGTCTTGATTTAATTATTCTAATAATGTCAGAGAATGAATACAGATTACGCAGCTCAGTAACATTTTCCACTCTCCTATTGTTTCTTCTCCTCTACGTCCAAAGAAACTTCAAGTTCTGCCCAGAACCCAGAATCTACTATCAAAGCCAAGTTTTCTTTTTAGGTTTACCCTACAGTCAGACAGACTAATTGGGAGCCACCTAGGTGGCAGAGTATGTTCAGTGGTCGACTCTCGGTATCGCCATAACGATTTCGCTTCAATCAGTGGATCTATTTCATCCTGTCAATGCGCAGTCGAGGACGGTACAGTGGGATTTATAAGTATAGCTGGGAAAACTGTCCACGACTACTTAATTTATTAATTTTCTCTTGCATCCTGCGTGTTCTTAAGGACTTTATCATTACGTATGCTAATGCAGATGTCAGTAGCTTGCTTGTTGTTTGAATTCTTGAAACTCTTATTTCGTAAGGCAAAGAGGAGAACCATGCTGATGGACAATTTGCTTGGTAATTCTTATGCATCCACTGTACATGGAGCTTGATTATATAATCTATTGTCTCGTTTAAAAATGCTACCATTATTAGTTATCTTGTAACTGGTTCAGCATATTTACTTCCTTAGTACATATTACACCAACACATTTTCAATTGTAGTGCGTAGGATATTATTAATGAACTACCATTATGCGTAACGGAAACAACAAATAAGAACATCGTAAAGTATTATGCAACAGCAGATAGCATAACCTGTACTAGGTTACGTACTGATTAATGGCTTGATTGTCGCACACCTAATGGCATTGTAATTTATCTCAGTTCACAATCGTACTGGTAGTTTTCCAGCACCTCGTTCTGTATGGTCTGCCGTGGCCCTTGTCAGCGTAAAAATAATTTGTAACGACCGCCATGTTAGGCAGATTTCAGTTGTATATTGGCATTAATCTTATTCGTATACTTTCAACTTAAGAACTTGGATTAAATTATTTATACTTAATTGTCTTTTATTTGTTATAATATTATTCGCGTATTTTTGCAACATTTATTCAGAATTTATAGGCTAATGATTATCCCAAATAATATATGTAACGTTTTCATTGTTTTTCAAATCCAGAATGGCTAGAATTATTTCTATCTTTCAAGCAAATTTTGTTGTTTAAGCACAAGTTAAATACATCTCTTCTTAATATCGATTTTTGTTCAACAATGTACAAGATTGAAGTAATTTGTCTTCGTTATAAACTAAATCTTTATTTAATCATTTTTATGTGCAAGGGCAAATATGATTTATTTGATAAAATCAGTTTAGTTATTTCTATATAGTTTAACATTGTAATATTATAGCAAAGTATTTCTCCCTCGTTTTCAATAAAATATCGTATTCCTATTGGCTGTTTATGTTAGGAGTAGGGGAACCACGCTTCGTGTTCTTGGCGATGTAAAAACTTCCACGTTGGCATTTTTAATTGTTGCCAACCTGAACTTTAGCTTACTATCGCTAATTAACATTGATGTGTTATATAAATTATCAGTTTCGCTTGTGTTATATTATGTTATGAGTTTGTATTGTAAGTTAGAACAATCTGTTATGCTGCGCCTCTCGCTTGAGGTAGGCAGTTGAGGTCTTGCTATTAACTGTGAAGGCGGTGCGTGGATTCTCGTGATAAATAAGTTGCTTATCACTGCCTACGAGCGTGCATGACCAAACAAAATATAAATTTTAACTTGTGCGAATCAGTATGTACGCGCGCGATTCGTGATTAAAGATTTTGGACATCTTAATTATAAAGTATTTGGAATTTTATTTACTGTCTCGTGTCGCAATTCGGTGGTTTCCTTCCTGGAGGAAGGGTGGATCGTCTTAATCCCGAACCCTGGGTGAGAACTGGTGCTCCCAACTGACCAGCCGGAGCAAGGAGGGGTGTGTTTGCCAAATCGGATCTCCATAGCCTGGAGTTACGAGTGGTGGCACGTTGCAAATTAACACGTTACCTATTACGTGAATGTAAGCCGTTATTTGTAAACAGGGCCGGCCCTAGGTAACACCGGGGCCTAGGACGGATCGCATTAGCAGGGACTAGAAGGAAAATTGTTCACATTAATGTTAAAATTCGGAGATCTCAGTGCTGTGTATACCTCCTTAAACTTTTTCACTGGGAATAATCTATTAACATTTTGGTGCAAATGTTATCATTCTACACCCCTAATATCGTACATACACCCGTCAAAATTAAAAATTCTGGATAAACTCTTGCTCATTCTGAAAGTCTATCCCTAAATAATAAACAGCCTATATGAATATTTTGTGTAACGTGAAACTAGTATTAATTATGACTTCCAATTTCACTTTCAACTGTCTTTATTGGCATTATCTCTTACTTTGTGTACCAAAATTCAACTTTTCTTGTCTTCTTTGGTGCAAAGTTTTCAATTAGCTCTAAGTAATCTAGAAACGAGGAAATTCTCTTCTCAATGCGGCGTAGTTGATCTCAAGTTTAAGCTTCGAAAAAATCTCTAAGCACTCCTATAATTATATAGTTTTCTATAACTACAGTAACATAAGTACTGTCAGCAAAATTCTCAATGCAAAGAACGTGTTTGAAAAGGAGTCTGAAATATGTCTAATGTATTGAAGGGTTTGTTCTGTTCTTTTAATTTCCTGAGGTAGGAGATCACGGAAAACTTTCAGTTCCGAATATACATTGGCGGCGATTGAGTTCCAAAACCAAGGGGGGGGGGGGTAAAGGTGCCAAAATTGGGGGACAAAAAGGTACAAAATGTGGGGGGCAACTGTCCCCCTCGCCCCACTATTTGCCGCCACTGCGATGTTACATCCAAATCCTTACTACTTCTTGAGTCATGCCCCATAGTCATGGACCTTTACGCATTGTAAATGTAAAATAAAATTATTACCGTACAAATATTTTTAACATAATATTAGCCGATGAGAATAAATATTTTGTTTTTATTCTGTATGGGAATGACATGATGCGGGGCCTCGGGCGAATGTCCGATTTGCCACCCCCTAAGGCCGGTTCTGTTTGTAACGTAGCTGCTACTATAACCAATCTTCAGGAAATTTGTTCTTTTCGAAGTAATCTGAAATCTCGTACAAGCTCTCCTGTGTGGAGATTATCCGTGGATTTACTAAGCCATCCCAGGCAAATTATCTGGGAAAATAAATTTATCTAAGTCCTCACAAGCTTAATCCTAGCCAAATTCCTTTCAAGATCCTCCCTTCCACAGCTTTTCTAGGCACCCGTTAGAAGTTAAAGTGACATGCCGCTTTTTCATTAAGCCTCCTGCATGCTGGGACGAAACCACCCACTCATCAAACTACTGTGAGCTACTGCAGTGAGCCTGCTTACCTGCAGCAGGGTTGCCCTGTCATAAATGTGAAAAAATACGATATTTTAAGAGTAAAATTCATGAATTAATTTTCTGGACATTGATGCAGTTAATGAAAATATTTAAAAGTGGTTTTCTAGGAACACCCTTTCTCAGTACTCAGGTAAAATCTGAAAATTTTCTGTCGATTGGTTCTCGAGATAATAGTGACCAAAGTTACATGAGCTTACACAGGCTTGACAAAGAGATGGCCTTTACGGTGTGTTTCACGCCAAAATGACCATGAATTTGATTTCTGTGAAAATTTTGAAAGGGGTTGGTATTAGGAAGGTGTTGGGTGTGTGTGCGGATATATCATTGCCTGTAGAGAGGCCAAGGCATAGATGGAAACTACGATAGGGTCAGATAAAAGGCCCTATCCTAGGGGAACGTACTAAATCGTTGGTTGAAACGCATCCGAATCTACTGAACTAAGTCGTTTCACCCCAAGAGAGTAACAGCCTTTCCAAGAAAGTTACTGGATTCACTCCTAGAGTGACTTGTCACCCCCCTAATCTATGAAAATCCAACCTAACCTAACCTCACCTAAAATACTTCCTCACGTCTTCACTCACTTTACATCCACACTTACATCCTGAAGACGTGAGGACTTAAACCAGGACGTAAGTCAGTAAGTAAATCAGGATGTAAGTGAAGCAGTAAGTCAGGACGTAAGTGAGGAAGTAAATCAGGACTAAAGTGAGTAAGCAAGCCAGGACGTAAGTGAGGGCTTAAATTAGGACGTAAGTGAGAAAGTAATTCAAGACGTAAGTGATTGATTGATTTAGTTTATTTTACTTCGCGTTTTGTGCCTCTTGGCTAATTTGCGAAGATGGGGATGAGTGATGAAATGATGAAATTGATGAATGGGCATTCACAAACAACCAAGCTCGAGCGGGATTCGAACCCGGGACCCTTGGCGTCGCAGCGCGATGTGCAGGACGTAAGTGAAGACGTGTTGAAGTGAAGTGAGGAAGCCAACGTGAGAGAACTTCAGGAAGTCAGGATGTAAGTGAGGACGTGAGGAAATCAGGACGTAAGTGAGTAAAGACGTCAGCACATGAGTGAGGAAGTCAGGAAGTTGGTACGTCCCTATCCTAGGCAAGTAAATCTTCGGGTTTAGGACTGCCAGAGGAATAGACATAGAGATTGATCGATTGATTAAATTGGTGTTGTAAGTCCACTTTATGCACAGTAAGGCTAATCGGGACTGGACCTACAGTTTAAAGTGGGATCCGAACCACTTGTGCCTCCACCGGGTATCAAACAATAGACATAGAGAGAACTTAGTAAAAACTGAAAAAAATAAACACAAAGTTCATTTCTTAAGGAATTGTATTCTAATCTGTGGTACTTTTGAAGCATTTAAGCAAGTCGATGGGTATTACAGAGTATCATGGTGCATACCTTACATAATTTATGGTCTCCATTAACAGTAAGCAAGCGTAACGTAATTAACAGCAACAATAGGAAATATCTACAGTAATCTGTTAAAAATGTGTGAATATTTTTAGCCATGCTTCAATCGCGCTTGTTTGTGCCGAGAGCTGCCCAATGGGAATTCATTGCGTGACCTTGGACTGAGCAACTTGATCTTCCATTCAACCAGCGCCATCTATTTAGTGAGAGCGGAATCTCGTGCGAGACAGGAAGAAACTGTGGTTTCTTACGTTTCCCGGAAATGTTTTTCACTGAATCTGTTCGAAATTGGTGTTAAGTGTTCAGATGGTGAAGATGTTCGGTTAGGAGCAGTGGCGTTTGTTCACCGCACGTACATAAACAGGGTCTGCACTAATAGTCGTCAAACTTCACCACGTCAAGATGACAGAAAACAGTGGAAGATAGCAAAGGTAAGCATGTCATGTACAGTTTCGGGTTAATGACATTTTTTTTCGTGGTGAGTGATGAACTTAGCTCGCTCTCGAGCAGTGGCGTGACCATTTTCAAAAAGAAGGGTTCCATATACTTTTGTTATTAGCAGCCAACTCTCTATGTCATCTTTTCATGCCTTTGACGTTATTATTATTATTATTTTTTAAAGGGATACTGGCCCAAAATGGTGGTCAGATTCGCACCAATTCCCCTTGGGCACGCTACTGCCCCCCAGGTTCGTATTGATTTATGGTTTCGGATATGCCTCAGCATTAAAAATGTGTCGACTTTCAATTTTAAGATACCCATCAAAATAATTCTTCTCAAACCGGTATTTGATTCGTCTTCAATTAGACATTTTCGTATATTTACAAGCCGGCCCCTGTGGCGGAGTGGTTAGCACATCGCGCTGCGACGGTAAAGGTCCCGGGTTCGAATTCGGTCCTGGGCATGGATGTTTCTGACAAGGGAGGTTGTCTAAGTGTCCCCCTCCGATTTCCATGAAACTTGACAGATGTATAGAGGGGCCCAAAGGAAGAAATACATGTTTTTTTTGTTTCAGCTAAAAACTGTTTTAGGGGGCCAAACTCCCCTCAAATGTCAAGATGAGGACAAATTGAAGTGGGGATCTGACCCCTGTGTCTCCCTCCGATTTCCACGAAACTTGGCAGGTGTATAGAGGGGTCCAAAGGAAGAAATACGTGTTTTTGTGTTTCATCTAAAAAAAAAAAAAATGTTTTAGGGGCAACCCGCCCCCCTCAAATGTCAGGATGAGAACAAATTGAAGTGGGGATCTGACTACTTTTTTAGCTGAAACACAAAACACGTATTTCTTCCTTTGGACCGCTGTATACACCTGCCAAGTTTCATGGAAATCGGAGGGGGACACTTAGATAACCTCCCTTTCATCATATCATCCCTCGTTCCTATCTTCGCAAATTAGCCAAAAGTGGCACAAAAAGCGAAGTAAAATAAAGCAAATCAAAAATTGTATATTTACAACAATGTTTGGTAGTAACTTGTTATGGGCTGTAAAGACTGGTTCGTTTTCAAAGACGTAAACCTCCCTTTTACGACTTACAGCCAACCTAGACTCCATTTTGCAGACTAGCGAGGCTCTGGCGTTGCCAGTATAATCTTCTGTGGGGCCCGTGTTGTATCGTCCCTATATGCTTGTGGTTGTGGCAGAAAAGCGATGCAGAAAAATCTAATTCACTAAGATGCACTAAAAATGCATAAATTGAGATCAGCCACAAGCATTCGAACATATTGATATGTTTTAATTAAAGTGCATCAATTTTGATTTGTGTGCAGTGCCGTATCCAAGGTGGGTTTCATAAAGGTCACATCACAACCCACTCTTTGGGCCAGTATTACCTAAAAAAAAACATGAAAGGCAGGAAAAAATGGCAAAATTAAGTCTGACTACTAAAAGAAAATTATACGTAAGGACCCCTTTCCAAAATTCAGAACACGCCACTCTCTGTGTGTATAACGCAATTAAAAAAATCAAGGATGATGTACAGGGTGTACCAAAAGTTCCATCAGACAAATGACCACCATTTACTCCAGAGGATCTGTGTGGACACCTCCATTTTCATGGCACAGTATTATTCGCCTCCAGGTGCGATGTGAAATCCTACGTAACATGGCTGGCGTGAGGGAAACAAACGCACTGCGAACAGCTTCTTGAAGTTCCTCAGTTGTAAGATAACGATTATGGGCGACTTTCTGTTTGATGTGCCCCCATAGAGCATTATCACAAGATGTCAGATCTGGACTTCGGGGTGGCCATTTCAGAGGTGCTGGCAAATTTGACGATCCTCGTCCAATCCATTTGCCTCTGAACACATCATTGAGGTACATACCGGAATTGAAACGTTTGGGTCTTTTTGGTCGAATCTGATTCCAACAGGATGGGGCGAAAGTGCACTTCGCAATGCGTGTAAGAGAATACATGTGCCGTGAAAATGGTGGTGTGCACACAAATCCTCTGGAGTAAATGGCGGTAATTTGTCTGATTTAATCGTATACCATCCTCTCATCATACGCATGCTGTTAAAATAACATTTTGCAGGTTTGTCTACGATTAAAAGGTAAGGGAGGGGGGTAATGAGACTTTTGGTACACCCTATAGATTGCACTATGCTGCTTTAGATTTACTCGGCTAGCGTACGATGAAGAAGGGTGTGTTTTGTTATCCACACATGCGATGCGCCTCGTGCAAAGAGAAGACAAGGAGCAATTCCACACGACAGGATCCATTCATGAAGGAATTGAAACGGAAGTAGCGTCTTGAAAAGGACATAAAAGAATACACACGCATTGTTAAAGACTGCTTCAAGGAAGACCTTGCTCCAGAACCTTGTCGCTAGCTCCATCTGTCGGCTGTTACTACAGATGATTCATTTTTTTATTTGGCGTCGTTTTCTGCTACTTTTGACTAGGTGGGGATGAGGATGAGTGATGAAATTGACTAATAACGTAGCGCCGTGTGCTAATTACTAGGCCACGGAAATAGAAATCACCATTCGAGACGATAACGTGACTTACTGTCAGAGAGACTCCGGTAATTCAGAATAACAGATGATTTTTTTTTTTAAATTTTGTGTTTTTCATTGTCAGGGATGTAAACTTCATATTTTCGTCTTAAAAAAAATATTTCACAGCCATATAAAGTCGTTTGTCTTAGGTTAGGTGTTAGACATTTAACACTTCAGTGTCTCCTGCCATTAGGTTCTGAATTCGGTATTTGTGGAACTTCGTTCTTTGAAGTAGCCTCACATAAACAAAAAAGAATTGGGGTGTGTATTCAGGGCACCGGGGAGGCCAATCTCTCACCTTAACAAAATAATGTTCCGTCTTTTTGCCACAACAGACTTTACTATGCTTTAAATTGTTCTTCTAATTAACTTGCTTGTTAAAGAGAGCTCAATTCAGATTTGCTGGGGGAAGTGACGGAAGAACGGACGGAGCTACCGACGAGGGACGGAAGAACTAACGGAGCTAATGACTTCAGAACATAGATCCTCCTCTTAAACAATTGGTACCCTTAATCAGCCACATAAGCACAACCTTGTCACATAAGTTCGAGTGCGATTCTTCGTCACGCGTTGTTTTAAAGTTCCAGATGACGTAATAACTACCAACCTTTGTTTACGTCTGTGGGTACATTGTGGTCATTGCACACACCGAAACCTTGGACACTCAAGATCAAGTTTACGAGTACGATAATTAAGAAACAGGTTGGTAAGTGCGTTCTGTTTGCTGTCACCACAGACTCTTCACCAAGGTTAAGTAGAATGTACATCGAGGACACAGTACATAGAAGAAGAAAGATTATGGAACACATGTCGTGGCCCTGGACAATTTGAAAGATAAACAGCAAAATGTATATGGTGTTTTACAACTGGTACAGCGCGTTGGGTAGTCCCGTCATGGGCGTTCCTGCGTGTCTCTTCATCAATTTCGTCCAATCACCATCGTTGCGATTAGCCTAATAGAAAGATAAGCGACGTAATTTTAAAAAATACAAATTCAAAGCTTTGGGGAAATTTGTTTTGTGACCATTTAATGCCCACATAGGCTAGTCAAGGATGGGTTTACTTTTAAAAGTAGGAAAACATCACGAAAGGTTCCTTCATCGCGACTCCATGACGCTATCGGGGAGGACCATCAAAGTTTTCGTCTCGATTTTCTTAGCTTTGTTCTTGGTAGTAACGTCACCTTCCGATTCATATTTATTTCTAATCAGCGATAAAGTCTATTTAAGTCCACTTAAATAGTGGGAATCAGTGAATAAGCCCTGCTATAATAGCAAGTATTGCTCTTATGGATAGTACGTAGTGATTGATTGAGTGATTTGATTTATTTTACTTCGCACTTTTGGCTAATTGCGAAGATGATGATGAATAGTGATAAGGTGAATCAGATGAAGGGACAAACACAAACGGACAGCACACAACATGGGTCCCATAGAGCAGTGGTTCTCAAACTGTGGTACGCGTAATCCCAGGGGTACATGAACTAGTTGACGGGGAAACGCGATCAGCCTGGAGAGTGGTTTTTCATCCATGGTGTACCTAAGAAAAAAAACAAGTACCGTAACAGACTAAATTTGGAACCGAAACTCAGCTTGAAAGTTTCAAGTGAACAACCAGACATCTAGAAACTGTCTCAGGCTATCAGTGATGTGCGTCTACGTGTAAACACCGATAGTCTACATTCTACGCGTAGATTACGTAATCTATGTAAAGAACATGGCGAAAGATGATAACTTAGCAAAGCGCGCCGTGGAATTAAAATAAAATTCTACTGCGTATCAGTTGCTGATGTGTGAGGAGAACTTTTCATACTCTTTCTTCCAAATTCGAACAATTTCTCACCTAGGAAGAAACCTAATATAGGAAATATTCAAGTGTTTTATGGGAAAAAGTCCACTCTTGCCTCACTACTGCCATCTGTTGTTGTTTTTTGCATACTATTTATCTTCTTCAATATTTGATAATAGAAGAGAAGATAAATTTTGTTGTAAATAGGGTTCTTTTGATTTCGTTAAGAACCAATATAGTTGAAAATGTCACTTTCCTTTCATGAAACCCTTGAAAATTATTTTTATTGCACTTTAGATTGTCTACGTAGTCTATGTAAACTACAACCCAATGTAATGTACGCGTAGATTACGTGTACGGTCTACGGCACATCACTGCAGGCTATGCAGGCACATTCTTTTCACTAGAGACTGAGGATTTACAATATAAACTCCAAAATTGTGCTTGACACTTTTTTTACACACATATTCATGATCTTTATATTTTTACAATAACCATGGTAAAAATTTGAAAATTAAAGTTTTTTTATATACTTCTTGGCATACATGTTTCACGTTTTTATTTTTGTAACAATAAAATGATAAACGTAGGATTCTGATGCTTATCTGTTGACCATCTTTCCACATACAGCCCGAATGTAGACTTTTAGTTACGACTAAAGGACACAAAAAGGTTCGAGATTCGCTGCCTTAGAGGATTATGCTGGTACTGAGAAAACGGCTCAGTCCAAGCGACACGTGCAGCTTGTCGTGTCGCTTCGGGTCGGAAGTTTGCTGTTCATTGGCTCGTTCCCAAGCGACATGTGACATGTGTGGGCAGTCATATTAGCCGTGAATCAGACGTCTGAGCTTCATTGGTCTGCAACATTCTAGCTATCGGGTTGTACTACGTATTGAGCGAAATTCATCTCTTACACCCATGGGCGTCCGGAAGGGTTGGGGGGCAAGGGGGGCCGTGCCCACCCCTGGAAAATTATAGTCAACCAAAAATTGTATATTTTTCACATATAATTTCATTTCAGCCACAATAATATGCGTTAATTATTGCATGAATATGATAAATTCAAATTTAAGCAATGTTTTTTTGAGGGAACAACACTATTACTAGGGAAAATGTGCCCCCTGGAAAAAAAATACCTTCCTTGCCCCTCCCTGGAAAAAATCCTGCGGACGTCCATGTACACACCATGAATTTTTTTACTTAGATCCCCCCTTTAGTAAGCTCTTGGAATGGAAGCCCAGTCTCCCATCTTCATTGATTGCAAGTTCTCACTGTTGTCTTTTAGGACCACATTGTAAACACACATCCTGTGCTTGAGGCGACCTTTATCCGTGGTAAAACTCAGCGGAACGCGAGGCATTCGCAGTCGGCACTGCCTGTTTTTTATGCCATGAGAATTTTCCCAATCGCGTTTCGCCGCTTGAAACTTCGCAGGTCGGTCACGTGTCAGCGGGTGTTCGCTCCTTATCGGGGCTGCAGCTTTCATAGCGACCAGGTGAGGCAGACGGACTGGAGTCACACTCGGTGAAAGTTCGCAGCGCAGGGAACAGGATCCGATAGACGTAACAGGTAGGTCCCTTTTCATTTGGCTATCGCGATTCTGCCTGGTGACGAAACAGTGATTTCTTCTCCCTCCTGTGAAAAGTGATCAGGTCACAGTGATTCTGAAATTGATTTGGTTTATTTTGCTTCCCTTTTCTGGCAGTTTTGGCGCCTTCCAGATGGCGTATTGGTAACGTCGTCGTCTTGTCCTGTGTTCGATACCCGGTGGAGGCACATGGTGGTTCGGATCCCACTTTAAACTGTAGGTCCTGTACCGGTTAGTCTCTATCTATGTGCTATACTCTGTCCAGGGTATCTCTGGAGAGGGCGAACGAAAAGAAGTCCCTGCGCAAGTAGTGGTGCGAGACGGTTCCACCAATGTACACGTGAGAGGGAATGGGATTGCGTGGAGGGAAGAGCGACTACAGTTACCAGCCTTCGCAGCCGCGTCTACTGCTTCGCTCTGCCCATTCGATTTCTCCCCTTCTCTACTGCTATGCACGGCCTTACTCCACAGATTCCGGGAATAGAGTATAAGTGTACTTCAAGCAAAAAAAAAAAAAAATCAAACTTTTTCTAATCGCGAACATGATGAAATTCATGAAGGGACACTTACAAAGAAATCCCATGCCAAGGAGTGTTGCAGATTTCAGCTGAGTTGGTCCACTTTAGCACAGATAGGCTACCTCTATAGCCTCAGATTTTATCCTAGGTGTTCGATATGTAAATGCTTATTTAGTTATTATAATCAAATAATGGAATTAAATATGGAGTTATAATTGTGAAAAAAAATCATTAAGCAAGCGGCTCACCATAGCAGGAAATGGGCAAGTAGGAAGGATGACACCTGATTGGTTGGTTGGTTGTTTTGGTGTTTTAAGTACACTTTATGTACAGTAAGGCTAATCGGGACTGGACCTACAGTTTAAATTGGGATCGGAACCACTATGTGCATCCACCGGGTATCGAACCCAGGGATGACACCTGAATTACTGGGGATTGTTATGTGGAAAGAGTTTGAAAGGGGGAATTCATTCGTGAAACGTTGGTGAAGCAGGAATTGGGGATTAGCTCCGCAGATCCGAGGAGATTCATGGCTATCGTAACAATCCTTACTTTCATATCGAAATATGTGCCGGGTCCAATCCTGACGATGTAAAATACATTTGAGTGTGCGAGTTCTTTAAAGTTCTTTTAAAGTTATGTTTTCAACTCTCGCAGCTTAGGCTATGGAGGCTTACCATTATTTATTATTAATGTGTAAATAGGATCGAGTTGACGCACCCCAGAAAATCTATCCCCGTACCGAGAGTATATGTTACTCAAGGAGGCAAGCCGGTCTTTACAGTTTCCAGGTAACTGAAGATGAGATACGTTAGGCCTACATGGCCTTAATTGTAATGCAAATCTCAAATACAAAATGTTCTTTATTGATTGTTACGAAAAAAATGGATTACCATACTTTGAACAAAACTCAAATCACGTTTGCATGAGAATGGAGTCCTTAGTAGGGGCGTTTAACATGTGGTAATTGGAAATGAAGAATACAGTTTGTTTTGAAGCAAGTGATTCACGATCAAGTTTCGAGTCAGTGTTGTGTAGCAACCAAACGTTTTGTGTTACTTTCTAAAAAGAGTAATTCTTACTAAATTACTTTCCCGCGGTACAGGATTTGGAAATAACACGTTACCGAAATTACAGGAGTAACCGTAACGGTACTTTGTTACTTTTGTTGCTTGTGTTACCTCGATAAATTCAAAACTGAAGGATTTATTTAACAGACCCAACATGCTTTGTTGTGTTGTTTTAAACTTGTTGTGCATAAAAGTTACACTGGGAAAGCATGCACTACAGAGAACACATGTGATACTTGTGTAAACAGTCAAGTGTCCTTGTCGACCTCCGTGGTGGAGTGGTTAGCACACCATGCCACGACGCCAGAAGTCCCGGTTTCGAATCCGGGCTTGGGCATGGATGTTCTTTGTGAATGTCCCTTCATCAGTTCCATCATATCATTCATTCTCGTCTTCGCGATTAGCAAAAAGTGGCAAAAAACGAAGTTGTTGTTGTATAAAGGTAACTGTTACTGCTAGGCTTGCCAACTTGAAAGAATAAAATTCCGGAAGATTTATTTACAGCATTCAAACACATTAGATTAAAATGTTCTGGGAGACTGTTGCCTGCTTGTGGTTTAGTTAATGTGAATACAAAATTGAATCAACTTAATGAAAACAACCTAGCAAGCACAGTTTGTAAGTAAACAAAACAAAATCACTATGCAGATACACAGTGGCGGCGATTGGGTTCAAAATCTAGGGGGGCAAGGTGCAAAAGTGGGGGGGATGACATAATGTACATCATAAGGTACATATGGTTTAGCATAGTGCGGGATCAAAAGTGGCAAAAAGTGGGAGGCAACTGCCCCCGCTCACCCCCTTAATCGCAGCCACTCCAGATACATAAAATTTTATTTTCGTTTCTCGCAACTCTGAACTGGCCATGACAACACGAACACTGAAACGTATTTAATCACACTGTAACATACTAAAGTAGATGAACCAAAGATGGCCCTAGTTAAGGTTCTAGGGCAATTTACAAATCTCTAATGAGAGTTAAGTTCCTAAAATTAAAAGAAATAACTCTTACAACTAATTAACAACGTGTACCAAATTGATATTTTCGTTGTTTCCTTGTAATCAAGGGGTCCCGGGTTCGATATCCGGTGGAGGCACAAGTGGTTCGGATCCCACTTTAAACTGTAGGTCCAGTCCCGATTAGCCTTACTGTGCATAAAATGGACTTAAAACATCAAATCAATCAATCAATCAATCAAATGGATATTTCGTAACATTGCTTGTAACTTAATACTAATAAAATAGAATTACAAAACCTTTACATCTGTTTCCAAGGTGGCACATGGGTTCCAAAGGTAGCCCACGGCTTGTAGTTTGTTTAGAAAATGATGCTTGTGCTCAAGAAAACATATTTATGCATGTTTCTTCACGTTCCTATATCTTATTGGAGAAAATTGTTGATGTCAAATTTTTGATTGTTGAGTGCATTATATACAGTAACGACGAATAGGCGTCCTCTGTGGAGGACTGGCCTGCACCAGGGATGTGCGTCTATAACGATAGTCTGCATTCTACACGTAGATTACGTAATCTATGAAAACAACATGGCGAAAGGTGATAACTTAGCAAAGGGCGCCGTGGAATTAAAATAAAATTCTACTGCGTATCAGTTGCTGATGTGTGAGGAGAACTTTTCATACTCTTTCCTCCAAATTCGAACAATTCCTCACCTAGGAAGGAACCTAATGTAGGAAATATTCTAGTGTTTTATGGGGAAAAGACCACTCTTGCCTCACGACTGCCATCTGTTGTTCTTTTTTGTATACTATTTATCATCTTCCATAGTTGATGATAGAAGTGAAGAGAAATTTTGTTGTAAATAGGATTCGTTTCATTTCGTTAGGAACCAATATAGTTGAAAATGTCACTTTCCTTTCATGAAACCCTTGAAAATTAATTTTAATGCACTTTAGATTGTGTACGTAGTCTATGTAAACTACAACCCAATGTAATCTACGCGTAGATTACGTGTAGACAACGCATGTAGACGTAAACTTATAGTCTACGGCACATCACTGGCCTGCACAGTCCCTACGACACCAGGGGTTACACAATAACTTAAATAAAATGGCTGCTGGCAGCCCGAGACAGTTCGTTTTCTGCATGGTGCACCTGGGGGGGGGGGGACTGGGTATATTATAGCAGTGCCATCTGTTAGCTGTGTTAAATACTAATATGATTTTCGTAATGTGGGCCACCTTGGGAACACAGGCTACCATTAGCTCACCTACGTTACGAACTAATTCTACATAATGAAGCAAAATTTAGTGGATGAAAATAAAGAAGCCGCCAGACTTTGATGCAACAATACCTTTTACTTCATTTTCTGCACCTCCTGTGTACATACTTTGGCGCAACAATGTTTTAATATCTATTTATCTCCCTCCAGGCGCTTACATAAACAATTACTCATTTTCACGAGTATCCAAAATAATATTGTGAAGTTTGATTCATTAGTTTGTAACAAGGTGGGTTGATTTAAATTACTTTAAAGAAATAATTTATAGAATATTGTGTAAGGATTCTATAGATATCAGAATCACTTTTGATGAAACTACATTAATCTGGAAATCAGTTAAACATTTCGCGTAGAAAAATATACAACATATTAATCATGTTAAATAGTAAATAGTGTAATTATCGTTAAATTGTAAATAAACATGGCAGCTGATATTTTGCAAACTATCATTAAAAATTGCCAAAATTCAGCTACAAAAACTATATAACAAATTTAAGTTACAAATATTTAGTACATCCAGAATGTTTTATTTTCACTAGAAGAAAAGTTATTGAAACTATTATTGTTTCATTAACACACTCAACACACATTTCCATAGTAGGTTCATATATGCAGTATCAGAAACAGAAACATGTATATTTACATACATATAATTTTTTATTTGCTTTAATCAAACTGTTGAAATATTTTACAGGGCCGTTTACCAGAAAAAGCCTTTCTAGAGAGAAACATATGTATGGTGCCAAGAACCACACAAGCAATTTTAAGTGTTTTTCTTTTTTAAATATCATCAAGGATGATTTTAAAGGAATAAAAATCATGATTTTTATGCACCCATGTTTCTAATAACAGATTTCTTTGCACACGAATTTCATCATTCCGGGAGATGACAAAGTTTGTCAGCGCGTCCGGGAGAGCGAGTTTCATTTCCGGGAGACTTGGCAAGCGGTGCTAGCCTAACTTTTCTGACTCGTTAGAAATAATCGACGTAAGCACCCCCCCCCCCCCAATTCCCCGTCTCTTCTGCGTATTTGTAACATAGGAAGAGCTTTGTATGTAATATAATACGACAGGAAGCGGAATGTTGGTGTAAATAGTTTAATCTTTAAAAGTAGACCAGTGCACGAGCGTTTATCAGATCCGGATCTCAGGGTCGCTCCATGTGACTGTACCATCCGTATCACTCGGTTGAAGTGACCCTGAAGCGAGATTCGAATGCACGTGGACGGACACACGTGAAAAAATTAAGCTTGCTATGAACACTCGCACAGGAACACACACAGTGAGCGAGAAAGTGTTCATACATACGTACCATTGGCGCATTCTAACATGTTGCCGCGTTAACTACCTGTAAACCAACTTGGCTTTAACAAATGGGAATTGTTCATTATACATCATGCAATCTATGAAGATAAGATTGAAAACCATAATTTATGGAAACTACAGTAAAACCTCGTTAAGCCGAACCCCGATAAGAAGGACTTCGCTTAATCCGGACAGACAAAAGGAATAAATAAATAAATAAATAAAAAAAATGCAGGATGCAAGGTTTTAAATGTTGCTAGAAGTCAACAATCGCATTGTATGTACAGTTTTGCTTTACATTTTACTGTACTGTATAGTGTATTTAGGCCTATGCCCTTTAAATACACCATAATAAACGTATTTCAGTTAATCCGGACTTTCGTTAAACCGGTCAACTTATCCCCCCCATGAGTCCGGATTAACGAGGTTTTACTGTATTTGAAGAGTTATGTACGCCACTGATCGTTCTCCATCGTACCCTTCTGACGACTGGGTTTCCTTCCAGATTGTGCGCAGGAAGGGCGAGGGAGCCGAAGAGAGTGGCTATTTCAAAACACGCTGCAAACAACGTTGGCGGGAGAAAACTGCTTGTTCCTTCCTGCTTTCTGTGCGGCGCTTGGCAGAGGCAGTGATGCTACATGATGGGAAATTTCCTTTGGCGCAGAGAAAATCAGGTCCAATTTGTAGGTAAAAAAGGGAAATTTTATGAAACAAATCAAAACTGTGGGAAAATTTGAAGATGTCGGGCTCATGTTTTCGTTTGCCTGCATTGGTGTTTTTTTTTTCTATTATAGCTAGTTAACTTAGATTTGGTTGAATATAAATATATACAATAAATAAGAATTGTTGCAGAATATCAGGTCAAAGTTTCAAGATACGACACTAATACATACGCTAATCATGGCTAGATTTAGGCCTTTGGTGCATCCAGACGCCAGAGCCTCGCTAGCAGTGGAGCAACCACTGGGGAAGGCATTCCCCCCCCCCCAACCTTGGGCGAAAATGAGTTCTAATGGGGCAAACATTGACGGCCAAGGGTTTCTGCAGGGGGCAATTACCACTCCAAATTTCTAACTTTATGCAAATAAAAATACTTTTCGTAAAATTTTCTTCCTCGCTTCGCTCGCAATACCTACTTTTCTTAAGCTTATCAAGTTCAGAGCCGTAGCTAGGGGGCGGCGATAGTAAAAGAAGAATTATATTTGGAATGCATTTATCAAGCATTTTCTGTCTTTCAAAAATAGTTCGTGTGCTTGTTTTCCATTATTAATGTGAACGAGTTGAAAAAATAATTCAAATTGTTTGTTCGAAAACAAATGCATTAGCTTCGACTTCTACCCCCCCCGCCCTTTTAGCGTAATTTACAAGGATAATAACGTCTTTGATACTACCACTACCACCACCACCACTAGTATTACTACTACTACTACTAATAATAATAATGTTATAATAATAATGATACTAACAATAAAAATGATAAATTATTATTATTATTGGTACTTTTATCCTGGTACTTGCCCCCCCGCCCCAGACAAAAAATTGTGGTTGCACCTCTGCTCGTTAGTCCGCAAAATGCAGTCCATGGTGTACTATGCAAAAGTGAGGCTGACATTGGAGTGTCTTCGGAAAGGTCCATCCATCCCTTAGATCCTGTGAAGGTCCCTTTACAACCTGAACTATTAAGGGCTTTTACACCATCCTTTTTTTTAACTGTCAGATAAGGATTTTGCACAAGGGTACTTTTCCCGTATACATTCGAAAGTGCAAAATGACCATATGTGTCAACACACCCCAAAAATTTTAATAAATTAATTCTTGCAAGAATTGGCTCCGGCCTCTGCAAGAATATTTATTTCAATCTTTTATCAAATAAATGAAAACAAAAATATGCTAAGAATGGCAAGTTAAGCGTAATCGATTCTAACCTACGCCAACAATTATCTACTCAGCGTTCGCAAAGAGAAATCGTGACAAGAGAGACCTTATTTTCTGTTTTATCTTCCAGTTCGTGTTTCCATGTTATCAGTTCACCGAACAATGTCACAACAGAAAGCCCCATAAACATATGAACATAAGACAGTCAGCTGTTGAAAAGCGAACCATAAGTTTGTCGGTTTCAAGATAATTTTATCATTTACAACACCGCTCCATATTGGTCACGTATGACTGAACATACGATGTGTAACATGAATTTTGCAGTAAGATTAGTAATGTGAACCTAAGACCCTTGCATTTGCTAGTCCAAAATTACCATTTAGTTATGTTCATACATTGCACAAATAAAAATATTACATCATAACTTTGAGTATATGGCTATATTACTTGTACAATCGCATTCTTCGATCAGCCATTCCTATATGTTCAATTTTTATCAACTACTTTTTGAACAAAAGAAACGTGTATCAATGTTGCAAATACTTTAAATATTTCCTAACTAAATCAGCTCATAAAAATGGTAAAAGTCAGTTTTCGACAGTTACAATTACAGTAAACAAAAGGTTCCAAAGTCTTTACCCACAATCACAGACTAAAAAATTTTCCTTGCACGTTTGTACTAATTAAAATTAAAATCCATTTTCTGACACATGACAACAGTGATTGTTAGAATGCAAGGAACATTACTGAATGTAATTAACAATCTGGAGATTTTTGCATCCAAAATAAACAAGAAAAAAATGTCTGGACAGAAATTAAGAACAAATAACTGATCCAACGCAATTGAGACGTCTAGTAAAGAAGCCTTATGGCTACAGCCAACACTACAGCCATCTACCATCCGGTCTGGAGGCTAAAGCAAAATTGTGCATTTTATATGTAAAAGTATAAAACTTACTAGTTTGTTCTTTATGAATAATTCGTGATTCTGAACTTTGTAGGAACGAGCGAAATGCACTTGAGCGCCCATATTGAAAATTGGAGGCAACATGCCGTTTTTAGCCTGTACGTTTTGAATGAATGATCCGATTTTAATGCTTCAATCTTGATATAAAGCTCTTTTTAAGGCAAAACTTTCTTGTCATTACAAAATTTCCCGAAACCGTAAAGATTTCGCACAATTTTCAAAAAATGAAACTATAGTGCTGAAATAACTTTTCTCCATTAAATAACTCTCTTACGATACAATATTACTTTCAGACTCGAAATGAAGGAAACAGAGAATTTCGTAAGGTTGACTGCTGTGCAGGAGACCCGGGTTCGATTCCCTTGCTGAGTGATCTAAGGTCGGAATATTTCCGACCCATGTCCCCGCATAAAGCGGCTCTGGGGTTCACCCATCCTTAAATCAATGGGTACCTGAGGGCAACCCTGGGGGGTAAAGGCGGCCTGAGCGTGCTGCTGATCATATCACCTCAAAAATGGCGGAGATCGAAAATTATGGGGTCCTACCCCCACATCCCCTAAATGTGCCTTCATGGCTGAGTGCTATGCAGAGTGCTATATGCACCGGGAACGTTGCCTTACCTGTAATTGCTATACCGTACGCCATATTTCGACTTACAGTTTACTCAGGAATTAATAATTATTAGGTCTATTAATGATTGTAATCATAAAGAAAATGTCGAACCCCTTCGGATCCGGCGTTCAATCGCCGCTGGAGCCGAAGTGATTCGGAATCCACTTTAAACTGTAGGTCCAGTCCCGTTCAGCCGTTGGACTTAAAGCGAGGGAGAATAGTTCCTAAAGCCAAGTCCTTAATACGCCACTGTACAGATGTTACTCTCTCGCCCCTTTCCATTGAAAGAACACGCGATTTGTTTGCCAACAACATCGTCGCTGGCTTTCATTCAGGAGTCATTGCTTGAGAAAGCAAACAGTGTGTTATGAAACATTCCCTGGCAGCTTTACAAATGGGGACTTGATTTCTGCTTGATCATTGTAATTCTTCTGTTGCTTTGCGTGTGGCTTGCTATGTAACTACGTCATCGAGAGGAAAGTTCCGAGAAACAACCCCGACATCATTCTCCTGTAGTCTTATCTCAAAGAAGCGGTTGTAATATTTATTTCACGCGTGAACAATGTAAGGTGATTTTAAAGTCTCTTTAACACCCTGTATAGAATGTAAAGGTGTTAGGCTGGGTACAGTTGGTCAGGATAGAAACATGTTAGGCCTAGGGGAACCATATTGGTGTGTTCCAAGTTCGCCATATAGGTGGCCGCCATATTGAATAAAACTCAAAATTTTTAAATGGGAAAGGGGTGATGTGATATATCAAAACAGGCTACAATTTCACGAGAAATGCAATGGGGAAGGTTTTTTTCAACCTATCTTTAATCAGAAAAAAGTTACGACTACAGGATTGTAACAATTGTATTATTTTCCAGATGTGAGAAAACAGTGCCAGATTGCTCATAATACTAGGGCGACAAATTGGCCAAAACATGTCACCTCGTGGGAACGTCACCGCCACAAGCGGCAACACCCTTTTTCGTTAAAAAAAAGTTATGTTGCCAACTTCGCAACTGTGACGGTGGCCACCATATTGGATTCAAAATGGCGGCAAGTCAAATACACTTAGTTTACTATTTTTCAGGATAGAAACGTTACTATGCTACACAAATTTGCAAAACTGGTGCCATTGGATAGAGAAAGCTCCAGCAAAGTATACAATTGCCATCTAACTAAGTTTTCTTGTTATCCCTTGAATATAGAAACAAAAAACTTTCAAATGTATATATATATTTCTAGTTCTCGAAATTATATTTTGTCTCATAACATGGCAATTATCAATCAGATCAAAAAATAGTTATGATAAAAAGTAAAGAATAGTTTTTCATGATTATTTTGAAATGAACATCCTCAAAAAACTTTTCATTTCAATGAACGACACCTACAACGAGATCCAGTGTCGCACGTGACAGTTGCACAATTACCCCAGAAGTTCCGATCAGTGAACGATCAGACAGGCGACGATCAGTACCAGAACTTCAACCGAAGTAGCTGCAGTCCTGTTTTCACCTACATTTCCTCTCGCGCATTTATTGGTTGAGCTCGTCTCGAGTCATTTTCGTTCGCTTGTTCCATTGATTCCCTGGACAGAGTATACACTCTTACAGTCGAAGTTGTATGAAGGTAATAGTCTGTTATTCCCTTTCACCATGTCCCAACGTCATGACGAACTCTTACCTGAATAACAACATCACCATAAGTCCCAAGTTCGAGTCCCGTTCTGGAGAGAAGTGGTCGTGAGAATGACCTTTTACCAGTTCCGTCTTATCATCATTCATCCTCAACGTTTCGAAAAATTACAGAAAAGTGGCGCCAAATAAGAAAAGAAAATACAAGTACATCTTGTATCTACTTACTCAAAACCATCAAATGCAATAATGATACTGTATTTATATTTCGTTTTAAGTGCATATATTGTAAAAAATCTGTGTTCAATCATGTCCAACTTGACAATAAAACACAGCATATAATTATTGGATTACGTGGGGCTTGTTATTGCTCACCTTCACAGACAAGTTATGCAAGAACGGAAAGCTTCTTGGCAACTTATCAGCAGTCTGCTCTTACCTTGTAGGCTTGCCTAATGTCCGAGGGACCTGTAAAGTGACATCAGTATTTTCAACAACACTCTTCAAGTAAAGTACTTATTATTCAGACTTTATGCTGAAGTAAGAATAGGCTGATACACTGATCGCAAACCCAACTGGCGGCGGACCTACACTCTAACTGTCCACCGATCATTTTCGGGTGTGTGTGACTTGATGAGTGTCAACAACCTCAGTTCCGAAGTAAAAAAGCTGTAGGGGTAACATCGCTCTTCCGTTACAGTGTTGCCAAGCGTACGTCTGTCTTTGTCAGTTGTTTATAATTCGCTTGTTTGTACCGTGTTTTGGTGCTTTTTGTACTAATTGTCCGTGCCTTGCGTACTATTGTACAACTTTCATCCAGTTAAGGCGCGGATCAACTCCCCCCCGTTTTACAGTACGTTTGGCAACATGCTGTGTATCCGACGCTCATTTGTTTCGTTCCGCCAGGAACTTTCGTGCCTTGTGACTCGAAAATGTCCGATGTCAGTCGAAGAGAATTCAACTGATCCGCGATTCGTTTTTTTCCCAGCCGCCAGTTGTGATCAAGGTAGATAGAGATTAGGTAAAGCCATCCGAAGATTGCCGATCTTGCACGAACGCGTGACGTCACCAGAGAGGGAGTGAGCTCGGCTGAAGCAGACGGCCCCTAGCATTTATATGGGAGATTCAGAGAGCGAAAGTATATTATTACTTTTAGGAGGGGGAAAATATTAATTTTCATCCTCCAAGATGGTATTGAGGCATCCTTTTAATGATTAGTAACATAATTGAAAACGCGCTACATTTAAAAGGGGGCAAAGTACATGTGAAAAAATGTATTTTGAAAATCCATATTCCTGAAACTTTCTGACCGATGCGCTTCAAAGAAAGTTGCGTGTTCTCCTTTAGAATTTCGTCATTTTACAAATCGTAATATAATTTTAACAAAAACGTGGCATGCTAAAGAAGAATTAAAGAGTTTTAAAAAATAATTGATTAATAGACTTAGTTTATTTTCCTTCGCTTATCTGTCACATATGGCTAATCGCAAAGATGAGTATGCGTGATGATATGATGAAAGGAAAGTAGACCCATGCCCGGGCGGGGATTCGAACCTGGGGGCCCTTGGCATCGTAAAGCGTTATGCTAACCACTTGGCCACGGAGGTCAGCATTACAAGGAAATAAACAGAAAATGGCATCTATGTTTTAATATGCGAGAAACATTTGCGAGGAGGTTATTGAAGTAACAAATAATTATTACTGGACGTTCTGATGAAAATTATTAATATATCTGAAATATCGAGAATTGACCTTGCAGTCTCTAAATGTACTTTTAGGGTTACGCAAAACCTTTACTCAAAATTGCTAGTGTAAATTTATAAGCTATTAAAATTTAAAACTTATTCCTGTTCGAAAATAGAAACTGCCAAGTCAGATTTCGTATAAATACATATATTTTTCTTTCATGAGGCCAGGACAGTATTTGGAGGGGACGGTGGCTTGGGAAGGCTATAGTCCCGGATCTCGATCTGCAAAGGGGCTTCCAGTGGAAAAACATCGTCCAGAAGAAGGGGCGAAATGGTTCTTTTTAAATGGCTCAAGAATACAAAGATATAAGTGGACATTTGACAAGCTTAGTCTAAAACTTACAACTCAAATCGTACATGTGTGTGTGTGTGGGGGGGGGGGGCTATGTGAGGTAACACAGTGGAATATGATTCACAATACTAAAATTAAAATAAATATGTG
Organism: Lepisma saccharinum; assembly: GCF_977018435.1. Taxonomy (NCBI): domain Eukaryota; kingdom Metazoa; phylum Arthropoda; class Insecta; order Zygentoma; family Lepismatidae; genus Lepisma; species Lepisma saccharinum. The sequence goes on from NC_139253.1 coordinate 7,377,569, forward strand.
GGAACAATAGAAATCAAAATATGTTGTAGCTAGTGACGGCGCAAAAATGCATATTTTGGCTAAAAGAGCATTCATTCATTTATTTATTTTTGTCGTTATACTGGGGGCAGATAAGAGAGAGAGAGAGAGAGAAATTGTCCTGCCCCCCCCCCTCCCTGTAGTGTGGTCACTGCCTATAGCTATGCTGGAGAAGAATGCACCAATTAATACGTTATTAAATAAAACAGATACTTTTAAAACTTTTAATCAAATTATTTGTGAACTATGATTTAAATTTAGAGAGAACACATACCTGTTTAATTTAATTTGGATGAGTTAACTTCTGAAGCCTGCCATTTCCGAGCCTTCTTCCGGTGTAACTACACTGCCCTTTGAGCCCTAGCTGCTGCGTTCAGGTGGCGGAACGAGCAGAATACTAATTAAAACAAATATGTGACAAATATATATATATATATAAAAAAACGTGTTGAAGCTATTGACGGCGCCAAAGAAAAGACAGAAGAGAAACGTGGAGAGTGCAGTGATATTTTAGGGGAAGCAGTCACGTTCATTACACCCTTACATTTACATACAATATTAAAATGTTCTGATTTTAGATCTCGCACAATGCCTTTTTCACAAAAATGGGCAATCCCGCATTTTTTATAACAATCTTGTCTTTTCGTTTACTTACGCAATTACCGACTGGAAAGGCTGTGATATTTTAGATTTCTTCCGTTAGTTTTCTGATAATAGTTTTCACAGCTTCCCATAGCATTTAGGCATGAATTCAGTTGACAAGAACAAAATAATCTTATTTTAAAACATGCAGCAAAAAGAAATCCAACGCGCTTAAGTTAAAACTCCCTTGCATTGGAAGCCTTGAGAGAACGAAACAGGGGTTCCTTCGTAACACGATTTCTTGAAAACCATTTTACACATTTGAATCAACTTTGTGATAAATTGATTAGAAAGGATGAATCTTAACAGTAAAAGTTGTAACTTTTTCCCTGCTACTATATTTTAGAAGAAATTCGTTGTCAAATATCTCAATATTTGCATAAGGAACCAGCCTTTCCGTGCCGAGCTTCTCGACGATGACGTCATGTAACCACGGACAACTGCGCATACGATCTGCGCCGCCGAACGAGCACCCCCTGAGTTGTGATTACGAGCAGGACTGGGCAGCTTGCTTGCACATGTGGAGGCCTGAGAGCGCTGCGTTCTTTTCCCAATTTTCTTCTTTGAACTTTCATTATTGGGAGGTTCAATGCATAAATTTCACCTCCGCTAGAAGCACTGTTATTCCGAAAAGAAACAAAACCGATTTCATATCTACGATAGTTCCCGAGATAGGATTTTTTTGGTATATTGCGATAAGTTTGAAAAGGCAAGTTTGAGGGACTTCGTCCGCTGAAAGATATTAAGTATGACGTCCAGAGACAGAAGCCACAGGCATTTAATTGCAGACTGAAAATGATGCGCTTCTTTTTTAAGCTGCATATCTTCGCTCGCGCATAGACAGGGCGATAGAAATATGGCGAAGCTGTGCATTAGAGCTTGTTATTGTTTTCATATTGATGAAGAAATTATTTGTTCTCACTTGTGGAGTGGAATATACAGAGTTTTATCCTTCTTAGTACACTTAAAAATTCCAATCTTGTGTGCTACAATGACTCAAAATCTTCAAAACAGACGTTACAAGTGGAAAAATGAATGTATGCTTCCAGCCATAATAGTATCCCCTCGTTCGAAACTTTTGGCTGTTAATCCATGCATGTTAAAAGCCTCACGTTTCCAGTCTGGTACCTGGATGTCTGTGACAGAAGCATGCTTCCAATACTGTACATATCGTCGTACGGGACATCACCATCCGGTTGTAAGTAAGGTCGACTGGTTGTCTAACCTTGAATTCCAGGTTCGCTTTCTTGTGTAAAAAGCATAAAAACGATTCATTTAACACAAATTCTCGCAAGACTGATACTTTGTGAAGTTTTAAGACGGCCGGATGAGCACAAATAACAATGACATTCATGTCTATTGTTACGTAATCAATGCTTACGTAATCTACTATCGTTTGTGACAACTTGTAATTCTACTGTACAGATTCCAGTCTACCTTGTAACATCCAGTGAAAAAAGGCATTAAAGCTATTTTAACCTTGTCTTTTTTTTTCTTTTTGAGTGCTTTTCTGCCACTTTTAGGTAGTTGCAACAATGGGTATAAATGATGATGATGATGAGAAACAGATGAAGGACAATGATAGGCACGTACGGATAAGATATACAACACTAACCCCTACATAGGATTATACTGGCTGTTTTTCCAGGAGCCAGTGCCTCGGTAGCTTGTAAGATTGATTGAGTTGGTGTTTTAAGTACACTTTATGCACAGTAAGGCTAATCGGGACTGGACCTACAGTTTAAAGTGAACCACTATGTGCCTCCACCAGGTATCTGGTAGCCTGTAAGAATGTAGTGTCCAGCTGTTTACGCAGCCTCTCTCCGAATGCCAAATTTATGTTCATTGTATTGTTGAATGTACCTTTGCAGCTTCTAAAACATTCATACTTTTCACACTAATTCCACGTACTCAGCCAATCCAATTTTCTTTAAAAGTTTAAAGTGGAAAATGTTGAGAATACCCACACGACAACATATTTGCTGCAGGTTTGTAGAGGAGACTTCATTGTTTCAGGCTTCATAGCTTTAAAACTCAACAGGAAAATTAGGCTGATTTTGTCACTAACATTCTTATCTTTGTTTCGTATGTTTTGAAATAAAATACTCGTTCGAAATCTATAATAGGCTTAATTTAGAGCCGAATCTCGGCTTGAAAGTTTCAAGAAACTGGGTCAGGCTATGCAGGCATATCCTTCTCACTAGAAACTCTGAGGATTTACAATAAAAAGTCCAAAATTATGCTTCAGACTTTGTTTACAAACTTATTTTTGTTGTATACTTTATTCAAGACCTCTAGCAAAATATATGAAAATTAAAGTGTTTTATATACTTCTAAGCATAGATATGTTTCACATTTTTATTGTTGTAACTAATCATGAAGATTGTAGACGAGGGAACACAAAATAAAATAATAAACGTAGGATTCTGATGTATATTTGTTTACCATCCGTAGGATTCTGATGTATATTTGTTTACCATCTTTCCACATCAGGCAGAAAAAAATCTCTAAAACCCACTATTCGGAGAAAACCTATGATGGGTGTACAGTGGGATCCATGAGTATTACCGTGCAAATTGTCCATGACTATTTTTTTAAGCGATTGATTTGGATGTATGCTGGTGCAGAAGTTGTCAACTGCTTGTTATGAGTTTTCTTTTAATTCTTGAAGCTCTTATCGGGTCAAATAAAGCGCAAGAACTTGTTGATGGACAATTTGCACGGTAATACTCATGGATCCCACTGTACATTAGACGTTTAGTTACGACTAAAAGGTACAATGAGAAAAAACGTTTGAGAACCGCTGAAATAGATGATTGTGGGCTCAAACTACTAAGGGTGTTGGATGATGGTATTCGAATGTAGGCCTATATAGTCGATGCGCTAGCTACGTTATCGACGGGCTGGCTTTGAAGTCGACGGAGCGCGCCCACCAGCTGCAATAATGTGACTGAGACTCCACGTGGAGTAGACGAGCACAATGACAGCTGCGCCCATTGGCTGAAGGTTGAGTGTCATTGGACGAAAACAACTCGCCCGCTATTTATCCCCAGCCACGTTTGTGGCGGCCGTTTCCTTTGTTCTTCGACGTTAACGAAGAAAACGCGTGGACTATACTCTCGAGCGTAGCATTTTCGAGGGTGTGAGACTCGAACGACTACAAACTAGCGAAATTGGTCCCATGCAGTACTCTAATAAGGATATTATCTCAAACGAAGGCCATCACTTCACATATTTTATAGCATGTGAAGTTTCAGACTGCCATCAATCACTAGGTGTCGTCTTAGTTTCGCAACTGTTTTTGCAATGCTCGAGTCTTGGTTCTTAGTACTTTTCTATTCAAGGTTAGAGCATAGAAGGACAATTATCACGGTTTCATTCCCTTCAAGAAAAGAAACGTGACAGTGCCCTCCCCCAATATTTTCTGCAAAGGCTTGTCTTACCTTCTTCTCTTTGTTTTTTGAGCAAATTGCTTAACAAACCGTAGCACAAAATTGCTGAACCCTTTCACGTTGTCGAATCCATTATAATTTGCAAATAGAAATTGTAATACAGAGAAAATAAAAAAAATGACGGATAAATCGAAAACATAACACCAGTAATTTTCGTACATGATTTAGTTATGATTTGAAGCAGAGTTGCACCGTATACATATTTATTCTCACGTGTTATGATAAAAAAAATCAATGTTTACCACGAGACCCGTAAAAAACTATACAATATCAACCCTTATATAATACATTATATGTTAGTACAGGGCGTTCCCCCTAAAAGTTGCATTACGTCTGGGTCCAAAATTTTAACATGCCATTTTCCCCCGCCTATGTATGAATGGTAAAAAAATGAAGCATTTAAGTTGTTACCTGAAGATATTTCTTACTTAATCTATTGGTGTGTTCAAATTTTTCTTGCTTCAATTGTACTTTCTCGTTAGTAATATTTCAACACCTCCATTCTAAAACACCACTAAATCTACATACCTTTTAGCTTTTTATTGATTATATAGCTTTGCATTTTAGAGTTTATTGTGCCTTAAACTCTAGACAGACATTTTCCGCCAAAAATTGGAATTTCAATTTGAAAATTCTCCAGTTCGCAATTCAACCTTTATGGTACATTGTCTTCAGTTATACATGTTTCAACATAGCTTTGAAAGCATGTAAACGAAGAATGTGGTAAAATTTCTTTCTCATTATGAAACATATTGTTTCGGAAGTTCACAATGCTTGCAAATGCAACAATGAAAAGAAAGGCGAAGTCTTGAACTGTTGGATGTTTAGGGAACTTGATCGAAAGTGCTAAATTCTTGGCATGTTTAAATCATCAAAGGTTCAGTTATAATCTCGGGTCCTTTGTTGTGAGGTTTTTCAGAGCATTGTTTATAGTCGTAAAATTTGAGATAGGGGTTTGAAATGTTAAGTTAGTACCTGAAAGAACAAGAACGGTAACAATTTCTTCACTGATACTCAGTGGCGTCTGCAGACAATTTTGTTCAGGGGTGGTATTAAGGGGTCTTAAGGTTCCTCTGCTACATTGGTGACCTCTAGCGTACGTAGGATTTTATTTCAGGGGGGGGGGTTGGAATTATAAAGGTGGATAATATCATAAAATATTAAGTAATTATAATTTTTGATCTTTGTTTTGAAAGATGTTTTCAAATGAGAATGTTAATCGGAGGTTATTTTATGGGGAGTTTGGAAAATGTCCTATGGGGCCAGGACGTTTGCCTGCCCTAAGGAATTTTTCTTTACGGGTTCTATTATTTACTTATAATTTCATTAAACGACGTTTTATGCAAGACAACCGAAATTTTTTGGACTTGTGATAATTATCGCAAATTTCTATCCCTGGAAGGTACTTTGACTTAAAAGAACAATTCTAACAAATTTATGTGACTATAAGATCCTACGTAGTTTTTGCTGGGAATTCTGATTTCAAGGTTGTCATACCGATAATATCTAGGGTATTTAGAAAAAAAAAGCACAAGTCAAAATGCAATTTTACAGCAGATAGTTATATACATGGTGTATCATAAGCAATAGCGCAAACTGACACAGTTGAAAGTACACGATAATAGAAGCAAAAAGAATCTCAGTTAACATTGGTCTGCAAACGAGCCATTTTCGAGATAATTGCGAATGTGTAGTTACAAGCCGCCACTGACTTCATTCTTTGTAAACGTCGTCCTAGATGGTAAAATGCTAATAATGTGTGCGAATGTGTGGTTACAAGCCGTCACTGATTGCATTTTGTAAACACCTAGTGCTTTTGTAAATCCTCTAAAGAACTCAGCTCATGGTAAAATTGTCTGCAGTACTTATGTTCTCTGTATTTACACAACCTTTTACACGTTGTACAATATGTATGTATAATATGGGATGTAGTTTTATTATTTATGAAAGGGGAACGTGTTATGTGCAGACAATAATGTTAAGTTTTCTTTCTTTTTTTTCAGTATGGAATATATAATGATTAAATTACAAATATGTGCTCGGGTTCTCTCTCACTCTCGTTTTAGTAGTGTTTTATTTAAATATACTACTCTTGGCCTCTAACAGTCATAAATACGGATGTATTTATTTGGGCAAGAGAACGCGCGTTCATATTGTTGTTGGATTGGTTTATTTTACTTCGCTTTTCTGACACATTTGGTTATCGCGAAAATGAGGATGAGTGATGATATGATGAAATTGATGAAGGGACCTCACAAAGAACAATCCAGACCTGGATTCGAACCCGTGATGAGTGCGCATTCTTGTCCTATGTGTTATACTCTGCAGTAAATAATGAAATAATTTGGAATGAAAAATGTATCTCAGAACTCAAAAGCTAAATGAATATTATTGAAGAAAGTACAAAAAAGTGTCTCTTGTTTCCTGTTTTGTTTCTGTGCATAAAGTGGACTTAAAACACCAAATCAACCAACCGTGCGGGAGTGGTTATCACAGCGCGCCACGACACCAGGAGTTCCGGGTTCGAACCCCGTCCTGGGCATGGGAGTTCTTTGTGTTTGTCCCTTCATTCATTTTATCGTATCATCTTCGCAATTAACCAAATGTGACAAAAAAGCGACGCTAAGTAACAAAAATGAAATCAAATCATTGATTGATTGCTCGATTTGGTTTATTTTACTTCGTTTTTCCGCCACTTTTGGCTAATCGCGAAGATGATACGATAAAATTAATGAAGGGACACACCCAAAGAATACCCATGGCCAAGCTGAGATTCTAACCCAGGATCTCTGGCTTTGTGGTCAAATCAAATCGTTTTTTATTTTCGAATGTCGGTGGGGTTGTACGTGTACTTTTTTTTTAATACTCATTCATCATTTTGTAATTTTTTCCTGTTATTGACATTCTTTTTTTTAGGAATACTGGGCCCTAAAGGGGGGAGGGGTGTGACCCACACCAACCCCCCCCCCCTTGAGCACGCCACTGACTGCTACCCCAAGTGTCGATGTAACCGCACGTCACTGCAAACAGGATGGATACAATCGTTACACAGTCTAATCGAACTATGGGAGTCACGTCAGTTGTGCCGTAGTGCGTCGTGAAAATTAAACCTTACAGCAACGAATAGTACATTTTACCATCTAGGACGACGTTTACAAACAATGAAGTCAGTGGCGGCTTGTAACCACACATTCGCGATTATCTCGAAAACGGCTCTTTTGCAGACCCATGTTTACTGAGACTCTTTTGCTTCTATTATCGTGTACTTTCACCTGTGACAGTTTGCGCTATTACTTATGTGATACCCTGTATTCATATGTTTTTCTTACAATAGCAAACAGGCCTCCCCGATGGCGCAGTGGCATGTCGCCTTGTAATCAAGGGGTCCCGGGTTCGATACCCGGTGGAGGCACATGGCACAGTGGTCCGGATCCCACTTTAAACTGTAGGTCCAGTCCCGATTTGCCTTTCTGTGCGTAAAGTGGACTTAAAACAACAATTCAATCAATCAATCAATAGCAAACATTACAGACATAATATAATACATGTTGGATCCTCACTGTTAAGAATCGTTACACATGCAAAATAGAAAATTAAACTTACAATATTTAATTAGTTAATTCAGTATGTTAAGTGAAAGGAACAGAATATCGCAGATTGTGACTTAAATCCTTTTTCTCGAATATCCTAGATATAAACCATGAGGCAGACCGGGATCTAATTCACTCTTGTCTTGATTGGAGACTTAAGTTTAGCGTTAGGCGTCTAACGGAGATACCCCCTTCTCCCAATCTGTCAATGGTTTCGACTGATGTATGCAGGGCTATTACTCAAATGAAAACCATCACTTCGCATATTTTTTTTAGCCTGTCAAGTTCCTGACTGCCATGCATCACCAGGTGTCGCACTACTTTTGCAACTGTTTTTTACATTGCTCAGATCTTGGTTCATTGTACTTTCCAATCCAAGATGAAAGCGTAGACGGATAATTGTCACGGTTTCATTCCCTTCAAGGTAAGGAACGTTACAGTACCCCCCCCTCTACTATTTTCTCTAAAGATTTCACTTTCGTTTCTTCTACTTGTTGTAAAGAGAGTGCCAGCGACTACAAAGACTTCAACAGTATGACGTATTCTTAGGAAAATCGTGGTTAACGACTAGCCTGCGTATTGTAATCTAAAAATAATATATGAAATAATCTTCATTGTATTTTTGTTTGGGAATGTAGTTCTTAGAAATAATAAAAAAATATAAATTGATGCTAATTTAGTAATTAGCTACTGTGAAATTATATTTATTATATTATTAACTGTGCTTAATGTTATTGGTATTGGGTGTATTGATTACTGAGTACAGATGAGTTTAAGTTTAAAAGTGGAAGATTAAAATATTAACTGTGATTTATTGATTGGTTTGGTTTTACTTTTGGCTAATCGAAAATATGAGAATGAGTGATGCAACTCTCAAAGGGACACTCATCAAGAATATCCATGCTCAGACCGGGATTCGAACCCGGAAACCCTGGTGTCGTAGCGTCATGTGCTAACCACTCCGCCACGGAGGTAAGCGCCAGTAATCATAGAACTTTTATAAAGACTGTTAAGTGCATGTCATTCTTTTATTGAACAAATGGCATGAAACCGCATAGGCTGTTAAGTACTCTCAATCTCCAAACTTTTTCCTAGGGTAGCATAAGGGTACAAATAAGCGACATTAAATAAAAAGAGGTTTCTAACTAAGAAGCAGCTGATATGCATAATTTTCCCTTGTGGTGGCGTACAGGAAGATGTTTCAACAATGTCATTTCCTCAACGCGCGTTAATTTCGATAATAACTAATTACTACCCCTGCAACAATGGTAATCCTTTCCTTCTTTCTCACGTGAGAAGTTATATTAAGTGGGCAACTTCGCTTTGAAGAACCTCGGCTCCAAACACCACAATCATTTTGATTTCATGATTACCGTGTGACTAGGCTGCAACTGATGGGAAATGGTTATTTTCTTTGCTTCTGTTTAACTGCAATTATAACTACAGCTCCACCAAGATAAGAAAAACTCCGTCGAACTCGGAAACTAAGTGCACAGTCATTTGTTTTCTCCTCTCGCGTCCCTTTCGCTTGAGCCGGATTACCTCATGGTTGCCATATCTATTATTATCAGTACTTTTCTTTTCTGGGAAGAAAGGTTCCGTCATTCTTTAAGTTGGTTTGTTATTGTGTTCCTCACAAGAACTACTCAAATATTGTTGTGTGTTCATAAACAGTGGCAGCAATTAGGGGGGCGAGGGGGGACAGTTGCCCCCCACGTTTGTCCCTGCACTATGCCAAACCTTATCTACAAAGAGAAATATACTGTCTTCCCCCCAGTTTTGGCACCTTCCCCCCGGTTTTGGAATCCAATCGCCGCCACTGATCCCGCGTCTATGTACACAAACACACACACACACTTCTGTCGCTCAAACAAAATGATTAGTACTTCGGTATGGTCCCAACACCTCTCACTCGTTTATTTCGTGATTTTTAACATTCGTACTTACCTATTCTGCATTGCGAAAGATTCTTCAAGGTAGTATTTTGCTTTTTTAACGAAATTAATTTGAATTTTTGACATGAGGAGTAATTATTGAACATACACATAAGAACAAAACACAGACGCCAGAACCTTGTTAGTCTGCAAAATGCAGTCCAGGGTTTCCCAAGTGGAAGGACCACCACTTACACCCCAAAGCACTGTCTGTAACTAACTCCCTTTCATCCTTGTCAAAATATTCAACACCTTTCTCTGTATACGGTTTTCCCTCTTCACGATGATACAAACAATTGTCATTGTAGCGACGATGAAGATAGTCGCACATATTAGCAACGCAAGGGCAGGAAGCAGCTGATTGCATCGCCCCGATAGCGCCACAGGTTTTTCTCTTCTTTGTAGAGCAGTACAATCAGGAAATCTTCGACAACGTGACAGTAACTAGTGAAGTATGGTTGGGGTCATTCTGTGCAACCACTGTACGCTCTCTTCAACATATTATCGACAACTGAAACAATGTATATTGCAAAAGACCATTCGAGAGACCTACATTTTAAAATCGTAACAAGCAAGATCCGCTTCGTGACGCATTCAACATGTTTTGCCTAATCTGTGATAATAACAGGTTATGGCTACACTGGCGTTTGTTATGTTTGGAAACGATTAAGGTTATACATCTGGGAGATAACTCGCTCAGTTCCGGAAACAAACACGCTATGCAAAAATATTAAGTATACCTACCATTGCTACAGGTTGTCTTGTTTTGTTTCAGGTTGTTTCATTAACTTTTAACGTTTATAACAAGGGCGATGTACTATTTAAATTTTGCGTGACGTCATGTGCCAGCAAATGAAAGACAGGTGTAACGGGGAATTTGGACTCCGTAGAAAAATGACTGTACAGTCAATTTTCTACAGAGAAAAATGACTGCCCTTTTCAGTTCCCGTCAATTAAGCAGGGGGTAAAATATCCCCGTAGAAAAATGACTGCCTGTCAATTCCCACTTAAAAGAGGGGGTACAAATTCCCCGTAGAAAAGTGACTGCCCAATTAAATCCTGCTTATATTAGGAGGAGGTACAATTTCCCCGTAGGAAAGTGACTGCCCCTTTAAATCCTGCTTATATTAGGAGGGGGTACAATTTCCCCGTAGAAAAGTGACTGCCCGTGGCTCAGTCGGTAACGCGTCTGACTACCATGCTCAAGGTCCCGGGTTCGATCCCCGGCCGGTTCAAATCCGGGAACTTTTCTAACGATGGAAGCGGCCCCGGCGCCCACCCAGCGTCGAATAACATGGGTACCTGGGGGGAAACCCTGGGGGGTAAAGGCGGTCAGGGGCGTGATGCTGATCACATCACCTCCACTCACGACCGGATCAAGAAAGTGTGGGGCGTTACCCCCACACCCCCTATACGCCTTCATGGCGTGGTGCTAAGCACAGGGGAGCACTTTACCTTTTTTTTTTTACCCCTTATATCCTGCTTATATTAGGAGGGGGTACAAATTCCCCGCAGAAAAGTGACTGCCCTATTAAATCCTGCTAATATGAGAAGGGGGTACAATTTCCCCGTAGAAAAGTGACTGCCCTATTAAATCCTTCTAATATGAGAAGGGGGTACAATTTCCCCGTAGAAAAGTGACAGCCCCCTTTATTCCTGCTTATATTAGGAGGGAGTATAATTTCCCCGTAGAAAAGTGACTGCCCCTTTAAATCCTGCTTATATTAGGAAGGGGTATAATTTCCCCGTAGAAAAGTGACTGCCTTATTAAATCCTGCTAATATGAGAAGGGGGTACAATTTCCCCGTAGAAAAGTGACTGCCCTATTAAATCCTTCTAATATGAGAAGGGGGTACAATTTTCCCGTAGAAAAGTGACTGCCCCCTTATATCCTGCTTATATTAGGAGGGGGTACAAATTCCCCGTAGAAAAGTGACTGCCACCTTAAATCCTGCTTATATTAGGAGGGGGTATAATTTCCCCGTAGAAAAGTGACTGCCCGTTAAAATCCTGCTTATATTAAAAGGGGGTATAATGTCCCCGTAGAAAAGTGACTGCCCTATTAAATCCTGCTAATATGAGAGAGGGGTACAATTTCCCCGTAGAAAAGTGACTGCCCCCTTATATCCAGCTTATATTAGGAGGGGGTACAAATTCCCCGTAGAAAAGTGACTGCCCCTTTAAATCTTGCTTATATTAGGAGGGGGTATAATTTCCCCGTAGAAAAGTGACTGCCCGTGAAAATCCTGCTAATATGAGAAGGGGGTACAATTTCCCCGTAGAAAAGTGACTGCCCTATTAAATCCTGCTAATATGAGAAGGGGGTACAATTTCCTCGTAGAAAAGTGACAGCCCCCTTTATTCCTGTTTATATTAGGAGGGGGTATAATTTCCCCGTAGAAAAGTGACTGCCCCTTTAAATCTTGCTTATATTAGGAGGGGGTATAATTTCCCCGTAGAAAAGTGACTGCCCGTGAAAATCCTGCTAATATGAGAAGGGGGTACAATTTCCCCGTAGAAAAGTGACTGCCCTATTAAATCCTGCTAATATGAGAAGGGGGTACAATTTCCCCGTAGAAAAGTGACAGCCCCCTTTATTCCTGTTTATATTAGGAGGGGGTATAATTTCCCCGTAGAAAATTGACTGCCCCTTTAAATCCTGCTTATATTAGGAAGGGGTACAAATTCCCCGTAGAAAAGTGACTGCCCTATTAAATCCTGCTAATATGAAAAGGGGGTACAATTTCCCCGTAGAAAAGTGACTGCCCTATTAAATCCTGCTTATATTAGGAGGGGGTACAATTTCCCGTAGAAAAGTGACTGCCCCCTTATATCCTGCTTATATTAGGAGGGGGTACAAATTCCCCGTAGAAAAGTGACTGCCCTTAAATCCTGCTTATATTAGGAGGGGGTATAATTTCCCCGTAGAAAAGTGACTGCCCCTTTAAATCCAGCTTATATTAGGAGGGGGTATAATTTCCCCGTAGAAACATGACTGCCCTATTAAATCCTGCTAATATGAGAAGGGGGTACAATTTCCCCGTAGAAAAGTGACAGCCCCCTTTATTCCTGTTTATATTAGGAGGGGGTATAATTTCCCCGTAGAAAAGTGACTACCCCTTTAAATCCTGCTTATATTAGGAGGGGGTATAATTTCCCCGTAGAAAAATGACTGCCCTATTAAATCCTGCTAATATGAGAAGGGGGTACAATTTCCCCGTAGAAAAGTGACAGCCCCCTTTATTCCTGTTTATATTAGGAGGGGGTATAATTTCCCCGTAGAAAAGTGACTGCCCTATTAAATCCTGCTAATATGAGAGGGGGTACAATTTCCCCGTAGAAAAGTGACAGCCCCTTTATTCCTGTTTATATTAGGAGGGGGTATAATTTCCCTGTAGAAAATTGACTGCCCCTTTAAATCCTGCTTATATTAGGAGGGGGTATAATTTCCCTGTAGAAAAGTGACTGCCCTATTAAATCCTGCTAATATGAGAAGGGGGTACAAATTCCCCGTAGAAAAGTGACTGCCCCCTTTATTCCTGTTTATATTAGGAGGGGGTACAATTTCCCCGTAGAAAAGTGACTGCCCCTTTAAATCCTGCTTATATTAGGAGGGGGTATAATTTCCCAGTAGAAAAGTGACTGCCCCCTTAAATCCTGCTTATATTAGGAGAGGGTATAATTTCCCCGTAGAAAATTGACTGCCCCCTTATATCCTGCTTATATTAGGAGAGGGTATAATTTCCCCGTAGAAAATTGACTGCCCCCTTATATCCTGCTTATATTAGGAGGGGGTACAATTTCCCCGTAGAAAAGTGACTGCCCTATTAAATCCTGCTAATATGAGAAGGGGGTACAATTTCCCCGTAGAAAAGTGACAGCCCTATTAAATCCTGCTAATATGAGAAGGGGGTACAATTTCCCAGTAGAAAAGTGACTGCCCCCTTAAATCCTGCTTATATTAGGAGGGGGTATAATTTCCCCGTAGAAAAGTGACTGCCCCATTAAATTCTGCTAATGTTAGAAGGGGGTACAATTTCCCCCTAGAAAAGTTACTGTTCTAATAATTAGTTCTTACATGAGAAATTGCATACAAAATGCTACGTAGAAAAGTTGCTGCTTACTTAATTTACTTCACAAAACAATAGGGAAATTAGATGTACTATATTGTCGTATAAAGCCTTTATAACTCTGGTATCTGGCTCATCATTGACTTAATTATTACGTACAACTTTCTCATTTGAATGTTCATCAAAACATTTGAATGAGTCTACCATTTGAGTAGGGTGATAAAGGTGTCCTGGGTTCAATAACCGGTGGAGGCTCATAGTAATTCGGATCCAACTTTAAACTGTGGGTCCATTCTTGATTAGACTTAGTGTGCATAAATTAAAACGCTAACTCAATCAATCCATCAATCAAGACATTTGAATTGCATTTTCTTGAAACATTTTGGACAACAAATTTGTAGACAATGTGTGTGTGTACTGTCACAAATAAATAGGTTTCTCATCATAAAAATACTTCTTATATAATCTATGCATAACTAACAAAAAGTAAAACACTTTGTCCCTTGTGGTAATTATATTTATTTGAAAAGCACGACGAGAGCCCGTAGAAGCGATATTTTAACATGGAAATATTTTATAACTTGTAAAATATAATTGAAAGTGGTTGCTTCCACATATCCGTAGTAACTCTCGAATTTAAAAATTACATTGATGCATTTTATGATAGAATCTTTGATCAATTTTTAAAATAATCGAATACACACGTTATTCGTGTTATGAGGTTGATAAATCATAATTTTGTTACACAGAAACATATATTACATATAAACATACTTACACACACCAACATATTTATGTACACACTAATCATATTTTATAGGAACAAATAACAAGATACATCTACACACAGACTATAGTTTTAATTGTAACATTTTGATCAGAATCAATACGATTCAGAAACACCAGGAGTACACAAGTCAAATAAAACAATTGTTTTAACTTCAAAAAAATTGAACAAAAAAATAATATACAATGCATATAGTATGAGAATTATGATTTATCACTTTTCACTAAATATGTATTTCAATAATGCTGAAGTGCATTTTAATATAATATGTGATGTATTTCAATTTATACAAAAACTTTATCAAATACAGACATTTATAATTTCGTTGTGGTTTGCAACTAACCTATTACATATTATTCACAATGTTTAACACATGAAGGAGTCAGTGGATGATATTCTTAAGCCACATGTTTGATTTTTATGTTGTTAGTATTGTTGAACATACCATCATGCACAATAAGCAACCCACTGTCCAAAAAGTGCGAGACATTGTCATTTTTCTTTTCGAATGGCAGTATAATATGTACATCAATGAAGTTTTTGGCTCTCCAACTATATCTGTGTAGTGATATAGTCATAAGCCACACTTTCCCGCTACGTAGGCTATACATGCACCGTAAACATGGATTTTGGAGACAATAATGAAGGAAGTGACGAGTCACATCTTTTTGATAGTAATAGTGGAAATTTCTGGCACCCGTCAGCTAGCAGTTCAGTGTGGAACTCATCCTTCTGTACGTGTAATTATGAAATAGAGTTGTGGTTATGTTCGCTGTGGCTTGTGACTATCCGTTGAAAGTTTATATGCTGCATAAAACATTGATTACTACAATCCTCTGATCACATTAACTAAATATAAAGTATATTTTCTTTCAAGCTAGTAAATATCTATGTCAAACGTGATTAATTAAGGCAGACGTCCCATTAACTTGAGCCGACCAGCTGAAGCATTGCCACAAAAATCCACACTTTCAAGGAAAAGGCAGCTGAATCGCCCACGATAGAACAGAGAGAAAGCAAAATGGAGACGTAATAGCGGATGCCAATAAGTACCCGATAAAACAAAGAGTACGGGACATGCTGTTAGTTTAAGACATTCCTTCGCTTGTTCCAAGAAATGTACGACAAAATGCTGAGAGAGTATGTAATATCTGCATTCATCTTGAGACCTGGGTGATTTTAATGCTAAATCAGCATCGTAATTTATGGACACGGGATTGAGGTGAATGTAAACCTTAATATGTTATTAATGATGCATAAAATCAGTAAACCTGAATGCCCATGTCTTCCTGTAGTTTCTAACCTAATAACTTGGAGAAAACCTCGAATTTGGCTTATGACTATATTCTACAGAAAAGCTGTGCGATATGATAGGGAGGTACAGTAAGGGCTACATTAATTTTCTCGAAAGATGAGCACGTTGGTACCATGCATTCTTTACAAGTTGTTTATGTATCATGTGTAGAATGATGCACGATATATACAAGTAACTTACAAACATTACACATGGAACTAGCTTGTTGCAAACTTCTTTCAAGGCAGTTCTACGACAGTCAATCCACAGTCATGTATGCCGTAGTTGTATGTCCAAAGTGTTCTTTCGTAAAATGCAGAATGAGCACTTGATTTTGGATTTGGAAATGCGTTCTGCATATCTATTGTTATGGTGTGGATTTTCCTTTGGCAAAGTGGTTAAATCCATGATTCACTTTAGCCCAAAGTCAGCCTTTTCAATGTAATTCCTTGCTCTTTTTTCAGGTATTTCCTCTGGGGACAGTTCTGAATTACACGTGTATTTTGAGATGGCATTAATAAATCATGTACAGCTTTTTCGGGGAATTTATGTCCATGATTAACAAGTATATCCCTCTCTTCCTGTTTTGGTATTGTTAAAGTTTCCTTCATTGGGTGTTGAAAATTTATCTCTTGCGCATAGTTCTGCAAATCATGGACAGTCAAAATAACCTCTTTACGGATTGAAAAGTTTAAGGTCATGAACTTGTAGATAATACGAAAAGTATACTGATCTTGTTGATTGTTTGTTCTCCATCTTTCTGTGACACTTGCTTTTCTTTGGCATCATTTCCAGGCAACCATAAGCTTAGCATTCTGTTCATTAAAATCACCCAGGTCTCAAGATGAATGCAGATATTACATACTCTCTCAGCATTTTGTCGTACATTTCTTGGAACAAGCGAAGGAATGTCTTAAACTAACAGCATGTCCCGTACTCTTTGTTTTATCGGGTACTTATTGGCATCCGCTATTACGTCTCCATTTTGCTTTCTCTCTGTTCTATCGTGGGCGATTCAGCTGCCTTTTCCTTGAAAGTGTGGATTTTTGTGGCAATGCTTCAGCTGGTCGGCTCAAGTTAATGGGACGTCTGCCTTAATTAATCACGTTTGACATAGATATTTACTAGCTTGAAAGAAAATATACTTTATATTTAGTTAATGTGATCAGAGGATTGTAGTAATCAATGTTTTATGCAGCATATAAACTTTCAACGGATAGTCACAAGCCACAGCGAACATAACCACAACTCTATTTCATAATTACACGTACAGAAGGATGAGTTCCACACTGAACTGCTAGCTGACGGGTGCCAGAAATTTCCACTATTACTATCAAAAAGATGTGACTCGTCACTTCCTTCATTATTGTCTCCAAAATCCATGTTTACGGTGCATGTATAGCCTACGTAGCGGGAAAGTGTGGCTTATGACTATATCACTACACAGATATAGTTGGAGAGCCAAAAACTTCATTGATGTACATATTATACTGCCATTCGAAAAGAAAAATGACAATGTCTCGCACTTTTTGGACAGTGGGTTGCTTATTGTGCATGATGGTATGTTCAACAACAACAACATAAAAATCAAACATGTGGCTTAAGAATATCATCCACTGACTCCTTCATGTGTTAAACATGGTGAATATGGTGTGTGTAAGTATGTTTATATGTAATATATGTTTCTGTGTAACAAAATTATGATTTATCAACCTCATAACACGAATAACGTGTGTATTCGATTATTTTAAAAATTGATCAAAGATTCTATCATAAAATGCATCAATGTAATTTTTAAATTCGAGAGTTACTACGGATATGTGGAAGCAACCACTTTCAATTATATTTTACAAGTTATAAAATATTTCCATGTTAAAATATCGCTTCTACGGGCTCTCGTCGTGCTTTTCAAATAAATATAATTACCACAAGGGACAAAGTGTTTTAGTTTTTGTTAGTTATGCATAGATTATATAAGAAGTACTTTTATGATGAGAAACCTATTTATTTGTGACAGTACACACACACATTGTGTACAAATTTGTTGTCCAAAATGTTTCAAGAAAATGCAATTCAAATGTCTTGAATGATGGATTGATTGAGTTAGCGTTTTAATTTATGCACACTAAGTCTAATCAAGAATGGACCCACAGTTTAAAGTTGGATCCGAATTACTATGTGCCTCCACCGGGTATTGAACCCAGGACACCTTTATCACCCTACTCAAATGTTAGACTCATTCAAATGTTTTGATGAACATTCAAATGAGAAAGTTGTAAGTAATAATTAAGTCAATGATGAGCCAGATACCAGAGTTATAAAGGCTTTATACGACAATATAGTACATCTAATTTCCCTACTGTTTTGTGAAGTAAATTAAGTAAGCAGCAACTTTTCTCCGCAGCATTTTGTATGCAATTTCTCATGTAAGAACTAATTATTAGAACAGTAACTTTTCTAGGGGGAAATTTGTACCCCCTCCATATATATTAAAGATAAAAGGGGCAGTCAATTTTCTACGGGGAAATTGTACCCCCTTCTAATATAAGCAGGATTTAATGGGGCAGTCACTTTTCTACGGGGAAATTGTACCCCCTTCTCATATTAGCAGGATTTAATAGGGCAGTCACTTTTCTACGGGGAAATTATACCCCCTCCTAATATAAGCAGGATTTAATGGGGCAGTCACTTTTCTACGGGGAAATTGTACCCCCTTTTCATATTAGCAGGATTTAATAGGGCAGTCACTTTTCTACGGGGAAATTGTACCCCCTTCTCATATTAGCAGGATTTAATAGGGCAGTCACTTTTCTACGGGGAAATTATACCCCCTCCTAATATAAGCAGGATTTAATGGGGCAGTCACTTTTCTACGGGGAAATTGTACCTCCTTTTCATATTAGCAGGATTTAATAGGGCAGTCACTTTTCTACGGGGAAATTGTACCCCCTTCTCATATTAGCAGGATTTAATAGGGCAGTCACTTTTCTACGGGGAAATTATACCCCCTCCTAATATAAGCAGGATTTAAGGGGGCAGTCACTTTTCTACGGGGAATTTGTACCCCCTCCTAATATAAGCAGGATATAAGGGGGCAGTCACTTTTCTACGGGGAAATTGTACCCCCTTCTCATATTAGCAGGATTTAATAGGACAGTCACTTTTCTACGGGGAAATTGTACCCCCTTCTCATATTAGCAGGATTTAATAGGACAGTCACTTTTCTACGGGGAAATTATACCCCCTTCTAATATAAGCAGGATTTAAAGGGGCAGTCACTTTTCTACGGGGAAATTATACCCCCTCCTAATATAAGCAGGAATAAAGGGGGCAGTCACTTTTCTACGGGGAATTTGTACCCCCTCCTAATATAAGCAGGATATAAGGGGGCTGTCACTTTTCTACGGGGAAATTGTACCCCCTTCTAATATTAGCAGGATTTAATAGGGCAGTCACTTTTCTACGGGGAAATTTTACCCCCTCCTAATGTAAGCAGGATTTAAGGGGGCAGTCACTTTTCTACGGGGAATTTGTACCCCCTCCTAATATAAGCAGGATATGAGGGGCAGTCACTTTTCTACGGGGAAATTGTACCCCCTTCTCATATTAGCAGGATTTAATAGGGCAGTCACTTTTCTACGGGGAAATTGTACCCCCTTTTCATATTAGCAGGATTTAATAGGGCAGTCACTTTTCTACGGGGAAATTATACCCCCTCCTAGTATAAGCAGGATTTAAAGGGGCAGTCACTTTTCTACGGGAAAATTATACCCCCTCCAAATATAAGCAGGATTTAATGGGCAGTCACTTTTCTACGGGGAATTTGTACCCCCTCCTAATATAAGCAGGATATAAGGGGGCAGTCACTTTTCTACGGGGAAATTGTACCCCCTTCTAATGTAAGCAGGATTTAATAGGGCAGTCACTTTTCTACGGGGAAATTGTACCCCCTTCTCATATTAGCAGGATTTAATAGGGCAGTCACTTTTCTACGGGGAAATTATACCCCCTCCTAATATAAGCAGGATTTAAAGGGGCAGTCACTTTTCTACTGGGAAATTATACCCCCTCCTAATATAAGCAGGATTTAAGGGGGCAGTCACTTTTCTACGGGGAATTTGTACCCCCTCCTAATATAAGCAGGATATAAGGGGGCAGTCACTTTTCTACGGGAAAATTGTACCCCCTTCTCATATTAGCAGGATTTAATAGGGCAGTCACTTTTCTACGGGGAAATTGTACCCCCTTCTCATATTAGCAGGATTTAAAAGGGCAGTCACTTTTCTACGGGGAAATTATACCCCCTCCTAATATAAGCAGGATTTAAAGGGGCAGTCACTTTTCTACGGGGAAATTGTACCCCCTCCTAATATAAGCAGGATATAAGGGGGCAGTCACTTTTCTACGGGGAAATTGTACCCCCTTCTAATATTAGCAGGATTTAATAGGGCAGTCACTTTTCTACGGGGAAATTATACCCCCTCCTAATATAAGCAGTATTTAATAGGGCAGTCACTTTTCTACGGGGAAATTATACCCCCTCCTAATATAAGCAGGATTTAAGGGGGCAGTCACTTTTCTACGGGGAATTTGTACCCCCTCCTAATATAAGCAGGATATAAGGGGGCAGTCACTTTTCTACGGGGAAATTGTACCCCCTTCTCATATTAGCAGGATTTAATAGGGCAGTCAGTTTTCTACGAGGAAATTGTACTCCCTTCTCATATTAGCAGGATTTAATAGGGCAGTCACTTTTCTACGGGGAAATTATACCCCCTCCTAATATAAGCAGGATTTAAAGGGGCAGTAACTTTTCTACGGGGAAATTGTACCCCCTCCTAATATAAGCAGGATATAAGAGGGCAGTCACTTTTCTAAGGGGAAATTGTACCCCCTTCTCATATTAGCAGGATTTAATAGGGCAGTCACTTTTCTACGGGGAAATTATACCCCCTCCTAATATAAGCAGTATTTAATAGGGCAGTCACTTTTCTACGGGGAAATTATACCCCCTCCTAATATAAGCAGGATTTAAGGGGGCAGTCACTTTTCTACGGGGAATTTGTACCCCCTCCTAATATAAGCAGGATATAAGGGGGCAGTCACTTTTCTACGGGGAAATTGTACCCCCTTCTCATATTAGCAGGATTTAATAGGGCAGTCAGTTTTCTACGAGGAAATTGTACTCCCTTCTCATATTAGCAGGATTTAATAGGGCAGTCACTTTTCTACGGGGAAATTATACCCCCTCCTAATGTAAGCAGGATTTAAGGGGGCAGTCACTTTTCTACGGGGAAATTTTACCCCCTCCTAATATAAGCAGGATTTAAGGGGGCAGTCACTTTTCTACAGGGATTTTGTACCCCCTCCTAATATAAGCAGGATATAAGGGGGCAGTCACTTTTCTACGGGGAAATTGTACCCCCTTCTAATATTAGCAGGATTTAATAGGGCAGTCACTTTTCTACGGGGAAATTATACCCCCTCCTAATGTAAGCAGGATTTAAGGGGGCAGTCACTTTTCTACGGGGAAATTGTACCCCCTTCTAATATTAGCAGGATTTAATAGGGCAGTCACTTTTCTACGGGGAATTTGTACCCCCTCCTAATATAAGCAGGATATAAGGGGGCAGTCACTTTTCTACGGGGAAATTGTACCCCCTTCTAATATTAGCAGGATTTAATAGGGCAGTCACTTTTCTACGGGGAAATTATACCCCCTCCTAATGTAAGCAGGATTTAAGAGGGCAGTCACTTTTCTACGGGGAAATTTTACCCCCTCCTAATATAAGCAGGATTTAAGGGGGCAGTCACTTTTCTACAGGGATTTTGTACCCCCTCCTAATATAAGCAGGATATAAGGGGGCAGTCACTTTTCTACGGGGAAATTGTACCCCCTTCTAATATTAGCAGGATTTAATAGGGCAGTCACTTTTCTACGGGGAATTTGTACCCCCTCCTAATATAAGCAGGATATAAGGGGGCAGTCACTTTTCTACGGGGAAATTGTACCCCCTTCTAATATAAGCAGGATTTAATAGGGCAGTCACTTTTCTACGGGGAAATTGTACCCCCTCCTAATATAAGCAGGATATAAGGGGCAGTCACTTTTCTACGGGGAAATTGTACCCCCTCCTAATATAAGCAGTATTTAAGGGGGCAGTCACTTTTCTACGGGGAATTTGTACCCCCTCCTAATATAAGCAGGATATAAGGGGGCAGTCACTTTTCTACTTGGAAATTGTACCCCCTCCTAATATAAGCAGGATTTAAAGGGGCAGTCACTTTTCTACTGGGAAATTATACCCCCATCTAATATAAGCAGGATTTAATAGGGTAGTCACTTTTCTACGGGGAATTTGTACCCCCTCTTTTAAGTGGGAATTGACAGGCAGTCATTTTTCTATGGGGATATTTTACCCCCTGCTTAATTGACGGGAACTGAAAAGGGCAGTCATTTTTCTCTGTAGAAAATTGACTGTACAGTCATTTTTCTACGGATTCCAAATTCCCCGTCACGAAAACGGGGAATTTGGACTGCGTAGAAAATTGACTGTACAGTCACTTTTCTACGGAGTCCAAATTCCCCGTTACACCGGCTTTAGACGAAGGCGTTTTCCTTGTATTTTTGTTAACATTTCTGCTACGATTGAATTCTATCGTCGAGACATGTTATAGCATTAAGATGCCATTGGATATTCCATGGCATTTTTCACAGATAGAATCTGTCCTAATTTTCTTAGCATCTCGCGTGGCATAACCAATCAGAAGCAAGCTGTAGGTCAGTTGTAATGACGGCCGATTGCAATGTAGACAATGTATCACTTCACATTTTTAAAATCCGATAACTATTCAACCGAGAAGAAGAACGTTTCCTACAAAATGGCTTTAGTTATAAATCAATGGCACTGCTTAAATAATACTTTATAGCGCATACAGTACACGTATCGAAGAATTAATTAGTTGTCTCAATTGTAAACAGAGGGCAGGCTCTTGCTCATGGACAGAAATTTCTCACTGCGTCAGCGAGATTTATTTTTTTAATTTTTTTTTTATTTATTTATTTGAGAAATCCTGAATACAGAGAAAATCCATTTTATATCAGGATATCAACAGCGAGAAAAATAGAAATTAACAAATGAGAAGCACGCACACATATGTAACAAGAATAATACAAAAAATAATAAAAATTAAACAATAATAATAAAACAATAACAAGGGTATAACAAATATTAATTTCTCTTCAGCTGCTTGATGCACGCATTTCTGAAAGCCTGCTTAGATAGATGGAAGCCTGGAGGATCAACTAGTGTATTGTACCTTGTTTGTAGCCTATAGAGAAATGATCTTTGTTCTAGGGATAGCCTTGAGGCTTTTGTGTAAAAGAAGTTGTTGCATTTGCTGTTCGTACGTGGGATCCGGATGTGAAGATGTGGCAAGAGTTCGTTAGTGAAAAGTTGTCCATTCATGATTTTGAAAAGAAATGTTAGATCTGAAACTTGACGGCGAAGGGACGGATCGTGAATTTGAAGAGTGGATAGAATTTCATGTTTGGAAAAGTTTGCAAGGGCTGGGCATCTATGTTTGACTATTCTGATAAAGAAATTTACCACTTTGTTTGTTCTCTTTATATTGCTATCACAGGCCATTGACCAAATACAGGAACCATATTCAAGAATAGGTACGACGCACGATGTAAAGTAGGTTTTGAGGGCAGAAACATGTGTGATATCTGTAAATCTGTAAATTAGCCCAAGGGTTTTCATGGCTCTCGAAGTTATGTAATCTATGTGGTGGATGAAAGTGGGTTTGCTGTCGAAAATGACTCCAAGATCTTTGTGCTGTTGTACGAACGGGATGATTTTGTTGCATAATCTATAGGATGGTGCTGTAAAATTGGATTTGAGGGTAAACCTCATAAAAACGGATTTTTCGGGATTTATTTTCAGATTCCAGTCTTGGCACCAGCGTTCAATGTGTGTGAGATTGTCTTGCAAGGAACAAGTGTCTTCAACTGAAGCGATAATAACTTACAGTCATCAGCATACAATAAAATTGAGCATTCTGGAGAATGCTTATGCTACAAAGTCAGTTCGTTAACACGATATCTTATTAATCAAGTAACAATTTCCTCTTTTAAATTACATGTCATCCTCTTTCAATTTATTACTTATTACACGAAAAACCATGTATGACTTTCGTGCTATAGGCTATATTATATTTTCTGCACGCTTCGCCTAAAACTGCATAATTTCTTCTTCAAAGTGAGACACATATTTCTAGGGAAACAACATGAAATGCACATATTTTAGATATAAGTTCCCAATTCTTTGTGTAAACGCTTAGTTTGGAGATAATGTATAATATAGACGAAATTAAGTGGTAAATTAATACGTAAAATACTATTTTATGCTTGCTCCACAACACACCGGCCACTACTTTCACAGCACCTACAATGGCACTGTACGACTCACCTGCAATATGTGCCTCCACAGGGTATCGAACCCAAAACTCTTGCCCCAAACATGTAGGTGAAATTGGTGGGGTAACATCCCGCATTCTAAATATGCACGTCTGGCTACACGTGAAGCGGAAAGATAATTTCAACAAATTGTTCAGTCGGCGTGCATTTTGAATGAATAATTTGGAAATGTTCTTTGTTGTTTGTTGTAATAATTAGAGCCCGGAAGTTCAGGCATTTATTTTCGTTAAAATAGGCAGGCAAAAAGGCATTTATAATGTGGAAAATAGGTACAAATAATGGAAAAAAAGGCAAAATAAACCGAAAAAAGGCACATTTGGAAGTCACTTACTTTTATCTATAATTTCTGGCAACATGTTAAAATCTACATTGGGAAGAGCATTTCAATTTTCTCCGTCTTGATTGCACATAACTACAAGGTGTTTTTTTAAAGTTCTGAACATTCATTGATAGTAGTCTGTCAGAGAGATTGTTTTTCATAATAGAAAATGATCTTTCTACTTCGACAGAAGTTATTGCAGCATACATAAAACAAGCTAATGTAGCTGGACTCATTTCGATAACAGCATTTTCACCTTTTAGAATATCACAAATTGTTTTCAATTGTTTCAGGTCCTCATTTGCACTCACTACCCGTTTGCACTTTTCCGCAACAGCTGACCCCTTTTCTCCTGGCACTTCCATCATCTGCTGCATAGATTCCTCGTAGATTTTCATGGATGCTATAATTGTAATTGTCTCTGACAATGCACCATAATGTGCAAAAATAAACTTGAATAGCACAGGAGTTTTTTCACTTCACGAATTCAAGCCGCTTCATTTTCTGGAAGAGCATCTATCACCTCACTGATTTTTTCAAGGTTGTTAGCATAATATATAGCTTCTGATATAAAGGTTCCCCATCTGGTCAAGACTGGTTGCGGAGGTAAACTAAGCTCAGATGCAACTTCCTTAAATTTTCAGGTTCGAGAGGAGATTTCAGAAATATCTTCTTTGTGTTCGAAATCAACATGTCCACTTCAGCAGTCAATCATGCACAAGGAAATGTTAACCGAAAGGCAATATCCTAACTGAGCATGAAATACATTTTTCTCACACTTTTCTCCTTCAGCAATGTTGAAACATGCATGAGTTCACTATTACTTAAATAAAGAGAAAATTATTCACATAATAAACGGAAGAAAAATAAATGCCAACAACGTTTTTTGGGAGAAAAATAATTTATATACACATTTTTTTTTTAAAAAAAACGTCAAATTTAATTGAAAAAGGCAAAAAAAGGCATTATAATTAAAAATAGGCAGTGGGGTCCCAAATAGGCAAAATAGGCAAAATGAAAAGGCTTCCAAAACATTCGAAACAACATAAGAAACGTATATCCGGAAAATTTTTATCAATATATGCAGTAGATAAAAAGAGGCATTTTGCCAAACTTCCGGGCTCTAGTAATAATGAAAATAATGCAACAAGCGACTAACGTTCTGCTCTCACTGATAAATATCTATTAATTGCGTGACAGAATTTTGAATTTTGAATGAAAATATTGGACTTTTAGCCTAATATTTCCACTGTTTAGAACATAATAAACAAATATTTTTTCATTTTTTAGCACCTAAAACTACATCCAATGCAAAACACCAATCAACGGACAGTCTTCGAGTATAAAATAATAAGAATAATATATATCTCACGTAATCCCACCGCCTACTCTAGGAAACCATTTCAGTATAATTATGTTTATTTGATGCTGTTTGTAAGTAATTTTAACCTATAAATGGCATTTAAAAGTGTTTTATTTTTGTAGGTCCAATAATGCGAGAGTGCATTTTATCAAATGTGTGACGTAGAATAAGTGACACCTATCGTCCAAGGATGACAATGTCTATTACAGAGAGCAGACAGCACTTAGCTCAAGTCAATGGAGAAGGGAGTATATCTGGACATAAAGTCAAGTAAGTGTATATGATTAAATAATATTTCATTTTCATCTATGCGCAAAGGGCTGAATCCAGTATAGTTGAGCTAGGGTGGGAACTCCCCCGTTCCCCCAAGGACCATCAGCCCGCTTTCTTTTAATATTTTGACAATCATTATACAGGGTGAGTCAAAAGTCTTTGGACACCCTTTAATTTTGAAATCTGACAGGAAAATGTGAAATCTGGTAAAGGGAGATGATAGTAGTGGGAGGGCCGCAACTTGTAGGGTACGTGGTGACCATGGCCACCATCTTGAAATCCGCCATCTTGAACGCAGGTTCGAAATTTCAAATAGGAAGGGGGCATCAAATTACACTAGCGTGAGCTCAGGAATTCAAAAGTGTAATTGTTTCTTTGATATCTTGTGTCGTTTGAAAGTTATGAACACTCAAAGTTTGAAAATCACTTACCAACGGCACGTTACAGCACATGTTCTATGCAGTGCCGGATCTATAAATCTGCCCCCCCCCGCAAAATACTAGCAAAGGCCCCCATCTGCCTACCTACCTTCACACACACACATATATGTAATGTGTGTGTGTGTGTAATTCTTGATCTCATGTTGTCGAAGTCACATACAAGGGCCTACAGGGTGATTCAAAAGTCCCTCAACACCCCCTATGAAAAGTAATGGAGTTAGGCTGGTCATGATAGAAACAGGTTAGACTATTTTGCAATGGGACTGGCTCATTGAAGAGCATGAAGACTACAGTATTCCCATGATTTTCCCCCTATTCTCGGACATATTCATTCATAATGTACACCATGCTTTTTCCTTAATTCATTGTCGGATTGAAAAAGGAAATACTGAAATAGTAAACGCACAAGCACTCAAACTGAGTGATAGTCCCACATTATTGAATTGATTGATCAATTGAATTGTCGTTTTAAGTCCACTTTATGTACAGAAAGGCTAATCGGCACTGGACTTACAGTTTAAAGTATGATCCGAACCACTGTGCCATGTGCCTCCACCGGGTATCCAACCCGCAACCCCTTGATTACAAGGCGACGACGTTACCACTACTCCATCAGAGAGTCCTCCATATTATTGATTTTGCGCATTTCAGAGCAGAATCCTGCGTAATTTCCGACCTGTTGTATGCGAAGTTTCTGTGTAACATGTTGAAAGTTTTTCATTGGGCTCCTTATAGGTGGGGGCCAAACGAGAACTGGAGGGGCCCTGGCACCCTGCCCCCCCCATCCCCAAGGTTTCGGCGCCCGTGGTGATGTTATATATATATATATATATATATATATATATATATATATATATATATATATATATGACAATGTTACAATCATGTAGTCATAACTTTTCCTGATTAAAGATAGGTTGAAGAAACCTTCACCGCTGCATTTCTCGTGACATTCTAGCCTGATTTGATTTTAGTCTGACTACTACGCGGGAGACCCATTTGTATTCGCTTTCAAACTCCTGTGAATTTTTGAATACACAATTTGCCACTCCCCCCCCCCCATGAAGCTTATGTTGTGTGACTCATCACATAAAACTCTAAATATTGGAATTTTGAAAACCGTTCTTACAGCGGGCGCTCTAGAAGCTGGCAAGGGAAGTGGGGAGGGGAAGGGACCAATCCAGCGCGATAAGAAACGCAGTGGCCAGTAGAACGAGGTTCACGTAGTACTTATTCCTGCCACGTCGCATCTCTCGGCGCCACCGCTGTTGTCTGATTGGTCTGCGTGGTGTTCCCCGTTTCGCACTTCCCTTGCCAGCTTGTAGAGCGCCCGCCGTAAGAACTGAAAAGACCTATAGGTATGTTTTTATGCACTGTACGCAGCCAGCATAGAATTGTGGGTTAGCAGTGTTCCGCAACCTTTTTTTTACTCATGGCACACCACAGACGGGCCTAGACTCAACACGGCACACTAAAATGTCTGTCCCCTCAAAATCATATGAATCTTAATATAATTACGAAATATTACGTCGTTATGTAATCGATTATTATTATTATTATCATCATTGTTGTTATTATTATTATTATAAAACATGAATAGACTTATGCATTTATTAAAAATTTATTAACTTTAATTCACAGTAGAAAATACACATTTCTAATACGAATTTTAAAGTAAATAACTCTACTCATACCTTCAATGTGATACTTGAGCTTGCTTAGCTGCACACTGACGGCTGATTCGTGGCGGAATAGTTGACAAAGCAAGCCTCATTTCTTCATCGATGGATTTGAATCTCTCTCTCTTTGATATTTTAATTGCAGTCAACGTCGAGAAGCCCAGTTCACACAAATAAGTAGTTGAAAATGGTAATAACACATTAACTGCCATCTCGGAGATAGCCGGGAATTCACTGCTTATTGACAACCAAAATGTATGCAAAGGCACTTCGAAAAATTTTGATTTCGATGTTCTCTCTGGTTTCAAATCTGCCAGTTCCTCTTGTAAGCGTAAATTCTTCGGAAGATATTTCGAATCCATACTGAATGGATCACGAAGCCAGTCCAAATCTTCAACGGCCTCTCCAAAATATTTTTTGAAAGTCTGCTGCAAGAGTACTAAATGTTATTTAATTAAGTCCATCACCACCTTGTTATCCTCAGCAAGGGGGCATACAGTTTGGAACATCTCACACGATCCATTTTCAATTGTCTGTATCCACAAGTTCAACTTATTAATACGAGGGTCACTATTTATATTTTGAGCCTAACAATGAAAAAACAGGAATTTGGCATTGAAAACTGCTTTATTGTTTTTCGAAGTATTCTCCTTTATGGTCAATACACTTTTGCATTCGTTCGAACCATTTGTCAAAGCAGTTTTTCCAATCACCTTGAGACACCTCCATAATATGGTTTTTGAACGCATCAACGGCGTCTTCCGCCGACGAAAACAGTTGTCCACGCAATTTATTCTTGACATTCGGGAACAAGAAGAAGTCATTGGGTGCCAAATCAGGACTGTAGGGCGGATGACCCATCAATTCGATTTTTTGACTGTTCATAAAGTCGGTTGTTAGACGAGATGTGTGACAGCTGGCATTGTCTTGATGAAGAATGATCCGACGGCGTTTGTTTGTTTTCCGTATTTGACCGAAGACCTCTGGCAAACAAATTGTTGTGTACCATTCAGAGTTGACCGTTCTACGTTCCTCTAAAGGCACAGTTGCCATATGACCAGTTTTCCGAAAAAAACAGGCGACCATTTGTTTCGATGTGCTTCGAGCGCGAACAACTTTTGTTGCATTGGGTTCATCTTGAAACACCCATACAGTCGACTGCTGTTTACGTTCCGGCTCATATGCATATATCCATGATTCGTCACCTGTTACAATCTTATATACGTCTTTTGAAGCACCACGATTGTGTTTATTGAGCATTCGTTTGCAACAATTGACGCGAGCGTAGCGTCTTTTTGAGTTGTTGTCAAATTGTGTGGGATCCAACGAGAACATACCTTTCTCGCAGCTAAATGATCATGTAATATTTTATATATGCTGGTGGAACTAATGCCTATGGTTGCCTCAATCTCTCAGTATGTCACATAACGATCTTGCAGTATTAGGTTTTGCACAGCATCAATGTTTTCTTGAACAACAACTGATTTTGGACTACCTTCGCGAATCTCGTCGGTGAGCGAATGGCGGCCACGATTAAATTCGTTATACCAGCGTTTCACAGTGGCAAAGGATGGGGCTTCATCGCCAAATGTGGAAGTAAGTTGATCGATGCACTCTTGTCTTGATAATATACGTCGAAAATCGTAAAAAATCATCGTACGAAAATGTTCACGAGTTAATTCCATTTTATTGTTGTCGCGCAATCTCCAAGGCAACATAAACAACACAAATGAAGTTATTGACAAAACATTTGAAGTACGTTATGGTCAATAATGCCAGACGATTCCGTGCAAACGTCAAATCGCGCCTAACTTCAATCAGTGTTGCCAAGGCTCAAAATATAAATAATGGCCCTCGTAAATCCTTGAATCTTATCCATATTAGTCAGAATATTTTCGTTTCTACCTTGCATTTTTCTGTTTAGTTCATTCAAGTGTACGAAAATATCGGAAAGATATGCCAACTTAGATACCCATTCATCATCTGCAAATAAATCCTCATATGTAGAGCACAGATGTGATAGAACTGATCTGAAATACTGTAATTGTTGTCTGACAATGTGTGAGTCCTTCGGCGAAGGAAAAGGACAATAAAGTTTAAGAAGCGCCGACAAACAGACACAAAACAGCCAGTCGTACACAAAAGATGCAGTATTACAAACAAAGAACTCCCTTGAATAGCTCTATTGTATGATTGGTGCGGGCCGCTAAAAGGCACACAAAGCTTGCCGCCTGTAACCCATCAAACCGGCCTAATATTACAGGCGAGAATACATATAAGATGAGCAAACCATAACAATATTGAGTAAATAAATTACATTTAATTTCTATGAAAACATAAAAGTTATCAGCAAGAATAAACAAGCACCCTCTTACTTAAAATCGACAATTAATTTCTTACAATATTAGGTAAAATTTCGCGTCACACCTTTCACCTTGTGACGGCACACCGGTTGCGGAACACTTGGTTAGACGCCTCTGTTCCTAACTCTATGGAGAGAGAGAGAGAGAGAGAGAGAGAGAGAGAGAGAGAGAGAGAGAGAGAGAGAGAGAGAGAGAGAGAGAGAGAAAGAGTGAATAAAGGGATAGGAAAGTGAAAAGCAGAAAGATGGGGGAAGAAACAGAGACATAAAAGAGAAAGACAGACAAAAAGAGAAATATGTTGCTCATTCTGTTCCTCTCTTTAACAGTGAAAGGAAAAAAAGTAGAGAGAGAGAGAGAGAGAGAGCAAGAAAATTCCATCTCAATTTTTTTCCCTTGAAAAACAGAAATTAAGGAAGGAGATAGAAGACAGAGAGGAACAAAAATCTATCTTCTTCTTTCTTCTCTCTCTACCTTCCTTTATAGACAGAATTCCATCACGTAATACGAAGAACACAAAATGCTGCGTTCCTAAGATACTCAAGTAATCATGTAATACAGCGAAATATTTTTTTATGCAAATAAAAACATGTGAGTATTTTAAGGCTGTCGCTGTTTTTGTCCCCTTCGCATCTATTATTGCGACATGTTGCATGAATCCATGGCTTTGTGGTTGACCTTGGTCTCTAGAGATAAGAATCACATTATGAAGTTATGGTACTTTATTTATACCTAAAAACACACTGTGTGTGTGTGTGTGTGTGGGCAAACTGGATTCAAACTTCCTGACAGTATAATGGCTATAGATGTCACCTTATAATCAAAGGATCATAGTACAGGTATATTTAAGAGTGGTTTTGATCTCACATTTAACTGCAGTTCCACTTCGGGTTAGCCTATGTGAGCCTAAAGTGAACTTCCAACCAATTTTTTAATTCAGTGTTAATTAGGGCTAAGTCGATACCGATGAACAGATACCGATACTTGTATAATTCCAATTTAAAATAACAAAGGCTAGTTATTAATAATTACATATATACAAATATGTATATATACATCGGTATCGGCTCAGCCCTAGTGTTAATCCATGTAATCACGTAATAATGTACAGATGGGGGACAAAATAATACGAACACCTGTGAATGTAGAAAAAATCTTTATTAATAGGGGGTTGGACCACCCTGTGACTGAAGTACACTTTGTATGCGACGTGGGATGGACGCATAGAGGTCATGCACAATGTTTAAGGGAATATGGAGCCATTCTTCCTCCAGAGCAGTCTCCAATTCCGAAAGTGTGGCTGGAGGTGGACTTCGAGCATGAAGTTTGGACTCCAAATATCCCCACAAATGTTCTATAATGTTCAGGTTAGGAGACTGTGGGGGCCATTCAAGATGTCCTACTTCATCGTCACGTTCTTCAAACCATGTTTGGACAGACCCAGCAGTGTGGATAGGAGCGTTGTCGTTTTGAAAAAGCGGTCGGTCCCCAGGAAATAAAATCTGGACAAAATGATGGAGATGATCCCCCAGAATGCTGCGATAGTGACTGGCATTGATCTTCCCATGCAGAAAAACAAGTGGTCCCACAACATGCCAAGATATCGCGCCCCATACCATAATGGACCCATCTCCATGCTTCACGGTCGGCAAGAGGCAGTCAGGATGAAATGCATCTCGAGGCGTTCTCCACACATAAACGCGCCCCGTGGTCTGAAATAACGTGAATGTTGATTCATCAGACCAGATGACTTGTTGCCACTGCTGTGGGGACCAACTTCTGTGAGCTCTGCACCATTGGCGTCACTTGACAGCATTACGTGATGTCACCAATGGCTTACGAATTGCCACTCGGCCATGAATGTTTGCAGCATGGAGTTCCCTTTTGACAGTTTTGGTTGAAATGGGGTCCTGGAGATGCCTGTTCATTTCAGATGTTATCTCGGATAACGATTGCTTGTGCTTTCAGGCCACTATGCGCTTCAACACCCTCCTATCCCAAGCAGCAAGCTTTGTCTTTCGTCCACTGTTGTGCTTTGAAGACGCCATCTTACCTTGTGTTGTGTACGCTGTCATAACGGCTGATACTGTGCTCCTTGCACACCCAACAATCTTTGAGGTTTCAGTCACCGTGGCTCTAGCTGAACGTGCTCCAACAATCATGCCTCTTTGGAACTCCGTCACGTCTGACATTGCAGTGTCTCTTGAGAGTGTATGATAGACGAATGCACCACCAATGTCTGCTGTTGGCAAACTAATACCTGCCCCTTCATAGCCACTAGGTGGCAGACTTCAGTCCCAGGTGGTGCTGCTGTACTGCCGACGTGAAATGTGGCATACTTTTTCACAGGTGTTCGTATTATTTTGTCCCCCATCTGTATTTCTCCTAAAAGTTGAATTGTTTGTGATAACCTAATGAATATGTATTGTTTCTTCTTGCAGTTTCTCTAGGAGAACGAAGCTTGAAAAGTCTCTAATTATTTTCAATGGAATAATTTTGGTGATTGTTATTATACTCGCAGTTATTCTAGGAACATACGTTAAATATTGTAAGTAGCAACATTCTCGTTTTAGTTGATACTCTAAACTTATATTTTCTATAAGACATAACTCATGAGTGCCATCTAGGGATAAGTTTAATAAGCACATAAGGAGCTTGCGTACTCTTAAAGACTAAACACATTTCAGAAACGTTTCTTTTGTGCTTTCCACATATCAAATTTGCAGCAAGTAGATAGAGAGTTTAAGTTGTACCTTCCCAACTTAAACATTATGTTATTAAGTCTTTTTGACGTTAAAATTTAGTGGGCTGGTGATGTTAAATTTATTTTAATCTTGTTGACCATTTGACTGAAATATTAAGTAACAAAGGACACAATTTTAATGTGGATGTTACCGTGTAACCTTACTTTAAAAAAATACTATCAAGCGCCTAAATTATTCAAGTTGACTACACGATACGTCATCTTTTCATGACAGTGGGGGAAAAACTCTATTTTTTACCAAGAGATGGCGTAGCGTTTCCTTTCATTATTTCACAAGAAGCCAGGTTATTATGTAAACAAAATACTGGGTATTCGACCTTGAGAATGGTGTTTTAAATTCTGCTTTCTGTTCTGTTGGTAATTTTCTTACAGTTGCATAAGGTACATTTTCCCCACAGAAATGTGCACAGTTAGAAATTGTAGATGAATCATCCAGACAGGAAACTATAGTTTGAAATCATTAGATGAATCTTATTTCTTCAGGGTTGCTACCTCAATATTTACGGTTTTTGTTATTTTATGTAGAAACGGGATCAAAATGTGAGTTGACAGTGTTCATAGCCCTCGCATAGGTGTACGTATGTGCTAGGATCGTTGTCGATCGAAAAGTCTCGACCAGAATCGAGTCTGGAAGTATTGAATACAATTATTAGAGGCACATATTTTTGGTAAATAGAAAAGCAAAATTTCGGTACAAAAACTGAGTCAATTTCGGGTTCAAAAGCGGTAAATAAAATGAAATATCGGTGTTATAGCGGTGAAAAATTGGATGAAAAGTGGTATATAAAAAGACATTTTGGTTTTAAAATTGTGAATATAATCCTAAATTTGATTAAAAAACTGCACTTATTCCACAGAATTAACATTTCACTTCTAATAGCACATTTATGTAGTTATAAGAGTATTAAGTTTATTTCTGTGTATAGGAGTCCATTTTTGCATCTCTAATATTAACAGCAGAATTAATCAATTTTCCGAGAATTACATAACTCACAGGATACTTCAGACTTCAGAAAGTGTCGCGTCGGTATATAAATGGTAAATTTCGTGTTTAAGAATTAATTTCGCTTTTTGAAGTTCATTTCGCATTATTTCGTGACAAAACATGGTCACAAAATGCATCTCACACCTTTCAAAAACATGAAAAATTAACACTACAATGTGTTTTTTCAAACTTCGTTTTTTTCGTCAAAAACGAAATATGCATGCCCCTAACAATTATTAAGAAAAAATTACTTATGAAAGTAAACTAGTAATAAGGTTTGCTAGTGGCCGCGGTGGCTCAGTCGGTAACGCGTCTGACTACCATGCTAAAGGTCCCGGGTTCGATCCCCGGCCGGTTCAAATCCGGGAACTTTTCTAACGGTGGAAGCGGCCCCGGCGCCCACCCAGCGTCGAATAACATGGGTACCTGGGGGGTAAAGGCGGTCAGGGGCGTGATGCTGATCACATCACCCCCACTCACGACCGGATCAAGAAAGTGTGGGGCGTTACCCCCACACCCCCTATACGCCTTCATGGCGTGGTGCTATGCACAGGGGAACACTTTACCTTTACCTTTAACGTCCGACCCACTTACACACAATTACCACACTCTAAACACTTTAATTAGTAGGACGGCAAAAGTCTACCCATATGCGCTAACTTTTTGTCAGCCGCAGAACATGGACTCGGAAATATCTCAGGGCTTGCTGGGTGTAAGGAAAGACTATACCAGCTTAATATATATATTTATATATGTTTATTATAGTCTCAACACAAGGGTGTCCGTTTGTACACTTACACACGTGTCTTTACCTGAAACCTTTACCACGCGCGTGCATTTACTTGTACCACACACGTGCTTTTACCTGTTCCACGCACGTTCACCAAGAGATAAGGGGGGCCAGGGAACATCCAATTTATTCCTCGCTGTGAGGCGCCAGGGGGAGTATGAGGACCTAATTTTATTTAGGGCCTTGGCCGCCGCTGACGTCACGGGTTCCCCTGTAAAAGAAAGTAGGTTGTGCGTAGTACCCCAACCACAGCCGGGAATTGGCCGAAACCAATCGGTACTCCCGAATAACGGGCGCAGGGTAAAAGGATTAAAGGATGCCGCGACACCCCCGGCGTTAGCTGGGAATTGGCAAGCCAACCGGTGTCTCCTATGAAGGGACGGCAGGTTAGAAAAGGAAGGTCCGGGTGCTCCCAGACAAGCCGGGCAGGTAGAACCTGGGCACCTATCAGCCTAAGCGAGCGGACCAGGTAGGTAGGTTGCTGCTAGGCTCTTCTTCTTCTTTCTCCGTCCTTCCTTCTGGGATGGCTTCTAGTTCTCAGGCTGGGAGGCCAGTTAACCCTGGATGTTTGCCTGTTGACATCAGGGAGCCAACTGAGCTCCGGTCTCGCTGCACTGAGTTTTATACTCGCGGTGGCGCATGGGTGGTGAAAATTTTAACTACAAGTACGCGTTGCTAACTCATTTTTTTACATATTGCAAACTTCGTACTGAGGAATATCAAGGTTTTGACATTGAGAAATCACTAGTGGAAAAATCACTAGATGCTCGTGACAATATAAACTAAAACTGTGTGTATTCAGACAATACAATTAATAACACTGCTCTGCAGCAAAAATGAGGTTTTCTAATGAATGAGTGTTCCTAAATGGAATATTCACGCTGAGTTCAACGGTGCAATCCGTTTTTTCCTATCACGTCAGGTTTTCGAGAAAATCAGGAATTTGTGTTTCTTAAAAGTCCCGTTTATATACCATAGGAGGGCATGGAGAGCATTTAGAGTTAAATTGTGATTACACCTTTGTATGTGGTCTGGCAACAGGTGGTCGAGTGTGTTGTATTCCTAGTGCTGAACGGTTGCATGAAGTGACAAATTGTGTATATTCGGACAACAATGTCTTCACGTGGCTGCAAAAACGACCCGAACACTTCCTCTTAAGTATGTGGGAAGTACATGTTGTGTAAACAAAGACTAAAGATAATGCCATTCGTCAAAGAAGCCTACCTTGCGTATTTTGGACTTGTGCTTGGCGATGAAAACAAACCATGGGCACCCCAGAAAGTATGTAAGACTTGTGTTGAAGGTTTGAGGTTCTGGATGAACGGACAAAGAGAGAAATTCTATTTTGCTCTGCCAATGGTATGGAGGGAACAATTAAACCATATGGATGACTGTTATTTTTGTCAAGTTCAAGTGCAAGGTTTTAGTGCCAAGAACAAAAGTGACATAGTGTATCCACATTTGTGATCTGCAATGAGACCAATCAAACATGACGAAAGTCTACCTATTCCTTCTCGTCCATCTTCAAGCTGTACATCGCCTCGAAAGGAAGTTGTAAGCGATACAACGGACATCAGTGGATCAGTACAAGTGATAATACCCCACACTTATTTAGTCAGACCGCACTGAATGACTTGGTACGTGATCTTGCGTTACCAAAGGAAAGTTCTGAACTGTTAGCTTCTGTACTGAAAGACAGACATTTATTGTTACCTGGCACTAAAATTTCATGTTACAGATCCCGGGAACAAGAAATAGTTTCTTTATTTTCAGAAGAAAGGTCTATGATCTTCTCCAATGACATACCGAAACTTGTAACGTGGCTTGGTGTAAAGTATGGAACTTCGGAATGGAAGCTTTTCATAGATTCTTCTGTAACCAGCCTGAAAGGTGTGTTACTCCACAATGGCAGTGTTCTTGGATCTGTACCAGTTCATTATTCTATTACTTTGAAATAATCATATGAAAGTTTGCAGTTTCTATTGCAGTGTGTGAAGTACTCCGAGTATGGGTGGGTTGTATGTGGTGACTTCAAAGTTATCAACCTTTTACTGGGACTACAAATGGGATACACAAAAATGCCATTTCCTGTGCGAGTTGGATAGTCGAGACAGACAAATTCACTGGCAAAGGCGGGAGTGGCCAACCAGGGGACCCTTGATACCCGGAACAAAGAATGTTATGCGTGTGCTCCTTGTGGAACCCACAAAAGTTCTTCTCCCTCCTCTACACATTAAATTGGGTATCATGAGCCAGTTTGTACGTGCCCTAGATACGGACAGTGAGTGTTTTAAGTACATATGTAGAGTTTATCAGATAATGACCCTAGCTAGATAAGCTGAAAGCAGGTGTTTTTACAGGACCTCAGATCAGGAAATTAATGTGTGACCCCAATTTTGAGGATACAATGAGCCAAACAGAAAAGCAAGCCTGGGAGAGCTACAAAGATGTAAAAAACTTCCTAGGAAACAGAAGGAGTCCAGCTTACAAAACCATTGTGAAACCATGTTGGAAAATTTGAGAAAACTAGGTTGTAACATGAGTTTGAAGTTACACTTCCTACATGCTCACATTGACTATTTTCCAGATACTTGTCTTGGATTTTACAGCGAGGAACAGGGTGAACGTTTCCATCAGGATTTGAAAGACATGGAAAGAAGATACTATGGTGGTTGGACTTTGAACATGATGGCAGACTACTGTTGGTCCCTGAAAAGGGAAAGTACTTCTCATGCATATGGAAAAAGTTCAAAAAGACGAAAATTCCTGCCTGTAAAATAAGTGAGGTCACTGTAAATAATATCACTTGTTGGTAGTTCTTGTGAACTGTGCGTACATTGTGTTTACAATTACATAATTATAATATACACGTGCACCACGTTTCTAAGCATGGCAATGATCTTGTAGAAGGGTATAAATATATGTCGGTAATGGTTCAATATGCAAATTTTGTTTTCATTTTTTCCAACAATCTGGACGTGATAGAAGAAAACTGCTTACATATTTAGAATCAGCGCCCCAAAATTAGGGGGAAACGACATTCGAAATCAAAACATCAAAAAAATATTTCAAATTGCAGAGTGGTGTAATGAGCCTCGCAGGATTCTGCTATTCTAAACAACACGTTGAACAACGTTGAACAATGTAAATGACATTAATTGATAACATTAAAAAGAATATAGCGACCAAGCAGGGTCTAATAATGAGTGAAGCTAGTAACGTAGAGGTGGAACCGTTAACGTTTACAGAATACATTTAAACTAAAAGCGTACGCCTCGCAGGGACATTCCGCTTAACTCTTTCATCCGATTAAAAAGAATATAGTGACCACGCAAGGTCTAATAATAATTAAATGGCGACCAAGCAGGGTCGTTACATATGCCCCTTCCTCGGGCGAAAATTTTGAAGAAATTTAAATCTTACAATTTATGAAAAATTTTCGTGAAACATTGATTTCAAATTCAATAGAAAAAATGACAGTAATAAGAGTCTGTTTCTCCTACACATTAGGCACTAGGTCATATTCTTCCCCTACCACG
The DNA here is from genome assembly GCF_977018435.1 of Lepisma saccharinum. Classification (NCBI taxonomy): domain Eukaryota; kingdom Metazoa; phylum Arthropoda; class Insecta; order Zygentoma; family Lepismatidae; genus Lepisma; species Lepisma saccharinum. The sequence continues at coordinate 7,416,350 of NC_139253.1, forward strand.
TATCTTCTTCGCTCCGATGAACACCTGTAGAGGCGAAGGTTGTCGAAGTTGACTCGGTCGACAGGTTGCCTGGTCCTGGGGTGAACTAGCATTGCTGTGTTGTTCCGAAGATCAGTGGCTAAATAAGGTCCAATATACACTTCGAAGAGCTTAGCTATTGTTCTATTCTTCCTCGAACTAAGCTTATGATTTCGAACAAGAACCAAGTCGTCTTCGTGCAGCTCGAGCGCATGGCCTTTAGTCTAAAATTTTCGTTTGATATTTCTAGAGCGCTCTTTGCACTTGGCTAGAAACAGCTTTTGATTCCAGTTGGAGATTTGCGGGTCTACTTCGTTGATAGGCCAATTGTAATGATCAAGGACTTCGTTAGGCATGGATTAATGACCCAAGAACAATACATTGTAATAACAAAGTAACTAGCCAGCTGATAACGAATACACTCACAAATAGATACTCTGATGGTCGGATGATGTTCCAAGTCTTCCACAGATATAGTTCATTCTCCAGAACTTCCATCAGGAAAAGTGGCACAGAAAACGGCGGGTAAAGAACTGTTTCGGTACACTGCAACATCTCACACTTATCTTCCTTCACTGGCACGAGCATCTCGGGGATTCTTTTCAGAGTACAGTCCAGCACACTTCTCGACTCCTGTGTTTGGGAACCAGTCAAAATATCTACTGACTCTACTTTCCGTCGTAGGTCCGCGGATTTATACATCTCAACATCCTCTTCCTGGGCCATGTGGATGTACCGCACTGCTTCAATATTCAGGGGATTCCCTTCCTCATGATCAGGAGTTATCCCGAAAAATAACTTCACTGGGCTTCTTCTGAATCGCATCCATACATCGTGCTGCTGGATGAATTTCATGACTAAAAGAAGATCTGTAACAATATATTTCACAATTCCGATATCCAGTCCCACACGTCTACTTCCGATGACACGCTTCTTATGACTTACAGAGAAATCTACCAATCGCACCTCTGGAACTTTCTGGATCTGTATGCCAGGTATCTTATCTACTACGTAACTTAGTCCAGATTGAATAATTAAGGATCGAGCATTCACTTCCAGTATCAATCACACAGGTCACTGTAAAGTCCATTAATTTAGCTTGCACTACTGGAGATCTGTATCTAACTTTGGATTCCCTTGCAAACTTCAATTCCTTTTGTAAAATGGTCTCTTCAGTTTCTGTTAGCTGGAAATTTACTAGTAACTCTTGGACATCTTTATCTATTAATTTGGGTCGCTCCATCGAAGTCCCTTGCCTAAACAGGAACGAAGCATTTAGACAAGGTCCTAGTTTGTCTGGCTAGACTGGGACCTTTGATTTTGATGAAACTCTCGCGCTGTTTCTACGGCCTCCTCCTGCTCCGTTGTAATGTTTTGTCTAGGAGATGGAGTCCGCGAATCTCATTCTGCTCACCCGTAAATCGTCGTCTTGGAAGACTAGGGCTACTCCTACCTTCACGGATCCTTCTTGGGTCAGGAGATCTACGTCTTTGGTTTTGGTAAGGTCGGAAAGAGTTTCTTCTAAAATCACGCCTGCCTCCTCTTTCATTAGTGAAATGTTGAGGGCGCTGATAATTACCTTCTGATCTCGTTTCTATGTTCAGGACTTTATAGTTTCTTGAGGGATTCTGTTCTTTTCCCTTCGGTTCATCTTTGTTCCTCCATGCATCTGACTCATCATAGATTTCAAAATCCTTCAGGAAATGAGTTAGGTCATCTACCGTTCTAGGCGCATGTGCTAAACAAAGGTTTCGCATTCTATAAGGAAGTTGTCCGATGATCAAATTAAGTACTTCTCCCTCATTAAAGTTATCACTCAGGTTTCTATAGGCCGCATAAACGCTCCAGGCAAAGCTCTCCATACTTTCATGGACAAGTCTGGAATATCTCCTGTTTCTCACAGCGGTTAGCTGCCGTTGTCTAGCCTTCTCAGAAGCGAATTCTTCTTTGAACCTGGCGCAAAAGTCAGCATATTTCACGAAACTATCAATATTACCTGCAAGCCAGTGTTCAGCTTTATCAGAGAAGACTCTAGGAAGCAACTCTAGCCTATAATGTTCGGGTACCTGCATAAGTTCAAAGCTGACGTTGAGCTCCCGAAGATATTTTTCAGCTGACTGAGCCTCAATGTCGCCTGTAAATTTAGGAATGTGGGCGATATCCGCCATTCTAGGCATCTTAAAATCTGGCCTTCTTCTAGGTGTCGATCCATCTGAAATATAATTGTATCGAGGCCTCTTTCTTCCGTCAGCCTTCATTCTGTTGGCAGCGAATAGAGGTATCTCAGCTAACCTGGGCGGCTCATAAGGAGTAGCATCCGGATTCAGATCTCTATCCGGAGTAAAAGGGCTGGAATGAACATCTGGTGTGGGTTCTGGCTGAACATTCAATCTTTGGAACTGATCTTGAAGTTCGCTTACCCTCTGAACAAATGTTCCTGTCTGATCTTGTATTTCTCTTCGCAGAGGCACTTCAAGCTTCCTTGTCTCAACCCTAAGAGAATTCACCTTCTCTTCAGCTGCCTGCTCTACGTCCTTCCGCAGAGTTGAGGTCATTGACTCCATCACTTCCTTCTGTTCCTGCACTACTTTCTCGATGGATTCGGTCTTGTCACCCAAGTTTTGGACAGCTTTCTCAATGGACTCCACTGTAATCTCTACTTATCCGCGCCACTGAGATAATGGTTCTCGTTTTTCCTGAAGAGCCTCTTTTAATCTTTCCTCAACCTTTACTATATCTTGCTGAGAAGTAATTTGGATACTTTCTACTCCGGCCTTAAGACCTTCTATGTCAGTCCTCTGCTGGGCAAAGAGGGCTTGGAGTTCATTTATACGCTTCTCTTCTTCTTCCTGTTTTTCTCTTCGTCTTTTGGCTTCTTCTTCCTCTTTTTCTTTTTTTCTTACTTCCTCTTGACTCTCAATTAAAGCTCGGAGAGTTTCAAAGTCCTTTTCCCTTTTCTCTCCAATTTTTCGTTTTTCTACCTCTCTTTTCTCTTCAATTTCTCGTTTTTCTAGCTCTCTTTTCTCTTCAATTTCTCGTTTTTCTAGCTCTCTTTTCTCTTCATGAAACTCTATTAAGGATCTAAGTTCTAACAGTTCCTTTTTTCTCAGCTTTTCAGCCTGAACTGCTTCTCTTTTGCGCACTTTCTCTTCTTCCTGTTTCTCTTTCTTCCTGCGCTCTTCATCTTCAAGCCTCTCTTTCTTTCTATCTTCCCTATCTTTCATCAACCATTCCAATAACCCATGGTCTGATGGAGGATTGGTCAGCGGACTTGGTTCTTGTATTGCGGTCTCCGCTACCTGGGTCAGCGGAGCAGATTCACACGTCTGGGATTTAACTCCTACAGCAGGGAAGGTAGCCACATCCTTTCCATCACAGCTCCAGTGAATTTGGCGCTGGCACTGGCAACACTGGAAATGTGCTGCCTCTTCTCCCAGTTCTTCACAGCAACCAAATTCAGACTCTGAACCCATGGTCTTCCTCCCTCTACTTATCAGGTTCATACCAGTAAATTCTTGATCCATGTTTAATACAGTCCACACTTTCACTTTCACTGGACAGTCCTTTTAATGCACGGTTCGGTTGGCTTCACTTAATTGCACAGTTCTGTCGGGCCCCACGTTATGGCGCCAAAAACTTTTGCAACGTCCGACCCACTTACACACAATTAAAACACTCTAAACACTTTAATTAGTAGGACGGCAAAAGTCTACCCATATGCGCTAACTTTTTGTCAGCCGCAGAACATGGACTCGGAAATATCTCAAGGCTTGCTGGGTGTAAGGAAAGACTATACCAGCTTAATATATATATTTATATATGTTTATTATAGTCTCAACACAAGGGTGTCCGTTTGTACACTTACACACGTGTCTTTACCTGAAACCTTTACCACGCGCGTGCATTTACTTGTACCACACACGTGCTTTTACCTGTTCCACGCACGTTCACCAAGAGATAAGGGGGGCAGGGAACATCCAATTTATTCCTCGCTGTGAGGCGCCAGGGGGAGTATGAGGACCTAATTTTATTTAGGGCCTTGGTCGCCGCTGACGTCACGGGTTCCCCTGTAAAAGAGAGTAGGTTGTGCGTAGTACCCCAACCACAGCCGGGAATTGGCCGAAACCAATCGGTAACGGGCGCAGGGAAAAAGGATTAAAGGATGCCGCGACACCTCCGGCGTTAGCTGGGAATTGGCAAGCCAACCGGTGTCTCCTGTGAAGGGACGGCAGGTTAGAAAAGGAAGGTCCGGGTGCTCCCAGACAAGCCGGGCAGGTAGAACCTGGGCACCTATCAGCCTAAGCGAGCGGACCAGGTAGGTAGGTTGCTGCTAGGCTCTTCTTCTTCTTTCTCCGTCCTTCCTTCTGGGATGGCTTCTAGTTCTCAGGCTGGGAGGCCAGTTAACCCTGGATGTTTGCCTGTTGACATCAGGGAGCCAACTGAGCTCCGGTCTCGCTGCACTGAGTTTTATACTCGCGGTGGCGCATGGGTGGTGAAAATTTTAACTACAAGTACGCGTTGCTAACTCATTTTTTTACATATTGCAAACTTCGTACTGAGGAATATCAAGGTTTTGACATTGAGAAATCACTAGTGGAAAAATCACTAGATGCTCGTGACAATATAAACTAAAACTGTGTGCATTCAGACAATACAATTAATAATGAGCCTCGCAGGACTCTGCTATTCTAATCAACACGTTGAACAATGTAAATGACAATAATTGATAACATTAAAAAGAAAATAGCGACCAAGCAGGGTCTAATAATGAGTGAAGCTAGTAACGTAGAGGTGGAAACGTTAACGTTTACAGAATACATTTAAACTAAAAGCGTACGCCTCGCAGGGACATTCCGCTTAACTCTTTCATCCGATTAAAAAGAATATAGTGACCACGCAAGGTCTAATAATAATTAAATGGCGACCAAGCAGGGTCGTTACAGGTTTAAACATTAAACAGTAGGCAAACAGTAATCTATCTATAAATAATCAGAATTATAAGAAATGCCGGGTGTCCCAGAAGTCTTTCCCTGATTACAAACTTTATTCATATCCTCTATATGCAATGTAGAGATGTGAAAGTGGTGCCAAAGTGTTGGAAAACTAACCAAGTTTATTTTTTGCAGGTTTGTAATGTGGCTGTAGTGTAGCAGTGTCAGTGCCAAGGAATCCGGAATTAATGCTCTTGACATTGGGTGGCATCTTTCCATACAATGTTTCTTGTACTTGACAGGATTTGGGAATCAAGATAAATTCCATTTTTTAAATACCAACTTATTGATGGCAGATATTTTAGACGAAAGAATTCTGTACATTTGAAAGTTCCTCTGCACTGTTATTGGTGACCGGTCTCGTGATACCAGAGAACACGCTAAGCTTTTTCCTGATTTGTGAACATTTCCGGTTTTCTGGACACTGACACTACACTACAGCCACGTAACTCAAACCTGCAACAAAAAAAACTTTGTTAGTTTTCCAACATTTTGGCACCACTTTCTCATCTCTACCTTGCAAAAAGCGGATATGAATAAAGTTTTTAATCAGGGAAAGACTTCTGGGACACCCGGTATATTTTGATTTTGGCAAAAGCCCCCATGTACCCAATCCTTCTCATTTAGTAAAAATATTGAACGAGGTTTGTCTTCTTTGTACCAGTTAGTGTTATATTAAGACCCATTTTAGACTAACTAACTAACTCTCTAGCCTTCTTAAACCCGAAGGTTCATGGCTGCAGCAACACAGGCCTTCCATCTGTCCCTATCTTGAGCAAGATCTATATACTCTTTTCCATCCCTAACGATTTCCCTTAGGTCCATCTCGACGTTGTCCCTCCATCTTCGTCTTGGCCTTCCTACTGGTCTCTTACCATCAGGTTTCCCAACAAGAATCCTGAAAACTCCTCTTTCCTCTCCCATTCGTGCCACATGGCCTGCCCACCTAAGTCTTCTTGATTTAATTATTCTAATAATGTCTGGACATGAATACAAACTATGTAGTTCTAAATTATGTAACCTTCTCCACTCACCTGTCTCCTCATCCCGTTTAGGTCCAAAGATTTTCCTAAGGATCCTATTTTCAAATACTCTCAATTTATGTTCCTCTTTCAATGTAAGGGACCAAGTTTCACACCCATATAATACTACAGGCAAAATTACTGTTTTGTATATTTTAACTTTTAGATTCTTAGATATTAAACGAGAAGACAAAAGTTTATGAAGAGAGAAGTAACATGCATTTCCTGAATTAAGCCTACTTTTTATTTCCTCTTTAATATAATTTTCATTTGTTAATATTACTCCTAAGTATTTGAATTTGGAAACTGGTTCAAACGAGTTGTTATCAATAATTAGATTTTGATTATTACCTAACACTTGGTTTCGGCCTGTAAGCATATATTTAGTTTTCTCTTTGTTAACTTCCAAACCTATCTCTTTAGCAGTTTTGAAAAATATTTTAGCATTATTCTTAATTGTATTCACATCATCCCCCAGTAAGTCTACATCATCTGCATATGCTAACAACTGAGTCACACCATTTAATTTTAGTCCTTCTTTAGTTTCGTTTACCTTCCTAACAGCATATTCTAAGGGAAAATTAAAGAGCAATGGAGATAATGCATCTCCTTGTTTTAACCCATCATGAATTGTAAATTTGTCAGACATATTAATACCCACACGAATTTTACTTTCTGTTTCACTGGTGCATATTTTTATCATACTAACAAGCTTCTTAGGTATTCCAAACTCTACTAATATATTATATAATTTATCTCTTTTGACCGAATCATATGCTTTTTTGAAATCAATGAATAGCTGATGGACATTTTGATTATATTCCCACTTTTTTTCAAGTGTCTGTCTGATGTGAAAAATTTGATCTGTAGTTGATCTGTTGCGTTTAAATCCACATTGATAATCACCTATAATTTCATTAGCATATGGGGTTAGTCTTGTTAAAAGAATGTTAGATAATATTTTATATGTTGTTGAGAGTAGAGAAATTCCACGGTAATTATTGCAGTTCATTTTATCACCTTTTTTAAACACAGGAACAATTATGGATTCTTTCCACTGTTGAGGGATTTCTTCTTTATTCCATATTAAACAAATTAATTTATGAATTTGACATATTAATGAATTTCCACCATATTTAATTAACTCAGCTGGTATTAAATCAATGCCAGGTGCTTTGTTATTCTTTAGCCTTTTAATAGCATCTTTAACTTCAGTCAAGTTAGGTTCTGGAACTAAAGGTTCTGCTGTGTGGATTTCATTTACTTCTGATTTATCTCCTACATGGACATTTAAAAGGTCATTAAAGTAGTTCTTCCATCTATTTAGAATATCGCTTGTGTCAGCTAGAAAATCACCGTCTTTATCTTTTATCAAGTTTACTTTAGGTTGCCACCCCTTTCTAAACTCATTTACACCTTTATATAAATCTCTGATATTTTTATTTTTGCTGTTTGTTTCAATTTCGTTAATTTTGCTTTTCAAGTAATCTCTTTTTTTACTTCTAAACGTGCGGTTAACTTCTCGCTTTATTCTATTATAATTGTTTAGATTTGTATCATCAGAGTTATTTAACCACCTAAGTCTAGCCTGATTTCTTATTTCTATTAGATTATGACATTCATTATTAAACCATGGCTTACTTTTTCTCGGTTTATGGTATCCTATACTTTCTTTAGCTGCTGATTCTATTGCATTACGTTTGTGCTCCCAATTCTTATTTACGTCTGTTTCATTTATATTTTCATCATCATTTAAATCCTGCAAAACATCAAATCTATTTGACAGTTTAATTTGGTAATCTTTCTTAATTCTTTCATCAGTAAACTTTCCTGTATCAAATTTTATAACTTTTAGATTTTGTTGCTTATGATTTATCACTGAGAGTCTTTCTCTTAATTTAGCAATTACTAAATAATGGTCACTGGCACAGTCAGCACGTCTATGTGTACGAACGTCAATTATACTAGTATGCCTTCTCTTATCAATGAGAATATGATCTATCTGATTATGAGTTTTACCATCTGGAGAAGACCAGGTATATTTATGGATATCTTTATGTTTAAAAGTGGTACTTTTCACAATTAAATTCTTTGAGGTTGCAAAAGTAATCAATCTTATACCATTATCATTACTTAATTCATGAAAACTTTCTTTACCAATCGTGGGTTTAAATGTCTCTTCTTTCCCAATCTGTGCATTACAGTCACCTAACAGAATTTTCATATCATACTGAGAAAATTTATCAAAGACCTGTTCTAACTCTGTATACAAATCATCTTTAGTATTATCATCTTTATCTTCCGTTGGTGCATGTATGTTTATTAAAATAATTTTACACCACCTACCCTGTAAAACTGCATATGATATCCTATCATTAATAAATTCTATTGTTTTAAGAGCCGAGATAATTCTATTATTTATGAAAAAGCCTGTTCCAAAATTATGATTTTCAGTACCACCATAGAAAAAAGTATAATTTTTAGTTTTACAATTCCCTTCTCCTGGCCACCTAACTTCCTGGACAGCTACTACATCTAATTTATACTTGACTATCTCATTAACTGTACACTGAAATGCCCCAGGCCGGTAAAGGCTCAGAACATTCCAGGTGCCTAATTTAATATTTTTCTTATTCCTAACGTAGATCTTATCCTTAGTCCAGGGACCTCCCAAAGTAGTCCCCACCCGGAGATCCGAACGGGGGACTATTTTACCTCCGGAATATTTTACCTTGGGAACATCCATGGCCTTATATTGCTGATTCTTGACATGGCTTTTTACAGTGCAGAGTTGTCAGCTCTACGCCTAACCCCCAATATGAATGGAGGAACTACTACACAAGACAAACACGAACACATTAGACAGCACAATTACTACACAAGACGAACACAAACACATTAGACAGCACAACTACTACACAAACATACTAGACAGCACAACTACAACACAAGACACATACATACACACCACCGATACTACACAAGACAAATACAGGGTGGGAAATAACCCCTTGCCAGGGGTCCACAGTAAAAAGCAACAACAATCAAAAAATCACGGAAACACCAAATGCTCCCCACGACAACTGCGGCCACAAAAACAAAATTAAAAAAACCAAATAGCATCCGATCTACAGTCATTTTTATAAAACTCTGCATTTTGCTAAAAATCTGCTTCGGCGGCAAGGGGGTTATATGATATTTATCAATTTTATCTTCTTAACCCTTAAACGGAATGTTAGTTGAGGGGGGGGATATTTACTCGAACCTTGGGGATAGCTGGGGGATGTTTCTAATGGTATAGATGAGAAACTGGTGGAGCAATGCTTTACGTAAGTTTCCATGTAGGGATTGCTTCCCTGAAGACACAGTGGAAACTGTATGGCCTTGTAAACAAAAGGCCCCAGGCTCGACACCCGGCTGAAGCATAGTGGTTCGGATCCAATCTCGATCCGCTTATCTATGCATGAAGTGGACTCAAAACAAAAACTTGGAAATACGCCTAGTTAAGAGAATCGGATCCTCCTGCTCCTCCATTCCCACACTGCTCATCATTCATCACTCTTCCTCATTCTCTCAATTAGCCAAAAGTGGCCGAAAGTGACTATAGATAAGAGAATAACTAAATAAACCATTCATCCTCTAAGGTTGACTAAGGAACCCATGTTTTAATGTTTTAGCAAGTAGGCCTACAAAATATGTATTACAAATTTTTACACATTCATTCCCACTAATCATAAACTTGCATTTCTATCGTCTTAATCAGTTCTTAAGATTTGTAACATACTCTTAGCAGACGAATTACCAGGCCCGTAGCCAGAAATTCTTAGTAGGGGGGGCGAAGTCAAGACCCATTTTAGACATTTTTGTTATTTAATAAATCATTACAACCAACCATCATAGTTCGCTGCATAATCTAGAACGGCTTGCTAAATATTCTAGCATTGTTGTTGTACATTACCTGCTGATAACCACATCATTCCAAAAATTCTCAAAATTCCAGAGATTGTCAATATGTGAGATCCTACCACCCAAATCCCCTCATGGTCGAGGAAAGTTGTGCAATTTTTTGGCCATCTGAAGAACTAACTGCAAAAGAAATGAAAGCAACTGCCCCTTTAGTAAAAAAAATGCGAGAAATCCGATTTTTAAGAGTCTACCACTCTCTGACCTGTAGTTTCGCCGCCATCTTGAAAAAAATCACCTTGAAAATTAAAATAATATCTCGAAAACAGTGCATTTTACGCAAAAAGCGGAGATAACCATAGAGTAGGAAAGAGTAGGAAATTTGCTAAATTATGGTATTTGTTTGATAGAGCTACCATAAATAGTAATTGAATTAGAAAGCTTCAAATGTTTTCTTTAATTATTAGAATTGGCGTAAAATTAGGTTTCCGACAGAAATAACAGGAAATACATAAACTATGTAATTTACGTCCTAAAGTCACTGAAACAAGTTCATAGATGATGATTTACTCTACAGAATGGTTTTTGGTTCATGTCTGAAGAGTTAGGGGTTCAGAAGATATGTAGCTTGAAACAGAGCCATGCGCTTCCCTCTATTTGACGTGTTCCATTTCCTGTGATATTGGTGAGAACGTAATGTATTTTTTTTCTGCAGTATTTCGTTCACTTGCGTTTGTTAAAGTTGTTTTTGTTGTTTAAAAATGTACGCACACAGTAGTTGCGAGTGGGCGCTGGCAAATCTAGGTGGGGGGAGTGTCACATGCACTATTTTCAAGATATTATATTATTTTAATTTTCAAGATGGCGGCGAACCTACAGGTCAGAGAGTGGTAGACTCTCAAAAATCGGATTTCTCGCAGTTTTTTACTATAGGGGCAGTTGGTTTCATTTCTGTTGCAAGTAGTTCCCCAGCCAGCGCTATTTATCCTCAACTAATATGACTTCACGGCAAGTTGCAATGCGCAAGGGGAGGGGACTTTGGGCTTTACCTTTTTTTCTTGCATAACGGTAACAAAATAAGCCTGATAAGCAATAAATATTTTACGACTTCAAATTTTGAGTTCAGTCTTGGAGGCAGTGATGTGCCGTAGACTATAAGTTTACTTCTACATCCGTTGTCTACACGTAATTGCTACGCCCCTTGTGGGTACGTACTTACATGTTATTTACCACGGCTACAGATATCTTAATCTCAGGGGGATAGGTTCTTTGTTTGAGAATTCCAAATAAGAAAGCGGTTTAGAGCCAAGAGGATATAGTAAAATGCGGATCTATATTCTGAGAACTTGACAAAATACAGAGAAAATTGACGACCAAAGGGGAATAACCAGGATCGCTAATAACAAGCGCTGCCAATGGCCCAGTGCGATTAATAAAAAGCGCAACCGAAAAATGCTTCGGGGCGTCTAATTTGACACAGCGCCACCGGGGACAAAACCAAAACACTGACGATGTTCTCCTCGTCAGGAAAATAAAAACAGATTTCTGAATTCGTTCGTTTACTTAATAACTTTCCTAAACGTTTTATATGCGGCCATATTCTTAATTCTTTTAATTTACTATATACAACATTCTATTTACTTCTTTTATAGTATTTGAACTCTTCTTTTATATATTTCTCAATTTACTATAATATATATAATCCCTCTTCTCCGCTCTAAGTTTTTTATAATTTCCCTTGCTCCTTTTATATAGCGTGCTGCCATCTCTCGTCGATTCCGAGAAACCATTGCTCCTTGCAACTTTTATTATGTCATCGAAACTGGCACGTGACATAATCTATGCGTAGATTACATTGGGTTGTAGTTTACATAGACTACGTAGACAATCTAAAGTGCATAAAAAGGTTTCATGAAATGAAAGTGACATTTTCAAGTATATTGGTTCCTAATGAAAAGAATCCTATTTACAACAAAATTTCTCTTCTCTTCTATCATCAACTATGGAAGAAGATAAATAGTGTTAAAAAAGGACAACAGATGGCAGTCGTGAGGCAGGAGTGGTCTTTCCCCAAGAAACACTAGAATATTTCCTATATTAGGTTTCTTCCTAGGTGAGAAATTGTTCGAAATTGGAAGAAAGAGTATGAAAAGTTATTCTTACACATCAGCAACTCATACGCAGTATAATTTTCTTTTAATTCCACGGCGCCCTTTGCTAAGTTATCACCTATCGCCATGTTATTTACATAGATTACGTAAAATATGTGTATAAAATAGTCTACGTGTAGAATGTTGACTATCGTTGTTTACGCGTAGACGCACATCACTGCTCCGAGGTCCGTGTTTTAAGTGTTGGTTAATATTTGCTTGTAAATGAGCATAACTTTTCTTTTATCAAAATTCATTCTAATATGTTTTCAACCTTTGCATTTCCAGACAATGACGCAGCAGCTAAACTAGAGAATAAAACAATTGGTCCAATAAGCGAGGAATACTGTGTATCGCCAGAGTGTGTAGATGCAGGTAAGTTGTACATGAAAGGAAGTTCAATGATTGGTGGTTTAATTTGGTTAGCTTTACTGCCATTTTTAGCTAATCGGGAAGATGAGGAGGTCAAGGGTGAACACGCATAGGTTTTCACCTGCAGTGCGCATGCAGGACACGGTGAATGAACTATTAAAAACTGTAGACTTTGATATGTTCACAGACTCACGTAGTGTGCTTAAAAAAAAGATAATGATAACAATAAGTTCATAAATTCATGTAAATATTGTGTACATAGACGTTCATAATTTCATGTATTCTTTTTTCTCTCTTCTATCTTGTTATTTATTCACAGTGTATTATGTTCGACATAATTGGGAAATGTATCCTGTGCTGAACAAATAAATAATAATAATAATAATGAAGGGTGATAAGATGAAATTTATGAAAGGACAATCACAAACATACATGTACAGGACTACACGATGAATTAATTAATTGAAAGTTGTGTATGTGTGTCGGCACATGTGGACATTTTTCACCCTTCAAAGTGTACGAGGTAAAATCCTCTTATCTACTAAAATCATTATTTTAAAGTAAAAAATGGGTGTAAAAAGCCGGTTGAAAAATGTCAAAAGTGCAAGGTTTTAAAGGGACCTGCACGCATGGGCGTAACTTGGGGCCTAACTTTGGGGGAGGGGCAAAATCAAACTTGAAACTTAACTTGTGGGGGAAATCAAACTTGGGACTTAACTTTAGGGGTCAGAATCAAATTTGGGACTTAACTTTCGGGGGCAGAATCAAACTTGGAACTTAACTTTCGGGGGCAGAATCAAACTTGGGACTTAACTTTCAGGGGCAGATCCAAACTTGGGACTTAACTTTCAGGGACAGAATCAAACTTGGGACTTAACTTTCGGGGGCAGAATCAAACTTGGAACTTAACTTTCAGGAGCACAATCAAACTTGGGACTTAACTTTCGGGGGTTGAATCAAACTTGGAACTTAACTTTCGGGGGCAGAATCAAATTTGGGACTTAACTTTCGGGGGCACAATTAAACTTGGGACTTAACTTTCAGGGGCAGATTCAAACTTGGGACTTAACTTTCGGAGTCAGAATCAAATTTGGGACTTAACTTTCGGGGGCAGATTCAAACTTGGGACTTAACTTTCAGGGGCACAATCAAACTTGGGACTTAACTTTCTGGGGCAGATTCAAACTTGGAACTTAACTTTCGGGGGCAGATTCAAACTTGGGACTCAACTTTCGGGGACAGAATCAAACTTGAGACTTACCTATTGCAGGCAGAATCAAACTTGAGACTTTGTGAAGCAGAATCGACATGTTTTTCATACCGTAAAACGTTCAAATCATAAAATATACTCTTTAATACTTTGTTACTGACGTCCCAGGAGGTTAAGAAAAGTATCCTTAATTTTAAAATTTAGTAACCTGATTTTGGGGGGGGGCAAGTGCTCCCCCTTGCCCCCGCCAAGTTACGCCTATGCCTGCACGGAACAAACACAGCACATTAGAAAGGTTAGGAGATATTTGGTGTAAGAGACCCGCTCTTCTCAAAGAGCTAAAAATGTATGTTTGAACACTGTAATTATCTCCCACCATAGATGCTCAACAGTTGGGAAGATTAAAAATATGTTGAGTAAACAAAAATCAGCACATTCAATAAGAATATTCTGAACACTTAGAATAACACTGCAGACATGACATACTGGATGGTCCAGCCATTGCAGCCTATAATATAGAATAATTTAGCTTATGTAATTCGGTAATGCCATTTTGTCTTACAGCTTCTCATATACTGAACGCGATTGATAGAACTGTAGACCCATGTAAGGACTTCTTCCAGTTCGCTTGCGGCACCTGGAACAAGGAGAACCCCATACCAGACACCAAATCCAGTTGGGGTAATTTCGGAAAGTTACGAGACGAACTCCAGGGCAACATAAGAGGTAAGCAATTAAAAGTGGGGTGAGAGAATGATCCTTGTGTGGAGCACGTCTGCAGAAGGTGGATTGGTCTTCCGTCAGTGTTGTCACAGAATGTTTCAAAAGTCTCGCAAACCTAAATTCAATCACTTATACCATTAACATTTATCTGTCTCATAAGGCCCATCTATTGAGATATACTGTACATACGTACTTTCAATTGGCAGTTTCTTCTACACAGATAACGCCCAATTATGGTTCTAGTCAGAATGATTCAGAATGTCAGTTTCGAGACAAGCGTAGGTTTATAATTCGCAGTTCTATGATTGGCGCCGTGTTAATCTGAGGTTTGCAAGCGATAGAAGTTATGGACAGCACTTGATGCGTTTGGAAATAGCGATTTTATGCATGAAGAGAAAAAGTGACATTAATGGCATACTCTTAGTTGGCAACACTTGCAGTCCAGAAGTTTGTTACCAGCTGTAGACAACATGCAGTGAATAACGAAACAATCACACTGGAAAACAAAAATCGCAATTTACGAAGGTAAAATGTTGTTGCACCAATAACGTCTAAAGGTCAGATGACACAACAAAGCAATCAAAAACATAATCCCAGTATCTGCACAACTTTAGCAGCTGTTGAAAGTGTCTACACACTCATTCTATACAATTGAACACAGTTGGTGAGAAAAGTTAGTTTTTTAGCTCAGAAATACTTGGAAAGTACAGAAATAGAACCATTCCTTCCGTCAACAATTAACATAATTTCTATGCATTGTCTGTTCAGCCTCTAGTATAATTCTTATCTTTTCCAGATATATTGGAGGCAAATAACACAGACAGTGATCCAAAATCATTGAAACACGGCCGCACATATTATCGAGCATGCATGGACGAAGGTAAGGAGGTTTCTTTAGCTCTAAGTACTTATAATAAGTTTCGTATATCCTAATCAATATTATGTAAATATAGTATGTAATATATTCAAGTGGTTACATGCACAAGTACTGTAAGTATCTAGTTCAAGGCTAAACACAGTGATAATAGTCTAGTTAGAAACGGAAAACTCGTGAATGGCAAAAAAAAAAAGTACATTGTTTTCATCTTTGTAACTTAGATTTAAACCCTTCGTTGGACTCGCACAGTCTCTAGTTCCGGGTGTGTGGTTTTTAACGTTGTCATTTATCAACGACCTTTTTGTCAACAACTTCCATCTAGCTGACTTTCTAACCTTCACTATATAATGCAGTGCGTCCAGTTCCTTGCGAGATCGGGAGAAGTGTGGCGGGCGGCGCTAGCGGAGATGCCGACATTTTCGACCAGTAACGTCCCGCTTAAATTTACCCTCGAAAGCGTTTTGCTTCGCTCGGAATCGTTTGAAGGTTACTAATGTGCAAGATTACGTTGCAGACTAAACCGTTAAAAGTCAATGGTTTTCGTGAGCATTGTTTTCAATCTGAAAGCTCCGAGCTTGAGTTGTTCTTTCCTTCGCTACTACAGGTGCCCTGGACAGAGCTGCGAATGGAGTGAGGAACAGACCTTGAACCAAGAGCGTGTTAATTTCGTACTGTGTGAAAGAGTGTGGTTTTTGGTTACTTGCCGTGCTACTTCTTTGTGTAATTGCAGTGTGTGTGTGTTGTGTATAAGTGAGGCGATTGAAATGTCAGCCCCAAAGTTCACGTTAAAACACGGGGACAGGTTTAATTGACTGTTGGATGGGAGCATCAGGAGGTTAGTTTTTACGTACTACTTGTTACATATTGACTAATGGTAAACAAAGATTATTTTTATGTAAAAAATAATAACAATTACAGCATAAATAATTCATACATAAAATACAGTAAAATTCAGAAACACCCACACTTGCAACAAGAAAGTGGTAAATTATAGTAGCCACTTACTGTAATAGATTTTTATTAGTTCAAAAGATGCCTCCTTCTCCTAGAGTATTTACTACAAAAAATTTCTACTGTAACTAGTAGTAATACTCAATATGTCAAACTGAAGTATAGTTTGTCGACACCCAATTTAAAATTTATTGCTTGTTTTATTTCTTTGGTTAAAAGTATTTACTTTTCATGCACTACTAAAAAAAATGTTGATTTTTTCAAAAGAAAAATAAACAGTAAAATTCCTTGAGATTTCCATTACTTTTCCAGTTTTTTCCAGACTAGTAGACACCCTGATAATATCTCATTATAAAATTTTCCACGAAAAATTATTAACTCCCTTACTAGGAAAAATATATTAAACACTGTATAAAAATTAATAATATATTATGTTAATTACATACATAACTGAGCCACGCCCTCTTTAGTCGCCCAAGTCCATCCTTTGTATATGCCACTATAGTAACAATGTCAGTTTTCCACGCTTTCCTTTGGACGTCTATTAAATTCTCCAATAGCATTCTATTAGCATGTATTATGGACTAACACCTTCTAACAATTTGCAGCCAAGATGGAGGAGCGTGGTATCCAGCCAATGCTGGACATCCTAGAGTCGTTGAACATTCCCAAAAGCCCTCCAACGAGGAAGACCGTCTCAGAATTCGACTGGGTCGACAGAGCAGCCAGAGTTCAGGAGCTTCTGGGTGAAGATTTATTAATAGCAATTTACGTGGATTACGACGAGAAGAACACATCCAGGAACATAGTACATGTGAGTATTCTTCCTATCACCCTGTATACAGTCCCGATTTGGCTGTCTTTAAACAGCAAGCCAGAAGTTCATGTCTTGAAAAATGAATTATATAGTGACGCAGGTAGGGATTACCATCCACTCTCATGCCGTAGCGGAGTGGTCATCGCAGCGCGCTACGACGCCAGAGGTCCCGGGTTCGAATACTGGCCTGGACATGGGAGTTCTTTGTGAGTGGCCCGTCATCAAATTCTAGGGTTACCAGACGTCCGGATTTTCCCGGACATGTCCTACATTTTAGCCGTATGTCCGGCGTCCGGGGGGAATTTGAAAAATATCATAAATGTCCTACATTTTGAGCGTCACATAATATTAATTAGGAAAATACGTAACAGAAAAAAGTCATGCAAATTACAAGTCTATGGACTGCGCTTCCAAACTCAATAGTGAAATTTATTTTGATTCAGTCATTGCACAAAAAGAATAAAGTTTGTCCTGCTATTAAACAAACGGGAAAACGGAAGCAATTAATGAACAAAGTTTGAGGACCACTTTCTGATATCGTCACTGTTCAATGCCTGAGCAGAATTTCTTACCTTAGGGTTTATACTGATGGAACAAGGTGTTGCCCATTCTTATTCAATATAATTTGATTGTAAAGCAGGAGTATAGAGAACAAAGTTATTCAGGGTGTCTGCCAGTCAAAGAAAGTCATGCAAGTCAAGAAAAAGTAAATAAATCAACTAGTAGGTCAAGAAGTCAATAAAAAGGCAACAAATTATTCTTGTGGTCAAGAATTTTTGCTATTGATTGGTTGATTTAGTTTATTTTACTTCACTTTTTTCTGTCTCATTGGCTAATCGCGAAGATGAGGATGAATGATTGTAAGATAAGGAGTGAATGGATAGTCATAAACATATAAGGACAACCGACACAAACCCCACATGAGATTATACTGGCTGAGAGTCCAGACGCCTAAGCCTCGCTTGTCTGCCAAACACAGTTCAGGATGCATTAATACGAAATAGCAGATGTAATTCTCTTCTTAAATTCAGCTCCAGTTTTCATCTTAACTGACCCTTTGGTAGGGGTTTTCATTAAATAAATATTTATTTTCTTAATTACTAATTTCCAACTTTACCTAAGTAGGATCTAGAAAAGTCCAGAAAAAGTCAAGATTTCTGGATGTATTATTTTGGTCGACACCCTGTTATTGAACAAAAAACTACCCAAGATGAAACCATTTTAAATTACAGCAATTGCTGAATATTTGTTTGCCATTACAGGTCATAATTCAAATGTTGAGAGAGTACTTTCGTTACCATCAGCACAACAGACTCACAAGAGAATTATTTTTTCATAAAGTCTGTAAAATGTTTGGTATTGGTCCCTATAATTTCAACGAGTTTGACTGTCCACTCTAACATCAATATATAGTTTGACAAAACCTGAAATATTGATAAAAATAGTCTCCTCTGAGAAGTACCACTTAAATAGTGAGAGGTGCATTGATTAGTATGATTGAAAGTTTTGAAACTTTGCATTTAAACATTCGTTGGTAAATAACTTTTTTAAAAACTGAAAAGTGTCATTTTCCAACTACTTCCTAACGTGTTCTATAGAAATATGTATTATTTATTGAGAATGTGTTGCGTCCTACATTTTGGGACAGCATGTCCTACATTTCCCTTACAGCGATCTGGTAACCCTATCAAATTCATACCATCACTCATCATCATCGTCGCGAATAGCCAAAAGATGCAAGAAAGCGTCGCTAAATAACAAAAGTTAATGAAGCAATCACCTTCATGGTCAAAATTGACCCAAAGCAGGGTGGGAAAAAAATCATGATTTTTATTAAAAAAAAAACATTTTTGATTGTTCAATAAAATCGGATTTTCTTTATTTAAAGCGATTTTTTTAGATTAAAAAAACGTACTTGAAATTTCTTGTATAGAAAATCTTTTCGGTAAACGGCCCTGTAAAAGTTTGATTTACGCAAATATATGTAAATATATATTCTTCTGTTTCTGCTAACACTGTACATACGTATGAACCCACTATTGAAATATTTGTTGAGTGTGTGAATGAAACTATGATAAATTTAGTAAATTTTCTTCCAGTGAAAATAACACATTTCTTGATGTACTATCTTACAATATTATTACAGTCTCTGTACTTGAACCTTGTCAGTTTTTTTAATGATAGTGTGCAAAATATCAACTGCCATGTATATTTATAGTTTAATAATAATGACACTCTCCACGATTTAACATGATTAGTATCTTGTATATTTTTGTACACAAAATGTTTACTATATTTGCCTATAAAACTATCGAATTTTAAATCAAGGTACAATTAAGTGTGTCAACAGTTTACATTTACTTTCATATGAGCTTCAGTGGACATATTTTGTTTCCTTTCTATTCCTTTCTTGGAGCCTAACAAACACCATTAAATGATTACGATTGATTGATTGATTGATTTGGTGTTTTAAGTCCACTTTATGCACAGTAAGGCTAATCGGGACTGGACCTATAGTTTAAAGTGGGATCCGAACCACTATGTGCCTCCACCGGGAATCGAACCCGGGACCCCTTGATTACAAGGCGACGACGCTACCACTGGGCCATCTGGGAGACCTAGATGATTACGAGATTAATGCACTTTCACGAAAAGTGGTTCTGATATCTACAAATTCCTTATGTACATTATTCTATAAATTATTTATTTATAGTAATTTAAATCAATGATTCTTTTTTTAAAAAAGCAAAAATCAATCCACATTGACTCTAAAGTAAATTCACCCAAAGATTTGAAATACAAATACATCATTCGTTTCTCTTATGTTTCAGATCGACCGTCCTGATCTTGGTCTGACCAGGAGGTATTATGTGGAAGACAAGTACAGCGAGGTGATGTCCTCTTATAAGAAATACGTGAAGGACCTTATCGAATTCACGCTCCAGAAACTCAGCGAGAACTCGACAAGCATCAGTAACAGCACGACAGATCATGGCGACATGAATTACACGAAGGAAGCCGAGAATTTTGCAACGCTGATAATCGAATTTGAGACAAAGCTGGCTAAGGTAAGATCAAAACTATTCTCCATCCACTGAGAGAACGGAGTTAATGTATGCAAAACCAAGTGACTTGTGAGAAAACGTTCGTTAGCTATACCCTGTCTCGGATATCTCTGGAGTGGTGACGTGAGACGACTCCACCAATGGACGTGTGAGAGGGAAGGGAATAGCATGGAGGGGGAAAATACTGCAGTTACCAGCCTTAGCAGCATCGTGTACTGCTTCGCTCTGCCCACTCGATTCCCCCCCCCCTTGCTCCACAGATTCCGGGAATAGGGTGTACAGTTGAAGTCCTGATTCGAACGCCAGTACGATTACTTTTACATAGCTCGAGAGGGAAGCCGACTGGACGCGTAACTGGTTTCGAGCCAGAGCCTGTTTTCTGAGAAGCGCTGTTGTACTTTTACCTGTAGTGTTTAGATATATTCTCTTAGACGACGTTACACTTTCAAGGTCTTCACATTGTATAAAAGAAATAGCACAACGCAACCTAACAAAAATAACCGCAACCTCACGTCATGAGGTCTTTAAAGAAACTGAATTGGCAACACTTCATTTACTCCACGTGGACTTGACAAGTACTGTCAGTTTCTAAAAAGAACGCTATTGGTGGATGAGGGGAGCATTTACTTGTCTCCACGTGGACTTGACATGTGGTTGTCAGAGGGAAATTGATTTCTCGGAACTCTCTTTGAAGTAGAGTGGCGTTCGAATCAGGACTTCAACTTTAACTCTACTGGCTTCCCACCAATAGAACAACATCAGTGAACCGACCAATGCTGTTGCCAAACCTCGCCGCACTTCTGTTGGTCTCTGCATGTTATGCCTTTCTCCTCTTACTGGTGCTGTGTGGCCCAATATAGAATACCCGGATTCGAATCCCGGTCAGTGCATAGGTGTTATTTGTGCTGTTAGTGTTCCTTCATCAGTTTCATCATATTGTCATTCATCCTCATCTTCACGATTAGTCAAAAGTGGCAGAAAAGTGATTTAAAATAAAGCAAATCAATCAATCAAAAGAGAAACCGTGTGCAACATGAAAGTTTTGTTCGTACTTGAGCTTGTTGTGGTTCTGGGAGGCTTTCGGCATGAAAGAGCTTTACCAAACGCTCCAAAGTATCAGTGGCGGGTGGCTTAAGAGTCTGACGCTCCGGGCGTCCCCTTTGAGTAGCGTCAAAATCTTATTTTTTATTACATAACCATGGTTATTTATTTTTATTAGAGTTGGGTTTGAATTGACAAGAATTAATTGAATAAGTATATAGCAAAATCATGCAGCACATGTATACAATAAACGTGCTCTTTAAGGTAACACTTGAAGTATTGAGAAATAAGACTATTATTTTTCGTCATTAAAACTGTAAATACATAAAATGGTCATGGTTTTATTGGGAAAAAGTTGAAAGTAGGGAGAGCCAAAAAGCCTCCTCTTCCGAGTAAAAAATATATCATTACGCCGAAGGTCATTGTAAGGATTTCTCAGAAGTCACATGTATCTGTTTACTTTCACTCCGTTCCTACAGAAGACACAGAATAGGTCAAGAGATGGCTCTGATTTTTCTGAACAACTGAATGCTTGAAGAACTCTGATGAAAGATTATAGAATGGTAAGGAACAATGAATAATTTGAACAATATCTTAGTTTCACAAAAAAACAATAAAGTCATTCAGGTGTGGTGAAACATTGAACAGGAAGAGTTACCGAAAACCGTTGTAGCCCTATACAATGCAATGTAAATTAACATAAGCAATATGATACCACAGTTTATTTTGAAATCCTACTTTGAAAGGTTTATGTGGGCATGTTATTACATGATATTTACACCTAGTTTTCCTTATCTAGAAGACTTATCTTTTGAGATATTAAAAATGAAAATATAAAATAAATATTAAAATAATTACAATGAATTAATTGGACATTTATAGAACCACTCCTTATAAATTTATATAACCTTTGCCCATCAATTAATTCACTTCACCCATAATCAATTGCCATACTTTTCCATTAAATATATATTAGGATTTCTAAAACAGTTGAACCTGAGTTTTACGTATGTCAGGGTGAAGAGAAAATAATACGTGTAACTGAGAATCACTTACAAATCAGATTTAGATACCATGTCACATCCTCATTACAATACTGTAATTGTATCTATTTTGAGGAACAAGATACAGTATAACACAGGTTATTTCTGTCAAGAAAGTGGTAAATTAACGAATCTAAAAGTTTGATTCTTAAATACAATATATTGCCACTTTATTAGTGAACATTTGATACTGAAATTCTACAGCAGACATGTAGTTTTACTACCCAATTTTAAAAAATTGTCTAAAATAGCATTTATTTTTTTAATGACTGTGCAAAGTGTGTTATAAACGTTGCCTAAATCTGCAGCTATTTCAGTTTTAAGTCTATATGGATTAGCTTCCACTTCCCGAATAAATTTTACTTTCTGGCGAAGTTTTCCACTTTCTGTTCTCCAAGGTCGAACAGTAGTAACTGAAAACTGTCACTTCTGTGACATCGTTGTAGCTTGGGTACGTACAAATCAACTGTCTCTTATGAAAATTAGTACGTATAAATGCATTACATACAAATAAGGTTTAATTAACACGTTCTTAAATTATATTTTGCAGGGACCTACAGTAATCTTCTATATATATAAAAATGGATGTATGTGTGTATATATGAATGTATGTTTGTTCCGGCATAACTCTCGAACGCCTGGAGCAATTTCAACCAAACTTGGTACACATTCGACTTACAATCTGGAAAGAAATACTGTGTGGGAGGGGGTAAGACACCCCTGGCACCCCTAGGGGTGGGAGTGGGAAGGGGTGACATGTAAAAATAATCGAAAACGACCGATATTAGTGTGGAATCCATAGCTTTCGGGGTCGCTAAGATGAATAAGATGACTCGCCATTCCGTTCAATTTATTTATTCTTCCTCCTGGAGGTGAAACTAAACATGTTGTTTATAATCATGTTTTGAGTTAAATTTATATTTTAGTGAATTTGTAAAATATTTTACTTTATAATTTGTATACTGTACTTATACTTTTAAATACCTGTAAGTAAAATTAGTTACATTTTACACTATAGTTAGAATTCATTATTTTCCTGTGTAATAGAAGATTGGGTTAAATAAATAACCAGAATAAATAAATACATTACCAGAATTACGCATAACTGTGTTAAATATAAAGCTGTCTTAACTGTATTTGGAATGGATGTACCGCCAACTTATTCTATACACGAAGTTCCAGAAATTAACGTATGGGGCCGATCGGAGAGCTATTTTCCTGTGTGAGGAGATATTATTATTATTTTCATCGTTCGTGACTGATGTCATGGTAACCTATGCGCCCAATATTGGCCATGTGCAAAACCTGAGCCTCAAAAAAGGGGCTATATGGACTGCATATACTGCTTGACCAAAACGAGAAAACCCATCTGGCGCCGTCATCGAATTATGAACCGTAATGGAAGGCAGCGTGGGTGATGCAATCAGTTGTTTGCCTTGCAACCCTGCCTCTGCGTTGCCAAAATGTTCGTCAACGACATCGTCGTCACCTTTATTGAGCGCCAAGTGTTGGCATCATTATAAGGGCTGTTGTATAGCGTCTAGGGTGATGTACTCAAATGAGCTTATTATCATCAAATGCTTCTTGCATCACCTGATCAGGAGCAAAATGATGAGGAAGTCCATAGGTTGATCAGTCTAAACCTCAGAAATATGTGAAACTATGGTTGCAAAACAACAAATATCTAAATAGTGGTGGTGTACCCAAGGGGGTTGGTCGTCATCAAACCCTCCCCCCCCCTTTTGGCCCAGTATTCCTTTAAAAAAACGTCAAAGGTAGGAAAAAATGGCAAAATGAGGGCTGAATTACTGAAAAAAGTATACGTAACCTCCAATCACGTATCTACAAATATATTTGGGGGGAGGGGGGTCCGGATCAAGTGTCTTAGGAATAATAATAATGATAATAATAGTAATAATAATAATGTTTAAATTAAAATAATTATATTAAATCAAATTTATACTAATTACAATACATAAATTAATATTATATTATTATTACACGAATAGGTAAAAAGACTGTATAAGAATAGAGATATAACAGCGCATATTCATTACGTAGCGTACCTGTAGTTAAGTTGGAAATAAAAACAAGTGTCCTGACAATGAAATTGTACATAAATCTTCTTTGTAATATCATTGAAAGCCGTATGATCCCAATATAATCCTTGTCTTCCAATAAGTTCAGAGGAAATTATACAATAAAGGCTAAACGAATGTCTGGATCCCCCCCTAAATACATCCTTGGTAACCTCCCACTTTTAGAAAATCCTGTCCACGCCTTGTCTAATTTTTGGCCTTGTAATTTATTACTCTACATGAATATAATTGAAATCTTCTCTCCTGAAGATTATGGCACCAGAAGAAGAAAGAAGAGACGTGGAGAATCTTTATCATCTGATGAACGTGAACAACCTAACAGATATAACGGACGGTGGAAATGCATCTCTAGGGAATTTCACTAAGGTTAGTTTTAATTGATTCATTGATTGAGTTGCTGTTTTAAGTCCACTTTATGCACAGTAAGGCTAATCGGACTGGACCTAGAGTTTAAAGTGGGATCAGAACCACTAAGTGCCTTCACCAGGTATCGAACCCGATACTTCTTGATGACAAGGCGACGACGCTACCACAGCGCCATCGAGGAGGCCTACTAAGATTAGTGTTTTTCATACATGTTAGCTTATAAATTAAAGATTCATAAGTAATACCCATACCATGGCTAAATATCTTACAATATGAACTTATCAGTTACAACGATATAAGCTGAATCATGAAGACTAGTAGAAAATGTATATACGAGGCACGTTAAGAAAGTAGTATCCAAATGATGTATGGCCTGAGGCGCGAAAACTTGCCTTCAGATGCGATGCCTCAGTGCCATGAGTGACTATGTAGAAAAATAGCTCAAGGTATGAACTTACTTTGAAAGTAAAAAAAACAAAAAAACATTCAACTAACTTCTTTCTTTCTTTTTTCATTACCGACGGGTACTACTTTCTGAACGTACCTCGTATATGCATTCCTAGCAACAACTCTTTCGTCTAGTGCTCTATATTGAAGTAGAATGCCAATGTTTATTAATTTCTGGATACACCACAAAATCTGTATTTATAATAGATAGCTATAGAAACAAATAAATGCCAATTTCTGATATATTGTTTTTGTTTCAGGTGAACTGGGGGAATTACATGAAGAAGTTGTTTCGAAATACAAATGTAACCCTTGACTTGGCAAGTTTGGAGATAATTCTGGTGGATATTAACTACTACAGAAATCTAAGTAGCGTCTTGAATAGTTCGGAACCAAGCACAATAGGTATGGAACAAAACTAGTTTTCTCGAAATGAAAGCAGAGTTAAGAATTTACAAAACCAACAAAGATGATCATGATAAGATTTTTTTTCCTTTTAAAGACGTACGAATATTTGTATAAAAAGAGAGAGATAGGCACACGCGGTGTTCCAATCGGTAGATTGTCAGGCCAATCGCAAATACACATGGACATCACACATGGACATCACACAAGCTAAGTCCAACGTAAGCAGTTCCACATTTCTTTTGGCACTAAAGGGTTCTTCGAGACATTAACACACGAATGAAAGTCAGATTACATGGACAGGCTGAAAAGGGTGAAATGACCTTGGATGGTCATTGGAAAGCAGAAGACCAGTCAATCATCGTAATAATCCTAAAATATTAACAGATCCAACTCCCAGACACTGGCTATCATTCTCCAGACAGAAACTTGACAATCAGGAATGCAGTGTCAGACAATGGCGGCTCGTGGTTCGGAATGTTGGTGGTTGCAGGGAATATATAGCATAATATTTATATATAATTTTAACTTTATATATATTTATAATGTAATTATACCGGGTGGTTCAAAAGTCCCGGAACGGTCACATATTATGAGAAATACACATCGAATCGGAAAACGAAAAAAAGTGTTTAATTAGTGAAAGAAAGCTATTCAATGATATCACACTTGATTCCCCACCCCCGTCCCCTGAAAGTGGGCGGGGGCAACTGTGAAATTTTAAATAGAAACTCCCATTTTGTATTGTAGAATCGAAAAGAGGACTTCATTCCGGGTCCAACGAGCTATCAACCATCCTCCTAGCTCAATTAGAAACGGAGATATGGCGATTTTTTTAAAAAAAGCTCTTCCCCTAATTGAGCTAGACGTGCAGATTCTGAATCTGCAATCGCTTTCAATATTTTTGGTTTTTTAAATTTTTTTATTTTATTTTTCTTATTTATGAAAATTTAAAATCGCCATATCTCCGTTCCTAATTGAGCTAGGAGGATGGTTGATAGCTCGTTGGACCCGGAATGAAGTCCTCTTTCCGATTCTACAATACAAAATGGGAGTTTCCATTTAAAATTTCACAGTTGCCCCCGCCCCACCTCCAGGGGGCGGGGGTGGGGAATCAAGTGTGATATCATTGAATAGCTTTCTTTCACTTAATAAACACGTATTTTTTCGTTTTCCGATTCGATGTGTATTTCTCACGATATGTGACCGTTCCGGGACTTTTGGACCACTCGCTATATATTTATAATTGAACATGTATTTATATTCGGGCTGAGCCGATGTCGATGTATCGGTTGTATTTTGTTCACCGATACCGACCGGCGACCGATACTTTCCGGGCGTTTCGGTCTTTCGCAGGATCAGAAAAATGCCACGTGACATTTTCGAGGAATATAATTAATAATTTTCATGCAAAATTTGAAGTTCCATATATTCGGCAACAATATTGTGTTTTTTTGTGTTACGTAAGAAGTACTTTAATGTTCTGATTCAACTGTTGAATATTTTAAAGGAAATTGACAAATCGATGCTTCTAATTGGGCTGGAATACTCACCCAATAATATTAATCAGTATTTTGAACAATTTTGAATTGTTCCAATTTTTAAGCCGGTTGGAACAAGACTTAACAACAGTACACTAAATATCGCAACAATGACAATAGATAATTAGTCCAGCGCCCACGTCTCAACATCAGGTAAAATAACTACCACTCCATTTATATACGATAAGTTATATTTTAAACTGAATTTGGATTGGTGATTGGTGGTAAGGTTAATAAATTAGGTTAAAATTATCCCCAAAGGAAAATATTTATCTTTGCCTAACGTGGACATTTTGTCTGTTACTCTACGACACGGGACAGTAAGACCTTGCCTACTGTTCGCACGCTGCTGCTCTCTAACGGCGTAAAAAAGAATTAGAATTCCATTGTTTCCTGCTGGTCCGCCGTGAAGTCTTCTTCCCTGCCTGTGGGTGACCTTGGGTTGTTGCACAGTCTCTGCAACGACGAGTCGGCTTAGGCAAGAAGGATAGGAACAACGGTGTTGAACCTCGCTCCAACACTCCTCGCTGTAGAGATTACGGCGTTGCTTCGGCCCTGCAACGTCGACCTGTACGTCTACTCATACATATACTGTGAAATCTCGCAGGTTGCTTTCTTCTTTTTAACGGATCATAATGGAATTAGCTTTTTTGAAGCAATCAAGGGTAAAATTATATGTTTATGTTCAATATATTTAATAGGAAAACAATGAAAAAAAATACCAACAAAAAGCATGAAATTTCATGGTAAAATATCCGGTCGTTGTGCAACACTGGAACAATATCACTAACCGCCCCTGGTGTCAGACATTACCTAAGCTCTTCCTGGTCATCAGCGGTGTAAACATGTAAACAGGTGAAACACAAGAAGAGGGCACAGGTAACTGACTCTGCATTTGCTTAGTAAAATCGATCATAATAAATATCTGGGAGGCGAGAGGTCATTAGTGAGTTGTAGAGCGAACATTGAGAGGGTCAGAACTACAATCGAACGAGAAAACGTTGGAGCTAATTGCAAGTCAAACTCTCGACGTACTGTACAGTTACGATCATAATCGTTCACCGCTGAACTTCCATCTCCAGGCAGAGACAGGTATACTTATCAATTTACCATGCTGATCCAGTCTTTGAGGGTATATAACTCAAGTGGTGTGTTTTGCCATTTATGTGTATAGATATTAGCTCTCGCATGTTATCTTTAAGCTCCCTATGAGCAGCGAGCATGCCATCATTGAGGATGAGTGGTGACTGAGCTACACTACCCAAATTCGATCCCACATACCGTAGGGTATGTTACGTCATGTTGGATGGTGTTGCTAGTCAAATCAGTTATCTCTGTGGGTCACCACTTATATTTGTCTTTGAAAACAGGTTTCTCCGTTCCATATGTTCGCAATTAAGACATGGATTTATTTCTCACTTTCATGTGTTCGCAATTAGACCAATTTAGACAATGTTCACAATTTGGACACAACCGTTCAAGTACAGGTAATGTGCCGTAGACTATAAGTTTACGTCTACATGCGTTGTCTACACGTAATCTACGCGTAGATTACATTGGGGTTGTAGTTTACATAGACTAAGTAGACAACCTAAAGTGCATTAAAATTAATTTTCAAGGGTTTCATGAAAGGAAAGTGACACTTTCAACTATATTGGTTCCTAACGAAATGAAAAGAATACTATTTACAACAAAATTTCTCTTCTCTTCTATCATCAACTATGGAAGATAAATAGTATGCAAAAAAACAACAACAGATGGCAGTCGTGAGGCAAGAGTGGTATTTCCCCACAAAACACTAGAATATTTCCTATATTAGGTTTCTTCCAGGTGAGAAATTGTTCGAATTTGGAAGAAAGAGTATGAAAAGTTCTCCTCACACATCAGCAACTGATAACGCAGTAGAATTTTATTTTAATTCCACGGCGCCCTTTGCTAAGTTATCACCTTTCGCCATGTTGTTTACATGGATAACGTAATCTACGCGTATAAAATAGTCTACGTGTAGAATGTAGACTATCGTTGTTTACGCGTAGTACAGAGTTTTATTTCTCCTTTCAGCTTTGTACTTTTGGTACCGCGTGGTGGACCATTTGGCAACCGCCACCTTGAAAATGTACAGGGACCTCGCATTCCAGCTGAAGCAAGCCTTGTATGGAACTAAACTAAACAAGCCAAGGTAGGTCATGCACCTTTCTTCTTTCATCTGTTCACAAGGGTACCGATAGTGGGGTGGGGTGGTTGTGGGTCTTAAGCTCCCCCGAACCACCATTTAAATAATACTGATAGCAATAAAAATTAATTGAAAATTGGTTTTCTTTGTCACCAAAAATGTGTCTTTGACATCACCAACGTCCGCGAATCTCCCTAAGTGACAGATTTATTCTTCATTAAGATAGGTATAAAATAAATTAATATTGAAATATTTACTCTACCTTAGTGGTAACTTCGTCGCCTTGTAATCAAGGGGTTCCGGCTTTGAAACCTGTTGGACTCACATAGTGGATGTAATCCCACTTAAAACTGAAGTCCTAGTCCCGATTAGCTGATCGGGTCATAAAATGAACCTAAAATAAAAACTCACAATTACTAATACATAGTTAATATAAAATACAAAACAATATATTGTAAAAGTGTTTTAGAGTAAACAGTTGCAATCTTTTGCTCTGGCAACTGGTTATTTTTTTTCTTGAAGAAGAACATATTTCGAATCATATTAGGAAGGCTGCACGCCACTATACTATGAAGAAAGGCATCGTTCATCCTCAACGTCGCGATTCGCCACAATGGCAGAAAAGTGATGTGAAATAACTCAAATACAACACAAGAAAACTATTACGAGCTTTTCAATACTCAAAACAATCGTTTGGACCTCGAAAACTCAGTGTATTATGGATTGTATTTTTATTATTTCCGTTTAAAAAACTTTATTTAAGGAGTTGGCACTCCTCGCTGCTGTATTTATTTTATGTACCGGGTGGCCAGAATTAATATTACCCAACTCAGAGCCCTCTGTAGCCTGTTTGAGGCATCGTAGAACTCTGAAAGTTGGTGAATTCACTATACAGACGATGGGGAAGATGATGGCGATTAAAAAAAGTTAAATTTTCCGCCACCAGGTTGAAATGTGGCGCTGTACTTCCATGGTGGGTTGTACAAATAATCACGTTAAGTGATTTAGCTGAGTTATTAATTAGAACATGTGTTAGTGGCTGGAAGTTGCGAAAATAATATCTTGTTTAATGCAAGATTGCAAGGTAAAGGCAAATCCATAACCAATTGGAGCAGTTTACGTCATTATTACAACCCATCATGGAAGTACAGCGCCGCATTTCGACCTGGTGGCGGAAAATTGAACTCTTTTTTATAACTATCCTCTTTCGCATGGTCTTCATAGTGGATTCATCAAATTTCAGAGTTCTACGATGCCTCAAACAGGCTACAGAGGGCTCTGAGTTGGGTAACTTTAATTCTGGCCACCCGGTATTTGTATATTGTACAGCAATCAGAGTGTATCCATTCAATAATCAGGACAATCATTATTAACAAATCTAGGATACAAATCTTTTCTCTATTTCAGGTGGAAAGTTTGCAGCACGATAGTAAACAATAAACTGGGAATGGCGATAAGTAACTACTACGTTCAAGAGCATTTCAGTAAGGATCTCAAGAAGCAGGTAATTACAAAAGAAAAAGTTAATTAGTTTTTCAATAATATCTTGTTTATTACTAGAGTTCCGATTATTGCCCTAAAAACTGAAAATATGACATAAAAAAATATTGGTAAACAAGGAAACATTCTTTAAGCCTTTTAAAAAAAATAAACTACACAATTTGAACCCAGAAGCATTGTTGTATCTTTCCCTCCCAAGCACTCTACTTGTTACTTCGTTCCAAGAACCAATCACGTTACCAGTTTGGTATAAGTGTAGCCATAGCATAGTAAGCGCAGCTACACATTATTAACTACTTCTGACGCTCACTGCACTCTCAGAAGAATTCTTCCAATTGAACAAATATGGAAGTCTCTTTGTTGGCGAGGCGAGAACCATTCGGGAATACTATAGGTCTCGCTCTGATCTGCTATCTCGTGGAGTATTGCTTACAACCACGTGTAACCTTCAACGATCCCAAGTACATACATGGAGACTCATGGTTACTAATTCTACACGTGTGCAGTTGAGATACGTTGAATCACTTGTCGAACTGAGCAGAAGTGTACACATGATTTAATGCTTGGTAGGTGTTAGTTACGTCGCTTTTCTGCTACTTTTGGATAATCGCGAATTTTTGGTAGGAACCACTCCCGTGGGATATGTTAGGAATATTTGTGAAGTGCAAGGGCCATTTACACACACACACACACACACACACGAGAGTAGTTATACGTTTCAATCTTCCATGCGAAATTGCATACAATACAGGGTACTTACTGAATGTAACTAACAAGAGGGAGCTCCACCACATAATTTTGTTTGTTGATTGGCTAAGTGAAACTTTCATTGGCAGATGGATTGGTCCAAGAGGTCCGATTGAATGGCCTTCCAGGTCTCCTGACTGAACACCCCAGATTTTTTTTTCTGTGGGCTTCTTACAAAACTTCAGCACCGTCGACAGCTGTGCTTTTAAGATATACGTTATAATTCCAGATCAACGTGCTGGTGCAGGATCTGAGGCAAGCTTTCAAGTCGCAAGTGAACCAGCTCTCGTGGATGGACAAGGAGACGAAGAAGGTTACCGTAGAGAAAGCGGACGCCATCAAGGAGTTCATTGCCTACCCTGAGTGGATTCTCCAGCCTAAAAAGCTAGACGAGTACTATTACTGGGTAAGCCTCTATCTTGTTCTATTGTCTACAGCAACGCTAGTTGGAATTGTTAGAATTGTAAATGTGGATATTACAAAGCTGTGTTCTAGAGGGAGGAGCAGGATACGGAATAATATGTTTATAATTACCATTATTAAACTTCGTTTTAAATTCAAGTACTTAGAAGTAATACTAACAAATGAAAATTATATTAAAGAGGAAATAAAAAGCAGACTTATTCAGGAAATGCGTGTTATTTTTCTCTTCATAAACTTTTATCTTCTCGTATAATATCTTAGAAAGTAAAAGTTAAAATATACAAAACGGTAATTTTGCCTGTAGTATTGTATGGATGTGAAATTTGGTCCCTTACATTAAAAGAGGAACATAAATTTAGAATATTTGAAAATAAAATCCTTAGGAAAATATTTGGACCTAAAATGGATGAGGAGACAGGTGAGTGGAGAAGGTTACATAATTTAGAACTACATAATTTGTATTCATGTCCAGATATTATTAGAATAACTAAATCAAGAGAACTTAGGTTGGCAGGCCATCTGGCACGAATGGGAGATGAAAGAGGAGTTTACAGGATTCTTGTTGGGAAACCTGATGGTAAGAGACCTGTAGGAAGGTCAATATTAAGATGGGGTGGGGGATAACATTCAGATGGACATAAAGGAAATCGGAAAGTATGGAAAATTGGTTTGATCTTGGATACGGACAGATGGAAGTCTTGTGTTACTGCAGCCATAAACCTTCGGGTTTAGGAAGGCTAAAAGTTGTTCAAAGACAAAAATGGGCCACTTTTAGATGATATTGCATTTATCACTTTGGCATTTCCAGAATTCCTCACGGATTTCATTTAAATTTCTTGATATCCTCAAATTTCTGGAAAGAATAGAGCCCCCTACGCTAGTGTACTGTACAGCTGCAAGTGTGTGAGTTCCTTCCGCTTATCATTTTTCCTTTTGCTTGCACTGATACCACAGTGGCGACGTTTGTTGAATAATGCTCAGATGGGCTAATCGGGACTGGACCTATAGCTTTTACAGTGCAACCTTGATAACTCGAACCTCAAGATATCGAATTCCTTGATAAGTCGATTTTTTTGTAATCCCCTTGAGTTGTATATAACACTCAAT
Source organism: Lepisma saccharinum (assembly GCF_977018435.1). Classification (NCBI taxonomy): domain Eukaryota; kingdom Metazoa; phylum Arthropoda; class Insecta; order Zygentoma; family Lepismatidae; genus Lepisma; species Lepisma saccharinum. The sequence continues at coordinate 7,449,341 of NC_139253.1, forward strand.
ACTGATTTTACCTCAACAACTAGAATAAAACCTTGATAAGACGAATTTTTGTACAGTTTATGGAATGCCGTTACAGCTCAGTAACTCGAAGTTAGAGTATGAAAAACCTCTATGAGTGGAAGTTAAATTCTAATCACCTTTATAACTCGAAGTTTTAGTCGCACGGACTTCAATAAGTCGAAGTGTAGGGTGCCTACGTACAATGTCAGGTGATCAACAATCGTGTCGGAACTTGAGGTCAGTAAACTCTAGACCTCTATAACTTAAAGTCGGCGATTTTGGCCCTTAATAAATCGAACCTTGGTAAGTCGAAATCCTTGATACCTCGATTTTTTCTTTTACCCCTCAAGTTCGAGTTATCAATGTTCCACTGTGGTCAAATCCCAACCATTGTGAAACGTCCGTCATCCAGGGATTGACACCGGGACCCCTTGACTACAAGGCAGCGACGTTACTACTACTCTATCCAAGTGTTGTATATCAAACAAGTATGATTAAGAAAACGTCAAATTAAAATGAAAACAATTTACTGACAACAAACCATAATGAACCTATTTTTAATAGGTAAAACTAATAATACGCTTAAACATGTCGCAAAACTCATATTTATATTTTAGAAACAATTTTAAGCAATCATATATTTAATTTTGGGTAGTGGATGGGAAAGGAAATTACAAAAAATATGGCAAAAATATCATAATCCAAACATTATTCATAAGATATTGTAACTACCACAAAATGTGTAACAACCTTTCTTTCAGATGAAACACTACCCTTTAAAATAAGATCTATTTGATTAAAATCGGTTCATTAGTTTCTTAAGTATTCGACTCAAAAAATCTGTTGACCGGCAGTTTTGATGATGTCACGCAATCATTTCTAAGATTGTGTCCCGACTGATTTACAGTATGTGATGTGTAGTTAGCCAACGCTCAAACTTTCGTGCTAGTATCCTGAAGTATTATATAGAGGGCTCGGATAGTTATGCACTAAAAAAAAAAAACGGAAAATATGCACTAAAAAGTGTAAAATATGCACTTTAGAAACCCGTTTAATTTATAAATGCTGTATATTACTGGGTGAGTCTATTAAAAGAGGCCGATGGAAAATGTGCTCCTTGCATGTAGGCAACCCTGGTACACCGCAGAGAAGAAAGGGGTACAGAACAGTCCAGGATATCGGTGCCAAGCAGTTTCGACAACATGACATAGAGGGGGATTGAAAAGAAAGTGTCCAGTAGTGACCTTGAGGAAGGCAGCGTGCAGGTCTGTTGAGTGCAGTTGAGCGGCGAGGAAAGTTGTGTGTTTGGTTGGGTGGGCCAGAATGGTGTTAACGATACAGCAGCGTATCTTTGTTGTCGAGATGTATGCACGCCTCGCTTCTTGGAAACAGTGTGCAGATTTGTTTACGACGGAGTTCGCGGTAAATGAAGTTCCAGCGAAGGCCCCAACCAAATCAGTAATGCAAAAACTGATTGCAAAATGGCGGAAAACCGGATCCGTGCCGAATAGGCCAAAAGTGAGTCCAAAGAATGTCCGCACCGAGGCAAAGGTGGGCGACGCAGCGCAGCTAATGATACGCAGTCCACGAAAATCATCTCGGCGTTTGGCACAACAGTTGCAGGTGACGCAGTCAACCGCTATGTGGATCCTGAAGCAGGACTTGAACTTGCACGCATTCAAAGTTACCGTGATGCATCAGGTGCGGGATGTGGACAAGGCAGCTCGCGTGCAGTTTTGTGAGTGGTTTCTGTCCAATATTGCTCCGGAGGTGCTGCAGGATGGTTACTTGTTCATTTCCGATGAAGAATGGTTCCATCTGTCAGGCTACATAAACTCCCAGAACACGCGACACTGGTCAGGTGACAATTCACACGTGTTCATGGAGGTTCCACTGCACGCCCAGAAACTCGGTGTCTGGTGTGCCGTGTCGTCATGCTGCATCATCCCCGTGTTCTTCCATGAGACTGAACTCGGCTCGTTACATCAGTAACAGATTCAACGTGTTTGTTGAACAACTGACTGAGGATGAGCGAAGGAACGCTTACTTTCAGCAGGATGGAGCCACGGCGCATACAGCATGTGGAACGATCACGCGCATAGAGTCAGTGTTCCCGCCTAATAGCGTCATCATCCGTGGCACGAACCAACCTTGGCCACCTCGTTCTCCAGATTTATCACCCTGTGATTTCTTCTTGTGGGGAGCTCTAAAGGGACAGGTGTATAGCAACAACCCTCACACACTCGAAGAACTCCAGAACAATATTTTCACAGCTATCCAGGCCATCCCGCAGGATGTCCTCGCTCGTGCTTTTGAGAACATGTGGTATCGTCTGCACACGTGCCTCGAGGTCAACGGAGGATACTTCCAGCACCTCCTCTAGGAAGGTTGTTGTCACGCTGTACTGTATTTACAGAAGAGATGTTTCATTCATTTACGTTTATGTCAAGTTGTCTAAACTGCTTGGCACCGATATCCTGGACTGTTCTCTACCCCGCTCTTCTCTTCGGTGTACCAGGGTTGCCTACATGCAAGGAGCACATTTTCCACGGGGCCTCTTTTAACGGACTCACCTGGTACAAACTATGAAAGATCACATGCCAGGCAATGAATATGCATTATTCTGAATGCTCATTCGCTACACAATTTTATATCAATTAATATGGTTCTGCGTTAAATGAAATACAATACATTGCAGATCAAGATCATGATTACATTTGATAACAGCATAATGTCTCAAACTTTCGAACTTGAAACTCCATCTATTCTCAGCTAGAATAGTCTTATATTCAGAAAACACACGTTAAGCTTCGCAAGATACAAGTGGACTGTATTTTAGGGCAACAAAGTCGGACACATCAAGTTCCAGATCATCCATACGATGTCCATTTGTATGCAGAATTTTGCAAACTTTCACCATTGTTGTATACCCACTGTTTTCTTTCAATACTGAATCCAATTTCTATACATACACAGGATCTTCAACCTGAGCGAGGGCCTCTTTAACGTCTTCTATAATTTTGATGCTTGTTTGAAGTTGTAACCCTTTGTTTTCTAATCGACGAATATTTCAGGCAAGAGAAATTAGCTCGGATGTAGGCAAGATCCTCACGAATTCCCTCCGTGGAAATTATTCGCTGGGCCTCCCCGATGCACACTGGGCATCGAGTCTATAAACAACCTGTTGCATCATTTCAAAATTGTCGGCGTAATATGCAGCAGGCTCAATCCACGTGCGCCTTCTAGTAACCACAGGAGATGGTGGAAGTGGCACTTCAACCGCTACTTCCTGGAAAACTCTTACACGGCTAGGTGCTTTGAGAAACACCTTTTTCACATTTGAAATTAGTTCATTGACATTATGAAAGTTTGCTCGAACTAACTCAGTCACACGATGCAGCGCATGTGCAAGACATGTAACATGAATAAGTTTCGGATACAATATTTTAAGACAGGCCATTGCTTTACATATGGAACAGCATCGGTACAAGCAACTAGCACTCGGCCGTAATATGCACATCAACTTATTCTCATATAAATATGCACCTGCATATGAAATATGCATTTTTAGTTAAAAATCCTTAAATATGCATTTGCATATGCAATATTCAAAATGCATAATTATCCGAGCCCTAATTATATATATAAAGTAAGCGTCGTGGCTTTACAGGAACAACTGTCATAGTAAATTTCATGTTTTAACTGCTTTTAAACAGTTACAACGCGATCTACAGTCACGAATTATTTTAGACTTGGTAAGGTTTGGCAACTTCAGGTTGGACCGTTACTGGACTATACCTACAGTAACGCCATGAACATAGTCTAACCTTACCTAGCTTAACCCCGCTTAAGGAAATCCTATGTAACTTAACAGTAACTGAGTTCACCGCAGGCCCGTACCCAGAGGAGGGGTCATGGGGGCCATGGCCCTCCCTGGAGCCATGAAACTTTTAACTGTGAACCTACAAGAAGTTACAAAAATAACAGCGACGATTTTTCAAACTTGTAAAAATTTCAGTTTTGTCCTTGCATAAATGAATGTGTTTGTTGTGTAGAGAGGCAGTCTGCAGAAATTTGCAGTCTGCGATGTTGGGTACATTCAGTCCTCTAACCACTTTAGCTCTTCTGCAGTAAGGCCTCTTAATGCTAAGCCTTGTCTACCCAGACTCGGTGAAAATCTCTCTCTCTCTCTCTCTCTCTCTCTCTCTCTCTTGGTTAAACATAGCCTTTATTGTAATAATAATTGCTAATGCTGCCACGTCCAGGAGAGTGTGACACGAGTCTGGCTTAGATCAGGGTAAAACATGAGATTATCAGAGCAACTAAAACTGATTGATAACTTTTTTTAGAAGGAGAAAGGGAACAAAGGATACAACTTGTTTAACCTACTACGGAAGGTACAATGCACCGTATATTCTTAACTTTCATATTACATTAAATTTATATACAGGATTGTATTTAAAGCTGTCTCTTTGTTTCTTGGTCACATATAACTGTTATCTCTATTAAACATATTTCATCTACTTGAAGGCTTCTTCTTCTTCTTCTTTCTGGACTTCTTCTTCTATTTGGCTAACAAGCTTCTTCTTCCGTCTTCTTTATGGATATGTGAGACTTCTTCTTCTTCTATCAATTAATCGGCTGATTCATCTATTGGTTAAGAGGCTTCTCTTTCTATCAATTGGTTAATATACTTGTTCTTCTACTAGTCGATAGCCTTCTACTAATCAATATACTTATTCTTCTATTCGTTAGTAGACTTCTTCCTCTATTAATGAATAGACTTATTCTTCTATAAACTTCTTCTTCTATTGATCAATATACTTCTTCTTCTATTTGTCAATAGGCTTCTTCTTCTATTAATTAATAGAATTCTTCTTATACTTCTTCAATATGTTTATTTTCACATTGATTACTAGACTTCTTCTTGTATTAGTTGTTATACGAAATTTTCTATTCGTTAATAGACTTCTTCTTCTACTAATCGATAGTCTTCTTCTTCTACTAATCAATATACTTATTCTTCTATTCGTTAGTAGACTTCTTCTTCTACTAATCAATATACTTATTCTTCTATAAACTTCTTCTTCTATTCATCAATACTTCTTCTTCTTCTTCTTTTATTTAATATACTTCTTCTTATGCCTTTCATATATTTATTCTTCTAGTAAATATATATCTCTTATTTACCAAGGCACCTATATCCAAATTCCTTCATTGTATTGATTTCCGTACATGCTACACTTGTCGATCATTTCTTTATCTCGCCTTTATCCATCTCCATTGTTTATCTCAGTTCATAAATTTATGTAAGCACAATTAATTTCAGTTCTTCAAACACTTTTCATTCAATTCGCGTGCGCATTGTTACTATAATCTGCGATCGTAATATTTCTTCCGCGTGCTGCCATCTATGATTTCATATTTCAATCATTGGCCATATGGTTAACATGTGCCGGTACGTAACAATGCGCATAATTTAATCCATAAATATATTATTTTCTAAACATACTGTAGAATGATTGTGGCTGTTCAATGGTTCTGGTATAAGAAAATAAAGGAAATTTGAAAACATTTTTAATTTGCGAAACTCAGAACTATCCGAATACTTCTGACCAGTAACGGTGATTGGTATAATTCCGTTCATAACAATCCGAAACTATTGAAAACTATCATTATATAATCATGAAGAATGAGTTCTGTTGAACAGTTTAATGTATGTTCTAAATCATCTCTAAGGAACTAGAACAATCTTACGGAACTGTCACATGTTTCAGAACTTAAAAGTGTAAAGTACTGTACAATTTAATAACTTCTGGTAACTTTTATAATAAAAAAACATTAACAATAACTTGTGGTGCTGCCATCTATGAATGAAAAATCATACCTTTGCAGTAAAATTGAAGAGGTATAAAAACAAGCAAAGAATGCAAAATATATTCAAAATGCCTTCTTCCTAACGTTGTCATTCTCTAAAAGTTGTATTACTTTTATTCTGGCATAGAAAAAATAGCAAAATTATTTGTATATACTTTTCCTAGGTAGAAGTGGAGGAAGGCAAGTATATGGAAAGCATTATCAAGCTTACGAAGAACTATGTTAAAAAAGAACTTGAAAAACTTCCACTACCAACGGATAAACACAAGTGAGTAAATTCCACAATGTAAATATACTTAGCTATGTAAGTTAGTTTTCATCAAATATCAACAAAGAACAAAAATTATGTAAAATGCTATAACAATCGTAAAGTCAATTCGACTCTATCGATACGATGTACTACAGAAGAAGTTAGTATCCTCAAATCTTTATTTTCAGTGCTGAAGAGAACGTTAGATTTGAGAAATATTTCTAAATCATTTTAAAAGTATTATACTCGTATTTATGGTGTTTCAAGAAACATCTGAAGTAATAATTTACTTACACGGGTGATTTTTTTAAATAAAATATTAGTTGTGTAAATTTGTTTTTTTAAATCTAATCTGCATGTTGTCTTTCTCATGGATATTTTGAAATGTTTATAATTAATTGTACTTCTCGGATGTTAGTTAACATCATAATGTAAAATGTGTTTATGTTAGAATTGAAAATCGATTACAAATTAGAATAAATTTCAAATTTTCAGTTATTCAACGCAACATACATAACATGCCAAAACATACCATTTAAAAAATTATATTATATTGAAATTTTACACTATAATGCATGATAAATGATGTATGCAGTGCCGGATCTACAAACCTTGGTCCCCCCGCAAAGGCCCCCCGCAAAGGCCCCCACAAAGGCCCCTTCTACCTACCTACCATCACACACACGCATTCCTATATATATATATATATATATTACACTATATAATGTATGTGTAATTCTTGATGTCATGTTGACGAAATCACATACAAGGACCTACAGGGTGATTCAAAAGTCCCTTAACACCCTCTATAAAAAGTAAAGGAATTAAGCTGGGTAAAATTGGTCATGATAGAAACAGGTTAGACTAGGGAGAACCACATTGGTGTGTTCCAAGCAGACGTCCGCCATATTGGTGGCCACCATATTGAACTCGATTAAAAAAAATTAAGGGCTTCCCCTATGGCGAAGTGGTAGAGTCGTCGACTTGTAATCAAGGGGTCCCGGGTTCGATGACCGGTGGAGGCATATAGTGGTTCGAATCTCACTTTAAACTGTAGATCCAGTCCCGATTAGCCTTAATGTGCACAAAGTGGACTTAAAACACCAACTCAATCAATCAATCAAAAAATGTAAATGGGAAGGGGGGTGATGTGATATATATGTGACTATGACACTGTTTTCTCACACCTGGAAAATGATACATTTGTTCCAATCATGCAGTCATAACTTTTTCCTGATTAAAGATAGGTTGAGTAAACCTTCACCATTACATTTCTCGTGAAATTGTAGCCTGATTTGATTCTAGTCTGACTGCCAACGGGGGACCCGGAGTGTGTGATCTAAGGTCGGAATTTTTCCGGCTATGTCTACGCATCGAAAATATGTGGGGCCCCTACTCCCACGTACCCTAAATGTGCTTTCATGGCTGTATGCACATGGAACTTTAACTTTACATTTACCTGTGTATAATGTATTCGTTTCTGTACCCCAGATTAACTACGTTTACTGTTTTACATACGCGAACCCTCTACTATGACAATGGCTGAGGGCACCCTAAAAGTTTACTTGTCTCCGGGCACCCCCCGCACTGCGGGGTTTTGCGGCTTGTACCGTGCGTTCATTTCGATCTTCAGCCGAGAGATCGGGAGAAGCGTGGCGGGCGGCGCTGACGGAGATGCCGACATTTGCGGCCTGTAATGCCCGCTTATTTTTATGGACATATGCAGACATTTATATAAATATTGCAAAACGAGCACTAACCTGTGTTATAAGAGTACGGTTTTAATTTTAGTAGCTTAGTGGCTTTATGTGCTGATGATTTTGACACGCACATCTCCTGTGAAACACGGCGTAGAGGTTTGTTTGGAGAACGTTCTAACGCTGCACCAATTTCATCGAGTTTTGCTTCGGTTAGAATCCGTCGTTTTTGCTTAGATGTTTTAAAATTTAACGATCCAGTTTATCGTAATTTAAGGACAAGACGTCTAACCGTATCTCTATGTGGAGGTAAAACGCCTGGGAATTTCTGTACAAATTGCCTACACACGTCTCGACACAAGTCTGTTTTCACGTAAGTGTCATACATAAAAATTCTTTGTTTTAACGTGAACCTTGAGGCTGGCATTCCAATCGTCTCACTGACACAACACACATACACACTGCAATAACACAAACAAGTAACGGCAAGTAACCAAGAATATCACTCTTGCACACAGTACGAAATTAACACGCTCTTGGTTTACATCTGCTCGCCACTATATTCACAGCTCTGTCTTCATCGAGTCGCGAAGGAACAAAAAACTCGAGCTCGGAGATTTCGGATTGCAAGGAAGCTCACAAAAACCATTGACTTTTAACGGTTTCGTCTGCAGCGTAATCTTGATACAGTGTTGCACATTCGAAACCTCCAAACGATCCCAATCGACAAAAACTCTTTCAAGGATATAAACTTAAGCAGGACGTTACTGGTCAAAACTATGATTAAAATGCTTTATTATCTGTGGCTCTTAACATCGTTTCTATAGCGTATTTATTTGTGTACGCCCACCCAGCGTCGAATAACATGGGTACCTGGGGGAAACCCTGGGGGGTAAAGGCGGTCAGGGGCGTGATGCTGATCACATCACCCCCACTCACGACCGGATCAAGAAAGTGTGGGGCGTTACCCCCACACCCCCTATACGCCTTCATGGCGTTGTGCTAAGCACGGGGGAGCACTTTACCTTTTTTATATAAGAGCAGAACTTGGATGAATTACAGAAGAACTTTTGCATGTTATAACACAAGTTAGTGCTCGTTTTGCAATATTTATATAAATGTCTGCATATATCCATAAAAATAAGCGGGCATTACAGTCCGCAAATGTCGGCATCTCCGTCAGCGCCAACCGCCACGCTTCTCCCGATCTCTCGGCTGAAGATCGAAATGAACGCACGGTAGATCCGGCACTGGATGTATGTATGTATGTACGAATGTGTGCGTGCAGGTGTGTGCGTGCGTGCGTGTGTGTGTGTGTGTGTAGCCTATATATATGAGAGAGAGAGAGAGAGAGAGTATGTTATCAGCCACACGGTAGCCTAACGTGTTGTTGACCTTCGTGGCGGAGTGGTTAGCACAGCACGCTGCGAAGCCAGGGGTCCCAGGTTCGAATCCCGTTTAAGACATGGATGTTTGTCGTGTTTGATATGTGAAAACAGAGAAAATGGATGACGGGCAAAACCACAGCTTAAGGGGTTTCCTTTATTATATAGTTATATATAAAAAAAACATGTTGAGTGACCGACTCACAATCTCACCACCGGGTTCGAGTCCCGAACTATTCGTCGGTATTCCTTTGTGAGTTTCCCATTATCAGTTTCATCTAGTCACCATCCATTTTCATCGTCGCGATTATCCTAAAGAAGCACAGAAACGACGTAAAATAAGACGAAATAGTCTAATGCAGTTTAACTTTCTCATTAACAGATGGGAGAGCGACCCGACAGTTGTTAATGCTTTTTATTACTCATCAGCGAATTCTATAAGTGAGTATATTTTTTACTTCAATTATGTATTTATTTGAATTTACCTGAACAAGTTCATTATTACATTGACAAGTATTCAGTAATTTATTGCGAAGTTTGAATAAGCTAGTTTCTAACAATGAGTTAATGCCTTTATTGTTTAATTTATTCATACTGTTCTTGGTTAATGAAAACGTTTAAATAGAAGTTCCTTTCATTATTAATAGCTAATTATTATTATTTAATGGACCTGCAAACACAAATGGGTGATAAAAGCAAAGAAGGGTAACATCTGAACAGACTTAAAATAATGCAAGGGAATGGGTTTGTGTGTGGGGGGGGGGGGCGACTACAGTTACCAGCCTTCGCAGCAGCATTTACTGCTACCGCTATGCGCGGCCTTGCTCCAGAGATATCCGAGGCAGAGTATATGTCTCATGGATGCACAATTCCCAAAATGATTAAGACATCTATATACGTATAACATATGTATAAGAGCCAGAATGGTATATTAGGCTAGACGTTTGACTGTCATGGGATTAAGAGGATGGGGGATTTCAGGAAAAGTTTTTCCCCCCAGTAATATCCTGATTGAGGTTCCTCTGTGGTACACCCAGCCTCTCATGTATGGGTACCTGGGGACAACTCTTAGGGGTCAAAGCGACTGGAGCGTGGTGCTGATCAGATGGCTACAAATGGCAAAAATTGTGAATGTGTGGGACCTATTTCCACATCCCCCATATGTCTTCGTAGAGAGAATATATAGAGACAGGAGCGAATTAGGGTACTGGAAATTCACCCTCTAAACTCCGTCCCGCGCATAACGGTAAAGAAGGGGAGAAAGCGAGTGGGTGGAGCAAAGCAGTACATCCTGCTGCAAACACATTCTGGCTGCAGCTGTGTTTTCCCCTCCCATGCGTTCATTGGCCGAGCCCTCTCGAGTCAGGACTAGTTTTCGTTCGCTTCTTCCACAGACTACTGGGACAGAGTAGAAGAACAGGAATGTCGAATTTATAATCGCTGGACTGTGTAATAGATGACTTGAAGATAATGAAGGTGAAAGAATTGAGTGAGAAAACAAAAGACAGAGGACGATCGAAGTTGATTATTGAGGAGGCTAAGTCTCACCCAAAGCTGTAAAGCCGGGTAGTCTGTAGGCTTGTATTATATACGGATATGCGGCCAAGTTTGTAATATGTGTGTATGCAAGAATGTATATATACGATTTGAATATAATAATTATTTTCTATTATCTAGCATTCCCAGCCGGCATACTTCAACCACCATTCTTTGGTCTAGGTGTACAGTAAGTATTACATTTATGAATTACATATAACATGCATTAATATATGTCTACCCATATTATGCAAGAAGACGTCAAGCAATACAATTCACCTGGGTCATTCCATGCCAAACCATCCAATGGTGGTTGCACGACCATTTTAGAAAAAAATCATTTTTAGTACATAGGTTTGTACATGTTTCTAGATATCAAAACCAATGTTAAAAAAAATATTGTTATTAGTTGTCCTAGGGCCGCCATTTTTCCAACATGGCGCATGGCTCTTTTTGCTCATGTAGCAGTATACAGAAACCTTAATATCTCAAAACCCATTAAAGCTAGAGACCTGAAACAAAATTCATTTTGTAGCTATTGAAGAATACTTCCTATGATATTCAGGTATGATTTGCTTGAAATTGCATCGTAAGTACGAAAAGTATGGTGGAAAATGGGGTAACAATAGTTAAAAAATTGCATTTTTATGCCCGATTTTCTTAATGAAGGGGTTTAGTCTAAGGCTTGATATTTTTTTTCATGTGTAGACCTACCTGCAGAGTGTCTGTAAATAAAATATCAGTGCTTAGAAATGCACCCCTTTTTTACATCATGGGCTCAAACATGGCCATTCATTGAATTTTGACAGTTTTCGGGGTTAAATATCTCAGATGGGTGGGTCCCCTTTAAAAATTATGAAATCTGGCACATAGGAAGCCCTTCATGAGCCTAACTCACAGTAAAAATCTCAACTTTTAGATTCAACTCGTTTTGGTCAATATGAGGTAACATATGTCACCTAATTTCTGACGTTGCAAAGTAAGGTTAAACTATATTCCATACTTAGAATAATGAAGTATTTTCTTTTTTAAATTTGGGTTAAACAAATGCTCAGAAAATATAGTAACATAAGGTTTTAATACTTGACTTACCATAAATTGAAATTACAAGGTATGACAATTGAAAATCTGCGAAATTTCATTTCAAAAGGTTTGATTTATTAGCTACCCATGACCAGTTGGTATTGTCAGCTCCAGTTTCCTATTCATTCTCTTTGTTAAATCAGGTAGGATTCTTTGTTCTGTCACTAAGTTCCTAAGTAAATTATCAGAAACCTTCAGTTCATCACATATTTTTTCTTGACCAAGTGGTAGCAAACAAACTGATGATTCTGACCTTTTCAACATTAGTTTTTTGCTCAATTACATTTTTCTTCTTATAATTTCAATTATATGATTGTACTGGCCATGCAAAGGATTGTCACACTTGCTTCCCTTTTCTTCAGTTTTAATACTTAGTGAAAAGCAACTTTCCAGTTTCCTTTGGACTCCTTGTATGATGTGAATAGTTTTTCGAGCAAAAGCACTTTATTGTTTATCTGAAATCAGCCTCCTCAGTTTTGAAACAGGAGATACATCAAAAACAGAACAGACTTCATGCATTTCCTTTAGTTTTTCTTGGGTTGGTCAAAAACATCATTTCCATTCTGGCATTTAAGTGAGTCACTTTCTCCAGATATGAAAAGTTTACTCCACAACATGCCAGGCATATTGATTTAACTGGTATAAAGCTTACTTACTTGCTTGGCACTTTTTTGCCTTACCACTTTTTCTTTAAGTGGTACTTCTGAAGATCACAACATACACTGCTGTTTGTGAAAATTGCAACACCAAGAAGGATACATGTGATTGGAATGAAATTTATATCACAGATTAGGTACATGCCAATACACAAATGATTAGGATTACAGAACTGTACATGATCTCTGACCTTGAGAATTCAGTATGGTTTGAAGCCCACACATGTTGCAAACAGAGCCTCTACAGGTTGTGGCATGGAATCAAAGAGGGTCTGGATATGTTCCTGGGGAATCTCCTTCCACGCAGTTTGTATGCGAGTCCACAAAGCATCCACATTGGTTGCTGGAGGACCGCCACGAACACATATGCCAGACATGTTCGATGGGCGACATGTCAGGCGAACGTGTTGGCCAGGGAAGCAGTGGTACCCGTCGTTCTTCGAAGACGGCTTGCACATTCCTGTCCACATGTGGTCGGGCATTGTCCTTCTGAAATATGGCATGTGGAGTTGCCTGAAGGAAGGGCAGTACCTCAGGCTCTAAAACCTCCCTCATGCAGAGGTTGCTGTTCAGATTGCCTTCAATACGTAGGAGGCGAGATCGCATGTTGTATCCAATGACACCCCTAACCATCACACTTGGCGTTTGTCCGCTTTGGCGCTCAACAATGCAGGCTGCCAGATTGCGTTCACCACGGTAGCGTATAACACGTATGCGGCCATCACTGTAGGACAAGTAGAAGCAGGACTCGTCTTAAAACACTACATTTTGCCACTCAGCACGCCAACGACGGCGTTCACGTGCCCATTGAAGTCTGAGGCATTCGTGGTTTCTGGACAGTGAAAGCCGACGCAATGGCATGTGTGCCACCAGTCCAGCCTGCAGCAGACGGCGTTGAACCTGGTTGAACCGTCGACGCAGACAGGTCCACAGCCGTTGCAGTGCTCCAACATCGAGCCAACACTGTGGACGAAACTGTACGGTCCGTTACAGACATGCGGACAAGATGGCGGTCATCCCGTGCTGTGGTCACAGCGCGTGGTCCAGTACCTGTCCGTCGCTGCATACAACCCTCTTCTATCCACTGGCTCCACACACGCATCACTGTCGTAGCAGCATGCCCTGTACAAACCGAAATGTCACGGTATGACAAACCCGCTTCCCGGAGACCGATCATTCTGCCCCGTTCGAACTCACTCACATGCTGACATTGCACCCTTTGACGTCGACGAGGCATACCAGCACTTGCTTTCACGTTTCCACTTCGTTTGACGGCTCTTCACTGACTGAGCTTGGCGTAACACTGACCTTTCCGGTCACACAAGAGAGGGCGCTGCTGGGCCTAAATGCACGCCATCTCTCTGCAATCCTAATCACTTATTGCTGGTACACTGTTCTACACATCCTCTGAGTTTGGATTTATTCGGGCCATTCTTTCTAGGTGTTGCAATTTTCACAAACAGCAGTGTACTTTACAATATATATATAAAAAAAACTATTTTCAATGTTATTTGCATATTGTCTCTAAGCCATCAAACCTGTAGTCTTGACCTAAGAAGTGTTTTATCATTTTCACCGAGTTCGTTAAGATTAATTAGGTCTTTGGTAACCTTACCAAAAGTGTATTTATGACAGCCCTCTCCAGTTAAAAATTCTACAGAACACTCCATTTCCAGTCACAATCACAGATAACGGACATTCACAAATCACTACTCTCGGCACATTAGGCAAAGGAAGAATGACAGCAGAGATTGTCCATGCAAAGATCAATTCCAGGCTTGCCTTACACCCTATCAAAACATGTATCTGAATCTTCTTCTGTGCATGACTCACAATTACGTACTTCAACGAATGTCTTTTATTGAGAAAAGAAAAAAGAAAATACGTGGAAAATCAAGGAAACAAAAAATAATATATTCTACCAGCTTTGACACTCCAAAATAAATAGCCTACTTTCAGTGGAGTGCCCAAGGAGGGGTTTGTGGGGGTCATAACCCAATACCTTTGGCCTAGTATTCCATAAACAATTAAGTCAAAGGCAGGATAATGTGGCAAAAACAGGGCTGTATACAAAAAAAGTATATGTAACCCCCCTCCCCTCCCTTTCGAAATTCCTGGGCATGCCGCCTATCTTAAGCTGCATGTACTGCTACATTAAAAAAATGTGGGGGAAGCTCAGTTTTGGAGCTGACAATAGCAACTGGTTCATGGATACCTAATAAATCAAACCTTTTGCAATAAGATTTTGCAGATTTTCAATTGTCATACCTTGTAATTTCAATTTATGGTAAGTCAAGTATTAAAACCTTATGTTACTATATTTTCTGAGCATTTGTTTAACCCAAATTTAAAAATGAAAATACTTCATTATTCTAAGTATGGAATGTAGTTTAACCTTACTTTGCAACGTCAGAAATTAGGTGACATATGTTACCTCATATTGACCAAAACAAGTTGAATCTAAAAGTTGAGATTTTTACTGTGAGTTAGGTTCATGAAGGGCTTCCTATGTGCTAAATTTCAGAATTTTTAAAGGGGACCCATCTGAGATATTTAACCCCGAAAACTGTCAAAATTCAATGAACGGCCATGTTTGAGCCCATGCTGTAGAAAAGGGGTGCATTTCTAAGCACCTGATATTTTATTTACAGACACCCTGTAGGTAGGTCTACACATGAAAAAAAAACATCAAGCCTTAGACTAAACCCCTTCATTACAAAAATCGGGCTTAAAAATGCAATTTTTTAACTATTGTTACCCCATTTTCCACCATAATTTTCGTACTTACGATGCAATTTCAAGCAAAACATACCTGAATACCATAGGAAGTATACTTCATTAGCTACAAAATGAATTTTGTTTCAGGTCTCTAGCTTTAATGGGTTTTGAGATATTAAGGTTTCTGTATACTGCTACATGAGCAAAAAAAGCCATGGCGCCATGTTGGAAAAATGGCTGCCCCAGGAGAACTAAAGAAAATATTTTTTTTGAACATTGGTTTTGATATCTAGAAACATGTACAAACGTAGGGTAAAATCGGGTAGCCCCGGACATCGGGTACCATCGGACAGTGTGAGTTCCGAAACTGCTGTATGAGCTAGCAAAACTGTATCAGCAGAAAAAGAAAGGACTTTGTTCTATCCTGCACGTGCAAGTAGTAGGAGTTGGTCGGTGAATAATAGCGGACGTACTGCAAGCCGCTCTGTTTCTGCGTATGCGGTGTTCGTCCCGAAGTAACTTAAGGAAGGTCATTGCTATTATAAAGGTAAGTAAATGAAACACAAATAGTTGTCAGTGTACTGGTTACGGTTTGAACAAATCGTGTGTGAAACCGCAAGTATATATTTGACGGTGTGTTAGTATGAGGCATGTTATTGTCGAATGGTACGTGTCGGGTAGCGCCGGACAGGCAATTGGAGGGTAACACCGGACAAAATGTAGCCGTTCTTGAAACTGTGTGATAGCGTTCCAGTTCTGCTACTTGTTGACGGACATTGCAGTCATAAGGATTTGAAAATGATCCAATATGCGAGGGATCACAGTATTCATATGCTCAGTACTCCTCCACATACCACGCACAAGACTCGGCCACTTGACAGGTCTTTTACGAAACCGTTTAAAGGAGCAGACAATGAAGTTTGTTCGATGTGGATGCGCAAGAATGCTGGAGTAAAGATAACCGTTTATGATGTAGCACACCTTGTTGCAGAGGCATACCGTAAGGTGTGTCGCATGGACATTGCTCTCGATGGATTTTCGTGCACTGGAATATATCCATTCAACCGTAATATATTCACAGACATTGACTACCTGCCCGCAAACGTGACTCGCGTTGAAAGATGTTACACCCCGCAAACCTGTGAAGACCCAGAACCTTCAACTTCAGCAGCGGTGGAGGCAACGGGGGCTGCTTCTTCTCCGTCGTCTGCAGTGGATCCACGTTCTCTACATGTCACCGAGGAACCTGAATCTCCTCGTCCATCAACTAGCAAAGGGCTCTCCATTATTGAAAAGTTATCACCATTACCAGAAAATCGTAAGGGACGTTTAGCGTCACGAACAAGAAGAACTGCAGTGAGTGAGATACTAACATCTTCACCATATAAGAAGCAACTTGAAAGAAAGGAGACCTCAACACATGTACTAGCAAAGAAAGGACGCAAGAAGCTAATGGGCCACGATCAGCTTGCTTGTGACAATAACAAAGAGGACATACGACCAGACGAAAAGGAAAGCACAACTGAATGCATCATTTGCGGTGAAACGTTCAATGAAGGCTGGATTCAGTGTCAATCCTGCGATGGCTGGGCCCATGACAACTGCACCGATATCGAATCAACTGATATCCATTACACATGTGATCACTGTAAACTTCCTGGGTAGGTGTTCTTATTGTTCCTTCCAAGTGTAGAATATGATTTTTTTCAATTATCTTAAGTGTCCGGTGGTACCCGCCAATATGTGAAAATATGTAAAATGTAGCGATCTGTATTGTCATTTGTTTATGTACTTCTTTTTGCATTTCTTTCGATAACTTTGCTTTGTCAATAAGATCACATTCCAAATAAATATTTCATGCTTGTTTTAAAACAATTTTGCATCTTCTTACCAAGAAGCACATCACTGTGTGAACATGTCCGGGGCTACCCCATTTTCCCCTATGTACTAAAATAAAATTTTTCTAAAATTTTGACATGGAATGACCCATCTTGCAAATAGCACATGTGTAATATATATAATAATATAGAATAACACGAATATGATATAGACGTTCTGAAAACGGGGTCGTAAATTTACTAGAAATTATTACATTTAAACTTTAAGTACTAGTTAATCTTATAAGTATAATAAAAGACAAGCAAGCAAGAGAGAGCTGAATACAGGTGAACGTGATGACCTAGAAGAGAAAATGATAGAAGAGTTTTCTGCAGGTTCTGTGCTCCATCTAGGAGCAAAAGGAAGAATAATATTATTGTAGCTGGGTTGCATCTGAAAAAAATATGAAATTGTGTTGTTTTTTTATTTCTAGGCGATATAACGATGGAAAATATTGTTCACTTACAAGAACTGCGTTTTGAAATATAATTAATCTCACTAATTCTTATTTTATATAGATATATAGATAAGTTATCATATAATTAAGTATTTGACTGTAACTTAGTCAACCCTTCGTACAAAAGTCCTCTGTTACATTAAACCAGAATACATATTTTCAGATAAAACCTGGTCGTTTATGGAATCTAACGAGTTGTTATTGAACAAAGAATGTAATAATTTGCCACAATTCTCGTAGGATCAAATGCGAGAATTCTTGATGTGTAGTCATATCATTCGTGGCTCATGTGCGCCATAAAACATGTTTTCTGTCTTTTCAGATACCTGAATTACGGCGCAGTAGGTTCTGTGATAGGGCATGAGATCACACACGGCTTCGATGACGAAGGTACGTATCACAATGCATGTTGAAATCTGTTTTCGTGACTGAGATGAATTTCCTGTTCGAGGAAAATAAAGAGGATTGATTTTATCCTGATGTCATCAAGTTTCCCTATTCGCGTAAAGTTCTATCCGAATTTCTTTGCAAATAGGGACATTTTTCTTCGTATGGCAACACTGGTACTAGTAAATATGGTGTACAGTCACTTCAGTGTCGAAGCTCGAAAACTGAAGCGAGACAATGCTTTTTGATTAGCTGGATAAAACCCTGCAATCCCGTAAAACCTGGACTGCAATACCGAACCTGAATAATAACTTTTGAAAACATGACACGCTTCGAGTGCTACGCTAACTATACATTCCTGTTCTTTTACAGGTAGACAATACGATAAAGACGGCAACGCGAGGCAATGGTGGACAAACCATACTCTACAAAATTATGAGGAAAGAGCGAAATGCTTCATAAAGCAGTACGGCGACTTCAAAATCGACAATTTAGACGGAAATTACTCTGTAAGTATTACGATCATCCATACCTATTAATGTTTTCCCTGTTGATTGTTGAGAATTTTATATTTTTTTATTCCCCTCACAGTTTCTGGTAATGAAGGAGTACCGGGTTGGTCTCTTGATACGAATCCTGCACTTGTCTTACAGGCACTAATAGTTCTTCACTGTGATTCCCATTCCCTATACCAGAGGTCACGGGTTCGAATCCAGGCCTGCATGGGTGTTCTTTGTGAGTGTTCCTTCATCAATTTCGTCATATCATCACTCATCCTCATCATCCATAAACACAGATCATTGTGCAGATGATTCAGCCTCGGTTATAAAGTACGAAGTCGACTAAGGCGAGACATTAATACCATACTGGTCATGTATAAAATATGGTTCTTAGAATTAAGACTTTTCACTTTTCGTAAAAAACCCTTTTATGATTGAATAAATGTATGATAGACTATACAGAGTGACCATAAAGACTGAAATGGAAGAAAGATCACATTTCCTCAATGCCAAACGTGCTCCGCATGTGTGCCACCATTTTCAAGACGCTTCCTCAAACGTTTCAACATGTTCCTTGAAGATCGAGAGCAGCTGTTGCTGTGCTTATCCTTTCCCAGAGATAATCCAGTTTCTGGACTTTCACACCACACGCCTCAGCTTTCAAGATTCCACTTATGCAAGAGTAAATGAGGTTGAGGTCAGGTGACCATTCAAACCAATTCCTACAGGCAAGACTTTATCACCACCCTGTACAGTGGCGGAGATTGGGTTCCAAAACCGGGGGGCAAGGTGCCAAAACTGGAGGGGCAAAGACAGTATGTTCCCTTTGTATAAGATTAGCATAGTAAGGGACAAAAGTGGCGAAAAGTGTGTGTGGGGGGGGACATCGCCGACACTGCCCCCTATATGTGTCTTCGGCACCAATTAAATAAAAAAAGGAAAGGAAGCTTCACTAGATGTACATGAATTGTGGTTTATTTTCTTTAGATTAATGGCATCAACACCCAAGGGGAGAATATTGCAGACAATGGAGGCATACGAGAGTCGATCAAAGCGTACCAGCTTTTCGTCGGGCGAAACGGGCCTGAACCGAAGCTCCCTGGGTTGGAGAGTTTTACGCACGAGCAGCTCTTTTTCCTCGCCTTTGCACACGTAAGTTTAGTGTTAATAGAATTACTTTCAAATTGTAGTGTGTCATCCGTAATGCAAATTCTATCACAACTGTTTCGTCTCACCAAATATGTTCATTCTAGCACATTATTCAGGGAGGTTCGTGAGGAGGGCTGTAATTAGTTTACATGTACATCTTAAGATGGTTTTATCGACATGAGTAGTGATTAGATCCCATTTGTTTCAGTGTTAGTCTTTCAATTTCGGAATCTTGAATGTACACCGTGTCCCAAAAGGTACTTTGCAACTTCGAAGTCACACAGTACAACTTGTAATTGACATAGAGGAATATACTTTGTTGTAGGCGATTCACCAACGCCTGAAGTTTCTATTTGTCAGGTACTATATAAGATGGTGCACCATCACACTGGGCCTTAGACGTGAGAGATGTCCTGGACAGGACATTTCCAGCAGGTTGGATTGGAAGAGATGGCCCATTTGCCTGGCCTCCTAGGTCCCCTGACATTACACCCCTGGACTTTTGTGAGGCTATGTCAAAGACACAGTGTACATCACCCCTGTCATTGATCTTGATGATTTGAAGGCTACAGTTGACAGGGATATGCTAGAGGGGGCATGAACAGAGTTTGAATTTCGATTAGATGTTGTATGCGCCATCAGAGGTGCGCTTGTTGAAGTGGACTAATACACAATAAAACTTCATGCTTTGGCAAATCAAATGGGACATGGTAAGGTACCTTTAGGGACACCCTGTACTTTCATAAAGTTGAATGTCTGTCTGTGCAGGTATGAATCTCATAACATGAGTCTTGAAAGGTATTCTAGGGGATAATATGTCCGGTCACTGTCTGGTAGAAAATTTGAAAGATGGAAACATTGGACAAGAAAAGGGGAGGGCAGCGATCGGAAGGGAATCAGATAAGACAAAGCGACAAGCCGAGATGTATATGTTTGAGATCGGAGGAGCTTATCGCCTGCGATATTTGGTCTCCAGTGACAGATAAATTCCAAACTTCCATCTTTCGTTATAGCTGCATTCTCTGCAACGAATAATATCAGACTCTCTCAGAAATATATAATATATTATTGGTCTTGGTAATATACAATATCTTATATCCATTAAAGCTCGAACCTCGCTCTAATATAGAGGGTTTATGCAAATGAGTGTCGTGCTGTTACGTACGATATGATATCTGCACACACACACAGACACAAAATGCACCTTTGCTTCTGACCTTCCCAACTGATGAATTTTTAGTACATCGCAGGGAACTGCAGCTGGTAAAATTACCCTTTCATGCATGAATTGCAGTTAATGCACAAAAATATGTTGCTGGAGTCAACTTATTGACATATTTTGGGTTCTGTGTGTAACATGGTTACCTTCTCCATCTCTGCAATAAAGCAGCTCTACTAAAAAGGCAACAATGCTTGCTAATAGTCCAATAATAAGAATAGCGAAAGCTCCCGTCAGATGATCCATTGCAATTGCAACCAGCAACAATCTAATGTTTGGAGATTTGCTGAAGAAGTCCTTTAACCACTTAACTGGCTACCCCGAAGCTTGGATTAAGAGGATAAGCTTGTTGAAACGAGCTAGAAGAAGATACGACTTTTGAAGGTACATCACGCTGTGGAGAGATATGAACGCCTCCTTCGTCAAATGAATCAACGGTGTCCCGAACTTGTCCTGGTAGTTCTCCTGGATGAAGTAACGTAGGCTCAACTCGTTCAGAGGAGTGGCAAAGTTCCTGCTGTAGGCCGTCATGTTCAAGTTCTCCAAGACAAGGGTATTGACTATGTATTTGTCGTAAAGGGCCTTTGACAGTGGGTCAGAGGAGCCGAGGAAGGTAAAAAAAAGGTAAAGTGTCCCCCTGTGCATAGCACCACGCCATGAAGGCGTATAGGGGGTGTGGGGGTGCCGAGGAAGAAATTTCGTATTATCGACGAACCTCCAAAAGGAATATCGGACAGTATCAGATCTTTGGCGGTGTCAATTTCCTTCTCGTAAGGCGCTGACGTCAGGAAACCGAACAGAGCTCCTTCATACGCTGTGGATATCACGAGGAATGATATCACGAAGGTCAGAAACAAAACACGTGCGATCAATGTGTTTAGTTCTTTGGTTACGGACACTCCCAGTACCAACGCCAGCGCCTAGAGGAACGAGGAGGTGTTCCGCAGTTTTGTAAGTCTTTGACTGACAGTTCGTCCTAGTATGACCAAAACGGTTGCAAATACGACAAGGCACGATATGACAATGAACCACAATAAGGTGTCAAACGGGAGCAGAATGACCTTCCAGAGTGTGTGACGGTCCTGTGAATCCGCACAATATAATCATATGTTTATTGAAATTATTAATTTCATATTATACAAGTCTCGTTTAATATCTAAGAAACTAAAAATTAAAATATACAAAACAGTAATTTTACCTGTAGTATTATATGGATGTGAAACTTGGTCCCTTACATTGAAAGAGGAACATAAATTGAGAGTATTTGAAAATAAGATCCTTAGGAAAATCTTTGGACCTAAAAGGGATGAGGAGACAGGTGAGTGGAGAAGGTTACATAATTTAGAACTACATAATTTGTATTCATGTCCAGATATTATTAGAATAATTAAATCAAGAAGACTTAGGTGGGCAGGCCATGTGGCACGAATGGGAGACGAAAGAGGAGTTTACAGGATTCTTGTTGGGAAACCTGATGGTAAGAGACCTGTAGGAAGGCCAAGACGAAGATGGAGGGATAACGTTGAGATGAACCTAAGGGAAATCGGTAGGGATGGAAAAGAGTATATAGAATTTGCTCAAGATAGGGAAAGATGGAAGGCCTGCGTTGCTGCAGCCATGAACCTTCGGGTTTAAGAAGGCTAGGGAGTTAGTTAGTTATACAAGTCACTTTATATAACAGTTAAAAAAATGTATAATAACTACTTTGTACAACGCCAATTATGCTTTATGTTATTTATTGCGCTATACGCTGTATAAATTAGGTAATTTTTGGAATTCTAACGTTGCTATAGCAACGAGAATCAATAGTTACTATTATAACGATAAAATCTTGCTAATTATCAGGTAAATCAATTAATCATCGTAATAAGCAATAATATGCATTGGATTGTTGCTGTTCACCGGGACTTGGACGGCAGAGAGCGAAGGTCTAGCCTGTTTCCCGAGAGAAAAGGCCGAGCCTCGGGTAAAGAAATATAAAAATACAACTTTGTTACCAATGGTCAGATTCAACTGAAATTAAAGACAGCCCAGCAGCAGATTATCATCGACGAAATCCCCAAAGCAGAATTTGATAGGAGATAAATTAAGCCCGATATCAAAGGTTAAACAGCTAGACTGGATAACAATAGCTACAGACTCCCTGGCACTGTCTTCGGAACGAACGTGCAGGTTACAATAGGCCCGATCTTTGGCTAACCTCTACTCGAGGTGCTGCTCGAGAAGGGTCAAAGAACTCCAAATATACGGGCGAAGATAGCAGGACAAGAGCCTACGATTTGATGACAATTTAGCAACGCTTGGACAGAGAGGGTACCGTAACAGACCGTTTGAATAGCAAATAAATAGACGCGCAGAGAAGGGAAACCACCAGTTTTTACTCAGATTTTCTTCGGCGTGTTATCGTGCACAATCTTTCGCGAACCATCCGCGTAAAGTATCCGCTTGGTGTGTCGCACCGTTCCGTGTTGTGTTATTTCGCACGTGTCTGTGTACTATCAAGATGGAGTAGAGACAGAGAAAGGCCCTGCTGGGGGGCGTCCGACCCAGTTGCCAATCCTTGAAGACGCGGAGATCCTATCTTATCGCCCGGAAGCCATCTATTGACCACGCCGCAAACATCCACGACTTCACCACGAGGACTTCAGTCAGAGCCGACAAAGGTAAGCCGGAATGGACGTGAAAATGGATAAGCTTCGTTCGCCCCGTCGTGACATCCAATGAACTCGCTAATTACGTAAACATTACCAAGACATTGCTTATTACGGTGATTAAATTGCATCAACTATCATTTTAACATGTAAAACCGTACAGCGTTCAATTATCCATTCATCCAAAGTATTTAACATTCAGATTGTACGACGCTATAAATTGTCAATATAATTATATATCAGTGATCCTTGTTAACCTCAAAATTAACAATATATAGATTAACATTCATTCAACAACAACAACTTAAAAGGAGTAGTGTTTTGTCGTACAGGTGAAGCTCCGACCGGAACATGTTTTCCCGGAAATGCAAAAGTAAATGTCAAATTAAGAACAGTTTAAATTAATGTAGCTAACTTTAAACATGCCGCCGAACTATTATTGTATTAATTACTCATGTCTATTGGATTGCCGAGAAATGAATGCGAGTGTGACTGTGAGAATGAAAGGGGCAATGATGTAATGTTTATGCATGTGCTCTATTATAGAAATTACAGTGTATATATATAGAACTAACCCTGTGGTGTGATTTGTTCTACCCTATGTAATCTCTTGGGCTCCAACTGATGGCACTTACCCTGGGACAAAAGGTAAATAGGTTATTAATGATTGCCTTTTGTTTAGTTGTTTAATTGTTTTGTGGGTTTGACATTACCATTGTAATGTAGAACCAGAGTGACGTCAGGCACGTTAAATAAAAATTCGACGTCGAGTCAATTAAAAGATGGCGCCCGAACATAGTGACATGTAGGTTCGATGAGTAATTCCGAACATGCGACATGTAGGTTCGATGAGTAATTCCGAACATGTGACATGTAGGTTCGATGAGTAATTCCGAACATTCGACGTGTAGGTCCGAGTAGGCCCGAATATGCGATAATTAGGCCCGAGTAGGCCCGAAGTTTAAATAAGTGTCGATAGTTGGAAGGAAGTTATTAATAGTCGCAAAAATGAGTTTATTGTGCCATAATTATTCAGTTATAGAGCTATGTGCCTACATGCCTTCGACAGGAACCAAGAGATTGATAGAGGTAGAAAATCAAATATTAATCACTTATTGCAGTTAAAAAAAATACCACGCAGGACGCCTAGAGTATGAAGCGTTTAGTTCTTTGTGTTGCTATAATCAGTAATTTTCTAGTTTAGAGTATTTAAGTGTATTTACGCATAGTTAGCATGTGAATTGAGTATTTAATTGTTTGTGCAATATATATAGTGGGCGTGAAGTAACAATGGTTAAAGTAATTTACATAGCGAGAGATTTTGGATTTTTATGCGGCGATAAGGATAAAGCATCGATCAAGGATGGTAAGGGGGGAGACGTAAAACCCCGTAGGGTCTATTTATGAAAAGGAAAAGAGAAATTTATATCTCGCTGCGAGAACGCATCGAATCCAAGGAAGAAGAGAGAGAGAATAACGACCGAGGAGAAGGGTGATGGAGAGAATAACTCGACAAAGGAAGAAGATTGAAGAAATGGACAATCCAAAGGAAGGAGAGGAAGTGACGTTACTGGAAGGCGACCAGGGAGGAGAAAGCAACCGTGCTCCGGAGAATACCGTTATCCCTGAAAGTGAGCAGCCAACGGCAGTGTTACCAACCCAAGGCACCATGGATGTTCAAGCGATAATGGCGCTCTTCACTACGATGATGAAGCAACATGAAGAAGGGAAAGAACGTCGAAAAGAGGAGAAAGAAAGGAAGAGAAAATTGGAAGAAGAAGAGAAGGAGAAGAAGAGAAAATTGGAAGAAGAAGAGAAGGAGAAGAAGAGAAAATTGGAAGAAGAGAAAGAGAAGAAGAGAAAATTGGAAGAGGAAGAGAAGGAAAGACAAAAAGAATTGCGAAGAAGAGAGAAAGAACGACATCACCGAGAGATGATGGATCAGTTTCTACAAGCATTAAAAAGGAATGATGAGAAAATAGAAAAAGCCCAAGAAGAGTGTGTTGAAAGACATCGTGATAACTCGAAAGACATTGAGAACCTGGAAAAAACAGTGGAAACTGAAGTCAGGCAGATCCATGAACACCTGGCACACCTGGGAGAGAAGATAGAAGAAAAGAAGAATGACGTGGAAAAGAGAATGGAAGAGGAATTCCGAATGGTTGATCGTCGACTTGCAGCGGATTCCAGAATGGTGGAAGAAAGATTTGGACAAATCGAAACAAAGATGACCTCAGAAGAACAGCAATGGAGGAAGATAAAAAACATGACGCAAGACTTACGCCAAGACGTCACGCGAATCAAAGAAACGATGCAGAGAGAGACTTCTTCAATCGTTATTACGTCACCACGAACAAGGAACGAGGAAGACCAGCGAGAAACAACGCCCCTGGCGACATTAGCGCAGCAACCATCTCGATCGGGGAGTCAAGCCACAGGCGATGACGTCATGGAGCAGGATAGCAGTTGCTCGCGAGTCCACTCCGTGGTACAGACCAGTGTAGCCACCTCGGAAATAGGCAGGCGTGCCATCTTCTCGAAGTTTTCACTGGACAACTTTATGATTTTCGACCAAGAGAAGACAGAAACTTTGCCATCCACGTTTCTTCAAGAATTCAAAAGAGATTGCATTTTATATGGGATTCACGAAGAGGATCACCTGAAGCTCATCCAGAAACATCTTCGCGGTTCCGCACGCATTTGGTTAGACCACCAGGTACCAGCGTTCAAGACCTTTAGCACCTTCGAAAAAGCTTTCATTGAACAATTTCAGTGCAGATCATTGGTAGAGAGGAAGGTTACCCAGTTAAGAAACAAGCGGTACGACGTCAACGGAAGGCTCACATACAAACAGTTTTTCTGGCAGAGGATGAATGAATTCCGTTCGCTTAAGCCCGGAACCGAAGTGATAGAAATCCTCACGGCTATCAGAGCTATGTACCCGAGCTACGTACAGAGACAGCTTACAGGAGATGTGTTAGAAAATTTTGACCGAATGTCGCTTATCCTTGAAGACATGGATTTGCTGAAGGAGAACGAAAAACATCGATGGGAAGATCAATCAAGCAGAAGAGGGAATAATAATTTTGATAGGAAGAGAGGAAAAAATTTTCCACGAGTGCAAATGGCGACTACACGTAATACATACAATGGACGTCGACAACAATTCAATCGACAAGAACAATCGCAGTTCAGTCCTCCAAGACAGCGAGACAGGGATGCCAAACGCTCGAATCGAGGAAACTACCGTGGAGGCGGACAGAACACAAACGCAGGTTACCGAGGGCGTGGCGACATACGATTTTCACGCGGGGAGGAAGACAATCGTATGGAAGAAGGCAGAACACAAGCTATTCATTTAGTAAGAACCGCCTACAACAATGAGAAGCAAGAAACTGAAGAACAATGGCCTCAACCATCAACGAGTAGGGGACTCAATCCCAACGCGCCAGATTACCAGTAGAGCCTTTAAACTTGTAAATTATTCCGCATACTAGTGTAAATAATTTAACACAATTATGATATTATTATTATTATTATTATTAATATTCTGAGAACTTATATATATATATATATACATATATCTATATACATATCAATATCTGAGCATATATCATGTTATGTTAATGCCAACATTAATAACATATTATTTATATTCTTATTACCCAGAATAGATATTATTTAGTAAAGAAACATGTATTTTAAATGGTTTGAATTGATGATAAGAAATATTTTATGTAATAACTCAATAATTCTGAACTATATCTCAAAGAGTGAATTTTCATCATAACTTAGAGTGTGAATGTAGTAAGTTTACATATGTATATGCATACATAATAGGATAATTCTCGTAAGTGTTAGCAAGGTGTTTGTTAAATGATCAATGTTACAGAGTCAAGAACTGAAAATGAATGTTGA
This sequence comes from Lepisma saccharinum, assembly GCF_977018435.1. NCBI lineage: Eukaryota > Metazoa > Arthropoda > Insecta > Zygentoma > Lepismatidae > Lepisma > Lepisma saccharinum. The sequence goes on from NC_139253.1 coordinate 7,476,702, forward strand.
GTAATCCTGCAATTTTATGTTTGGTTAATATTAAAGGTAATGATGTAAAATTAATTGAAAAGTGCAATTTAGTCTATAGAGAAAGACAACTATATATTCCAGGGTTCGAGTCCCTATTCGAGCGCCTATGTATAACAAGTAGGCAAGATTTAACGTTAATTATTAATTGTGCTTTGATGAATTTCTCCTTCGCATATAATCTTAAGCTCAGATAAAATTCATGTGTAAGGAGAGGGGAATGTTATAACGATAAAATCTTGCTAATTATCAGGTAAATCAATTAATCATCGTAATAAGCAATAATATGCATTGGATTGTTGCTGTTCACCGGGACTTGGACGGCAGAGAGCGAAGGACTAGCCTGTTTCCCGAGAGAAAAGGCCGAGCCTCGGGTAAAGAAATATAAAAATACAACTTTGTTACCAATGGTCAGATTCAACTGAAATTAAAGACAGCCCAGCAGCAGATTATCATCGACGAAATCCCCAAAGCAGAATTTGATAGGAGATAAATTAAGCCCGATATCAAAGGTTAAACAGCTAGACTGGATAACAATAGCTACAGACTCCCTGGCACTGTCTTCGGAACGAACGTGCAGGTTACAATAGGCCCGATCTTTGGCTAACCTCTACTCGAGGTGCTGCTCGAGAAGGGTCAAAGAACTCCAAATATACGGGCGAAGATAGCAGGACAAGAGCCTACGATTTGATGACAATTTAGCAACGCTTGGACAGAGAGGGTACCGTAACAGACCGTTTGAATAGCAAATAAATAGACGCGCAGAGAAGGGAAACCACCAGTTTTTACTCAGATTTTCTTCGGCGTGTTATCGTGCACAATCTTTCGCGAACCACCCGCGTAAAGTATTCGCTTGGTGTGTCGCACCGTTCCGTGTTGTGTTATTTCGCACGTGTCTGTGTACTATCAAGATGGAGTAGAGACAGAGAAAGGCCCTGCTGGGGGGCGTCCGACCCAGTTGCCAATCCTTGAAGACGCGGAGATCCTATCTTATCGCCCGGAAGCCATCTATTGACCACGCCGCAAACATCCACGACTTCACCACGAGGACTTCAGTCAGAGCCGACAAAGGTAAGCCGGAATGGACGTGAAAATGGATAAGCTTCGTTCGCCCCGTCGTGACATCCAATGAACTCGCTAATTACGTAAACATTACCAAGACATTGCTTATTACGGTGATTAAATTGCATCAACTATCATTTTAACATGTAAAACCGTACAGCGTTCAATTATCCATTCATCCAAAGTATTTAACATTCAGATTGTACGACGCTATAAATTGTCAATATAATTATATATCAGTGATCCTTGTTAACCTCAAAATTAACAATATATAGATTAACATTCATTCAACAACAACAACTTAAAAGGAGTAGTGTTTTGTCGTACAGGTGAAGCTCCGACCGGAACATGTTTTCCCGGAAATGCAAAAGTAAATGTCAAATTAAGAACAGTTTAAATTAATGTAGCTAACTTTAAACATGCCGCCGAACTATTATTGTATTAATTACTCATGTCTATTGGATTGCCGAGAAATGAATGCGAGTGTGACTGTGAGAATGAAAGGGGCAATGATGTAATGTTTATGCATGTGCTCTATTATAGAAATTACAGTGTATATATATAGAACTAACCCTGTGGTGTGATTTGTTCTACCCTATGTAATCTCTTGGGCTCCAACTGATGGCACTTACCCTGGGACAAAAGGTAAATAGGTTATTAATGATTGCCTTTTGTTTAGTTGTTTAATTGTTTTGTGGGTTTGACATTACCATTGTAATGTAGAACCAGAGTGACGTCAGGCACGTTAAATAAAAATTCGACGTCGAGCTAATTAAACTATGTAGCAATGGAATTGAAAATAGATAATAGTGAACTGCATATTGCTCAGTTATTTCACTAAAATATAGACCCATAGAAGTTGTATCTTCACCTTCGCGTTATAATTCGAAATATTTATGAACGAAATGTAATCGGGCAAATGACTGACTAGTGAACGTCACAAGTGGGATGAACTCTACTTGTAGAACAGCCCAAACACATCGCTTGGGAACAAGAGGCGTTGTGAAGTCTATTACCAAACTTCTCTGTAGGGTGGGTGCGAAGGTGCACACCCCGATATCAGACTTTATATAAACAATATCACCTAAAACTCCCGAGTAAGTTCCGTTCGTGAGTTTGTATCCCCACTGGATACCATCTTGAGGGACCGCTACAGTCACAGAGAAGTTCAACGCTTGTGAAAGGGTGTGGACAATGTTACCCTCCACCCCACCCAGCTCAAGCCGTCCTGAGGGTCCAAGTCGCACTGTAGTAAGTGGTGGTATGTTGAAGGTCCCGACTCTTAGTTCGCATCCGTTCAAACCGGACACGTCCCGAGGGAACAATTTCCTCCCGAGCAGTAACCGACCTTCTGTGCATCGTTGAACCAATTCTTCCTTGTCTATTTTCCTGCAAGACGGAAACAAGTATGGGATAAACGCTAACATTGACAGTCCTTCTATAACCCGAAGACCAATAACAATATTGACCAACTCAAGATGCGATTTTTCCAGAACGAGACGTATATCTGTCACCAGAGGCGTTCGAGTGTGAAAGAAACAACCAACCTTGACTCGCGAATGAAGGTTCTACTACCTCTGAAGATCTTTTGAAAATCACTTATAGTTGTAACAAAAATCAGTGCGTTTTTATAGAGTTTTCCACCAACCACTTTCAGTTTCTTGATATCCGTGATTATTTCGAGCACCAAATCTTCCTCTCTTATTATATTTACAATCTCCATCTCGTTGCTGAGATTTGCATTATTTGTCATGACTAGTAATTCCTGCTCCTTGAATTCAGACATCACCACCTTACTAATACATCGAAGGTTTTCCGAGAAAATTTCTGTGTTGCCTGACAGAATGGAATGTCCAGACACATTATGTGCCCAAACCAAGATAAGAAGGCTTTGAAAGATGATGCTCTGGGCACAAGTTGCCATATTCGTGTCCTAGAAGAGATATTAATACAAAATTAAACGTTCTTGAATATGAAGTTAAATTGGTACATTATTGCAAGATTGCAATCCTAACGCTTGTACAGTGGGATCCATGAGTATTTCAGTGCAAATTGTCTATGACTATTTTCATTAATTTTTCTCTCACATCTCATGTGTTTTTAAGTGATGGATCTCTATGTTCGCTGATGCAGAAGTTGTCAACAGCATGTTTTGAGTTTTCCTTTCATTCTTGAAGCTCTTATTGGGTCAAACAAAGTGCATGAACATGATGATGGACAATTTCCACGGTAATACTCATGGATCCCACTGTACAGCGGGATCCATGAGTATTACCGTGCAAATTGTCCATCACCATGTTCATGCACTTTATTTGACCCAATAAGAGCTTCAAGAATTAAAAGAAAACTCAAAACAAGCTGTTAACAACTTCTGCACCAGCATACATAAAAATCCATGGCTTAAAAACACATAGGATGTAAGAGAACATTAATGAAAATAGTCATGGACAATTTGCACGGTAATACTCATGGATCCCACTGTACGTGGGCTCCAGGGGGTGCTCGTTGCTATGTGAAGTACGTATGCATTACGTCATCTGGGAGGATCGGGTTTGACGGTGCTCGTTGCTATGTGCAGTAAGTTTGGTGCGGGGTACATTTAGCTACTAACACGTCGCAAAAATCGGAAAAAGCAGGTTATTGATTTTGTAGCGTTCGATTTATTTTTATTGTATTTTTGTACTTGTAGACTGCAATCATGTCTAATTGTGCTGCAGCAAGCTATGAAAACTATCACCAGAAAACTAAAGGAACTGACATAAAATATCATAGATTTCCAGTCGATAATTGCGTAAGTAAACAGTGGACTCATGCTTGTAGACGAAATGTAAAAAAATGCAAGTGTGCAGTGCCAATTATTGTGCGAGATCTAAAAGCAGAATTTCTGTATTTTCCACCAATGAACGTGCTGAAGCCAACTGCAGTGCCATCGCTAAAATTACACCCAATTTAAGAAATTTACCTACTTTAGTACCAAAAAATCGAGGAAGACGTGCCATAAACAAGCTAAAGAATATGCTGCCAGAAAAGAGAAAAATATATAGACTAAGGTATATACACAAACTGCAAGCAATGTTTCGTAGTTGGAAAACATATTCGATCGTTTACAAAGGAGAAACACACGTCTGCATTCAGAAGCAAATAAATTAAAGATTACAAACAACCTCTATCAACCTGCTTTAACTAAATAAATAATTTCAAAATCTAAAACGTAACCTAACCGACAGTACCACAAGAAAAGTCATCAATATCTTGAAAATGTGTTCAACTAGTGCGAAGTACGTAGTGAGCCTAACTGATTTGTTATGTACATTTTATGTAAGTCGGATTTATAATTACTAAAAAATTCATTTACTTAACACAAACCGATGTTGATTGTGATTTGTACGTTCACATTATTGTGAAAAACGTTGTCGAAAATGTGCATTTCGAAGATCGCGTACTAACTTCCACGCTATTGGAAATTAAATTCACTTAGTACATCTTCAATTCGAGTTACGTAGAGTTGTATGCACGATGGTAAATATTGCATGAGTGAATATTACACCCATCATTGAAATTTTTGCAACTTTGTTCAATTTTGGTATTTCACAAATACATTGTAAATAATTTTGTACCCTTGTACTCAATATAAACCAATGGAACTTACATTATTTCTTTGTAGTACATTTCTGTCAAAAAGAGCAAGATATAAGATTAGTGTAATGCAAGTTACTTCGTTAATGTACAAATGTGTGTCACATATCAACCTTGGAGTATATTTTCCGGTTATACAACTCGGACACACATGGAAATGGAAATGAAAAATCTGCGGACAAAGTCCTTTAACGAATAATGATTCGTACACTTGCACAGTCAATCATTGTGAGTTCATGTAACTTTTCTCCTTTATTGTTTAATTAAACTAAGATATTTTCATCGATATTCTCAAAGCGTTTCATTTACCGTGTGATCATAAATCTATTTCTATTGGCTTGAATTTAGTAGGTTAAGACATTTAAGTTTGATGTTCCTAGCACTCATCAAGTATTTAGAGCAGGTTAAGTTAGTTAAATTAGTACTTGTACACTTTGGCTCGTCTTCTGCACGCGTTTGTTTGTAAAGTTCTTAATACGAAACAATACTTTTCAGAACTATGACAACGATAATTTGCAGCCAAATTTGAACCAGAGAAATTTAAAATATCTGCAAATTACAAACTGGAATTGCGTTTTCAAAGTCTGAAACTACTATCTTACAAACTATTTCGTCATTCTTCCTCCACATAAAACTTTCCAAAAAAAATTTGCATGTGGGACTTTGATCCGTAAATTATCGTACAGTAAATAAATGTATGAAGAAGGTTGGGGATTCTTTCGAATTTAGAGTAAGTTTCAAATGCAGAGTAAAATGTTATCTAGATTGTATATTGCTTCTTTCACTTGATAATTTGAGAAATAAAGTTACATTATGTAGAACGGTAAAGATTGGATTTTAAGTATATCAGTATTATTTTAATACTTTCTGATGTTATGTAAAATTTGAAATGTTCTTGGAAATGATTGCAACGTTCTGAATGAATAAGAAGGAACGATTCAGTCAGAAAACGAACTATTAGGCTTTTGTACTGCGTTGTGTTATATGTTGTAAATAGATTATACCGGACTACTATCGGATTAAAAATTACGGATATTCAAATTTGGACTCCAATTAAAAGTTAACCAGTAGAACCAGTAGAAGGCAATTACGTGACATTTTACTATCTTGTCTTCGCGATTAGCCCAAAGTAGCAGAAAAGCGGAGTGAAACAAATAAACAAAATAAATCTATGAAACGATCATTTCCTTTTTAACTCTTTCATTCATGCAATTCTTCTTTAGCATGTTAAAATTATAGTATACTATGATTATAAAATGAAGACATGGTAAATGAGAACATGCGCAACTATCTTTGTAACATCGATCAGAAAGTTTGAAAAATATGGATTTTCACAATACGTTTGCGAGTTTTCAATTATGTTACTACTAGTGCCTCCCCGATGGCGAAATGGTAGCGTCGCTGCCTTGTAATCAAGGGATCCCGGGTTCTATACTCGGTGGAGGGACATAGTAGTTCGGATACCACTTTAAACTGTAGATCCAGTCCCGATTAGCCTTTCTGTGCATAAAGTGGACTTTTGAAACACCAACTGAATCAATCAGTCATGTTACTAATCATTAAAGGAATGCCTCAATACCATCCCAAAATTTCGATATTTAATAATTCCCCCTCCTCAAAGTAATAAAACACTTTCCCTCTCTGAACCTCGCATAGAAATTATAGCGGCCGTTTGCTTCGGCCAAGCCCCGAACGAACATAACCGAAGGGGCACCGAGCATAACCGATCCTCCCACAAGACGTCACGCGCTCGTGCATGATCGGCAATTTTCGGATGGCGCTACCTTATATAAAATTACCTTGCGTGGGCTCCATATTTCTAAAAGTTCAGTCCATATTACGCAAATCCAGTGTATAGGTAGATGAGCAATTTCAAGCAAAACATCTTCATATATTTTTTTTAAAGTTGATTTTGGGATGCAAGCAGTTTGAATGACGACGAGGAGTCCTTGTCGTTTTGTAGATTATAATAATCTTAAATAGTTAACGTATTCATGCACACATATGTATCTTCGTCAAGAGAAATAGAACTAGCAATCACACAAGCCGAAATCCCACCACCTAGTGAGAAAATAGTTCTGGCCAAAAAAAGAGCCATAGCGTGTCATGTGGGAAGTCATGAAAGTTAAAAATATGTTCTAGATAAAGTTAATTATATATTTGAATAATTAATTCAACCACAAAATAACATCTCAAATTTATCCATTTCCATTTTGAGAACATAATACTTGCTGTTAGACTAATACTATTTTTAAAATATTTTTCCATGTCCAAAAGTAAAGTTTTTCGTAAATCACAATTAAGTTATTTCGTATATTAATGACAAATAACCCAAGATTAAGTTTCAAAGCAGAATTAGATTTTGTACGACTGAACTATAAGTGCATTGCTGTAACCACTCGACCACTGACACTGACGATTTATTTGATTGATTTTGTTTGTTTATTCTACTTTGAATTACTCCCACTTTTGGCTAATCGCGAAGATGGGGATGAGTGATGATAAAAATTGTTGACGAGACAAAGAACACCCATTCCGGGATTCGAACCCGGGACCCCTGGCGTCGTAGAGCTATGTAATAACTCCTCCACCAAGGAGGCCAACACAGACGCTAACTGAAGTCGATGCGTCTATACGAAAACCAGTTGTAAGGATGCTTACAAATCCTGATATGGGATTCAGTTACTTACAAAATATTCTGTAGATCAGGCATACAAAATGAACGCATAATAAAAAATTACTCGAAACAATGTGTCTATGACATGTTCTGATCAGTACCCATTTTTTATTTGTTTTAAACCAGATCTAGTTCATTCTTAGCTGCGAAAGTTCTAAATTCAGCAGAGAAGCTATGATTAAACAAAACCGCTTGCTAAAAATTAAAGTTAGGTAATATTTGTACTTGATAACGTACAACAAAGTTAATCAGGGAAATTACTAGCGAGTATATTTTAATTCAGTTTTAAAGCTGATAAATACTAAACAGAATTATGTCTTCTACAAAAAGGGATTCATACGTTAACAACTTACTGAATCAATGTCGAGTTTATTTCTATCACTGTCTGAAGTGAGATGACTTTGACATCTAACTACAACTTCTGTGTCTTACTTACGCGATGTGAGTCAACCATTCATTACACGTCAGACTATACAAGAACGGAAACAGTTAATCAACTTGACATTGAAAAAAACAGGTTATTAATTAATATACCGTGACGCACATCCAACTTGTAAATATTATGGATTTACCTCATTAATTATTCGATGTTTATTGTCTGTAATGCTTGTCTGCGTCATTTTCAATATTAGGTTGGGAGAGTGATATTCTTGTCATTCAACTCTCTTTTGGGCTCGTAAATATTTACGCACGAAATTGCGCTTTCCTTAGAAGTCTTTGCATTTAGGAATGCTGGAGGCTTTTTTTTTTTTTTTCAGGATCGCATAAATACGATGTTATTTATTAGTTGTAGGTCTAGGAATTACATGACTTTGCACATTTTCTTCACAAGGGTGACTTGTTCATGAATTATACGTACAAAAGATTCGTGTTATGAAAACTAATCTAATTAAGCTCTCTCGATACGTCATATGTAAACCTATTTGCTAATTTCTATATGACTGAGAATATGTTAATAATTTTTCGATCAATTTTTTTTTAAAAGAATTTGCTAAATATTTTATTACTCCGTATAAACCATAAAACCACATGTGTTGGTATTTGGGAAGTTCAGTACAGCTTCACTTTTTTCATTGCAAAACTAACAATATAATTAATTACAAAACTTCTACATTTTTTTTTTGTTTCATGTTTATGGTAGCTTGTGAAATTTAGCTATTTCTACATATTAGGTCGGTGCTTGCCATTGTGAGCACAAATATATATCTGAGCTATCTCAATATTAATTTAGCATTTCTAAATATATAAACCTTTTTCATCGACATTTTGGAGGAAGATAGAACAATGGTCATACATTTCCACGGTACGGAGTACTTTTTTTACTTACCAATATAGCCAAGTTACACAAGACGACGTATAACTCTTCCTTGCCAATCTCCGTGGTGGAATGTTTAGCACAGAGCGCTACGATGCCAGTGGTCCCGGGTTCGAATCCTGACCTGGTCATGTATGTTCTTTGTGAGTGTTCCTCCATCAGTCATCCTTGTCGTCGCGATTAGTCAAAATTGGCAGAAAATAAAAAATCAATCAATCATGTAAAGTTTGTTTATTGTGGGACATGTCCTTTTTCCAACCGACTACAATAACAAATCCAAAATTCTTGACTTTTTCTTGATCTTCTTTTAGTTTTTCTTAACCTTAATTTATTGGACCCTACCTAGGTAAAGTTGGAAATTAGCAATTAAGAAACTAAATATTTATTTAATGAGAACCCCTACTAAAAGAAAAGTTAAGATGAAAACTGATGCTGTATCTATTAATGTATCCCAGACTACATTTGGCAGACTAGCGAGGCTCTGGCGTCTGGGCTCACAGCCAGTATAATCTCATATGGGGCTACATATTTGTGTTTGTCCCTTCATCCAGCTTATCCTCATATTCGTGATTTGCCAAAAGGGGCAGAAAAGTGAAGTTCAATAAACTATAATCAGTCAGTCATTGCGAAAGCAAAACTTATACCACAAGTATAATTTCTTGACTTTTTATTGCTTTCTTGACCTACTTGTTGATTTCTTTTACTTCTTGTTCACTTTCATGACTTCCTGGACTGGTAGATTTGGGATAATTTTTATGAGTAAGAGTGTTGAATTAATGAACCATTGTATCTTAGAGGTTGTATTTCAAGAATCAATGAACATTTCATATTTTTTTCTAGGTTTGGTGTGGAACTGAGCGAAAAGAATACCTCAGAGACCAATTAGTGACCGACGCTCATAGCCCTGTTAAATACCGAGTACTAGGAACTTTATCCAATAGCCCAGAATTCTCCAAAGTCTGGAACTGCAAGAAAGATTCGCGAATGAATCCTGAGAAAAAGTGCCAACTGTGGTGATGAAAGAGACAACACAGTCCAGTTGTAACATAAATATAATATGTCAGAAAATTTGACAAAGTATTAACATTTTAAAAGCAATAAAAGGTACAAAATAAATATAATTTTAAGTATATTGAATAGTAATCCATGAAAACGAAAAAAAATAGTAGTTTTTTCTGCACTTTCAAGTGAAAATTTTAGTGTCATAAAATTTGAACCTGCTACTTGATTGAAGGTAGAGAAATTTCCTGAATACTTTTTTTTCAAAAAAATTACTGAATAGCTATGAACATAAATCTAGTTTCTACATGTCTCAGACTCGAAACTAAAACATGTTGTGCCTTATCAGCGTGTTACTTGAGTTATATACTCTGACAATATACGAGTTCAAGATATATTCGGCGCACGAGGTTTTTACTACACACAATATTGCAGAGTGATGTGTCACGTTTATCAATACAATACTTTTTACTAAAACAATTGGATGATTATTTAAAGCAAGACGTAACGGAGATATGATTCTCTATGCTTACATTTATATAAGAATGATAATCTCATATACTTATTGTGTACACACAAGTATTTTTCTACGTTTTAAAGTTAAGTGTCAGTATTAATACGCAGACATAACATTTACTGTTTATAATGTTCAGATAGAGAAAAGTATAAATCTGGCTTCTTTTCCCATATAACCTGCAATTCCAAATTATAATAAAAGCACGTTAGCCTATACTTCACATAAATTATAGGGGGAAATAGGTATACGCAAATATTTCTTACATATAAATATATGTATTAACAGTTCTCTTCAAGGAATTTGCAGGCGAGGGCAGAGAATGCTTACCCCCCAAGTTCTGCGCCTGTCGTTACAGAGGGCTTGTAATTATAGACATAAAAACGTTTGTTGCAAAGATATTCTACGTTAAAGTTTGAACAAAATGTAAACAAATACATCAGATGGTGCAAATTCAAAGAAGTTACTTAAACTGACTATGCTCCATCTTTGTAATAATACTTTCAATTGCAACTATAAAAATATAATGTACGTATATTATATAATATGTTATTAATACAATCACGTAGGTCTAATTTTATTGAAGACTGTACAACTTGTAATCAAGTGTTGATGTTGTTTTAGATTGTCTTACGTTATAATTTATATGTAATTATAAATTAACTGTTGCATTTGTGTTTCGAATGTTGAATAAATTACATGAAGGTTCTGTGGAATAAACATTCTGCACAGAATAAACTGTACTATTAAGTATTCAAGCATGTGTAACTCTTCTGTGACACTAGTATGCAAATTCAAAACAGCTGAATGTGTTTCCATCTGTAATTGTAACCGCTATGTAATCAGGGAGACCTCAGATAAAATGTACATACACGATTTTGAACAATACAATACAGAACAAGAATCTCTCATTTTAGTCCAATTTAGTTGATGTTGTAATATTGCTTTAGTTCTTTGTGTAGTTACAATGTATCCCTGTGTGTGCGTGTTTATAGTATAAAATATGTACATATTGTTGCTGAATAAATTTTTGTATCATTTAATTTTGGGATTATTGTTAATGCTACGTAGAGTGACGGAAACTTTTTGGAGTGTAATGATTCCATTCTCCCAAATACTATGTACCACTCCTTCCAAAATGTGGTACGTGATCGCTACGTTATCGTAAATTGTTTACACAAATTATTGTAGGTGATCCACTGAACGTTTGACAAACAACAAACTATCGTAGCCAGGAAACTGTTGCTTAAAATTACAAGGGAGTTGTAAAGCACTAACTACATTTTTCGTTCACACAAATTTAAAAAATCTTTAAAAATATCGTTAACCCACTCCATATCAACCTCTCCACCAATAAGTCACCGATAACTTTTGTGCAAAAGCGATAGGCAAGAAACTTTCACTGGGCATTAACTTTGTCCGTGTGGATATTCTTTAAACATTAAACAAGAAAATCATGCTCTACATGAACGTTCAGTATTGGGAAAAAAGTAACTAAGGTGTAAAAACGTTTTTGTACAAAGTTAAAACAAACATGGGTACAAAACAGCTGTTGCAAAAGTTTTCGATGTTTGTTTTCGATTGTTTCTGTGGGTATTTATCGAACTGATAAAAGAACGATACATTTTTTACGCATTTTATTCATTACAGACGATTTTTTATGTTATGGTATGTTATTTTTTGTTTTTGTCGAAATTACGAGGTGTACTGGCAACATTGGTCGCGTCAGAAGGCAATATCAGGTGTGCCGGGCCTCTTGTTTATGTTATTCAATCAATGCCAAGATGAAAGATTTGAAATTTATCGTACAAGAACCTAAATAAATAAATAAAGAACCTACCTATCTTTTATCTGCATTTTCAGTAAATGGTTCTCCAATTAAACTTAGCGTCGGTCATTTCGTTACATTCTGCACATTAAATTCTACCAGACATTGACGACATTCTTGATGCAATGTGATCAGAATCCTGACAAAATGTCAGTCAGTCGAACTTTGCAGAACACTGCAGTGTAAAGGTTTGACAGAAACCGGATCCTACAAGGCAATGTGTATAATGCCTTGCAGGGGAGCTAGTATTTTTGGATCCACGTGTCTTATATTGTTGCTGTTGACTGTATTAGAGAAATTTGATCTTACTGTCCAGATATACTACAAGTTCTATTAAAGGTACGACAGAATTAGTTAATTGAAAACTAAAATTGGTAAACGATGTAAGTGCCAAAATAATTCAAAAACAGTTTTTCGCGTTAAACTGTGAAACATGCCATGTTTTATAATGTGGTAAACGTGAAAAGTGGCTGCTAGCCTTCTAAGTAGTTCAAAGAGCGTGTAAAGAGGTCACTAGTGTGCACGTTCTTGCTGCCTGATGTGCGGAACGATGCGATTTCCCAACACTTTCGCTTTTGGCACTTACAACGTTTACCACTTTTAGTTCTCAATTGCCATCACTAGCGTTCGCAGGATTCTTTTTTTCGGAAGGGGCTGGAACTGTAACGGTGCATATTACATAGCTGCTTTCTACAGGGGGGGGGGCCTAAAAAAATATATCGTAACTACCATTATTAACAATCAAAAGTTGTTCAAAGATAAAATAGTTATCAGGGGTCATTTTGAGTGGCCTTTGAGTTTCCCAGGGGTATTCACTGCTCTCATTTAAAAATTTTGATTTTCCATTTTTCGAAGGGGGATACGGCCCCATCACCTCTTCCCTGCGCACGCCAGTGGTTGCCATAAACTTTCTTGCATGTTTAGTTACGTGACGATGAGGAGGAATGGTAAATTCAGTAATAGAAATAAGCACAATGCGTCCTGGCCTGAGCATGGCTGTTCCCTTCATAAATTTCATCATGTCGTCCTCATCGTCGCGATTAGCCAAAATAGTTAGGAAAGCGACGCTAAATAACACAATTCAAATCAAACCATTCCTCCACAGAGGCTCGCATGGCTGTACGTAACCTGCAGACTGATAAAAGGACTAATTTATTTATGAATAACCTACAGGGTGCCTCTTAACCAATATTTATTTTAGGATGAACATCACATGGCCGATTGGTATCGCAAAACCTGATAAAAGATTCAAACCAGTTACTCTAGCAACTCAATGATGATAACTTTGCAGATTAGATAAGTGACGATCGACTTGCCTTAGTAAACTGAATTTCGCAGTTGAGATTGTGTTCGTGTAACTTTTGCATGTGTAATAAGTGTTTAATAGCATCTTAGACTGGAAGATGTTTAGTTGGTGAGAGAACAGGACAATTCTCGTCACTTTAATCCAAAGGAAAATACTATACTGAGTGAAGGAGGACAGAAATATCTGAAAAAGTTCACATTCCACAAAGGTATTTGTATTTCTTGTGCGTTTGTTCTTGTTTGTGGTTTGATACATTTAAACAGTGTGGCAGTTTAAACTCAGATTCTTTCGATAAGTGTACATTGGGATCCGTGAGTATTACCAAGCAAATTGTCCATCATCAAAATTCCAAATAGGCTGCGGGCAACCTCTGCATCAGCATAAGTAGAAATTCACTCCTCAAAAACTAACAGGATACAAGAGAGAAATTAATGAATGTAGTCATGGACAATTTGCCGAGCTATACTCATGGACCCCACTGTACCACAGTGTTCGAATTCTCTTTTAAGTAAACAAACACATATTATACTTTGCAATAATATCCCGTTTAGTCTTGTTACATTACTGTTTCAATGAGTTCACGTCTCTTCTAAGGTCTGAATGCTGTATGAAGTATAATCTCGACAACCCACAGTCAGGAGCAAGGCCGCGCATAACGGCAGAGAAGGGGAGAAAGCGAGTGGGAGGAGCAAAGCAGTGCGAGCTGCTGCAAATGGCTGGTAGCTACGCTCACTTCCCCTCTCACGAGTTCATTGGTCGATCCCTCTCCAGTCACTTTAGCAGAGGACTTGTTTTCCTTTGCGTCATCCACATACTTCTGGGACAGTGATGTCGCACGCGTATATTACAATAGTTACTAATTTTTAGGGCTATGATTTTAATAAAATATGAGGGTTGGGGAGTAACTAATGGCAACCCAGTAATAATTCGACAATCGAAGGATGTATTAAAAATTGGTTATATACAACAGAAAGAGTATCCATTGTGCATATTTTCTTGGTAGGAATCATGAAAGAAAACCCAAGCAACCACACATGTATTCACGCACATGTTACAAAAACCTGTCTGACCCTGTGACATACACATGTTACAAAAACTTGTCTGATTATGACAAACAAGCTGCCGTACACAAGCTATCACAGGGTTGCTTGGGTTCTCTTTCATGATTCCCACCAACAAAATATCCATAATGGATACTCTTTCAGTTGTATATAACAAATTTTTAATACATCCTTCGATTGTTGAATTATTACTGGGTTGCCATTACTTACTCCCCAACCCTCGTAACATTTAAAAAATAGAAAATGCAATAATATGCTAAAAACTCAGCATATACTGAGTTATATATATAATATATATATACACACACACACAGAGGATGTTCGCTTTATATCCGACCATTTTCGATTCGGTGCTGCCACCTGGCGGATCATGCTGGAACTATGGGTCTGCTGGCGGGAGCAGTGTTGTGTCTGACCTTGTAGGTGCGTGAGTGTTGGTAGTGAATGGTACCAAATGGCGCCGAAAACCAACCGGTATTGGGAGGGTTACGTAATGGCCCTTTTCCATGCTAAGTTTTCATAGGTACGCATTGTGAAACAGTGTCGGGAGAATGGGTTAACACTCGGGGTGACTACTGCGAAAGCTATTGTGGCCCGTTATATACAACAGGCTCTCCTTGCGAAACATTCACCCACGAAAACCACCAGGAGAAGGGCTGCAAGCAAAGTGTCACCCGTAGTGCTAAGGGGGATCCGTCGATTGGCGTGCCAAGAAAATCCCCCGACTCAACGTGATATGGCCCACATATTTCACCTCGCACCGTCAACTGTGAACAAAACAATTCGCAAGCGCCTCAGGTTGAACTGTGTGCGGAAGGCCCGTGTACACCACCTTCTACCGCGTCGCATTGCCGAACGTAACACGAACTGCAGAAAACTGCATGACAGTACCTGGCGGGTTCCAAATGGAAGAAAGTTGTCACAATGGATGAATCATATGTCCATCTTACTGCTGGTGGTCACATTCGAGCGATCATATACCGTGACATTGACGGCAAGGGGCGCAGCAACTTTGTTCGTCAGTGCAGGGAAAGTTTCCCTCGTGGCTTTATGGTTGTGACGGGATTCGGATATGAGGGTAAGTTGATGATACGCAAGGTGGACAAAAACGTGAATGTGAATGCCAGATACTTCCAAGACTCCATTCTGACAGCTATCTATCGTAGAGACATCCCACAATTGTATGGAATGGACGCGAACCAGGTGATGATCCATATGGACAAAGCTTCGAGTCATACCGCCAGAACATCACTACGTTTTTATCAGGAAATGGCAGAGGAATTAGGAATTCGTGTCATTCCGTTTGAAGACATTCCTGTGAAAAGCCCAGATGCCAGTGCAATGGATTTTTGCGCATTTGGACTGTTGAAACGACGTCTTCAACATCGCCGCCCGCGCACCCTGGATGGTCTATGGAAAGCTTGCAGGGAGGAGTGGGATAGAATTCCCATGCCTGTCCTGCGCCGGAGCTTGCTGCAATGGAAACTGCGATGCCGGGCGATAGTCCACAATGCTGGGGGTTCCAATAGAACATGATCGGTGGTGGCGGCGCGGTATCTCTTAAGGTGAGTGAGTACCCGTCAAAAATGGTCGGATATAAAGCGAACAACCTTACTGTATATACAAAATTTTCAAAATGCTCTTTCACAACAAAATTGCATGTTCATTTCACCAGTCCTGAATTGTAATGTATTAATAACAACACACGTAGGTTGTCAAAGCAAAGTGATTGTTGATTGTCTCTAATGAAGACATGAACTTTGAAAAGTCCCTTTCCATCTTTACCGACACTAGAAGAGCGTGCTTGAAGCCAACTACGTCACCAGCTTAAAAAAACTTCTGGTAATTCTCCAGTAGAAAAATTTTCCCCAGACAAAACATCAGTAATGGAACATGGCGTACTAAACCCTTCATGTTTGTTCAAAACCAGAATCATTTTCTTGGCTACTTCTTTCCTAGAACCAAAGTCCAGGTAAGAAACACATGGGTTGCTTCTTAAGATTGATTGATTTGCTTTATTTTACTTCGCTTTTGTGCCACTTTTATTCTAATTTGCGAAGTTGGGGATGACTGATAATATGATGCAATTGATGAAGGGACACAAACAAACATCCTTGCCTAGGCCGGGGATCGAACACGGGACCCCTGACGTCGTAGCGCTATGTGCTAACCACTCCGCCACAGGGTCCGGTGGTTGTTTCTTGAGAAAATCATAACAACACTAACAAATGCCCCTTCTCTCGTGAAAAAAATTGAAACAAAATAAAATGTAATAATTACCTAAAATGACATGAAATACCCTAAAAAATTGAATATCCTGCAAAAACGACAAAAATTCAAAAAAAAATTTCCCGCAAAAATATTTTGTTTGGTTAGTAATATTAACAAATGTAAATTATATTAAAGAGGAAATAAAAAGTAGGCTTAATTCAGGAAATGCATGTTACTTTCCTATTCATAAACTTTTGTCTTCTAGTTTAATATCTAAGAAACTAAAAGTTAAAATATACAAAACAGTAATTTTGCCTGTAGTATTATATGGGTGTGAAACTTGGTCCCTTACATTGAAAGAGGAACATAAATTGAGAGTATTTGAAAATAAGATCCTCAGGAAAATATTTGGACCTAAAAGGGATGAGGAGACAGGTGAGTGGAGAAGGTTACATAATTTGTATTCATGTCCAGATATTATTAGAATTAAGAAGACTTAGGTGGGCAGGCCATGTGGCACGAATGGGAGAGGAAAGAGGAGTTTACAGGATTCTTGTTGGGATGGTAAGAGACCTGTAGGAGGGCCAAGATGAATATGGAGGGACAAAGTTGAGATGGACCTAAAGGAAATCGGTAGGGATGGAAAAGAGTATATAGATCTTGCTCAGGATAGAGACAGATGGAAGATCTGTGTTGCTGCAGTCATGAACCTTCGGCTTTAAGAAGGCTAGAGAGTTAGTTAGTTAGTTAGTTCCTTTTGTTATGAAACGTACGAACATCTAACTGAGCTGGGTTTCCCACAGAAAATATTATAACGCATGGCCATCCCAGTCTTACTAATTATGCTGGCAGTTGTTGCATTCAGCATTTAATAAATGTTTCTGTGATTATACGATAACTATTTCTCAGTTACAAAATGTTATTTATCTTTTGCAGGCGACTAAAATTCTCTGCGACAATGTCTATGGCAGTGGGAAGCGGACGTGATCTAATGCATCGCATAGATAATGTCAGTACAATAACTGGAAGTACTACCACAGACCAGTAAGTATTCTTGTATCAAGTTTCTCTACATTTCCTATTAAAATAGCATTGACTGATTGACTTGCCAGTAAAGTTTCCAGGTTCGAACCCCGCCTGGACTATGTACAGGCCGGGATTTACATATGCGAAGGCAAGGGGCCAATATGCAATTTCAGTTATATCTTTTGGGTGTAGTTGTGGAAGTTATTACCGGCTCGATCAGGAGTCGAACCCGGGTCTCTGGCATAACTTGCCATTGCTCTACCAACAGAGCTACCGAGTCAGCCCTGGTTTTGTCCGATATTTCGCTTCCACTGTTTTACCCGTGTCTAATTGTCCCGTAGTATACCTGATTCTTTCTTCCTTCCTCGAAACCCCTCCCCCCCCCTCTCTCTCTCTCTGTCTCTATCACACACACAATCAGCCAGCCACCGCAACGAAGTGGTTAGCACAGCGCGCTACGACGCCAGGAGTCACGAGTTCGAATCCCGGCGTTGGCATGGAAATTCATTGTGAGTGACCTTCATCAATTTCATTATATCATCACTTAGCATCATCGTCGCGATTAGCCAAAAGTGGCAAACTTGGGAAGGAAAATACACTAAATCATTCAATCAAAACACACACACAAAGACACAGACAAGAGAGGGAAAAGAAGACAAGCAGAGAGAGAGGCAGATAGAGAGATTGAGAGAGAGAAGCTGTCTCTTTCTCTCTCCTAATTCTCTCTTTCTCTTCGTCTTTCACTTCTACTTTTCGTTCTTGCTTTCTTGGAAGCGAAAGGGAAAGGCAAAGGAATGAGAGGGCAGCTGGAAAAGCAGATTCTTACACCACCCTTGTTGTACAGTCATTGACATTACTGGATTGTAACGATTCAATTTACTTTCAATGAGATTGCGACAACACAGAAATGTCCGTGACTGTACAGCTTAAGCTGTATATACCAAGTATTTAGGAGTTCCTCCCAAATTTTAAAATCGCAATTTTCATCTCCTGAAATATGACATCCTTACACAGCATTTCAAGTTGGCATTAAATATCGTATCTTTACAGAAGCGGCTCCTTCAGCGGAAGCAGTGTGTTGCGAGAACAGTACTGCTGCTTTCATCGAAGAACAAAGATAGAGAAGATCTTGATAATTCTGGTATCAGTTCTTATCTTCCTCCTCTTTATCTTTCTCATACTTTACATCGTGGAAGCCTCTGATGAAAAGAGTGAGTAACAACTACTTATATCCTTATCGTTATCAGTTATAATCCGCAAAGGTGTGCCCTAACTCTTATCATGTATTTAGGAAGTTGATGAGCGGTAACATCAATGTATGCACACAAAGCTAAAAAAGGTAAAAAAAGCTTCTATCCCCAACTTCTCCCTTCTTTCTACTTGTCCTCCTAACACTGCGGCCTGGTGGCAGTGTTGCCAGTATACTGATATCTGAAATCTGTGAAGCAGGGCCCCGCATAACGTGTGAGAAGGGGAGAAAGTGAGTGGTAGAGTGTTGCAGGGAGAGAGAGGATTTCGTTCGAGTGCCAAATAGTTCGTACGGACAACGCTAGATAGCGTACGGCTTTGGCTTTGAGTTGCTGTTTTAAGTCCACTTTAGCACAGTAAGGCTAATCGGGACTGGACCTACAGTTTAAAGTGGAATCCGAACCACTTGTGCCTCCACAGGGTATCGAACCCGAAGATAGCGTACGGAATCGAGAGCTTCTTTGCTCGAGCGAATAACGCTGGAACAGGCGAAACAAGCGGTATACGCTCGAAGCCCAGCAGTACACTTATAACTGTAGTTTGTCTCTGGTAGTGGGCCCTCATATATGGATCGTGAAGTTAAAGAAGCTATGAAATTGAAACTTAAGTAAACATAGTCAGTATCTCCATGTTAAAATGTAGTTTAGTCTATCTTACCAATACAGTGATATATGAAACGATGATTGTGGGCTGAAACTGCCAGGACGGATATTTTCCATAACGATTATTGTCACATTGAAATGATATTCCATTGCAAACGCTCGCGCATGGGGGACTCAGACGAGTGAGCGAAAGTGGCTCCATGCAATACTCTAGTGAGTGGGCCGAGTAAAGCAGTGCGCACTGCTGCAAACGGCACCCACGTTTTATCCTCTCACGCGTTCATTGGTCGAGCACTCTCGAATCACTATTTGCGCAGAGGACTTGGGTTTTGTGCGCTTGCACAAATCGAGGAACAATAATGCCTTCTTATTTGACCCTTTTCAATGTTGTAATCTCTACACCTTGAGTGTTATCTACGTGTGTTTGAATACACAACAATCAATACAGTAGTGTGCAAAATTATCAGTGCGTAGTAGTCAACCTTGATGTATAGTCTGTGGATTTAGTAATACACAGAAATAGAAGATGAAATCTTGATTCACAGAGGAGAAGTGTTTAAATACGTCACAAAGATATAGCTTTCATCATATCCTGTGCATACAGAGACATAGACAACATATTGAGCAGATTACTTTTAACTGGTTAAAGATAAGTAGACTTTCAACACTGCACTTCTCGCGAAATTCTAGCCTGATTTAATATATCGCTTCAGCCTATACTTATTTAAACGTTTTGAGCTGAATCCAACAATATGGCGGACGCCCGCTTGAGACACACAAATATGGTTCCACCTCAACCTAATCTGTTTATATGACCAGTTGTACCCAGCATAACTCTTTTACATTATAAACTCACCTTGTAGATATTTTTGATTGGTTGATTTTTATAGTGTGGACACGTCAGCGCTTTTTTCCCGTCACGTAATACTTGGGAAAAGACCCTTAATTGTAGATCTTTATTGTCACAAGTAATAACGTATTATAATAGCTATGCACATTGAAGTTTATATTAATTAAAATAAAAACAAAGGAGCATTATCATATTATAGCAGAAACTGGTAACATTTATAAATAAAAAAAATCCTTTAAAAATAAAACTACTATACCTTGGTGCAACCTATCTTGACAGTGACGTCAGCTGGGACCGCACTGCAACTTGATGTATCACTCCGCGCCCAGCATGAAAAATGTTCTACGTCACATTTGCTTCTCCGAGTCCGCAGAGAAAGCACACAGGAGAAGCGGAACGTTCTTGCGTGCAGCTGATCTTCATGCGGAGAAATGTGAATGCTTGACGCTAACGAAATACGAACACGAAAAGACAAACAAATTACAAAGTTAAAAATATTATTTGGACTGAGAAAGTAACGGAGTTTTAATGTTTTGAAAACATGTAGTAAACGAAGTACTGACATAAAGTAAACATTGTTTTTACGAGTCTCTCACGAATGCCACTCTTGATGTAATTTTTTCTCAAAGCATTGTTTGGTACAGTATCATTGCGAACAGAATTATACGGATTATCCATGACAATTACGCTATTTAGTTGCAGTTTGTGTAGAATGTCGACGAACCACGTCACAAAGTCTTTTCTCGAACGAAGCAACAATACAATACGCTGCAACGTGCTTCAAGTAAGGAACTATATTTTTGTGCTCAAGTCTCGCGAGCTTGCCGTTTGAAGGCGCGTTGCCATCCCGTATTCATTATCTAAATCCAAATCAGTTTCGTACAGTGTATTATGCTTATGTATGGTGCACATTTTAATGGTTATTTATTATACGTTATTATATTCTGCAAGAATCCTGGCATTGTGACACTTTGAAATTCCTTCCCTTGTATCTTAATCTATTGAATTTCATTCCCTTGTTTTTCTTTTTTACGAGTGCAGACAGTGAAAGTATGAACGCTGTAAGTTTGCAATGCTGCTACGACGTCACTGTCAAGTTAGGTTGCACCTGAGTATGTGAGAATATGATAAGGTGATAGGAAATAAGGTGATACGGTTTAACGTACGAGGTAACAAAGCAGAATAGGCACAAGAATAAGAATAGAAAGAAAACTAAAAAAGAAAAAGACAGAACATGATTGAGAAGAAAGGAAAGAAGTTGAATATAAAAAATGATGATGAAGTACAAGAAGGAGTAAGTTGAGAATGAAAAAGGAGAGGAGAATGTAAAATGCGAAATTTACTCTAACATTTTTTTTCTGAAAAATTCAATCTACCCATCCTTTATCTGCAAATTCGCCCGTGAGCCTTATCTTTACAGTGGCAGACATAGGAAGGAAGATTTTATATTGCAATAACAGTAGATAAGCTTTTACAGCTTTAGATACGAGAAAATGGCAAGAATCAGGGTTATCAGTTGTTCCGGAGTTTAAGGGACAGTCCCTTATTTAAGCAATATGTCACGTGTCCCGTGAGAATCTTTTCCGGGACGTCAATTGTCCCGTATGTGAAAATTACATTTTCTTGGTTGTAGTCATGTTTATCAGTGTCTATACGACGCACGCTTTTAGAAGCGATATCGGGTGGGGCCACGCAGAGGGTGTGCGTGGCGATCAACCAATGGCAGGAGTGCAACGTTGTACAGTTAGGAGACTGCGGCGCGGAAGTTAAAAGCCGTGTTCTGTATTTTTCTTGCGCGCAAGAAGTTTTTATAAAACACGTCACTTTAAGGTTCATCATAAGATGGAGAAAGACATTTTGAACCTGACTGGCCAAGTCCTATGAATTTCCGTCGCCTACAGCCGGAGTTATCGTTCCTTGAAGAAACAAGGGAAACAAACAACACCTTTCATTTCCTTCAGCCTGTTTTTTTTCGTTGCCACCGTGTCGACGCAGCTGAGTTGTTGTGTCTAGGGAAAACTGTGGGTGTTAAATTCGCCTCGATATAAACAATGACCCTTCATTGTTCTGGGCGTTCTCGAACATTGAAAGTCTGGGTCAGTTTGAGTTCAGCGTTTTCGTAGCAAGGCCGGTGTAAAATTATTCGCTTATCGTTCACTCGTGCGCCACAAAGAGCAGTTTGTGAAATACAACCCTTTCGTGCAATAGTGGTGTTCGGTCTGTTCTTTTTATTTTAAATAATGTCACTCTCAAAACCTAGCACCAGTAGTACAGGCACCAAGGGTTCAAAATCTAATCATTAACCTCCAGGAGAGTGACTCGGAAATGAGTGACATGGAGACCGAGGAAGACGACGAGAGCGGTGATGAATAAATACCTTCAAGCTTCTTTCAGGTATGGGTTTCTCGTATATGCTACAGTGATATGATATTATAATCCTGTGTAGAAATATTCACTATATTATTTCACTGTACTCATATATACCGTGCATGCATTATCAAAAACAATGGACACATCGCGAATTTTGCTGTCCTTCCCTTGCGCTAGCAGTTAGTTTGGCAACAGCGCAGTAGCACTGGCTGGGTATTGGCCGAACTCATGTTCCTTCTAAAAGCGTGCGCCGTATAGATCAGTACATTGTGGGGCAGAAATTAATGTCAGTTCCGCTTCCTCGCCTGCTTATGACCGCTACCTCCCATGCACTCTTTCTACTTTCTTCCCAGAGAGCGTGATGCGTGGGTGCTATGTAAGTTCTGTTCAACGTGTTAAGCGATGAGTGGAAAACGTAAAGCAAAATTTTCTGATAGAAAGACTGTGTATATTTCGCAAGTCGCAGTTGGAGGAAGAAGATTTTCACCAGTCGTCGAAGGATAGTGGTGATTAATATAGCAGGCTGCAAACACTGCAAAAATGGAGCACAACAATCACAAAGCACCTTTTGTATCTAGATCTAGAGCATTTATTAGTACACACAGAAAAGTAAATGCATCATCTGAAACAAGAAATGCATAAAGATGAAGCTCACACCAAATGTTTAAGTGCATCATGGAGAAAGATGCATAAAAATGAATCAAGTAATGCATTAAAATACAACTCAACATAGAAAGAAATATTAACTTGCATCATATGATGCACTTTTGCTTTAACTTTGGAAATTATACTAAAAAAAATGCATCAAACTGTCAACCTGACATTTGACAAAGGCCAAAAAAACACACTTTAGTGCATCGATACGTTTCTGGTTCATCAAATATATTTCGAAAAGAAAGAACTACTCTGAAGATGAATAGTTGGGCAGAAGTGCATATTAAATGTATTCTTGCAATTTTCTTCCTTAGTCGTCAACATGTGGTTGCGATTTTACCCCATAATTTTATCTTGACAGCCGTAAGGGTTTATCCTAAATAATAAATGATCTATTACATACGTAAAAACTGTATTCCTAAGATTTCTTATTTGTATATACATTAAACTATGAAATTCTTCCATATCTACATTGTTTTTGTAAATATATAATTGTATGAAATTTCTTCCATATGTACATTGCTTTTGTAGGTGTATAATTCTATGAAATTTCTTACATATCTACATTGTTTTTGTAGACGTATAATTGTATGAAATTTCTTCCATATCTACATTGTTTTGTAGGTGTATAATTGTATGAAATTTCTTCCAAATCTACATTGCTTTGTAGATGTATAATTGTATGAAATCTTCCATATCTACACTGTTTTTGCAGATGTATAATTGCATGAAATTTCATCAATATGTACATTGTTTTTGTAGAGAATAATTGTATAAAATTTCTTCCATTTCTACATTGCTCTTGTAGCTGCATAATTGTATGAAATTTCTTTCAGATCTACATTGTTTTTGTAGATGTACAATTGTATGATCTACATGTATTTCCATTGTTACTGGAAAGGGAAAACGTATTGTACTAATTCGAATGTTATTATCTTTTAGCAAATAGATCGCGCCATAGATTTTTTGGAAGATTTTTTCTTCCTCACACATTATCGGAACAAACAGAAAATGGTCCCGAACAATGTGGCCCGCATTGTTACAGCAAAGAAGAGTCAGGTAAGAATTAATATCATTATAATTTGAAAATGTGTTGTGCTAACCAGTGCATCACTATTGCTCTTGTAAAGCTTTCTGTATTCAACCATTGAAAGAACCTGTAGGTTCGGTATTCTATAAATAACCTTACATTTTGTAATTCGTATTGTTGTGCAACGTTAACGTTTTCTGATATTTTCTACTGAATATTTGACACACATTTTACCGCCAATTTTCATTATTTTAATTATAATTTGATTGTGTGTGTTCAGTTTTCCAATTTTCAACTCAAATGCACAATGTTAAGGCGAAAATTAGAACGTTGAGCACAATCAAATAATAATTTAAAAATTGCAAAATTGATTTGATTTGGTATTCGTTATTAGGCGTCACTTCTATGCCACTTTTGGCTAATCACGACGATGAGGATGAGTGATGATGTAATAAAATTGATGGATGGACTTTCACAAAGTACACCAATGTTCAGACCTGGATTCGAACCCGGGGCCTTTAAATGTGAACAAATATCAACTTCAAGTTGTTAGAAACTTTTAATGTTGCACAACAATACAAATAATGAAATATTAAGTCCTGTTATTCATACTGGGTTCCATACTGCTTTAATATTGTACTAGCTATACACAGGGTTAGCATAAAAGAAATAGACACTTTCAAAGTTTTACAGAAAGAAGAGTTTTAATAATAGGGCTGAAATACTTACATGGTTTGAAGAGTACGTCCTGACGTTTACATTGGTAAGTTACAAGTGTTCTGTATGTGAGCATTTGGTAACACGACAGATATCAATGCGATAGTCCAGTTGTCCCAAAACACGACTTTTCCCCTTGCACAGACAATCAGTTTCCTCAAATGTTTTGGTTGTTTGCCGTACCATGTTCTAAAATGGCGCTGCACGATTGTAACAGAATTTGTTTTTGGAAATTCAATCACGCAGAAAGCCTTCTCCACCTGGCTAGCGGCGATACTGCTCGAGTTACGTCAAGGGTCCTGACGTCACGAAGACAAACTGAAAGCGGAGGTCGCAAAGTTTAAGACTTTCTCTATACAAGAGTATTAAGGCTCGGCTGGACCTTTGGCATGCAAATGGGCGAATTTTTTCAATTTTTCCTCTCCATTCGAAAAACTTCTTGGATATTTCAAAATATGAAACATTACATCAGCTTAGAATTCCTTCTAGAGCATTGACGTGAATTTTCATGTAGTTTTCTTTCATTGTTGTCTAGATATTATCAATAGTTTTGTGATTTCATAAGTGTATTAAACTGTTGATAATATCTAGACAACAATGAAAGAAAACTACACGAAAATTCACGTCAATGCTCTAGAACAGGGGTTTCCAACTGGCGGCCCGCGGGCCGCATGCGGCCCCCGTTGCCTTTTTCTGCGGCCCGCGAAGCCAGTTTGCAAAATACATTAATTTTATTTATTTTTATTAAAATACGTTCTTTTTTTACTGAAGGAACGGATGCTCTGTGAAGAAAGACACAGGTAGAATTGATTTTGCAGTCAATAATGATAAATAGAAGAATCTAAAGTGACGTAACTTTCTCTTCACACCATGCATTCCATCCCTTCGCTATGTGGAATGAACTCGCCTGCTTCCGCGAAGGCTTCACTCTTTGTGTTCAGAAACAAACTGCAGAGAGGCGCTATAGAGGTCTGTTTTACTACGCACGAAGTACGAAGACATTTCCAGTGTTCCAACTCGGATTGTACTGTGACTGATTGTTAAAGTTTGTGCAAATATCGAAATGAGCAATATCTCCAAAAAACGTAAGATTGAAAATTAAAATAGCTTCTCTCCAACTTGAATTGCGTGATTTGCAAGGCGATGTGTTCCTTCAAACTAGGCAAGAAAAGGGGCCAGAGTTTTTCAAATACCTTTCAAAAGAACGCTTTCCAAACCTTCGTAGTTTTGGGCAAAGAATGACATCGATGTTCAGCAGCACATACACGTGTGAAAGTGTTTTTTCTTCAATGAAGTTCATCAAGAACCGCTACAGAAGCAGACTGGCAGATTCTTCACTGCTTCACCTTCTGAGACTTTCAAATACAGAAATTCAAATACAACTTTAATAAAAGAAGCAGATCGGGCTCAATTTTCACATTGAACACTTACTATGAGGGATTCTTATTTGTATGGTGTGTCTTTAATTTCTCTCAATTCATCAATAAGTATTGGGTTTTCGTGAAATAAATTGTAATTATACAATTTTGATTTGTAATTCCATTGTTTTATTGCCTCATTTTAGAAATTTGGGTCATGCGAAAGTACTACATTTTCAGTTCAGTACTTACAATTTTTGTAATTTTTAGTCCCCCCCCCCCAAAAAAAAATGCGGCCCGCCTATCAACTGCTGGATAAAATTTTGGCCCTCGGACCTTTAGAAGTTGGAAACCACTGCTCTAGAAGGAATTCTAAGCTGATGTAATGTTTCATATTTTGAAATTTATTAGACGGTACGTACGCAGATCCTCGTGCAGTGGTTACACGTTCAACTAGTTCTCGTGACTTTGTTACCAAGTGATAGTGTAGTGAACAGATATTGTATAGGAACAAATACCGCGTGGGTTAATAGAACAGTGATACGTATACCTTCACCCGGGTAGCCGGCCCGAACGGCCATGGATACCGACATGGACACAATAGAACAACTTTCATCGACAACCAAGACTAACCACATAACACCCTCTCAGATAAGTGCGGACAAAAACACCCAAAAACGCCACCGGGATGAAACGGAGGAATCGAACCAGCCAGACAAAGTTCCCCGCGGAGACCCTATTTCTGAAAATCAACCCATTCTTCCCGAATACTGGTACGACAAAGACATTCCGGGACCATATATGTCGTCCTCCTGGACGGCATTGAGGAAAACGCGAGAAGGCTTGCCGCAGGTAGCGTCGGAAACATTATCACGAAAAAAATGTGACCTTGAACTTGGTAAGCCCGACCCTGTGGCCGAGTGGTTAGCATATCGCGCTGCGACGCCAAGGGTCCCGGGTTCGAATCCCGGTCGGGCTTGGTTGTTTGTGAACGTCCCTTCATCAATTTCATCATTTCATCACTCATCCCCATCTTCGCAAATTAGCCAAGAGGCACAAAACGCGAAGTAAAATAAACTAAATCAATCACTCAATCAATCATTGAACTTGGTAGAACAACGTGATATCAAGCGGGTCCGGGTAACATTCAAAAACAGCAAGGGCTGATAATAGTTTCATGCTGCAGACTGCTTTGCATCGGGAAATGCTGGTTCAATCGCGGGTGCCACTTTCATTAGTTCAAAGGGAGGGTCTGGTATTTGGTATCGAACATGATATGGACCTCTCCGATGGCGCAGTGGTAGCGTCGCCGCCTTGTAATCAAGGGGTTCGATACCCGGTGGAGGCACATATAGTGGTTCGGATCCCACTTTAAGCTGTAGGTCCAGTCCCGATTAGCCTTCCTGTGCATAAAGTGGACTTAAAACACCAACTCAACCAACCAACCAACGAACATGATACCTCCGAACAAGACGTATTGGACGGTATAGAAAGCCCCATCAGGGTTCTTACAGTCAAACGCTTGCCAAAAAACTTAGAGAAGCATAAAAGTGGGGAAAGAAGACTATAGAATACAAAAATATTTTGAGGCAGTCACGTTTTATTGTACGCTACATATAATATAAAATGAATATTTGCGGGTGAATTTTTAAATATTGTCACATTTTTCTCCTCTCTTGTTGAGAGGTGTTCATTTTAAATCAACCTCCTTCACCATAGGGCCTGCCCTCCTTCACCCGCAAAAGTATTCCGGAGTGTGAGGATGTCACCATCCGGATGGTGAACACCTCTGGATTATAGATCGACTCCTGTGTCCCATTTAATCTTAAACATTTAAGATTTATTATAATTTAATGTATATTGGTGTCATTCTTAGATGGACAAGTTTGCATACAAACACATAACACATTCTACTCTAACTGTAAAATTTAACGTGACGGTAACTGTAAAATAATTACTTTTTGAGCAAAGTTATTTTACAGTCATGGCTACTTCTGGATTGTAACAATCCCTTTGACTTCCAATGAATTGTTACAAACTAGTCATGTCCGTGACTGTACTTGTTACTCAGTTACTTGTTACTCAGTTACTTTGGCATATGATTGTGTGTGTTTGAAGGGCTATATAGGTAATACGATATAATTCTACACACTGTCTCTTAAATCTGAGAAGTAAGGCCGCATATAACGACATAGAAGGGGAGAAAGCGAGCGGCCGGAGCAAGGTAGTGCGCGCTGCTGCAATCGGCTAGAATTAGCAGCCGCATTTTCTCCTCCAAGCACTCACATCCCCTCCCACGTGTTCATTGGTCGAACTCTCTCAAGACACTACTTCCGCAGAGACTTGTTTTCATTCGCTTGCTCCATACATTCCCGAGACAGAATGTAAATTATATATACACACACCCACACACACACCCACACACACACACCCACACACACACAAAGCCCCTGAAAGATATACAAATATCAGTGTAATAAAGCAATTCAGAAACATGTAATAAAGCATACACGAAGTGAACGAGAAACTTGCAAGTATTTTTTGTTTTGAAGTTACGCTGGCATCTATTGTATCAATTTTGGTGCGATTCATTACATGGATAATAAACCTATTCGAGCAAGGCCTCATCTCCAGGAAAATTTCAACTTGGGGCAAGCCCCGTCATCTATTAACCTGTTGGGTGAGATAAGTCAAGGCAAATGGATAATAAACCTTTTCCTGCTCCTTCAAACATAGGCAATAGGTCGGTAAGTGAACTACCGCATTTAATTACACTATCATTTGAAATCTTTCACGGACTTTGTAGTTGAATTTTACTAACAATCGCAAATTGAGATTAAATGAATCGTGAGAACGCGATATTCAGCGAACACAAGACTTCATCTAAAGAGCGAAACAATCAATTACAATGCTTTCTCTTGCATGTTCTTACGAACGGAACGCTCATTATGTAGAAGGTGCTGCCATCTGTACATTAAAAGTACAACTAATATTACTGCCATGTTCTTGATGCTAAGAACAATCATAGGCGCGCGCACGGGGAGAGGGGGGCAAGAGAGGGCAGTTACCCCCTCTAATACTCTCACTTAGAATTTACATTCTTATTAACGTTATTAAACAATATTATGCTCTTTAAAAAATTAAGTATTTTTCAAGCAGACGAAAGTTCCAAGTAGCTACGGAGAGGAGACATTCAACTATCCAACTTCGTTCTTTCGCAAATTTCTTCTTATTAACACACCCACACACTTTTTTCGTTAGTTGTATTACCTCAGTGTGTTTACAGAATAAACTGCCCATACATTGGAAATCAGTAACGTGCCACGAAAATTTGAAATCTTCTAATACAGTGGTTTTTGGCGGGTCCGAACCCACTTTATATACGGCCTGTTCTGTTCTATACTTATCAATACAATAAAACAGTAAGATTAAATGAGGTTTTCATTTCTCCGATCGAAATTTCATCAAGACTTTCACCCCATAATCAGACGGTCTGCGCAAGCCTATGAGAACAATGTTTCCCGCCTTGATATCTTAGCAAACACGCTGTTTACAGCGTCTCCCATGTTACAGATTCAGTCCATATTAACTTTCGATCTTTTTCAGCAACCAAAACGTTGGAATCTGTGAATTTAAGCACCGATCCATGTCATGACTTCTATCAATATGCTTGTCGGTCATGGAGCAATGGATCCAATCTGCTACAGCTGAGAGAACAAAATCTTCGCATCATCACAGGTAAATTTTACGCAGGGAAAATGCATCAATTGATACACAGTGCGTGTAATTGTTGCTTTCTTGGTTCTTTGCTGATCAAAACTTCTGGTACGATGAATTTTTAATGCATCAACGCAAAATGAAGCAAGACATAAGTGTATCCAGCGGGGACAGGAGGGGCACTTGCCCTGTTCTGGAAAAGGAGTGGCAAGAAATTCATTTGGTTCATTTCTTTTACTTCGGATAGTAAAATAAATATTACTACTGTCTTTTGAAATTATTCAAACTAAAGCCACTATTCCCAAGTATATATTCCTTGTTTCACTGGAAAAGCTTTGTTTAGCACTTCTTGGAAAGTCTGGGTACGCCCATGCACTGTGCTGCTTTTTTATTCTTGTATCAACATATAATGGATTTTATTGCATTTATACGTTTCATTGCATCATTAGTTCATATCACTTGATTATTTTCGATACATTTTTCTGTTATTTTTGTGAATTAGTTTCTACAGTACATAAGACACAAGCGTATACGTTGAAATACTAAATCTCTATCTACCTTGACTAAATATATGTTGTGCCTTACACAATATATATAAAACATTATTTGCTTTATCCCCCTAAGAAAGATAATATTATTCTAAGCACCGTATAAACTAATTACGTTTAATGAATTTAAAATAATCTACATCTTTAAAAAGAGAAATTGTGAAATTCATTATTTATTTTTTGAGTCGATATGCATTTTACTGCATGTGCAATGGATGATACATTCAGATATTGCTTGAGGCGACATCTTGTATACGCTTTTTACGTCATTAACATATTTACTTTCCTCTCTTACGTTTCGATTTGCTCAATTTGTGGTGATAAAAGATAGAGAATGATAATCGATATATTACTTAAGAATAACGAAAAAAAAAGAATTGTATTAAAGGACCGGTCTATGCATACGAGCATACAGGCAGTTATTTATTTCCAATTCGGCCACTGTGCAAAACTAGGTTTCATTTTGAATTACTGCTGGGTTAATTTTTAAAAATTGACTTTATCCTTGGGCGAGATTCAGCAAATGCAGTGTTTATGGCTTGACTTATGCAAATTCCTTGACTTAATATTGGTAATTCTTCAATTTTGAGATCTAAAGTTCAGTATTTTGCTTTCAGATATCCTCAGCAGAAATGGAACGGACGATTGGCAGCCCTTTACAATGACGAAGGCGCTTTACAGTTCTTGCATAAGTACTAGTGAGTCAACGGTTTCATCTTTCATATGTCGCGAAATGTGAAGAAAAAGCTTTACAAATTAGCAAAGGTTGCCACTATGTTCCTCTTAATCAGTGTGCCTAGAGTGAACGAGTTGTATCTTTGCGGGTGAACCTTAACCACGACTGGCTGCGCAGTAGCAAAGGGAGGAGCTACCGGCTGCCTTAGCCAATGGGTGTCATTCTCCTTTAACTTTGTAAGAGCTGTCGACCACTCAACGGCGAGTAGGTAGCATCTACGGACTTTTGTCTGCGCGAATTAGTCAAGGTCACCCGCAGAGATACAGCTCGCCAACTGTAAGTGTATATTTTTCTCACAATACTCTTTCCTCTTATTCCTTGCTTTCGATATTTTCCCTCACCCTTAGTTCTTTCTTGTTCATTCTCTCTCCATGTGTATATTTTCATAGTTTCCTATTATCCTCCTTCTTTTATCTTTCTCATTATCTCTTTCGTCTTTTCCTCTTCGTCATTATTTATATTTTTCTTAATGCCTCTCTCATTTATCTGTTTTGCTTCCTCGCTTTCTATCTCTCTCTTTCTCTCTCTCTCTGCCTTTCTATCTCCCCCTCCATCTCTTCCCCTCTCTATATCTCCCCATATTTTTTTTTATTGATTTAAGAGAACAGTTATTCGAAAGATTGATTGATTTGCTTCATTTTACATCGCCTTTTGTGCCTGGTTAATTTGCGAAGATGGGGATGAGTGATGATATGATGAAATTGATGAATAGACACTCACAAAAGTAAATAAAGTATACTACTTCTGAACTATGCAACACATACAATTGAAAAAAATATTCGTCTATTAATGGTGCAGTCATCAAAGATTTCCCTGCCGAAAAGTATGCAGCCTTGTGGATTAAAGAAGGGCATAGCCGGATGCCGTGGCGGAGTGGTTAGCACATCGCGCTACGACGCCAGGGGTCCCGGGTTCGAATCCCGGCCTGGGTATGGATGTTTGTAAGTGTCCATTCATCAATTTAATCACATCATCACTCATCCCCATCTTCGCAATTAGCTAAAAGTAGCACAAGCAAATCAACACCATTCTGCAACTGATCAGCCTCACCGAGTCGAGACTGTTTTCCACTTAAATCCTCCTGGCATATGATTCTGATATTTGAGCCTCCCTGATGGCGCAGTGGTAGCGTCGTCGCCTTGTAATCAAGGGGTCCCGGGTTCGATACCCGGTGGAGGCACAAGTCGTTCGGATTCCACTTTAAACTGTAGGTTCAGTCCCGATTAGCCTTACTGTGCATAAAGTGGACTAAAACACCAAATCAACCATGATTCTGATATTTGACATGTATTAGAGTGTTCACAAGAAACTTGTAGGTAGTTTAGGTTGACTTTGAACTTGGCAATAGAAATTTGGTCAAGTTTTCGCCGTTACTAGTTCGATAACTTTTACGTGTATTAGTTTGGACTTTCTTAGATTGTACAAGGTGTTCCTAAGTTACATTTAAATGATATCATAACATTTAATGACCTAATTTGGAATCAACGCTCAGATACTTAGAACCACAAGGCAACAGTTTAGTTTACTGAATTTGCAGTTTAGTTTACTGAATTTGCAGTTTAGATTACTGAATTTGCAGTTTAGTTTACTGAATTTGCAGTTTAGATTACTGAATTTGCAGTTTAGTTTACTGAATTTGCAGTTTAGATTACTGAATTTGCAGTTTAGTTTACTGAATTTGCAGTTTAGATTACTGAATTTGCAGTTTAGATTACTGAATTTGCAGTTTAGATTACTGAATTTGCAGTTTAGTTTACTGAATTTGCAGTTTAGTTTACTGAATTTGCAGTTTAGATTACTGAATTTGCAGTTTAGTTTACTGTATTTGCAGTTTAGTTTACTGAATTTGCAGTTTAGTTTACTGAATTTGCATATCTAAAATTACATAAACATAACCCTTGGCTCTACAGCCCTGGAAGTACTTTGGCTTGTCTCCCTCCCACAATCCTACCTAGAGGTGTGGAGATCTTCAACCTGTAATGGGGTGACGTGGGTTCAGCAGGTCGAACCCTCAGCCGTTGTAGAAGATTTCTAAGACCGGGCTACGCTACTCACGCGTAGCTCCCCAATGGTGGGTGGCCACCGGTCCTGTACACTGACCGAGAACCCAGGCGGACTCGAACCCATGCCATTCCGCAGTCGAAGCCCAAAGCACAGCGCCTAGACCGCACGACCACGGAGGAGTACACCTACAAATACATAGTTTCCGAAATAAAATCACAAATACTTCACTGAGTGGGTATCCCCCCCCCCCAAGGCAGAAAGTTTAATTCACACATTGGTACCAGCCTACCTCTGTGGCGGAGTGGTTAGCCCTCAGCGCGATACAATGCCAGGGGTTCCGGGTTCGAATCGCGGCCTGTGCCTTCATCATATCATCACTCATCCTCTCAATTAGTCAAGAGTGGGAGAAAAGCGAAGTAAAATAAACCAAACCAATCAGTCATAGGCGCCGACTCCATGGGGCTTGGGGGTGCTCGAGCCCCCCCAATGTTAACGATGTTGGGGCAGAGCGCCCCAAATAATTTTGCTTAAGAGGATCTAATGTATTATTTTGCTTCTCTTGTAAAGTTTACTCTGAATTGTGCCACATTAACTTAACTTTAAATACACATTTTGAAATGTTCCAGACCATCAACTTGGGGGGGGGGGGGCTGAGACCGCTAAACCATCAACTATTGGGGGGGGGCTATGTCCAGAGACAGCAAAACACATGACTTATTACTATGTACTATGTACATAATTATGAGTATTATTAATTTTTTTACTAAAAAGAGTTTCAAAAGACGATGTGCATGATCTAGGGGAGTGGATAGGACGTTCGGGCTACAAATGGCTCGAAGATGACATTCAGAACTAGATCATTGATGTATTAGGGAGATCTGTTTTGCGCTCCGTGGTAGCAGTTATTATAAGACTGGAATATTTTGCTATTATGGTCGACGAAACTTGTGACATATCCATCCGTGGACAATTAATATTCTGCATTCGAACTGTGAATAACAATTTTGGTATTTTTGAGGAATTCATGGGCTTTTATGAGATTCCGAACAATAAGACCAAAACTTAAAAAGGGAGAGAGTGAGTCATTCATTAATTTATTTCAGTGATCAGAGCCCCCAATAATGTTGACAAGTCGGTGCCCCTGCAATCAGTCAAACACCAGCGCCATTGGTTCGCCACCTTCAATTGAAATGTTGGAGTTAGCATATGTTTCCTTCTACTCTCTCTGCTTTACGTAGCAATAGAGGTGTTCATTTTGTGCGTTGCTATTGCTTATGGACAAATCGCCTAAGAATAATAAATTGAAATTCCTAACTTCTCACATTTACACTATAAACCTTTTCCGAGCAGGCCTCATCTCCAGGAAGATATCAACTCGGGGCAAGCCCTGGCACCTAACGACCTGTTCGGTGAGATGAGTCAAGGCAAGTATACTATAAACCTTATCTTACTCCCACAAAAATAGGCAATAGTTGGGCTGGATAGTTCGATGAACTAACCGATCTCTATGCACCTTCCTCGTTCTGTACACCTATAACTTTCTAACACAACCATCAATAAACGAGATAAGCAAAGAAAATTTTCGAACTTAGTTATGGCGAAGTAGGAAAACATTTGGCTCATACCTATTTATAAACCAGTACAAATAACAGCTTAGAAGAATTTTGAAATAATTGAATACGTTTGTCACATCCGAGATGATGTGAAGTGAAATAGAGAATTAATTAGTGCCATCTATGAATTGGTTTTGAAAATTGCATTTGTTTCAGAGTCCACTAGACAAATAGATGAACTAACCAGCTTGCTTGAAAGCCTTCGAAGGAACACATGGCATGAGATGTTGGCTGCTGCTATCCGTGGACTTGGTCTCAAGGCATTGTTATCCGTCACAGCCGGCCCGGATGAAATTAATAATACTAATAACATCATATACGTAAGTTTTTCACGGTAAATTTCCCATATCCGGAAAACGGCTGAAATTTGCTAGTTAATTTAATTTTAATATTCGTACTTACGTATTCTGCATTGAGAAACATTGCTGAAGGTGGCATTTCGTTTATTTCACAGAAATAAGCTCTATTTGCCACATATGGAGTAAGTTTTCTTCGTTTCTTTTTCCCTTCGGTAACACGCTAAATGGCGGTCACAGTTTCACTACCGTAGTCGGCATGCAGTGTTTCCACCCCGACTCCACCCAAAAATACCTACGTAGCCCCACAAACCATTGACGTGTAGCCCCACGAACCATTCATACAAAGCCCCATGAACCATTTCCGGTAAGGTTAGGTTAGGTTGGGTCACGTTTAGGTTAGAATAGTTAAGAATTGGTTTAGAAAAAAATGCTTAGCCCCACACACCATTCTCGCATAGCCCCACGAACCATTGACACATAGCCCCACGAACCATTGACACATAGCCCCACAAACCATTTGCGGAAACGTACCTTCTTCAGTTACAAAAACACGTGTTTGGAAACACTGACCGGGATTGACCGGGATTACGTCATCACACACAGGCAACATCCGGCTGGAAGGAAATGGATGTAACAGCTTTCGTGCATGGGTCACACATTTATATCGAAAAATACATGATTTAACGGCAACATTCAATGAACGAAGCGAGAAAACACTTCCCCGAACTTCCACAACTATAAAGAAACTGCATTCGGTAAGTAATTTCTCCTGTAAATTTGAAGAAATCCGTTTTTCGGATATGGGAAATTTACCGTTTTCACCAGAAACTAAGATGGTGAGTAATCGTGAGTCACTCAACGCGCTGTGTGCGTGTTGTGTACCCATGCTGGTCCAGTCGACAGAGCCACACGTGGATACGATCTCGGTGATGATGTCCGTCCGCCTTTGCTCCCTAAATACTCATTTATTAGAGGCTGGGTGAACCCCGGAACGGCTCTATACAGCGACGTGTTAAAAAATAAACTCTTCATGTTTTATTTCCTTACGTATTATCCAATTCCACTCATTCATGTTCAACACGGCAGACAAACACAAGCATCTACGTCTTACCCGGGAATCGAACACGGGACTCGTAGAGCGTTGCGCTAACGACTTCGCCACGGTAGTCAAGATCGACTTTACCGCCACGGGTCTATTCATACTGTTCGGTATTCTTAAAAAATGTTTAAAAGTTAAAATGCATTGCTTGTGTGTGAATTGTGTTTCGCCATTTTGTGTAATACTTAAATCCAAGGTTGTTGAAGGTCCATGGATTTTAAATAAATTCAATTCCGGTCCAGGAGAGAAAATCAGCAGGCGTAAATGGGTTCTGGACCGAAATGAACCTTTTTATCCGTAAAGTATTTTAATTCGGTCCAGGAGCCTTCTTTCCAGATCAATTTAATTACGGTCCAGGAACCTTTTTTTCAAAGAAACAATACGCAACTTGGACCGAATTTAAATTGTGCGAGAAAATAGGTTTCGGTCCTGCAACGGAACCCAATAAAACCCATTAGAATTTATGGGTTCATGGACGTTTAACAACCCTGCTTAAATCACTTTAATTTTTTAAAATTCTCTTCAAAAGTAAAGATTATTATTCGTTTAACTTAGCCCACGAGTGCTTATCAGAAAAAAATAAACATTTTTCCTTAATTTTCTTCTACAGGTAAGCCCGGGAACTGTTGGCGTGGATGAGAAGTTATGCCTCTCTAATGACACAAATTACAGCAATGATTACCTGAAGTATGTTAGTGAGACACTACAAATCTACGCAAGACTGCATAACGCTACGCAGTTCAATGCATCTGCTAAAGTTGATGGCTTTAAGAGAGTAGAATGCGCCATTTTGAAGGTTAGTTGGAAACACTGTAGCTGTAATTACTAGACTATTTGTGTAAATTGTGAGCGTACAATTTTCAACTCTGCAATTGCACCTTGCAAAAAAGTTTGTGTTTACATCATGAGATCTGACGTATCCAAACCATACTTTAGATGCTCACAGAACAAGAAACTAACGTCATGATACGTACTGCGCAACTAGCAGTGTTGCCAACTCAATTTACATGAAGCGAAAAATTTATTTTACGAAGCACTGGACACGCTGTTAAAAATTCAGTTTTGTGGGGACTGTGGGACAACATTTTGTACTTTCACGGTTAATATTTCAAAGAATTTATTAATTTCATTTGCATCACGTTCAGGTTAATTCTAATGGTATAATAATGTGTGTACGTACAGTCAGCGGCAAAAGTGTGTTGCTTAACTCTACGCGTAACTCACACATAACGCCTTGCAGAAAAGCGAGCATTTCAGGATCTAGGTGTCCCATTTTTTGCCGCTGACTGTACATATACATGTATACATACGGGTATCGAAAAAGTATAAAGTTCCGACATTTAAAATACATGTGCTTAACTTTGGATAACAACTTATTTTTGTACCGCTGAAAAGATACCTCAAAGGAAAGAAAACGTTAGTAAGAAAAGTTTTTCGTCTTGAAGTTCTCTAGACACTGTGAAAGTTCGTTGGTGTTGCACGGGGAAATTCGGTATATAGTAAAGGAAATGTCACACAATAAGTCTTGTCTAGAGAGGACAACTTCATGCAAAGCTTGAAATCGCTCTTTAGGGACTAGAAAGCTTCTATTTAGGAACTTTCTCAGAAACAAGACTTGCAAAGATAACTTTAGTGGAAAGTGATTGCCCATGCGTTTGGCTTCCGTAACAGAAATCAGGTAAAAACTGAAAAATGTGAAAACATACATCTATGTCTCGGGAATCTCTGGAGCGAGTTTACGAAAACAAGTCTCTGCGTAAGTAGTGACTCGAGAGAGGGTGAGCAAGTGCAGCTACCAGCCGTTTGCACTGCTCTGCTTCGCAAACTCGCTTTCTCCTCTTCTCTACCGTTATGCTCGACCTTTCTCCACATATTTCGGGTAACGTAAAGAATGATCCATCGACAAAACGCAAATAAATCTTCAGGAGTAACCTTGGAAAATGACAGTGTGAACCAGACTGTGTACGCCTCCACTTAGGTACGTTAACACGGCACAAAGTACAACATCATAAGAAGAACATCAGTTGCTATCTTGAACAAAGATTATGTTAATCTTGTTTTCTTCCAGGTGGTTGATCCCAGCCTCAATGTCCCCCACAAGAGAATGTCGATTGTACAGTTGGAAGCAAGATATGATAAAAAGACGGTATGTATTCAGTACCTTAGATTTGACACAATGTTCTGTACGTTGACTCCGACTTCGGGTGGGGGAGAAGGCACTTTCTGCCCCCCCCCCACCAAATTCACGTAGAGGGACAGATATTATATATATTTAGCTACTAACTAACTCCCTAGCCTTCTTAAACCCGAAGGTTCATGGCTGCAGCAACACAGGTCTTCCATCTTTCCCTATCTTGAGCAAGATCTATATACTCTTTTCCATCCCTACCGATTTCCCTTAGGTCCATCTCAACGCTGTCCCTCCATCTTCGTCTTGGCCTTCCTACAGGTCTCTTACCATCAGGTTTCCCAACAAGAATCCTGTAAACTCCTATTTCCTCTCCCATTCGTGCCACATGGCCTGCCCACCTAAGTCTTCTTGATTTAATTATTCTAATAATATCTGGGCATGAATACAAATTATGTAGTTCTAAATATTTATATTTAGCTACATATAAAATATTGTTTATGCCAACCTTACCCCCAAAAATTCATTTTAAGTTTGCGCCTCTGATGGCCGCGGTGGCTCAGTCGGTAACGCGTCTGACTACCACCCGGGTTCGATCCCCGGCCGGTTCAAATCCGGTAACTTTTCTAACGATGGAAGCGGCCCCGGCGTCCACCCAGAGTCGAATAACATGGGTACCTGGGGGAAACCCTGGGGGGTAAAGGCGGTCAGGGGCGTGATGCTGATCACATCATCCCACTCACGACCGGATCAAGAAAGTGTGAGGCGTTACCCCCACACCCCCTATACGCCTTCATGGCGTGGTGCTATGCACAGGGGAGCACTTTGCCTTTTACCTTTGCCTCTGATGGCAACTGTTCAGGTGTTTATCAGTGTAGGACCTGCTTTAGACGGAAACATTTCCTCTAACACTTATGCGAGCATAAATACCTCCAAAAATCTTGTAGCATTTTTTATAGCAGACACGGAACCTTTTCCGTCGTCGCCTTGTAATCAAGGGGTCCCGGGTTCGATACCCGGTGGAGGCATATTCGGATCCCACTTTAAGGTGCAGGTCCAGTCCCGATTAGCCTTACTGTGCATAAAGTGGACTTAAAACACCAACTTAACAAAATAACGGAAGCATGTCACCTAACATTCCGGTTACCATTTGCGCATACGAGTTTAATTTAATAACTACAGTAAAACCTCGTTAATCCGGACTAATGGCTGGGGATAAGTTGACCGGTTTAACGAAAGTCAGGATTAACTGAAA
Source organism: Lepisma saccharinum (assembly GCF_977018435.1). Lineage (NCBI taxonomy): Eukaryota > Metazoa > Arthropoda > Insecta > Zygentoma > Lepismatidae > Lepisma > Lepisma saccharinum. The sequence continues at coordinate 7,516,583 of NC_139253.1, forward strand.
TAACCTAAAATAACAGTAGAAAGTGCATTAAAACTCCGTTTATAGCAACAAAACACGTTTATTATGGTGTATTTAAAGGGCATAGGTCTAAATAGTACACTATAATCTACAGTATAGTACAAAGTCTGCGGGAAACAGAATTTCATCAGTGGTTGACTACCCTTTTTTTTGGGAAGTTTTCTTGTTGACTTCTAGCCACATTTAAAATCTTGCATTTTTTCTTTATTCTTTGGCTGTCCGGATTAAGCGAATTTTGCCTTATCGGGGTCCGCATTAATGAGGTTTTACTGTAATACATTTAAAAGAGAAAAATGGTTATTTAAATGGCGAGAGATCGTGTAAACAGACTTAAATTTTATATATACCCTATACGTTTTTGTAACGTTAAGTAGCCACCCATCTCGCCTATATACTGAGATATTTCTGTCCATTAGCCAGTGCCCGGTGTGTACAATTGAAACAACTAATTTATTCTTCCATACGTGTACTATATACGTTTTAAAGTATGCATTTAAGCAGTGCAACTGATTTGTACCTAACACCTATTTTCAGGAAACGTTTTTCCTCTCGGTTGAATAGATATCGGATTTTGAAAACGTGAAGTGACACACTGCTTCCATCTCACTCGGCCGCCATTACACCTGCACTCGTGACCTAGAGCTCGTTTTTGATTGGCTATGCTACGCGAAATGCCAAGGAAATTAGAGTCGATTCTATCTGTGAAAATGCCATGGAGTATGCTTTCGTCTAAAGCGATCCGTACAGAGGCTGATGGAGTGAAAGAAATGAGACGTATGTGGGTTGTTTCAATTCTAGGATAGCCGTCGGCCTTGGGGGAGCAACATACTCCCTAAAATCATTAAAGTGGAGAAAAAAATATTATTTTCATTTAATGAAAAGTAACATTTACACAGATTTGGAGAAATCAGAGCTTGGAAGTTTTTTTTCCTCATATATATTCTAGGCAGTCATCTTCATATCAAGAAATAAAGAACAATAAGTATATTGTTTGAGAATGTTCATTTTCGAAGAAAGAGTCATTCTTATTGTGTATTGTTAGCATTGGAATATTTTTTGATTCCAGAATTTTCTTTTCATTAAATTCGCTTGGTTCGTTTGATATATAATCCGACAATTAAGTAGTAAGTTAAATTTCTATTATGCTAGTTGTGAGTGCCATCTGTGAGGCATTTTCACAGTACAGTGGGATACTCATCCTACAGTTTGATAACACCTCATGAACATACGTCGCTAGGCATGCTGGGAGAGGTGTCGCCATGTCATGAAGGAAGCATAATGGCGTAGTTGAAATTAAGAGTTGCACGACCGTGCTATAAAGTCACATAGAGAATGTAAAGGTAGGACTGCCTGTCTCGGTCATTGTGGAGAGGTAGTTTAATCCACATTATTTCTTGTAGCATTTACTTTTAAAACGCAAATAGAAACTTCGTTAATTAGTGGTGGATATACGTGAAAATACACATGGAAAGAACTGTCACCTGATAATTTAGATATTCGTTTTTCTCTTGATAATTTATGTAGCTAATACTTATGTTCATTCTTTCAATAGATTGATTGGTTGACACTACTCAGGATGTCGACTGGATTCAAAAACCTTGCCTATGAAACAGAAGTAATTCTCACACATGCCGAGTATTTTCAGGAATTGATCAACATGTTGGAAGAGAGTATCATTGGTAAGAAATAGTATGGTTGTATTGCATTATTGTTATTACTTAATTATTCTTATTGTATTTGATCAGAACCGCTGTGTTGATGGGGTGTCAGGTTGCCACACGGGAGACTCGGGGGGGGGGGGTGTATTTCCAGATGGGAATTCTTTCAGCAATGTTCCTGGATTTAGCGTCTCTTGGGTTCACCCAGCCTCAAATAAATAAAGGCAGAAGGAGCATGATGCTCACCACATCACCTGCACATAATCCCATATGTTATCACGTCAGTGGGTATCTGCATTCCATTACACGTTATCCATGCAATCAAAAATTATCTTATTCTTTCGGGTCAAGCAGTGTGTATACAAAACAGACGAACGATGAACGTTCTTGCCTTTGGTGCGAGCAATCCCGTTCCGGGTTCGATCCCGAAGGGAACACCAAAATTTAAGTGTTGACTCAGAATCGTGGGGACAATTGTGGAGAGCCAGAAGAAAAGTAGAACTAGATACTAGCCTCAGAATGTTCTATTTAAAATATTAAAAATGAGTAACTGTCTATTTTTTCACAGTTCATTATCTAGAAGCAAGGATAATATTGGAAGTGGGTCAATATGCCCATGAAGAACTGCTCAAGGTTGCACTCAAGTACTCCAGAGCTTCTGAGCTCATTGTAAATAACAGGTAATTTTCCATCTTTCTTGAAGTCAAATAATAGGTATATTCATTCTATTGCTTTTTAGTATTCAAATAAAAGTATTTTCTATCCATTGTTTTCTAATGTTTTCTTTATTGGCGTGGGCTAGATTCAGCCTGAGGCTGTTCTACCACCAAACTAAGTCATGGAATACACAAACGTATATTTCTGTTAAAATAATAGGTAGCCTACAAACAAATCGAAGATTTAAGACAAAAGCTACCAAACTTCAACACGTACCAGTTAATAAGAAATCCAGAGCACTTTACGTTACTAAACGACTTAACAAACCTGGTGTCGAAAGAGGAACATTCCCTCTTCAAATCCGGCATCACTCACCTCCCCATTCAACCCCTACCTCCGGAATGTAATATAACCCCCAGAAGATCACAAAGAATCCACATTCGACAAACTCAACAACAACAACAACAGGACATCCCTCCTTCGGACTAAGATCAGCAAGAGGATAATGAAGCAGAACTTCCCACAGGAACATCAAGAAGGATACACTAATACACAAGACAGTGATACGGCAGAAAAAAAAAGGTTACGCCTCCTCGGAGAAAGGCAAAGGATAACACTGCAAGGATTCAACCCAGGTACCAACCGAATTCAACCCAGATTTTTCTTTTTCGTTTCTTTCTCGTTACTAAACACTCTGCAAACTCCTCTCACTGATTCTTGACAATTCTCCATATTTCCACTAACGAACGTACTAATGTACCCGATACTTCCCAGGAAATCCCTCCCTCCCTACTTCTTTCCTTCCTCATGATGTCCCGGGTACCAACCGTCGTACCGATGTTCATCCCTGTCCGACCAACTCTTGCTGGTCTCCCGCAAGTCTCCTTGCATCAGGTACCACTCGTTCTTTCAGATCTCTTCCTACTATTAATACGTACATCTCAAAGCCAATAATACTCTCACTATCTCAGACATAACATACTAGAACATAGACCCTGCTTAACATTCATAGAATCGTGTTAATGTCCATCCCTCATCTAATTCATCAACACTAATGTATACGACACACAATAAATCTTATCCTAACAAAACATTACCCACCCAATTACACACTTATGTAATTTCGTATCTGTGTTCATAAATAATATTAATGTTAAACACTAACACATATTTACTTCCTACTATTACTAACCTTTATCTTAATCTTCTTACCTTGTAGAATGATGTAAAACCAACTTTGTTCAGGAAAACCGAACAAATTTGGTTCTTCACACTGGGGCATTCATGCCAATGTCACAGTGAATTATTGTAATGAAAAATGGAAAATAAAGGATGAATCAAAGAAAAGCGGGGAATCCGTAAAAATTAGCGGAATTGACGCCCTGGATTAATTTTCAGGTACCAGGGCATAAGCGTATACCTCCGAAAGTAGTTTGACTACTTTTTCATAAAATATTAATCTTTCTATGTAACCATATTTTGTATATTGTTTAGGAAAATAAAATTACTTACCATTGTTTTCATCTAGAGAAAGAATAGGCATTTTCTTTTCTTGGTTTCCTATAAGTCAAAAAATATGTTTTATCTTTCTTATTTTCTAGGGAACAATGGTATTTCTTTCCATTGTTTACTAGAAGTCAAACAAAAGGTATTTTCTTACCGTTATTTTATTTTGTAATAGTTATTAAATAGGTATTTTCTTCCATTGCTATTGGAATCTCGCCTATGGTGACAGCGTAAAAGATATTAATGTAGTAATAATAGTAGTAGCAGTAGGTTTCTTGTGGTGTTTCTGAAATGCTCACTCTATTTTGCAGATCAGATTACTGTGCGTCTTTCGTGAACGATTTCATGGGATTAGCTGTCACAGCCCAGCAAATTTATCATGGCTACCTCAATATATCGCACGACAGTCGTGAAAAGGCAAGTACAAATATCTTCCTAGCCTATTTAACCTAATTTTATGATTTAAGTATTGGAAATTCTTATCTATGGTCTATTGTTGAATATATTAATGTTTTCGTTGTGCTTTCCAAAGTGGCTTTCGTATACATAATTTCGTAAGTGTTTTTATTTGTCATAATTGCAGGTTGACGTTATGATAACAAAACTGAAAGAAGTTTTCAAGGAGTTCTTTGACAATTCGACCTTCATAGATGAAAGCAGTAGATATTTTATCCAACAAAAAATGGATGATATGGAATTATTTATTGGCTACCCGCACTGGATTACAAACGAGGAACTTCTGACAAAGTACTACAGCGGTGTAAGTAATATTTTTACTAGGCTCCATTCAAGTACTTGTGTTATCACTGAAATGAAGAATTCTAGGGGTGTTCGGGAAAGAGTCGCTTACGTCACAAACTTCGATTTTCTGTTTCTCTCATTTAAGACACACTGAATCAATTAATGAAAATGTTATAAGTATAATTTTGTATTTGGCACCTGTAAAGATTATAAACAGTCACGATCCAACATGTCTGTAATGTTTGCTGTTAAAATAATTAACATTGAAAACTGTCTGCTGAAAAATTGCATTTTTTGACGTAAGTGCTTTTTTCCAGAACAGCTTCATTGTGTTTATTTACTGTTCACATCAAATTCTGACTGTCTCCAGCGGCGTAGCTAGGATTTCTTTTCGGGTGGAGCTCAGCTTTCAATTTTTAAAAAGTATGTTGGAAAATGTAGAAAATAGTACAGAAGTACGTAGCAACTTTCAATGTATGACAATAGTAATTCTCTGCATGTTGGTGACAGTGGTTCTACATTAAAATGCAAAATTAATTGTGTAATGTCCTGGGTATTACACTATAGTTTTTTGTTATTTAGTTGAAATCATGATTATTCGTTTTTCAATTTGTCAAATGTTTAAGATGTCACAGGCAACTATAGTGTAAATCACCAAACCTGAGTAAATTTATTTATGAGTATTTAAACTCATAACCAATTAACCTTCTGTAAACAAACCGTCTCATCGATTCGATGTATCACTCCGCGTCAGCTGATTCATGACCGCCGACTACCGCAATAGAACTCGCCATGTTGAAAGTGGCACTACTTCCTTGCTGTTCACATGATTATTTTTAGAAAATAACCAATGTTATAAAATATCATTATGTACACAAATCTCTAAGCTCATTGAAAGTTACAATGCACATTCCTACAAAATGTTCACACTTATCTTGCCTTGCCATGTCACCAAGTTATTTTACGAAGTGCACTATATTTGGCGGAACAAAAATCGTTATTAGGATGCTTGTCAAAGTTTCCAACCGCAATAAATTTACGAACTTTCATTGTCTTGTTTTGATCACCATCATCAATATATTTATTGGACTTACAGCATTGCATATGGCTGTTTATGCCCATTATATATTTTATTACATAAGATACAATTTACATAAAAGCTACAAACAAATTTCAAATACACTCCTATCTATATCAAACTTTAGGAATATACGTTACCATGTTATATCATTTTGTCCAAAATAATGCAAGTAAATATATTCAATTCGCATGCAAGAAAGAAGCCAAATTTATGGGAAATGGTTACTGGTGCAAAGAAGTAACCATAAAGGCGAAGCAATAAGTACAAAAGAAAGAGCATTGGGTTTAAATGAGACGTCATTTGCGGCAGCGTATTCAATACTACAAATTGCCCGTTGTTTTACCATACGTAATGAATCCTGTAAACATAATTTAACAAACTGAGAGATTTATCAACAAGCTAATAACACTAGTTTGTAAATTGCTGTTATGTGGGTCTACGAAGTATAAACATTTTTATTAAGGTAAAACAGGAAGTTTTGTTTACCACGACTTTTGATTACGTGACGAGAGCAAAACGGATATTCCTAACCAGACTTCAATGTACATAACAATTGGACATTATTCATTGTCTAGTTATTTTAGCTATACTTATTCTAACACTATATTTCGAGAGCTCTCATCTTCAGGTTCGGCCACCTCTGCCACCACAAATCCCACTATTCCAGCAACCTTTGATTTCATATCCACCTCTAAAACTAATACCTTCTCCATAGCGCAGTATTAAATTGTAGTGATGTTACCCAATCTTCTTAAATGGAAGTGCACTTACTCTAGTCGCCTATTTTATCAGTTCATTACCATCAACGTTGTTCGCGTCCTCATCAAAGCGCCATTAATCATTCAGTAGACACGATAATTCACAAGCTTCAGCTGAAGTCACTTCGCAATCTTTCCCGTATCTCGATGTCACTAAAGCATTTGATAAAGTAACGTTGCAAGTTATCCGTTCGACCGTCAAGCGGACGAATTAAAGCGCGAAAGACAAAGCAAGTAGAAACATGCGCAGTATTTTAATTTGTATTCATTAGGTTGTTTTGTTTAATTGTGAGGAATGTTCCAACTCGTAGCAAGCGGGAATTTAGCCATTGGACTCGTCGAGTTGGCGCATGCGCACAAGCGTCGATGGTCGAAACCGACGCGGACCGACTGTGATACACATGTTATGTTAAAACACTCTACATGTGGTGTTCTTAAACGTAAATCTGCCCCCCCTCCAAAATAGAGAAGGAATCGTTGATTTAATGATTGATATGATTTAGTTCACTACGCATTTCTGCCAGCACGGACAAGCGACGGAAAGAACGTATCGGTGAATATGCAGATTTGGACATGGCGTTAGAAATCAGCAATTACACGCAGTAATGAATTCATGGGGTGGCCCTGGGACAAAATTCATCTCCCCCGTAAATTAAGAAATCCCTGCCGAAAAATTCAGCAACCTGGCAGAGCATTCGGAGAAATTGCAATCATGTTCACTTAGTCTTTCTTATGTTCACTTTTAATTTAATGTAGAACATTCTTTCCTGTTTTTTTGTAGTAATAAACAATGGTTAAGTTCTGTTTATAACAAAAAGTCAAAATAACGAACGCATTAATTAAATTATTGTCTGCTTTGCTAACTCTAAACTAAGAAATATGATGGTTCCGGATACGATTCAAGCTTGTGTGAAGATGTCAACTGAGGGGGATGAGGAACCTACAGAAAGTTTCATAGTTGATGTCATCTACAGATATGCTGTAGAAAACCTAGATGGCTTAATTTGCTGTAAATGTAAATTATTGCATTCTTAAAATGATAGTTAATTATAACCAATTACACTTAATTTAATTACATGTCAAATGTAAGGAACAATTTACAAATATTAGTATTTACAAGTATTGTTTTATCTGTATTATGATACCTATGACACCCCCCCAGTGATGTCCTCCCGGAGGAAAGTGACTGGAGCGCTACGTCGCCAGGGGTCCCGGGTTCGAATCCTGGCCTGGGCATGGATGTTTGTGATTGTCCATTCATCAATTTCATCATATCATCACGCATCCCCATCTTCGCAAAATTAGCCAAAAGTGGCACAAGAAGCGAAGTAAAATAAAGGAAATTAAAAATCAAAGAAAGTGACTGGATTCAACACTGATTACACGCATGATTTTATCAATTGATGTATTTGTTTTTTGTGTGTATGAATAGCACTTGAATAGCTTTCCTTAACTTATTTATAGTTTCACTTTTATGGAAATATGTATGTGTGTGTGTGTGTGTATATATATATATATATATATATATGTCAGTTTTTAATTGAGTTTCTCTTTCCTTTGTAGCTTCATATAGATCCGGGAATTTTTTTCAACAATGTTGTGCAGCTGTACAATTGGACCCAGAACCAACAATTCAACAACCTCTTCGACAGCAATAACATAACAAAGTATGTATACATTTCTATGCAATATTTTTCATCAAGTGTAGAGTAAGGTGGGGCAAGACTGCGCAGTTTGAGTTCATAATTTTATATTCAAGCTATGAAACTACAGACACACATGAAAAATGCAATACACATTGCACTATCCTTTGCTGACTCACAGTAAATTTCCGAAAGCTGAATGAACAATATTTCTGCATGAAATAATTACAAAACCGTGACCATGCAAATGAGCAGTCTTACCCGCACCGCGGGGTAAGACTAAGATCAAGTTGGGGTAAGAATGCGCACTTTCTACACAGTCACATTTGTATAAAAAGAAACACAAATCACCTAAAAAAGTTCTTCTATCATATGGGATACATTTCTCGTGGCATTCTCACAGTAGGCACAATGAATTCCGTCCTTCACTTGGGTTAGGAATCGCTAACACAGATCACAAATAAAGGTTCCTGTTTCATACGAGGTGCAATTTTCATGCCACCACTCGTCACATGTGGAACTCTGGATCCAATCCTCTACTGGAGGATCGCTGTACTTCTCATTACAACCTGGGCAATTGTACTCTTTCTTCTGGCGTTTTCTGCTTGCAACATCTTCTTCAACAATGATGTTCCGTTTCTGTTTCCCCTGAACTTTCTTCTTACTCTTCTCAGCCAAGGAGGCTTCCAAGTTGACTTTGAATGGAGATCCAGTTAACACCTGAGACTGCCTTCCCTTTCGTCGGCGGTGCTGAATATGCTCTGCACGTGGAAGTGGTGATATCTGGTTAACGGAAATGTGCCCGTATGATCCAGTATTGTTAACCCCACTTGTTGAAGGCTGCTCACCTGGAGTTGGAGCTGATACATTTGTCACAGTAGAGGGAAGAAACTCGTCCTCAGTGAAGATGTCTTGATTGAATGGGCATAATTCAGTCACTTCAAAGCCCTTAATGGCATTCCCAACTGTAGCTGCCTTCCCATATTCCTTTGTAAAAATGGATGCCACTTGGAAAACTGTGATTGGGCGACCCGGATGGTTACTCATCCACTTATCACACTCAGATGAATGAAACGACTTCAGTGGACCAAAAAATGATCTAATGGCTGGGCCTTGCAAGCCACACACTTGTGGGGTAAAATTGTGCACGTGCGCAGTCTTGCCCCGTGCTGCTTTCCTGAACAAATCACGTGATGCTGCCCAGCCATTGCACAAAGCAATGGAAACTAATACACAGGTGGGCTCGGCATTAACACAGCTCCTTCTATCCATCAACATCGTAATATTGTATACATTCACAGTGACGTAGTACTCAAAACACGAAGTACCAAAATAAATAGCAAACACCCTCAAAATCTTTTCACTTACTTCTCTCAGCACAACGAATTTCAAACGTATCTTCACCACTGTCCACAGCTAGCTATCATCTTGGACGAAGTAACGGTGGCGCAGTGGTGCCAACTGTGTGTGATTTTCACATCGAAAAACCGGTGCGCAGTATTACCCGCCGCGCAGTCTTACCCCACCTTACTCTAAGTAAAGCACACATTTATTAGAGAAAATTTTCAACAATTGTAAATGTTCACAATGTTTATAGTAACTACATTATATTGAGTTTTAAAATTATTTTTAATTATTCTGAAAACGATCGTTTCGTTTGTTTGCATTAGGTCCTTGAGCAAATTATGAAAGTTAATATATGGTGTAACTCATTTAAAATTATAATAGTCTTTTTTATATATGTAATCTGTCCTATTGAATATTAGGTTCAAGGCTGGAGGTAAAAAAGTACTACATAGTATTACCGGAAATGGTTAACTGGTTAACGATAACTGTTATATGGTGGCGTGGGGGCTTAGCGAACGTGGGCAGTGCTTAAATAGGTTTCAGTCTGTAACCGTAACAAATCACAAATGAATAGACACCAGTTCTACTACTAATAATAATAACTCACTTTGTTTTTAAAGGTTTGAGTAAGTAAGTAAGTAAGTAAAAGTGTACAACTCTCTCTTGATTATTCTTATCCGTCTGTGCGTATCACTTCATCTATTTAGGAAAAATGCGGTATTATGTCATGAACAACATACCTAATTATACCTATGTGTGAGATATTGATAATTAAGTTGTGCAAAAGAATTCAATGTCAATCTGTGCTGCCCAGTCTTGAAATTCACCTCATACTCACGGACGTTTGTAAGATTTTTTCCAGGAAGGGGCAAGCAAGGTATTATTTTTGCAGGAGGGCAAAGGAGGCATATTTTCTCCCATAATAGTAACGCCTCCTCAAAAAACCTGCTTTAGTCTGAAATTATCATGTTCCTTCAATGTCCTGAAAATAATTAACATAAATTACTGTGACTGAAATGAAATTATGTGTGAAATATATGCTTTTTAAGTGCGCATTCATTTTCAAAGAGGGGGTTGGCCCCACCTTGCCCCTCCCTTCCGGACGACATGCTCATACTCCTTTGTATTTTCAGGTGGCTTCCTGTTACCACCCCGCTTGATGTCCATTACGACAAGACATATAATACTCTATGTAAGTTTTTAAATATCTAACTTTAAACTTCTCGTTACAAACAGTCATTAATGCACATATGGAACTCGACAGCGTTTACTTAGGTTGTTTCATTTATATGTATTATATTAATCTAAAAAACAAACATTTGGGCCAAATTATAATGAAAGATATAACATTTTCATTAATTGTTAAGATAGTGGTAGACGCACATTGTATTATGTGACAACTGTTGGTATTCGTGCAAACAGAACCCAAAATGTGTCAATTTATACATAGACCTACATTTTGATTTCAATAACACGTTAACGTGCATAAATTGCAAATGATGCACCTTTTAGTGTGTCAAAATACACATAGAAATGTATTGATATTGATTGATATGTTGCTTTAAGTCCACTTTATGCACAGTAAGGCTAATAGTTTACAGGCTACAGTTTAAAGTGGGATCCGAACCACTTGTGCCTCCACCGGGTATCGAACCCGGGACCCCTTGATTACAAGGCGACGACGCTACCACTGCGCCATTGGGGAGGCCCCACATAGAAATGTATTAAATGGTATTTATATGAAATGAATTTCTGTATCAGACTCATTTCGAAGATAACAAAATTACACATTCAACTGTGTCAATTGATGCATTAAAAGCTGAAAGTTTGTTATCTTCGAAATGATCTTGTCTGATCTTCCAAATTGATGCATTTTAGTGCATCAAACGGAACTTCATCTCATAAAAATACCATTTAATACATTCCTATGTGTATTTTGACACACTAAAAGGTGCATGATTTGCAATTTATGCACGTTAACGTGTTATTGAAATCAAAATGTAGATCTATGTATAAGTTGACACGTTTTGGGTTCTGTGTGTGGTAACCTACTTTTTGTAAACTTGACATCAAAACAAACTTCCACATAGACAGAAAAAGCTGAAAATCTCTTTGATTTTATGATCAACTTGTTCTACTTGTAAAGTGCTATGACCGGACCTAGAGTTAATGTAGCTTTTATTGCAAAAGCTTCACAAACATTAAACGTGGTAAATGCTCCAATAATTTAAAACCGAAAATTTATCCCAAGTATGACCCAGTACGTCTATGTGAGGTTTTGCAGTATTACCACTCAGTGCAGCAAAGCGCCCATACATATATGAAAAAAGGATGACTTGAAACCTTAGAATTAGCGAGTGTAGAGAAACGTGGAAGTAAAAGCATATAAAACTAATTGTAAATAGATATACTCACGGTACAAGAATGCAACAGAACAATACAGACAAGATTCAACACTTCAAAGCTTCACAATGACAATCAAACTTTATAACTAAGCTTAGGAATTGATAATTAGTATCTTTACATGCACATGTATTATATTAGTATACAAACTATCATGCAAGCTATTGAAAGTACTTGCATAGAGGCTCGAGCTTTGATTCTTGTATCACAGGAAGCAATTTCACCTATGCCACGAAATTACAAACTTATTCATGGATAATTGGGATTTCTTCATATGTCTCATGAACGAAAGAATGACTACTTGAATCTGTATCCAAAATAATACATAAAAGATTATACAATGTACTTTACTCAGGGATGTTAAGCATGTTCAGTTTTATAAAATACTATTTGCAGCTCTTGTGTTGTTATATATAATAATACCTAATAAAGTTTATGAAACAATGTGCCTATTAATATTCAACATTTATGATTATCTAATATCAGGCAAATGTCGTTGGTGTAGCCACGCACCCTACTCGATTATAACAAATCTCCCCTTCTCCTTTTTGAGAAACACGAAATACTAACCAGTTTTCTACCTGACTTTTACAATACGTGATAATATGCTTAAAATACGCAGAAACGCATAAAACACGTAAATGCACGCAACGCGGTACCAAAACAAGGTTTTCACAGTTGGTTTTGATGCACAAATGTCAAGAAAAGGCCATGAATTTAATCAGGTATATGCGTTATCGTAATGTTACTACAATCTCTTCTTGAACATCGTCGAATATCTACATTACGGATTGCTGCAATGAGAAGACAATAGATCTGTGCTAACGAAACAACACGATCACTCTGACGTGTACTTCAACATCGCATTATTTCCTTTGCTTCAAAATTCAATAGCTAGAATGCCTCTTCAAGACTAAATTCTCGTAGAACATGCACTGCATACAACCACTTACCTTACATGTGACCTTACAATAGCTCCATTCACGTTGTCGTGGATAATACCCTCGCAGAATACGGTAGCTTGCACACTGCATGTGTACTAGTTTCAAGCTTATATTAACCCAAAACAGCACAAATATGAACGAAAGATTTCCTTCGTTCCGACACTAGTCACCCTACGAAGGACAATTATCCAAGCGTCCCCTCACCTCTGCTTTTCACCAGAAGGTGTTCAACTTACGTGAAATACTCCTTCTTTACCGAACGTTCTAGCTTTCGAATATCAAATACTTTGCTCAAATAAACATTATTGACCTTTTACAAATGACACGACAGTTCCATTATAAAAAAATTGAAACAGTAATACACTCAGACACATAAATGTTAATCAAAAACAAGCCCGGATTATTTTTATAACACGTGAATACAATCACAAACAAGCTCGGACTATTTTGTATAAATTGGGGCTCGTATCAATCTGCGCGATCTCACGTCCCAAGAAAAGTAGGTCAACAGATATTCGGGTAGGGAGAACATCCTCAGTTTGCAAATCAAACACGACTAACCCTCTATTCTTTCTTAACCAAACGGCTCATGAAAGATCGCCAATTAATATAACTGTAAATTTTCCACTCACAAGCTTCACCAACGCCATCTATTGAGCATAAAATCAGATTACTGTTAATTTTATGGCCTAATTTATGATCTATTACTATTTTAATTCAGTTTATTTTCTACACTGTAATGATAATGAATTGAAATAAAAACGTCAATAAGTAGTGCTTCGAATCAACATGATTCTATTCCTTTAAACAACACAGGATGTGGAATAAATATTAATGAAAATAGGAATGGATAATTTGTCTACTATTATATTTACCGTTGGTGTTGCAAAGAATGAAAAGGAATTTATTTGTCTTTTCTTCTTACAGATTTACCATCTTCCATTTTCCAAGAGTATCTGCCACAGCTTACTTCTGAGTAAGTACAATAGCCATTGTATTGATTCCGTATAGCGGATATACAGAGTACGTTAAAAAAAACCTACAAATTTCACAGCGAGTAGAAATCACCTGGAAGAGACAAAAAGCATTTTCATGGAAACAAATTTAGTCTAATATAAAGAGAAGGTTAATATGATATACAATGTAATATTAAGAAAATACAAAACACTTAATACATATTGCAAAGAAATTATTAAAAGATGCATGACGCAGATAGAAAATGACATCATCTGTACCATAAAATAATAGTTTTAACAACACACAATTCGGTTTTAATTCAACGGCTTTTAGTTAACCGCAATTGATGTAATTTTAATAATTTAGCTTTTGAAACTATATTTGTGATACACACAGCTGTAATTTATAATTATTATATGTTTTTAAGTACAATGAAATATTTAAATTTCAGTTTAAAAGCTCTTTCTTTGTGCCTGAATGTTGAATTATACGCCTATATTGTTCATGTACAAACTTATGTCTATTGTTCAATATTCCAAGAAGTTACTAGCGCCATCTTTACTTCTTATTCTAACCATTGCACAAAGCTGACGGCATAGTTTCGCCCCATTTTTGTAAATTAACAGGCAAACAGTTAACTTTTAACGGTGGAATAATGTAATTTATAAGTTAACTTCTGACAGTGTAGAGGGAAATATGTATTATAAAATATTGACAAACTTTTGTACATATACACTATGTAACATTCTCATTCGTACACGCGGATTTTCAAAGAAAATGCTTTAATATCTGAAAGGAAATATACTCTTTTGAAATTGTTTCTTTACAATTCAATAACTAATATCATTAGGAACATAAAATCTTATCCAAATTCTGTATAACCAATTACAATAATAAATTAAATGAAACTGAAAGAAAAACATGCCATTTTTTGTACAACTTTTCTATTCGTACACTTAATAATATAAAGGAAAAAAGTATATTCAGAGCAAATTGACTAACAGTTCTCATACTTTGATGCGTATCCTTTGGCTTTAATTACTGCTTGACACCTGTCCTTCATAGAATTAACCAGTTTCCGACATTTTTCAGAGCCTATTTTATTCCACTCGGCTTGCACAACAGTTTTCAACTCTGTTTGGACTTGACGCCTGCTTTATGGACTCGCCTCTTCAAAATTGCCCATAAATGCTTAATGGGATTTAAGTCTGGACTTTGAGCTGGTGTTTGTAGTAGTTTGGGCACATTCCACATTAGCCAATTCATGTTAACTAGCGCCTTATGCTTACTGTCATTGTCTTGTTGGAATCTGTAGATAGGCGGCATGTCCATATTTTGGGCACTCTGCTTTACATTGTTCTTCAATATGTCCAAATAGACATATGCATCCATGATATCATCAATAAACTGGATGGTACCAACACCTTTGGACGACATACAGCCCCAAATCATTAATGACCCACCACCGTGTTTAACTGTTGGAACTGTGTTAATGTGATCATTGTCTTTATTTGATTTTCTCCAGACCCTATTTATCCCATCTGACCCGTATATATTAAGCTTGGACTCGTCTGACCATATGACACTATCCCAAAATTCCTGGTCCTTGTGGATGTGCTCTTTCGCGAATGAAAGTCTATTCCTGCGATTCACCTTATTTACATACGACCTCTTTCGTGGTGTTCTGCCATGATATCCATGCTTCCACAAGGCACGTCGGACAGTTTGATCGGACATCATCTTGCCAGCAACATTTCCTATTAACGGTCGTAACTGAGGAACACTTAGTCGGGGGTTTTCTCGCACTCTCTTTTGGTTTTCTCTGCACATTCTGTGTTGAACCTTCCTCTCTAAGATTTACTATGTATTGAACTGTGGAGTGTGATTTATTGACTGTTTGTCCATTTTTTCTTAACGAATAACCTCTAAGGGCCAAATTTATAATAACATTCTTCAGATCGGAACTAAGTTCCTTCACATTGCCCATTTGGAACACGCTGATAGATAGACGATAGGCCTACAACAATACCTACGCCAGCATCCCGCTTGACGGGGAGCGCGCCTGCATGTTCAAATATGTTACGAAGTTGCAAACTGCACGAAATCCCCCGAATAGCGGTGGCGCTGTATGCGAGGAAGATTGAAACTCTTGCCTGTACGAATAACAATGTTGCACGAAACAGCGTGTTTTTCTCTTTTCACACAAATTATATGCTCTGTTTATACACTTTGAACTTACATTTTTATTGACATTTGTTGGTGAAACCTTCATTAACATTAATTTCCCGGTACATATGAAAATGATAATATTTGCTAGTAGATATGACATTTTATCCTCGGAAATTCTATGTGTACGAATAACAATGTTACATACTGTAGTTTCAAACGTGTAGATTGATTGATTAGGTTTATTTTACTTTGCTTTTCTGCCACTTTTGGCTAATCGCGAAGACGAGGATGAGTGATGATATGATGAAACTGTTGAAGGGACACTCGCAAAGAACACCCACAACTAAGCCGGGATTCGAATCCGGGACCCATGGTGTCGTAGCGCGTTGTACTAACCACACAACCAAGGAGGTCGGTAGTTTCAAACGTGTATAAATATTTTAAGCACTATGAATTTAATAAATTTTATAAATAAATCTGTGTAATACATTTATAAGTCGAACTTGAAACATTGCAACGTTCTAGGTTGGTAACATTGCTATCTTTAATCTACTATTGTTACTTAATTTATCCTTGTATTTTTGTCTTGTTCGCAGCGCTATGCTGTATGGATCAGTTGGTGTATTAATTGCTAAGGAGCTTGTAAATGGAGTAGTGTTATACGGTGAGTACACACTTTACCACCCTTTCCATAAATATCCAACACATGTAAGAGATAATTACATGGAAGCAGCTGATTGCATCGTTCACACTCCCTTCGTTATGCTACGGTTGACAATTCGACGACAGCGCAAGAGGGGTTATTTCTTTTTGATACTAGAGCTGTACCCAGTGGCGTGCCCAGGATTTTCCAAAAGAGGCGGTTATACTTTTCTTAGTAGTCATACCTCATTTTGCCATTTTCCTGCCTTTATAGTTCTTTTAGGAATACTGGGTCGAAGGGGGGGGGGGGGGTTGTTATGACACGCACAATTCCCCGTTTGGCACGCCACTAGTTGTACCTGAACCAAGTTATCTTGTAACGCCGCTTCGTTTAGTTGTGGTTAGTCTCTGCCAGACATTATACATGAGAACATGCGTATTCCAAAGTAAAGGTATAATCCATTATATTTAACAGATAAATGTAAACGAGAAGGTCTAAATATGGGCGAAGGTTTAAATATGGGTTTTGGAGTTATCAGCGCTCCCGGGTGTTGCAGCCTGGCAGTGGGTATTGGAACTGGTTATCTGTCAAGGACAAAGGTTGCGGCGCCAAATCGCAAGAGAAAGTGGTGGTTAGTTTCGACTTTGGACGCTGTTATAGAATTGCGACCTCCGAAAACTCTTTGCAGGTATGTTTTAACTCAGCGTTTTCTGAATTCTCATCTGCTTTGTATAGGTTATGATATTAGCGGTACATAAAACAAATGTGAGCTTTTATAATGCCATGATTTGTTAAATATGTACCACAGAGAGCAAAAAAAAAAAAATGAAGAAGAAAAATAGCGTGATGGTCTAAATATGGGCTATGAGATGAGGTCTAATGTTGAGATCACATTTTCAACAAATATTTCGATGTTTTTCTTAATTTCGATTTTTCCCATTCCGCGTGATTTTCAAAACAACACATTATTCATAAATATGAATTTTATAATTTTTTAGCGATAAATGACTGTTTTCAAAATTTTAATTTCTTTTTGTGATATTGCCACTAGTAGCCCATATTTAGACCACAATTTTGAAATACATCATTTTACCATTTTTTGGAAATTGCTTTTTTTTAAAGAAAAAATGTAGACCTTCTATACTTTAGCATGCTATTACATTTAAGTATATATTTCATAGATATGCATTTTAAAGGCAGATGCTTGATATATTTTTTCTTTCCTCCGAAAACGACAACATAAAAAGGGGGGCCCATACTTAGACCTTTTCCTCTATATATCTGTTGTAGGTAGGCAAATGCTGGTAACGAAATTTTTATAGTTGACTGCTACCAACATGTAAAACATTCCTTTGTGTGCAAGTAGAAATTACACAGATTAAAACAATAGTCATTAATTATTACCTAATTTCTTAACTAAACAATGAAAGGATAATGTGTACCATACTTCGTCATTATCGTAACCTATTGTTATAATGGCTGATCAACATCTTATTTCTTCATTAGGTAATGGTGACGTCACAGAGAAAGTTGACAATGCAGAAGAAACACAGAATGCAGTTCATTGTTTCCTGGCGCAACATGGCGAATATCTGGAGATGGTAAATGTTTCAGTAAGTAAGACTGGTAACTATTTAATATTAATGACAATAGATGTCACTAACTTTCAGATACATTGTAGAAAGTTACTACATTAAAAAGTTGACCATTGCCGTCTACAAGGTATCTAAATTTTAAGAATAGAATACGTATTTTGTAATTTTACTGTAACTTCAAATAGTGTAGGTCCCATAACTTGTCGTTTCTGTGTACTGGACAAAGTTCATATATCGGAGACAAACAATGCAAGATAAGATAATAAGAACACGAGAAGGAAGGACAGCGTAGATAAATAGGAAGATATTTTTAGGCCTAAAACTCTAGATATCACCAGTCACATAGTTTAAAACCGGAAACAAAATTTATATTCCACAAATAAAATTTGTTTGACATTTTTTCTAAATGAAGGTAAACATGGATGATTTGTAGCAAATTTAGAGTGAATAGCACAAATAAATATTGTAGTATTTATAGAGAGAAGATTGTAAATATGGATGAAAAGATATCGGAACGTTATGCGAATAAGGTATTAAGAAGGTATAGAGTGGAAAGGAAATAGAAGGGATAGTCACAGAAAAGCCTTAAAAGTACTCTCTTCCCCCCTCTCCCCATAATGTTTCCCCTTTCTTTTCTCTATTTTTTCTATCTCTTTCATTTTTCTATTTCTTTTTTTCTTTCTCTCTCTCTCTATCTGTCCATATTGTCTCTATCTTCTCTTCTCTCTTCTATGTTGTTTTTATTTCTTTTTCTTTGAATATATACATATACATATACATATACATATATATATATATATATATATATATATATATATATATATATATATATATATATATATATATATACCGGGTGTCCCAGAAGTATTTCCCTGATTACAAACTTTATTCATATCCGCTATATGCAAGGTAGAGATGTGAAAGTGGTGCCAAAATGTTGGAAAACAAACCAAGTTTATTTGTTGAAGGTTTCAGTAATGTGGCTGCAGTGTAGCAGTGCCAGTGCCAAGGAATCCGGAATTAATGTTCTTGACATCGGGTGGCATCTTTCCATACAATGTTTCTTGGACTTGACAGGATTTGCGAATAAAGATAAATTCCATTTTTTAAATACCAACTTATCGATGGTAGATATTTTAGACGAAAGAATTCTGTACATTCTGTACTCTGCACTGTTATTGGTGACCGGGTCTCGTGATACCAGAAGACACGCTGAGTTCTTTCCTGATTTGTGAACATTTCCGGTTTTCTGGGCACTGGCACTGCTACACTACAACCACGTTACTCAAACCTGCAACAAAAAAACTTTGTTAGTTTTCCAACATTTTGGCACCACTTTCACATCTCTACCTGGCATATAGCGGATATGAATAAAGTTTGTAATCAGGGAAAGACTCCTGGGACACCCGGTATATTTTTTTCCATATTGTCTTTCTTTCTTTCCTCTCTCTCTCTCTCTCTGTCTCTCCATATTGTTTTCTCTTGTTTCTCTCTCTTTTTCTATATTCTCATTTCTTCTTTCTTCCTGTATTCTTCTTTATCCGTCTTCTCTTCCGTCTCTCCCCCTTTCACTTTTCAATGTCTCTCTCCCTGTTCCCCTCTCTTTCCCTTCTTTCCTGTATCATACACATAATGTTTATGTAGATAATTTACGTTTGACATTCCTATGTTATTAATAGTTAACAAACTTTTTCACCAGAAGTAGTTGTTAAATTACTATTTTCTGTCTCCTCTCCACTCTCTCCATAAGGTATAAAATCAAGTTTAATTATAATCATTTCCTCGCAAAAGTGAAAGTTGCAAATGCATGTTGTTTTTCAGGACAGCGAGTCGTACTCAGTCCACAGTATCATAGCCTACAGTGAAGGCCTGAGGCTGGCCCACTCGGCGTACAGGAGGCGTGCTGACTCAGCGAAAGAGGAGACGGGTGTGCCAGGGTTGAAACTCTACACGCAGGAGCAGCTGTTTTTCACGTCGTTCGCAAATGTAAGTGGTCACACGATGTTCAAGTTAGGAGAGGAGAGAGAGCTCCCATGCATTTCGCTGACGAATTGATATAATCAAAATACTTTATTAGTTGTACCTTTACGTTAAAGGAAAAAAGTGACTGAAGTTAGGGATGACCAGAAAATCCAGATTTTAAATGATTCGTTATCCGTTTCGGATGCAACAGATAATCCGAATATATGGATAATTCTGATATCCAGACAATCTGCATATCGGATATGTGGATAATTCGTATAATCCGATTATCCATCCAGATAATCCGTATATGATAATATCCGATATTTGAAATCCGGCTAAAATTTTATGCGGATTTCGCCAACCCTAGTTGAAATCACCACCAAGTTGTGACGCGTTCCCGAGATGCAACTGCAACAGCCAGAGATGCTACGCAGAAGACACATAGTTCGTAGACACACAGACTGCCACGCGGCAGAACCTGGTTCGATTCTCGTGTTCGTGGTTTCAGTTTTGAATTTCCAGCAATATCCCTGCACGAAGTGGCTCTGGGATTCACTCAACCTCTAATAAATTAGTATAAAAGGGGGGTAAGGATGCCGGAGCATGGTGCTGATCACATGACCATCACAAATGCCTGAGATTTTGAATGTGTACCGTTATGTGCCTTCTCAACATGTTGCAATGTACAGGGATTAGAAATGAGTTATATTAATTATTGATCGAAGAGTTGAAACCACGGATTCAATTTTGACATTTCCTATTCTCCCAATAGATGGCAGCAGAAGCTTAAATATTATTTAAATGTCACTTGTGCATCATAGAGTAAGAGTACATTAAACTAAATTAGAAATCTTTTAGAGTTTGTATACAGTCTACAAAATTATTTTCTAAAATGCATCTTACCTTTTACTGTTCCAGTACCTTGTAGGCACGCTATTGATACACCATGTATCTATTATTGGGGGAGAAAGGTTACAAGTTAAAAAAAAGTGTGTTTTACAAAATGAAAAAAATATGGAGTGTCATGTAGCATATTTACCAGTTACGCGGGCCACTGCAATGTCTCAAAAAATGAACAAAACTTTGTGCACTCTGGATTCACAATTTAAGGAGGAAGCGTACACTGGGTGTCGAACCGGAATCCCTTAATTACAAAACGAAGCATAGATGCAATTTTGCTTTAACTTCTATTTTGGCCTTCACTGAAGGCGACTGGAAGTCAACCAAGGTTCAGGTCTTTCACCCCAGAAACTTCAATATTGCAGGCCAACGTGGCTGTGGCGCCTGGACTTGCAGCCAGTATGATCCTCTGTGTGGCTTGTGTTGTCCATATATATGTTTGTGTGTTCATCCATATCACCATCCATCCTCATCTTCGCCATTAGCAAAAATGGCGGAGAAGCGAAGCAAAATAAACCAAATCAAAAGTCGCTTCGGGCGAAATTAAACATATACCCCTCCGAAGAACAGATGTAATAAAGTGTGAACAATTTGAATTGTCAATGTCTTCGTTATATAATTCTTTCCCATCTTTGACTCTCTTTCAGTTTCACTGTGGATATTCAAGCCTGAACGAAGAAGCGTTTCAAGTTACAGAGGCCTTGAGAAATTACATGGAATTTGCAGAACTGTGGAAGTGTCCCAAGGATTCGAGAATGAGTTCAAGTCACAAATGTGGCCTGTCGTGACATTTCTGTTCCGTAATTGTGATTCACCTACGAGAAAGCCAAAGATAGACATTTTGTGACGTGTGGCTGGAGAGAAAACAATCACGAATGAACACCTCCTGTTAGATTTCATCTAAAGAATGATTTTTTTACCCAGTTAATGGAATGAAATGAATTGTTTTGCATAATGCGTACTATTTAATTTACCTTTCTTTTCGAAATGCCCTGTAGAAAGATGATATATTAATGTGATGAAAAATATGAAAAATATAAATTGAAAGAATCAGAGGGGGGGATAGTGCCAAAACCATGTTTTTTTTTATCACCACGCACTCTCATCAAATGATACGACATGGAAGACAGTTACGGAGATTAAGACAGATTGTTGCTGTGTGTTGTGTTCATAGTATAAAGATGGCTAAATGGTTAGCTCGGATTTAACCTAACAGTTTATATTCTGTGGCTTTGTGGGTATGGATTGTGAAGTAATTGTGTACATGTTGAACAGTTGTAGGAAAATGTATATTTTATAAATATAGTGTCTATTCAAAAACATGTAGTTAATTTTTTGACAGGTTGGACTACAGTGTAGTTGTGTAGTGTTGTCACTACACAATACAAGTGACATTACGAGTGTAATGCAGATTTTCGGAATCATTTAACTTTAAACGTCTGCGTTTCTTGTTGAATCCTTGAATTCTTACATGCAATTTGATTGTAAATAATGTACAATTTTAGAATAAAGCGAATATTTTATAATATACAGCTTCTATTGTTTTGTAGCTGTTCCTATCGCTCATATTTCGTATCAGTTATTTCGTTATCTCCTAATTAATTTCGCATTATTTTTTTCTACAGTTAATACTGTAGATGTTATCACAGTGATCTTTATTGCCGACGCTGTTATTTGTCCTGCTAATCCATTCTTATTCACTTGTGTTTATTATTTCGGCGCTTAAACCTTTTAATGGATATTGATTTCGCGTTTAAACAATTTCACTGTAAGCTCTCGCTCTTAATCAGTTTAATCTTTATTTATTTGAAGATTAATCCTTTCCTTGTTTCATCTAATTCATATTCCTGTCATGACAACCGCTCTTGATCGATTTATTGAGTATATTTCTTTCGCACACAATTAAAATTCATTTTGTCATCATCACCGACCGCACAAACTTTTCTAAAGAGGGAAGGGTGGTTGAAATCCCAAGTTCCCTATTACAGTCCAGCAGAATTAACTTGAGAGAAATGGCCGCTCTGTGAGTGATGCAACTGCGCTCGAATTGGCTAGAGCGGGGGACTTCCCGCTGTAACGGGCCAACGGAAACTCCAGAGTAGCGGGGAAGTCCCCGCTCCAGCCAATTCGAGCGCAGTTGCATCACTCGCAGAGCGGCCATTTCTCTCGAGTTAATTCTGCTGGACTGTAGTATGATTACGGGTTTCTGCGAAATGGAAATGTCGTAGGGAAATCAGAGAGAGAGAGAGAGAGGGGGGGATAAAGGAACGACACAGAGAGAAAAGAACAAAGAAAATAAAACGGGGGAGGGGGCAATTTGCAAATATTATAACTAGGTCTCGGAAGTTGAGGAAAAATCCTTTATTTTCCCTAGTGTCCGAAGACGAGGCCCAACATAATATATGTTCATTTTGGGTCATTGTAGGCCAGAAAAAGGTGGTTTTTATTTGTCCTTTTTTGCTTTTTTCGGCGTTTTTTGTCTTATTGGTCCTTTTTTAGCATTCTTTTAGGTCTTAACAGCTTTTTTGTGCAACTTCACCTTCTTTCGACTACGTTTTTACTTCCCATTCTCAATTCGAATCATCATCAGTTCATCACCTCTTAAACATCCTTTCTGCAGTAATAAAAAAATATATATATATATTTGAACCATGCCTGAAACGAAAGAAAAACATTTTTGGACGACTGAAGCAGGTACGGTACAAGATCCTTTAACCGTAACTTGTCTGGAAGGTCGCGCTGTAAGTGGCAACTTTCTCTTGTTTAGAAGCTTTCAGCACGGTGTATACGACCAGACAGCACGCGCCTCCAAAGATCTCAAGTCAGATAAGGAGGTGCCGCGCATATTCATTAAATATGTAATTAAAATTGAAGTTATTAATTAATTTGGATCACATTTATATGTCCTTTTTTCCGTTTCTAGGTCCTTTTTTGATATTTTTAGCTCTTTTTATAGGTCTTTTTTTGGCAATTTATAGGAGAACGCATTGCAAGATGGTGGACATAAATCGGGTTATCTTTAAATTCGAAATCGACTCCTATTTGTCTAGCCTACAATTTCGTAGATTAAGGATAAAAAATCAGGGATATTTTAGGTCATAACTTGAGCTATTACAGGATGTAGTACTAACACTGTCGCATTTTAATCAAGGGGTCCCGGGATCGATTCCCAGTGGAGGAAAATTGCACATGGTAAAAATCTTGACCGATTAGTTTTTTACACTTAGGATTGGGGGAGGGTCGAAATAGGGGCACGTGTGACCACATATCAGAAGTTGTAAGCTGAAATTCATACAGGAACTAGATACCTTGGATAACTAATAAGTAGGGAGCGGAAGTTGATGACCTAAAAAATATAGGTATATGACCTATAGAATTTCGTAAAAATGAGGAAGAATGACGTAAAAATTCAAAAAATGACCATTAAATTTGTGAGTTAAAAATTGAAATGAAAAGGAAATTATACAAAATTTAATCTTTCTTTCAAAAAGAAAAGGCACCAAATGATATCACAAGCACATTCAATTAAAATATGCAACGAGGATTTCCAATGGAAACAACCGAATAATTTTAAAACAATTTAATGAAAAAGTCATATAGCTACACTGAATCAAGAATATTGCCGAAATGAAAGAAGTGACAAAATATGACGAAACAATACACCGAATATTGCGAAAAATGACGGGAAAATGCCGAAAATCGGGGAAAATGACCTGAAACCTGAAAATTGGCAAAAAATGCAAAAAAAAAAAAAAAAAAAAAAAAAATGCACTTTAAAATTACCTTTTTGGGTTCTAGACGACGTGTAATATTGTGTGTATCTAATGGGCATCGTATCCGAATTGTTAGAAAAAAGATGACATTTCATCAACTTCCGCTCGCAGTGGTAAGATATTGCATTTGAGCTAAGTCGGTCAAAATGTTACGAGCGCTCTAAATTCTTTTGATATTTTCTAATCTCTGCCTGAACCAAATTTAAGGAGATTGAAAATGGAAACTCTCAGCACTTTTAGAATATAAATTATGAAAATTAAATAAGTCACACACATTTTGACGACGCAAACTTTCATAAAATTAGTTATTTAGATATGAATTTTTCATAGCCGCTCCGTACGTAAGTTAGCCCGGTATTGATTGATTGATTAGGTTTATTTTACTTCGCTGTTTCTGCCACTTTTTGGCTAATCGCGAACACTAGGATGAGTGATGATAAAATGAAATTGATGAAAGGACACTCACAAATAGCACACATAGTCTAATCGGGACTGGACATACAGTTTAAATTGAGATTCGTGCCTGCACTGGGCATCGAAGCCTGAACCCCTTGCTTACAAGGCCACTACGTTACCGTTACGCTATCGGGTATGGCCCTTGAACGAAATTAGTCAAAGCAATTCAATATGGGGCACTTTCTAACCTACCGTAACAAAACATTTTAAAATATACTTTCTGCGGTTGATGTCCGGAAGAGCTATTTCTGGCAGATCACATCATGTACACATATGTAAAGGCAAAAATCGGAAGAGGATGTTCATGTAAAAGTATGTCCATGACTATTGACTGCACAACGTCATGACATTGTCATTGGCGACCACAGGAGACCTTGACAATTCCAAAAGACAGAAAAAGATTTCAATGAGGCGATAGCAGTTGAAACATACGTGTCTATGTTGCAGACTTACCAAGTGTCTTTTACCATAGCGTTGGTGTTTTTGACAGAATTCTAAGCTTGAGTTAGTTTCTGGCCAGTACTGCAGTGTGCCGTTTAAACTGTGAGGTAAGCGTAGTCATAGACGTAACTTATTCTTATTCATTTGGTGGAAGGGGAGGGGAGGAGGAGACGATAATTCTCTGAATGTTAGTAAAAGTGATTCTGTTTTAGTATGCAATATTAATTAAGCATCATCCATTTTCTAGTGATTCTAGTACTTACACCTATCGTCACCACTGGCGTACGTAAAGGGGCCTGATGGGGCTACAGTCAGGGTTGTTACAGGTCCAGGAACTCATAAATTCTCTTGGGTCCCGCTGCAGGATCGGAACATTTCTTCTCGCTCAATTTTAATTCGGTCCAGGTTGCGTATTGTTTCATTGAAGAAAGGTTTATGGACCGAATTTTAATTGATCCGGAAAGAAAGGTCACTGGACCGTATTTAAATTGATCTGGACAAAAGGTTCCTGGACCGAATTGAAATACTTTACAGATAAAAAGGTTCTTTACGGTCCAAAACCCATTTACGCTTGTTGATTTTCTCTCCTGGAGACTGGCTACACTCTCCTCCAAAAATTTTGAGATTTTTTTTTTTTTTTAATAAAGGCAGTGAAGAACTCGGGAGAAAAACATAGTGATAGATAAATTCAAACCCCCCTATTGCCATTTCAGAGAGTGAAAAATTCTTATTGTACGAAATAATTTATTATGTTAGTTATAGTAGGGGGCTAAGAAAATGATTTATTGGACTTTTATTCTTATGATTAATAAGTAGAATCTATTTATTAAATAATATAAAATACTTCAGTATTGTTGTACGCCGCTTCTCCCTAGAAAGCAACTATGTACTATACACCTTCACAATTCCAGCCTCCCCTAGAAAAAAATCTTGCGTATGTCAGTCATTGTTACCACATTTCTCACCCGAACACAGCAGACCAGAGGTGGTCATTTTCATTCAACATCCCTCACACGCCCTCACGGATCGACTTCGCTCTCACCCTCACGACTCGCCTTTTTCCCTCACTCTCACCCTCATGGATCGACTTCTCCCTCACCCTCACACATCCTCACCCTCACAAGTCTTCGGAGGGTAAGGGCGAGAGTGAGGTCTGCCCTCATGAGGGTCGCCCTCAGGAGCGTGACCGACCACCTCTGCAGCAGACAGAATTCTATGGTAGAATTCTATTCTATGCTGGTATGATATGATATAGTTTATTTTCCTTCCCTTCTCTGCCTCTTTGGCTAATTGGGAAGATGAGGATGAATGATGATGATATGGATAATGCAGTCCAGGGTGTACCACGTGGCAGGAAGGTTCACATTTGGGTGCCTTCGGAAAGAGTCACCACTTACATCCCAGGCCATATTTGCCAAATTTTTAAGTCCACTTAATGTACAAATACCAAATAGGGATCAGACCCACAGTTTAAAGATCCGAATCAACATGTACCAATGCCGTTATGCAGTTGGTTAGGCCACGTGATATGCAGTAAATTCACAGGTATACATAGGTTCAATCCCCACCATGGGCAAAAGTAAATTGTTCGCGTAGAGACAAGAGAGGCATAGTGTTAGTGATTTACCCTCACACCCCTATAACACACGTCTAGGTTTTTCCCAACACCCTTCCGAACTTTTCGCAAAATTCCACTTTATAGGCATTTTGGCGCTAAATATATCCTAACACCATCTCAAAACGAGCATACCCCCCCCCCCCGAGGGGAAATTCTGTTGAAACCCGTGCGTAGTGCTAGAATAAACATGGGCCTAACTCTGTGGTTCACAAACCTTTTGAATGTGTACCGTTATGTGCCAGGCCAGCAGTCGGTAGGTAAGCCAGGGCCTAATGTTGGGCTGTAGCGCTATAGGGTTTACCGTTATGTGCCTTCTCGACATGTTGCGATGTACAGGGATTAGAAGAAAAAGAAGACACGAAGTATACACATACACTGTGTCTGTAAAACCCTCAGAAATGTGTACCCAAACTAAATGAGTTATATTAAAGAGTTGAAACAGGGATGCAATTTTGACATTTACTATTCTCCTAATAGATGGCAGCAGAAGCTTAAATATTATTTAAATGTCACTTGTGCATCATAGAGTAAGAGTACATTAAACTAATTAGAAATCTTTTAGAGTTTGTATACGGTCTACAAAATTATTCTCTGAAATACAGCTTACCCTTTACTGTTCCAGTACTTTGTAGGAACGCTATTGATACACCATATATCTATCATTGGGGGAGAAAGGTTACAAGCAGTGATGTCCGTCTACGTGTAAACAAAGATAGTCTACATTCTACACATAGACTATTTTATACACGTAGATTATATAATCTATGTAAACAACATGGCGAAAGGTGATAACTTAGCAAAGTGTGCCGTGGAATTAAAAGAAAATTATACTGCGTTTCAGTTGCTGATGTGTGAAGAGAACTTTTCATACTCTTTCTTTCAAATTCGAACAATTTCTCACCTACCAAGAAACCTAATATGGGATATATTCTAGTGTTTTATGGGGAAAAGACCACTCTTGCCTCACGACTGCCATCTGTTGTTGTTTTTTGCATACTATTTCTCTTCCATAGTTGTTGATAGAAGAGAAGAGAAATTTTGTTGTAAATAGGATTCTTTTCATTTCGTTAGGAACCAATATAGTTGAAAATGTCACTTTTCTTTCATGAAACCCTTGAAAATTAATTTTAATGCACTTAAGATTGTCTACGTAGTCTATGTAAACTACAACCCAATGTAAGATACGCGTAGATTACATGTAGACAACGCATGTATACGTAAACGTATAGTCTACGGCACATCACTGGTTACAAGTTAAGAAAAAGTTGCAAACCTTTCCGATTCACGGCACCCTTAGTGTTTCAATATTCTTCCGCGACGCCCAAGTCAGAATTTAGGACTATCTAACATTTAGTGCGGTTAGGTTGCTTGTATTAAGTTAGAAAATAAACACATATTTCAAATTCAGAAATATTTTATAGCAAGTAAAAAGCTCTAAAACCACGTGTAGACTAACAAGCAAGTGTTATTTCAGTGAAAATATTCGAACATTTCGCGGTGCCCCTGTAAGCCAGCCACGGAGCCCCAGGGCGCCGCAGACCACACTTTGGAAACCCCTAGCCTAACTTAAGGCTTAATTTAGAGGGCAGGGAGCAGAAACGAACAGTTTTCCGTCTCATAAAAATAAAGTCCAGAACTATTTGTTATATAACTGACACCTTTGCGAAATCATGATAAATACACTTTATTACTTTACAGGTTTCAGGAGCTTAACAAAATAATTTTGGAAAACCCTAAGAAGATATTTCGGGTGAGGGACAAGTAGCCCATTGCTCCCTCCAAGTTACGCCTAATAGAATAAAAATAAGTAATAGATGCACTAGACAATGTATAATGTTCAATTAACATTGCAATTTTCGTTTCCGTAAATAGAAGAGATTTTCTCAGTAGACTATTCCAAACTATTTAGTTTCTTTATTATCGCTCGCTTATTTTTGCCAATCCTTCCATCTCCTACATTTCTCTTTTCTTTCGTTTTGTTGTCTTCCTTTCGTTCTACCCTTTAAACAGCCGAGCCGGTTTTCGAAAGTAACCCCTCTCTCGCCGCTGTCTTTGCGAGCGATTTTAAAATTTTTACACTTATTTCAGAAAAACATTATATCTCTGAGACTATTAGAGCAATCTACTTCGGATAACTTTTGTTTGAAAGCAAAAACATCGGAGCACGTTACCGTGTACAATTCAGAAAGTCAAAGTGAGAAAAACGGGGTTGGTAGGGGCCAAGTCCCCAATTTTCAATGAAAATAAATCTGGCGTTCGCCCCCTCTTATTCCGTTATTTTGGAAAAAGGGCGCAAACTTTTGCATTGTCTTCAAAGAGTAGTCCTTTTGCAACAAAGTCAAACTTGTTTCAATTCCCTAGTTCTCATACAGGCTGAAATATGACGCAATATGTACAATCCTGCATTTTGGCTAAAAATAGCTAATTTGCATATTAGAGAAAGGGGGAGGGGGTGGGTTTTCTTCCACATGACATTTCAAATTCTTATCTCAACATCTGTCAGCGTTTACAACCTCACATACTTGTATGAAGGCCCTAAAGGCACGTGAATGTTGTAATCGGCACCATGGGTCATATATAACCCATTGGCTGTGTTCGCCTATACTTTCTATGGGTCATATATGGCTCATTGGCTGTTTAAAGGCTACACCCAGTGATGTGCGTCTACGCGTAAACAACGATAGTCTACATTCTACACGTAGACTATTTTATACACGTAGATTTCGTAATCTATGTAAACAATATGGCGAAAGGTAATATCTTAGCAAAGGGCGCCGTGGAATTAAATAAAATTATACTGCGTATCAGTTGCTGATGCGTGAGGGGAACTTTTCATACTCTTTCTTTCAAATTCGAACAATTTCTCACCTAGGAAGAAACCTAATTTAGCAAATAATCTAGTGTTTTATGGGAAATAGACCACTCTTACCTCACGACTGCCATCTGTTGTTGTTTTTGCATACTATTTATCTTCCACCATAGTTGATAATAGAAGAGAAGAGAAATTTTGTTGTAAATAGTATTCTTTTCATTTCGTTAGGAACCAATAAAGTTGAAAATGTCACTTTCCTTTCATGAAACCCTTGAAAATTAATTCTAATGCACTTTAGATTGTCTACGTAGTCTATGTAAACTACGACCCAATGTAATATACGCGTAGATTACGTGTAGACAACGCATGTAGACGTAAACTTATAGTCTACGGCACATCACTGGCTACACCTCTCATGTTTTTCCTTTTCTTTCTTCTGTTTCTTCCTTACTTTCTATCTCTCTTCCTTCTGTTTTTCTTTATTTCTATTTCTGACTTTCATTCTCTCTCTCTCTCTCTCTCTCTCTCCTTTTAATTATCTTCCATCTTTGTCTTCTTCTCTCCTTTTCCTTCTATTTATTTGTCATTCCTTCCATTCTTCTATTTCTTCTTCTTTCTCCTTTTCGTTCTTTCTGGTTTCTTCCCTTCGTTTTATATATCTCTTCTTTCACCTTTTCTTTCCTCTCTGTTCTTTTAATTTTTCCATCTTTCTCATTTTTCTTTCTTTCTCCTTGTCTTTCTCTTCCTTTCTTTCTACCTTCGTTTGCCGAAATCTCTCCCTCCCTCTATGTTTATTTCTACCTTCAGGTGCTGAGTTGACATCTTTATGCAACTAAATACCTTGTAGTGCTGCTCCACATTTGGATTTTAGCGTAATATATGGACATGTTACAGTATGGGGGATTTATAACGAACCGTAACCTAACTTCTGCAAAGTTTGGCGTGGTTGATATGGGGAACAGATATTGTTCATTTGCATTTCTTCCTGCTTTACCTTCTTTTCTTCCCCTTTAGGCAAATCGCGACGACACAGACTTGCGCACGGCGAAAGACGGGGGCAAAGGGGGTATTGCCCCCTAATACAATTACTGAGAAATTCAGAGTAATGTGATTTCATGGCTGTTAATGGACGGTTTTATACTCTTGAAAAAGATGACGATGAAAATTCCATTCGAGGTATTATTTCTTATGCAATTGGCTGTGTCTGTGACAAAGTAGAGCTGTTTAAAACTGTTGCAGCGTCTTAATTGAGACCAACATTGTACGATAGGATATTTTCGTGAAACTGTAGAAGTTCATTCTAATGTTGGATCTACAGTTTTTCATATTCTATCCAATATTTGTAAATATATAAGTGCATTCAATTCGCAATAGTATGTGTAGTGAAACTTACAGTTCATGAAGGGCGGAGAAGTTTTTTTCTTTATTCAGATTTCCTTTACGTAGAGTAAATATGTGTTCCATTCCCTCGTGAGGGATATGACAATTAGGCCTAAAATTACACTAAATATGCACAGAAATAGGATTTTCGGGGTCTGGACGCACCCTAGGTACGCTTCTATTCTGTACGCATCAATACGCTTGCAAGAGAGATGGAATGTGTTTTTCCCCCGCCTGAATTTTCATGAAGGCTTTAGCCCCACACTCCCTTAATCCGAATTGCGGGCACGCCTATGTGCGGCGATGAGGATGAATGATGAAAACCCTTGATGAGGTCGGGACTAAAGACCAAGAACCTCGGGTGAGTCGGCCACTAGACGTGCTTGCTCGCTGAGACAGCAATATGTTTGCAAAACTGGGTATGCATCACCAGACCTGACGTCCACCCCTTCCCTCCTCCCTTGCATTTCCGTTGTGTTATCGCTCTAAACAACAACAAACGCTATGCAAGTGTCCACATGTGTGCAAGAGAGGAAGAAAAAATAGTTCCTTCCCCTTCAGAGCAATCCGCCATGATAGCATTCACCATTCGACGTTCGAGGATTATTTGCTTTTGCGAGAGATAAACCATCCTTCCATGTCTGTCCGAGAAACCGCTTAGCAACCAGATAGTGCATCACGTGTTGTGCGTATCTGTTCTTGTTACTTGACACAGTACTGAGTGTTGTTTCGTCCCAAGCAGAACGCTTTGTCCAGTGGTATTAATTAGTGCTGTGTGTGAGGGAAATTTTCCAGAAGTGTTAAAGCTGTGGGTTGATTCTGTGTAACAATTTTGTGAAATCGAGTTTCGATTCTCCGAGCAGGCAGATCTCTTGAGGTAAGTACGTGCCTTGTCGTGTTCCATCATGTTTCCTCGTGTTGTACAGCTACATAATTTGATTTCGATAGCTATCTTGACGTATCATAAACGCTCAAGAATATACGAATGGTGTATAAAGAGGAAACCAATATCATTACAATCTTTATAACTCCATTTTATAAGAAGATAACTCTTGAGTAAAATTTCTTGTAAATGCGACGCTCGATCCGCCATTTTGGTTCTTATCTTCTTGCTGTCGATTGCATATTATGGAGACATATGTCACTCAGGGACGCATCTAGAATCATATTTCTGGAGGAGTCCGAACCAACTGTGTTATATGTATAATAATAGTTTAATAATAATAATAATACATTTTATAATCAACAGGTTCATAAGATTAACATGTCTAATATTGATAATACTATTATATTATTATTATTATTATTATTATTACATGAACAGGTAAATCGATGATGTAATGAAGATATAACAGGTCGTATTAATTATGAAGATTATGTATGTTCTGCGTAAATAAATCAACTTCATATTATACAACAGTGAACAAATATTTTGCTTATTTAATTTTGGTCTTGGTAAGTCGTCTTACGGGGGATTCGGACCCCCTGAACCCCCTAAATACGTCCTTGGTGTCACTGTTACTATCACTGACAATTTATCGCGTCAGGGACAAAGAGTAAGAAGTAGGAAAGTCAGATAAAGAGAAGAAAGGAATATAATGCAAGAGAGCGAGAAAAAATAAAGAAGCGAGAGAGGGGGAGAAATATAGAATATAAGAGAAAGAACAAAGGAATAAAGAGAAATAATAAACAAGAAGCAGACAGAAAATGGAAGACAGACAGAGATTGGAAGTAAACACGAACGAAAAGGCACTAAAATAAACAAAATTGATGGCTAGAAACAAGATACAAGGAAGGAAATAGACAAAAGAGTTAAAAACAAATTGGAACGGACAAGTAGAAGGAAGCAAATTTTTCTTATCTCAAGAGGGAGTACAGCCATTACCAGACACTTTATACGTGGTGACGCAGTTGTATTAGAGTTTGAAACTGAACACCAGATGGAGCTGATGGTCTCTAATGTAGATTTGTAATTAAGCAAGTCTGTGAAGAATAATTTGTACTCTTCTAGGTTTAAAAAAATAGTTAAATTAAGCTTTCAATTAAAATATTGTATTTTTGCTCTTAACACTCGAACAATAGACAATTTAAAACTAATTTCATACGACTTCGCAAGTAAAACAGTGCATATTGAATAAAAATATATACGTCAACCTGGACCGATGTACAGTACTGTATTATATTGTTTTGGATATTTTGATAAATTGTACACAAGATTATGTGGAAGCATACTTTTTCAGCTTAAATATTACTATGAAAATAGAATGACTATAAATGCAAGAAATTATCTTTCAAGACGTGTATGAACACGCTCAAAAATAAAATTGAAATATATGAATACTATGTAATGTCCTTGAATGACAGATATAGAAACAAATGAATTGTGTGAAATCGTTCTTGTTCAACCTTACAGACCTTCATTCAAGGGCATGGCAGGCAGTGAGGGTGTATAAGCTTCAAACCACAATGAAATGTTGATAGCATTAACAAAGTATTTATGTATGAATTTTTGTACACTTCTATATCGATACACACACATATGTACACATTGCCTACCCTGTATGTGGCAATTATCATACTGCCACTCCCTCTTGTAAAATTATCGCCGGATCGATCGTGCTTACATCCTCTCCAATATACAAATATTCAGTGTACAAATATATTGGGGGGGGGCAATATCCGATTATTGAATATCATTGTTAAATCTTAGATTATCGCGGGAATTTTAGTTAGGGGGGCTGAGCATTAAATTTGTGGGGGATATCCAACTCTTGTGTACTCGTATTAATATTACGTCTGAGATTGTAGCTGAAAATGTGATTGGAGATTTATTTTCTTTTGGAGGGAGTAATATCTAGGTTGAATATTAAATTTGAGGCGAGGAGATATGGAGCTCTTAATAAAGTGTAAAATCTTAGATTGTCAAGGGATTTCTTTAGGGTTCGAACATTATATTTGGGGACTATATTTAGCGATATGGTATGCGCACGTTTCGGCGCCGAACATGGGGAAAGAGTAAATATCGAGGGATCCTATAAAAGTATTGAAGTCCCATTAAATTAATATTCTTGCAAGCCTGCAAAGAAATGGATATAAAAATTTTCTTGCTCGCTTCGTTCGCAATTTTGCATTACAAACACGTGTGTCTGGCATTTGAATCAGATGATATGAAGAATTATACTGTAGCTGCATTACAAGACATAAACAATATTCTCGATATTTATTAATAATATAATTTCTTAAAATATATAATGTTTAGTAACGGTATGCTGCTTAATTTAAAGCAGGTGAGTCATTTTGATGATATGGTTCTATTAGCAATATTATTGTATTATTGATTCCCTGTAGACTATTCTGCAATAGTTGTACTAACTGTGCACTTCATAGTAACGCCTTGCACATTATTCGATAAAACAGGATAACAAATAGTGTTAAATTCGCATTTCTAACTTATTGTTGCAGGGTAATTTTGCTTTAGCAATTATAACACCATTAAGCCTTGTTTCCATGATATAAAAAACTCAATATGCTGACCAAGGCAGTAATTTATTTTATTATAAAACATAAACTAAACGTAACGTTTCAACCTTCTAGCAAGGTCTTCTTCAGACTCTGCACCAAGTACAAATGTAACAAGATACAAAAACAGGACGATTTATGTACACAAACATTACTCCCCTCCAGACTATTAGAAAGTTGTTCTGGAACATTCTATGATACATTTGTACTTGGTACAGAGTCTGAAGAAGACCTTTGCTATAAGGTTGAAACGTTACGTTTAGTTTATGTTTTATAATAAAA
The DNA here is from genome assembly GCF_977018435.1 of Lepisma saccharinum. Lineage (NCBI taxonomy): Eukaryota > Metazoa > Arthropoda > Insecta > Zygentoma > Lepismatidae > Lepisma > Lepisma saccharinum. Next base: position 7,551,849 of record NC_139253.1, read on the forward strand.
TAAATTACTGCCTTGGTCAGCATATTGTGCTTTAGCAAGTGAAATTTGCACTTAAGATGAAATCCATGTAATAATTGCTATTAATTACTAAAAAAAATGTAATTACCCCAAGTAGAGAGGGTGAGTTCTTTGAAGGAGAGGCTTCTGTAATTTTCGATCTTAAGTTGTGTAAGATTTTGTGTAAAATACCCAAATTGTGGATTATTGAAATCTTGTTCTCCAACCACAAACACTGTTTAAATACATATTTATATAATTATGACACTTGAGTTAGCTAGCTTTCAGTTATTTAAAAAAAATGAACCATTAACAAATATGGACAGCTTAACAGGCTATTGTATTAATAAAAATGAATTATTACGTATTCATCCAAAATATTTTGAGGGGTAATGCATCCACGGTCTAGCTGGGGGACACGCTTTCGTAATTAAATACTTCATGTGGATTACCACATGATTTGGGGGGGACGCATGACAATATTTGGGGGGATTGCGCCATTGGCCTGGGGGGGATTGGCACCCCTGCACAGAACAACAGACAAACACGAGATAAACATGTTCATACTAGTGCAGAGGAATATTTCAGTACAGCTCTTTTATTTTTTTCCGCAGACCTCCGTGGTGGAGTGGTTAGCGCAGCGCGGCCTCCCATGGTTATTCTTTGTGAGTGTCCGTTCATCAATTTCATCATATCACCACTCATCCTTATCTTCACGATTATCCAAAAGTGGAAGACAGGCAAAGTAAAATAAACAAAATCAATCAATCAATCTTTTTTTTTCATAATAGACTCATTAGCAATGTCAGCAGCATGACAACGTAGACGTTTCACAAGATGATGTTCTGGTCAGCATGACTCAGAAACTAAGAAAAATCGCACACGTGAGGGCGCTGTTAACAGAGATCCATCATTGTATATGCAAGCTTCACGCCATCGTGACAACAGGAAGGATTATACCGGATGTGACGCAGATATTTTTATTTACGGCTTACCAAGAATGAGACCAAGGTCATTTGATACAGATTTTTGCAGGTTTTCCGCGTTGAAGCCAGACTATTACGGAATGATAAAATGACTTTTCCTCTATACAGTTTTAATACTGCAAGGTATGCGAATTGAGGATCTTTCCGTCTGTAAACAAGTTATCTATGGCGGTGACGTATTTAAGGCTAGACAAGGGGGCTGCACCCCTCTGAAATCATAAATTTTAGCCAAGATGGATTGATTTAAATTACTTTAAATAAATAATTTATAGATAATATATATTAGGCTCTAAGAAAGGAAACAAAATATATGTACTAATGGTGTGAGCTCATACGAAAAGAAATGCAATATGTAAACTGTAAACCCACGTAAATTTCTGTTGAAATAGACTTCAATATTTTTTGTGGGCAAAGATAGCAAACATTTTGTGTAGAAAAATATGCAAAATACTAATCATGTTAAACCGTAAGTAGTGTCATTATCATTAAACTGTAAATAAACATGGCAGTAAATATTTTGCAAACTATTATTAAATAAATTGCCCAAATTCTGTTACAAAGACTATAAAAATATTTAAAGTTATAACTATAGAGTACATCCAGAATGTTTTATTTTCATTCGAAGAAAAGTTTCTGAAATTATTATAGTTTCACTAACACAGTGTATAAACATTTCCATAACAGGTTCATATATACAGTATGAGAAACAGAAAAAAATATATTTTCATATATTTTTAATTTCCTTTCATCAAACTGTTCAAATGTTTAACAGGGCCGTTTACTAGAAAAAGCCTTTCTATAAGAAACTTTTATCTATATGTACGGTGCCAAATACCATACAAGAAATTTCAGGCGAGGTTTTAAAAAAAAATCGATTAAAAAAATATCCGATTTAAATTTTAAAAAATCGTCAAAAATTATTTTTTAAAATAAAAATCAAGATTTTTATCAACCCTAGTTTTAGCCCATAGTGGGCGTCGCCAGAATTTCTTTTGAGGGGGGAGGGCGGGTGAGACCATTGAGGAAACTTGAATAGTGGAAATAATAATAATTATTATCGTGGTTATGATTATTATGCAATAATAATTATTACTGTATAAACTAATAAAATCAAATATTTCATACTGCTCTAATTTTTTACAGGTCTGAGTAGATAGCAATTGCCCTGTCGCACTAGGAAGGAAGGGAGGATCCCGAGAATGCCTTCGGAGGATAGAGCTCAGTATTCGGCCCTGGACAGTGAATATCACCCTGGATGGTTAGTAATCGTTTTGAGAGTCTCTTCGGGTCTCACTTATCGCACGCAAGTCGAGCACCTTCCCGGTCACGCGTCGTATTAGTTAGGTCTTCTGGCATCAGGATAAATTATTCCGTTGTTAGGGTAAATGTAGTGTATTTATAACCTAACATGTCTAACCTAACCACGAAAGCATTCTGCAATTGCGTCAGAAGATTGAATACGGCCTTTGACCAACAAGTTGCTTGTCTTACGTGCGATGACACAAACCATGATATAATTTAATACGAATTAAACGTCTTGAGACACCCGTTACGTAACGTAAACATTCTTTCTCGTGCTCTAGTGTCGGGACTTTGCAAAAATGTATGAAATAATACAACCGGGAACAAGAATCAGAAACATAAGAAATAATTACAAATAAAAGACTTACTCCCAAAATATAAAATTTAAAGCTTATGAACATTCCTGCAAGAAGTGAATAGCTAGCAGTCAGAAACAAAATATTCCGATTGGCGTGCCATCTGTTGGGAAAACTTTCTTCATTCATGTCAATGGCAAAATTAGTATTAGTTTCCAATTTTTAAGTCACTGTTTTCTTGCTTGGTTACGGTATTCTATAGTAAAATATTAATTGTAACCTTGCAATCAATTACATCCTATCTTTACACAGCTGTTTTTCAGTCTAATGGTGAAAATGAGAATTGATTATGCTCTGTAGTAGACCTGTCTTAGACATGGAACATGACAGCGAGAGGATTTGATTATCTTTAAGCTTATCTCACTAGCTTGCTCACACATCTCAGCCACAAAGAGCTAGACTTCTCGTAAGATATCACACGCACACTAATGCAATCGTACGCACTCACTTTTGGCGCCATGCACACGTTTCGCTGATTGGTTGTAGAGGCTTCAAACGAAAACCACGTTTCCATCTCGAACAGAGGGATACACAATCCTAGACACTTCAAAAGGAAGCTACACAAAAAATGTCCTACAAAACACCGTTTACATTTGATTTGCCGCCCTGCCGACGAGGGTTAAACTAGAATGAAGCAAACATTGATGCCAACGATGAAAGGGCAAAGTGAAGATCAGTGTTGCCATATTAGGGAAAATTTCCCTAGGCGAAAATTTTATGAAAAATTAAATCACCAGGGAAATGTGAAGATATCCTGTCCATTAAATTCAGTCTGATTCGAGTGTGCAATACATTTTCTTTCGTCGCGTACTTTATCTCTTCTCCAAAAAGGACCTACTATTACATTTGGTTTGGACACAATTAATATCATCCCATGTAAATCTTTAAAATAATTGTAATATCCCGGCTAGTAATATTTTCCCCATATTTTACTCAAAGTATCCAATAATGTTTATTATCTGCTATCACTTCCCTAATGGTCATCTATTCAATTAAGCAATATTTCTGTGAATTTATATTTTATGTGAGTCAGTGGAAATCGAAAATGTTCTATTACGATTACTAACAGTAATTAGAATTAATTGATTCATTTTGTTTATTTTACTTCGCGTTTCTGCCACTTTTGGCTAATCATGAAGATCAGGATGAGTGATGATATGATGAAATTGATGAACGGACACTCACAAAGAAAAGTCGTACAGTCTGTTATCCTTGGCAAGTGAACGTCGCGTTATGTCGAAACCTATGCTATATCTGTTCCCAGTGATATGCGCTGTGCTATTGTTTTCAGCATTATTCATGCTCTGAAGCAACAAGTCCGAAATTAGCATCGGGTTTCCTCAGAACGTACTGGTACAACTCCGTCTCTGTCTAGTGGGACTCGACCAAAGACGATGTGAGTGCATGGAGGGGAAAAGGCTGCTGCAGCTACAAGCCGTTTGCAGCAGCGCTGACTGCTTTGCTCCGCCCACTCGGTTTCTCCCCTTCTCTGCCGTTACGCGCAGCCTTGCTCCACAAATTCCCGAGACAGAGTGTACTTTCACAGTAAACAGAAACATTTTCTTAAAATTTAGCGTTAATTTTCTGCCCTATGATGACTTAAAACGGTTAAAAACACTCACTGTAAAGGAGAACCATTCCTACACAGTATTGTACGAGAAATTGAGAGAATTACAGTAGACGAACTTGCACGTGTAAATGCCAATTTTCTTCGGAGGTGCCAGGAATGTGTTCCAGCAGAAGGACATCATTTTCAACACCTTCTGTAGTCAAGGTTAGTACACAATATGAAAACTGTAATTTTAATAGCCGACTCTAGCCGACTGTCGCGGATTCCGTTCACCGGGAAAGACAAGCGCTGACGCAGGGCCGATTGCCGCCGAGCCTCGTAGCGAATGTCACGGAATGCTCTGTATATTACTACATAGGTACATACACCATTAGCAATGGTCGTATTAAATTATTGTCGGTGATTGAAAATTTCTTATGTAGACAATTTAGATGGGCAACCCCCTTGGTTATGACATGTTAGATCATGCTACGCCTGTGACGTTAGTTGTCACTTTCACATGTCCCAACCTGATCCGAGTGCTTGCCGTTCATCCTCAAGTCGCCGCTTCTCTCTGGCAAAGAAATACATTGATAGAACTGCAATTAGTTTGGTGCCAGAGTGAACTTCCAGCCAATCAATTTTCATTTTGCATCTTCAAAGTTTCTAACATGCAGATGTTGTTGCAGGCTGTTTGGTCGTTACGCAGGATTCTATGTGGAAATCGACTTTTACATTTTACGGTCGTCATTATGAAAGCCTGTTTGGCAGAAAGAAGATTTATTATTGTAATAGGCTGGTAGATAACATGAGTTTAGTCACTGTATTGGGTAATGGACATACTTTACACTTTACTCACTGCATCACAGCTCTGAATAGTAAAGCGGATGTAATCTATAAAAGTCTATACCAATATCTACTCGTTCTTAAATATAAATTATAATTAAATTCATTTATTCATCGTTTTCTGCTTAATAAGCAGCGTGTTTTTTCACTGCACTTTTTCACTTCTTTATGCCAGCGTATGATACACTTAATTTAATGTCATCTATCAGTTGATATCTTCTACTTCCTCCGATGCTTTCATCTTTAACCATTCCTTCTGGTGCATGCTTTAGCAGGCAGTTCCTTATTAGTCAGTGTTGCAGGAAATTCCTTTTCCTTCTCTTGATCACTATCAGCGTTTCTCTTCCTTCACTAACTCTTTCCAAGACAGTTTTATTTCTTACTTTGTCTGTTTGGCATGCTCCATTCTTCGCCACAGCCGCATTTCTAAAGCTTCTACTCGATTTTCCTCACATCCTGGTTTCTGCACCACAGAACGCTACACTCCACACAAAACACTTCTTCTCTCTCTTAGTTGTTTGTCCAAGAGTCCAAAAAAATCACACCTCTTCTTCTATTAAAAGCTTCTTTTGCCACTGCTATTCTCACTTGGACTTCCTGGCTGCAGTACATGTCACTGCTTATGAAACATCCCAGATATCTGAAGCTATTACCTTTTTCAATATTTTAGTCTTGAATTCTCATGTTAGTTTTCATTGTTTCTTCCCAACAACCATTTCTTTGTCTTGTTCACATATGTATAAGACATATATTATATATGCTATATTATGAAGTATATTTTACATGTGTTTATTACAGATATGTAAATATAATTAATTAAATATAAACGCACCAACTGGTATCAGGATGATCGAACCTATTATTCATGGTTGGCATATTTTGGTTTAACCTCGAGAAGGTAAAACCTTCGTACTGAATATTCAGAGAAACTTGCGAGCAATGTCATAGGCAGTAATTATTTCCTTTCGCATAGTCACTGGTTGGTAGTTTCACACTCTTAAAAAAAGTACAGTTTTTTAGATCAATCCTCCCTGATGGAAACTATTTTTAAAAAATATAATACAAATTAATAACAATTCATTGCGGACATTATGACTAAACAATTTTATGTATTTCGACTCTAATGATTGTATAGAATTTACATACTCGTACATTAGAATAAGGCACAATTTCTGGTGTAATATTTATATTAATTAATGTTGTATTGTAAAATATAATGTAATGTATTGTTATTATTATTATAATCATTATTATTTTTGGCTCTTGCACCTTAACAAGATACTGTATCTGGCAGACACGCACGACATATTAATATTTCTACAGTATGCAATATTTTAAAATACTGAAGTCCTGTGTTCACTTTAACCCTCAATTTATCGGAACTTTAAGAGCTACACAAGCAAAATAATAGATATATCAAATAATAGATAAATGCATGGTTAACGATCTCATTATTCACTACTTTAAAAGGCACAAATAATTTTTCTTATTTCGACCTCAAAATATAAAGCACGTAGGTACAGGTACTTGAACCTCTCTTATTCAGGAAATTTTGCCGGCCCCCGTGGCGGAGTGGTTAGCACATAGCGCTACGACGCCAGGGGTTCCGGATTCGAATCCAGGTATGGTCATGGATGTTTGTGAGTGTCCATTCATCAATTTCATCATGTCATCACTCATCCCCATCCTCGCAATTAGCCAAAAGTAGTACAAAAGCGAAGTAAAATAAAGCAAATCAATCAAAAATTATTAAGTAATTTTCGTTTTCTTCCTTTGGATACCTCACACGGACCTTCCTTCTTGATCTACTGTTTTCTTTAAATGTAAGTATTAAATGGTCGTGGCCTATCTTGCAGATTCTTTCTGAGTTCTTCTTTTATACACTGGCGGCGCCACTGGGAGACCTCTTGCACAATTACTCTTAATATTGCATTTTACCTTTTGGAGTTAAAATGTCTATGCTTGTGGTCTAGGATTAATGAAAACATAATGTTCTATTTCTTTTTCAGCCTCGACAAGCTATGGTACAATCGGACGAGTCTTGAGAAGAAATTAATTATCGCCGTCTTTCTCTTGTCGGTCCTTAGTCTCGGGCTTTTCATTGGAGTCTTGGAGCTCCATAATGACTGTGAGTATTCTACCTTGTTGCATAGGGTGTCCCAAAAAAATGTATACACACTTTGAAAGGAATGTCAAATTCAAGTGCCCATTGCATTTTGAAGCATTGGCATTGAAAGAGTTACATTCTAAAAGAGTTGCAGATGATTCGGACCGGAGAATGCAATTTTGAGAGTGGTGCTTGCCTAAATGTGCCGAACAAATGGATCGTACGAAGGGGGAACCCTCCGCGTTTACTAAACCTCACGCCATTAGACTTCTTGTACAGGGATACCTAAAAGAATCATGTTTATGGTACAAAACCACCAAGAGTCGACGAATTAAAAGCAGCCATTGAACGAGAACGCACCCAAAAACCGAACAAAAATATTCTTGGTGTTTGGGATTCCATTGCTTCGTGTTTCCCATCAGTGCCTGGACCAGAACGGTCATCGATTCGAAAACAGGCGTTGACAAAGGAAACTATTCATTTCTTTAAAATCTGTAAAATATTAAATATGACTGTTTCTTAAGAAAAACTGATTTTATAATCACTCAAAGTGTGTGTACATTTTATTGGGACACCCTGTATATTAAGGGTTAAATATACGTGTATATGGTTTGAATAAGTATATCATTTATAACAAAGTAACTTTCTACGTAAACCCAACGTTGCCAATTTCCTTCAGGTTCATATATATATTGCCCTTTCCCACTATTATGCTGCTCGAAAGTTAGGCCTTTATATTATTTGATATTAGACGAGACAATTAGTGTTTATGCATAGATCTTCAGATACGCTAATATGTTATGAAACACGTTTACCGCAATAAGTGCAGTCTATTGCTATTTTTGGTGGAAAGGTTCCTTATTTGTCGAGCTGAATCGAAGTGTACAGAAGTTTCGAAACCAAAATTGGCCTTCCGATGTCACAGTGGTATGGAACCTAGTATGAACGAATCTTTTGGCGAAACATTTAACTAACAAGGTTCAATCCTTGTGGTACATATTAGTACAAGATAAATCTGATACCAAAAGTAGAAGACATCGACCTCAATTCAGTGACACGTCATTATGTAATGTGTGCAATGAGGAAGATACAATAGGACACAGAATATCTAAATGTCGTCACGCAAGTACCATGTGGCATAAAGCGTACTTAAAACACCAAATCAATGAATCAATCCAAACCAAATTTTTTATGAATATTTTTAAACAGTTAAGTATATTAGTAAAATTCTTTGAAAGCTGGCAACATTGATACGCTTAGAAGCTAGCACGAAGCAAACTAAGCACATATTTACAAGTGTCAGATTAATAATCAAAACTTACTATGGATAACAATTCATTTACAGAATTTTTCAAATTCAATTATTAAGAAGAAATATCAAGAAAATATCTTGTTGTTAAATTGGAAAGTGAGGGGTTGTGAGGTTCCCCAGTCTTTGATGAAATTTGTATCTGGCGGTAAAGGGAGCGTGGTGCTGATCACATCATTTCCACAATGGAATAGATCTTGACTGCGCGGGGTCTACCACCTCACTACCCTAAGTGCCTTAATGACATGTTGAAATCTGCCGAGGAAGGACTTTTCCTTGTTTTTCATGTGCAGGAATTTTGTTAATCGTAATTGAAAAGTAATTTAGTATTTACGACTCTGAACTTGTACAGCGTAGTCGTGTCCGCAGTGGACATAAATGCAGTTTTCGTAGGGTTCGTAGCGTCGAAAGGTGGCATCAAACAGAAAGTCGTTATTATGAAAAGCTATGTTCCTAAGGGGTGACTCCTTTTCTTGTGACACCCAAATGTCACCCTCACTTTCACGTAGTTCACTCAGGACTGCAGACTAGCGAAGCTCTGGCGTCTGGTCCCATGGCCAGTATAATCATCTATGGGACTTTGTTGTGTGTTGTCATTTTCTGTTTGTGATTGTCTTTTCACTTCATTCATCTTACCATTCATTCTCATCTTCGGGATTAGCCAAAAGTGACAAAAAGGCGAAGTAAAATAAAACTAAATCAATCAATCAATTAACATTTTCCACATGTTGGGAACGTTTGTGAGTAAGACCCTGTATACGTTGCTTATGCTATGTACAGTATTTGTGGAACTTAGAAGTGACCGAGAACAAGATACACCACCTAACACACAAACCTAGACGAGAGTCCACCACGTCTCGCCTTATCTCGTTTCAATACCACTCCCAAAAAGATTTACCAGTCTCAATACAACCAAAGCATAATCCTTCCCGATTGGTTACTTGAAGCTCCTGCAGAGACCAATCACGTAACCTAAACCATTTATAAATTAATGTTGCGAAACCTTAACTGAAGGTAGGCGTAGGACCAGACCGGAAACGACCCAGTGTGTATTGTTATTGCAAATAATGTCTTAATATTTTCCCCTGTACTTAACCAGGGTTACAAGATACCAGGGAGGAGTGGTTAGCGTAGCACATCTACAAAGCCAGATATCTTATGTCCGAGTTCGGAACAAGTAGTGTTATTTGTGGTATTACTGGGGCGAGAAAGTATGAACCCCCCTCAGGCAGATTTGGCTACACTTAAAACAAGCTCAACATGCCCATATGAGCTTTTTGCTCAAGTGTGGAACCCTGTCTAATCCAAGATTTTTGTAAAAATGCCCTCGGGAATTTCCCGTGATAGTATGACCCCCCCTCAGATTGATTTGCCTACACTTATAAAAGGCACTTCTGTGAGATTGTTGTCCATAAATTTGTTAAAAATATGCCCCTCTTGATATTTTTTTTGGCTACACTTAAAACTAGGCCAAACGTATTAACACACACACACACACACACACACATATTGACCTTGACCTTGACCTTGAGATGACCTTGACCTTGACCCTGACCTTGACCTTGACCCTGACCCTGACCTTGATCTTGACCTTGACCTTGACCTTGAGATGACCTTGACCTTGACCTTGACCACACCTACACCCACATACACACCCACACCCACCCACCCACACCCACCCACATACACACCCACACACACCCACACCCACCCACACATATTTACTTCCGGCCCACTTGTGTCCTATTTCTGGTTTATTTATATTGCATCATGTTTTGCAACAAATTATTACCTAATATTATGCAAAAAATTATTAGACATGTGTCTGATTGGTTGGTTATGACATAATGTGATGATGTGCTATATTCTGATTGGCTTATTGTTTCAGATGTTTTCAATGCGGTCTGTGCTTAGGCTATATAAAGAGATTTTGCATTGCATATCAGCCAGTATTGTGAGAGTTGTTGAAGAGTAAGGGTGTGTTGTTGCAGTGCTGCTCATATTTTTTTAACACAAAAATATTGCAGATTTGTATAAATTGAATTACAAATCTATTTGATTTAATATACAGAATTTTTAACAACCTGTCATAGGTTTATTAAGTATAAAGTTTTGATTTGGACCCCAAGAAATTTTATATAAATAGCAAAGCCAAAAATATTAACACACACACACACACACACACACACACACACAAATCACACTACTGAACCCAACTGATATTTTTTATTAAGTATAAAGTTTTGATTTGGACCCCAGGAAATCTTATATAATAAACAACAACAAAAATGCCAAATCAAAAATATTGTAATCAATGCAAAAAGAATATATCTAGCCCCAATTGGGCTAAGCATTAAAGGAATTGTAATCCAGACAAATCCAGAACTCCCACAAAAATATGCCCTAAATGCCATAGAAAATATAGCATGGAATACTTCACTTATAAACATAAAGGTACTTGCTCTGCACAGTCATCAACATTGCCCCCACAACCATCTACATCTGGTCTGAAAAGGAAGCATGAAGCACCTGTTAATGCTAGAGCAGCAAAGCAGCCACGCTATGCACCACCTATCCATAGCAGTTTTAATGGCCAATTAAGGGATTACCGGTTTGTATCAGAGCCAAGATGTGACATTAAGAATTTTTTGAACAGTATAAATCCTGATGTTCAGGCAATTCTAAATGCACAAAATGGCTCTTATAAGCTGTCCCTCAAATTGTTTACACAATATAAGAAGCCAAATGGCACAAAATTTACACAGCCCCACATAACAGAAACTGTACCTATATATTCAAATGCAAATTCAGACAAAATAATAAGCAGTTTGATAGATCAATTGAATATTAAACACTCTGAATTTGCGGCAAAAGAGTCTGGATGGAGTCTATGCGGATCTTCACACAAGTTATATGTTAATATTTCTGAATTCAACCCATTACAAGGTTCCACTTATGTGCCATTACCTGCCAATATCAAAAACAAAACAGCCGTGGTTAATATAAAAAGTAATGACGAGGAATGCTTTTTGTGGTGTATTTTAGCTGCTTTGTATCCAGTTTCAAGGCATCCTGAGAGAATAACTTATTATAAATAACATGAAAATGATTTTGATGAGGCAATGGAGGGTTTAGAATATCCAATGCTTGTTCAGAATATTGATAAATTTGAAAAAAAAAAAGGCCAGGCACATCAATGGCAAACAATTATCTATTAATGTATTTACTTGTTCTACTGGCCGTGACAATTGCTTGATAGATCCTCTCAGAATCAGTACACTTGATGATGAATCTGCTATTCCGATTGATCTGCTCTTAATTAAAGAGAATGGCACAAATCATTACACTCTGATACATAATCTTGAAGCTTTAGTCAGAACACAACTAGACAAAACTCATAGAATATTCAAGTTGTGCAGAAGATGTTTGTCTGTATTTCATGGTCAAAAAATGGTGAAAGGGGTTCGGGAAGAGAATGCAGAAATTGCTAAAAACAAGTTAATTGAGCATCTGAAATACTGTGGCAACCATAAACCTGTTCATATGGTGATGCCAATGCCAATTGAAAATGCAAAATTCAAAAAGTTTGAAGCCCTGTTGGAACACCCAGCATATATAGTCTGTGATTTTGAATCAAATCTCAAACCCCTTGCATTTTGCAGCCCAGATCCTCATGAACCTTCAATTACACCATACCAGCTACATGAACCTTCTAGTTTTTATTATGTGGTTGTACAGTATGGTGTTGTTAGTAAAGAATATTTATACATGGGAGCAGATGCCATCAAAGAATTTGCAGATAGAATAGAAAATGAGTGCCATAACATAGCATCTAATGTCTTATTAAAATCAAAACCCATGTTGCCTTTAACAGAGAAACAGATTGAAGATTTCAACAATGCAGAAAAATGCCCGGTATGTGATTCTGAATTTTCAGATACAAATATCAAGGTGAAACACCATTCTCATACAGATGGTAAATTCTTAATGGCCCTGTGTAATAGCTGTAATATTAAGATCCAGAGACCAAAATTTGTCCCCATATTTTGCCATGGTGCATCCAATTATGATTTTCATCATTTGATCAGGTACGAGGGGTTTGACAAGCAGAATTTAAATATTTTAGCTGAAAATAATGAGAAATATATTGCCATTAGCAAAATAATTAAAGTTAATGGTGTTCCTATTCACTTAAGATTTCTTGATTCATACAGAATTTTATCGGCTAGCCTGGCTACACTGGCCACTCAATTATCTGATGATCAATTCAAAATCACATGTGCTTCGTTTCCAAATCAGGACCTGAAATTAATTAGGCGGAAGGGTGTATATCCATATGATTATGTTACAGATTTTTCTAAATTTGATGAGTGTTCTCTGCCACCACAACAAGAGTTTTACAGCAAAATCAGAGGATCTGGAATCACTGATGAAGATTATCACCATGCCCAACTGATGTGGAACAATTTAAAATGCCAGACATTTGGTGATTATCACAAGGCTTATTTAAAACTTGATGTGACCCTCTTAGCTGATATACTGCAGGCATTCAGAAAATCTTCCATGGAAAATTATAAGCTGGATCCAATGTATTTTTACAGTGCTCCGGGCCTAGCATGGTCTGCAATGTTTTTAAACACTAAAATGCAATTGGATCTGATCCAGGATCAAGATATGTATCTGTTTATGGAACAATGTATAAGAGGAGGCATGGTGCAATGTTCTCAGAGATATGCCAGAGCAAATAACAAATATATTCCTGATTATGATCCAGCACTGCCATCAAATTATATACTGTATGTAGATGCCAACAGCCTCTATGGTTATGCCATGATGAAAAAACTGCCATATGCAGGGCTTGAGTGGGTCGAAGATTTCAATATTGAAGATCTTAAGGATTTTGATGACAGTAACTATGGCCTGTTCTTAGAGGTTGATCTGACAATTCCTGATGATTTACACAACACATTTTCTGATCTGCCCCCAATTCCTGAGGTTGAGTGCTCACCTGGCTCTAAACAGAAGAAATTGATGATGACTCTGGAGCCAAAACAGGATTATGTCATATATTACAAAAACCTCCAGTTCCTGATGAATCATGGTGTTCAAGTGACCAAAGTTGTAAAAGTTTTGAGGTTCAGGCACTCAAGATGGTTGAAGCCATATATTGATACAAACACAGAGCTTCGAACATCTGCATTGAGCCAATTTGATAAAACTTTGTTTAAATTGATGGTCAATTCAGTGTATGGCAAAACAATTGAAAATGTCAGAAAACATATTGATGTTAAAATAATTACTGACCCCAGCCGGAGCAAAAAATTGATTGCAAAGCCCAACTTCAATTACAGAAGAATTTATGATGACAATATGGACCTTTTCAACATGAAAAAAACAAAGATTAAGTTTGATAAGCCTATTTATGTAGGGGCTGTGATATTGGAATTGGCCAAATTACACATGTTAAAATTGTATTATGATGTGTTGAGCCTTTTTATAAGGATCGTGTAAAACTGATGTATATGGACACAGATAGTTTTGTTCTTGATATTCAAACAGAAGATGTTTATCACGATATAACACAGCCTGAATTGTTTAAATATTTTGATACCAGTGAACATACAGAGATTCAACACCACAACAAAAAGGTGCCTGGCAAGTTAAAAGATGAGACACTTGGTGATGTTATTGTGGCATTTGCTGGGTTAAGAGCCAAGATGTACAGCATTGAAACATGTAGTGGCGCTATTGCCAAAAAGACCAAGGGCATTGGCAGAGTGACTGTGGACAAAGAGCTTGAATTTGAAGATTACAAAAATTGCCTCAAATCATGTAGCACAATCAGAACATCAGAATCCAGAATTCAGAGTGTGGATCACTTGTTGACTAGCAATATTGAAAGAAAAGTGGCTCTGGACCCACATGATGATAAGAGATGTATTTTGTCATGTGGCATACATACTTTACCATGGGGTCATTGTGATTTGAAAAGTGGCAAACAATGCCCAATTACAGAGCATGATTTGAAATAAATAAACATGCCTATGAACTTATTTGGGTTCAAAAAACAGGCTATTATGGACCTGCCAACACCACAACCCTCTTCTGATATAATATCTAAACTAAGTGCTTTGTTAATTATTCATCTGAACAGAATACTTACAGATCTTGATGATGAAACAGGTAAAATATTGTACATATTTAACAATAATTTAAATCATTACCAATTACCTGTAGGTGGTCAATTGCAATTTATTACAACCCCTTAGGGTAATGTCAAGATTTCAGTAGGGAGAAATATTTACAGAATTAAGCACTCAAACATGATTTCTGGCACTGTATATACTGTTTCTGCTGGTGACTGCTTATATATTGAGGTCCCGGGATCATATGACAAGCTTATACCTTTTTTTATAGAATTAAGAATCAGATATTCAATAATAAATAACCAAATTAAAATGCCTAATGATATTTTTGGCCATACAAGGCATGAAGATCACAGTGATGAGATTCTGATGCTTGATGTCAGAGTTAAGAAATTAAGAAGTTATTTACAAGCTTTACAAACCACACTCAATGCCAGTCTTCAACTAGAAATTACAAATTTACAAACACAATGCATGGACCCTCTTCTTAAAATTGATTCTGAACTCAAATTATTGCTTCAGAAATATACTGATTTGGCCACATTAGATAATTTTCAAAGTTTAGAAGAAGCTGTAGCAGCTCTTCAAGCCAAATTTAAGACCCAGGCCACCAACTCTGAGCAATTGAAACAGCAATTGGAAGAGCAGATAAATAATGTCCAGACACAGCTCCAAACAATTGTCAAAAGCATAAAATCACAAGAAGGTTTTGATCTAGTGATTTCCACTCTAAAGGAACAGATTCAATCACTCCAGATACCTAATCTGGACCCCTTGAACAATGCCATAGCCGAGGTTAAAGAAAAAATTGAGACACTTGAAAATTTTATGAACAACTTGCCATCTTCTGATGCTTTGAGTGCAATAACTCGGAGTGTTGCCAACATTAAGCTGCAACTTGAAACATATGAAGATTTTGGAAAAATTCAAAGTACCATAACCCATCTTGAGGGTACAATAGCAGCAGTGCAAAGTGATTTGACAAATGTGCAAGAATCTCTAGAATCCCGCCTGCCTGGTATTGTAGACACACTTGTCAGTGTCCAGCAACAGATCACAAAGCTTGAAAACCTCAACACTGAATCTGAACTATCTCATTTTCATCACTTGATCGATGATATCCAAACAAAGCTTGAAATTTTACAACAATCAACACCCACTCAGGCAGATATAGCCCTGCTCCAAAATGCTATGCAAAATGTGGCTGATGCATCTGAATTAAATAATGTGAAATTGGCACTTGAATCTTTGCAAAATACTGTATCAAATCTGCCTACATCACAGGAACTTAAAAATATTAAGAGAGCTGTGAATCGCATATTCAAATCAGAAGATATCAAGAATATCCAGACAGAGATCAAACAACTTACTCAGACAGTGGCCACTCCACCAACTAATCAACATATTAATAAACTGCATGCCCTGTTTGAGGATATCAGAAGACAGGTCCATGATCTTACTGCTCAAAATTCAAAATTGGCAGTTATTGAAAATTTGCAACAAATTGTAGCTAATATCAAGCAACAGCTAGGGACCATGGAATCCAATCAAGCAAATGCTCTGTCTGTTTTTGCCACCCAGCTTCAAGAGATTGTGCAACAATACAAGAAACTTGTTGTGGATATAAAAATCAAGCCAGGCCATGATGATGTTGTTAGGACCATCAATGAGCACCTTGAATCTGTAACAAGCAGATTGCTTACAGCAGAAAAAGAAATAACCGGCATAATCGAGAATCCAAAACATACAGTAATTCTTGAATTGTACAGCATCCCCAACAAAGAATATCATTCAACATTTACACCAGGTGGCAAAATATATATGCTGTCCCCTGCTCAATTTTATTACCAGTTTTTTGTTGGGGGCACACTGAGACCAATCAAGATCAAATATTGGCTTCAACCACAGGCACACCACTACCCCACCTTATCAATAACAAATGCTGACAACAAACGAAAAATCACCAGTGTAGAGTTAGAGGATTTTACAGATCCCAATACATTAGAAACATCTTTTGCTGTAGATGATGGCTCTCTGGAACTTCATATACAAATAGGAGACAAATTATATTTAGAAAATCCTGTAGTATCAGCTGCTGAACACCCCATAGTTGCAATATACTTGTTTTCATATTATGTCTAGACAAATTATTGTTGATGAATTACACAGACAAGCCAGACATAATTATAAGAGACTCCCAGTAGTCACAAAAGGCATAGATGATTTATGGCAGAGCGACTTGATTGAGATGGCAAGTGGACAGCTGAAAAACTTAGACAAAATCAACAAGGGCTACAAGTATTTACTCACTGTAATAGACACATTTTCAAAATTTGCCTGGGCTGTGCCACTCAAATCCAAGACTGGAAAATGTGTTACAGAAGCCTTCAGGACAATCATCAATCAGAGTGGAAGATCACCGCGATATTTGCAAACAGATAATGGCAAAGAATTTTATAATTCTGTGTTCCAACAATTTTTTAAAAGCCAGTCAATAAAACATTACTCGAGTTACAGTGATCTCAAAGCCTCAATTGTAGAGAGATTCAACAAAACCCTAAAAAATCTTATGTATAAACAATTTACACTTCAAGGTAATTATAAATGGCTTAATATTCTTCCAGAACTTCTACATAAATATAACAACTCGGTTCATTCCACAATCAACATGAAACCCTCTGAAGTAACTTCATCTGATGAGCAAAAATTGATCAGGACTGTTTATTATCCTAGATACCAGCCAACAACAAGAAAGGCCAAATACAAGGTGGGTGATCAAGTAAGAATCAGCAAATATAAGCACTTATTCAAAAGAGGCTTTACAAGAAACTGGAGCACTGAATTATTTACAGTGGTTCAAGTTAAACCTGGGACCCTTAACACATATATAATAAAAGATCACCGAGGAGAAATTCTCAAAGGCAGATTCTATGAAGAAGAACTCAACAAAACTAAACAGCCTGACACATATCTCCTAGAAAAAATCATCCGCAGAAAAGGCAACAAGTTATTTGCCAAATGGCTAGGACTTCCAGAACACAGCTGGATCGATGCAGACAAAGTGATAATATGAGCACCTGGGATGTTATAAAAAGGCTGCCAGAACCTGAACAGCAGATTAAGAGAAATGGCAAGTTGCTGCCTGATAATATTAGATGTCTTATTGTTGGGCCATCGGCTTGTGGTAAAACTGCACTAATGATTGATAATTTTTTATTGGCACCCAACTGGTTAGACTGGAAAAACAGGCACTTGTATGTTTTCTCTAAGAGCTTGGAACAATTAAAATATCAGCAGCTGATGAAGCTATATGATGGATTGGATATAGCCACTTTTGAACCAGATGTTAAGCCACTCCATGAATGTTTCGATAATTCTGTTGTTGTGTTTGATGACATTATACTGGATAATCAAAACAAGGTTAGAAATTTCTTTACACAGGGGCGGCACAAAAACATAGATTGCTTCTACCTGGCACAGACTTTTTCCAAAATTCCGAAGCAGCTGATCCGAGACAACAGCAATTTTATATGTGTGTTTCATCAAGATCATACCAACCTCAAACACATACATGATGAATATGTAGGTGGGGACTTGAGCTACAATAATTTTTCCAAGTTTTGCAGTAGGTGCTGGAACCAGGACAGTTATGGGTTTGTCACAATTGATAAGACAAGAAAACCCAATAGTGGCAAATACAGAAATAAAATCAACAATTTTCTAGACATTGAAACATATATAAATAACCATGAAAAGGCCAATCATTGATGATCTTAAATTAAGAGATTATCTTGTAAAAAAATTTAAGGGATGGAAATCCTAGCAGTGGAGCAAAATACAACAATTTAATCAAGCCCATATGGTCACAAATTAAGACAGGCAGTGGAATCAAACAATACAACACCCTGCCTAAAGAATTTGTCTGGGTTGATGATGTCAGGAAACTTGTAGACAGGTTATTGGTGATAGCTGGGGAGGAAAATGCTGGCAACCACAATTTTTACAATGAAAAAGTTGGAATTATGGACATGATAAGCACAAAATTGTCTAATTTTATAGTGAATGACACTAAGGGATTGGATATCTTATAAAAATTATTAATACTCTACCACCTAAATTTTGGAATATTTCTGAGGGCCGGGGACTGGTTAATGACATTATAAACAAGCTGCCATTTGAACTACACATTCCAGGCTATCAGTATTGTGGTCCAGGCACAAAATTGGACCATAGATTAAACAGAGGGGACCCTGGTGTTAATCCCCTAGATGCTGCTTGTAGAGACCATGATATAGCATACAACACACATTCTGATCTAGACAAGAGACATGTTGCAGACAAGAAATTAGAAGAGGCTGCATTTGGTAGATTTGTAAGCAAAGATGCTTCTTTGAGTGAGAGAATAGCAGCATTGGGGACCACCATAGCTATGAACACCAAACAAAAACTGGGGTGGGGGCTGTGAATATGTATATAATAAACCTACAATGAAGGCCAAGGGTGTTATGTATCAAATACCTTATGCAGGTCTTAAATCTCTTAAAACTATTAATAGTTTTTTAACCAAAAAGCAGCGCAAGAAAAAAAGCTCTTGTATTGCCAAGGGCCATGGTATGAAATTGTTGCTTAGTACCCCCCAATTAAAAAAATTACAGCAATCCAGAAAAAAATCACATGTGGGGGGTTTCATATTTACTATCCCTGCCATCTTAGCAGCACTTGGGGCTGTTGGGAGCTTGGCTGGGGGATCAGCTGCCATAGCAAAAACAGTAATAGATGCCAAGAAAAATAGGGCAGAATTAGATGAATTGAAGCGCCATAACCTGGCCATGGAGAAACAAGGCAAAGGTGTTAAGAGAGCCATGAATAAGTTTAAAAAAACAAGAGCCGCTTACAAACCAAGATATTGAAGCTTTAATCAAGCCACTTGGCATCAACAATTTTAGAGGTGTGTACATGTCTGATTCTTTGCCAGAGCAACCACTCAACAAAGAGTGTGGCATAGTTAATTTGGATAAGTACAAAAATCAGGGCACTCACTGGATCTGTTATCTTAAATATTTAAAAAATGAGGCATTTGTGTTTGATTCATTTGGAGGTGTTCCACCTGAAAATTTTGTACAATATCTAAAATCAGCTAATCTTTATTACAATAATGCCCGTGTTCAAAATTTCAAAGATGTTAATTGTGGACATTTGTGTTTATCTGTTCTTAGATATATGTCTCAAATAAATAAACCATCAATTGAAAATTTTCAAAAGGCCTTGTGGTATCTGAAACATCATGGAGGTATTCCATCTCACCAGCCAAAATTCAATATTGAAACTCAGATTACATGATGATATAAGGTATCCCAAAACAATAGCTCTCAGAGCATTTTATGGCATGTACTTGATCCCTAATATTACACACCACAACAACACAATTGCAGTAGGGGATCAAAAAATTGTCATCACTCCAGGGCAATATAATCTATCTACTCTAAATGCTCAGTTACCCAGAGGTATAGTTTCAACTCAAAATTCTGTCACTCACAGAGTAGAGATTGTATCTGCTACAGAAACAGTGGATCTGGGTACTATAGGAGAGCTGTTAGGCTTTGAGAACAACACAAAACTTGAACCGGCCATCAAACACACTGCTATTAATATACCTAAATTCTTAGCCATAGAGACTCTGAATATTCACTGTAATGTGGCTGAGGGTATGATCACCAAATCAAATGGCATAGGCACTCACAAACAAACTGGCATCACTGCAACATTCAAACCTAATTCTGAATTTATGGAGCCCATCATCTACACTCCATCCCCAACATTATATTTTCCTGTGTGCCATAATAGAATGGATTACATTGAGTTGTTGGTCACTAATGAAAAAGAAGAATTAGTTGATTTTGCTGGAGCCACAACAACTGCTATCATAGAGATTAATATTTAAATAAAAATACATACAAAAAATTGGAAAATATTGAGAGTTATGAGCTACAATCATTCCCCCCAAACAGGAGGACATTTGCAAATTTAAATCAACCCAACACAGAAATTGAGGTTGATCTTGATGTAGGGGATGGCTTTATACACCCCCACAGAGCAGATCTATACATCAAATTTATTGTTGTAAAGCTTGATGGAACAGATTATCCGGCAAATTCAAATATAAGATTGGTGGACAATTTTGTGCCGCATCTGTTCTCTGAAATTGAGATCAGAAAGCATGGTGTTGTTATAAACAGAGTGGATTATCCCGGCATTACCTCCACAGCTTTGGCCACACTAAAATTATCCAAAACCGAGGCTTCTTACTACAGAATCGGTGGATTTGAGGCTGGTGATAAGATATTAACCAAGAACCACACTGTGCTGTTCCCCATGCGCCTGTTGCCAGGATTCTTCTCAGATTACAAAGATATTATGTGGAAGGGTGGTTTAAGAATCACATTTAGAAGAGCTGCCAATGATAATAATGCTTTGATGAGGTACAGCACATTAAACTCGACAGGGGAAGCTCTGCCCAATACCCTACCTGATGAAGGCAAATGCATTATTCAGACTATGGAGCTAAGAATCCCAGTTGTTGAATATGAAGCCAGTTATGCTCTTAAATACAAAGCAGATATAATAAAAAATCCACAAGTACCTTTACAATTTTATACATATCAATGTGTACAGAAGCCTGCCGCTGGTACTTATTATGAGTTTGATGCTACAAATTCATTCTCCAGTATACAATATGACATGCCGGATTTTGTGGTGGTACTGTTTCAGACTGGAAGACACAATAATCAGGAAAAAAATTCAAGTAGATTTGATAACTGCAACATCAAGAACATATATCTTAAAAATGGCAGAAATGAGGTGTTCCCCAGAGAAAAATTATAATTTAGACATGTCCAAGGATGATTTTCTTAAATTATATGAAGCATTTACGGCATACAAAAGGGTCACTACTGGCAATACTGACATGTATTACACACCAGATGAATTCAAAGCACAGAGACCCATGTTTGTCATCAACACTTCAAAAAGGAAACAAGTTGTGGTTAATGACAGGACAAACATTAAAATTATCTGTGAATTCCACGATACACTCCCTGATGACACCATATGTAGTGTTATTCTTATAGGTGAAATATCATATGTTTATGATGTAAGAAATGAGAGAGTCACAGAGCAATTCTAGAAGAATTACATTATCTTAATACTAGATATACAAGTTGAGCCTGGTGCCCAATTGAACTTAAACCGGAAGTAAATATGTGTGTGTGTGTGTGTGTGTGTGTATGTGTGTGTGTGTGTGTGTGTGTGTGTGTGTGTGTGTGTGTTAATACGTTTGGCCTAGTTTTAAGTGTAGCCAAAAAAAATATCAAGAGGGGCATATTTTTAACAAATTTATGGACAACAATCTCACAGAAGTGCCTTTTATAAGTGTAGGCAAATCATTCTGAGGGGGGTCATACTTTCACGGGAAATTCCCGAGGGCATTTTTACAAAAATCTTGGATTAGACAGGGTTCCACACTTGAGCAAAAAGCTCATATGGGCATGTTGAGCTTGTTTAAAGTGTAGCCAAATCTGCCTGAGGGGGGTTCATACTTTCTCGCCCCAGTAATACCACAAAACACACTACTGGAACATTTCATTTTGCGGCTAAACTAATATTTTGTATCATTTACTTGTAAATTTAATTTGTATCATCAACAAACTGTGTTTTCCTGATGTGTGATAAAGTCTTTTATCTTTAATAAGCTGTATGGTAGTTATATATTTGGCAACGTCGACGTTTCTATGGTTGCTAAAGAGCCAGTTATCGCTATTGCTGATAGAGTTAATCTATCAAGAGTTAATTTCCTGGGTTTTCTTATCTCCATAATACAATTCCAGGTAGTGACTATATTTAAACCTCGTAAGTCGTTAACCTTCACCTTGGTGTATGCTTTGAAGATTTGTTCTCAAGAACTACTTGTGAGAAATGGTGTACGTTTAATTAGCAAAGCAAGGTTTCAATAATTCACCATTCATCCTCATTGCCATAGATAGATAATTGGAATTGTGGTATAAGGTACATATAAGATACAATATTTACGGAAGTAAAGGATTATAACCAAGGAACAGATTTATTTGTAGGTACTAATAAGTATGTAAATATTTGGAATTAAATATGAACTTACAATTGTGAAAAAAATGGCAATTTTCATTAAACATACGACTCACCTAACTAAATATTAAATGAATTAGGTTTACATGACATGTAATGCAAAATTCAAATTCAAAATGTACTTTATTCTTTGTTACCAAACGAATGGATTACCAAACTTTCTTTTTAAGTGCTGAAATTTGAATCTCATCCTGTTGTGCCTAAAGACAGGTTAATATTGACTGAAACTGCATTCAATATCACATGAAGTAATGGGAGAATATTTAAAATATGGAATGGTCCAGTATGGAATGGTCTGTAGGTCCAGTCCCGATTAGCCTTTCCGTGCATAAAGTGGATTTAAAAACAATTCTAATTCAATCAAGAAGGGAAAATGTAGTAATAGCACGTATATGGAAAAGGTACATTTTGAAAAATGTTTGAAAATATGGAAGTTATATGTAAAAATAACTACATTGTGTGTTGAAACCTATTATATGTAATAATATGGAAATGATAATAACATTTTCCCAGGTTACGTACCACTATTTGCAAAGATAAGACAAAATAACATTGATGTTAAGATGTGTATTTACATGTAAGTCCGTTTTCGGGTTATAATTTATAATTTGATTTCCCTCTTATTAAATCATAATCTTACATTTGCATTCTGCTTGTTTTGCAGACGAAAATGTGAAACATGAGCTTGACCATTTAACATCAACAACCGCCGCACCAACAACTGCTGTACCGACAACAACTGAAGCATCGACAACCACCCCTACCACAACTCCAAAATCAGAGCCTACTACTACTGCCTCTCCAAGCACAACAACTCCACCTTCTGCAAACACTACCATTCCACCTACAACAACGAGTACAGGTCTACCTACTTCTTCAACGGAACCACCTACAACTCCTTCTACAACCGCACCGTCCACTACAGCAAATACAACCGTGAAACCTACGGAAACAACACCAGTTCCTAGTTCTTCTACCACAACGTCTACTACAACACCAACTCCTGCCCCAACAACTACAAGTTCTTCCAATGGTACAGACATTCCCACGGAAACTACACCTTCACAAACAACTACAGAGACAACATCAACTAGCACAGATGCAACAACAACCAAAGGTTCAAAATCAGCTGCTGCCCACTGGAACTCTTCCCCATTGTTGCTGGCTGTCGCAATAATCACTGTGGCTTCTCGGAAAATCAATATGGCCCTGTAATTGGAAACCATTGTACTTATGTACTTATAGACCTCAAAACCGTTTGGTATCCATCTAAAAAGAGAGGTAGAACTACCATGTTTTTTTAAAAGACATGATTGTCTACTAAATGTTTTTCAGCATGTGATAGTAAAATTGGTGAAAGCGTATCAAAGTTATAATTATTTCTGCAGTATAGTAGCTTATATACTAGTTAAGGGATGTTTGTGCACTCTGGCGATAACATTTAGAACTAAATTATAATATTTAGAAATAATTTACATATATTTAGATCTAAATCAATTATTTTTAACTAGATAATTCATCAATATTCATATATTCACTAAATCCATAAATTATGCATATAAAACTATAATTGGATTAGCTCTAAATACGGATGTTTGTGCCTTGGGCGATAATATTTAGAACTAATTTACATATATTTAGAACTAAATAAATTATTTTATATGCATAATTCATTGATAAAAACAGTGACCGATAACAGTTAATGTTTCATTAGCATAATTCATAAATCAATATTCATGTATTCACAAAACTCATAAATTAAGCATTTAAAAATAATTGATTTATTTCAAAATATATGAAAATTAGTTCTAAATATTATCGCCCAAGGCCACAAACATCCGTTAACTATTATATAAGCTACTCAGTATTACAATATTAAGCGGTTGTGCTCAATTTGCATAAACTTTACTTTGATTTCAGTATATCAATTCCTGTTTTTAAACAATGAGATAAAATCTACAGGTATGGATGGAGCAGATACCATTTTAGTCACATGCGTTTTAGTGATGTTTTCATGGTTAATATGTCATTTTTACAGAATAAAGTGTCTGATAGTTTAAAAGCAGTCTGGTACAGTTGGCTCCATGAGTATTACCTTGCAAATTGTCCATCACCATGTTCTTGCACTTTATTTGACTCAATAAAAGCTTCAAGAATTAAAAGAAAACTCAAAACAAGCTGTTGACAACTTCTGCACCAGGACACATAAAAATCCATCGCTTAAAAACACATAGGATGTAAGAGAAAAATTAATGAAAATGGTCATGGACAATTTGCAAGGTAATACTCATGGATCCCACTGTACATGAGGTGTCTGTAATTTTATTGCATGATTATATGCAAAAGAAAAGTAATATAGGTAAGATGAATTTTAAAGAATGCATTGTCATACAAGTTAATAGATTTATCGTTGTGCACTACGGTAATAATTTCTTATTTAAAGTGACACAGTCTTTTTATACGCATAGTGCTAATACTTTTAGTTTGCTGTTAAGACTCCATTGAATAGTATGTGTACCGAAATGTTTTAACAGAAGTGACAAGCAATACTGTGATAGAATGTTTACACATGTAGGTTTTGAAGTATGAAAAAAGTGTTGCAAAATATGTTAAAAACAGGATTCATTAAGTAAATTCTTATAGTGAACTTTTATTAATAACGAATCGATGGAAGGAATATACACATAGTATGCATCAACATGTCCAAGGAGGGTTAGTATAGTAATATTCTTCGTTGTCAGACGGAGCTTTCATTGCAAAAACGTCGTCAAATATTGGAAATGATGGCAAAATAATGTACTAAGTCATGACCGTAACTAATTTTTAGGGCACAGTATTAAACATGGGACTTAACTTAAAGGTGGGGGGGGGGTGGAGGATCCATCCCACAAAATAGCGTCCAAACATATCATAAAACAACACTTTATTTCTTTGTTCCTGAGGCCTTAGGACGTTAACAAAAATACCCCCGACTTGTAAATTTTTCAAAACCTCAAAATTTTGAGGGAAAGTGCTCCCCATGCCCCGCCAAGTTAAGCCTATTGACTAACTGCTAAAGAGAAAAAGGCCTGATGTGCTCTTAGGAAATCCCTAGTGAATATACAGCGTGTACACAAAAAAAATCCGTGATTATAAACGACCACAAAATTTTAATTATGTATATTACGAAACTAGCGATACCATTCGAAAGATCAGCTCAAAGAATTTTAGCGGATATGTAATTGTTGGCGTTAACTACAACAATAGATGGCATAACAATAAAAGAATGAAAAAAGGACAAAAAAATAGCCAAAAGTAGAAGAAAAACACATTTAAGATGTATGACAAAAAGTAATGAAATGGACAATTTGCGCGGATCCCACTGTACAAACCTAAACATCCAGTAAACATCAACAGTAACACAATTTGCTTCTAACAACAATGCCATTTACAAGAACACATTAACAATCGAAAAATCTTTTGGTGTGTTCTCTTTTGTCCACCATTACGTTTCTTCTTATTATTATTTGAAGTTTCTTTGAAACACTCATTCATACAGCATTGTACAGTGGGATCCATGAGTATTACAAATTGTCCATGACTATTTTCATTAATTTTCTCTTACATCATAAAATGTTTTTCTGCTACTTTTTACTAATTTTTTCGCTTTCTTTCATTCTATTATTGTTATGCCATGTATTGTTGTATAATGGTATCGGTATATATTTCGTAATATACATAATTAAAATTTTTTGGTCGTTTGTAATCACGGAACGTTTTCGTGGACACGCTGTATTTTAATTCATTATTGTGCACAGAAGTTTTATAAAGGGTAATGATTCCTTCCATATTCTTGGCCATCAACTTATTTGTACATCCAGACCCAATGAATTCCCTGTCTTGTAAATTGAAATTAAAGTTTATATTCTTAACAATTTAAAATGATTTAATTTGATTTCTATGTTTTTTTGTAATTAAAAATTAATATGTTGTGTTGTGTGTTTACTGTGTACTATGTTGAATAATAAAAGTAAGACTTCCACAGTTATTGGATCCACTTTGTTTTGTTTAATTGTAATTATAATAATTATTAAGAAGTAAGTAATGATGTCAGATTCTTAACATTTATTCATACAAAGAGTAACTGAAGCAGGCACTGAATGTTGTAACCAGTGACATAGTAGTGTCAGGGGGCACTAGGACGCCGCTAGTTACTATATATATACAGGGTGTTGCAAAATACCTGTTACAACGCTTGGGAGGTGGTTCGACAAGTAAAAACGAGGAAAAAATGTCATGTGAAAAAATGTCGAAATCGGCACCGTTTGCGAGTGACAGGCGTGCGAAAATCGCCTCACACCATGCGTAAAGTACAATAACTCAAGAAGGAAGAAAGATATCAATGTCGGAATAAAAGAATACAAACAAAATCGTGCCTGACGAATACAATGGTGCAGCAATTGAGGCCCAGTGTAAATTGCGCAAGGTGACTCTCAAAGAAAGTGGGGAATCCCGATGGAAAATATAGGAAATTTACTACTATTTTCTACATAATGTTAAGATCGGAATGTAGCCAGTAAAAAATGACGACGTATGTCCACATGTCCCACTACTGCTGGGACACCGTCCCACACTCGGGAAATAGGAAATTCACTCGAAAATGACGCTATGCCGTCAAATTACGCTCAGATTGATTTCAGCTAATTGGTACAGAAAGCTCCACTAGAGGCGCTGTGAGTGTAGGTCACCTGTTACGTATTAGTGTTGGTGGATACTACGTAGAGACTGTAGTCGACCGTTGTTTTTCCTGTCTTGTTCTGCGTCTCGCAGCGTGGAGTTTAGTCTGGCGTGTGTGTATGGTTGAATTGCGCTAAGGAATACTGTACGTAGAGTACGTATTCCCGTGTTCTTTCTCGGTTTGCAACAACTGCGTGGACACCTGTGTGACATTACGTGGGTGCTAATCACGGTAGTTGTGATCCGTCACTCGGAGGGAAAGTGCCCCTGTTTCTGGGCAGTTCTCGAACAAGACAATGGTGGAGTACTCTACCCACGAGCTTGCTGATATGCATCTCGTTTATGGAGAGGCAAACCGAAACAGCCGTGAAGCACGTCGTTTGTATCACGAACGTTTTCCCAATAGGCGATTACCAGCACATGCACTCTTTCAAAGACTTGATGCTCGACTGCGTGAAACTGGATCTCTACTACCCCGTAGGTGGGATTGTGGAAGACCCCGCACTGTGCGCACTGTGCAATTTGAAGAGGACGTGTTGGACGCGATACGAGACCGTCCTGACACCAGCACACGTGTCATTGCTCGTACTCAACAAACCCACCATAGCAATGTGTTCCGCGTTCTTCGAGAGGAGGGATTGCACCCATACAAATTGCATAAGGTGCACCACATACTGCCCACGGACTTTCCCCTACGCATGGATTTCTGCCAATGGTACGTGCAACAAACTCTTTCCATTCCAGAGTTCCCAACAATAGTTTTGTGGACCGATGAGGCAATGTTCACCAGGGACGGCATGTTCAATAGCCACAACAGCCACGTCTGGGATATGGACAATCCGCATGCAATCATTGTGCGCCATCATCAACATAGGTTCGCAGTGAATGTGTGGTGTGGCGTAGTAGGTGACCACTTGATAGGCCCGTACATTTTGCCATCTACTTTGTGTGGTGGGAATTATCGGGTGTTTCTACATGACGTATTACCTGAACTTTTGGAAAACGTGCCACTGGCAGGTAGACAACGTATCTGGTTTCAACACGACGGCGCCCCCGCACATTTCGACCGGGGAGCCAGAGCCTTACTCAACGATATTTTCGGCGATCGTTGGATTGGCAGGGGTGGACCTTTACCGTGGCCACCTCGTTCCCCCGACCTCACACCACTGGATTTCTTTGTGTGGGGAGAAATGAAAAGGCTCGTGTATGAAACCCCTGTGGAAAGTGCTGAGGATCTCGTTGCTCGTGTTAGTGCCGCTGCTGGGACAATTGGTGACATGCCAGAGGTATTTGCACGTACCAGACAATCAGTGCTTCGCCGATGCCATCTTTGTCTTGAAGTCAATGGCGGACATTTTCAACAACGTCTCTGAGTATACCGGTGTTTGTGTGAGCCCCTATCAGCACCACATAGTGTCCTTTAGTGAAAGGTACGAGTGAAGATGCTGGATATCGCTGTACTTCATACCGTCGATCTGCATGTGCGGAGGTTGTGCGCTTCTCAGTGGAATCCCTTCCAGATGTGCTGTGCCTGGAAATGTTACATGCCATTGTGTGCGTTTTCTCGCCATTCTCCGTCTTCATTCTTTCGAGGATTACCCACTTTCTTTGGGGAGCTCTCTTGTAGTATATGTACAGCCTAACGACATGTGGCCATTGTTTAACTTTTGTTTTTCGTACTGCAAAGTAGTGTGTCAACATTAAGGGATTGAAAACTTTTTTTTATGATTTTCCAGTATTTTTTTCCATTTGGGATGGTGTCCTAGCAGTAGTGAGACATGCGACAAATTGGTTTCTTTTCTTCTTCGTACCGCAATGTGAACCGTGTACAACAGGAGATTTGCAGTTATTTTCCTATTTCCCGGGTGTGGGACGGTGTCCCAGCAGTAGTGGGACATGTGGACATACGTCGTCATTTTTTACTGGCTACATTCCGATCTCAACATTATGTAGAAGATAGTAGTAAATTTCTTGTATTTTCCATCAAGGGATTCCCCACTTTCTTTGAGAGTCACCTTGCGCAATTTACACTGGGCCTCAATTGATGCACCATTGTATTCACCAGGTACGATTTTGTTTGTATTATTTTATTCCGACATTGATATATTTCTTCCTTCTTGAGTTATTGTACTTTACACATGGTGTGAGGCGATTTTCGCACGCCTGTCACTCGAAAACGGTGCCGATTTCGACATTTTTTCACATGACATTTTTTCCTTGTTTTTACTTGTAGAATCACCTCCCAAGCGTTGTAACAGGTATTTTGCAACACCCTGTATATATATATATATATATATATATATATATATAAACACACAATGTGTGTGTGTGCATATGTATGAGAGAGAGAGAGAGAAGAAACAACAAGAATTCAACCCTGCGACTATCCGTTGCAAATCATCTGTACAGCGATGTAGTAGCAACGCACAAAGAGGTTGAGGATTCCATGTTATATTGTTATTATTGTCATCATCATTATTATTCATAGCCTATTTTTAGTATTAGTATTTCATGCGCATTTTGGGGAACCAGTAGAAACCCACCAAACTTCACCTCTCGGCACGCTATTGTCACCAACGAATTCAAACGAAAGCTTGCCAATGCGAACAAAATTTTCTTGTGCTCATTGAGCGTGGATCAGTATGGTTCACTTCAACCTTCAGCGCAGGGCGTTTTTCATGTGTTTGGAAGGCAAGATTGCCGTGAGTCAATCGTAAGGAGAGTGTTTCTGTGTGCTTTACTAGTGCAACGGCGAAGTTGACACAATGAGGGCAACCAAGGTAAGTGCAAAACTTATATTCAGATATGATTTAAGTTACAGAAGTCTGCGTACTGTCAGGCACGATTAAATGTTCGCGTTGTTGTTAGAGTGTGCCAGATTCAAAGTGAAGCAATACATTTTTTCCTGCATACGTTCCAGTTCGCCGCAAGCGGTGTCAGGATTCGCTATCCGAAAATGTGAAGCTTACTATGAATGGTTCAATGTAGAAAGTAGACAGAAATTATTGTTTTAAGTCCACTGGATTCACAGTTTAAACGCGGGACTTCTTCATTACAAGGCGATGGTGTTACCACTACGTTTTGGTAGAGGCGCGTGCAATTAATGAAAAAATAAAGTACTCTTGCTCTGTCTGATGTCCCTCTCACACTCTACTTTCGGTATTGTCTCTCTCTCTCTCTCTTCCATTTTGTTGTATTTCCTCCTTTCTCTTTCTCTCATGCACTCTCTTCCACTACCTGTGTACCTCTTGCACATACAATTGTAATTGATCATTATCCACTGCATGTTTGGGGGGTGCTCATGGGAAAAGTTCTGGGGGAGGGGATCTGTCCTGAGGGTTCACAGCGTCGAGGTGTAGCCTCAATGAGTAAGGAAGATTGTTACTTTAAGTGCTGTAGAAGTTCATCGGTGTTTTAAGGTGACACCCAGAGCGTGTATTTACGTATGTAAGAACGTGGACGTTCATACATACACACACACACACACACACACACACACACATTACTACAGCGTGCGTGTGGGTGTGTATATATGTGTGTGTGTGTATGTGTGTGTGTGTGTGTGTATGTATATATATATATATATATATATATATATAGAGAGAGAGAGAGAGAGAGAGAGAGAGACGCACACTAGTTTAAGTCCACTTTCTGCGCAGATGGGTTAATCAGAACTGGACTGGACTTACAGTTTACAGTTCTGGTGACAACGGGGAAAACAATTAAGCTAACATTATTATGTTATGAGATGATTTTATTTTGAAATTTCGAGAACAAATAGGGCAAACTAAACAGTAGTAATAAGTCGAGTTTTGGCCAGAGGAAAGAATGAAACAAAACACATAGTATTAGTGAAGAAAGTAGCACCAGGAAGAGCGATGCAGCTTACGCTAAGCATGGATAGATACAGACGGAAAATATGTTTGGAATGCGTAATGCAAATAATCTCTAATACCCGGAAGTAGGAATCTTGTATCCTTGGAATTCGGGACGGCAGAAAGGAAGCGGGATTCAGTAACTAAATTTCCTAGACCCAAGAATATTGTTCACGTAACGTAGAACTGAGTAGCAGGAAGTCCATTCCAAGCCTGTTTACGAAACAAGTATTGTTGCCAAGGAAGAAAGAGATAATTGTTAAAAACATGTAAAAGTCTTACATTGGTTTCTATAGCTAGAGAAGCGGTAACTTTTTATCAAGTAAGACGCATGTTTTACTTCTCTGAAAGCTAGAGCACTTTAAAGAAGGTGAAGTAATCTGCGAACCTGCAGGAAACCAACACAGATTCATCCAGTAAGAATCGTGAATCGAACATTCGGTTATTACAAGTATCTTGTATTCACATCTGCGTGAGCCGAGGTATCCAAGATGGCGTCGAGGGTGAAGCCACCAGCGTTGACAAAGATCGAACAGCTGGAAATTCTCAAGAAGGAGTTCGAGAATTTGAAACGGCAGCAGAAGGCATTTGAAAACGAATGCTTGATGTTCAAGCAGGAAGCCAAAGGCCTTCTGGACAGGCAGAAGAGGGATCTTGAGTATCTTCAGAAGCAGAGGGAGGAGTTGAATGTGTGCATGCAGGCCCTTAAGTCACCACTAAACGAGAGGATTAATGGTAAGGAAGATAAAGAGATCGTGCATCTTCTGAAGCAGTACGAAATGTACATGGAGCTCATCAAGACCGAGAAGTACGACATGGAGGGCCAAGAAACGATGATCAAGAAAGATGAGAAGGTGCTGAAGGAACTGTGGCTGGAGAGAATGCGAGGATTTGACCCACAGAAGGAGCTGATACGGTTGTACAAGGGAAACAAGATCCTCACGAATCGTCTCGAGGTGGCAACTGTAAAGTACAACAAGATGGTAGCCAAGAATCGCGAACTCCGAAAAGAGATCTCCGATCTCTTGTACGAGCGAGAAATGTTCGATAAGATCCAGCACGAACTCGAAGCGAACATGGTCCAGTGCAAGAAAAAGATGAACAAGATGGTAGAAGAGATAAAACTAAATTTCAGCATAACAGACGAGCATTATGGGAAATATAAGTACTTGCAGCTGAGGAACAAGACTGTTTACAGGAATCTTTCTGACGAGATGAAGGAATTAAACCGCTTGTATGAGAACAATAAGAAGTTGAAGGAGATATTGAATCAGGTGAATATGAAACGTGGCCTGACAGCTCTGCAAGCAAAGAAGGAGGAGAAAGAGTTAAACAAGCGACTGGACATGCAGGAGTGGACTGACTACTGCAAACTTATATTGACAGCTGTCAAGACGATTAAGAAAGAAGTGAAGAAAGACGAGATAACGAAGAGATTTATCCACCAGGAGAGTTTGAATATCAGCAACCTTTACTACCTAAACGTGCTACGAAGCGAGAAACTAGCTCTTAGGGAAAGAGTCAAGGAGATACAGGACGACATCGACAACGAGAGGTCAGCGAAGAGCGCGAGGAGTAGAATACAAGAACAGAAGCTGAGTAAACTAGAGAATGAGCTGGAACAAGAGGAAGAACGTTCCCAGAAAGCGAAACTGGAAGCAGAAGAAATGGAGAAGACAATGTGCAAGCTGCTCAAGGGTACGATGGAAGTATACAGAGCATTTAAGTGTAGCAACCCCTTGCTGAAAACCGTCCTGGGAGAAAATGAAGAAGTGAACGTCTACAACTACAAGATGTTCGTGGAAATCTTGGAGAATCGTGTACAGCAAGTTGTGAGTACGGTGTTATTTCTTCAGAAAAGTGGAGTGGAGACTGTAGGGAAACCTTCCAAGTCGATAGTCAAGATCCGACGAAGTTCCGTGAGGAGACCGTCGGCAACATCGGCATTTGATCTTGAACACGCGACCAGCTTAATTTTGCCGAAAGGAAGAGACGAGATTACAGTTCGAGTAAAATCCCTAATAGAGGACCATGAAAATGTCTTCAAAATGCCCAGAGGTTCTAAATTGTCAATGACGTAATTATTTAGCAAACTTATGAACAATGTTATTGTGCTATGGTATGCTAAGATAATTTACAAATCAGAAAATTTTAAATGTGAAATATTGGTGTATTCTTTCACACATATTTTTCCTTCTACTAGCCTACCAAAAATTTGAATAGCATTGTTGTCGAATTTGCAACCCTAAGTGCGCGAAAGGATTGTGGGGTATGCAATCAGTTGCTTACCGTGTATTGATTGATTGAATTAGGCCATTTTACGTCGTTTTTCTCCCACTTTTGGCTATTCCTGACGATGTGGATAAGAGGTCGGCAACACGACAAGAGTAAACAAATGACTGTCTACTTTAGTTGTTCGCGGTCTTTCTTTTTTGGTATAACTGTAGACATTGGCGTAGCAATATATCGTGAGTTTTGAGCGATATTAGAATGCGAGGCCCCATCCGTTCTTTAATTTGAAATCTCAATGTAAATCGATACAAAATCTCCAGATATACGTCAGCAAAAGTATTATGAAATTTAATTATAATAAATATAAATTAATATAAATTAAAATTATATTTAATAATTTCACTAAACCTAAATATGCTTCCTCTTATTTACCTGGAGCTGAATTTCCTCACAAGTTCTAAAGGGTTTAGAGTTGATATCTCGTTCTCTGTGGATAATAGAGGGCCTGTCAAATGGACGGTGATGTATCTTTTCTGTTCTCCGTAATTTGGTGTAATTTGAAGAGCTTTTATGAGTTATGGCGAGTCTTCTAACGCATGGAGAACTGTAAGTACTATAGCACTATATAGAATAAGAATTACTGTTCAAAATGCAGCATTGATACAGATATTCAAACAATTTAGCTCGTTCCAGTGACTTCCTACACGAAACGTATCAAACAGTATTGTCAATCGCTACCCGTTCGATATATCGCAATGAGCTTCCGTTGAACGTGTTAAAGTCGTGTCAAAACAGGACGTGAAAGTGCAGTGTTGTGTGGGTATTGAGTTATTCGATCTAAAATGTTCACAAACATTCATGCCAGCAGAGGTTCCAACTCTTAATGACCTTTACAAAATAATCCAGAATCTAATAGAAGAAATTACAAACTTAAAGAAAGTAAATATTGAATCTGACCGTGAATTTGCTAAGACTCTGGACTTAACTAATTTCACTTTTCTAATATAGCTATTTTGACTGTTGCTCATTAATCGTATCAGTTCATTTTGAATTTCAGAACTTAGATGATAATTGTGATTTTTTGTTGGTGTATAAGTTTGAAATGTTCTTGTAGTATGCCCGTTTGCACCAACGTTGATTTACTCGCGAGTAAGAGTAAACTCCGAGTTAACCCACGAATCGGCTGATTATTATCTGTTGCACCAACGGAAACGCCGGGTAAGCTGGGAGTAAAAGGACAGTCAACGTTACCCTCCAAGATCGGCGAGTAGAAGTGGAGTTAACCCACGTGCAGCGAAGTAATGGCCCCCATCTGCCTCCCGTTAGCTCCACCCTTTGTCTTCTTTTCTGTCACCAGCCACACCACGAGTGTAACCACACCTTCTCGAAACAGGTAACCAATCACGTGCTTCCATCTGTATGGATGACGTTTAGTCACTTGCTTTAAGGCTAGCTGTTATCCTAGAGTTAAGTCAGGGTTTCATGAATCGCACAGGTTGGAATGCCTTCAAGATTGGTGCAATGATAAATGATCCTAACTCGAGTGTTACCCTGGCCCGTGGATTTCAAAACTAGCGATTTTGTGCAATGTTGGTGCAAACGGTTTGGTTTGATTTGGTGTTTTAAGTCCACTTTATGCACAGTAAGGCTAATCGGGACTGGACCTACAGTTTAAAGTGTGATCCGAACCACTTGTGCCTCCACCGGGTATCGAACCCGGGACCCCTTGATTACAAGGCAATGACGCTACCACTGCGCCATGGGGGAGGCCCTTGGTGCAAACGGACATTAGTCATATTTCGAAAGCAATTTCGTGAAATCTGTGAAATTTCCTGGATTTTTTGTTCTTCCTCAAGTGGATAATATTTCTCTATGTCCTCGAACCAGCACGTTATAAGGCAAAAATTGTGCTACATCTTCCTAAGAGATTGCGACGGGGTTTTTCTCCAAGGATATCCTATAATCAGACGGTTACCGCCTGGTTTATTTAAAATACTAAATATTTGATGTGCTGATTCAAATTGTAATGTTTAACTACACTTTAAAGCCGGGAAAAAGAGAATGTCTTTGTTTTATTGCCAACACAAATTATCATTCTCCAGCAATTTTTTTCATTTCTATTTACAATTTTTTAATAAGCCTTGTGGGACTTTTATCATAGGATATTTGCCTTTGCAGGCTAAGATTTGTACTAATTTTTTTATAATATTTCTTTTATTTCATGATTAACATTTTATACACATTAAATACTTACACAAGAGTTATCATAACACTGTAATACAATTAATCAAAAACTGGCCACCAACATCACAATAGTAATGTCAGTTTACAAAGAATGAATTGGGATTGTACAAAATGACAATGATGCCCTTGAGGCTTAATAATTTCAACTCTTGTGTAGAGTACATTCATATTCATCTGTAACTAATTCCTGCTGTTTGAATTCATTCCTACGTCGTCCTTCCCTTGTACACATGCAATAATGATTTATACCAGAAAGCATGAGAATATCCAACCTAACCTGCCATCACTTAAATTTTTGTATAATAAAAATGGAACGCAGTTGTTTATAGTAGTGTATTTTCGTGATCCTCTTCTTCTTCTTCACCTATGCAGGGCTGGTCCTTATGTTCCAGCGTATACTCCACATACGACTTAATCTCTGTTCTTGTCCTCGGCACGACAACGTCACCTTCATCGTCTTGAAGCATGCCCGATGGAGCCAAGGATGGAGCCAAGGATGGAGCGTGTTCAAATGCGACTTTCTTCGGCTTCGTGGGTGGGGGTGCTGGAACGCCAATGAAAAGCATCACATTCAAGTAATCGTTTATCCGATTCTCAATTGTCTTCAAGAACGTGGTGTGGTTCTCCAAAGTTACATGGCTGTATCCTCCAAGCATATTTGCCAGCGGCATGGCGTCACACTGGAGAATCAAGAACAGCTCCTCTATGCCCTCGAGCAAGACGCTCATAGTGGCGTTGGTCTCGTCAACGCGTTCCTGGACTCTAAGTGTGTCCATTCCACGAGCCATGAGTTTACCATTCAGCTTTGTCAGTTTTTCAGTTTGGTTCTCCTTTCTGTACTTGTGAACTGTTCGCTCGTTGTCAATGTCAGTCCGGATGTTCCATAACCTTCCATCTAGCAGTTGTATCTCGCTGTTGATGATGTTAACGTACTTGTAGATGCCGTGATTTATATCTTCTCTCATGATAAACCTGAGGAGTATAGTGTCCAAGCACTCTTCCTTCTTAAAGTCCTTCATGGTTTCCAAGAGTTCCTCGTACGCGAAAAGGCGTTCCTCCGATTCTATTTTCTGCCTCTCTCTCTTACGGGCATCCCTCACCTGAACGCTCACCAATCCACGCTTCTTAGAATTACGTTCCATGAAATCGGCCATGCTGGTGCAGTTGTCGAACAAGCGGTTCAGCTGGTTCATCTCTCCGCTCCTGGCCCTATAGTCGTTCTTGGCACGTGTCTGCAAACCTTTCAACCTCGCGTCGTTCTCATCAGCCCCGCCGAAATTCAACAGTATCTCTTCGACCTTCGTGTTCACCGTGACCTTTGCATTCTCGATCAGGCTTACCAACCCGTCGACTATTCTCTTGAACAGCTCCCTTTCTTTCAAGAGATCGAACACCTCCTTGCGCAATTTTCGATTCTCGTCAGTGACCTTGTTGTTCTTCACGTTCGCTGCGTACAGTCGGTTGTCCAGTATAGCGTTGGTTCTCAATAGTCTTGGCAGCTTATCCGTACACCCTATCATGCTGAATTTCCACACATCTAACTCCTTCTGATATCGCTTACTCATGGACTCCAGCGTATTCAACTCGCGCTTTTTCTTTTCGTTGTCATCCTTGCACTTCTCTAAATTGTTGAGGATTCTTCTTATGTCCTCGTTTTCCACCAAGTCTCTTATCGCGTTCGATCTAGACCTCAAGGTCTTCAAGGTAAGTTCAAGGTCATACTTCTCCCTTTCCAGCAACGTCTGTTGTTTCTCCTGCTTATCAAGGAAACCCTTTGTCTCCTGCTTGTACATCAAGATGTTGCTTGCGATAAACCTCTCCTGACGTTGCAGGAAAGTCAGCTCATCTTGAAGTCTTTCCCTCATCTCCGCGGGAGATAAAGCTGGAGCCTTAAACTTCGACATTGCTTATTGCAACTAAACACCCACCTCGAGACGCACCTCTATGTACTGTTCTTTTAACCCCTCCCCAAACAAATTTCTTTTAACAAACTTTTTACCTTAGGATATTTTATCGCGAATCATATGGCGATGACGACAGATGTTTGCTTCTTCTCTTTTCAATGCGAATGGCAGAACCGTGGAAACATTCTGAGAGTCCCATTATTGCCTATTGTCAGTGTTTCCAATAATGCAGCTAGCAATTTCCCTGTCATGTATTCAATGACACCTATATCAATAATTTCGTGACCTAGTTGACACTATAGATTCCTAGATATTAACTCTCGTGCAGTAACTATAACATTGCTTATTCGTATCATCAGGTTCAATGTTCCAACTGAGAAAAATGCAGTTGGGAGAAAATTTCACAATTGCTTTTCACAATTGCGGATCAAATTCATCGTCGCATGAGCGGAGATTCCTACAATAGAATAGAATAGAATAGTATTTTTATTTTCTACTGAGCAAGGTTCAGCCTAGGGCTTCTCTACCACTTAACTCAGGACTAGGTATTACAAAGTAGGATTACATGTGAAAAGCATTAAACAAAATGGTTTAGAATAAATGAAATAATGAAGAAAAAACTAAAGAATAGAAGCACACAATACCAATTCACACACACCTACATAATTCAAAATCATGTCTAAAAAAGTAAAGAAATGTGTACACTGTAACGGTATATTTTGTGCTTTTAAGCTGATTCTCAGCAACATACACAATATACACAACCATACATTTTTGAATCCTTGTCCCGAGGTTCAAAACTTGCAGTACCTGAAGTTCTGTGGATGCTAGTTTAGGCAATAGACACGTACCTCTTCAAATTACAACTTAACGCCCATTTCCTTTTAGATATATATAGGTTTATTCATATTATATTTACAGAAGTTAATTCTTGGCCGTTATTCACAAAATTACATTTCGGTGTACCCTGTCCCCCCTTCCCGAAGAGAGTGTGTAGACTCGCGTAGCCACTGGCTCCACGAGTAAAAAAAAAAATATAACCCTCAGTACCAAAAAAGGTGGCTGAAGGTATGTGTGTTGTGTACCCGGTTTCCCACATGAAATAAACTATTGGAATAATGTGAAAAGAGCAAGTGTGTGTATTAAAAGAAAGAAAGTTAACATCCCCGCCGTCGGTTCACATAATAAGGAAAGAAAGCTCGCCCAGGCGCTCCCCTCAGAGAAAAAGATACCTCTTACATTGCTGTACTCCGCCAAACATTTGAGGCCGACTGCTCCCCTGCCCTTTCTATTTATAGGCCCCGCTAATGACCTAAACCGTTACTGGAAACTTACCGCTCCCCAACGGCCAAGAACCCAAACGTACAGGAATACATAGCCATACACAATTTATAACATAAAAAAGGATCCAGTAATGATCGCATCATTACATAGTCCCCCTTCCTGAAGAGAGGAAAATCAAAGTTCTGTAACCTAGAAAAAATAATAATAATATACACAAAACACTTGTCCGCAGTTTCTGTTCACTACAAACACACTTTCATTAGATAACACGACACTGACAGTCAATGTTCACTCTAATTTTGTCCACAAGTGTACTTCGAGATCCGTGATCTTCCCTCAGCACTGGAGCTGGTTAACACACGTCGATTCTTACCCGCTCAGCATCTCTTCCATCCTTCCTCCTGGACCAATGAGAGACAGTCTCCTGGAAATCCATCCAAGTCATCAAGGCTGCTGGTTCGAGTCCCGGCAACGCCACTGGTCTGCGCTCCTGCCGAGATCGGAAGACACCGCTTCTACCGGTTTCCACATGAATGGATCGAAGTGGCTCTACATCCGAAGATGTCACTGCTATGCTCGGCGCTAGAACTGCGTTCACTCGCCACCGAACTGCGACTTCTCGACGAAATTACGCGGTAAAAGAATGCGCACCAACTTTGCGTTACTTTCGCGATGAAATTGACTGCGGAACGACACTTTTGTATGAGTACTGTATGAGGTATGAGGTAGAGAAAATAAGTGAAAGATAGAATAAAGAAAAGATAGATAAGTCCCTATGTACAATATTTACAAAAAATCCCCCTTTGAAATTAGACTAGAATCTGTTTCTCAGCTTGTAACGCATCCGGGATATATCTTCGTCTTGCTCCTCCTGCCGAAGTTACGTGCGTTCTCTTTGCTGAATTGGGTTCGGCTACTTTCCTTGCAAAGTCAGGTGGCGAAGAATAAGGCTTCAACTGGTCACTGTTGGCTCTCAATATTCTTCCGTCCCCGCTGTGTTTCATTTTGAAAGTATTTGCCGAAGTTTGCTCCACAATTGCTTGTGATCCAGAGGACTTCCCCGAGAAATTACTGGTTACTCTGCGGGCCTTACCAGAGATAGGATGTTCCTTAAGCCAAGCTTTATCCCCCACCTGAAACGTGCATTTGCGGCGTTTCCTATCACAAGCTTTCTTCTTGGCGTCTTCCATCCTGAATTTCGTTTCCTCCTTACTTGACATGAAATCTTGCTTATTCCTGTCA
Source organism: Lepisma saccharinum (assembly GCF_977018435.1). Classification (NCBI taxonomy): domain Eukaryota; kingdom Metazoa; phylum Arthropoda; class Insecta; order Zygentoma; family Lepismatidae; genus Lepisma; species Lepisma saccharinum. Next base: position 7,592,101 of record NC_139253.1, read on the forward strand.
TCTTTTAATACGCAGCATGGCTGGCACGACTTACAATACTGGATAACATCTTTAGTTAGGCCTATCCAAGTGTATTGTTCCCTAACCTTCGCTAACGTTTTCAATCTCCCAGGATGACAAACGAATGCATTATCATGCAACGACACGAGAATTTGCGAACGTAGAGAAGTAGGTGCCCATATTTTCCCTTTTCCCTTCTCTTTGTACTTTTCCGTAGGCAAATTTCTCCTAAGAATTCCCTCGTTGTCGAAATACGAAGATTTGGCCTGGGTCTTCACCATTTCCTTGTACTTCTTCGTTCCTTCCACCTCCTCATTCCTTGTAGCCCTCGCTACGTCAGCAAGAAACGTGTCTTTCATTTGCTCTGAAATGAGGGAGGCTGTGTCCAGAAGCCTACGTGGCTCCTCAGAATTGTATTCTTCATTTCCCTCGGTGGCAGAGAATGGCAACAATGAAGAATCTTCCATATCTTTACTTCCAGAGAGACGAACCATGGGCAGTTTTGTGCTCCGAAGCAAATTTTCCCTCTGTTTCTTCCTCATTTGCTTCGCACTTTCTGCAGTACACAAAGCGCTGAAATCTGCAACTGATTTCTGCACAGTGTCAGTCGAACATTCGACACGGTCAATCATGTCCTCAGTTTCGGGGTGTGGTTTGCAATTTCCCATCGTCGCGGTTGCTTCAGTAACAGTTTCATTTCTTTCCATCGTCGCAGTCATCGTCGCGGTTAGCCCAGCTCCAGCTTCCACAGTCGACGTCCTCTCCTGCTGCGAGAACGGAAGCCTCTTTCCCACTTCCCTCTTCTCCGCAGAAAACAAGTGAATGACGTTACTGTCCTCGAAACTGTAGCCTCCCTGCTTCAAATGTAGCGATATGCCGGCCTTCCTTATGAACCCACGACCTGCGATAAATCCCGTGAAACAATTGCGCAGAACGACGAATTTATGCTTAAATTTCAACCCATTCAAATGTACAGTAAGATTCATTTCCCCACATGATTGTACAGAGCCTACTGCCAAAGAAATATTAATACGTTTATTGTGAATCTTATTTCCTTGTTTTTCCAATTCTCTTGCGATCTCAACAGACACGGTGCTCACAGACGCACCAGAATCCAAATATAGCGTGAAGTCCTTTCCCTGAACCTTACAGGTGACTAACGGTTTTTTGTCGCCAGAAGTGAAATTTCTGCAGTTACGTATTTCCCTATTCCTCCCCCTGTTTTGCTTTCCTTCTACGTGTGCAAGAACCGGAGTTATCTGTTCTGGTCTAACGGTATCTTTAGAGACGGCACAGGTGGCGCCCTTCTGCTGACCATCATACCCTCTTCTCCTCGCCGGTTCTTCTGCTCTCGACGGGGTTTCAATATTCCCGGAAGGGCTCAAGCGGTTGAAAAGACCCGGATTTATGGCACTCATTGATACTTCTGTTCCCACGCGGCCGAAAGGGTTCGTTGTCCCCGAGGCTGCTAATTGCCTTGCGACACTCCCTGAAGTTGACGCTAGTGGTAAACTGCTATCTCTTAGCTCTGGACAATAGTACAGGGCTTCTGAATACAATCTCTTTTGAATGTCCATAGAATGGGTTTCCAAATCTTTGATTGTTGCGAATGTTCTGTTGTACAAGTGTGTTCTGAATTTAGGATGGGAAAATTTCAAAACGTGCTGGATGACCTCGTCTTCTGTCCCCCGTTTCTCCCTCATTGCGAATAGCTTCCTGGTGTGTCGAATAAATGCAAGAAGAGACTGGTCTGGTGACTGGTAATTGTTCTGAATGATCCTTGCTATTTCCGAGTCGTAATCGACACTAAAGAATTCTTCCAAGAACGCCTTCTCAAATTCCCTAAAAGTGCCGAATGGTCTCGAAAATCTGAACCAATCTGCAGCGATTTCCTTCAACGAAAGCGGCAAGATTCTATCTAAGAGAAAAGTATCCCCAATTTCCATGATTTCCTGATAATTGCGTAATTCATACAAATAATCGTGTGGACTTACATCGCCGACGTTTCCCTTAAAGATCGGAATGTTTATGTTGCTTTTTTCCAAGATTTTGTTCATTTTCTCCTCGCCCGTCCTTGCCGAAGTTCCTTGCGTAAGGTTTAGAGAAAGTCTCTCAAGTTCCCCAACAATATCTTCCTCAGGCCTTCCCTCCAAGTTCGCATTGCCTAGCAACTTGCCAATGAGCTCCCTGTCTATTTGAATTGCCATTTTGTCTTCTGTTACTTTCTTTCCACTTCGCAATAACATATGCCTTCAGTACTTCTTACAAAAAATATCCCGACTATGAGCCCCCAGTATGTAACGGTATATTTTGTGCTTTTAAGCTGATTCTCAGCAACATACACAATATACACAACCATACATTTTTGAATCCTTGTCCCGAGGTTCAAAACTTGCAGTACCTGAAGTTCTGTGGATGCTAGTTTAGGCAATAGGCACGTACCTCTTCAAATTACAACTTAACGCCCATTTCCTTTTAGATATATATAGGTTTATTCATATTATATTTACAGAAGTTAATTCTTGGCCGTTATTCACAAAATTACATTTCGGTGTACCCTGTCCCCCCTTCCCGAAGAGAGTGTGTAGACTCGCGTAGCCACTGGCTCCACGAGTAAAAAAAAAAATATAACCCTCAGTACCAAAAAAGGTGGCTGAAGGTATGTGTGTTGTGTACCCGGTTTCCCACATGAAATAAACTATTGGAATAATGTGAAAAGAGCAAGTGTGTGTATTAAAAGAAAGAAAGTTAACATCCCCGCCGTCGGTTCACATAATAAGGAAAGAAAGCTCGCCCAGGCGCTCCCCTCAGAGAAAAAGATACCTCTTACATTGCTGTACTCCGCCAAACATCTGAGGCCGACTGCTCCCCTGCCCTTCCTATTTATAGGCCCCGCTAATGACCTAAACCGTTACTGGAAACTTACCGCTCCCCAACGGCCAAGAACCCAAACGTACAGGAATACATAGCCATACACAATTTATAACATAAAAAAGGATCCAGTAATGATCGCATCATTACAACACAGTATGCATTAATCGCGACGTCAGGCGGGTGTATGGATATTTTGGGGGTTTAGCGTTGTTTTTTCAGTAGGTATGGTATGATCTTCTCTTTAAGTGTTTGATTGAGGTAGCAGACGAAATATCTCCCGGTAAGGCATCCAAACAGTGGCGGACCAGAGAGAGAAAGAGCCATCGAAGCTGGCGACAGACAGGCGGAGGATGTCGAATTTACGTCGACCTCTGGTGTAATGTGAATGCACTGAATCTCTAAATACAAATTTTTGTAGAGATAACCTAGTGTTTTGACTTAAGGATATTGAACATTAAGCAGTATTGATGCAGTAGGCGTCATCGAGACATATTGAGGATTTCATGAGCATTAAGTAATGGCAAAATATGCTCACTTCTTCTGATCGAAAAAACATATCGAATACAAGAATTTGGAACTTTTAAAATTCTATTCGATAGTTTCCTTTGCAAATTTGTACCGTACACACCACAGTAGTCAAATAGAGGGTATATTAATCTGCCAGTAAGGTATAATTTGGTTTCTCTGGTAAAATAATTCCTCTTTATATATAATGATCTAAATGCCTTTGTGCACTGTATTGAAACGACAGCAGGATGACTCGCGCTTCCTTCCAGGCACTAGGGAATTGGCCTGATTTTAGTGAATAATTTATGATGTGTGTGAGCGCAGGGAGCACGAAAGGAGGGGGGGCTAATTTAAGCATTTTCCCAGATATGTTATCTATTCCTGCTACATTTGAACGGATGCTATGTACGACCTTTTTTTTTACCTTAGGCTCAGACACCGGATAAAATTCCGCGTCGTTGTTCAGAATTTTGTCAGAAAAATATTTGCACTCCTTTGCAACGAAGGCGGTGTCACGGGAAGCATTATCATAAACATTCGAGAAATGGTGATTTCTTTTAGATGGGTTACTGAGGTCAGGTGGAAGTTCGCCTGTATATCGTCTGCTACCTATGCCGACGGTTTTTGGGTTGTTTCAGAAACTTTTTGTGTTTTTCGTCAAGTTGTTTATAACAAATGAATAGTAAGGTTGTCTCTCGTGCCTCATAACGGAGGTGGTAAAATTTCTTAACCCTTTGTATTCATCCCAATCTAGAGGCAGTTTGGTGATTCCTTTATATTTCCGCAGCGCCCTCTCCCTCAATTTCATAAGAAGTTTAAGGTTGCTTCTTAGAGATGGCTTCGGCTAATTTCTGATTCTAGCCGTCCTAATCGGGGCGCGATCATTAAACAATTTTGTGAGATTTTCTCCAGCGACAATGTTATCGTGGAGTATAGATTGCTTCCAGTTTATTTCCGCCGCGTCGCGATTAAAATTTTCTTGGTTAAAATCTTTGAAGTCATTGTATGTTACGTACTTAGCGGTGACTCTTGGCTTTGCGTACTGCAGATGTACACTTGTCAGGCAATGGTCTGAGGTTCCGATAGGATTACATACTTCAAAGGAAGATACGATGTCCGGATCGTCGACAGATCACAATTTAGATCGCCTAGTATGAGAAATTTATCTACGCGGGCATAAGTGTCCATCACAATATCCTCAATGACAGACTAGTTGGTATACGGAACGTTCGGTGGGCGATAAATCGCGCAGATACCAAGTTAAAGTGTTAATGTTAAGAATGATATTCAGGCAGTCAACCGCTGTTTCTTCTGGAGACTGAGTATCGAGTACATTTACTCGGAGGATCGAGCGGTAGAAGATGGTAATTCCTCCACCTCTCTTGTTCGTTCTGTCTTTTCGGATAACAGTGTAACCATTTGTATCGTCTGTGTTGCAAAGGCAAGTTTCGGTGATGATTATTACGTCATATGCCTTTTCGCGAATCACGTGACTCAATTCGTCAATCATTATTCTCATCTCACGTCAATTTACATATCTTAATTTTCTTCTAAATTCTCTTGGGACTCTCTTCTCTCAGTGTCAGCATCATTCTCTTCTTCCTTCATCACTCACTTCTTATTTTCCTTTTTGTTATCTACACAGTTTCCTATACCTATTTCTTCTTTACTCTGCCTCCATGCTTTTTTCATATCTTCTCTTACTTCCTCTCTATAAAGGTCTAGTCTACAGGGCGCCTGACTGCCACGTGTGACCCGGGTTCGATTTCCGGGGTGGACGATCTAAGGTCGGGATTTTTCCGGCCTGGTCCCTACATAAAGCGAGTCCGGGGCTCATCCAGCCTCAAATCAATGGGTACCTAGGGGCAACCCTGGGGGGTAAAGGCCCTACTCTCACATCCCCTAAATGTGCCTTCATGGCACGGTGATGTGTGCACAGGGAACTTTACCTGTACCTTACTTCCTCCCCCCTCAATCTCGCACACACACACACACACACACACACACACACACACACACACACACACTTTTTTTTACTTCTCTTCCATTCTCTTGCTCAACCTGTTTCTCGCTTCTCTAATTTCTCTTTCGTTCTCTCTTTATTTTTGTCTATGTCTCTCAATTCTTATATTATGTTACTTTCCTCTTCTTCTTCTCTATGCCTCACTTGTTTATTTCTCATCCTTTTTCTTGCTCTCTCGGTTTCCTGATTCTTATATTTCGCTTCCGTTCCCTCCATTCTCCATCGTTTCCATCGTTTCCATCATATTTCTTCTTTCTTTCGCTGAAAACCTTTTTCCTGTGATAGTACTACTTGAAGAGTTACCCCATCTTCTCCCTTGGAAACTTTCTGCTGTTGCCCATCATCTCGAATTCCTGGGCCCTCCCCTTTTTAAATCCTGTATCATTGGAGGTTCAACAATGACGACACATCAACAATGATGTGCCAAAAGAAGGGCCACGGCCTGCCAAGCGATTATTCATTGAGGGAACATCATCGCCGCTGTTTTCTGCTTAGGTCGTTTTTCTCATGCATCATGTTGCCTCTGACTGTTCTTCCGGCATGCGTAATGAATGCTTGCTTATAGACTGAAGGAGCCCTATCGTTTGTCACTGTGATCTGAAACCCTCTTTTTGCTGGTTCCCATGACACCCCCGAACTCAGCTTCCTTCACTAATTCTCCTCCTACCGAAAAGTTTTAAACAGAAAATGAGACATATTTAAGACATATAAATAGTTATACTCTTTTTAATACAGTAAAACCTGTCTATCCCGGTGCGTGATGGTTCCGAGAAAAATTTTCCGTTTTAACAGTTTTCCTTCTTATACAGGGTTGACTTGATAGTATAGTATAGTATAGTATAGTATAGAGCGCTGCAGGAAATAATGGAAAGACAGATTTACATTTCGCATTACTTATAATGTAGAGTACTAATGCATGTACGTACATAAATAAAAATGCGATACATTCATCAAATTTCATCATATCATCATTCATTTCCATCTTCGCAAATTAGCCAAAAGTGGCACAAAAAGCGAAATAAAATGGACACTCACAAACATCCATGCCCATGCCAGGATTCGAACCCGGGAGCCCTGGCGTCGTAGCGCGATGTGCATAGAGGGAAAGAGAAAGATTGAAAGGTGGAATAAGAGAGGTGAAGAAAGATTGAGATAAAAATGAAGAAAGATTGAGATAAAAATGAAGAAAAAAGAAAGAAACAAAGAGAGATAACAAGAAAAATAGAAAGATGACGAAAGAACAGAGGAGAAATGACAAAGAAAGGTGAAGAAAGAGATGAAATAAAGAAACAGAATCGTAACAGCTATGAGTATTGTAGGGCATTCTTTCATATCGACAATGTTACCGATAAGCGAGCGGCAACAAAGGCGTGTTCCACTTACAGTATTGCATTGTTTTCTTGCGAGCGAAAAAAATAAAGGAAGAAATTTCTGTCTTACTGAGAATAAAAACATCTCGTTGGTCTTTAAATGGTGTTCCGTTTCCGCGTTAAAGAGGTTTCCGCCTTAAGCAGGTCATTTTCTGGGGTCTTTTTTCCGTATTTACAGGTTTCCTTCTTATAGAGGTTCCGGGATATGCAGTTTTTAATATATCACCTCATATATTCTTTTTCATTTGTTTTTCATTTATTCCTTCTCTCACACTACATCAAACATTCTATCTCGAACCTCTGATTCCACAACATAACGGTAACAATAAAGACAAAGTATCCTAATTACACGTCTTATCACGAAATTTGTAGACAAATAGTCGCATCATAATCAAATCCAATTAAACAGATTCAGCTTTAAATCTATAAACTCAAAATTCAAATTAATTTCATCGTGACCTACTTCACCAACCAATTTATCTTTTCTTTTCCGAATTGCTCTTGCACCACCCAACTTATAATAATAGAGGAAAAGGTCTAAATATGCCCCCCCCCCTTTTTATGTTGTCATTTTCGGAGGGAGAAAATAATATGTCAAGCACCTGCCTTTGAAATGCATATCTATGAAATATATACTTAAATATAATAGCATGCTAAAGTATAGAAGGTCTCCATTGTTTTTTTTTTAAAAAAAAGCAATTTCCCAAAAAATGGTAAAATAATGTATTTCAAAATTGTGGTCTAAATATGCGCTACTAGTGGCAATAAAACAAAAAGCAATTAAAATTTAAAAAAAAAACAGTCATATATCGCTAAAACATTATAAAATTAATATTTATGAATAATCTGTTGTTTTGAAAATCACGCGGAATGGGAAAAATCGAAATTAAGAAAACATCCAAATATTTGTTGAAAATGTGATCTCAGCATTAGACCTCATGTCATAGCCCATATTTAGACCATCACGCTATTTTTCTTCTTCAATTTTTTTTCGCTCTCTGTGGTACATATTTCTCAAACAAATCATGTCATTATAAATGCCCACATTTGTTTTATATACCGCTAATATTATAACCTATACAAAGAAAATGAGAATTCAGAAAACGCCGAGTTAAAACATACCTGTAAAACGTTTTCGGAGGTCGCAATTCCATAACAGCGTCCAAGGCCGAAACTAACCACCACTTTCTCTTGCGAATTGGCGCCGCAACCTTTGTCCTTAACAGAGAACCAGTTCCAATAGCCTCTGCCAGGCTGCAGCACCCGGGAGCGCTGATAACCAAAACCCATATTTAAACCTTCTCCTCTAATAATAAAATAATAAAAGTAATAACAATACTAAAAAGATACAAATTACTATATAAACCAAACCTGTCCTGGAAACCAGAACAAGCTTGGTCAAAAATCATGTTCCACTATTAGCCTATTGTATTACTATTGCAATTAAATTATTTTGAAACAATAAAGTTTACACAAACAAAATAAACGGGGAAACCGTCATTCAAAGTAACTGACGTCCTGGATTATTATTAAAGGCACCAGGACATAAGCGCCTACCCCTGAAATTAGACGGGTGGAGACGGGCTCTCTTCGGGGTCTCCCCCCTTTATTTTCTTTCTTTGGTGATCTAAAACCTCTTGTAGCTTGTCGCCTGTCGCTTCTGCTCCCTAACGAACACGGTTTGATGTAGAGGGTTTTAGTTACTGAGGTATAGTATGGTTGTAATTTTAATACTTTGATGTAATTGATATCTTACATATGCGTTAACTTACTTGAATTATCATATACAGTTCAATTATAAGAAAAAGCACTCCAGAACGGCATTTCATTAAAATTTGTGGACCTCCCCGACGACGTAGTCATGGCCTTGTAATCAAGGGGCCCGGTTTCGATACCCGATGGAGGCACATAGTGGTTCGGATCCCACTTTAAACTGTGGGTCCAGTCCCGATTAGCCTTACTGGGCATAAAATGGACTTAAAACACCAACTCAAACAAACAATTAAAATTTGTGAGGTCTCAAACATATGTCACAAGAAAATTCCCAAAGTGTTAAGTGTGCATAATATCTGAATCTACATTCAATTGTTTGTAAAGTTGTTTATTATAAAATTTGTATGTTCATTCATCTTAGAAATGATTTTGTAAGTTTAGTATTAAATCGTTGTTTATTAGTATCCTCGTGTATTTTGAAGTACCTACGGTAGATTTACCTCTGCGTACATACACGACACAAACAATTAAAATTTATGAGCTCTCAAACATACGTCACAAGAAAATTCCTAAACACATCATCAAAGCCCCGGAGAGTTCCGTTGATACTAAGGTGTTAATGATTGTGGCACACAGTGATGTATTTGTGTCTAGCCAATGTTCACACTTCTACTGGCTAATTGTAATCCTGATTAAATATATCTCGTTACTTTGGAGTTGAGTTACTAATAATGGTGAAGTTTATTGAAGATGGTAAATATAATTTGGTGTATTTTGCGTGGTAATTTATTCTGTAGTGCATATGAAAATCAGTTATATTGCGTGCTATTGTAAAATAGTCAACAGACATTATTCTCTACAGAGGAGCCCTTCATTTTGTGACATTTATTTCACTTAGAGGAAAGTGAAGACGCAAAATATTATTTACTCTGAAGAATTTTGGATTGGAGATTAGTGAATCAAGTACGAGAAAATGGCACGTCGTGTGCAGCCTCCACCATTATCAAAGCTAGAACTGCTAGAAGTGTTGCAATGTGAATTCAAGAATTTGAAACGACAGCAAAGTGCTCTAGAGAATGATTGTTTGTGTTACAAAAACGAGGCTAGAGCTCTTCTGGATAAGCAGAAGGGTGAGTTGGATTTCCTTGAGAAGAAGGAAGAGGAGTTAGCGTGCATTGTCAAGACTATGAAATGTGAAACAGTGGAAAGGAGAAATAAGAGAGAGGACATGACCATCAAAACACTTCTGAAGAAACAAGACATGTATAAGTGTCTGATTCGGAATGAAACGATTAACATGGAAGGGGTTGAAACACGGATAAGACAACAGGAAAGAAAGAGATACGAACTTGAGCTGAAGCAAATTGAAAGCAATCCAAATCTGGAACTCCTGAGACTGTTGAGGTCAAACGCTATTCTAACTAACCGCCTTGATATTGCCATAAAGAGGTTCAACAGGGCATCGGCTGAGAACGCAGGTCTACGAGAGGAAATCAACGGACTTCTCAACGAACGAGAAATGTTTGAGAAGATCCAGAAATGTCTTGCAGCCCGTATGTCCGCAGCAAGAACTACCTTGGACAAGATGGTGGAGGATATAAAGGTAAAGTTTAGTGAGAGTGAAGAAAGTTACAGCAAGATGAAGATCTTGGAAGAACGAAACAAGCACTCTTACAGAAACGGAATGGAAATTATAATTGCAAATTCTCGTTTATTGAAGAGCCATAAGGATCTAGCCACGTTCCTCGAGCAAAGATCCAAACAGCGTGGGTTGACAACATTAGCTGTGAAATTAGAAGAGAAGGAAGCAGAGGTTAAACGTGAAATGGAAAGGCGTATGAGAGACTGTTCAGCTATTCTGAAAGCAGTGAGGTTGATGAAGAACCAAGACGACTTGCAGGAAATCTTACAAATATTTGACTGGAGAGAAAGGAAAACTTTCGGTGTCTTTATATACTCAAATGTGTTGAACGGCGAGATCGACATGTTGAGTAAGAAACTGAAAGAACTCCACGACGACATAGAAACAACAAGATCAGACCAGATTACCAAGAGACGGGCATGCGAGAAGAAGCTTGAGAAAGAGAACTGGGAGCTGATAAATGCACAAATACGTACACGTGGCGTGAAAATGAGGTTAGACAAAACGGAACAGATATTGCCTAAGTTGCTTAAGGGTTTAGACGAACTATTCAACATTCTACAGTGCAAGCGTTCATTTTTCACGACAATGCTTGGGGAATCGAAACGTGTAAATGAATACAACTATAAACTGTATTTAGAAATAATGGAAAAGATGTTGATTGGACTTATTAATAAAGCTCTCTTTGTAAAACCAGAGGGAGAACAGCTAAGAATAAAGCCAAATGTTGTGAGGAGTAAATCCAAATCTCCAAAAAGATCAACTGTTTACAGGAAGCCGTCATTTATGCCGTTTCTGGACTTTAAGGATGATGATATGTTTGTTTTGCCAAACACAAGGGAGGAAGTACTAAGAAGAGCACAAAAAATTGTGCAAAAAAATCAAATCAAGTTCTTGACTGATGAAGAGATCATCATCACACACATTCCATAATAAGTATGATAAAAGTTGTACTTATTCTTATGATAGAATAGTAGAATATGATTAAATTCTACACGTTTGGAACAAGTGACAAATAACATATAATGTCATTTACTTTTGCGGTTAGAATAGTCAACTTTTGATGGAAAACTAAAACAGTATTGAACAATTTCTGAATAAATTCCAATGATTAACGGTGAATTAAAAGTATAATTTTAATTTTTGATAACCGTTAACATAGTATCACTAGTGATTTTTCCGTATCAACCCTTAACTTTAGCAAGAACATGCAACTTCTTGGTTCCAAAAATTGAGTATGTCCCAAATTGAGTTTCGTTCAACTCCTGGGCATCTGCACAGGTCTAGGACAACATGATTTTAAAATCTAGACCTATATTATTAAATAGTTGGCTGTATTTTCACATTATTATTACCAAAAGTTGTACAGCGTATAAAATAATCAAATGTGGATAATAAACATTTATTTTCATTAGCATTCATCGTATCTCTCATGTCCAGTGGCTGGGTATGTTGACTTACGGTCTCACCACAGACGTTTCCAGGTTCGAGTCCTGGTCGTTCTTGGCGGGTATTTTCTCAGCAGTATCCTAGAGTTGCAGGAGACATAAAATAAGAAATATAAATCCTAAGGCTATTTTCTGTCCAACTCGTGCAAAATATTTTTCAAATTTTTCATTTCAATTGAGTTGGTCTCTTCGAGTAGGCCTATTATCTGCGCGTGTCCTCATACAAAGTGGATAACAGTGGCGTCCCCAGGATCTTCGAATAGGGCGGATATGACAGGAAAGGAGGGCTGGTTGTGTATTCTCTTTTAGTAGTCAGCGGAGCGTACACAGACTTACTTCCAGGTCGCTATACATTTCCAATATATTATAAGGGCATGGCTTGGCCGAGAGAACCAAAGTTATCCTCACAACGTTCATAGCCGCCATGAAACTTTGCCAAGTAAGGCATTTCTTACTTCCGAGGCGGCGGCTGTTGGTTCCGGATGGAAAAGTACGGGAATTCCGGAAGGAAAACGAAAGAAGAGGTTCATCGAGGGGCCGTGCCGAGTTGCGAATCGGTCAGTTAGTTAGCGCTTTCCCATACATCGAGGTGGTCAGGAGTGGAACATTGAGTGCAGTGAGTTTAACTTGGTCTCGTGCATGAACCCTTGCAATAGCAATAAGAACTGTGTAAATAAATGGTCTGTTGGACAAATAAAATGTTACCAGGCCAATGTTTCAATAGCATGTCAATAAGGTAAAGAGAAACCTCACCAATATTTGTATATACTCCTATAATTAGCTAGGTTATTTTCGTCAAATGATGATAAACTTCCATAAATATTTTTTCCAGCATAAGAAGACAAGGTTTTTCAAAACAATCACACCAATTTTAATAATATTTTATTTGTTAAAATTTTAAAAAATACACAGAAATATTCTTTATATTCCATGGTGCATAAACGAGGGTACGAATTCATCGTGAAGCAGCGTAGTGAATACAATAGACTTGCCTCCAAAGCATGAAAATGCGTTGATCTTGGTACCAGAAAAGTGATAAAGTCAAACATTTATATCAAAAGGGGCTTATTAAGGCACTGAATGTTATCTAACAACTTTAAAAGTGATTGCGAGTTGTGGCTCAGGGATTTTTGGTTTCGTAATTCAAGACTAGGCCAAGACCTGTTGAAGCTTCCCTCGCGACAAATAGTGAAGATATCTAGCAGAGCTAACACTGACGTAACTGAAATGAAGGTCACGTTATCTTTCTTGAAGGTCAAAACCAGGCACGTAGCCAGGGTGCTGATGCCTCCCTTCCGAAATCCTACAAAATAATGTATAGGGGTAATTAATTTTACTTCCTTAGCACGATTAAACGTTAGATCGAAAAACGTTTATTGTATAACAAAGGAACGAGGTTATATTTTCATATTCTACCATTTAATCCAACGAATAAATGAATCCACAGCTTCCAAAATGTATATTTTTCTTAGTGAGAGGTCACACAACATAAACTTTATGAATAAAATGTATCCCTAATGTTGAAAGCCTTGTTTTGAACGGAATGTGTAAAAGTTAATAACAAAATGCAATAACTATGAACTTCAGTACACTAACTGTACAAAATGTAATAAAATAATGGACAACAGTTGTGGTGGATAGGGGCTACCCGATGGCGCAGTGGTAACGTCGTCGCCTTGTAATCAAGGGTTCCCGGGTTCGGTACCCGGTGGAGGCACATGGCACAGTGGTTCGGATCCCACTTTAAATTGTAGGTCCAGTCCCGATTAGCCTTCCTGTGTATAAAGTAAAATTAAAACAACAATTCAATCAAGTTGTGGTGGATTTTCACTCACACGGTGGATCGAGTAGCAAGGTCTCCCCATTTATTAAATAATAATAACAATAAAGTTTGATTATTTTAATAACTTATAATAGTTATAATTGTAAGATGACAATTTTGACCGAGTTATAATTATTATTGTCATTAGTTTTTCTATTAATAAAGTTTTATAAGTGGCCTGCCCCCCTCCCCTCTACAAATATTCTGGCAACGCCTGTGCTGATAAGAGATGAGCCCTCCCGAAATAAATTCCTGGCTACGGGTCTGGTCAAAATCACGAAATAACTTTCTTACCAGTACTGGACGAATCTTCATAATCCTCTTTAACTATCTTCTTGTCGAGGGAAGATGGCGATATTTCAATTAATCGTTGAAAATGAGTACTATGTATTACCTCACTAGAATTGCGCACCCTGTTCTTAACATCTCATATACCGGTCAATGTCCGGATCAAACCTGTAGATATCTGAAAGTAAACCACACAACTTGTGTGTCGAGTTTGAGATCCATAACTGAACAAGTTGAGGTAAACATCACTGTGACGAATACGCATGCGCCACTAACACAGTGAAACTTTCACAATAGTTCCGTTCAACAAAGAAGCTAAACACCTGGCGACTAGAATTCTCTTAGAAACATCGTCTTCGTCAACTGACTCAACTGAGACCTTTTCAACTCGTCGCGTCACTGTTGTGCTCTCGACTTCATCCCTCCAAACATGGACATTTTGCTCACACGCTTTGTGTTAGGTCTACCAGAGGACGCACTTGTTGTCCGGGTTCATGGGACTTCCTGGTGGACATTTCCACGCTCTCGAGAACTCCGGTGAGTTCGACAACGTTCCGATGACCCTGAATTTGTTCGGGCTGTGAGCTGCATTCACCACTCGAGTCTTGAGGTATCCCTTCGTGAAGCTTCCACACCACATCTGTAAAATAACGAAATATTAATTTGATATGAGCTTTGTTTTAGGATGCCACCATTAGGAATCTGTTACTGGCATGCCTTGTTACAGAAGAAAATTTGATTTTTTCATGTTGTTATTTATTTGTTATTTTCTTGTAATCTCTTTGGTTTGTTATACTGTAGAATGTGCTATGTAATTCATTTTGTGATTACTCAATCTATATTTTGTGCCAAATAAGCTTCTGGAATGAAACATATGTAGATGTTACTCTTGTTACAGGCAAGTTTTATATTAAAAATCAGTACATCTATTTCGCCTAAGAATATCATAATCAAGGTTATTATAAATATAGGGGTTGGGTAGCTGGATTGTTTAATTCGTTATGACGTAACGACGGTAGAAGGTGAATTTATCCTTGTAACGAATACGAAAATTTTGAGCTAGTGTTGCACTATGCAGACAGAAAATACGCCAGACAAATGATCGCACGAACTGGCATGTCCTGATGTCAGTTGCTTTTTTAAGCAATACACCCATTTACAGTTTCATGTTTCAGCTAAATTGAAAATACTTGAAGGTATTAATATACAGTATATAGCATGAAATAAAAACTATTGTCCAAGTGAGCAATATTATTTTTTTTCTTTCAATATTTTACCATATAAACACAAAATGTGATACTCTCTGCAATGTAATCTGATGAAATTTAGTTAATCGCTATATGGCGGCAGCTGACCAATTGCAAAAGCCTATTATGCATGTTCCTGCAATTCTCTCATAATAATTAACATAAATATCTATGACTGAAGTGAAATTATATGTGGAAAAAATGTACTTTTAGGTTGACATTCATTTTTCAGAGGAGAAACGCCCCCCCTCCCCCTTTGCGGACTCCATGCATAGATTGTTATTGGTGTAGATCCGTTAATATTCTCTTGAAAGACAGAGAGAGAGGGGGGGAGAGCATGAAACAATCAAATAAAGGAACAGAAATTATCCTTAGTTAATTTGTGTGTGTTTTCAATACTATCCTTAGTAAAGGATAGTATTCAATGTCCCTGACAGGCCCACCTGTAGAAATTCTACCTTGTTGTAATCATATTAAAATACATTATTTTTATAACTAGTCTTGATCGTCAAATATTTCAAGTCAAAGCTAATTTTCTACCCTTGTTGTTATTAGAAAAACTCTCTTCCCGGATTTTTTTTTGGGAGGGTATCTCCCCTGTCCTCCCAGGTCTTGATAGGGACAAAATTGGATCCCTCCTTTTTTGTCTGATGGTCCCGAATTTTCGTATACAGAATCTGGCAGTTGTATCTAAAAGATAAATCATCTTCATTATTGCATGAAAATATATTTACGTGTGCAAATCCCAGAAAGAAGAGCTGATCCTGTGTGAATTCAGCCAAACCAGGAAGCAGAGGTTCGATCGGTTTTCGATCCCGGAACTTCTTGTAGGCCCCCAGAGCTTCTCGCAGACCGCCATTGTCTGCTATGTTCTCGCCCTGGGTGTTGATTCCGTTCACCTGGAATGTAGAAGATAGTGGGTTCATGCAGTGAAATGTATCGCTAAGACTTGTTTCACAAGTAAATACATTCAAACGATGTACTGTTGAACATCTTGGTGAACATGTGGAATAGAAGGGAAGTTCCAACGATCTCCTTGGTCGGGCCGAGAACTTCTGTATGAAATCTCCCTAACACAGGAAAGAAACACAATGTGTAAAATTTTAATTCTCCGGTGCAGGAAAAATTTAATAGAAACTTCTCAGCCACACCTCGTTGTATGTATGTATGTATGTATGTATATATATATATATATATATATATATATATATATATATATATATATATATATATATATATAAATTTGCTGAACACATTTCTAGTGATTTAATTTCGTTATATCCAAGTGCAGCAGATGATATTGCAAGGACCCTAAATATCAATTTCTCTCACCGTAAAATTATCTCCAATTTCCGTGACGTTGAAGCCGCTGTATTGGTCTATAATGCATTGGACCCTCTTGAGATATTCTTCTAGTGTGGCATTGCTCCACCATTGGTTCAGGTTGCCATCTTTGTCGTACCGACGTCCTAGAATGTATCAACATACAGTTTAGTAACGGTATCATCATTATCATTATTATTATTACATATCTGCCTTCATTTAAACCACATTCATCTAATTCATTCACATTATTACATTTCACCAAGCAGGGAAAACGACAGTACTGTGCTGAATAAATTCTTGAGTCTGGGTTGGTTTAAAGTACTGAGAACCTCTGAACAGTACTATTGCCAATAATGTAAAAATTTGATATGAGGAACACATTAATCATTAAAATACACATATAAGTGTTACAAAATACTACTACCACTTCGGATTAATTAATTGCCTACTCTTCCAATTGTTGTAACAATAACATTTTGTTTGCATTTCTAGACCACAAATTTGGAATTCTTGATTCAAATAGGCCTACTTGATCATTTAAGTTACCATTTTTACTTTATAACAAGATTTTCGGCATAAATGTTATGCCTTTTTACATGAATTGGATATAAAATATTCTAAAATTTACAGAACCTTTTATCATGTGAAGAAGTAATTGTAGAATTTAGTTGACAAGAAATACAAACTCTGTGTTAGCTAATGTTAATCTGAGAGGTTTGTATGATGACCTAATATGCTAGAAGATTTCCAGTAAAATAGACATAAGCGAGTAAAGAGTCATAAAATCTTTGCAGGTTCGTATGCTATTTTTTCCCCTCTTATGACCCGTATTTCAAATATATAGAATTCCATCTTTGAAATTGTTCAACATTGGGTTCTATCTTTACCATAAGCTCTAATTTGCCAAGATCGAATACATACAGATGAGTGTTTGAGAATTTTCATGTGACGTAGTTGTAAGCCTTCATGAATTCACACAGTTCTAGAGAACTATTTCTACTAATTTGTGCTTTCCAAAGATAAGCCAATGTAGGTTAAGACATATGTGGGTAATTAAAAATATCAAATCGTTAGTTTATAAATATATTTGTTATTTGAAAAGTGAAGAGGCTCCATGTTTTAGCGTCATCTACTGGCTGGAATTCAATGTCCCTCACAGACTCACCTGTAGAAATTTTACCTTCTTGTAATCATATTAAAAAACATTATTTTATAACTAGCCTTGATCGTCAAATCCATGTGTCAGTTCGTGTCCCATTATGGCCCCAATGGCACCGTAGTTAAGAGACCTGCAAAAATGATAATAATTAACTTTTACATTAAGTAGTAATACTTATTGACATTGAACATAATATGCATACTCGAACAGTGGGATGCATAAATACTACTCGGCAAATTGTCCACGACTATTTTCATTAACTTTTCTCCTACACCCAATGTGTTTTTAAGGGATGAATCTTTACGTATGCTGGTGCAGAAGTTGTCTGCAGCTTGTTTGGGGTTTAATTTCAATTCTTCATAAAAAAATCCCTCAATTTGCGATGATGTATGGGTTGCATCGATTGTGTCACAGGATCTCCAACGGAATGGGTTTGCAACACTACATTTGCTCGCACACAGATCTCTGCGTTCCCGGCCTTCCTAAATGATGCAACCTCCCCTCACACGGCGCTCAAGCCAAAACACCCAATCAGCGTCCTCTTCGCGACTGCTGCAACAGCGTCATAGGGAGCGAAACTACCACTGTGTTCCAGCTCCGATCACTGGCTGGTCTACGCCGGTTGATATCACTGATCGCAGGCTTCTCCACCATCTCTCTTGGTGGAGCGCCGTGGGAACACTTGATGTTTCGATTGATTGATTGATTGATTTAGTTTATTTTACTTCGCGTTTTGTGCCTATTGGCTAATTTGCGAAGATGGGGATGAGTGATGAAATTGATGAATGGACATTCACAAACAACCAAGCCCGACCGGGATTCGAACCCGAGACCCTTGGCGTCGCAGCGCGATGTGCTAACCACTCGGCCACAGGGTCGGGCACTTGATGTTTCGAAGGAGATAGAGTTCAATAAATAAGTATAACAATAATGATTTGATTACAGATTTATTTGGGTATGCACGTGCGAATGTGCGAATAGACAGTAGGCGCTACTGCGCTTATGTAATCAGTAATGAAGTTTTGGCGCTAATCAAACGGCACTTTGAGTTTGGCGCCCTGCCGAGATATGCCCTGCCTGCAGATTTTATAACACAATGTAGCACAAAAATGATTCTAAAAGGTAATTTGTTTCCTCCTTGATAGAATTTTGAGTTTTTATTGAAAGAGGAAAATTACTTGAATTTATTAACGATTCACACTCCATAAATAACGCAATTCATTTAGAAATATATTTAATCATATTAATTTCTGAAAAATTATCTACACTACTTTAAGTACATTATGCTCAATACTTACTCTAAACCTAGTCCATAGAATGGTGGTTGAAGAATGCCGGCTGGGAAAGCTAGAAAATTGAAAATATTTTTGTGTGCAGAAATAAAATAATCTCATAAGTATAGTACTAATTACGTGCTAGTCTTAAATACAAAACACTCTTAACTTACAGGCGAACATAAAATATACCATCATACAATACGAGAAGTTACATTTCGGGAAATTTCCCACTTGCTTGACTGTAGGTCTAATAATCCATTACGAACTTTATCTCAGATTGCTATATTCTTCATATAAATCCAATGTATAACAATACAATAATACATAAACTCGTCTACAATATAGTGTAAATCGACATAAAAACAATACATCATACAGTTATTTTAGAAAACATTAAATTCACAAATTCATTGATGAATACCATGGTTCTATAAACGTGCTTCCGTGCTGCTTTCCGTTACAATAAAAACTCCTGTCATTTAATGTGGAACTTCAAGCCAAATGCACTATAGTTGAAATATGGTATCTGCTTCTTGACTCAATTTCTCCATCTGCTCAAGAACTGTTCCCAGCGTTTCAGGTCTTGAACGCGGTAAAATCACATTTTCGTTCGCCTTTATTAATTGATACTTCATTTCCTTCTCATCTATTGCATCGACAGAGATCACTTTTTCAGCCCGGTTACCCTCTGTTGCTTCAGCAGAGGCGGAAAGATCGGTGTCTGATTGCTGCAAGAACAGAACCCTGTTCACCATTCGATCCAGCTGCTTCTCAAGTATTTCCAGGTACTGCGCGTAATTGTTGCCGTTCACCGCGCTGTTATCACCAAGCAGGGGCAACACTGCAGAGTTGTCGCAGTAGAGTGTCACGAGTAGGTCTTCCACGCTCTTGAGCAGGGCAGCAACTTCTTCCTCAGCCTCGTTTGCCTTCTGTTCAGCTACTTGGACGTCCAGTTTGGCTGCCACGAGCTCTGCCTGTAAGTTCTTCAACTCCTGATTGCGCCTTTCTTGCCTGTAGCTCACTGTCAATCTGTTGCTGTCCATATCTTGACGCACCTCTGTAACATTATCTTTAAGGGCTTGTGCCTCTACCACAAGGACATTAGCAAGATGAAACTTGGTGTAGTTTTCTTCCTCGCACTTAATAGACGCTTCAAGCACCTGGTCGAAATCGTTCTCGTGCTCCACGGTTCTAATTTTATCCAAGATTATACTGTTTTTCATAATCTTCCTAGCAGTATCGTCCTTTTGCGTTTGTAATTTCCTGAGGAGCTTTAGATGAGCATCAGAAGCCTCACGCTTGTAGTTTAAGGACATTAGAAAGCTATGCAGCGCCTCCTTGCTACCGAGATCACGAACTAGAGACTGCAGTATGTCGCCTTGGAAACTGAAATGTAGTTCCTGGCTCTTCTGAATGGTTGCTAGTTTACTACTAGCAGCCCTACTTTGATTAAACCTCTCAGCGACTTGGACAAGCATATCATCCATGTCGCTCTTTGCCTCAGCGATGTTTCTGTAGAGTTGTTCTTGGGTTTTGGTAAACCATTCTCTCTCCTTTAATAGCGCTACGGTTTCTGAACGCAAAGACTTGTTTTGAGCTACCATATTGTTGAACCTCACCGTCTCCCAGTACAGGCGATCTTCCAGTTTCTTGTTTCCTCGCTGAAGCTTGAGAAGATCATTCTGGTTCTTCGAACTGTTCTTCCACTCAAGTAACTCCTTGCTATGTTTGTCAATAAGAAAGTCCATTTCTCTCAACTGAATATTTTGATTTTGGATCATCGGTTTGTACTTCTCATACTTCTGGAGAAGAGATTGTATTTCCATGTCTTCCAGCTTGTTTCTGTTC
Organism: Lepisma saccharinum; assembly: GCF_977018435.1. Lineage (NCBI taxonomy): Eukaryota > Metazoa > Arthropoda > Insecta > Zygentoma > Lepismatidae > Lepisma > Lepisma saccharinum. The sequence continues at coordinate 7,612,645 of NC_139253.1, forward strand.
GCGGTTGATTTAGCACGAAGCGCTTTTACAACAGGCTTCAGTTCTTCATGCTTTCTCTCCAGAAAACGTTCTTCTTTAAGCTGCTTATCCAGGAGACATCTAGACTCGCTCTTGAATATCGAGCATTCGCTTTCCAAGACTTTCTGCTGGCGCCGAACATGTTGTAACTCGCCCGTTAGTGACTCCAACTCTTCAATTTTTGTGGCGGCAGGTGGGTTCACTTTAGTCGACATGATGGCCTAAGGATTTTTCACTGAAGAATTTACCAAGGCAATTGTCAGACGAAATTTCGATCTATCTTGATTCAATTCAAATTCCTTGATTAATGCTCAATTTAGCACATCAAGCAAATGCATGCATACAGAAGCTACAACTGTTTCCCCCAAAATACTCCCTAAAAATCGGATAAAACGACGCTGCCCAAAAAAGGCAATTTTGGAGTGACTAAGGTAACAATTCCTTAGGTAACAATAGGACTTTCTTGCTAGAGATTGTTGATGATAAACAAAAACCTGACAGAAATTAAGAATCGATATCTTCGTGAACAACAGAATTTGTTAACGAATTAATGTTCTTAAATGTAAATTATTAAATTATTGTCATGTTCTACTTTTCTTGTGCTTGCTATCGTTGTATGATTACTAGCACTACAACAGAGGCGCTAACTTCACATAAATATTGTTGTGGGGAGGTGGCAAGATTGACAACAATATTTTTTATGTATAATGTATACAGTTCTTGAGGAATTTTGGAGGGCAGGACTCCCCCTAAAGTCGAGCCTATACACTACAAGATTACCCCCTTCCTCCAAACTCACTAGTTATATATTATTTCGGTGACAGAGCTTGCACAAAATACATGACTTATCATAAACAATGAAGTAGACATCCGTCCGGTATGTCTGAAGAGGTCAATGTGAAATACATTTGGTTCAGGCATAATTTTCAGAATCGTACGAAAGTCTGGAACAAACCAGAGAGTAATGGATCCCCAGTGGTGTACTGGTGGAAGCACATAGTGGTTCGGATACCAAATTTAAACTGTAGGGCCATTCAAGATTAGTCTATCTGTGCATAAAGTGGACTTAAAACGGATACGATTTAATTACAGATTTCATTATACGTATTCGTTAAAAATAGTTTCAATTACTTAATTCTTCATGCTATTAGCATTATTATGAGAAGGTATTTGACGGGATTGAACCCTCATCATTTTTCCTGACACGCCCTTGGATTTTGTGAATTGAAAAATTCAAAGTCAGTGAATGAAAGCATTTACATACCCTGCTGGAAATATGCGATGCTCTGAACAAGTCACTGGTTCAGAGAATCGCATATTTGCAGAAGGGTATGTAAATGCTTTGATTCAGGCACAAATAAGATATTTTTCGTTATAGAAATCTATGCACAGCTTCGAAAGAAAATTAAAAAGTTGAAATTGTATACTTACTGATGGAATTGAGGATCGGTGAATAAAATGCGTTGACTGTTGTTGCAGAGGAGATCCATCTGAAAAGGGAAATTAATTATTGGAGTTGCCTGATTTTTGTGGTTGTTGAAGGAACACACACACACACACACAAACATATGCACGCAGAACACCTGAAGTAAGAAAGTAATTAAACTGAAAATACAATGTGATATCTAAAAACAGTGCAAGATTGACGTTTATCATACCCATTTTCGTGATTAGCCAGAAGTGGCAGAAAAGCGAAGTAAAACAAAACAAATCAAATTCCCTCAAAAGTAACTAGTTACCGTTACTTTACACAAATTGTAACGAGTTACTTTACATAAAAATGTAACAATCTATTTTACATAATATGTAACAAGCAACTTTACATATACATGTATATTAACGTGTTACTTTATGAGATAATATTAACTAAGAATTTTAACCGAACCACGTACACGATTACGCAAGTAAAGTAACGGAAAGCAGAAAAAATCTATTAACTTTAATATTATATTTGACACTCAATAAATTTAATTGGGGGCAACCCTGGAAGGCAAAGGCGGCTGGACCGCGGTGCTGATCACGTCATCATATCACCACAAATGGATGTGTGTGGCCTCACCTGCACCTTCCTCCATATATCTTCACGGCATGTAGCTATGCACAGGGGGTAGGTAACCTTATCAGCTTTATCAGAAACCCAATTAAAAAAAACAACTAAAAACGCAGATTAGTCGGCCATGATATGTCATGGTGCATCATTCTCTTTCAGTTTCGTTTATTTGCCGACCTCCGTGGTAGAGTGGTTAGCATAGCGCGCTACGACGCCAGGGGGGCCAGCGGTTTGAAAAAAGGTTGTTAAAGGCCCAGGAATTTTAAATAAATTCAATTCCGGTCCAGAGAGAAAATCAGCAAGCGTAAATGGGTTCTGGACTGTAAAGAATCTTTTTATCTGTAAGGTATTTCAATTCGGTCCAGGAACCTTTTTTCCGGATAAATTTAAATCGGTGATGGAACCTTTATTCCAGGTTCAATTTCAATACGGTCCAGGAACTTTTTTTCCCGAATTAGTTTAAATAGGGTCCAAGTTCCGTATTGAAATGAAACAATACGCAACTTGGATCGATTACGGACCTGACGATAAACAATTATCCACTTGGGAGCATGAAAGATTAATCCAGGTGCTGACTGCCTCGAGAATCTAAGGTGCAATGTAGAAATGGGCGAAACGCAAACGCTGCAATCACATTACCACTCTTCATATAGCCCCCATTCTCTCGCGCGTGTTCCTTCACTTGGTTGTAGCAACACCTCTGGCAACACTACGTGATACGTATCTGCTGGGCGGCTCCTATGGCTACAGTTCCTGGATCGGATACCGGAGCAACACGTAACGGGTTTGTTTGAGCTCAATGTGACGCCACGCTAATATAGTCCATTGCGTTATGTACAGGAACTCTGCAACAAGGGAGTTTTTGAACCTGGCCCACGAGAGAACAACAGCGTTATTATTTATTCCCTGTGCTACGCATTCTAAAACAGCAGCGTGACATTCCAATGTAAAACGTACTCGCGGTTTTTTTTAGAAGGCAACTTTTAATCGGTCAACCCTGGTCCAGGAATTGTAAATAATTTCAATTCCGGACTGGGAGAGAAAATCTGCAAACGTAAATGAGTTCTAGACAGTCTATAACCTTTTCATATTTAAAGATTTCAATTAGGTCCAGGAACCTTTTTGCTGATCAATTTCAATTCGGTCCAGGAACCTTTTTCATGAACAATTAAAATACGGTCGAGGAACCTTTTTTCAATGTAACGATACCCAACTTGGACCGAATTTAAATTGTGCGAGAAAAAAGGTTTCGGTCCTGCAACAGAACCCAATAGAACCCATTAGAATTTATGAGTTCCTCGACCTTTAACAACCCTGGTTTGAATCCCAAACTGGACATGGGTGTTCTTTGTGGCTGTTCCTTCATCAATATCATCAATTCATCACTGATCCACATCGTCCCGATTAGCCCAAATAGGAAGAAAAGCGACGTAAAATGACCTAATTCAGTTAACTGTCGTAAATTTAATGTAATATCATGCATCGACACAATATTCCAAAGATGTACAAAAGCTATCTTAAATGAATTAAAATGTACATGTTAAAAGCACCTAATGCATAAACACCCTTGTAAATTCATTATTCATACAATTAAATTCTTTAAACTCAAAGTTCAAAACTATAAAGAGTACTATTTGGACATAGCCAATAAAAATGTTTTTGTTTTATATTTATGTACACTGTTAAAAATGACGGTCAAAGATAAGTGAATCGCGTATTATGAAATACTAACTGTTTTGGTATTCTCGCCATTTAATAAATTAGATTAATCCTCTTCTTGAATAGCACATTTATTTGTGGAACGAGGCAGAGCAAGTGAACTGTTCTAAGCCTTTAAACTACAAGTTTTTCATGCAACCATCCTTAATCTTTCCTTGTGGAGCAATCGAAGCGGAAAGAAAGTGTTCGTGAAAGAACTCAATGTTACTTCTGACTTTTCGATCAAATCAGTGATTACTTTTTATTCAGCGTTGACAAAATCGTTTCAACAGTGCATCATGTATACAGTGACTCAAAAAAAGTATTCAACTCACCACAGGCTTCACATGGAAACATCTACAACAAGCAGAAAAGGAACGAAGATGGAAGTACATGTTCACAGAAGTTTAGTGTATACTATTGAGGTGCAAACTACACAGAAAAGAAACAGCTTTAGTAGTTGACAGAAGGAGCACAAAAAGCAAGTGCCCATCTCATGCCCATTTGTTATTCTTTCTTGTAATGTTATGAAATAGTAATGAAATTTGAGCCTATGGGCATCAGATGGGCACATGATTGTGTGGCGATAGAGGAACTGTGCACTAGATGAGGAAAATCTCACAGTTACAACAAAATACGGTGAGGGATGGGTAATGGTGTGAGGCTGTATGAGTGCCAATGGTGTTGGGGATTTGTGTTTCATTAACGGTGCAATGGACCACACAGGTTACATCAACATTTTGAAGGTGCACCTATGCAACTCAGTGAACATTATGGGGCTTACTGGTGACTACACCTTCACCCAGGACAATGATCCGAAACATTCAGCCCTCAACACCAAGCTCTGGTTATTGTACAGTGTCTCTCAAAAGTTTTAGGACAACAACATTTTAAAGTAGGCAACCCAATTTACACAAGCCGTTGGTGGGTTGCGTGCAGAGTTAGGCTCAATTTCAGGGTTGCCACATGCACAATAGATATTTATAAAATACGCGAAAGAAATATAAACAAGTATTATTGTATAAAATTATTAAAAATATCACTATTATATCGCAAATGACAAAATTCTTTCTGAAAGAAAAAAATAGGTTTTCTAGTATTTCATCGCTGATGAGTCTACAGTAAGGAAAAGAGGTGAGAGGAAACGAAAGGTTACAAAAGAGAGGAGAAAGAGAAAGCGAAAGGAGAAGAGGAAAAGTAGAGGAGAGAAGAAAGATAGGATAGACGAGGAGAGGAGATGTAGTGAGGAGAATGGAAAAAAGATTCGAGGAGAGATGAGGAAAAAAGAACAAAGAAGGGAAAAGAGGAGGAAAACGAGAGGAGAGCAGAGGAGGAGACGAGAAGACGGAAGTGGAGAGTAGAGTAAAGGAGAGAAAAAGAGAAGAACGAAAAAAGAGAGAATAGTGCAGTGGAGTCGGAAATCTAAAACAGGAAAGGAGATAAGAGGAGTGGAGAAGAGTGGGATGGAGATAAGATGCGAGAAAAGTAGGGAAGGCGATATGAGATAAAAGCAGAACGGAAAGAGGGGAGAGAAGAAGGAGAAGGAACTGGAGAGAAGAGGTAGTTCCAGAAAATATCGTCTGAGCGTCAAGAATGGATGCATTGGTCAAATTATCGACATGAAACATTCAATAACATTTTGAAATGTATTGGAGAATATATTAGATCGGTGCGAAATGCCTTTTGGCTGAGTTCAGAGCAAATTAAAATCTTCCATGTAAGATCTTTGATTTTACCTGCGATTACACCACTAAAAAAATGAACGTAATTTTTAATATTTATAAGAATTATTCAATTTTTCTCCACTTCTCAGTTCGTTGAAATGGAGATTTTGTAATTCAATATTTCCCCTCCCCCCATCGTTAATTCCAAACTGAATCATTCCGTTTCACAAGGCGTGGACAAAGAACACAATGGGATATGTCTAAAACTTACGAAAATTTTCTGCCACCGGAAGGGTTTGAACCTACGACCATCAGATTGACAATCCTGAACGGTAGCCACTACCCTACAAACTTTAGCTCCTTAAATCAGGTAGAAGAACCACTACACCACGCCTTTACCTTCGAATGAAACAACAATTTTTTTTAAGTATACTGTCCCTCCAATATTGTAAATGTCGTTTGGTATACGTGTAGTTGAACTTTTACTTTAATTTTGATTTGCTTTCTTGTAGTATAACCGATATCTTCGAGAAATAATTTTCGAAGTGATTAAAAACGAGAATATTGGTAGTTGTGAAAATGCGAGTTATTTCATCTAACTTATTATTGTGATCAGACATTATTAATGGAAAATATCTAGAGTCTTGAACATTACAGGACGATGTTCTTTTCCTGTGATACTGTAACAGACAAAATACTTGTTTATTGATGCAAGTCATGTGTCCAGAAGAGTCTTATGAAATGTATTTGCTGTTGCGTAAGATAACACGAAATAATTACACCGTGTGCGAACTACCAAATCTGTGCAACGTTATACGTAAACAGGCGGAAAATTTTATTCATAAAATCACTTCACATTTGACAGTGTTAGTCAAGAGAGACTCGTGCGACACTGTGTTAAGGTGCTGGACTAAATCCTTCTAATTTTTCTTCCTCGAAGAACAACAATTTCTAAGGAAGAGCAACAGTGATGATCTTTCTTATTTCTTTTAAATGCTTACACTTGCCTTTATTTGGGTTAAAAATAAATAAGAATATTGCTTGCCTTTCTGTCATTGACGTAGACCAGAGAGAGAGACAGACAGACAGACAGATATTACAAAATAGTTCAAATAGTGCGAGCGCCATTAAAAAGTCATGATAATTCTATGTTGCGTGCTTAAAATTATTCATACAATAAAGAACATGTCTAACTGTGAGTTAACAAAAAAAAAACAATAAAAAAGAGACATTTTCGCATCACGATTGCAGTTCGAAAAAGTCGGGACAGGGATTGAAAGTAACGCACTGTCCTGACTAAATCGGTGAATCGGACGTCTGGTAGCCTTGCATCAATGATTATAAAACTAAAAACACCCAATATTGCAGCTTGAAGACTTTTGCGCAAGAAACAGATTCATTTATACAAATGCAAAATTGAAATTTTTACTCATTTCAAAAATCGACGATGTTATTTTCGTATTTATTTATTTATAGGTTCACATTTAAATATTTTAGGGTTCGAGGGGGCAGCATAGCCCACATGGCCCCTCCCCTGGGTACTGACCTTACGTAGACAGTGGAAGAGAAATTTTGGAGAACCTTTCTATTAAATTTAGTATTTAAATTCACCTTATGCTCAGATAGGTTAAACCGTTTATTGACAATCGTGAACTTTTCGTTTAATATATAATATTTGGTTTTAAACGACGGGAGAACATTGGTCGAATTTCCTTGCTTGCTCTTTTGAGAGAATACAATAGCAATCGCGTTCGGAAACCGTGAAAAAAATGACTTGGTTTTCAAAGGTAGACAAGCTTGGTAGTCTAGCTTGCTCGCGATCAAAGTGACTCACTCACGCTATTCGAGGCCGCTTCTTATCGCAAAACACTGACCTTCGATGCACAGTGTCTGCACCCAGCACGTTACAAGTGACCAGAGTCGAATTTCAAAGAGAATCTGAAGAAAGGTAGATTTCATCAGAGGCGGCTAGGTAGGCACCAGCTCAACATGCAATAGTTTAAGTGATAATTCCTGACAAACAAAACACCGTATTGAATAATTATTGGGATAGTAATACGTAGGGAGACAAATTTATGGTAAATAAAAACTGAGAGCGGTAAATAAAATGTTAGATCAGCGGTATATACCAGCGGTGGAAAAAAACAGACTAATCTTATCGTTGCTACAGCTAGCAAGTTCAATGAAACTGAAAGTTGAGTAGATATTTGGGGGAAGAAAGGAATGCAGCTCGACAGGGAGCGAAGTTTTCGAACTGAGATTATGTGCATGGGAAAGCCCAATTTGCAGCGTCTTCCTGATGTGATAGAAGATAAAACGTTCTTCAGCTGCAAGTGGTAGGAAACTTTAGGCAAACGTTTCGTTACAAATCGACAGTTTCCGCGCACAACCTCGATTGCCGGTTTTTGCGTGTTTTCTACTTAATTTGATGGTATTTCACGGTTATTTTGCGAAAAAGCGTTCATTTCGTGGAAAAGCACACATTTTGCATTACTTCGCGAATATAACTCATGCATATTTCATCATTGGGGGTGTAGTTACGTCCAGAATGTTCAAAATTGCATTTTTTTTTTCACATTTCGCGATTTCGCGCATCGCGAAAATGCAATGTCCCTAGTAATACGTGTATCCGCTCCTTTTTAACAATGTAACCTGGAAGACAATCTGTATTCCATTTATTTATATTGGCAACTTGGTCAACCGGAGGTTATTTTATCGCCTTCGATAATCGAATTGTCTGATCGATTATTTTTTGTTTACCCAGGAACATGCCCCATAGGAGATTTCCGAGACCGGGTTACGCTACGCACTCGTAGCTCCCTAATTTCTTCACGATGGTGGGTTGCTACCGGTCCCATACACAGGCCGAGAACCTAGAGAGTGAGCATAGGCGGACTCGAATCCATGCTGTCCTGCAGTCGGAGGCCACGGAGGAAGACTTTTCTTATTTTACCTTTGGCTAATCGCGACGATGAGGATGAATAATGAATAGAAAAATAAAGAAGGTCACGCACAAAGTAGAGGACGATCTTCAACCTCTTAGGTGACGAGTTCAAGCCCTAAATATGAGGATTTCAACTTTAGACGACCTCAATTTCAAAATTATAAACAAAATGCCTACTTACACTAAACTTCTCATCAAGGCCAAAATAGTTTGTAACTGTGAAACTACCCCTGAATACAAATTGACATTTTTTTCCATGTGAGTAAGAATTAAATGTGTGGCATACAGAGATAGATGATACCTTTTGAGAAACAATTAACTGTAACCTCTGTCCCAGCATCTCTGGAGCAAAGCCGCGCATAGCGGAAGAGAAGTGGAGAGAGGGGAGAGGGGATCGAGTGGACAGAGCGAATCAGTGCACGCTGCTGGGAAGGCTGGTAACTGCAGTGGCTTTCCTCCCTCCACGCAATCACATTCCTCTCACGTGTTCATCGCTGCTCAGATACTTGTTTTCGTTCACCTGCTCCAGAGATAAGTGGGACAGAGTGTAGTTCGCATACATGTAGCAAGTAAAGAAACTTATCCCAGAATGAAAATTCCACATAGTTTTAAAACGTTTGTTTAAGCAATGAATAACTGGAAACGGATCACACATAATTCCCTTGCCAAAATCTAGTGGTCGAAAATTAATTTCAAGACATTTCATATCTATTCACCATATTCCAAGTTATAAGGAACTATTTCGTAGATGTTCATGAAACCGTTATAAAATTACAAATAAAATATATTCGCAAGCTTAGATATACTAATACGAAGAAAGAAATTCAGAGTTAAATTTCAAATGCAAGTGTATAAAGTAATTCTAGAAGTACAGAGCTATCTGAGCATAAGGTGAATTTAAATACTAAATTTAATAGAAAGGTTCTCCAAAATTTCTCTTCCACTGTCTACGTAAGGTCAGTACCCAGGGGAGGGGCCATGTGGGCTATGCTGCCCCCTCGAACCCTAAAATATTTAAATGTGAACCTATAAATAAATAAATACGAAAATAACATCGTCGATTTTTGAAATGAGTAAAAATTTCAATTTTGCATTTGTATAAATGAATCTGTTTCTTGCGCAAAAGTCTTCAAGCTGCAATATTGGGTGTTTTTAGTTTTATAATCATTGATGCAAGGCTACCAGACGTCCGATTCACCGATTTAGTCAGGACAGTGCGTTACTTTCAATCCCTGTCCCGACTTTTTCGAACTGCAATCGTGATGCGAAAATGTCTCTTTTTTATTGTTTTTTTTTTGTTAACTCACAGTTAGACATGTTCTTTATTGTATGAATAATTTTAAGCACGCAACATAGAATTATCATGACTTTTTAATGGCGCTCGCACTATTTGAACTATTTTGTAATATCTGTCTGTCTGTCTGTCTCTCTCTCTGGTCTACGTCAATGACAGAAAGGCAAGCAATATTCTTATTTATTTTTAACCCAAATAAAGGCAAGTGTAAGCATTTAAAAGAAATAAGAAAGATCATCACTGTTGCTCTTCCTTAGAAATTGTTGTTCTTCGAGGAAGAAAAATTAGAAGGATTTAGTCCAGCACCTTAACACAGTGTCGCACGAGTCTCTCTTGACTAACACTGTCAAATGTGAAGTGATTTTATGAATAAAATTTTCCGCCTGTTTACGTATAACGTTGCACAGATTTGGTAGTTCGCACACGGTGTAATTATTTCGTGTTATCTTACGCAACAGCAAATACATTTCATAAGACTCTTCTGGACACATGACTTGCATCAATAAACAAGTATTTTGTCTGTTACAGTATCACAGGAAAAGAACATCGTCCTGTAATGTTCAAGACTCTAGATATTTTCCATTAATAATGTCTGATCACAATAATAAGTTAGATGAAATAACTCGCATTTTCACAACTACCAATATTCTCGTTTTTAATCACTTCGAAAATTATTTCTCGAAGATATCGGTTATACTACAAGAAAGCAAATCAAAATTAAAGTAAAAGTTCAACTACACGTATACCAAACGACATTTACAATATTGGAGGGACAGTATACTTAAAAAAAATTGTTGTTTCATTCGAAGGTAAAGGCGTGGTGTAGTGGTTCTTCTACCTGATTTAAGGAGCTAAAGTTTGTAGGGTAGTGGCTACCGTTCAGGATTGTCAATCTGATGGTCATAGGTTCAAACCCTTCCGGTGGCAGAACATTTTCGTAAGTTTTAGACATATCCCATTGTGTTCTTTGTCCACGCCTTGTGAAACGGAATGATTCAGTTTGGAATTAACGATGGGGTTAGGGGAAATATTGAATTACAAAATCTCCATTTCAACGAACTGAGAAGTGGAGAAAAATTGAATAATTCTTATAAATATTAAAAATTACGTTCATTTTTTTAGTGGTGTAATCGCAGGTAAAATCAAAGATCTTACATGGAAGATTTTAATTTGCTCTGAACTCAGCCAAAAGGCATTTCGCACCGATCTAATATATTCTCCAATACATTTCAAAATGTTATTGAATGTTTCATGTCGATAATTTGACCAATGCATCCATTCTTGACGCTCAGACGATATTTTCTGGAACTACCTCTTCTCTCCAGTTCCTTCTCCTTCTTCTCTCCCCTCTTTCCGTTCTGCTTTTATCTCATATCGCCTTCCCTACTTTTCTCGCATCTTATCTCCATCCCACTCTTCTCCACTCCTCTTATCTCCTTTCCTGTTTTAGATTTCCGACTCCACTGCACTATTCTCTCTTTTTTCGTTCTTCTCTTTTTCTCTCCTTTACTCTACTCTCCACTTCCGTCTTCTCGTCTCCTCCTCTGCTCTCCTCTCGTTTTCCTCCTCTTTTCCCTTCTTTGTTCTTTTTTCCTCATCTCTCCTCGAATCTTTTTTCCATTCTCCTCACTACATCTCCTCTCCTCGTCTATCCTATCTTTCTTCTCTCCTCTACTTTTCCTCTTCTCCTTTCGCTTTCTCTTTCTCCTCTCTTTTGTAACCTTTCGTTTCCTCTCACCTCTTTTCCTTACTGTAGACTCATCAGCGATGAAATACTAGAAAACCTATTTTTTTCTTTCAGAAAGAATTTTGTCATTTGCGATATAATAGTGATATTTTTAATAATTTTATACAATAATACTTGTTTATATTTCTTTCGCGTATTTTATAAATATCTATTGTGCATGTGGCAACCCTGAAATTGAGCCTAACTCTGCACGCAACCCACCAACGGCTTGTGTAAATTGGGTTGCCTACTTTAAAATGTCGTTGTCCTAAAACTTTTGAGAGACACTGTACAACTCCACGCTGGATGCAAATAGCTCCCCAATCGCAAGACATTAATCCTATGGAGAATTTCTGGCATATTTTCGAAGAAAGAATCCAGAAACACAACATTATCAACAAAAATTACCTCAAGTGCGTTTTGTTGGACGAATGGGGGCAGATTACCCAACAAACAAAGAGATACCTTTGTAAAATTAGTCCCACAACGGTTGCAGGAAATCATCAAGAGGAAAGGGGTCCAAGAGGTATTAAGGATGTCACTCACACCTAATAGTTTATGCCGCAAGTATTACAGTTGAATACTTTTTTGAGCTCCAATTATGCATCTTGTCTTTTGCTTTTCTGTGCTCCTTCTGTCAACTACTAAAGCTATTTCTTTTCTGTGTAGTTTGCACCTCAATAGTATACACTAAACTTCTGTGCACATGTGCATCCATTCTCGTTCCTTTTCTGCTTGTTGTAGATGTTTCCATGCGAGGCCTGTGGTGAGTTGAATACTTTTTTGAGTCACTGTAGATACTTTTAATTGTTCATGTTGATTTCTACTAAAAATAACCGTATTTTATGTATTTGGTGCTATTTTATTATTTTGATATGGAAAGGAGATGTCGCATCTGATCTAAAAATTTTGTCTTGCCCGTAACCTCACGCTGTTGTGTTACAACCTCCCTTTATCAAGTCTTAGCTCCTGCTACAAGAGAGAGTTGTCACGTGACGGTAACTGAACGTTGAAGTTTGTCAGATTCGTGTTGTGTTGTGGAGGTGCTCACGCGTGTGCATTTACTGCTGCAAGTTTTCGTTTATTATTTGCTAGTGAGTTTAGTGGTTATGTGTGTGTATGTGTTCCCATGTGAAGTGTCAATTGGATATAGAACTGCAGTAATTATTTGATTTTATTGTGCATTAATTCTCTCGTCTCTACAAGTTTGCTGGTTGGTAAGTACGTTCGTTCCTACATGTGCTGAAGAAGTGTTCGTTATTTCGTCTCGTTTTCTTGCCTTGTTCATCGAACCATTTTCTTTGTCACTTATTTCTGTCTTTAATTAGGTAACTTCAAAAAATTTAGATAACACGTCTCATGATATGGATTAACAGCGATATCGTATACATACAGGTGGTATAAAAGTATTCGTAGACCTCTAATTTTCAATGTAAAGTGTTATTATTCCCGCTGTAATTTGGACCACAATGTCAAATAACAAAAGTGTGATGTGATAAATTACAAGGTTAAGATTTGACTTGCATGAAACATCTACACTAACGAAAATAAATACAGTCATGGACATAAGTATTCATACAAAGGCATTGTCTGAATGAAACATGTTATTATACAAAGAAGACCGTAAAGGCAAGTCAAGTCTGTAGCACATATGCTCCATTGGAATGGCAAGAATAGAAACGCAAAGCAATTGTGTGCATTCAACTGAAATTGTCATGAGAAATGTGAGTAATCCTTAGATAAACTGCTTTCTGGATGGTCATAAGTATTCATACGCCAGGTTATAAACCCAAAAAAGAAATTCGTAAAACAACCGTTTCCATCATTCAGTGCCAGATATGTGTTTACTGCACTTGCACCTGTGTAAGGAAGTGGTTGGTTTGGTGTTGGCGTGCTGCAGGAAGTCAAATGGGCCGCAAAGGGAAGGAAACTACGATCGAAGAGAGGAGAATTATGATATCATTATACCACAACAAGAAATCATATTCTGAAATCGCAGACATAGTTGGGAGAAGTCGTGCGACTGTGCAAAGTGTCATCAAACGATATAAAGACACAAAAGTGCTGATAAATAGGGAAAGGTTTGGGCATCCTCAGAAACTTACTTCGAGAGAGAAACAAGGACTGTTGAGAATGATCAAGAAAAACCCAAAATTAACATCGTCAGCAGTGTCGGCACATGTTCACGAACACCTGGGAAAAAAAGTGTCCTCAAAAAGTATTAGAAGGCTTTTCAACCGAGAAGGGTACAGAGCTAGGGTACCTAGAAGGAAGCCATACATCAGTAACAAGAACAAGAAGGCCAGATTAACATTTGCAAAGGAGTATGTGAGTAAAAGTTTGTACTTTTGGGATAAAGTGTTGTTTACGGACGAGAGTAAATTTAATATTATCCATAGTGATGGTAGAATTTTGGTGTGGAGAAGCCCAATACTGAGCTTGACCCTCAAAATCTCTTGGCTACAGTTAAACATGGAGGTGGTGGCGTTATGGTCTGGGGCTGTATGTCAGCCTCAGGTGTTGGAGAACTCGTCTTTATTGAGGGAACTATGGATAGATTTGTCTATTTGGATATTCTGAAGAATAATTTGCAGCAGAGTATCGATCATTTGGGTCTTGGGAATGATTTTTACTTCCAGCAGGACAACGACCCTAAACATACAGCTGAGATTGTCCGCCTTTGGTTGTTATATAATACTCCCCACACACTCAAAACTCAACATCAGTCCCCCCGACCTTCACCCCATTGAACATCTTTGGAGCCATTTAGAAACCAGACTCCGAAAACATGACATAACAAGCAAGAATAGACTGAAAGAGGTCATTTTGCATGAGTGGCACAATATTACATCTGAAATAACCACGCCTCTTGTTCATTCTATGCAAAAGAGACTGACAGCTGTTCTCCATAACAGAGGAATGCATACTAAATTATGACGACATGGTATTTGTTTCTTTCTTTTCTTCAAAGTGAACTTTTATGTTGGTGTATGAATACTCTTGTCCAGCCAAAGAAGCGGGTAATGAGAATGTATTGTATTTTATTTTTCTACAAGCAGCATCTGATATTTATTTTTGTTGTCAATATATCGTTTGGTGCATACATGGTAAAGCATTAACAGTCTTGGCTTCCTTATTGTTTTCCTAGCTGCTGCAATTCGTGCTTTCTTCCTTTCAGTTCCACTGTATGATTGCTTTTGTCCATCACTGTATACGAGAAAATAATACAATTCTACAAAGTGAAGTCTCAGAATTAACGTGCAAGAAGTACATTATTAGTATTAGTACACCAGTAGCCTATATAACCAATATAAATATTATATTTCTGCATAAATACACATAAATTTCACTCTGTGCCATTTTCAGAATTCTATTATTTTCTCCTGTACGTACTTTAATTTGTGTAAAAATGTTATGCAGTTCAAATTGTATCATTGCCTTTTATCATACTGTGTAGTATTATTTGACAGCATGGCAATATTACGTAAAGAATATCTACCACTTGGAAATCGAAAATTCGTTCTCTATTAAACAAATATGTAGAAAAGTGGCGCATAACAATTAAAAATAAGGATACCCTTAACCGTTCGTACTCTCTCTAGGAAATGAATTTTTTTGCGTAATTTTTGTTTTGTGTTCGCGGAGATTTATTATGTAGTTGAGTTATGAGTTTCTTGTGTGACTATTACTTCATTTTCACTGTCGCCAACTCCCTATGCTATGAATTAAATGTGTGGAACTGTGTGTTATGTATTTATTGTTTTCGTAGTGTTCTTTAGTTTTGAAAGTCTTGATTTACAGAAGCGTGAGAAATGTATGAGAAAGGAAGTTGAAATGCAGTTGCGTTATGTTAAAAGTCTCTGCAATTTGTGTTTTAAATAATATATGGGAAAAATTATTCTTGTAAACTGATTTTAAATTTCATATATTTACTAGTTCTGCAATAGTCAGTGCGTATCTTACAAGGGGTGTCCAAGTGCATTATCCCCCCTTATAGAATGAGTTATAGTAAATTTAAACATTTTTCACTGTCATCAATAAATTGCTCTTTAAAATAACTCATTACCTATTAAGGAACTAATAATTATTAGGAATTATATTATATTTACAAACTGTGTTTAAAAAAATATTGGTAATTTTTTCGAAATTTTGATTCATTTTTTACTATTTCCAGGTCATAAATATGCATATCTTTTTTTTCATTTTAAATAATTTCTAGGTCATGAAATACCTTGTGCTAATCAGTAGATTAGAGATTGTTTAAGCGCTAGAGAGCGGATTCATAAATTCTGGAAATGGCAAAACTTCAAGCATTTCAAGTAAATGTGGGAGCGCAATTGTGATTGAAACACATTTGTTGACATCTGATTTACTATGAGATTATGACACGTGCCAAAGTTAGTCATTTAATTTCGATAACACTGATTGGTCGAAGGATGGTTTCCTGGCTCTTAGTAACAACTTATTCAACGCTTCGGGTTTAGGAATGTCCTCCATCCATCTTCATTCAGGGCCGGCCTTCACTAGAGTGTAGTGTTAACTTCGTTGCCTTGTAAGCAAGGGGTCCCGGATTCGATACCCGGTTGAGGCACATAGTGAATCGGATCCCATTTTAAATTGTAGGCCCAGTCCTGATTAGCCTATCTGTGCATAAATTGTCTTAAAACTTCACTCGGTACACGTGGACAGGCGATATAGGCTATTTTTAATATTGGCATAGACAAAGGGAAAAGCCATTAGACAAGAATTGCTCTCCATACATTCAATTCTATGCACGCTTAGCTAGAACATACACTAACATCTCCAAATATGAATATATATATATATATATATATATATATATATATATATATGCACTTGAAAACAATCCTCCCTCTCATTGAGAAATGGAATATACCTGTCTCTTTCCGGTTTTCTGCGAAGATCCTCTATCATCCTTTTGACAGAAACATTGGACAGCCTCATGTAAGTTTCGAAGAGTTCTCCTTCCACCACCTCTGCCTGGAAGAGAAAGTTCATATGATAGAGTGATGCATTTGCAACTTGGGATCGAGTCACAACTCCCGAAACAGCCACGAGCCGGTGACGTCATTTCAACGCCGCAACTATAGCGTATAGTTCAAGTCCTGATTCGAACGCCACTTTATTTCAAAGAAAGTTCTGGAAGATCAGTTGCCTCTGTTACAGAAGTAAACAACCATCTCCCACGTCCGCGTATATCCTCCCCACAAACCTTTCCACCAATAACGTACGTTATGAACTGACAACTCTTGTCAAGTCCACGTGGAGTAAAGGAGGTGTTGCCAACTCAGTTTCATTAGAAGTTTCTTAACGTGAGGTTGCGGTTCCGTTACCTTTGCTAGGCTGTGTTATTATTTTGGGAGTATAACGTCGCAGTGAATGAATGAATGCCTAAACACGGCAGGTAAAAGTGACGAGAGCCCCACTGGCGTTCGAATCAGGACTTCAACTTTACCCTCTTGCGATTATTATGTATAACACACGCACTCACTAGAGTGTATCCAGAATGAAAATTTGAGGGGGTCCAGTATATGATTGGTTTCTATACGTTCAATTCTTCCACCATATCATCGGTGTCAAAAACTTCCAACCACATCACAAATGTGTCATTACACGCGAAATCACCCAGAACAGGTTGCTTCATAGTCGTGGATTTGCTTCATTTTTATTTACTGATAGATACTTGGTCCAATATGACAAATATGTAATATTAGACTTGTCCAACAATTATTTTGAGTTACTTTTTTTTTTTTTTTTTTTTAAGATTTGAAGATTTCCAGAAATTGAGTGGACGAACGAACGCATCGTGTGACACAAAACATGTCATATCTCGGAAACTATGTAGAGTATTGAGATGATTTAAGTATTGTTGGAGGGGAGAAGGACAGTACTAACAGAAAATGACTATATTACC
Source organism: Lepisma saccharinum (assembly GCF_977018435.1). Lineage (NCBI taxonomy): Eukaryota > Metazoa > Arthropoda > Insecta > Zygentoma > Lepismatidae > Lepisma > Lepisma saccharinum. The sequence continues at coordinate 7,629,974 of NC_139253.1, forward strand.
ATTCTTACCTACTCAGAAAGTACAAAAATCTTCAAATAAAGTAATATGTTGTGATGAAAAAGACACTCCACTTCGGGTAATTGTCTGATAGGGAGTCCCAGGTTTATCCACAATGAAAATATTTGCACAGCAAAATCAATACATGTCAAATATAATATTAAAAAATCAGAAAGGTAATATTTCAGTATAGGGCGTATGAAACAATTTTCCACTAGCATACAGCTATATCTTTGACAAATTTCCCTAAAACACTCACAAATTACCACTATTATGAGTATACATAATATTGATTTATTGACTTGGTGTTTTAAGTCCACTTTATGCACAGTAAGGCTAATCGGAACTGGACCTACAGTTTAAAGTTGGGTCCGAGCCACTATGTGTCTCCGCCGGGTTCGAGCCCGGTACCCCTTGATTACAAGGCAATGACGCTTCCACTGCGCCATCGGGGAGGCCCTACACATAATATTGTTAGAAATGTTGAATAAGTGGGATGTTCATCCACTGTTAGTTCACAGATATTGTACTAAGAAAAGAGTTTTTGTCCAGAATGCAGATGGGTCAGTCCATACTGAATGTTCCAGCACTGGTTGCTTGACCACTTTTAAAATTTTCAATACTTTGGTTGTTTTTAACACCTATGCAGTGGTAGTCAAAGCAGGCAATATTTTTCTAAGCTTGATTTTGTTTTAAAATGGTGGCCATTTTTTGCAGTTGCGATAATTATGATAACTCATCTAAGAAATATGATAGAAAGCTGTGGTAAACAACTTGGCTTTCACTACATTTCAAGCATTATTTTATGTTCATTGCGTTTTTGCACCATCTCGAATGAAAAAGGGCTGAAATTTAAGGCCGCAATTTATATTCAATTTGAACAAAAATCAAAGTTTATGGATTTTTTTTAGTAGGGAAGTAATATAATATAAGAGCTATATATTTTTAGATAAAATATATGCATCCAAAGTCTTGGCAGAAAACAGTTTAGCTCTGATACTGGTTTCTTCTTCTAGTTAAAACTCTTTAAAATTGCCCAATTTTTATTTCTTAAAAAATGCCAGCCCGTATATCTGAAGACCTATAAAAATTGATATTTACAGCGTAAATTATACTCTGAGAAGTGCCTGAAAAATAATCAAAATTGATTTTCATTGGATAACAAAATTACAACAGGGGGAAATTATTTAAAATCCTTCCAATTTATTAGTTACCCGGTGGAAGCACATAGTGGTTCGGATTTCACTTTAATCTGTAGGTCCTGTCCCGATTAGCCTTACTGTGCACAATGTGGACTTAAAACACCAAATCAAAATCAAACTTACTCCTTCGTAGTACTCCTCCAGCTCGCCAGGTGTCAGCAGCCATCCTGGGAAGCCTATGAAAGGCCTAATGGCTTCTGCTTTGTCCAAAGTTCTGTTTTTGGTTATTCCGTCCATCCAAGTAAGTCCCTTTACTATTTCCTTAAAAGTGTCCCTGACGTCGTTTATCATTTCAAGAGCCTGGAACGAAACAGAAACATTGAAACCTGAAATCTCGAAGAGAGATGGGTACTATTATCGTATGGGTGAAACACCTACGAATCATATATTTCGGACTTCTTTACATTGCTAACGTGTTGCGGAACATTTCTTAAGGCGAAATAATGCATTTCTAACTAAGATAATGTTTATTTTCTCTATTTACGAGTACTTACTGTTAATTGTTGTTTCGAATCTGTAACACATTATGGCCGTCATAGCATACAGGTTTAGGGGACATTCTGAGAGTATTTTGTCGATTTATGCAGTAGTGCAACCTCGTTCACCGGAAAATATCTACTTTCGTGCCCCTATTTGAAATTATGCTAGTACAGTGGGATCCATGAGTATTACCGTGCAAATTGTCCATGACTACTTTCATTAATTTTTCTCTTGCATCCTATGTGTTTTTTAGCGATGAATCTTTGTGTATGCTGGTGCAGAAGTTGTCAACAGCTTGTTTTGAGTTTTCTTTTAATTCTTGAAGCTCTTATTTGGTCAAATAGAGTGCATGAACGTGGTGATGGACAATTTGCACTGTAATACTCATGGATCCCACTGTACGTCGCATTTACGTGTAGAACTTGTAAAATAACCTTGCGATTTACCACGTTCATTGTCCGTACACAGCAATTCGGAACCATCTTTCTTTCGTAATTCGTTAATGCTCTTCCTTTACGCACAACACTCTTGCAACCTTGAATATTGACGTCAGACGAGGAATGCCTACGTGGTTAGGTTAGGCCTGTTAGGTTAGGTTCCATTAGCATAAATACAAAGAAAAAATAATATTTTCGCTAAGAGACGCGTTACATTTGTATTGCCTAACATGAAAAAGATTTCTCCTGTGACGTCAGAACACAATGTTGCTAGAGTGTTGTGCGATAAGTGACACCATTCGGGTCGGAACCATCTTTCTTTCGAAATTTGTTAATGCTCTTCCTTTACGCACAACCATCTTGCAACCTTGAATATTGACGTCAGACGAGGAATGCCTACGTGGTTAGGTTAGGCCTGTTGGGTTAGGTTCCATTAGCATAGATACCAAGAAAAATTATTATTTTCGCTAAGAGACGCGTTAGCTTGTATTGCCTAACATGAAAAAGAGCTTTCCTGTGACGTCAGAACACAATGTTGCTACAGTGTTGTGCGATAAGTGACACCCATTCGGGTCGGAACCGTCTTTCTTTCGTAATTCGTTAATTCTCTTCCTTTACGCACAACAATCTTGCAACCTTGAATATTGACGTCAGACGAGGAATGCCTACGTGGTTAGGTTAGGCCTGTTAGGTTAGGTTCCATTAGCATAAATACAAAGAAAAATTGTAAAAACAGCTCTCTCCTGTGAAGTCCGAACACAATGTTGCTACAATGTTGTGCGATAAGTGACACCCATTCGGGAAAAATGGCTTGTTCCGAACTCGACAGGTGGTTCTAGTGAAAACACGGCGAGGCTGAAACACTGGCTACGGGGTTGCATCGTCTTAACACACGGAACATTGCACTCTCATGCAAAAAGCAAATGGCGCGAGCAGAAACAGCGTGTCGGACAGAGATTTTCGCAGAAAACAAAACGCATTCACATTAAAATGGATCAAATCTACATTCAGGAACTTCCAAAACGCTCAAGAAAATGTTTTCCGTAAGTACTTTCTCCTGTAAATTTGAAGGAAATTTGAAGGAATCCGTTTTACCCATACGATAATGTTACCAAATCTGATTTTCTGATTCTTACAGAAAAGATAACATGGTAAATGTTTTCGATATAATATATGGTAAATTTCTCGTATCGGAGAAACGGCTGAAATTTGCTAGTTCATTTAATTTGAATATTCGTTCTTACGTATTCTGCATTGAGAAAATTTGCTGAAGGTGGCATTTCGCTTATTTCAAGGAAATAAGCTCTATTTGCGACATATCGAGTAAGTTTTCTTCGTTTCTTTTTGCCTTCGGTAACACGCAAAATGGCGGTCACAGTTTCACTACCGTACTCGGCATGCAGTGTTTCCACCCCACTGCACCCAAATATACCTACGTAGCCCCACAAACAATTGACGCATAGCCCCACGAACCATTCAAACATAGCCCCACGAACCATTTCCGGTAAGGTAGGGTCACTATTCATCAAGAAATTGAACATTTTTAAATGGAAGGGAAGCAAGTTGAATCCAGTTTCTGTGTTAATAATGGACTCAGGCCTGAACTTGACAACTCCAAGGTATTTTAAATTGAATTTCAATTTTATGATTTGTAAAATAATAATAATAACGGTAAAATGTTAGTGGGAGATTATGAGTATTTTTTTAATTGAAGGGATAGCATTCCCACATCCCCCCACTTTCAGCACTGCTCAGTTGAGTCGCTTAAATTAAACGATAAACGCAATATCAACAACTTAGTTCTTCTGTACATAGCCCTAGAAATTAAAAGATACAGCCGATTTCGACCATAGCCGCTGACTTTGGGGGGGAGGCATTTCTACCCCCCAAATTCACGTAGAACGGTATATTTTATGTATTGTTTATGCCGATCTTGCCCTCCTAAATTTATCTCAAGTTGTCGCCTCTAGTCTCGACACCAGCGAAAAGTCCATGCTGTCAAGTCTTCTTCACAACTCTGTCTGTTTTGCAATTCCTTTACCATTACTTCCACATGCTTCTGGAACAAATTATCCCTGGAAATCGAAACCTCCTTCTTCAGTTGCAACATTAAAAGAAAAGCGAAAGCTTTATTTTTAAATAAATTAGAACTGGAAATTTGCTTCCCAGACTGGGCGGCGTGTACACTAGGGTTCCCAGACGTCCCGTAAAATACGGGAACATCCCGTATTTCGTTAAGGCATCCTGTTGTCCGGGCAAAAGTCTTCGGGACAGCTTTTTTGTCCCGTATTTCAACGATAGGAATCCGTTAGGAAAAAGTAATAAGAGTGTGTTATGTGTATTCCTGGTACTAATTCAAGTTAAACGGTTGTTCTCTCAAATGAACTCTCTATGGACTGATGAGAGAAGCAAGCTGTCTGTAAAAACTGTCGTCATTTTTATAGCGAGAATTGTGTCATTTTTCAATAGGCTGCTTCAAAACAAACAACTCTTGAGTGAAATTCATTCTGCAGAGAAACATTCCAGCACAATTCAGACTTATACTTTGTCACCATGTACTGTTTTCTTTTGACTGCCTCTTCTAAATTCATTTCATTGTGGTTTGTCCAGAAATGTTTCAATATAATGTACTATATTATATGATTTTTCCATTGACCCATTCCGTGTAAGTGATTAACTTATGGATCAGTGACAATACTAGAAAATTGCATTAAAAGTGAACGTCATTTAGTGTGAAAAGTTCCATAAATACATGTTTCCTTACCTTAATTCTTTCATAGAAGACATAATCAGTAGTGGAGCTTTAAAACAAGGTATACCCCGTTCCGTAAGAAGAAGGAGATATTGTGCATCGTTGCCTTGAGAAATAAGTGTCCCGTAATATTTTCTGAAATATCTTGGAACCCTAGTGTACACAGAAAGACAGCAAATAAGACAGCTACTATTAAACATCATGTCGATGCTATTAGGAATTTTAAATAAATGTTTCCTTAAGGTGAATTAGTACATAATGTGTGAAAATGTGAAAATACGTAATTACTGGTCAAGTGGACGAGAAGTTATTATAGCCTAAACTTGGCCATGTAATGAAAGTCGTACATAAATACATATATATATCTCTATCACTTTTGAATCCAATATAGTGGCTATTGGTAAAGGATGACTCGTCAAATTCTTACGTAATTTACTCGTTTCTTTCTCACAATAATAACGAAATAAACTGTAAACCGTGATTATCAAAATAATGATATGGATTGTAGCGCCATCTTACCTTTTCCTTGGATTTATTGTTGAAATATTTTTGAACGTATAAGTAACTAACGGCCATTCCAAAGTTCGAATTGACATTACTGGTGCAGCTTTTCCACCTGAAAAGACAAAAGAAGACTCTTAAGTGAAAGTCTCCAATTATCACTCGATTGTTACTAATTTGAAATTAAAGAGGCAGAAAAGCAAAGTAAAGTTAGAAAAATACAACTACAAGAAGGGCCTTTTCCCTTCAACAATTGTCAAAAAAATACATGGTACAATGTTTTGAATTACAAGTTGTCAACGAAATTGAGAATTATCGAAAAGTACTTAAGAGCCATTCCGTGTGAAAGTGAACAAACCAGGTTAATTTATTTTTATTCAAAGTATCACTTTTTACATATGAAATTAAAGCGAAAACTATGCAGAATTTGGAATTATTAATGCAAACATTAGTTTCATGGGCCGCCTCCCGTGGCGGAGTGGTTAGCACGTCGCGCTACGACGCCAAAATTACCGGGTTCGAATCCCGGCCTGGGCATGGATGTTTGTGTGTTCATTCATCAATTTCATCACTCATCCCCATCTTCGCAAATTAGCCAAAAGTATCACAAAAAGCGAAGTAGTATAAACCAAAACAATTAGTTTCATGGCTTTTAAATAACACATTGATTCAAAGCTATTACTTTATAGAGTAAAAGTGGGATTTTATGTGTGGTGTTTCCAATTAGTTTAGTTTCATTATGTGTGTTATACTATAAGAAAACAAAATTAATTCTAATTTCGCTCTAATCGTCTCATTTCTTGTTTTTATATCTTGCTCTGAAGCAGCCTTCTTCATTTCTGAAGCTTTTGCAATGTTCCATAATCCTACAAAGTAAATACCGTATCACGCCAAAGACGTTATTCGAACCCGGAACCCCTGCCGTCATAGCTCGATAGTCAAATCACTTCGCCACGGGGTCCTGCTAAAGCGTGGGAAGTAGCTTGTTACAAGCATATTACACCGGCGACCTTCAGTGGGAAATCATATGAAATAAAGTCAGCTTTATGCAAAAAGTACGGTTAACGACAGGATGGAACTGGCTCAACGGCTTTAACGATCGTAAATTTGAATCCCCTTTAAATAGATCGCAATAACATATCTCCGCCCAGTTGTAGTCTGAAAGTTATAGAGTAAACAGTGGTTGTCTCCAAGAGATATATTGAATATCGGTGCTACGCTAGTGTTATATACGGTGAGTTGCGCTCCCTAAAGACCCTGTGTGAGGTTTTATATGATACGGTGCATGATGTCACAAAATTTGTCACAGGCAAAACATGTTTATAACAAAAGATGTAGCAATATTTTTAGAAACTAAAGTCATCTAAATCTCGAGTAAAGTTTGCTTTGTTAAAATAAAATTGTTTCAGTAAACCTATAGGTATTTCTCAGTTTTCTGGAAGACTGAGACAGGTCATAAAGTCAAGTCTCAGAACTGTCATGCCCGTCACAATTACAAAAAAATATTTTCTGTAGCAGAAAATTGAGATGGAGGAGGAATATTCTGAAATTAAACAGCTTTAATCAATAGAATAGAAATTAAATTACATTAATTGATAAAGTTACATATTTGAAGCTGCTAAGAAAATAATGAAAAAAAATAACTGTAAATTTGTCTGAATCTCACACCCGTCATAATGTAATTGCCCTTAAGCGTAACAATTTCAACTAACTTCCCCTACGCACCTGGCAGTCTTTTGTTTAAGGCCATAAACTCTTTGTTGAAATTTGAATCCAATGTCTCGAAACTCCTGTAGAGTCAAAGAAGCCATTGCTGAGAAAACTCGCCACCAAATGTATCTCACTGAAAAGAATGAAATAATTCTCTATTACTAGGTCATTGAATTTTCATTGGTCAGAAAGTATAACAATAGTCCGCAGCATTTTAATTATATTATATTTTTGTACTAGAAAGAACTACGCTAACTGGCCAGGAAAATACGATAAGTACTTTGAACCATAACAATGCCAGTATTTTCTTCACAAGAGCAGTAGCTCTCGTATACTAGATTTTAAAAAAATGACAAATCCGAAGCGCAATTAGTTTTTGCCTTCATTACCTATCAATGACATTACAAACTGGAGCCATAGCCCCTTTCCCTAGTAGAAATACTTACCCACGCTACGAGGTTCTGTCTTTTTGAGCAGTTCCGACAGTTTGTGGAAGTATTTCTTTTCCAAAACAAGAATTCGGTCGGTCTCAAGGTCCAAGGTGACGTTCGTATCTTCCATCAGAATATCAAGGTACTTTCCCCAATCAAGCTGTCGGGAGAAAGTAAATTTTTCCCATTATCTCAGTGGGTAATACTTTTATTGATTCAGTGAATTAATTTTATCTTTTCTACAAGTCTTGATTCACATTTTTATTCCGCGCATAGCCAATTCCGTCTACCAACTTCTTTGTTTGGAGAATTTTCACCTCATTGTAATTTTTTTTAAAAAAACACATAAATTGAACCGATTGTCACAAACTATCGACCAAGCGAGTTCTGGAATTTTTTCCCGAGATTTCTGGATTTGTCAGTCCCAACTCTTCAACGTAAGTCAGTTCTGGAAAAGTTTACTAGTTTTCGAGATCTAACGTCACTTCTGTGAGACTGACTTTAGCTGTTGAAATTTTGGAAACCTTTCCGGAGCTCACGTGGTCGATATCCCACGAGAATATGTTTATCATTCGTCGTACTTAAAATGTTAAACATTTTCCATACACACGATCATGTATAACAATAAAAAAAAATAACATCACCGTTTATAATTTTCTTAGTTACGTACATTAAAACGCAATTTGATCAACTGACAAATAGCTATGTGCTTAATTTAGTAAATATGCGATATCGCCCGAACGGATTTCTTCAAATTTACAGGTGAAACTACTCACTGAAATCAGTTTCTGTAGCATTGTTGAAGTTCTTCGAGGTATTTTCTTTCGCGGAAACTGAAAACTTCACCATAGAATGCTGCAGAACAAGAAATAATCACTTTTTATGTAAGGAACTTGCATTTTTTGTAAACCGACAACATTATGCCGTTGTTTCCATTATGTACCTGCAGATGGCGCGAGCGTCGAAAGTCACGCGGTCTCGCCAGTGTTTCCAAACGTGCCTTTTTTTAAAAAAAAAAAAATCATTTTTTTAACAATGCTTACCTAACCTAACCCGACCTAACCTAACCTTGCCGGAAATGGTCCGTGGGGCTATCGTGAATGGTTTTTGGGGCTATCCGTCAATGGTTTTTGGGGCTATCGTGAATGGTTTTGGGGCTATCGTGAATAATTTTTGGGGCTATCCGTCAATGGTTTGTGGGGCTATCGTGAATGGTTGTTTGGGGCTATCCGTCAATGGTTTGTGATGACATAATGAACATGAAAGTAGGTATTTTTCGGTTAAGAAGGTTGAAACACTGCATACCCACTCCAAATCGACAAAACACAAGCACGATGCGTGATGATCCATGACAAGTGCACGCCATATTGTCTGTTACCCAAGCGGAACGAGGAAGACAAATAATGACTCGAAATATGAAAAGTTGACACTATTTTATGGAAAAAGGCATAACTTCAACTTAAATAATCTTCCGCAATGCAGAATAGGTAAGTATCAATTCTAAAATTAACGAAATAAATGAGTGAGAGGTGTTCGGGCGATATCGCATAATTACCTTTTTTTTACTTCGATAATACATTAAATTGCATAAACTGTTTGTAATGCGTTCTTGGCGCATCGAAATATAGGGAGAAATGCATCAACATTTACTTCCATCACTAGCTTTCCATCTGGTGGACTAAAAATGAATCAATAGACACGATCAGACAAGATAATTTCCAAGAAGCCAAAATTAATTAACGTCAAATGCTTTAAAAGTGCATAATAATTAATTTGATGCATTTCCAGTTACGTGTATATGAAACCTAGTGAATGAAATGTGTGAGAAAAATACTTAATATTATTTGATGCAAAAAAGATAGAAACCATACTGATTTTAATTTTCCCGTACAAAGAGGAAAAAATATACTGAAAGTGTGAAAGAAAGGAAGACACAAACTCACATTTAAAATCCACAATGCAATATTTAGAGAAGGATGTTTGGTATTTTGGTGGAAACATTTAGACTTCTGTAAATTTAGAAGTATTAAAGTTCTTAATTAATTTAAGCACATACAGGAGATGTATTACGTAGATATTTCATCTACGTAGTACGTACATATCCTGTGTGTGCCAGTGTTACAAAGGCAAGAGATCCTGTTGCGGTAGCACTCTCAAAGACTATTCCACACACGTAAAACAGGCCGGCTCGGTAGCTCAGTGGAGATGCTACCGCATAGGGGTATGTATTCCTTTAAAATTAAGTTCGAGTCCTGGTCGAGCCTGCATTTTGTTATGTTGCGAAAACCAAAAAACAAATTCGAAACTAACGAAAACCAAACAAGCAGCCTTCATAGCAATGACCTAGCCCTACAAGTCATCCAAATTTGCCCACGCCATTTTACCGGTGATACGCATGGCGGATGAACAAGGAGAGAGGAACATGCAAAAATGTGACGTTGTGAGTAGGCTTATGTGTCATTTAGATAGAATTTGAACTCTTTTCGTTTTCAACTCACCTCTTCTTTGTCTCCAGTGACTGTTACGTTCCCGTTCGTTATATTTTGTAGTTCTTCCAGCTTCATCATGTGGTACATATTGTTAATATCTCTTCTCTTCTCCATTGGAGTCATTATCTGTGGAGTAAAAACCTCCTAGTAACATACTGTATATGTTAATAAACTATATGCTATTTTAATAATACCAGGTGGATCCCACTTTAAACTGTAGGTCCAGTCCCGATTATCGTTCTTGTGCATAAAGTGGGCTCAAAACACCAAATCAATCAATAATAACAGCAGGGGAAGGAACTTCGTAACCTTGATAAGGCAAAAATTCGAGGCAGGAAACCTCGACAAGAAAATCATCAATCCTGCTGGTAGGGTTGGACATCAGGATAACAAACCCATGTCGTGAAAATTAATCCCATACTTCTAACAGAGGGATCTGAGTAGGGAAGATTTAATTATGACCATGTACGAGGCGCATCCAGAAAGTAAGTTTCCCTATTTTTTCCCCGTGAAAGTAAACATAATGAGCCGTGTAAATTGCGCATGCGCAGCAGAGCTAAGACGTATCAATCATATGCCAGGCGGACAGATCCCGCCCGGCGCCAGTAGCGAGGCAGCAGTGGTCCGAAGTGGAAGCTCGTATTCCTTCTCCCGCCGCATGGCAGTAGCGAGGCAGCAGTGGTCCGAAATGGAAGCTCGTATTCCTTCTCCCGCCGCATGCGGTGATAACGTTCCTGAATGCACAAAGCATTGCGCCAATTGACATTAATCGTCAGCTCTGTGAGGTCTATGGGGCGAACATTATGAGTAAGCAGATGGTGCGCCGCTGGTGTCGGCAGTTTTCGGAAGGTCGTCAAAGTGTCCATGATGAAGAGCGCAGTGGGCGTCCGTCCCTCATCACTGATGATCTGGTTGAGCTGGTGCGGCAGCGCATCGTAGAGAACCGTCGCTTCACGATTACGGAGTTGAGAAGCCTTTTTCCGCAGATATCGCGATCCGTGTTGCATGAGATTGTCACGCAGAGCCTGCTGTTCAAAAAATTGTATGCCAGGTGGGTGCCGAAAAACCTGACACCCGAACACAAAATGAAACGTTCAGGAGCAGCACTGACATTCCTGCAACGGTACCATGATGACGGCGATGATTTTCTCGACAGGATCATCACGGGCGATGAGACGTGGATTTCGCACTTCACCCCGGAAACCAAGCAGCAGTCAATGCATTGGCGGCATAGTGGATCTCCGGTCAAGAATAAATTCAAACAGACGCTGTCGGTACAGAAAGTGATGTGCACCGTGTTTTGGGACAGGAAGGGCATTTTGCTCATTGACTTCCTCCCCAGAGGTGAAACGGTGAACGCTGACCATTACTGTGAAACACTAAAGAAATTGCGACGTGCCATTCAAAACAAGAGGCGTGGCATGCTTACTGGCCTGTCTCGTTTCGTGGAAATGCCGTCTCGTCTCGAAAATATTCGTTTGTCTCATGACACATGGTCAATCTCGTCTCGTCTCGAATTTTTAAAAGCCTGTTCCGTCTCGTCCCGTGGGCAACACTACTTACTGCAGGTGTTGTGCTCCTCCATGACAATGCTCGTCCACATACGGCTCGGCGCACAGCAGCTGTTTTGACGGAATTTGGCTGGGAGTTGTTTGATCATCCACCTTAGAGTCCTGATCTGGCTCCCAGCGATTTTCACGTTTTCTTGCACCTCAAGAAATTCCTGTCCTCCGGTGAGCGTTTTGGCAACGACGAAGAGCTGAAGACGTCTGTCACACGCTGGTTCCATTCACAGGCGGCAGAGTTCTACGTCAGTGGGATCCAAAAGCTGATACCACGATACGACAAGTGTCTCAATTCTGGTGGTTGCTATGTTGAAAAATAGCTGAACCTTTGCTGTACCTGTTGCCAATAAATGGTTTCCTGAAACTGTGTTGGTTTTTTTAAAAAAAACTAGGGAAACTTACTTTCTGGATGCGCCTCGTATATAATGTCCTATTTGGTAAGTTAAAATATAAAAGTTTGTATTTTAAGAATGAATGTTAAATTGCCAAAAGTTGTTGGAACAAGGTTCAAACTCGGAGAAATGAAATTCATGGAATCAAGTTGCAACTCACAAAACGTAAGTGTCTTAACTCTTAGATATTCGAGGAAGCATGGCACTACAAACAGCTAACTAGTCAGGGTTGGCAAAATTGCAAAATTTGTGTTTTTTAGAAGATACAAATAAATCGTTTTTGTGTCCCACGTGTTTTGGTTGATAACGAATCTATTATTGATCCAAAGAAAGATTGTGTTTCTAGTTATAAAGTAAATACTTTACGTTGTTCTTAATTCTTTATAAAGGGGCGAGTTTCAGTATACGGCTGTTCTGCCACCTAACTTCTTAAAATACCTGTTTACCTTACTTTGGCACACTGGCGTACGCAGGCTTTTTTTCGGAGGGGGCTGTAATTATAAAGGTGCATATTACATAGCTAAGTTCTAGGGGAGGGGGGCACACAATAAGATATTTCGTAATTACCATTTTTATCTTTCGTTTTATAAGTTGTTGAAAGACAAAAAATCGGGGGCATTTTTAGTTGGGTTTGCATTAACCACTCTGCTTTTATTTGCAAATATGGATTTTCTCAAAATTTCGGGAGGGCCTGTAACCCCATCAGCCCCCACCTTGCGTACGCCAGTGCTCTGGTATGTACGCTGTTCGAGAAGGTTGAACTCGGTTGCCAGGCCCCTATCCCCTGTTTTCCTAAATATCATATTTTATTGTGAATGCAACAAAATACAAGAACATTGACAACAACAGTGCAGAACTGTTTCATTCATATACTGTTCAATTATAAAAGGTTTTTAAACACTTCTAAAATAAACATAGGCATATGTTTTGAACGTTGTCACAGGGTCTCATTATGATATATTTATTTTTATATTGAACATATACATGAACACGATTGCATGTAAAGACAGAGTTGGCGAACACAAAAGTAACCACATACTATCAAATATCAAGTATCAAAATTTGTTTTAAACATGTGTAAAAATGTTTAAAACACTGTGTTTAGAAATGTTTGAAACACTGTATTTAGAAATGTTTAGAACACTTGTAAAGAACAAAGTTGTGTGTTTTAAACGTTTAAAGCAAGTTGTTTTAAACACTTTTGGTTTCAAGCATGCCAACCCTATTTGTAGTGATGACCGTTTACCAAACGCACCTTAGCCAGCTGTATGGAAATGTTCATGATGTCGTTGGCAAATTCCTTCGCCGTGCTGTTGTCCATCTTGTACATCTGCGACTTCGATCCGTTCATCCAGAGGTGCGCCTCGTACGTCTCCACCATCTCTTCAATGTATGCTCTGTACGCGTCTATTTCCTTCTGGAACCTTTTCGGATCCAAGAGATACCGTTCGCTGAAGCCAGGGGACACTTGGTCAACCTGCGAAAGAAATATTTGACGTTAACTTTTTCAACTGGCAAAAAAGAGGGGAAAGCAGGTGCACTTAATTTTACACGAACGAGAACAAATCCTCTGCGCAAGTAGGACTCGAGATGGCTCGACCAATGAACGCGTGAGAGGGGAAAACTCTGCTGCAGCTACCAGACGTTTGCTCCGCTCACTCGCTTTCTCCCCTTCTCTGTCGTTATGCGCGGCCTTGCTCCACATATTCCCGAAATAGAGTGTATCTCAAAGAAAAAAAACACTTCATCTCAATGGATATTATAGCTCAATTGACTTTCTTGCGCTTTAAATATTGCATTTGTTTCACATTTTTTGAATTATTACTTTTTCATTTCTTATCTGTATAGCGTATAGGTATCAAGGTCGACAACTTAACACCACTTATCGTTTCGATGCTACGAACACTTGAGCTGACCTCCGTGGTGGAGTAGTTAGCATATCTCGCTACGACGCCAGGGGTCTCGGGTTCGAATCCCGGAATGGGACATGGTTATTCTTTGTGTGTCCCTTCATCAATTTCATCATCAATATCCTACGTAATAAAGAGTTATTTCCCCCTATTCTCATCCTCACAGAAAACTGCAAGATAAGAAAAATATACAAATACCAAAATGAAGAAGAATGAACATCAAATTCTTCTATTTGTCACAAGCATAATATTTTGTTATACGTAGTGCATATTTTGCCATATTTTCGTTTTTTTAAAGCTGTACCAAAGAGTGGATTATGAATAATATCAGCACACCATCTTCAGTATGTCACTGTGTACTAATTAAGAATGAATTAATTCAAGTTACCTTCTAAAATATGAAATGTAAGGGTTATAACGAAAATAGTTGATAATTGAATTATAAAATATATCTAATAACTGTTGTTGTCTCTTTTTTTATTTCAGGAAACCATATTATTTGCTAGTTCCCCAGGATGTCACTTACGCTGAAGGTACGTACATGTTAGTATTATTGTATGTATTTGTATTATTAGTGTGATAGTAACGACCTGAGTACGCGCTCCTAGGGGTAATCACAGAGGGGGGATAATGGTGCAGACCACACTATAAAAATTTTGGGGGAATTCTTTTCATTAAAATAATATATTTCTCTAAAATATACGTATGTTAAAAATAGTGCAATGAGGGGGAGGGGGGATTCGGAACATTTTTCCCTATTAATTCATTTTCTGCAAGCGTTTTAATTGGGGTGTGCTTAGCAGTAATTTGAAGCCGCTTTTGCTTCTTAGGTGCACCACATCTTTTGGGGGGGGGGGTAGATCAAGTAAAGTGTTCATTAAAGCTAAATGAAAGCTGCTTTCAGTAATAAGTAATGCTGGGCGATATTGAAAAGTTATTGTCCAGGCGATTTCAACTAGACGATATATTGTCACGATATTTTGGCGATATATATCGTGTCGACCATATATCCTCATGATATTTTGGCGATATATCGTATCGACGATATATCTTCACGATATTTGGCGATATATATCGTGTCGATGATATATCGTGTCGACGATATATCCTCACGATATTTTGGTGATATATATATCGTGTCGACGATATATCCTAACGATATTTTGGCGATATATACCGTGTCGACGATATATCGTCACGATATTTGGCGATATATATCGTGGAAACGATATACCGCCGATATCACGATACGGAAAAAAATATCGCATGATATCGTCCGTGACGATATTTTCTTGACGATATATCGCGATATCAAATTTCCGATATCCTCCATCCCTAGTAATAAGCTAGCAGTGGACACGCCGTAATTTAATTATGGAAATTATGACATGATATGGTGGGACGCCTTGAAACGGGAGGTAAAATGTATAAATTTCACCTTCACTAAGGGTCCTGCCATTCTGAAAAAGAAATTCACCTCTCTACGACAATTAAGTTAGTTTTCTTGCTGCTTTTTTATTATTATTATTATTATTATTATTATTATTATTTGGGCGGCTAGATTGAAAAACTGAAATGTTCCCGTGCACTAAATTAAGACACACTAAGTAATATATAAAATACTCACCACCATGGTGTTCCGGCTCGTGTTCATAAGATCCTCGCTGATCCAAAATCCTATCAGAATTCCCGTTCCCAGGTTCCTCTGGATGTTCGCCAAGGTGGCCAGCCAATCCCAGTCCTGGAAAGATCCTTCTATTGGTGGTTCCTTGGTGAGGTTCAGGTTTTTCATTGTCCTCATCATTGGTTCTAACCCAAGGTCTTCCAATCTGTCTGTACGACATAACGGTAACACAAGATCAGCTTTAGTCCATGCTAGTAACCCCCAATTGTTGGGTAATGAAAATCAGAGTATTTATTTCGTTATTGTGCCCCTTGAACGCGTTCCGTGTAGCGGCTGGAAACGTATTGCTTGCCGGCGAAATATCAGAAAGCACAAGAAAGGAATGTTTTTGTAAGATGATCTGGAGTGTAAGAGAAATGGTCGAAAATGATAACACCTATACTTAGTGCATATTCATTATTTTTTCCTAAAATGTTAAAGACTTTACTTTTTCATAAAAGCACTATTCTTTGGGGGTGGTGTTCTCAAAAGTAAAAGCCATAAGCCACTATACTGAACTCTTAACTCGGGATTGCCATTAACATCGAAGCTAATTATTGTATAAAGATCCAATAAATCCTATTCAATTTTTAAATAATTTCCCTTATAAACGGTTAAATTTGCTGTAGGGAAGAACGTGTTTAAAACGTATGTTGCAAACATGAAAACAATTCGTGAAAGATAGAGAAAAATGAGCGTAGACAAACAAGTGATCCACGAAATGAAAAGATGTTTGTGTGATTCTGTTTTATAGTTATTGCTAATAATAATATGGATACATCCCCCTTCAAAGATAAGGTGGATATCCTATCCACGTACATATGTTTTCTTTTCTGCTTTTCTACCAAACTTTTGTTGAAAATTTCGTCATGTTATTCTACTTTTCTGTAGCTGACATCATCAGAAATAAAAAAAACCCGCGCTACTGGTGGCGCAAGTGATAAACTAGGACATAAACCTACGATTGTAAAAAGAAGGGTCAATTTTACGGCAAAACCTGAAATAAAAATCATACTTAAAAATATATTGCAACCAACTTTAATCAGGTGAATAAAACTTTGGACATTTTAAAGTTGAAGATTTTAGTTAGTTGTAACTGAAAACGACTTACGTATTAAAATACTGACCTGTGTCGATACATGTTCGAAATAATGTCTTGGCTTGTGTGACAGGAAATGATTCGTTCATTGTAGAATTTTTCTCCAGGATACCTGTGAGGAAAGAATAATTTATTTTAAAATCATGGAGGACAAAAAAAGTCACATGAAGTAATTTTGAAAATTCCGTACAACTGACAAATACACACGGATATGTGCAATCATACTGTTTGCTCTATGTCTAAGGGAGCTTCCAGACCAAAGCGACAGGCGACAACTGACACGCGACATGGACACCTCCAGCCATTAAGTGCGCATGAGCAACCACCAGACAGAGGCGACATGATGCACGATATTTAAAAAAATACCCAGTCTGAGCGACACGCCGGTACAAGCGATATGTGCATCTTGTCGTGTCATTTCAGTACGAGAGATTGAGTTTATTTCTGAAGATTGGTTTCTAAGTTACATGTGTAGCTTCTCGTCTGTCGCTGTGGTATGAAAGCTTTCTTACCGTCCACATGTCCCGGAAATATCTTGGGCAAGCGAACGAAAGCAAGTCCTCTGAGCAAGTAGTGACCAATAAACGTGAGAGGGGAAGTGAGTGCATGGAGGGGGAAATGCGACTGCAGCTACTAGCTTTTAGCAGCTAGTAAGCACTTTGCACCGCCAACTCGCTTTCTCCCCTTCTCTCCGTTATGCGCAGCATTGCTCAACAGTTTCCAGAGACATGGTATAGCCTATTATAGTTAATGTTTCCTACGAAATGTTAAAAGGCAACCATGATGGAATACCCTTGAGATCCCGAAGCAGCTCGTCCACAAGAATCCTGAATTGGTCCCAAGCTGCCCACGTGTCTGGGATTGGATTCCTCTTGATCCAGTTGCCACAGGCGTACTCGTAGAAGTCATCACAGGGGTCGACTGTTCTGTCAATATTTTGCAAAATTCTTGCAGCTGAAAAGACAGGCACATTTTAATGGACATCCCATAAATATAAATCTACCAGCGTATTTGAAAGCAATGGCGTTAGTGTTCTTAATTTCTTAACTTTATTCATGAATTAATATGTACCCTTGAAAGTAAATATTAATAAATACATTATGGCATCATCATAAAGGGAGCAGTAGTTCGATGATGTCTAAGCTTGTTGACAAACATAAAGTTAGACTTAAATTACTTGTCAACTATTTGATCTAATAGGACGCGGCTCAACTGTTGAGAAGCACTTATGTAGCTTGCTACAATTACAGTTCAACCGAGATGAGAAGAACCCCAGGAAAACTCGTGAACAGTTCTTTGTTTTCTCCTCTCGCTTCATCTTTGCTCGTGCCTGAGTGCCATATTTTTCATCCTCTCCCTAGCTTCTCTTCGTCAGAATCTACTTACTTACTTACTTAGTCGATCCTCTTCTACCTTGCAGTGTTGAGGTTTCCTAGAGGGTCTTCCATCGGATTCTGTCTCGGGCCAGCTCCTTTGCTCTCCTCCACTCTCCTCCTCTAGCCTCTACAGCTACCTTCACATCTTCTTCCCATGTTCTTCTGGGTTTCCCGCGTGGTCTTGCTCCTTGCATCTTTGCATTCAAGGCTTGTTTAGCTATTCTGGAGTCTTCCATTCTTTGTATGTGCCCAAACCATCGTAACTGGTTCTGTTCGATTCTCTCAAGCAGTGGTGATACGCCCAGGCTAGCTCTAATGGTCTGATTCCTAATTTTGTCTCTTCTTGTTTTCCCTTCTATTTTACGAAGAAATCTCATTTCTGAAGCCTGTATTTTACTCATATGTTTATTTGTCAATGTCCAGGTTTCACTACCATAAAGTAATGTAGGTAAATATATCACTTTATACACACGGATTTTCGTATTTTTGGTCAGTAATGGATTATTTAGGAAATTTCTCTTTAGCTCATTAAAGAGTCTCCCTGAGGCTTGGGATCGAGCTATAATTTCACCATCTATTCTGCCATCTTGCTGCACTATAACCCCGAGGTATTTAAAATCTGTAGTCTGTTCTAATGTCGTTCCATTATTCAAAGCAATCTGATGTATATTTGGCTGTCGTGCCATCATCATGGTCTGAGTCTTTTTATCATTTATCTTCATACCCCTCTTTTGTAACTCTTTTTCCCAGATTCTCACGTTCTTTTGTAAATTTCTTTCGGAATCTCCCAATATTAATATGTCATCGGCGAAGGCACAATGGTTTATATATATTGGTTTCAAAAACCTATACCCCAGCTTGAATTTCTGTACCTTCCCATTGCATGATTTAATAACATCATCCATTAAGGTAACAAAGAGGAGTGGGCTAAGGATACATCCTTGTTTAAGTCCTAGTATAGTCTCAAACTCTTGAGACTCTGCGAGTGCGGACATAGTTTCTACATTTCTTATACAGACTCTGCGTTGCTGTAATTAATTGATTGCTAACATTTCTCCCAGGGCGAGCCTCAGCTACTGGGCGGGTCGCAGGTGGCGGATAGCGAATGGCCCCCAGATATGGGGGTTAGCTGCGAATAAGGGGAAATCCAAATAAGCAGTCCCGGACCGAGGCAAACTGCTGCCTTGCAGTGAGAGGGAGAGACCTCAAAGGCTAAGGGAAGAAACCTTAGAAGAAAATCTAGCAGGCCGAGGGCTATAAGGGAGGCAGCCCCTCCCACAAGGCTTTGGAACTAGGGCTGATAACCCGAGTGTCCGAGATGAAATTATTAAAAGAAACTACAGAGGAGAAACCGGACTGATTAAACTGTTGACGACCAAGAGAGGGAAAAGGATAATGAGAGTGGCAACCTGGAATGTGCGTGGACTTGCTGGAAAGGAGTTTGAATTAACGACGGAAATGGTGAGAGCAAAGTTGAATATATTGGCGGTGACAGAGACCAAGAAAAAAGGAAATGGATATGAACAAATAATAGAACCAAATAGTGGTGAAAGGTTTCTAATGTTTCATTCAGGAGTAGGCAAAGAACAGAGAGCAAAAGGAGGAGTGGCTATAGTAATCTCCGAGGCCTACAGACATTATGTTAAATGCTGGAAATTCATCAATGGAAGAATAATCTTGGTAACTTTAACCTTTCACAGTAGCATAAATGAAGACACTACTTTTATTGCTATATATGCACCAAATGAAGATGATATAGCAGAAGAGAAAGATAGATTTTACGAAGAGCTGCAGAGGACAGTGGATGACACCATGGGAGCTGTCTTTGTATTAGGTGACTTAATGGCAGAGTTGGAAACAACATAGAAGGAATGGAAGGGCTGCTAGGGAAATACGGCGAGACGCACCAGAATAATAATGGGAGAAGATTACTAGATATGTGTGCAGGAAATGATTTTGTAATTACGAACACAATGTTCCCACATAAAGAGACACATAGATATACAAGAGAAGTCCCCAGCCGAAAGGAAAAATCTATTATTGACTACATATTGACACAGAGGAAACAGTGGAGATTTATCTTAGATGCAAGAGTATATAGAGGTTACGAGATTGGAAGTGACCACTACTTAGTAATTATGCAGTTACATGTTAATATCAAGACCAAGGACCCTGGTGATAACAAAAGGAAACCTAAAGAAAGAATAAAGGTATATAAATTGAGAGAAGAGGCAAGACAAAAAGACTATCAAGAGGCTGTGGAGCAAAGGGTGGAAACATTGGAATGGCCCACTATGAGAGAAGATAAACTGGAAGAAATATGGAGTTTATATAAAGAGGCAATCTTAGGAGCAGCGGCCGAAATCTGCGGAAAGTCCAGCGGAAAGCAACAACAGAGAAGAACAGCATGGTGGACGGAAGAGATAAAAGAAATGGTAAAGGAAAAGAAACAACGGTGGAAAAAATACCTACTCACAAAACATTTAAGTGACTATGAAGCTTATAAACATCAAAGATTAGTAGTGAAGAATATATAATGAAAGATGCAAAACAACAGTCATGGGAAAAATTTGGAGAAGCAATGGAAAGAAACCTACAAAATAACCAAAAGCTGTTCTACAAAGTATTAAAATCGATGCGAACAGAGAAGCAATGTCCCAATGTCAGAATCTACAACAAAGTTAAATATTACGTCTCTGCTTTCCCCCCTGTACGGTTCCCCCCTTCATGACGATGCAAACACTTGGCACTGAATGTAGGTGACGACGATGTGTTGTAGAACGTCGCGCATTTTGACGACGCAGGGGTAGGTTTGCATGGGAAGCAGCTGATTACATCGCGCATCCTCGCCTACACTGAACGCAACTCAAACCGACGGCTGGGAAACAGCAAATCAGCGATCAGTTGAATTTTCTTCGACTGAGATCGGGCATTTTCGAGTCACAAGGTACCGAACGTTGTTCGCGGGACGGAACAAATGAGCGTTGGGTCCACTACATGTTGCCATACGTTCTGTAAAGCGAGAAAGAGTCTTCTCGGGAAACGGTATTGTCAGAAATCAGCGGGGGTTAATGGTACAACTGCAGACGCGGTCCTGAACGATGAAGTTTCCGGTAGGACCACCCACAGGTCGGAATGCTCGCGGACACACAGTCATATAAAGACAACTGGCAAAGACAGAAGTACGCTTGGCAACGTTGCTTCGGGAGAGCGATGTGATCCCTTCATCTTTTACTTCGCAACTGAGTTTGTTGACACCCATTGGATCACACACCCCCGAAAATGATTGGGGGACAGGACGCGCCAGAAATAGCCATCAAGGTCAACCGCCAGTTGGAGTTGTGGTCAGTATAGTGTTCAAAATTTGTTGACTGGGGATTTCTTATCTTGATCAAGCTGTACTCGTACCTGCCGGCAAATCAAGACTGGCTGGCCGGGGTTAAAAATCAAGAACAGAATTACAATCTGAGAAGTATTGTCATAAATATATTTTATGAGAATCAGTTCACATTATACTTACACGATTTAATACATTCTTCTGTCATGCAGGTACCAGCTGTCAACATTTCTTCGGCAACCGACGCCCTTACCTCGGCACCTCGATCTGAAAACAATTTCTAGTTAGAAGATATTGCATATGCATTGTAATTACTTATATATATATTTTTTTTCAAGTCCCTATTTGCGGACCTGCGTGGCGGTGTGGTTAGCACAGCGCGATGCGACGCCAGAGGTCCCGGGTTCGAATCCAACTTGGGCATAGGTGTCCTTTGTGAGTGTCCCTTCATCCATTTCAGCATATTATCACTCAACCTCATCTTCGCGATTAGCCAAAAGTGGCAGAAAAGCGAAGTAAAATAAATCAAATCAATCAATTACTGGTAAGTTCCAATTTTTCCCATCATTTTTGTATGAAAGCGACGTTTTATATGTATAAGTGCTCGAGAGATGTCACTTCTGAGTAGTAATGCAAAAATTGCAACATTGAATTCAAAGATAGTGCAAACAATTTACTATCATACTCGATCTTTCACAGGAAATATAGAGGAAGAAAAGTCGGAAAATTAATGTACTTAAAACATAATAATTATTGTCATACTGCTTATTAACTTGGAACTATTGTAATTGATATGTTAAGCAATAATAATTAAATTGTATGTTAACTTCAAAGCTTCTAATTCGTAATTTATTTTTTTGCACAAGTATTACACATTACAGTATGAGTCAGAATAATAGTGAAACTGAAAATTGATGGTTTGCATTATTTAATTTGCCTGGGTAATATTCTA
The DNA here is from genome assembly GCF_977018435.1 of Lepisma saccharinum. Lineage (NCBI taxonomy): Eukaryota > Metazoa > Arthropoda > Insecta > Zygentoma > Lepismatidae > Lepisma > Lepisma saccharinum. The sequence goes on from NC_139253.1 coordinate 7,652,267, forward strand.
AAAGTTTCCAAAGATAAAATCTTCTTCAACCAAATAAATGTGATTCAAATATAACGACCATCAAACTACTCCTACCGCCTGCTACATATTGTGATTTTATCATTAATCCTAGAGATTCCAAACAAACGACAATCGAAAGAGAAATGTGCATAGAACCTAACAAATTATTTACTCTTTTCCTTACAATTTTTATGATAGAAGTACTAATCTCCCAGTGGAGAGAAACATTTCAAATATATTAGTACATTACTCTCAAATTATCTTGAATGTTTAAATAAATAATAAAGAAGTTTAAACAACATTATAAGTGAAATATCTTTGAACGAAATTTAATAGTAACCGAATAAACTTAATGTACAGGGTTTTGAACTTCAGAATTACAGTTATAACTTTAAACGAGCAAAGTGAAAAATATTCTAATTGTTACTTACTTAAACTGGTAAGAACTGCAATTGCTACGACTAAGCACACGAGGAATAGAGAGAGAAGGACTATTACGAAAACTAGGCGAATCTCTAGTTTCGACATCTTTTTATGTCTGAAATAGAAATAAAAAAGTAAATATGTAAACAATTCCTGGATAAAGATGAGATAAAAAAATCCTGATTATTATCACTCAACTATTTTACACTATTAGAAACGAACTGAGTTAGTGACAACATTGGCGGCGCTAGAAGGGGGCAATGCTGGCTGACACTCTTCTGGACGATCGATCAGTTATAGTCTACGCGTATACTTCGTTAACGTCGAAGAACTGAAGAAAGCCGCCGCCATGAACGTGGGTGGGGATAAAAAGCGGGCGAGTAGTTTTCGTCCAATCACACTCAACCTTCAGCCAATGGGCGCAGCTGTCATTCTGCTCGTCTACTCCACGTGGAGTCCTTGAGCCATTGGGCGCAGCTGTCATTCTGCTCGTCTACTCCACGTGGAGTCTCAGTTACATGACTGCGGATACGCTGTTGCCGTACTTTGCAACTTCAATGGGAAGACCGTGGGAAGGTGCTTGTGTGGCAACACTGTGCGTTGAATGTGATTGTTGCAGCTGGTGGGCGCGCTCCGTGGACTTCAAAGCCAGCCAGTCGTTAACGTAGCTAGCGCGTCGACTATAGTATACTGCCCCCAAGCAAGACTATATGAATTAATGTTGTTTTATCCCAAATATCATGGACAGAGACAGAATTTGGAATCTGAGGGTGCGTATTGAGATGCGAAGCGAAGATGAGGGGTGCAAATGTGTATATGATCGAAAATTCACTCCTGTTTATATATATAATTACCTTCATACAGAGCGAT